>NW_026916220.1:7035127-8250254 GCF_034315485.1 Pezoporus occidentalis
AGATAAATTAGCTAGACAGAATTTCTTAAAGGAAGATGTATCAATCTGTGTTAAGTACTAATAAAAATCAGCTTAAGCAAATTTAGACAGAGCAGTGTTTAAAAAAGAAACACCCTCTTTATTGATAGTAAATATGTACCAGTCAACCGAGCCAATGCAAATTTACCGGCATAATTTTCTTTCACTCAAACAGTAAGGCAGCTATTTACCAGCTGTCTTAATTGACTTGTGGTCAGCTCTTCAGGCATTAAATTTCCTAACTATGAACAGAACTGGCATTCAAGTGACTCTTGTTTAAAATCTGTGTTAAAAAGAAGATGGAGATACAGGTATAGAAGAATAAACTATGCTCACAGCTTTGTAGATAGATATAATGTGTTTTCTTTATCAATTTTAAGTTTTAATCCACAAGAATTTAAGTCAAAACTTCATAGAAGTAACAATCATACTGTTACCAGTACTCATTTCTACAAGGTGTTCTCATGGTTCTGTCTCAGGTGGCACAGTAGACATCTAAAAATCCTCATTTCATTAAGGATTAAAGTGACCTTTCCAGTCTGGCTGATTTTACAAAGGACATTTTTGAAATTAAAAAGGTCCCAAATCTTGTAGGCTTCATAACTTTATGCGTGGCTTTTCAGAAGTGATGCATAGTGAAAGCCTACAAGTGGTCTGTGGCAAAAGCTCAGCTGCCAAGGTGTCACTTCTTCAGCCACAAACCTCAACTTTATTTGATAATCATAGACTCACAGAATCACAGAAGAGTTTGAGTTGGAAGTGGCCTTTAAAGGTGATCTAGCCCAACCACCCTGCAATTGCAGGGACATCTTCAAAATAGATCAGGTTGCTCAGAGCCCCATCCAGGGAGCACTCCATCTGGCCCTGACCCTGAATGTTTCCAGGGATGGGACATCTACCACCTCTCTGGACAGCCTGTTCAGGTGTCTCACCATCCTCATTATAAAAAATTTCTTCCTTACATCTAGTCTAAAAGTGCACTCTTTTGGTTTATCACATAAATTTCCCATATGAATTTTCCAGAAATCCAGAAGCAAGCATGGCTGGAGCACAACAGCTAGCTACTTGCTCAACTGCACTAGCCAAAGGCTTTGTAGCTGACATGTAGACTTTGTTGTAATTTTTAATGCTCTGTAGTCTGTGTAACCTGAACTTTGGATTTAATTTACCCTCATCCAATGAGAGTATTATATTTATTATTATATAATTTTATTTTTAATTAAACATCCCACAGAGTGACTAACTGCCTACAAATTCCTGGTTTTATACAACAGTCTTCTTAAATCATTTGGGGAACACTCAGTTCATCAAGACCTTCAAGCAGAATGCAAAATAAGGCATTCTGAATCACTGATTCAAAAAATAGATATAATTCCAATTATTAACTCTTGTGTTCTGTCAGATGCTGGAAGTTAATTGTAGTGTGAAGTTTTCCCTACCAAAGTGATTGTCAGAGCTCCCAAACACTGAAAATGAAGAAATGAAGATTGGGCAGGAGAGTTCTGAATAGAATCACAACACTAGGCCTGTGCCATTCACATCTCAGTTTTCTACAGAAGCAGCTTTTATTTCATGCAAGCACAGATTGCACACTAATTCTCTGCTGTTTACTCTCCACTGCATATACCATTGCCATTTACCAACTTGTCTGCACTGCCACTCTGTAAGCAATGGCTGTCATTCAAACCTCAGTAATTAGACTCTCTCTGAAAAATCACAAATTTAGCATGAAGTAATCCTAAAATTTTATTAAAATAATATTGTGTTGGTTCTCCCCCTTTTTTTTCTTTTTTATCTTTTTCAAACTCTTTTGGTGTATCTTTGCTTCTATGTTTTACAGCTTGCAGATCCTCAAGCTCAATATTTTGAACTTGCATCTTTAAAAGTAGGCTTGGTTTCATTAGCTGGAACGCAGAAGCTTAGCTTAAAACCTAGAGGCTCAAAGTTCAGCAGAATTGACATTCTTATCATATTAAATGCATCTATGCACTTAGAGAAGTGCAGTATTTTTTCCTTTTTCTGCATCCTAAGTGCATGTTATCATTATACTGCCTGATTGAATATGGGATGGCACAGTTTCAGTCTGGGTTTTCTTTTTGTTTTTGTTTTCTTTTTTGGTTGATTTTGTTTTTTTTTGGGGGGGGAGTTCTTTTCTGGCAGAAAATATTAGGTTTAAATCACCCTATTAAAAAATAAAGATTTTCTATGGTGGAGGGAAAAATAAAAGCCCCAGACAATTATAGGGAGGTTAGACAGAAACTGGAAAAGAAACATCATCTGTTGAGCAAACAAAAATCCTTAACCTGACTTACTTCTTGTATATGAGTCATCCTGTTGCATTTAGTAGTTCATCTGCTTTTCAGTATTATGAGATATTGCTGCCTTTGAGGGCACAGGAACCCATGTGGAAGGAAAAGGGATTTTATTTGAACTCAGTTTATATAATAAAGAGGGAAGGAAAATCCAGTGTTTGGATCTGTGATACCCACTGCTGGTAATGTCAAAAAAAAGAGTATTTTTGTATCTAAATTACCTGAGGAAGTCCCATTGTGTTGCAGGAGAAGCTTACAAGCTTAGGGAAATAATGATACTGAATAAAATCATACTGTTATTTAGTATGTGTCTGACTGTACACTTTGTACACAAATGCCAGCCATTCGCAAAACTGCTTGCTTGATGACATTAGTTGGAATTTGGTTCACAGCAATTCTGCTTTCAGGAATACCATTGGCAAAATGCTTTGACTGCAGTGGGAACAAGATCCTTTTCATCCTTTTACCTAGTAGAAGATTTAACTGGAAGTGAAGCTAGTCTGCGAAACCAAACACTCAACAGTCTTAAAAAACTGCAACATCATTTTAGCAAGTCTGCCTGTATTCAGCAGTAGGATTGCTGCCTAACAATATGCTCATACAGACTGGAACACCACAGAAGAGGGTCTCACATCCACAGTTGCATGAGAAGTACACCCAGGCTTCAGGTGTCCACATGCAAGAGGCATAGGCATCTCAAGGATTGCCACAAGTTCATCCTCTGTGGCACTGCAGTGATCTGCACCCTCATGAGTTTCAGCCCAACTCCTGCACTCGGAACCCTGCCCAAGAAATATGAGATACAAAAGAGCACACATTCACACCAGGGAAGAGGACAGTTCACACAGTATCACAGTATGCTAGAGATTGGAAGGGACCTCAAAAGATCATCTAGTCCAATCCCCCTGCCAGAGCAGGAACACCTAGATAATGTTACACAGGAATGTGTCCAGGCGGGTTTTGAATGTCTCCAGGGAAGGAGACTCCACAACCTCCCTGGGCAGCCTGTTCCAGTGTTCTGTCACCCTCACTGAGAAGAAGTTTCTTCTCAAGTTTAAGTGGAACCTCTTGTGTTCCAGTTTGTACCCATTACCCCTTGTCCTATCATTGTTTGCCACTGAGTAGAGCCTGCCTCCATCCTCGTGACACTCCCCCTTTATATATTTATAGACACTAATAAGGTCACCCCTCAGTCTCCTCTTCTCCAAACTATAGAGACCCAGCTCCCTCAGTCTTTCCTCATAAGTGAGATGCTCCACTCCCTTAATCATCTTTGTTGCCCTGCGCTGGACTCTCTCCAGCAGCTCCCTGTCCTTCTTGAACTGAGGGTCCCAGAACTGGACACAATATTCCAGATGGGGTCTCACCAGGGCAGAGTAGAGGGGAAGGAGGACCTCTCTCGACCTACTAACCACCCCCCTTCTAATACACCCCAGGATGCCATTGGCCTTCTTAGCCACAAGGGCACAGTGTTGGCTCATGGTCATCCTGTCGTCCACTAGGACCCCCAGGTCCCTCTCCCCTACACTGCTCTCTAGCAGGTCGTTCCCCAACCTATACTGGAACCTGGGGTTGTTCCTGCCCAGATGCAGGACTCTACACTTCCCCTTGTTATATTTCATCAAGTTATTCCCTGCCCAACTCTCCAGCCTGTCCAGGTCTCGCTGGACAGCAGCACAGCCTTCTGGCGTGTCAGCCACTCCTCCCAGCTTAGTGTCATCAGCAAACTTGCTGATAGTACACTCAATTCCCTCATCTAAATCGTTGATGAATATATTAAATAATACCGGTTCCAGTACTGACCCTTGAGACACTCCACTAGATACAGGCCTCCAACTAGACTCCGCCCCATAGACTACAACTCTCTGTCTTCTCTCCTTCAGCCAGTTCGCAGTCCACCTCACTACCTGATCATCCAGTCCACACTTCCTCAATTTAGCTGTGAGGATGCTGTGGGAGACTGTGTCAAATGCTTTGCTGAAGTCAAGGTAGACCACATCCACCGCTCTGCCATCATCCATCCACCGTTCTTCCCATTACCCTGTTGAAACATCTTTTGAAGCATCACACTGCAACTAGCAATTCAGCCATGCACTTTTTCAAGTAACTCAACACACTAGAGATACATCCCCATCCTGACGGAGGTTAGCTTAGTTAATAAGTATCTGCTGGTGTTACACATGGAAGCTCGATTTGACAGTGCTATAAATCTGGGCTCAGCATTCAATGCAATCATAGTAAAACCATCATGTTATAGTTAGTGTCAGGTCGTATACTAAAATCTTAAGAAGAAAAAGAGATTCTTTTTCCATGAAATAGCAGGTCTGATCTCTGGTGTGCATAGGAGGTAGGAGATGTCCTTTCAGCACATCCTCTCTGTCCCTCGTTTTAAGCCGAAGTATCCAGTTCTTCTATAATGGAAAAGGCACAAAATCACAAAAAAAAAAAAAAAAAACAACAAAAAAAAAACAACAACAACAAAAAAGGGGTCTTAATGTAACGTCTAATGTCACTGCTTGGTGAGAGATGTGGATAGGTCGATTCAGTGCTTGTTTATATCCTAGGCAGGTTAAATATATGGGAAAAGGATGAACCTATGAACATTCCTGTATTTTTTACATCAGCTGCTTCCCAAAAATTGTTGAGCGGAGCTCAGGCAGTTGTACACGAGAAAAGGAATTCCTAGACAGTATTGTGATGGAACTAAGTTGGTTATCCTTTTAGTGATCACCAATGGAGTACTACTTTATGAACTGCAGCCACTTGACAGTTTGTGTTCTGTCTAAGAGTTTGAAAATGGAGGTTTCAGTGATTGCTGTATTATTCTTGTACACATTCAATTATAGTATATAACTGCTTATAATCAAGACGTTATGATAACTTCAGGAAAGGAGGAAAATATCAAAGCATTTTTGTTTTTACTCAGCCAGCAAAGAATATGTTGTGGAAACACTGAACCCTTTTCACAGTTTCATATCAACATCCTGGATGTCACGTGGATTTCCTTCAGTTTATGACTATGTTCTGTGCATCTATAATTATGTACAGTAACCTAGCAAACAGTCATTGCTCCTTCCCCTTTCACAAACAAAAACCTAAAAATGTGTGAATACTCTGAGTTTTGCGCAGTGCTTGGTCTTTTCCTTTCCGAGAGCACGAGAAATCAGAGAGCAAGAGAGCCTGTCTTAAGAGTATGCCAGGTGTTTATGTCTGACTGCTCTTATTCCCATATCAGCTGCTAAAGTAAAAAGCAGAAGAGTGGCCATTGTTATATTTTTTCCTTCCCCACTTTCATTTAGGAAGCAAGAGAAATCACCATGCCACATTATTGTAATGTTTTTGATACAGTTGGATAAGGAATCAGGAAGTCAAATGGAAAAGCATAGAATCCTTTGAAAAAAATTACCATGTTGAAGAAAGAAAACTGGGTTTGTATTTCTGTCATGCACAAGAGCAAGGATTATTGCTTTACAGAGTATTTGCTGGGCTCTGAATTGTGTAAAATATGTTGAAGTCTGGGTGCCCAACAAAAATATGGATGTACTGGAGGACTGAGCCCTGTTTCTCCTTTTTAAATATCATTCTTCTGCATTCTCAAACAGGAAAGCTGAATTTGGCTGGGGTGCAACTCTGAGAAACAGGCTGAGTATAATATCTTGACTGATCTTCTTGTGTGAGGCCCTGAACACCAATAACAAGTCATGGATCTACTAGGGGATTTTTGAGGACTCTCAGTTTGGGCACAGAAAAATATGCTCCCAAGGCTTATGGCTTCTCCTTACAAAGGTACATGTGAACAGTTAGAGGTCATGAATATGATATATGCAAACAAATACTGACACTGGCTACCATTTTGCAGTAGATGTGTATGAGTGAAAATTTTTTGGTTTTACAGCTTTTATTGTTTTTCATTGTTAGTCATCCCACTTAGCAGCTCCTAAGCCATGAATACCTGCACATCTGGAGATTTCATACCATATGGAAAGTTAACTAGTGGTAATTCCAGTGACATTTCTGGCAATGTACACCAAATTTCTCTACAGTACTGATCAATGCATTTCAGGCTGTTTAGGCAGCAGAAATCTCCATCCTAGTGTGTGTATTTCAAGGATAAAATCTTTTTTGAGTACCTTTTGCAGCCTCATTGAGGTTAATTAATTAATCATCAGCTAAGACAAGTCTCACAAAGTATCTAAAGCTACCCAAAGACACTTCATACCTAAATGTATTTTTTGCTATCTAGACATCTGCTTGTAACTCTTTTCCCATTTAATTATTTCTCAAAGTAAAACAGATAAAATTGCAGGAAAAAAAAAAACAAACTGTTTTTAATCCCCATGCTAGATTTACTCAACTATGTCATAGTGCCCTTGAATGAAGAAGCCAGTAGATGTGTTTCTGAGGGATCGTAGCAAAGTCTGTGATACCATCTCTTACAGTATCCTTCTGGACAAAATATCCAACACAGAACTAGACAAGCCCATTACACATTGGATAAACAGTTGGCTGATGGGTTGGATGCAAAGAGTTACAGTAAATGGGTTTACCTCAGGCTGGCAGCCTGTCACCAGTGGGGACCCCTACTTCTCTTCAGTGTTTTTATAAATGATCTGTATGCAAGAATCAAATGCACATGAAGCAAGTTTACCAATGATACTAACTTAGGAGGAGCTCTGGACTCCCTCGAGCTTAGGCCTTACAGAGAGATCTGGATAGAGGGCTGGACAATCACCAGTCATATGAAATTTAACAAGAGCAAGTGCTGGGGTTCTTCACCTGGGACAGGATAATCCTGGTTATACATAAAAAATGGAGGAGAGAAGCTGGAGAGCAGCCCCATGGAAAGAGATCTGGGTGTCTGGGTTGATGTCAGCAGTGTGCCAACCACGGCCAACCATGGTACATCAAGCACAGCACAGACAGCCAGTTGAGGGAGGTGATTGTCCCACTCTACTCTGTGCTGGGGCAGCCCCACCTTGAGTCTTGTTTGCAGTTTTGGACACCTCGATAGAAGAAGAACATCAGAGTGTTAGAGTGTGTCCGGATATGCTGATATCATCCTTACACATACACATGCAAATAAACACTGTTTTTACAATCATCCTTGAATTCTAGATGATCCTAGCAATGTTTGTCATAAGGATGAGTAATAAAGCTTAAGACTGCAAATTCTGGAGAAATTCATGTCAGATATTTCAGAACAGAGGAAAATTGCCAGCAACCTTTGATTTGTAGCTGTCCTTTCACCTCCAAATTCAGAAGGCATAATCTTCTCAGGATACAAGTAAAACAAATGTCTCTTTTATTTTTCCTCAGTATTTACAGAGACTTTGCATTTATGATAGTGTCTGCTCAGAAACAGCACAGACATGCAAGTTATCTTCCACTGGAGAAGATGCAGGAAGATCTGTGTACATCCTTTCCTGTTCATGTATCCTCCTTGTTTGCACTTCATTCCCCGCTCCGATGTCCAATAATAGTGAAAATATGCTTTTTAGAGTGAACCAATTCCCCCCCCCTTCAGTTCTCCTTTTCTTATTTTGTTCCAACTACTGTTTGGCCTAAGTGACATTTCAGAGCTAGAAAGTACCTGAAAGAGTAAAATATTACATACAACCCTCATCAAGAAGTATATCAGTGCTTGCTGTAGTATAAAACTTTGTTTCACACAGCACCTACAGAGGCTTTTGAGTAAGTGAATTTCAGTCAATAGCATGGGTGCCTTCAGTCTTAAGATCTCAAATGATATGGTCTTGTCTGGGTTTCTTACAGTTGTCTTTGATATTAATGAGCTTTTAATTAAAAATAAAACTGAGACATCATTATGGATAGATGTATCCATGCAGATTCAAGCATTCAGTTTTCATTTTATTTTTTTTAATTAGGCCATTTGAAAGTCCTCTGGCAACAGAAAGCTGTTTAGGACAAGGACAAGCGTGTTATTCTCAGAGAGCATTATTACAGACAATATAAGCAATGATCTTAAAGACTTCTAAGCATCTGTGCAGTTTTGCGTGTGCTAGTATGTATGGACATAGAACTGGTTGAAAAGTATCCGTTGAAACTGTTTCTTGAAAGAGTATTATGTTTTAAATGGAACGCAACTGTTGTAGAAATGTCTGGGGGGAAAATAAAAAAGAACAATTTTATTGGAAAACAGTTTTTCAACAAAAAAAAAATATTTTTCAAGAGAAAATCACATCTGATTTTTGTAGAGTTTTATGTACTGCTATAGGACGAGATAGAAACTGTACTGTAAGCTAAAGCTTCATCTTTGACCTGAAGTCTGCAGATGTAAACTAGGAGGAAAACTGCACCAAATGTGATGTGAGTATAGTTTAGGTTTATATCTGAAGCAAGTGTAGCATTCCTTTTACTAATAATTAAAGGAAATATTTACCAAATACATACTAATTCAAGCAGAAGCTCTACCTTGTACAAGAAGTGTCTTCATCAGGTCTGATACCAACTGAATGAGATGCAGGTTTTCAGGAAATCCCTCTTAACTTCCAAAGAAACTGGTATAGAGACAAAGTCACAAAAGTCATTAGGCAACTGATTCTATTGCCAGGGTTTGGAAAGCTCTTGGAAAGTTGCTAGCAGCACCCTAGCAAATGTGGGTACAGATTTCAAGCAAGTGGGTGGCAGTAAATACTCAGAAGAATGGGTTTCAAATGTAACAAGAGTAGTTTGGCCATGAAGCATACAAGAGTTAGCATCTTTCTGACTGCTTTCATTTCAAAGCTACCTACAGCACTGCTCTGACACCAAGAGCTCTACAGTGGGCCAGGCTCAAATCAAGGGCTTCATTATGACTCTGACCCAGATGAAAAAAAATTGAATTTCAAGTATTTTGTGTCTTCCACATTCTGTCTCTCTCTTCTTCATTCTCTGAATATCGTGGCTTTGTTCAGCTCATGCTGACAATATCTGCAGCAACATTCATGAAGTATGGATTTGACTAAAGCAGAGATTAATGGTTGTCTCTTGTTCACCTGTCAACATGTCAGATCTTATTTCTGAATGTCCTGCCTTGACCCTTCTTGCATGCTGATTTTGTGTCTGAATATATTTTAAAAATGCCTTTAGCAAACAGGAAATCCCCATGGCAATTCACTATTTTCTTTTTCTCTCATGTCTATGCGTTATGATCAACTCTATTTTAATTCAGAGTGCAGTAGCTCTGTACAACTGTCCTTAGGGTATATTCCTTTTCTGAGCCATTAAGTGGCTACAGTTAGGACTATCACACAGTTTCTTCCTGAATAACCTATTAGTGTTGACCAATGAGTTGAAATATATCCATTCTTTGCTTTGTGCCACCTCTGAGTGCTGGTCACAATTTTCTGCTAGGATAGCCACTCTGAACTGATGTCATTGTACCAATAGAGGGCTTTCTGACTAGGACTAAGAAATGTGTTTATTCTCTTTCACTTATTTTTAATGTACCAAATATAATGCTGCAGCTCCTGTACTGTCTCTGCAGACTCTGGCTACTCTAGCAGTCTACAAAAAGCAGCATCAGAGAGCTCAGCAGCTTGCTTCAATGCTGTGCTCTGAAGGCCTTGCATATGACAGTATGGAGACAGTCCCCATCAATTATGCCCCTTGTTTTGACTGATAGGGTTTCAGTGCAGTAGAACATGCAAACACGCTTACTGAAGTGTAAGAAAACCACACATTTGATGGGTTTATTTTTTAACTCGTATCAGCTGATACATTCTGCTGTAATTATGAGTGTTACAGGTTTGTCTCCCCACCACACACATGCTGTACCCACAAACTTTTGAAGTTCTTGCCTTAGCACAAAAGTTAATTGAACAGTTTAATTCAATTTTTAGCCATTTTCAAATAGTTGGAGCTATAAACTTTAAATTGTATCTGGCTCCAGCCAAGATGGGTGAATGTTAGTCTTGCAAAATGCATTTGGTTTTTCAGATGTACATAGCTAAAAAGGTTTCTTAAAAATACAGGGTCTTTTGGCTAAATATGCTTTGAGTTGTGTTATGAAGCAACAGCAGAAATTGTAATACTAGTTGACTGATCTTTTAGCTTTGCTGGGCACAGTCTGTGTAGAGGCTTTAGCCTTTACATACTATGATTTCTCACCAGACTCCATGCTGCTGTGAGAAAAAAAATGCAGGGACCCAAGTGGGTAGATTTAAATTGTTTGAAACCCTTCTTGATGACTGCAGTCAGAGGATTAAAAATCAGCTCTGTCAGGTCCATACCCTGTGGAGCACTGTGCAGTTTTGGTCTCCCTTTTGCCTTTTTCAGTATTTACACAGAGCACCTACAAGAAAAAAAAAAAGGCAAAAAAATCTGCTTTAAATGCAGATGGCACATTAATCCATCTGACTTTCCTAACAACCAATAAGGTCTCTGTCACCTAGATTTCTTATAGTATGTGGATGAGATAACCAAGATCTTTTAGTATTAAATGTAGAAAAGATGAAATTATGCTAATTTGCAGAACCTTGCAAACTATATTGTTAAAGTTAACACTGTGTGTCTGTTTACACAATGTGAAAGTCAGCACATTACCAAAACAGTTCATTATTTCTAGCAGCTATAGATATCTCTGGACTTTAACATGCAGATGTTTGAAGGAAACCTCCATTTATGACAGGTTATATCAAGAACCTTTCTTGAGATTTCCTAGAACCAGTGTGGATTGCTTGTGGCTTCCTAAATAGATTTTTGAAGTGGGATTGAATTGTGCTTGAATGTACTAGCCCTAAAAAGCCTGATACTGGCCCAAATTTCAATCATCTTCCTTTTTGTTTTCCATTAGCTTTCCATCATCAAGATCTCCACTCTTTGAAGCTGAGGAGCAGCTAAATGTTAGAATAAAAATTTCAGAGGGAATTCCATCCCTGTTTTTCAACATAAGAGATACTGTCCAGGTTAACAGGGGTGTCATCTTTACTTCCATGCCAAGACAGTTTTAGAAGAAAGACTGTTTCTTCCAGGATGAAGAAAGATAATATTTAAATGTAAAACTGCTGTTGACAAAAGCTTCTCTTCCTTCTCTTTAATCAGTCCTGGGCTGCATCAAAAGGAGCATGACCAGCAGGTCAAAGGAGGTGATCCTGCCCCTCTACTCTGCTCTCGTGAGACCTCACCTGGAGTATTGTGTGCAGTTCTGGTGTCCTCAACATATAAAGGACATGGAACTGTTGAAACAAGTCCAGAGGAGGGCCACGAGGATGATCAGGGGACTGGAGCACCTCCCGTATGAAGACAGGCTGAGCAAGTTGGGGCTGTTCAGCCTGGAGAAGAGAAGGCTGCATGGAGACCTCATAGCAGCCTTCCAGTATCTGAAGGGGGCCTATAGGGATGCTGGGGAGGGACTCTTCATTAGGGACTGGAGTGACAGGACAAGGGGTAATGGGTTAAAACTTAAACAGGGGAAGTTTAGGTTGGATATAAGGAAGAAATTCTTTACAGTAAGGGTGGTGAGGCACTGGAATGGGTTGCCCAGGGAGGTTGTGAATGCTCCATCCCTGGCAGTGTTCAAGGCCAGGTTGGATGAAGCCTTGGGTGACATGGTTTAGTGTGAGGTGTCCCTGCCCATGGCAGGGGGTTGGAACTAGATGATCTTAAGGTCCTTTCTAACCCTAACTATTCTATGATTCTAATGCAGTTGGCCTTCCTGCTGATTTAGTTTTGAGTTAATTTATTCAGACTGCATTAATTAGTGCATCTATGAAAAGCAAGTATGGTATTTAACATCCTCTTGTTCAATGTCCTGTTCATGGCAGCAGAGGTTTTATATGGTTCACCTGCCTAGGTACACTATGAAACATAAGGTCTGCTTTGAAATAATGAATCCTAACTTAAAAAAGGAATTTATTCTTATGAATTACACTTTCTCCAAGAGCTTTAGATCTTTCCTTTCTGTTGTATGGTTTTCCCTCCAATACTACAGTAACTACATTTCATCCCCTGTGATAAGTCATTCTCAGTATCTACAATATTAAAATCTTTCAAGAACCATCAGTGAATCAGAGCTTGATGAATTTTTGCTTAGTATTAGTTAGGGTTAAAGCAACTTCAGAAAAATGTGGACTCTTTTAATATAGTATGCATCATTTTGAAGTCACACATAGCTCAGTGAACTACCATGCAGATATACTTAGCAGCAAGTGTAGGTATGGAGTTTAGATACAACAGTTGGGTGTTCTTCCATTACTAAGCAACCTCAACATCAAACTACCAAGAAGCTGCACTGTTTTCAGAGACATAAGTCTGTATCCTTCTTCATTATTGTGTTACCGTGTTCAAGTGCATCAACACATCCATATTTATCCTAAGAGTGTTATTCTTCTTTTTTGCCACTGAATACTTAGCGATTAGTGACATCACTTTTCACCAGTAAAGTAGAGATCCTGTTTACTAAAGATGAGTGAACAATTTGGCATAAGCAGTCGTACCTTTCAAAATTTTGATTCTGCATTTGGAAGGAATAGATGACAGAAAAGATACACTAAGCGCAGTAGTATTATTTATTCAACTAATAATTCTTTGTCAAAAGCTGTTTCTCTGGAAATATTTGCAAATTTTATAAGGCAATCAGTTGTGTGGTTATGATAGTAGATTTACCTTGCCTGAATGGTTGACTTATATCATTAACATATGCAAAAAAATCTGAGTTTTACTTTACCTCAAATCTCTTCTACACCCCTTCATGTAACAGGTCATATAAGCTTTCTGTAAACTTCTTCCCCTTCAATTTACTATCAGTGTCATTTTTGTGTACAATTCTTGCAAATATCTTCACTTTCTTTTCCTGTCATTTATGCATAAATTATCTCTTGTGAGCTAATCCTTAAGGTTTATTATCTTTTCCTTCAAATTTCTTTGTCTGTGACAACTGCAATAAATTGGTAAATCAATCTTAAAAACATTGGGTTAAGAACAGAATGTGTACTGGTGGATTCATTACTTTGCTTAATTTCAGACGGTCTGTATTTCTAAGCCTTGTATGGGTAATTTGTATAATCATATGAATTTATCATTATAATTTTCTTACGTTCTGTTATTTGGCACACCTGCTTCTCTTCTTCTTTCACTTTCATTCGAACAATAATCTAAGCATTTGGAGAAAAAAGCTGTACCAACTTGTCTAGTTTTATAACACCTGGTGCAAAGATCTTAACCGGTCTTACAATAATAATAGTTGGAAAGCCTTTCAAAAGGTTCCTCTGGTTGTTGGGTTTTTTTTTCTTGTTTTGTTTAGCTTTTCATGGGTTGTTTTTTTTTTGGGGGGTGGGGGGTTGTTTGGGTTTGCTTGGTTTTGTTTTTTTGATTATTTCTGTCTGTAATAATGGCAGACAGGTCTGGGTCTCAGTCTTAAGTATAACCAGGGTACTGTTGAAAACAAATACTGTTTCTTCTGAAAAAAGAAAGGAAAAAAAAAAATTTGTAACATGCCTGTAGTTTCTGGGCTGTTGTTAGCCCATGAAGCTTTTCCTTAGGACTTAGTAGAGAATGAAGCCAGGACTGCAGAAAAATTGAATCAAAACTTTGTTTCCGATTCAATGAATTGTCAGACTTGTGTTTCTTGTTGCTGCTGCAGTTGCTATTCAAGGTTTCATGTAATCTATTAATTATTGGAATACAGATAGACTGCTACTTAGTGTTTTGCACTTTATTTAAACACTGAGATGTTTAAGAGATCCATGAAGGGAAGGAGAACAAACTCTCTGCATAAGCAAAATAACTTGATTAAAGAGGCAGGGAAGTTAGACCACCATAGTTCACTTGAATCATTTTTGAGATGCTCTGATTTAAAAAAAAGTCCTCCTTTGGAGAGTGTATAGGCAGGCTTGTGATACACCCTGGGATCCATACTCCAAGCTTAGATAATTTCCTGGCACAAGACCTGGTAATACAAAGCCTTTGCTACACATTGGCTCTTACATTGGAAGAATGATAGGAAGAATGTCAGGGTTGCACAGTCTTGTCAGAAAATGCCACAGTCAGGATTTCACTCATCCTTTTTGTGGCATTGTGTCTCACTGTAAGAACATTCATAAGCGTCTAACATTTTTGTGTTTCTTTTTGGCTGTCCGTAAAACCATCTCAGTTTGTCATAGTGCCAGCCTGTTCACATTCATCCTCTGGGCAAAACTTGCCACAATTGCCACCTTGGTGCAGTTCAGCAGGAGGGACTCCTCACCCTCCCTTCCCTTACCTGGTCAGGTCCAGCATCAGAGAAGAGTGCAGGGAAGCCAGATCATCTGGTCTTCCAAATCATTGTGGTAGGTAGCTGAAAGATAAGTTTGTGAGTAAAAAAAGTGAATCTTATAAGAGAATGTGTTAAGTGACCTCAACATATGAAAAATTTTGATTTCTGGTATGAGCCACTGGATTTTTTGTTGACCTAAAGGCTGAGAGAAAGGGTGAGGGGAGAGGGGGATGGGAGAAGGTGAGATCAAACTATGAAGTTGGAGGGTCAAGCATGCAGCTAACGACAGAAACAGATCTTCTGACTCATCTTCTCTGTCCAAAGCCTGGTCCCCTGTGGTACTGGAACATCCGGTGGAGCCTAGTTAAATGCATTCCATCTTTTAACTGTAAAGGCTTCAATATTAGTCAGGGGGAGAGGGAGAAATGATATAATACCACTTTGGCATGGCA
Organism: Pezoporus occidentalis; assembly: GCF_034315485.1. Taxonomy (NCBI): domain Eukaryota; kingdom Metazoa; phylum Chordata; class Aves; order Psittaciformes; family Psittacidae; genus Pezoporus; species Pezoporus occidentalis. The sequence goes on from NW_026916220.1 coordinate 7,050,103, forward strand.
TGATACTCAGAATTGTACCACATTCTGAGGGATCATCAGGTTACTTTGTATTTATTCTTTATTATAGCTCTTCAATTTAAAAGCTATGGGGTATGGTATATACACATTCTTGTAAAGTATTGATGGGTGCATTCAAAGCCACAGAACTTTGTGAAAAATGATTTGCATTTCAAAGCAGTAGAGATGGCTGGTTTGGGTGAGATCACATGGAAGTATTAACTAATAACTTTAATGAGCTTTCTTAATTGTATGGCTGAACTTTTACTGAGGTCCTGTGTTGAAAAGGAGCATCAGCTAACAGTAACTTGACTCTTGACTTTGGACTGAAGAAACAGAAGCAGAGAAAGACAGATAAGGAGGTAGTTAGCTAATTTTTATTTTTTTAATAAGGAATACCATGGTATATTTCATTGTCCATAGTGTATCAAAATGTAATACCTCAAAGTTCAGGAAAATTTTACATGTTCTCATAGTCACTTTCAAGCATATGAAAATTGCCAGTGCATAATTATTTAGTATATACTTAGAAATTTTGTGCTAACAAGCCATAATTTTAGAGAAGTACTCCACAGTGCAAAAGGTAGAACAATCACAGAGCAAAAAGATGATACTTTTAGCTTACACTTATGTATATATATATATATGCTTGTATGCATGCACTATACTTTACTTTCTTGTATGCATCACAGTGAAGAAAAGTTGTACAGAGGGATGCAAAGAAGGATAATGGGGTAATCCTGCAGACATTTAGAGGGAATTCCTATACTGGCAAAAGATGAAGTATGTAGTGCTGGTTGTTTAAGCATGAATGAAAGATGCCATGTTGAACAGTAGCACTGACAGTTCAGCACAGTGCCAATGAGGTTGCCAATTAATTAACGTCCCAGAAGTCTAAAGAAATGTTTTGAAAATACCACATCACGTTTGTCAAATTCTAAATGGAACATCTGCAATAGTTGGTCGAAGTTTACTATCAGCTTCTTCCAACATTCATCTTGTCCTGCAAAGAGTCAGAAATCTTTAAATTGCCCATATTTGCTTTGCTAGACCTTTTTATCTTTCATTCATTATTTGTACAATAAGGTAAGATTACATTCTTTGCATAATGAAGATAAATTCATTTTGCACAAAGCAGTTCAACGCTAAGGGTGTAGTCTCAGATGTGGTTACCATGAAGTATTGAATTATTACCTAAGTCAATGTAAATTTAAATTATCCCTTTAATTTATATTTTTTTTCTAACCTATACTTATTGATCCAAGTAATCTTTGTTTTCCTGACTTGTGCTTAAATATATATTTTTCTTTATTGATGTGTAATTTACTCCAGTTTAAATCTCAGTTCTAACTCTTGTTTGCCTGCATATACAAACATGCATGCACTCTTACAGATAAATGCATAATCAGTCCTCATTTGTGTGCACGTGGTCTTGCAGAAGGCAACTGTTAATGCTTGAAGTGCTTTATTTATTCCAGCCACAGTAAAAATAAAATTCTTTTATCATCTTTTATACTGTCCATCCTCTACTTCATACTCCTTAAAAGTTTCAGATACCAGCTGGCTTGGATAGCTGCAAAAAGCATTTCATATTTTTGGTGTCTAAAATGAACACTCCAGGGGTGCTTGTCTTCCACTGAACCTGTTTACTTTGTGCTTCATACGTTAGGTGAGTAAGATAGGAAATTAATTCTCTGTGTGCTAGAAGTATCAGTATGAAAGCGCTAATCTCACAGACTGAGCTCTGATCAGGGAGCTCGAAAACCCCTTTGATCTGAATTCATTGCAAACACCTAGCTCACAGACCCCTATAGATTTCTAGCTTTAACTTAGTGCCTAATGAAGTGAAGTTTATCTCTGAAAACCTTTGTCACAGCTGGACATAACTAGCAATAGTTACTTGCAAGACTACAACTTAAGGGGAAAACTAAACGAATCTCAGCAGGTTATCCATCTAGGACAAAGTTGAAATGTGCTTTTATAGGTAGCATAATAAAGCATAGCCTTCATCCAGGTCCCCAGACTACATCACAAAAACAGCATGCAATTTGCCTCGTAGTAGTCTCTGCATAGAAGCATTAGAGTAGATAGAAGAAGCTGCATCAGTCAAGGGTTATATTCTTCCGCAGTAATGAGAGGAGTAATATGAGCACCATTCATCTATGGTCAAGCAGAGAACACTATTTCTACGAAGCTCCAAGATAATTTCTTGTCCACCCAATTAAGTTTTTAACAGTCAAAGCACAACAGCTGTTCATTACTTAGTCCATCCGAACCACACAGTTTCTGTTGAGAATTGTTAATGATACGGTAACATAAGCAGATCCAAGTACCTACTATTTTTCTCACATGTTGAATCCCCACCCTTCTTATCATCCACAATCTCAGAGGACAGCCCTCCTCCCTCAGACAGGATGACTTATATGTTATCACATCCCAAGCTGTTTGTGAGGAGTGTGGTGCTGTTGCAGCAGTTACTAGTCAGAGTTTCTTCTTCATCAGTCTAAGGTTTTACTCAATATTATTTTTATGTGTTTCAGACAGCTTATTTGCTAATATACCTGTCTGTTTGCAGCACTAATTTAGTTATACCATATTTGTTTAAATCTGTGAATCCTTCTGTGTGTACAGGGGGATTTCTTTCATGATAAACAATCCACGTGACTGCACACAAACAAAACTTGACTCAAAATTAAGTTGAAAAATTCTTAAGTGATCATCTTAAGCCAGATGATTCTCAAAGGAGAAAGATGCAGGTCAGGCAGCGAATGCCTAGGCACTGGCTAATTTTGTCATTGTGTGTAGGACCAGCTGGGTGATACTCATCTCTCCAGACCTGAGAGGAAGTTGCAGGCAAGAGTTATGTAAATAATTGTACAAGTACCGCTAAAATGAAGCTCAAATTAACCAGTTAGGAAGAGATCTCACAAGGCCTGAGCTGGCTTTTAGGTTTTATAAATGCTATGAAGCCTGACTCCCAGTACTAGTCCATGGCCTCATGCAGTTGGCTGTACCACAGGAGTTAAGGCACTTCCCCCAGTCCTTGCTTGCAGCATGACTTACTCTCCAAGTGTCTCAGACACACCCTCCTTTGATGAGCACCTTCAGTATTCTTTTTTTTCTTTTTTTCCTTCTTTTGAAATGGGTTAATGAGTGTCTTCATTTAGTCACCTCCATTGAAAGAGTCCTTGCCTTTGGTGACTAAACCTGTGAAGTAGAACCTTTGGAGAAGCATAGTTAATTTTATAGAGGTTATCGTGTCTTCTGCTATCCTCGTTTTAACCTGAAGGCGAGAATGAATATATCTCTTACTAACTGCGATTTCCATGGAATCTTTTGTGCTTCTTTGGACACTGTGCTGCTTAAACACAGCCAGCTCATCTTGTCTTGCTATTTTTGTCCCTCAGAGTTAGTTTCCATATCTTGGAAGTACAAAGACATATTCTATAAAACCTTCTTGGGTGTTTGGTTCTAAAAATCATGTAAAATCTCTGTGTGCAGTAAAAGCAAAGAATTAATTTGTCCTTAATGCAAATTGTAATTAGAGATGCAGGAGTTCTTCCTTCCTCATCTGAGCCATTGTGTACATGTATGTGCGAACAAGCTCCATCTATTTATAGCTATAATGTATGCAATAAATGTTAAAAGGAATCTTTTCATTGTTAAAGGAGCTCCTTTTCTTGAAGATAAAACATCATTAAGGTTTGCCTTACGATGCTGTTGTGAATAGGAAGGCAAAAAACCTAGTTTCATACCACCTCACAGAGGCCCAATGCCGTAAACCTTCCATAAACATGATTAGTCCTATTTGTACAGTGTATGGTGTTTATCTCTGCTTTAGTTCTAGGAGACCCACTGAGAGTGAGAAAAGCCTCCTTTAGTTTTTGCAGTAGGAAAAGCTGTTTTATCTCCTCTTACATCTGGAGGGGAAACACTGGATAAACAGATCCTTCAACAAGCCTGGTGATAGTAAGGAAAAATCTGTTTTTTGTTGCTCTCGCCATTCACAATAGGTTTTATTGTTTTGGTTCTAGTGAAAACACATGTGCCTGCTTTGAAATGGTTCTGTAAAACTGGCAGAGATCTCCTTTAACTACAGACTTAACTTCTCCCCTTTCCCATCCTTATCCCCACAGGCCCGTGACGGAGGGTTAGACCGGATCAGTGGAGTCATGCATCACACAGCTGTATCATGCTGGCAGCCTTTCTTGGGTCTGGCTGTGCTGCTAGTCTTCGCAGGCAACACCATAGGCTGCCCAGCCCGCTGTGAATGCTCAGCACAGAACAAGTCTGTCAGCTGTCACCGACGGCGTCTGATGTCCATCCCAGAGGGCATTCCCATTGAGACCAAAATCTTGGACCTCAGCAAGAACCGACTGAAGACTGTCAACCCTGAGGAATTCACATCGTACCCCTTGCTGGAGGAGATTGACCTCAGTGACAATATAGTCGCTAATGTGGAGCCTGGAGCCTTTAACAACCTCTTCAACTTGCGCTCCTTGAGGCTCAAAGGAAACCGTCTGAAGCTGGTCCCCCTTGGGGTGTTCACTGGGTTGTCAAACTTAACAAAGCTTGATATAAGTGAAAACAAGATTGTCATTTTGCTTGACTACATGTTCCAAGATCTACATAACCTGAAATCCCTGGAGGTTGGGGACAATGATTTGGTTTATATATCACACAGGGCCTTTAGTGGACTGCTTAGCCTGGAGCAGCTCACCCTGGAAAGATGCAACCTCACAGCTGTACCAACAGAAGCTCTTTCTCACCTCCACAATCTTATCAGTCTGCATCTGAAACAGCTCAACATTAACTCTTTGCCGGCATATGCCTTTAAAAGACTTTTTCGCCTGAAAAACCTAGAGATAGAGGCCTGGCCCCTCCTGGACATGCTACCTGCCAACAGTCTGTATGGTCTCAACCTCACTTCTCTTTCTATCACCAACACCAACCTGTCTGCAGTACCTTACTCTGCTTTTAAACATCTGGTTTACCTGACGCATCTAAACCTCTCTTACAATCCTATCAGCACCATTGAAGCAGGCATGCTTTCAGATTTAGTGCGCCTGCAGGAACTCCACATGGTGGGGGCCCAGCTACGTACCATTGAATCACATGCTTTCCAAGGGCTCCGATTCTTGCGCGTGCTTAATGTGTCCCAAAACCTGCTAGAAACCCTAGAAGAGAATGTATTCCATTCTCCTAAAAGCCTTGAGGTCCTCTGCATTAACAACAACCCTCTAGCCTGTGACTGCCGTCTCCTTTGGATTTTACAAAGGCAACCCACTTTGCAGTTTGGCAGCCAGCCACCAATGTGTGCTGGCCCAGACAGTGTCAAAGAGAGGTCATTCAAAGACTTTCACAGCACAGCTCTTTCCTTTTACTTCACCTGTAAGAAGCCCAAGATACAAGACAAGAAGTTGCAGTACCTGGTAGTGGAAGAAGGGCAGACAGTGCAGTTGATGTGCAACGCTGACGGGGATCCGCAACCTACCATATCCTGGGTTACCCCACGTCGGAGGCTGATCACAGCTAAATCTAATGGAAGAGCCACTGTGTTAGGAGATGGCACCCTGGAGATCCGATTTGCTCAAGACCAGGACACTGGGGTCTATGTTTGTATTGCAAGTAACGCAGCTGGGAACGACACCTATTCGGCTTCCCTTATGGTAAAGGGGTTTACCTCAGACCGTTTCCTTTACGCCAACAGGACCCCCATGTATATGACAGACTCCAATGACACAAGTTCCAATGGAACTAATGCAAACACCTTCTCTCTGGACCTTAAGACAATATTGGTGTCAACAGCTATGGGCTGTTTCACATTCCTTGGAGTGGTTTTATTTTGTTTCCTCCTTCTTTTTGTGTGGAGCCGAGGGAAAGGCAAACACAAAACCAGCATTGACCTTGAGTATGTCCCTCGCAAAAACAATGGTGCTGTGATTGAAGGGGAGGTTACTGGACCACGGAGGTTCAATATGAAAATGATTTGATGGTATTTTGCTAGCAGTGCTTTTTCTGTGGCATTAAAACCAATTAAACCAGCCTGGCATGTGGAATTGCTAGGCAGATGCAGCTTAATGCAGCTGTCACTGTATCAAAAGGTTACATGAAAATGGAAAGACTATTTGTGGTTATACAGCAGAGCCTCCAGACCTTGAGGCAGATATGTCAGGGCCTTTCATAGAACTGGGAAATTGTACTAACTGTTTGCATTGCAAATATTGGCATTCTGGGGATATCAGCAATGAACCACTGGCTCATGCTCATGGACAATTGTTCAACATTTTCTACCACTACAAAAATAAAAGGAAAAAAAAAAAAAAACAAAAAAAAAAGCCTACAGTGTAGGATTTACATACTTAAGGAAAAAGACACATTTGTCTAAAACATACTCTACAGTGAAATTTGTATCTATAGATCTCATTTGATAAAATCTTTCATCACCCCTTCTAGTTGGTTCTACACCACAAAAAATTGGTAGTTTTTTTGGTTTTTTGTTTGTTTGTTTTTTAATCTACATCTATACTGTGTACATTTTAAAGCAATACAAATGAGAGGTTATGCTTTTAGATATCCACCAATACTGACCCAAGTGTGATGTCACCTTCCTTTTAAATACCATCTAACCCAAATTAGACTCTTGCAGTTACCAATTAGAAATAACATATTTTTCTCCTCACGTAGAAGGCCAGAGATGAATAGTTGAGAGGAAAGATGTTCAGCTCTGTTGATCTTCTCTTCATATAAATATAAGGCATGTGCCTAGTTTTGATACAGAATGGAATATTTTTTATATCTGTGATATCACACTGGACCAGTTTACTGTAACAGAGCCCTGGATCCCACCCAGGGAAGGCAACCCACTAGACATTTCTGGCATAGAGGAGCTGAGTTCTACCTTGAAGAGAGAGAGCTGTTTTTGTTAGTCCTGATTTTAATTTCAAAGCCACTGCTAAAATGTTACCGTATACTTGACAAAAAGAAAAAAAAAGCATTTTACATAATCCTTGGGAAATATGATTGTCTTACTATTTCTAAAAGTAAACTAAAACATACAAATCCTCTGCTACTAGGAACGAACTCTTCTCCAATGCCAAGTAAACTATGGTTGTCCATGCATAATACAGGGATCGTAAAGCTAAAATAATCTTTTAAAACACGATAGCCTCAAAAAGGCTAGCATACTGCCAGATAAATGAACCTCTAGCCACAGTCATTCTCATCTTGTATATTTGTAGATAACAGATAAACACAAAACTAATTTCCAAGAACAGATTACTTAGCTGTTCTTGATGCCATTTTAATAACTCTGTGGTTATGTTTCTTTCAGGGGCAGTATCTTAGAGGAAGAGGGGCAAGTTTTTTCCAGGTTTTAGAAAGCTTTTTAATGGAGGGAAGACAGAAGTGGAATGTTAGTTCAGTAGAAGTAACCTTTTTTGTTTGTTTTATGTCTCAAAACAAATCTCAAAAGGCTCAGAACTGAAACTTTATTCTTTATCGTTGATACTACTGATCTTAATTTGAAATTCTCAGTAATGGGAAGATAGAGAGTTATTCAGCCACCTCTCAATTTTCCAGCAATTATGAGCCATAGGTTTGTTGCTAAGTGACTGATAACAAATACAATTTATAGATGTTTGACATAACTTGGAACAAGGATGATAATGACTATGTATGTTTAGCCAAAATTAATATAAAAATATTATAAGACAGAACATTCAGATTAATGTGGTTTCAGAACCTGCATCCAATCTTAAAATTAAATTTCAGCACTTTGAAACCAAAGTCAGGCTGATCTATAATGGGGTGTAGAGTTTTATAAAATCAGTATCCACAATCTTTGGCAGAGATTTTCTAAGCAGGATAAAAATCTCCCACTCCTATAAAGGGCAACGTGCCAAAAGTAAAATCTAGCTGTGCTTCCCTGGTGTACCCCTGACATAGCTGTAGGACCCAAGGCTAGGCAGTTTTGAGAATCTCTTTTCTTAGTGGTTGATCTGTGGTTGCATCACTGCTCCCTTTTAGGTCGCCAGACTAAGAAGAATGCAAGGGTTGTTAGAATTTTCTTCACTTTAGCTGGTTTTAAATTTAGAAGTGAGTTTTCTTGCTGCTTTTTTTTTTTAATGCTCTGAACTACTTAGTTGGAGATTTATGGAGATGCTTGAGACTAATCCTCTTTGTTCTGTGACAATTTGTAGAACATTAATACAAAGGAATAACCCCTGACTAAATTCTAACACCAGGGAAATTATTTTTGCTGATATAGTAACCACCGCACTGAAGTCCAAAATTCTAGTGTACCTTAATATGGGCAGTTAAAGAAACAAATGGGGATAAAACAAAGTGTTTCTGAACTGCCCATTGAAGACATTTGCATGTGCCTTTCCCTTGTAATTGTCATTTTTTTCAAACAGTAATCTATTGCCCCCACAGTCACTTCATGTTAAATGTTGAAATCAATGTTAGAAGCAAAAATTCGTCTAAATTCTAGACAGTTGCAGCTGATTGATTCATATTAAATGACACAATTAAAAAAATAAATCTCAAAAGAAATATCAAAAAATGTGCTTTTAGGATTAATTACGAATTGCTGAATTCCCCTATTCCCTTAGAATGACTCTAAAAAGTGATTGCATTGTTAGTGCACTGCAAGGTTTCCTGAGCAGCTGTGTGCTTAGTTACTTCTGTGAAATGTGTGCTGGTAATGAAAATCAGCGCTTGCTCTTGCTGAGCACCACCTTGCAGAGCTGTCAGCATTGTGTGTATCGCCTTGAGTTCAGTCAGTATTCGTTTTTTAAGAATCAGTGTTTGCTTCCTGCCTCTAGCAATGTTCTACTTTTTGTAGCCTATTTATTTCACCATGGACTTGGCAAGGCATATGGCATCTCTTAACAGAAGGGAGAACAGCAAGACTCAGAGACAAGCTTTTATCTTGCTCCACATAGTCTTCTTTGTATGTGTTTGTGGGACACGTGCTTACTGTGGCTGTTTTGGATGAATAAGGAGTACAGCATCAGGGTCAGACCTATATAAGCACCTTTGTGACAGTTCTTTTAAGAACAGGGTGGCTGAATGCCTACTCTGCCTCTTGAAGGAGTCATTTCTTTTCTGCTAGAAATCAAAGAGACGCCACAGTTTATCTTACTGCAAAAGGAAAAAAGGACTGGGCCGTGAGGAGGTATCTGACCCACATGGATGCACTATCATACAATGAGACAGGTGGACAGTGCATATCTGCCACTAAAAAAGGGAGTGAAGTGTATTTCCTTACCTCTGACATGCATATTGTCTGCCTCCCATGCTGGCACAAGACCAAGGCTGAACTCTGGGGAGTCAGTGCAGTGAGACTCTAAGGCACAGCAATAGTTCTGCAGAAAAGGAAAAATCTGAAAATGTCAAAACCACCAGAGTGACTTGAGAAAGCAGGTACCACAGTAAACTAGTCAATAATTTCTATAAAACCAGTGCTGAGCCTCCCACAAATACGTTTTGATGGTCACTTCCACAGGCTGGTACTCCTTTTTCATAATGAATGGATGTACAAGTGCTCAGATTCCCCATGAGTGACCTGAAGAGGACCCTGTAGCAATGTATTAAGAAAAGATTTTGCAATAGTGTAAAATGGATTAAGACTAAGTAGTGCCCCACCTCAGCCTTATTTTTAGGTTTTGAGCTGGTTCTCTTCCCCCCTCCCCACCCTTCTTCCTTTGTTATTAATTGGCAGCATTCTTTTCAGAAATGCTTAGTCCACAACATCAGCTCAGTTGGATTCAGACTAGGAGACTGCGTTTACCCTCTATTTCCCCTTCCCTCACCATTCATGCACCCTTTGCACCCTCATGGTGCCAACAGGGTCAACAGCTCCAGGTACAATTGAGATCAGGCAGGAGACTTTGAGCCCCCTATAGAATTGTTGATACAAGCTGATGCCACTAGATATTTCTTTAAACAATTTTTTTTTTTATTAAGTTGATGTTATTGTCACTCATTTAAGTTTTCCTTTATTATGTGAACAGTAGCTGTCTTTTTTTCCTTATTTCTTGCATCATGGTATTGCACCACCTATGATGGTAACAATTATACTATCAAAAAGAAAATTAAGAAAGAAAACCACATTACATCCTCCACACCACAAATTGTAGTTGAAGCATAAGAGACACAGTAAGAACTCAGCACGAATATTTAATGGAAAATCTTTTAAACCTTTTGATAGGAGGAAAAAAAAATGTGTGGAGAAACTTTGGAATGTATGCCATGTTGCGACTGAATCACACCAAAGTTATGTTGAAATAGAGTTTCCTACACCCTGCCTATATGTCTGTCCTAGATACTGGACTTTTCCCAAAAAACATTCAGGATGTGTGAATGCCTGAAGCACACATTTAACCCATGAAAAGGCAAATCATTGTTTAAATCCAGTAGTGAAAGCAGTTTCTGGATGCCCAAGGATAACAGCAGCTTCTAGCAAAGACAGCCAAGAAACTGCTGTCATACAGTTATTTTGCCTCATCTGCTACTGCATCCTGTGAAAAAAGGGTCCTTAGCGAGTAATAAAATGGAAAATCTTTATACATTTTTCTTCAAAGGGGGCAATATTTGTGTAATACACTACAGTTTCACCTCCATCCCCAGCAATGAAACATCCAGGAAGAAGTGAGGAAGAGGAAACCTATTCTGGCCAGTTTGCTAATTACCTTTTTCCCCTTAATGATTTTAGTACTACCTGGGGGTAGCATGACAGCTGCTGTCTGTTCCTGTCCTTTCAGCTCCCAGTGTGGCTTGACATGGAGTAGCAGGGAAAGAAGCACATAGTCAGGCTGTCCCTCCTCCATGAACTGTAACTCTGGTCTTCTCAAATAAAATAACCAGTGCATCAGCAGTGTCTTAGAAATGGCAGACTGCTGCAGCTCATTTGTAGTTTTGCCATAAGACAATATGTGGGACACATGCTTTCTAACCCCATTTCAGTATCCTAGGTGACTGTGCTAAAATGAAGTAAGAAAACTTTCATCCAGTAATTTAAAAGTTAATTGTGCCTAAAGGAGTTAAAGGAGCACATTTGGAAAAGGTAAAGTGCCTGATTGCTGGAGAATCCCTGAATCAATAAGATTTCTCAAGTTAGCTAAGCAATTTGGATGCCCTGTTTCTATCACCTGTAATAAGAATTACAAACTCAATTTCCCTTGGCAGCTTAGAAGAATCACAGCCAGTTGGTTCAGTGATACATGCTCCCTTTTTCTTTCTCTAGCTCTGCCCTCTTCCTTTCTCAGTTTCAAATGACTGTGATGCTAAAAGATTTCTGGATTCAGTTTAGTTTCACTGCATATTCACATGGCTTTTGGAATCTAGACCTCAAAGCAGGATCTTAAATCCTCTTCAAGCCAAAAAATAGAAATAAAAAAAAAGAAGACAAAGCCTGGGTAAACCTCCTCCTGCAAATAAAATAAACCAACTTCTGTGAGCCTGCTGCTACTGAGATAGCTACAAGCCAAAAGCAATCTGCAGGTTGAATGAGTCTTAGTCGTTTTTTCTTTTTTAACTAGAAGCAGGTGGTTGGATATAAGGCCAGCTGGAAACAAAAATCTGTATTTATAGTCTCAGTGGAATAAGGAAAGAGCTGGAATAGTCAAGAAAATGTTCCACATTACTTCCACTTAAAATTAAGAATATCCATATTCAAATAGATCATAGAGGGGTACAAAAGAGTACAAAATGGAACCAAAATTATCATGAAGCAGAAGTCTTGAAGCAAGAGACTGAGAACATAGTCAGGTAATATGCATCAGGAGAAATCCTCTTGACACCATTCTCTTACTCCTTTGTTACACTAGAAATTTGATAAACAAATCTAGGTTTTTCGCTTTCTACTAAGTAAGGCTATAATGGAAAACAAGCAGAACTTACATTTTAGTTATTTCTCACCTTGTGTCATACTTTCTATTCTAGATTGCTTTAATATTTACCACTGCTTACTGTGCTGGAGAATGTGAAAATGTAGATTCTGGGAAGAAGAAAAAAAAAAAAAAAAAGGCAAAAGGAAAAGAAAATGTGTAACCTTAAAGGAGTCTGCCTATTTCTATGTGTGGCATTTGCAAGGCAACAACATTATCTCCTCACACACAAGCCAAGAACAGTGGCTTGAAATTTCAAGGCAGCTGTGAAGATGGTTGTCAACTTGTATACATGTTAATAATATCGATCTTTCAGAAAACAAAATATGATTGTTTCATGAAGAATTCACTTACTCCATTTTGATACATAAAATTAAATGACACTTTTCCTTCATTACAGTGGGCACTGTGTAAGAAGAAAGTAAATGACAACCCTAATCTGGTGAGCTTACAGCCATACAGTAGAAAGCTGGCTTCTGGGCAAGTACATATGATAGCAAGTCTCTCATTGTTTAGGGAGGGAATGCCATAGTGCATATATATCAAAATATCATCACACTTACTGAAATCTATTTGCAAGCACATGTAGTTCATATGTATATGTTTGTGTGTTGAAAAAAAAAAGTAATTAGATTTGTTTTGTTCTTTTCTTATTTCAAATATTAAGTGTATATTGTTTTGAAAAGGTGACAAGGTTAACCAGAAAAAAATGTGTTGTAATTTATTTTAATATATATGATCATAAGTATGGATGGGAAATGAAACAGTCTTGCTGTTATGATCCATGAAGCACATGACATGTTGGGTTTGTCCATAAGTTTGCTTCATGTTTGAGCAAAATATGCTAATATAATGGGGGGAGGGGGAAGAAAATTGAAAAAAAAAAAAAAAGCTTTGTTTGTCAAGACAGTTGTCCTGAATGTCATTTTAAAAGTTACTTTAGGGCTTATGTCATGATGTGTATCATACTTATCCAAAATGAAACATGAATAAATAATTCCGTGGAGTGGCAAAATTTACTGCTAAAAGTGAAGAAAATATACATTGTTTCTCCTATTGTAGCTCATTGCTTTTCTTCCAACGGGTAGTGGAAGAAACTAAGATGACAAAAATACAGTTTTCTCAGCACCAGACCCAAGGTCTTTAGTGCCAAGTCTTCAAAGCAGGTAATCTCCTCAGGACCAAAACTCTTGAGCCCCCTTTCATTGCATGCAGCCATCAGACAGAGTAAATCTTAGGTCCCATTCAAGTGTGGTTTGGGATTTATTCCCCATGCAAAGTATCAGTCAGCCTGGGGTCTCTCTTTCACTTGCACAGTGTATACAGGTAACTGATGGGAATAACAATTAAGTTAATGCTGGAAGAAAAAAACCTGCCGCTTGCTAGCACCATGGAGAGCACAGGAGAAAGGTAGATTTCACCAGCTGTGTGTCACTTGGAAAGCAACCAGTACTGAGCATCTGTACCTGAAACATGGTTCCTAAGGAAATCACCAGTATTCAAACTCCACTGTAACTGCACCAGAAAAATTAAGTCATGGAAATTAGATTCTGTTGAGCTTGAAAGCTATTCCAAACCCCTGTGGCTTGCCACAACCCACTAAATCTATGGCAGAGATGAGTTTTGAAGGACATAGGCCATAAACTAAACTATTGCTACTCCCATTCTCCCACAGCTAGGTACTTCCACCAACAGAGGATTTTACTTATGCATTCTGGGATCATCTTAAATAAGATTTATCAGCCATGAGCCCATTAACCTCTAAATCAGGGTCCTATTCACTAGAAGGGGAAAACAAAGTTGTTATTGCTACCTCAGGAAAGGAAGATGTTGGATTCCCAGATGGATTGCTGGGAGCAGAGGCAGACAGGGACTAAATCTGAGCTCTTTTGTGCATGCTTCTGTCTGTCTTTTATCCTTCAGCATTTGCATTTGGCACCTCCAAAAGGTTTTGGCTAACATGCACCACTGTACCCTCTTCTGCAGCAGAATGTCAAATGCAATGAATCCATAGGTTAAAATCAACTATATATTATGTTAAAAATCCATTTTATTTCATGTTCTTTTATTTTCCTTTTAATTTTGTAATTTGATTGGTGTATTCTACAGTACTGCCTTCAGTATGACAATGAAAAAGGAGCCATTGCTCCTACAACTGCACTGGGAACATCGAGTTTGCACTGAGTTTGTTTTCACTAAAGTTTACTCCACCTTAAGTTTTAGATTTCTTTTATGCAATTCAATTTTCTCTTTTGGACTACCTGTCACTCTCTCAAGAGGTGGAACCTGTTCCTAAATCACAGGATCTAATATAGAAGAAACTACTAACCTTCTCTGTGATAACTGGGTAGAGAAAAACACCATCAAATCAAGCAATCACTGACAAATTCATTAAAATAATCCTGAATTTTCTAAAGCACATTCACAAATTTTTGAGAATATTTGTACTCTCACAGATCCACTCTAGATTTGTCTCACAGTTAGTAGCCCTATATTGGGTAAGACAGTAACCTTTAAATAAACAGATCTTGGTATCCAAAGTTTATTTTAAGAAACGCCTGGGTTTAACATTTTTGTATTTGAAAAAAGTAGTTGGAAATGGGAAATAGCACTATTTACGAATAAATAAACTCAGTTCACAGAGGGTGAGTTATTCTCACATGGGGGAACACTCACAGCAAATTTTCTGCACCATAAAACCTTCACACATACAGCAGAAGATGACACGCTATAAAAAAGGGCTTTATTAGTCTCCTGCACTATCTGGACTAGGGCAGAGGCTGGTAAATCGTGCTGGGAAAGTGTGAATAAATCTGCAGCTACTAGTTTAAGAAACACAGTTATTGAACAGAACTGTACCTTGTTTTCTACAGACTTGTTAGTGGGGTGGGAGAATTGGTCTGAATTCCTTCTTCCTAGATATAAGAGATCCCCCATGAAAGGCTCTTATTTTGCCTCTGTTCTTGGAAAGATAAGTTTCAACCTTAGTATTCAATGGGAAATGTAACACAGTAAGAAGTTAGCAAAATAGAGGATTGCATAGTCGCAAAGAAAATAAATCAAAGCTTGCATTAGAAATTACATGATAGCGGTACTTAGCACCTTGTCTAAGTAACTTTGAAATTATTTGGGTTAGCAGGAGCTGGTTTATTAATTAATAGCTAGGGAATACATTCAGCTAGTTAAAGCTGTAATCACCAGCTGGAAGATATTTACCTCATCAGTCCTTAAGTGGAAGTTATATTTTTCTGAGCTATTTTCCAATAACTTTCCTATTTATATAACTCAAAAGCACAAGTGATGGAGAGCACACTTATTTTATTATAGGAAGAAAATGATAGAAGAATTAATCTCTTACTTTTACTATGAGAGCTCTTTGCTCTATTTGCAAAGACTAATAGATTACATCCATTACGTAAAGTATTACTATCGCTGAAGTCAAACAACATCTTGTCTTAAAAAACTAAAATCTTTGGTGCATCTGTGTAGTACATCAATTCTAATGCACTACAGATAATACTTTTCTTTCACATGCAAATGGATTAGAGACAGGACAGCCATCTGACTTGTACAAAAGCTTGCCTTTCAATGGACCTTACGGAATCTCACATTGCCTTTCATGAGTTTGGCAGGCTGATGCATTTTGCTAAAGGATATCAGGTCAGCATTGCCTTACTTGGGGAAGGCATAGCTGTCAGCTAGTCATGCAAGCAGAGGGCTGTAACTCAGGATTTCTGAGCTTGAGTCAAAAACCTGGGACTCTTAAGTCTCTGGAGAATACAGTAACAGTATTTACCTTTCAAAATGAGGATTCTGCCATTTCCCTAAGGATTATGAAGTCAGTGAGCTATGGTTCACACGTACCTGTGTGACGGAATGCCAATTTCACATGTAGGTTGGTATGTGGCAAAATATATTGCTATCAAAGAAAACCTTTTTTTAAGAAATGCAATGCCTGCTGCCCAAAGTACTCCAGAAGATGAAGGCAATGTGGTGACAGCAATGGACTGTCCTGTAGTCAGCAGTTCCAATGGCTGTAGAATAGATGCTCTTGCTGAGCAGCGACAGTGTATGAAAGAAAATTTTCATGAGATGCATACAAACTAGATGATTGTCACTTTTGCGGTTCAGTGGTATATTGTATGAAAGAACCTCTTCATGTCTCATTTGATTAGTGGCTTGCAATGCTTGAAAAACGTGATTCATCTCCTAAAGAATCTATGAAGATTTCTCTCTTTGCCTTTTATTATAGATGAGAGATGCCAAAATGAATGCAAGCCACACATCAACTGTCAGGCTGTCAAGTGTAATACCAAGCACTCAGACTACTACTACTACAAAAACATTTCCATTTAGTCCTTCTACAAGACTACAAAAACAGGTTGCATAGTTTCTCTGCTCTCTAATCCGTGTTTATTGAAAGCAAGCCAGCATTCCCACAGATTTTCCAACTCTTTAATAGATAAAGTATCCACTTTTCAAATTTCTTCTTCCAATGTTTATCATAGGGAATTTGTCCTGATACGCTTTTACTCTGTTTGCCAGAATGCTGAATTGTGGCCAACTTCATCTTTTAATCAAGGTTGGTTTGCTTATACATGAGCCAAACACTTGGAAATTTCCCATTCTCTGCTTCTACTTTAGCACTGAGGTCAGATGAATTTGCTGTGTATTTCAGGGAAGCACGTTTGATATTTAATTGGCAGTCACTCTCTTATATCCTGCAGTTACTGGGAGCTAATTCTGAGGTATGGGCCTGTCTAACACAACTGAAAATAGCAACTGATCCTTGGGAAGAAGATTATCAAACATATGTCCATTTTGCCATTCAAGACTGACATCAGCTCAAGACACTGGAAGTTGTGTGTTCGAGCCAGTGAGAATGGAAAGGAATACTTGCTGAATGCGCAAGCCATCTTAGAGAACTGCACATAAAAAGGCACGTGAGGGATCAGTTTGTCCTTTCAGGCTTAATGCACTGAAGCAGAAACACAAAGCACTGCAAAAAGGAGGAGGGTATGCATTAACAGAAAGAAAAAAAAAAACAAAAACAAAACAAACAAAAAAAAAAGGTCAACCACAAGTATTTTGCTGTGGTGGGCTTTACAGTGTGAGAGTGAAAAGTTGATGGGAAAATTATTTTCTCAGTGTGATAAAATGCCCCCTCCAGATTTATAATACAAGGATTCTTTTCTCCCCCTGTTTGAAAAAAGAAAGCTACAAACCACCTCATTTCATTACAAATACTTTCTTAAAATACAGTTTGTTTCAAAAGATGAACCCTTCCTGGGTTTTCAACAGCTATTGTAATTGTTTTTCATAGAACTCAATTTTAATTGTAACACTGTTTTGCTACAGCCCTATTGTCTGTGTCCTTCATTGTCAGTTAAGTGAAGAAATAAAAGCTCAAAAGCACATTGTTGTAATTGATTTCTATGTTTTAATTGTCTTATTTGAAACAAAGTTATGAATTTCATCTGTTGAGGCATAAAAATAAAATTCCTTCCTTAAAGAAAAAAAAAAAAAAAAGAAGAAAAAATAAAGATAGAAATCCATTACTGTTTTGCTTGTGTTTTTTAAGGCAAAAGTTTGAGGCTGTCATTCCAATCCTCTGTTACAGTTCTGGAAATATGTATAGCATTCCTGTGAGTGTATTGATTATACAGAAAAAAAAAGTTTTTCTTTAATACTCTTTAATAGTTTAATGCTTTTCCTGCATATATAAATCTAGTGTTCCCCTGTTAGGATAGCACTTGCTATGTCACTGTCATCTCCCATCCTGCTCTTTCCCCACACTTTCTTACCAGTGTTCAGCTGCTAAGTTCAGCATGTGGTGTCCTCATCCAGTCCAAGGACCATCAAGTGTAAGGATTTGTTCCAGTGCCTTGTACCCAGGCCAGTGTGGGAGATGGGATCTCTGTGATGGGAAGCTGCTGATCCATGGACCTTTAACTGGTCCTCACCATGTTGCCAGTCTTTTTCCCACTGTCCACCCCTTCCTTTACTGGTCATCATTGGCAAAGGGGTACATCTGCCCTCATAGAGGGAAACTGCTTTGCTTTGGAGACAAATGTGCCCTAATCCAGCAGATAGTAATCCACCAAACAGTACTTTTCTGCCCTGGTACGTCTGTACCTTCTGCTCTGCTTTCTCTTCAATGCCTGGTTTCATCTATGGAAACCAACCTGTGGGGAGGGCTGCAAGGAGGGCACAAACAAGAGGCAGAAGCATCCAAGACAGAGTTAGGCCTTGAGAAAACTGTATTTAGCAGCTACAGAGTGATTTTTAACAGCAAAATCCCTTACTGAGAGGAAGAAGATGCCTAAGTGACCTAATGGGGCTCTGGGAAACATGGCCAAGTCCTTGGTGACTAGTGTAGAACACCAACACTGAGAAGAAGACAGAAATTGGAAAGAGGTATTGTAGGAGGCCCCAGAGGAGTGTGGAGAGGCATGGGTGCTGGTTCAGCATGACTCTCAGGGTGAGCGCCACTGGTATGGCCATGGACCCAAATAATGAACTGTGACTGCATCAGGCTTGATACTTCTCCCCAGGCAATGGCAGAGTCTGGCCCAGCCTGGTTTGTGCCTGGAATCCTGCTGAGCATGTGCACAAGTCAAGCAAGATTTTGGCTGGTGCTGTGTCATGCTTTTGGGGCTGCTGGTGACAGCTCTTAGTGCCCTTCCCAGAAACTGTCATCTGTGTTTTCCACACCCTGCGTGGTTCAGGAAGCCAGACACCACAGTATTTGCTTGGAGCAGCATGACATGGTGGCCGGTAGCAAACCAGAGTATCCCCTATAGGGTCCCTGTCCAGCTCATCAAGTTCCCAGTGTGCATGGAACATGACCTTAGGGTACAACGAAATGCCCACCACAGAGCCACTGCAGGGATGGTGCCCAGAGCTCCAGTGGGTGACTTCCAGCATGACATCTGCACAGCCTTTTTCCAGAGCCTCACTGACACCCTCAAGCTGGTGATGTAGAGGGAGTTTCAGGAGGTTTATGAAGGCAAATAAGAGTTCAACTTTTGCATCTGGGACCTGTGTACTTCTTATGCCAGCCATTTAAGGCTAATGCTCTTTCATTACTGAGAATTACTGGCTCAATAATCCCTTGTAGGGATGGTCTTCTGAGAAGTGATACCTTTGGGCCAAAATAAAGGAGTTGTGGCTCTGAATTTCCGTGGAGGTAAAAGACAGTGATGCTGTTCTCAAAAAAGTACTACCCAGGCCTGTGAAATAAATCATTTTATAGCACAGAGGACCAGAACAAGTTGGAACACAAAGGCCAGGTGGTGTGAGAACAACTAAAGCAAAGAGTATGTGGTCCAGAATAAGGGTTTGACTTATCAGCGATTGTAAAGAGTATATTCTGTTGCTGCTGCGGGTATGCTGGAAGTTGCCAAGTAACTGTATCCATCTTTTATCTGTGTGCATCACAAATCTCTTTGAAGCTGGTAGAGTTTTATGCCAGGTAAATGAAAGAATTATTTGACTTCTCCTTTAGAAAAAGCAGAAGCAAAAGAGACATCACAGCCCTGCATCCAGCACACAGCTAACACAGCTCAAGCCATTGTAGGATGCAAATATTCACCTTGCTCTTCGCTTCAGATAAGGCACACTTTCCTTCCAGAAAAGAAAATGTATTTTTTAAAAGATCAGCATATAAAAATAAAACATTTTTAATACCAGAAACAGTACTGTGTATTGCTGCAATACTGCAAGTTTTCTGTTACATCAGTGTATTGGATTTCTTAACTGTCACTTTTACTGACAGCTTGCATCCTTGTGGGGACATCTCAGCCAGGCCTTTCTTATCCAGGACAGAAACATAGTTATGCAGGAGGAACTTTGTTGGAGCTTTGTTATATATTTCACAACTTTTCCTGTATTTGATAGGTTTCATTGTTGCTATGTACTCCCTGAATGAACTTTACAGACAAATTATGCAGTGATACTCCAGTTGTTTATACATTTTTAAGTATAAACATACTTTGCATCAAATGAAGGCACTAACAGCCTTTAACTCTACAGTCCTTCTAAGCTCTTAACAGAATTGTCTTGTCTCCTAAATGTTGGGGTGTTTTTTTTGTTAATAAGAAGTTACTCTTTTTTGTTGAGAAGATCATCACATACACCCTAAATGTACTGCCTTAGCTGGTGCATACAGAAAAGAATGTTTCAGCCCTTCTCAGGATGCTGTAACATGTGGCAAGGCAACTTGCAGTGACTGTACGTCACTCTCCTTCGCTATATGATTTAGAAGAGTAACACCTATGCACCACTTCTCAGTATTATCTAAGTTTCATCTCCAGTGTTAATCAATGTCATTGCCATGGCTCCCATCACTGTTCTTCCTCCATCCAAAACACTCCTTCCTAAAGTACTCTTTTGTCCAAGCCAAACTCCAGCTTTCTTTTGCCTGCTGGTACTTTGTCATACTCCCATCATTGAGTGCAAATTACCCTTTGCCAATGCCAGTCTCGCTTTCTGTCATGGTGACCCCTTTATGCAATTTTTTGCATTTTTTATTCTTGGCACTTTTGTGTCTGTATGCTGTGCTTAAAAAAAAATAGATTTTTATATTTAGAAATTCATTAATATTCAGAGTCTGTGTACTGTACAACCTGCTCATTAAATAATGAGCACATAGCACGCAGAACTCCCACTCGCTGTCTTGCATTAGTAAAAGCTGTTTGCTGCAAGCATTAGTAAATTTAATAAAATTGTTATTACATATTCACCACATACGCCTTTGAAGCCTGTGCATGTTGTGCTAAGAATGCATAATTAGCACAGGGAACACAGATCAGAACTCCACAACCTTCTCTTCGGGATTTTATGACGCTATTGACTATAAGAAAAAGTTCACTCATCTCCAGTCAGCAAGAAATTCAATTGAATGTCAAATGTAGGTACATACAGCGTACAAGGCTTGAGTATAATTGTGACTGTGAAATTTAGTTGCTGCCTTGAATTAATGTTTGTATAAAGTGATTTAAATGTTAGCAGAAAATACTAGATTTTGAAATTAAATTTAACTAATGAAAACTCTGAGTGCTATAAATTGAATCTGGGAATGGTATTTGCGTATATGCATCTCACTCATAAAAAGAAGAGGACAGAAATTTCAGTTCCAAAGATTGCTAAATCTTGACTGTGTTTATCAGCCAGGATCCTGGACACTGTAATCATTTGGAATAAATTCTAGGCAGATGTTAGAAAGGGTTGGATATGGAGGGAATAGCATCTTATTTTTCCATGCTTTTGCCAGATAGCAAAAAGAAAAAAAGAAAAACCAAAAACTGGGATGGGGTGGGGGGAGTCAGTCGGGGGGGGGGGGGGGAGGGGCGTGGATTTTTGTGTTATGATTGAATCAGTGTAACAGCATCTTTATTTACCTGAACAGAGATTGACTCCTTATTGTTCCTCCTTTCATTGCCTAGCAATATCCTATTTCATTACACAGAATAGCCGTAAGTGGCATTTTCCACTTTTAGCAGTTTATGATAGTACCTTGGTCTTTAATGCTGCAAAAGTACATAGCTTGAGTTTCTGTGCTTACAGTTTTCCGGCTGTAAAGCACACACCACTTTCTCAGCTTTCTCCACCAGGGAGTTACCTGTTTCTCATGTAATCTGCTCTGCCTAGCTGGATACATACTGTTTAGCCTGTTTTTAAATTAGGATACTTGAAACAAACAAATAAAAGTATTTCCACTGCTTCAGCTACTGAATTATCTATAGCTGTTTGATTGTTTTCCCTGAAAACAAGGAAAATTGGTCATTTTGTTGCAAGCAGGTTGTCTCATCCATTTGCTTCCCCAACATCTCTGGCTTCTTAAGAGGAAGTTGCAGAGCACTTTTAGTTTCCCTGGGCTGTGAACCACTACCTCCAAAGCAAAATTACAGACCACAAGGACAGCAGGTGTCCATCAATCTGTACACCTGTACCATCCATCAGCCCCCAGGGCTCTGGTCTTGCAAGTACATAAGACACAGCATTCTTCCAAAGACTTCATGTCATCACTACTTTACCAGAAGTCTGTCATGGCCTTGTGGGTATTAAGACCATAAATGTATCTGAATGTCAAATGGATCAGACTGTCAGTGACATAGTCATACCTCTGATTTTTTAGCATAGTGATGGGTTTTTATGGTTTGCTTAGTTTGAATTCTGTAGGTCTTTTTGATGGTAAAAGAAATTAAGAAGATGCTGCTTTTGGGAGCTTCTCCTTCAGAATAAATTTGCAGCAGAGATTAGGGGACAGTAAGGCAATGTAGCGTGCTGAAGAATTTACACATTAAGACATACTACTGAAAATATTAAAATGTCGGTTTGACTGTCATCCTCTCAGTGTCCTATTTAGGAAGTGAGAAGCTCTATTAACATGCACTTGAGGGGCTACATCCTGCTGACTTAGCACAAGCTTTTGGGTATGAAAATAACTAATTGAGCTGTTGTTTCTATCTTCTTTGTACGAGGACATTGAGACCTTTTGCTCTTTTTCTTTCCTTTGTGTCCTCTACTTTCCTGTGAATAAGCAAACAGATGACAATTTCTTCTACCACAGGTGATTTTATTTCCATAATAGCTACATTATTCTGACTATCTGGCAATTTACTCTGTCCTTTCCCAGCTAAGGTGATTCATCGTATTTTCAAAAAGCTCTTGTATTAGCCCTGGAAGTACCCACAACCTTGGGTCTGTAATTTCCATGACTGTGTATCTTCTAATGCACAATCACATCAATACATTTCACAGGAAGTTTAATGTGATGCCCTTTCCAAAGAATAAGGTTTGGTTTTGCCAGTCTGCTGTAGACATTTTGTTGGCGAAGAATTCACCTAACGAGCAACCGATTTTCCCCATTCACCCAACATTCAATACTTTCATCATCAGCAGTGTAGGTTCTAAACTGTAGAGATTTTGCAAATGCTCCATTAATAACAGCATCGTAATGATATATTGAAGGTGATACCTAATAATGGGAAAGGGGGAAGGGGAGAATCTTAAAGAAAAGCTTATTTATATCATTGAATAAAACTATTGGTTCTTCTATTAAACCTTCTGAAATTTAGTAACTATAAAAGGAGTAATCTTAATGTTACAGATGTAATTCCTAGAATATTTCTCCTTCAGGCAGTGAAAAATAGGACAAATATGTTTCTGGGAAAAAAAAAAATCTGTTTCTAAGGCAGAGCAGTTATTTCATGCTCCAAAGATGCTGTAGAACAACCGGAAATATGTTTTGCAGTGTGTCCAACAACTTTTCCTCTGACATCAAAAACGTTCTAGAGCACACATATGATTTCTTGCATTCCAGAGACCCCAAGTCTGTGACAGATTACAAGGTTAATATTTTAAAATGTGAACTGTGGTAAAAGGTTTTTTTCCTACTTTCATAGCTCAAAAATGACCAAACAAGTCTGATAAAGCCTAAAAACAAAAACAAAAACAAAAGAAAAAAGATAATCACCTATGGCTGAGATATATGGTGAAGCTGAAAGACTTTTTTTGTCTGAGATTGTCATGATCAGGCACCTGCACCCAAAATTCTAGCTCTACTGCAAACCCAGGCTGCTGAACATATAGACAAAGGTGCAGTATGTATGTATGTAAATAAAATCTCTTGAACGTTACCAAGATAATTTCCTTAAGAGATGGTATTTGTTCCTATCCAGCAGTCTGATGACACCTTATGTCTATTTATATAGCAGTTTTCAGGAAAATAAACCAGAAAGCTTTCTTAGTTAAGTAGCCCATATTAAGTTCCCAGGAGGTAATAGAAGACTTTTCACTCAACAAACAGCCAGCAATTTCAAGCAGAAGTCTGTCTGGGACCAAAGTCCAGTTCTGTGGATTTCTCTGTAAAACATGCTTCTTCCCCACTCCCAAGTGAATTGTATAGTCATGGCAGAGTGAAAAATTAAATACAGTCTTGTACATCTCTGGGATGTTAAAATCTGCAATTTTTAAACACCATAGAGATAAAAAATAAAAATGAAAATGTTAATTCTTTAAGATCCTACCCTTATGATTCTCTCTTAAAAATAATAGGTGTTGACACTCTGCTCCATAACCAACATTGGCTTCACTAGGCACAATGCTTCCCACCTTCCCTACAATGTATAATTCTCTCAAATCACACTACCGTCAGGGGAGCTAAGGGGTGGCACAATTTTTACCTACATTCATTTGGCTGCTGCTGCTAGATGACCTGGATGCTAACTAAGTATCCCTGACAGTCTCCCAGAGCCATAGAATCACTTATGATACTGTGTTTGCTGTTGGTGATTGGGTAAGTTGCTCTATGGGCACGTTGTTGTTCATCTTTCCTACTGCCTCATTTAAGATTTGGTTTATAATGTGTTGTCAGACTCCATTACTGTTCAGATGACAGGCATGTAACAAACTGGCTGTAACAGAGGTATGGATCAGTTGGACCAGTGCTCAGTGCAGAGCTATTTGCCATCAGTTAGCTCCATGATTATTGGGATGCCCAGAGGTGTGGAATTACACTGGGAACAACTTTCCCAGTCTCTGCGTACTTCAATGCCTCTTTCTGTAATTTCTCTCCTGAGGCTCCATCATGAACACCACCACCATCCTCAGGGATCTAAGGTGAGCCCTCATCTGAGTCCTGCTCAAAATTAAATTATCTGGAGTCTAAAGAAGTGAGCCAAATTGTTAATAAATATTAGCCTGAATTGACACTACGAAATCAGCTAATTTACTAGAAACAAGATTCAGAGCCAAGGAGCTGAAATAGCCAAAGCAAGACCCGGAGAGTGAAAAGACAGTGCTTATCTCCAACTTTTTCCAGAAAATTGCCTAAGAAAGGCCTAATACAAAGTTTTGTTTGAAGCTTCCCATGCTTCCAGCTTGGGCCAACCCACCACACTTACTACAGCAAGTATTGTGTTCCCTACTGCATACACAAGTACAAGGCATACAGGCAGATCTCTATGTTTCCACCAAGTTAGGCTCCCGAGTCCCATCCTGTTGTTTTCTATATTGCACCTTGAGGCTACATTTAAGATTAACTAAAAATCATTGCTTTCCAAGTGAGCTCTGACCTCATAGTCTGATTAGGCATTAATTGAGCTCAGGGGGAAACAGAAAACTCAGTTGTAGGGGGGCAGAATAGCCAATCCAAGAGTTTAGGAAAAAAAAAAAACACAACAAAACAGGAGTTCCTATGAGCTTCTGCTAGGATGTACAAGAGATTGCCAAATGTAGGGAAGGAAAATGTCATAGATGCTTCCCTGTAGAAGAAATGGTCTAGACCCTTAATTAGCAAAGTCTGGAGGACATCCGGTTTTGATGTAAGTTCTAGCTCTGAATGCACCACTCATTTTCCCTCTGACCCTTTCACTTAAAGTGGACAATTCAAAATAATCAAGGAATAAGCAGTACAAGTGCTGTGACACTGTTATTGTCCTCTAGATTGTCCTCTAGCTAGTAACTTACATTTGAAGTTGGTAAGAGTATATGTTAATTCCATCCGTCCTGAATTACTGTGTTCACCTGTCTAGCCCACATCACAGCCATGACTCACAGCAACGGATAATTTCATCTGCCTTTTCTCATCTGCAGTGACTGGAGTGGCAAGCAGGGAGTAAATGGTGACCTCCAGGATGAGGTCACCTGAGAATGCTGAATTTATGCTTCTAATGCAGCTGAGCAGCTGTTGGAGTGGCACTCAGAAGTCCTGATCCAAGGGACAAAGTTTGGAGGCTAATAATGGCAAATCAACATTTTTTAAATCTCAGACATGATTAAACACCAACTGAAGGTTTTGTTGTGGCTGCAAGTAAGGAGGTTTGCTTGGTGAGTCTTCTTCCAGTGTAAGAGAGTAGGCCTGAGAAAGAGTCAAGAGGTATCTTAAAGAAAGTCTGCTCAGAGAAGGGCTAGGACTTCATGGAGCACCTAAGCAGAAACTTCCAGAGTGCAAAAAAAAAAATGCAGAATGCTAATTTATCTCCAAATGCAGCCTGACAAAGTGGAAGTGAAAAAAGAGATTTCGGTAAAAGAATAAGCACAGCCTATTACATGAAGTCCAGTCCACTGTGAGGCTTTCTCACAGCATGTTGTACAAGAGATGCAGTCTTGTGGCTAATGCAAATCCACAGAACTTCAGCAAAATCAGTAGGGTTCCTGTAATTTAAACCAGCTGAGGATCATGTCTCGAATCTCTCAGTCATAACAGCATGCTGTATACTAAGAGAAAATTAGTACAGGAAGTAACACATAAAATTGGTGCTGTGCTGATTTTCTCTGATAAACAACATATCATAAATATTTAAAATCCATTACAACTTTATTTATTCTTAAATACAGTATACTAATTTTGTAATGCTAAAGTTGTTCAGTCCACTTATTTGCATAATTGCTGCACTGCAGTTTGGTGGAAGTTTTGATTCAAGATACTTACAAGTGATAGCATGATTGTGTGTTCACTTAAATTAAGAAAAAAAAAAACACAAAACCCAAAAAAAAACCAAAACCTTTCAACGCAAAATTCATTATAACGACTAACACAGATAAGAGGAAAGAAAATTAAAAGTTGTCTGCTGGGGGCTAAGACATCATAACAGTCTGAGCAAATGTTGAGTGAGATGCTCTGAGTAAAATGAATAGTGTTGCAGTGATTAAGATATTAACTGATGGTTAACTGTAATTGGCAGAAATTCAGCAAAAGTGATTTTTCCTAGAGATGGGAATAATGTTGTCAGCCATTCCGAAAAGAAAAAAAAAGTGAAGATGTAATCTGGGGAAATAAATGAGTGCTGCAGGTTTTCTGTCTAATTCATCTGTTAAGTGCATCCTCCTACATAGTTACACCTGGCCACAGGTCTGTTGACATAGCCCCTCCAAACTTCTGGGCTCTTAGAGGAAGCAAGCTGCAAACACAAGCACCTGCCAGCCAATTGGGCAGAATCTGATGAAGCAATGGTTCACAGTCTGATATGTAATAGGCTTCATCAGAGCTTCATCCTTCTGTGCTATCATACATACAAATGAATTGTAAATCCAAGGGGAAAACTGAGTCCACAATTGAGTCTAACTCAGATCATACAGTCCCTAGCTCCACCTTTCCAGGGGTTAGAGGTAGCTCAACCCTGGGTTATCGTAGAATCACAGAATCATAGAACAGTTAGGGTTGGAAAGAACCTTAATATCATCAAGTTCCAACCCCCCCTGCCATGGGGAGGCACACCTCACACTAAACCATGTCCCGTAAGGCTTGGTCCAACCTGGCCTTGAACGCCGCCAGGAATGGAGCATTTACAACTTCCTTGAGCAACCCATTCCAGTGCCTCACCACCCTCACAGTAAAGAACTTCTTCCTTATATCCAATCTAAACTTCCCCTGTTTAAGTTTTAATGTTACGCCTTATCCCTACTGTTACTATAGTCCCTAATGAAAAGTCCCTCTCTAGCATCCTTATAGGACCCCTTCAGATACTGGAAGGCTGCTATGAGGTCTCCATGCAGCCTTCTCTTCTCCAGGCTGAACAGCCCCAACTTCCTCAGCCTATCTTCATATGGGAGGTGCTACAGTTCCCTGATCATCCTCATGGCCCTCCTCTGGGCTTGTTTCAACAGTTCCATGTTCTTTTTATGTTGAGGACACAAGAACTGCACACAGTGCTCTCAGTGGGGTCTCACGAGAGCAGAATAGCGGGGCAGGATCACCTCCTTCAACCTGCTGGTCACGCTCCTTTTGATGCAGCCCAGGATACAGTTGGATTTCTGGGCTGCAAGTGCACACTAAAGCCAGCTCATGTTAAGTTTCTCGTCGACCAACACCCCCAAGTCCTTCTCCACAGGGCTGCTCTGAATTTCTTATTTGCCCGACCTGTAGGTGTGATTGGGATTGCTCTGACCCAGGTGTAGGACCTTGCACTTGGCATGGTTAAACTTCATAAGGTTGGCATCAGCCCACCTCTCAAGCGTGTCAAGGTCCCTCCAGCATATCTACTGAACCACACAGCTTGGTGTTATCAGCAAACTTGCTAAGGGTGCACGCAATCCCGGTATCCATGTCACTGACAAAGATGTTAAACAAGTACAAGAGGTACAGGTACCAGCCCGTTTCTGCAGTCTTTACAGCCCTACCACTGGAAGCATGCCGTGTCCAAGACTACCAGAAGCCAACAGTTCAGGTTGCCCATTTCAGCCCTGCTAAGAACTGTTTATTGTGTAGTCCAGTAGCTCAGAATGGCACAGAATACAGTGCCATTCTATTAGCTGTTGCAGAAGATAATGAGAGGTGAAGAAGGAGAAATGGGAAGCTTTCATGGTGAATGTCTTCTGGGTGAAAGAGCATCTCTTGCTGAACATGAAGGATCAGCAGAACTTGCAATAATTTCAGGTTTTCACGAACAGGAATGGCACATGTCTACTTCCAAAGGGCAGTAGCAGGGAATATATGTGTCCCTGAAAACTGCAGTATTTAATGCACAGGGAGCAGATTCCATGACCTGCAATGGTTTGGACATTACAGGGTTAGGGATGTGCAGGCAGCTCTGCTCAGTCTGCAGTCTGGCAGTCAAGCCCATGTTGGGACCCACTGCAGCAGGGCTGGCCATGTAAAGACATGTAGCACAGAGATAGTTGGAGAGCTGTAAGAGATCTCCAGTGTATAGTACAATGCTTAAGATTATGCCTAATTCCAAACACAAATTAAATCCATACCTGTTCACTAGTGCTTTCAAGAGTGTGTCACTTAGGCTTCAGTTTGAAACATGATCAAAAAACCAAAGGTGCATATCATATCCAAAGGCTGGAGCACATCTCCTGTGAGGAAAGGCTGAAAGAGTTGGGGTTGTTCCACCTGGAGAAGAGAAAACTTCAGGGAGACTTTATTGTGGCCTTTTAGTACTTAAAAGGGGCCTATAAAAAAGATAGGGAAAGACTTTTTAGCAGTACCTGTTGTGATAGGATGAGGGGTAATGGTTTTAGACTAAAAGAAGGGAGATTCAGCCTGGATATGAGGAAGAAATTGTTTACAATGAGGGTGGTAAAATACTGGCACAGGTTTCCCAGAGAGGTGATGGATGCACCATCCCTGGAGACATTCAAGACCAGGCTGGATGTGGTTCTGGGCAACCTGATCTAGTTGAAGATGTCCCTACCGATTGCAGGGGGGTTGGACTAGATGACCTTTGAGGGTCCATTCCAAACCAAACTATTGTATGATTCTAAGGCGGGAAGCATCTCACCATTGACAGGTAAAAAATTAGTTTCTGTGCTTTCTCACATTTATCTAGAGTATTACCTTTGAATTCACTCTTTCTTATATGTTTGTACAGCATCTGCTGCAGATAAACCTTGGACCGTGACAAATCCAGCACAAGTAAACAGATATTAGGACAAATCTGATTATTATCTGCAAAAATGGTGTTTACAGATTATGTAGGGGCAACAAAACAAAACAGTGATACTATTGGGTTTAGTGCTACTATTCATTTTATAATTGAGCAAAGAATACTTCAAAGTAATATTTGAACATACTAAGATCACAACTATGAAAAGAAGAGTGGGATGACAGCTATGTAATCTGAGCTTCCTCTTCCTCACAAATGCCAGAAACAGCATTGTCCTACTGCAAGGACCAGAGAAAACACTGCTTTTCAGAAATTTTAATTAGTGTTTGCCTGACCCATTTCTAGTGCTGAAAATAAGTTACTTTCTAAATGTGTTTATTTTTAAACTACACCTCATGGCAGCTGGGATTCAGTACCTAACTGTGGTACTAAAATCGCATGCCTAGAATGTCATGTACTAAAGCCATCTTCCCAGTTGCATAATCTCTCTCCAATTCTACTGCCTTTCACACTTACAAAAAAAGGAAAGCTTTCACACACAGGTGCAGTACTGGAGTACCCTTTCAACTGATTACAGTGAAGCAATGACATTTCTAGACTGGTTTGACCCTCTCTGTTTTAGACTGGACTTCATATTACCCAGGAGTTGCTGGCAGCTATGAGCCCAGCAGCCATCAGTGTTCTAGACAGGATCAAGAAAAAGTTCTATACCCAAGTCAGTCACCTGAGTCCTTTTCATCAACCCCTACCTACTCACTCCCCTTTTTCTGAAAGATACTTTGAAATACAGAGACTTTACAGAGAAACTGACAGCAAAAATGGGAGCTAGAAAGCAAGCCGGATGTTCTTGGGCTTTGTTTCTTCTACAAGCATTAGGTTGTTGTGTGCCTGAACTACCAATTCTAATTTCTATATTCTTGTTTTTTTATTATCAGACATTGCTTCTAGCATAAGACTTGCAGTGCTTGCTTGAAGCAGTCTTTATTGGTTATTGTCTGCTACAGTCACTAGAAGCTGTTTTTGCCTCACTTTGCTCAGTGGCAACTGGCAGATGTCTCTATTTCTCAGTGAAAGAAAAATTCCTGACTCTTCACAGTTGTCTTCTTATTGAACTTAATTATCCTCATTTGTTTTGAACATGAACGGCATCATTCCTCCTGGATTTCAGTCTGAATTTATTTCTTTGAATGGCTACGTATTGTATGAAACACATCAGTAGGGTCTATAGTAAATTCTTATAAGAAGCAAAAACCAGCATATAAAACCAATTTATTACAAATTTGTAAGTATTTTAGTTGAGCAAAGAACCATAATCTGACACCAAGGAAAATATATTCTAGATCCAAACAAGTGGTGCTCTGTGGGTGCCTCACACAGCAGTTGTGATGTAGAGTGTCAGAACCGAGACTATCTCCTGCTTCTGTGGAGAAAAAGTGGAGCTTTAAAACAAGTAGCATCCACTGCACTTGCTAATCATGGTTTAACCATGATGTGAACATTACAATTAGACAGAGGAGAACATAATGTGGCAGATGTAAAAGTCAGCTGAAATCTCAGCCATACAACAATACAGACTTTTATATATTGTCTGTGAATTGTGTTTGACGGAGTTGTTAAGAGAACACAGTATTTTTGAATGCTGGCATAAAAATATTTATCCAACACTGCAAATGAAGGTAGATCAAATTCCTCTTCACCTGCCAACCAGGAAAGTGCATTGTTAAAACTGATGGGCCACCTACAGAAACACTCTTAGACAAAGAATGAAACAGAGTGAAGAGAGTTTATTTCCTTTTTACTGTCCTAAGAAAAAAGGCTGTAGAAACAGTGGGGAGAAAAAAAAAGAAACAAAAACAAACTGGTTTTAAAAGGAAAACAGCTAAATAAATAAAGATACATCTGAATTTCAACAGTAAATAAGGGTACAACATAAAGAATATGGGGTTTGGTCTTGGGTTTTTTTAGGTTCTTGGTTCTCTTACACTGCTTTCAGACAGGATGGGAGTACCCTGGAGAGGAAATAAACCTACTGTGGGAAAGAGCCATGAAGCAGCATAAATCAGGGAGAAGAGCTGCTGCATATTTCTGAGAGGTTTTGGTGCATGCAGAGAAACAGCTGAGAGCAGGAGGAAGTAGGTAAGTCCCAAAGGGGAAGGAAAAGGCACTTTCTAGGTTGCAGAAAGGCTCAGAAAGCCTCTGAGCTAGCTGGAACAAAGCCTGAAAACAAGTCATTTCTTCTGAAGGGACATGACAAGTTTAAAAAGAGGTGCATCTGAAACCCTCCTAGTTCTAATCTATCACAACACATTAGCTAGACTTTTATCCACTAAACAGGTTGAGAATCCTAGCTTGCATTCTAATAATACTGCTTCCACATAGTAGTGTTTTGATTTAAAAGCCTGTTGGTCTTTGTAGGGCTACAGATGTTTAGGCAGAAATGACTGACAGTCCTATCAGATTTGAATAGCTATGACAAAAAGACAAATGGGTGGACAAAGTTGGGTGTAAACAGGAGGGTCCATTAAGGGCATCTGTCATGTAGAAAATGGGCCACAGCTACGGGAGGAAGAGCTGGACCAGCTCTAGTACGTATTTATCTGCAGTCTAGTCCAGTTCCATGGTGACAAGCTCCTGGGGAATCAGCTTGGCCTTCGGGCTGGGACATCCATGACTTCTCAGGGCAACCACTTTCAGTGTCTCACCATCCCCTTTCATAATATCCAATCTAAATCTACCCTCTTCCAGCTCAAAGCCATTCTCCCTTGTCCTGACACCATATGCTCTTGTGAAAGTCCCACTCCAGAGTTCTTCTAGGATGCCCCTTTAGGCACTGGAAGCTGTTCTAAGGTCTCCCTGGAGTCTTCTCCAGGTTGAGCAAACCCAACTGTCTCAGCCTGCTTTTCATAAGAGGTGCTCCAGCCCTCAGATCATCTTCATGGCCTTTTCCTGGACTATGATCTATGGTTGTATCTCTACAGGATGTGTGTCTGTCAACTGTGGTAACTCCTCCTCTGAAAGTCTGCAGAGGCTCCTGGTGAACCTAGTATGTAAGCAAGTTTCCAGTTGCAAGCAATCTGATTCTTGGACTATATGAATAAACTCCTAGATTTTTGTCCTTCAAGAATATGAAGCACTTTAAACAATGCTTGGAAAATCCTTGTACAGTTTTTGTGTGAATATGAGTCTGTGATCTTGTACTACTTTGAGAGCAAGGTCTTTTGAATCTGTGCAGATAAGATTTTGTGGGGCTTTCACTAACCTTAATCTGTGAAAGCTGTGTGACTGCAGGAGTTGGGGCTGTTCAGCATGGAGAATAGAAGGCTCCAAGGAGACCTTATTCAGGCCTTTCAATGCTTAAAGGGGGCTTATAAGAAAGATGACAGACTTTTTAGTGAGGCCTGTAGCAATAGAACAAGGGCTAGATTTAGACTAGATATAAAAAGGAAATTTTATACAATGAAGGTGGTAAAACACCAGATCAGGTTGCCTAGAGAGGTTGTAGATAGCCCATCCCTGGAAACATTCAAGGTCAGGTTATAAGGAGCTTTGAGCAACTTGGTCTGGTTGAAGATGTCACGTACAGGGAGGTTGGACAAGATGACCTTTAAAAGTTCTTCCAACTCAAACCAGTCTTTGATTCTATGATTAAATTTGCCAATGGTCAAAGGGTTCAACTGCCTTGCAGAGCTGCTCTTCAAGTGTTGTGAGGCACTCACCTCTATATTACTCCTATTAACAAGGAACCTCTGTAATGACTTCTTAGTTTGTTATCTCAGAGCCTACATTTGTTCTTCTTAATCTGAGAAACATCAGTTTATGATAATTTCAAGAATGTGTTTTAATGTTTTATGGATCCTTCTGTTCCATTAAAATAAGGTAATTCATCGATATTTGGGTAGTGAAAGACATAACAATGACCATAAAATGATGGGACTATTTCAAACAGATATTCTGTACAGCAGACTGCTCCACAGTTTTCAAGCCCTTTGTTGGTGTCGTGGTTTAAACCCAGCCAGGTAACTTGTTCACTCACTCCCAGTGAGCGGTGCCGAGCTGACAACAATCGAGGTCCGTGTCCCCACCCCACCGGGGCTGTCCCCTTCCCTGCTCCCGGAGGAACGGGGAGGAGGATCGAAAGAGTGCAACTCCTACGGGTTGAGACAAGAACAGTCCAGCAACCAATGTACAACACAAATCACCACCGCTACTATCAACTACAACAATGATAAGGGAAAATAACAAGGGAAGAGAGTACGACACCACCGGCCAAGAAAACGAGTTCCACCTGGAAGCCCGTGTCCTTCCGGGTAACTCCCAGTTACCCCTCACCCCGGCCATGACGTGCTGTGGTATGGAATACCTCCCCAGCTAGCCCAGGTCAGGCGCCCCGTCTCTGCTTCCTCACAGCCTCCCCTCCTCCCTGGCAGAGCATGAGCCTCACAGAGTCCTTGGTCAGGGTAAACATCACTTAGCAACAACGGAAAACATCGGCTTCACCAACACTGTTCTCAGGCTGGAAGTCAAAACACAGCACTGCACCAGCTACCACAAAGGAAAAAACATGACTGCTACTGCTGAACCCAGGACATTATCCACCCCTTATTCCATACCATTCACGTCGTGCTCAGATCCCACATTTTCAATACACCATCGCTCTCCCACATATATATACATCCATATACATACAGACCAAGAGGAAAAGATCATTTTCTTAGTGCATGGACCAATCCCTATAATGCTGCCGAGTCCATTCGGTCCATGATGTTCAAAGTTCATTCTCTGTTGGGATGATGGCTGGAGGGAACTCAGGGCCAGTCGCTGGTGACCTGGAGACATCTAGTTGATGGGCTATAAAAGCATTACACAGCAGGCAACAGCATCCAATTGAGTTCACTGGCTGTTTTCCCCTAAAATCAAATCCCCTTGAGGTATACATCGGACTTCCCCATCTTCCCGCATTACCCACCAAGTATATCCAGGTCCCTGAGCAAAAGCAATCCCACGAGTGGGTTTGCCTTTACCTGAAGCAGTAATTAACCAGACTGTCTTCCCCAGCAAATTCTTCATGTGCACCGAGGGAACTTTGTCCCCCTCTACAATATGTAAAAGTTCTGACTGGGCTGGGCCAGCCCTGTTGGCAGATCCTCTGGTGTTGACCAACCAGGTGGCCTTTGGTAAGTGTGTATCCCAATGCTTGAAAGTTCCCCCACCCATTGTTCTCAGTGTAGTTTTTAACAGCCCATTGTACCGTTCGATTTTCCCAGAGGCTGGTGCATGGTAGGGGATGTGATATACCCACTCAATGCCATGCTCTTTGGCCCAAATATCTATAAGGTTATTCCGGAAATGAGTCCCATTGTCTGACTCAATTCTCTCTGGGGTGCCGTGTCGCCACAAAATCTGTTTCTCAAGGCCCAGGATAGTGTTCTGGGCAGTGGCATGGGGCACAGCGTATGTTTCCAGCCATCGGTGGCTGCTTCCACCATGGTAAGCACATGGCGCTTGCCTTGGCGGGTTGGTGGCAGTGTGATATAATCAATCTGCCAGGCCTCCCCATATTTATACTTCAACCATCGTCCTCCATACCAAAGAGGCTTTAACCGCTTGGCTTGTTTAATTGCAGCACATGTTTCACACTCATGAATAACCTGGGCAATAGTGTCCATTGTTAAGTCCACCCCTCGATCACGGGCCCATCTATATTTTGCATCTCTGCCCTGATGGCCTCAAGTGTCATGGGCCCACCGGGCCAAAAATAATTCACTTTTATGTTGCCAATCTAAGTCCATCTGAGCTACTTCAATCTTAGCAGCTTTATCCACCTGTTGGTTGTTCTGGTGTTCCCCTGTGGCCCAACTCTTGGGTACATGAACATCTATGTGGTGTACTTTCACAGCCAGGTTCTCCCCAGGCAGCAATATCTTTCCACAGTGCAGCAGCCCAGATGGGTTTACCTCTGCGTTGCCAGTTGCTCTGTTTCCTTTGCTGCAACCACCCCTACAGGGCATTTGCCACCATCCATGAGTTAGTATAAAGTACTGGCCACTTTTCTCGTTCAGCAATGTCCAGGGCCAGCTGGATGGCTTTCACCTCTGCAAACTGACTCGATTCACCCTCTCCTTCAGCAGTTTCTGCAACTTGTCGTCCAGGACTCCATACAGCTGCCTTCCATCTCCGATGCTTTCCCACAATACGGCAAGAGCCATCAGTAAACAAGGCACACTGCTTTTCGCTTTCTGACAGTTTATTATATGGTGGGGCCTCTTCAGCATGCATCACCTCCTCTGCTGGTGACATTCTGAAATCTTTGCCTTCTGGCCAGTCCATGATGACTTCTAGAATGCCTGGACGACTGAGATTTCCTGTTCGAGCTAGTTGTGTAATTAGTGCAGCCCATTTACTCCATGTAGCATCGGTTGCATGATGTGTAGAGGAGACCCTGCCTTTGAATATCCAGCCCAGCATGGGCAACTGGGGTGCCAGGAGGAGCTGCGCTTCAGTGCCAATCACTTCCGAAGCAGCTCGAACCCCTTCATACGCTGCCAGTACCTCTTTCTCAGTTGGGGTATAGCTGGCCTCAGATCCTTTGTATCCCTGACTCCAAAAGCCAAGGGGTCGACCTTGAGTCTCTCCTGGAGCTTTCTGCCAGAGGCTCCAGGTAGGACTGTTCTCCCCAGCTGCAGTGTACAGTACATTTTTTACATCTGGCCTGGTCCGGACTGGTCCAAGGGCTACTGCATGAACTATCTCGCGTTTAATTTGCTCAAAGGCTTGTTGCTGCTCAGGGCCCCATTTAAAATCATTCTTCTTCCGGGTCACATGATAGAGAGGGCTTACAATCGAACTGTAATTTGGGATGTGCATTCTCCAGAACCCCACTGCACCCAAGAAAGCTTGTGTTTCTTTCTTATTAGTTGGTGGAGACATTGCTGTTATCTTGTTGATCACATCTGTGGGGATCTGTCTACGTCCATCTTGCCATTTTATTCCGAAAAATTGAATCTCCTGTGCAGGTCCCTTGACCTTACTCCGTTTTATGGCAAAACCGGCTTTCAGCAGGATTTGGATTATTTTCCTCCCTTTCTCAAAGACTTCTTCCGCTGTATCGCCCCACACAATAATGTCATCAATGTATTGCAGGTGTTCTGGAGCTTGCCCCTGTTCCAGTGCATTCTGGATCAGTCCGTGGCAAATGGTAGGGCTGTGTTTCCACCCCTGGGGCAGTCGGTTCCAAGTGAACTGGACACCCCTCCAAGTAAAAGCGAACTGTGGCCTGCACTCTGCTGCCAAAGGAATAGAGAAAAATGCATTGGCAATATCAGCTGTGGCATACCACTTGGCTGCCTTTGACTCTAGTTCATACTGAAGTTCTAGCATGTCTGGTACGGCAGCACTCAATGGTGGTGTGACTTCATTCAGGCCACGATAGTCTACTGTAAGTCTCCATTCTCCATTAGACTTTCGCACTGGCCATATGGGGCTATTAAAGGGTAAGCGGGTCCTGCTGATCACCCCCTGACTCTCCAGTCTACGGATCAGCTGATGGATGGGAATCAGGGAGTCTCAGTTGGTGTGATATTGCCGCCAGTGCACTGTTGTGGTCGCAATTGGCACTTGTTGTGCCCCACAACAGAGGGATCTTCTGAGAGACCAGGCAAGGTGGACAGCTGCTCAATTTCCTCAGTCTCCAAAGCAGCAATACCAACATTAAGTTTTGTATGCAATAATTTACAATGATGATTTGTCATACAGGTTTTCAGCAGCAAATGAAGTTGTGTAAATGTGCTAGTAAAATACCCATTCTCACCATGATGTAGTGGTGGGCACATCAGTTCATTGTGGCCAGCTAAGTCCTTATGGTAGAGGATGAAGTAAGAGAGATTCATTGTCCAGGTGTCACAGTGCTTCTGCTTGGCACAACACAGGATGTGCAGCTCAGTCAACTAACTCCTGAGGTTTGTGTAAAGTAAACAAACTGAACTGGATGCATCGTACCCATTTACAGAGGAAGAGGAGGAGGAGGAGGTGAGGTCCTAGTTGTGGTAGCATGAAACATTTATAGTCTTGATACCCATGAGTTAAAAGAACGATTTGCTGAGGTTGTATAGGTCATCTTTCTGTTCCAGTAACCCTTTCTTCTTCCTGGGAAAGAGGAGGTCCATGTCAGACAGCATGTTCAGATCAGCAACCTGATTCAACACTGGAATATAATACTACAAACTGTGATCAAAACAGTAAAGTACTTACTGGGCGGGGGGGGGGGGGCAATCTGGTTCAGTCAGATGGAACTTGAGCTGATGACTGAACCCTGAATAACCATTCATACCTGCGGTCCATGTAAGTAAGCAAAGTCACTGAACTTACCATGGTTAAAATGATACCCTGTTGTAAAAAAGGCCCCATCCAAACACAACACCAAACAAAAAAAAAACCAAACAAAAAACAACCCCAAAACCCTGATCTGCTATGAAGTGCCTCTGTGTCTCCCCCCAAGTTCTAAACAAATCACTTTACACCATCATTTTATTTTTACCCAGAACAGTCACTACTATGCCTGGTATGAAAGTGCTAACTTTCTTAATTCACACTTTTTGTTTCACTGTGCAAGTTTGTATGCAGACCACCCATTTTTTCTTGCTTAATCAAAGCCTTGTGTGTGAGGACACTGACACAAAATAACTTGGTATTATTCAGCCAAATCAGAACACCCTATGTTCAATAAACAGAAGTATAAAACAGATTTTACAAACCTATGACATACATGTCAGAAATACTTCACAAGTGATTTTTGTTTCAAATCTTTGATTACTCTTTTTCTCTGGAAAACAATGCTCTTCAGCAGATTGGTTTAAACAGTACAAAGCACACAACTCTAATGCTCACATACACTTCCACAGGAAAGAAAGAACTAGAGAAAACAAAAGTTCAGTGGCATTCACTATCAGCTTTTAAATGCTCATAAAGAACCCTTGGAAAAGAACATTTCTGAACACACAGCAGCATTACAGCATTGAAAATCCTACCTACTTCCCCAGTAGTCAATACTACTGAGGAAACTCCACTCCAGTGAAGTCAATGAACATTCTGTTACCAATTTTTAAATGACAAAATGCCTCCAAGAGTGTGCAAAGGAATTAGCAAAGTCATATCTTCCTGCTGCCTTCAGGATAATGGCACAAAGGACTACCTGGCTTAAAAATTCAACTGTGGTACAGAGAAAGCAAAATTAAGCTCATTTTTCCAAGGCATAACAAACTGCAAACAGATCCTAAGGCAACTATGGACAGAAGGAAGAAAGCCTTCGGAGATGTGTCACAAGTAGAAGGTGAAGCTGCTTGAAATGCCAAATGGCTGGGCTGGACAGCCCTTGGAAAGAAAATGCTGCCACACAGTGTAGGTGAACTAAGCTTGCACTGAACATCTGAAACAATATGTTGAATGTTTTGATCCAGCTTATTTCTGGTTTCCATACCACTGCTAATAATAAACTGCCGGACAGCAACTGAAAAAGTGTGACCTTCAGCTGCTGAAGCAGAACAAACTTGGGGAAATCCTGGCGTTGACAAACACAGCCACAGAAAGATGCCAAATATTTGCACTGCCAGAGATACTTAAAGAGGAAGAAAGGTACTCATCCATCTGGATTGGTGGATTTCCATGAGTCTGTAAAGATGAGGTACATAACCTGAACACAGTAACTCAAAAAAGAGCTAAAGGTCCCTCACTTCCTGCTCAGAAAATCCTCATTGTTTGGATGAGCCACTAAATTAATTTCAGCTGTAGAGAAAATGACTCATTAAACAGAACAAACTGTTCTGTTGTTGGGTTTCTTTTTTCCTTTTTTTTTTTTCTGAAAAGAACATCTACTTTCTCCCTATGCTGAACAAGAAATTCCTGCTAATGAAAAAGGAGTGGTTTGTGAAACTTCTAATGCTTTGATTAAGCTTCATGCTTCAGTTTGAAGATACATGTTACTTGTGGCACAGGTTGTCCAAATTAGGTCCACTGGATAGATAAAGTTGTTGTTTATTTTCTGTCAATTTCTGTAAGAGTCCTGCGTTCTTAAAGAAGATCTAAAGCAATCTGTGGCTGCGTGCAGCAAAAAAACCCTCAGCAGCCTCTCCCAGCAGTCACCAACTTTAACATGATTATGTGAGTAGAACCCTTCAACTGATTGCTTTGTAAAAGCGGATAAACATTCTTGCTCTTTGACCACTCTAAAATCAGTAACTGTAACTGTATCTTGTCGAAGGAGATCTACAAAAAAATAATTCAGTCTCTTGCTTTGTCATGGTCTCCCTGTGTACCCTGCTGAGGTACACTAACAAGCAGGCATGTACATTGGCACAGACATGTAATGTGGCAGCCTTAGATGTCTTAGAAAACAAGACCTAGACAGTGAAGAGATGAACTCCCCATGGAAAAGTTAAAAGCTTTTTTTTTAAAATATTTCTGTTACAGTCTTGTAAAGGGAACTCAGAAGGCTTCAGATGTTTCCTTTACAGCCTTAGCAATTCTTTGTGAAATGAGTCTGAAAACCTGTTTACCAAGTAAA
This sequence comes from Pezoporus occidentalis, assembly GCF_034315485.1. NCBI lineage: Eukaryota > Metazoa > Chordata > Aves > Psittaciformes > Psittacidae > Pezoporus > Pezoporus occidentalis. The sequence continues at coordinate 7,089,885 of NW_026916220.1, forward strand.
GCTATCAATCCTCCTCAAGTTGTAAACACCAATCCACACTCCCATGCAGGACTGTGCTTGTTCATGATGTGTTTCTCAAATTTAGAAGAATCACTGAGTTGAAAAGTAACATTCAGGCTTTAAAAACTAAACCATTTCTGAAAAGCATTCAGACAGAACACTTTCTAGGTTAATTTCTTTGTAAGTGCAATGATCATTGACCTTGTAGGCAAAATGCACCACAGATGTTTAACTGCTCATAAATTATAGTAATTTCAAACTTCTGGGTTATATGAATGTGCTTTTCTTGAAAATGGCCATGCATTCTACTTTTGTAGAATGACATGCCTTAGTCACACTATTCAATACTCTCTTCTTCTCAGATCTTCTTCCCTAACAGCTTATTTGCACGTTAACAACATGTATTATCCCTGTAACCTATATACTTACAGAGTGATATCATCAGGTGTAAGTTAGCACCATGATTTCTTTACATGGAATCTGATGAACTGATGTGTGGATTTGAAAGCCAGAGGAAGTTTCTTTGACAAATTTCTCTGACCTTATGAGTAACACAGGTTTTTATATTCCAGGAGAATGGGGTATGTCAAGTAGCTGGCACAGTTTCTTATCATTTTTATTTAAAAAAGAATCAGTAAGATTTTGCTAGATTTAGTGGTGATATTAATGCAGTAACTAATACTCTGTGCAGTGCAACACATTCCCTTCTAAGAAAAATAACTATTTTCTAAACTGTCACATGTCCAAGCCCAAGATAAGGTTGCTGCTTATATACCCAGAAATACCTGAATCCCAAAACTGTTTAGTCATGGTCCAAAAGAAATGTCATTTTAATACTGTGTCACTGCATTCCACAAAATATGCTCCACTTTCTTCTTTAGATAATACATTTCTACCTTCTGACTGGACACAAATCCCTTTCAGTCACATGGCAATATGTCATAGAGAAGATAAAACTGAACAGAAATTAAATATTTACCTCCTAGGAACATTCTTCTTAGGTGAAACTTGTATATGTTTATTCAAGAGGTAAATAATCATAGATTCATAGAATAGTTAGGGTTGGAAAGGACCTTAAGATCATCTAGTTCCAACCCCCCTGCCGTGGGCAGGGACACCTTACGCTAAATCATATCACCCAAGGCCTCGTCCAACCTGGTCTTGAACACTGCCAGGGATGGAGCATTCACAACCTCCCAGGGCAACCTATTCCAGTGCCTCACCACCCTAACAGGAAAGAATTTCCTTCTTATATCCAACCTAAACTTCCCCTGTTTAAGTTTTAACCCGTTACCCCTTGTCCTGTCACTACAGTCTCTAATGAAGAGTCCCTCCCCAGCATTCCTATAGGCCCCCTTCAGATATTGGAAGGCTGCTATGAGGTCTCCTCACAGCCTTCTCTTCTCCAGGCTGAACAGCTCCAACTTCCTCAGCCTGTCTTCATACGGGAGCTGCTCCAGTCCCCTGATCATCCTCGTGGCCCTCCTCTGGACTTGTTCCAACAGTTCCATGTCCTTTTTATGTTGAGGACACCAGAACTGCACACAATACTCCAGGTGAGGTCTCACGAGAGCAGAGTAGAGGGGCAGGATCACCTCCTTTGACCTGCTGGTCATGCTCCTTTTGAGGCAGCCCAGGATACAGTTGGATTTCTGGGCTGCAAGTGCACACTAAAGCCAGCTCATGTTCATTTTCTCATCAACCAACACCCCCAAGTCCTTCTCCACAGGGCTGCTCTGAATTTCTTATTTGCCCAACCTGTAGCTGTGCCTGGGATTGCTCCGACCCAGGTGTAGGACCTTGCACTTGTCATGGTTAAACTTCATGAGGTTGGCATCAGCCCACCTCACAAGCGTGTCAAGGTCCCTCTGGATGGCATTCCTTACCTCCAGGGTATCAACTGAACCACACAGCTTGGTGTCATCGGCAAACTTGCTGAGGGCGCACACAATCCCACTGCCCATGTGAGCGATAAAGATGTTAAACAAGACCGCTCCCAAGACTGATCCCTGAGGGATGCCACTAATTACTGGTCTCCAGCTGGACATGGAGCCATTGACCACAACACTTTGCATGCAGCCATCCAGCCAGTTCTTTATCCACCGAGTGGTCCATCCATCAAATTGATGTCTCTCCAATTTAGAGACAAGGATGTCATGTCGGACAGTGTCGAACGCTTTACACAAGTCCAGGTAGACGACGTCAACTGCTCTACCCCTGTCCATCAGTTCTGTAGCCCCATCATAGAAGGCCACCAAATTGGTCAGGCAGGATTTCCCCTTAGTGAAGCCATGCTGGCTGTCACCAAGCACCTTGTTGATTTTCATGTGCCTTAGCATGCCATCCAGGAGAATCTGCTCCAAGATTTTGCCAGGCGCAAACTGGTCTGTAATTCCCCGGGTCATCCATTTTCCCCTTCTTGAAAATGGGGGTTATATTTCCCTTTTTCCAGTCATTGGGACCTTCACCTGACTGCCATGATTTCTCAAATATGATGGCCAGCGGCTTCGCAACTTCATTTGCCAGCTCCTTCAGGACCCGCGGATGGATCTCATCAGGACCCATGGACTTGTGCACATTCAGATTTTTAAGATGGTCTCGAACCTGTTCCTCTCCTACAGTGGGCACAAGGTCCTCATTCTCACAGTCCCTGCATCTGCCTTCCAAGACTAATTAAAATTTGAAAATGGCCATGATTTTCTTCCAGTGAATTCTGATTTACAGAGAAGTCAATGAGCTGATGTTACTGTAGCAGGGCCATCAGATTTAAGTTCTTGGCCTTCTTTTTTAAAATACTGCTTCTATTTCTGACAAGAATGCAACTGAGGAAACTATAAGATGGATTCTGGATGTACTGAGTGCAGACTGTTATGCAAGAGTCTCTAAATTACACAGATGGCAAAGCAATACCAACATCCAAGAGTGTCTGTCTCAAAATACAACTTTCTAAACACAACCCAAAGGAACCAAGCCAATTTTCTTTTTCATGCCCCCTTACCTCCCTCCCAGAGCTGTTTCTGCATACTACGGATTTGTTATAGGTACAAACTGCACATCTGCCTGAGAATAAAAATTCGCCTGCATGCTAAGAAAAAAGATGGATAAGAAATCAGTCCCTCTCAAAATGTACCCGGACACGTATCCTTTAACATACTGCAAAATCATATCTTTGGTATTATACTCTTTATTGGCAATTTAAACTATACACAGAAAGCAATGTTTAAGTATGTCAGTAAATTTAATTCCCAAGTAATCAAAGTTGTATGCTGCTACTGGAGATGAGAATCACTGTGAAGAGAACATAGCACTCAACATGTATCTGCAAGTTAGTCAAATCTCTGTGTGGGAGGAAGGCACAGAAATTTATTCAGGCTCCTGCTTGAATTCAGAGCACCAGTGTGAGTTACACCAGAAGGCGAAATTCAGTGTGGATAGAGAAACTTGGCAGCTGTCTCATATAATAATAGGGAGGATATTGAAGCATTTGGAAGACAGGTGTACAGATGTCATTGGAACATTTTGGTTTTTTTTTTTCATTTTAGGCATCATCCTTTTATTTTCTTTTTTTTCAAGCACAGGTGTGGTTTCCTTGCAATAACCTCTTTCAAGGGTGTGCTGAGAAAAATGGTAACATTATGACATATTCTGGCCAAATCCTCAGCTTCTTTGCCTTTTGCTCTTCCCCTAGTGGCTGGATATTTCAACTATAGTTCCCTTGGTCCCAGAGACACTGAACTGCCTTGTCGCAGGAAACTAAGAATATTGAGTTTCAAAGGAATTAAAAAAGGAAGTTTCATGAAAGGGTGGGGCCACTTAAAAATGAGGTAAGGTTACAGAGAAAAGAGGTAAGGAAGTCAAGGTCATAAAGTCGAGAGTCCACATCAGCCATATTTGCTGCAGAATGTTATTCAAGATGCCACTTTACAGTTGTAACTGCTGATGTTGCAATATCCCTGCATAAAGCCTCATACAATGTGCTCTACTGTTTTTTTCTCTAGAGTAATGGATCAGTAATTAAGGCAGCAGTGGGGAACTCTCCAAATACAGGACCTTGCACAAAAAATTTACACCAATATCAGTAGCGAAACTATAAGCCACTGGAGTAGTTTAAGGCTTGAAGACAGGGGCATGAGGAGGACATCTAAAAAAATGTTAAATATGTTATTTCATCTGTAAGTTAGCAATTTTTTCTTTGACATGTACCTTACACAAATCCTTGAGAGAAAAAGAGAAAAAAAAGTATATTTTTCCAGAAGTTCATAAAACAAGCATAATCAATGGACATAATTTGAAAGAGCTGCTCTTGGAAATGATACAGCATTATCTTCTACAAACATATAAGCCCTCCTGAAGTACTGATAGTCTCTCTCATTTATCACTGAAAACCTATTTACTAGTCTAGTTAACCTAGCTATTTAAGGATGTAAGTATGTAGAGAGAAACATACTTCATTATTTCTGAAGTCCTAGATAGCACAGTCAAAACCTATGTCAATCCCAAAACTTCGAATGCATGCTTTGTTTGAGAAACTGAATGAACAAATCAATACAAAGCAGTAATACATAAAACTATCAGTATATATTGATATTGACACTACAGAAGCATAAATAGTTGGCACATCTGTAGTATCTTTCTAATTATTAGTTTATTTTAAAATTTCACAGCCCAGTTCTGTAAAACAATTTAAGCATGTTGTTTCCTTCTTGCAAGATAGAAAACCACTTATCTAAAATGAAAATTAGATAGACTGCTTATAGAGATCTCATCACATGGCAGAGCTTCCATCCTGTACTTTCCCTAAAATTTGGAGTCCAGGTAAGATGATATAACAGAAAGTGGCCATAGCACACTAAGAGTAGTCTTATATTGTACTTTAGTTATTGGACTGTTCTTATCTCAATCCATGGGGTTTACATTCTTTTGATTCTCCTTCCCATCCGACCCAGAATGGATGGGGAGTGAATAACTTCATGGTGCTGAGTTACTGGCAGGGCTTAAACCAGGACAATTGTCAAAGTTTAAACATTCAGATAATGGCATCACATGTTGTTCCCTGGTATAGAAAGAGGCTGATCAGAATGTCATGATCTAGTTTACTTCAGGGAGAGGAGCGATGATCATAGTCTACAAAGGACAAAACGGGTGGGAATCAGACTTAAATTGCACTGACACAGAGGGTGTCTTTAATGCGTCTATACAGCTTACACCTCTTTACTGACTATGCTTTCAAACAATGGACTCATATAAATGTAACGTTTAACAGAAGAATGAAAAGAGAGTTGGTCTTTTATAAGGCAGTACTATTTAATAGATATTTGGGAAAGGATCCCCAGATGGCTTCTCCTGGCTTCTCCAGACTTCCCTGATTAATATGCTGAAGATGTGATCCTCAGCTTCAGTAGTAAAACATCATTTGTTTCTTTTCAGGAAAACAAATAATCCCCATAATGTAGGTTTTGATACTAGCAAAAATTCATTCAGCAAATTACACAGTATTTGGTGTTTTATTTTTTTGTCCATGAAGTCTATTCAAATCTTGGTTAAGATGCACTCATGTCTTCTCTAAAAATAGAAGAAACTATTCTGGAATCCTCCTTCACAAAACTGCAGATAAATTTGGTGCATCCTGAATTATTTCTTTAGATTGCGTTGCTGTTTTTCAGTTTACTCTAAGTACAGGAATAATTTGTAATCCTCTGTGAGGAGGTTTTCCATGGAAGATAAAATCTTTATTTTAAGCAACTGATATCACTGATGAAAAAAGACAAGATTTCAGACAAACAAGCCTTGCAAGTTCCCATGCATATGTTAGTCTAGCAAAAACCAAGGAAGATTCAACTCTAACAGTTCTGCTCTGAAAGAATATTCACTTGAGCTGGGAATGCTGCTCACAACTGATCTGATATGTACATTTCCTAAAGAGTTACAGGTCATGAATTTAGAGTTTTCTGAGGCAGCATAATTAATATCAGTCCTCCAATAAAGACTATAATAACTCATTTAACCTCATCCTGCAAACATGAACAATTCTGGCATTCAAGTTGGGAGGTTTGAGAGCTGTTTTATCACATGTCACCTTCCTTTCCTATTCTGCAGTCAGCAGGCCTATTTCTCAGAAACTAGAGCCCGGTGGTCAGTGTCATCCAAAAGCCGTCTGTCCACTGTCTGTAGACTGGAGCATTTGGCTCAGTACTATTTGCCTGTGGTGTTTCCCATTGAGCTACAGTCCTGAGCAGGAGCAATGGCTATAAGACCTCATAGATTCATGATCTGGCTCTGTATTGGAAAAATATAATTAATGTGCTGCTAGGTGTGCCCTTCTTACCTATGTGGATTTGCTTTTTTTGGCACAACTGTATAAAGAACAGTTATGCCAGCATTCCGAAATAAGGATGAATACAAACTAGATAGTCCTAGAGATGTTGCTGGTGCTACAGCAGGAAGTAGTTTTTTATAGATCATGGCCAAGCCAAGGATCTCATTGCTGTTGAATCAGCATGCAGCACTAATGATAGTTTTAATTATAGGGTATTGTAGACTGAGAATATATGACCTGTCATAAAACCAGCTGGGACAATGTTACCTTTTCTCTCCCCAAAAAAAGCACATTTTTGTAATATATCTGAACTCAAATTAAGCATTTGTTCAAATTCAACATTTCAGATTCTGCGGCCAAGCATTTTCACACTAGTATTAGGCTTCTAATCCCAGATTTATTAGAAGATATGTAATGAGAGCCCTGGAAAAGGACTAAAAGGGCAGCAGTCTTAGGAGCAATTCATAGGTTTTTTGGGCTGGAAGGGAAATGTCTGCACAAATGCGTTGTGTAAGGAGCACTACATCTGTGTTTAGTAAAACTCTGCTGTTTACACAATTGGAACAAGTCACTGAAAGCAGAGACTACAATGGTAGGCAAAGGTGATATAATGATATTATTCCATCATTTAAAGTACAGTAACTGCATCAGTGGGTGTTTGTATAAATGTTTTTTTATTTGAGGTTAAATTTAGCTGCTTGGTGCCCTATATTTTGTTTTTCTTCTTTTTCAGATAGAAAAGCTTTTATAATTGGGAGTACAACATCACCCACTTAATTGTTGAAAACCAGAATGAAGTACTAGTTACCAAAAATTTTGGTAGCATATACATCAGGCATGATGGCTGTTTCCAAAGGACACCATATTTTGTCATTTTAGAAAGAGGTCTATTGGTCTATGAAATATGATGAAAGCAAAGAAATGAGAAAACCCAACAGGATAAATAAATGTGAACCAGAGAAGGGGAATTTAGCATGCAAGGCTAATGTTCAGAGGTAGGCATAAGAGTTAGACATGTGGGAGTCAATGCAATGAGTGATGGGATTTTTCACTGTTTTAATCATTCTATAATTTCTCAAGTATTTGAGATAATGATCAGGGCTAGTCTATGAGTGATTGCCTGTTAACTGCAAGGCACTTATAAGCTGTCCAGAGGTGGCTGCCTGACCGATATGAAAGTCTTCCTTTTGCACAGTTGGGTTGATTAATAATATTCTGAGCCTGTGTGGGCATAGGTTATCTGAGATCAAGTGCTGATAACATTCTCTCTCCTGTTTATATCATTTACAATCTGATTAGCTGCTTCCCTTTTTCTGTGAGGTATTTTCCTTTGGAATAATGTAGTTCCAAATCTATATCTCTCCCCCAAACATTGACATTTTCTTCTGATATGATGAAGGACGAAAACCTATAACTCATGAAATAAACTCAGATTCTGGATTTGCCTTTTAGGGTCTACAGAATGTCTTTACAAGGAAGTTCAAACAGGGATTGATATCTTGAATTTTTGTTCTTTAGAAATGCAATGGTGAAGATAACAAACTATTTGCACAATGCTACAAGTATTATTTACACCGTGAGTCTGTGTTTGGCCAAGTTTACCTGAGCTCTGGGGATGTAATGATGAGAAGGAGTATGCAGGAGATTACAGAAGACAACATATGCATCTTTGCATGCATTCTGGGTTGGGGTGCTCTGATTCAGTTTCCATCTAGATAGAGGACTGAAAATTGCAGGAGGGAAGCCAAAGGTACATTTGGCATAAAGGTGGCTTGGTCTCTGTTCACACTACAAAATGAGGAGTTCATCAGCCGAATTTATGTGAAATTCATGAAGCATAAACTGTGTGCCTAGGCTAGACACTGACTGAAATAACTGCCCCTAATTTTGAAAGATTTTTTATGGGCAAAAGAGAAGAAGAAAGCTTACAATGCAGTAAGTACAGTGAATAAGGAAGACCTTTTCCTTTTAAGGGATCTGAAATCTTTTGAGAAGGATGATTAAAATAGTAGCATTATTTTTTTTATTTTCTTGGATATGAGGAATGTGTTTCTTTCTGGGGTTTCTGGGGAATATATATTAAGAGCTTCTTTTTGCACCCCTACAGAAGAGGAACAGTGAAGATTCTCAATGACAGTAAAAGTAATGAATACTTAACCTGGGTTACCCAACTGTGGACAAAGAGTATATCAGCCCCCCAGACATACACTAATGTAATAAAACTGAATATTCTGAGCATTAAATGAAGTAAAAAGTCCTCAGAAGTTTTCTGAAAAAGAAAGTAGTCATGTTATGTCCTTTATCAACAACATAAAGACAGGGATTTTTCTGCCCTGAGTTATCTTTTAAAACTACCCAGAAAAGAGCATCAGACTACTAAAGTCTATTTTATGCCACTTGCCCTGATTCTCAACTGGTCAGCTAGGAGTGCCCAAGTCTTGCCTACATAAACTTTGTTGACTCCTTCATCAGGTATCCTTATGGGGATGTGCTATTTTCTTTCCTTCTTCACAGCCTTCTTAAAGAAAAGTTGCAGAGTTGACCCTCATCATAGGGAAGTGTGTAGTCTGCCTGGAGCCCGGATCAGGGATATCACCAGGGCGCTCCCCAACCTGGTGCACCCGACAGACTACTACCCACCGCTGGTCTTCCAGACAGGTGGGGAGGAAGCTGCTTCCCACAGTCTGAGGGGGATGAAGAAAGACTACAGGGCCTTGGGGCGGATGGTGAAAGAGTCTGGGGCTCAAGTGATCTTCTCCTCACTCCTTCCATCTTCCACTGATGATGTGGGACGGAATGGGAAGATTCAATCCATAAAAGATTGGCTTCAAGACTGGTGCTACAGGCAGGGCTTTGGATTCTTTGATAACAGCTGGTTTTATAGGGCGCCAGTCTGGACAACGACAAGTGGGAAAGGTTTATCTCACAGAGGCAAAAGGATGCTGGGGCACGAATTAGCAGGGCTCATTTGGAGAGCTTTAAACTAGATTCGAAGGGGGATGGGGTTGTAGCTGGGCTTGCCCCAGTGGGGCAGCGCTCCAGAATTGATGAAGACTGGGAGGCCTCCTATAATCCTAGGGTGAAATCGGTGTGCTCAGTTCGCTCCCTGAAATGTCTGTACACCAATGCGCGCAGCATGGGAAATAAACAGGAGGAGTTGGAAACCTGTGTTAAGTCAGGAGACTATGATCTGGTGGCAATTACAGAGACGTGGTGGGACAGCTCACATGACTGGAATATAGTCATGGAGGGCTACGTCCTTTTCAGGAACGACAGGCCAGCCAGGAGGGGTGGTGGGGTTGCTCTTTATGTGCGGGAGGAACTACAATGCACCGAGTTCTGTCCAGGGACAGATGACGAGCGAGTTGAGAGTCTGTGGGTGAGAATTACCCAGGAACAACCCCAGGTTCCAGTATAGGTTGGGGAACAACCTGTTAGAGAGCAGTGTAGGGGAGAGGGACCTGGGGGTCCTAGTGGACGACAGGATGACCATGAGCCAACACTGTGCCCTTGTGGCCAAGAAGGCCAATGGCATCCTGGGGTGTATTAGAAGGGGGGTGGTTAGTAGGTCGAGAGAGGTCCTCCTTCCCCTCTACTCTGCCCTGGTGAGACCGCATCTGGAATATTGTGTCCAGTTCTGGGACCCTCAGTTCAAGAAGGACAGGGAGCTGCTGGAGAGAGTCCAGTGCAGGGCAACGAAGATGATTAAGGGAGTGGAGCATCTCCCTTATGAGGAAAGACTGAGGGAGCTGGGTCTTTATAGTTTGGAGGAGACTGAGGGGTGACCTTATAAGTGTCTATAAATATATAAAGGGGGAGTGTCACGAGGATGGAGCCAGGCTCTACTCAGTGGCAAACAGTGATAGGACAAGGGGTAATGGGTACAAACTGGAACACAAGAGGTTCCACTTAAACTTGAGAAGAAACTTCTTCTCAGTGAGGGTGACGGAACACTGGAACAGGCTGCCCAGGGAGGTTGTGGAGTCTCCTTCCCTGGAGACATTCAAAACCCGCCTGGACGCATTCCTGTGTAACATTATCTAGGTGTTCCTGCTCCGGCAGGTGGATTGGACTAGATGACCTTTTGAGGTCCCTTCCAATCTCTAGCATACTGTGATACTGTGATACTGTAACAAGACAGCTCTTTTTTAAGGAAATTATGTGGTAATGATAAGTTGCCTGATCCTTCAGGAGAGCAATCCACTTTCCAGAACAGATAATTTTCACATAGTTGAAATAACACCATGAAAGCCCCTTGAAGACTGGCAGCTGACTACTGTACGGAGGGACAGGGTTTTGTTCTGCGCTTGCCAGCCAGTCTAGGCTATCAGCCTAATAACTCTCTCAGTGCCTTATGGTAGCTCTATGTATACGTATTCAGAGCCCTTGCTTATACCAGAAAGAGAATAAAGAGGCCTCCATACTCATGCAAGGAAGAAAGAAACCAAGCATCTGCTTCTGTGAAAGCAAATCTATATAGCTGATAGCACTTTACAGCAGCATCAGTGGTGACCTAAATGCTAGAAGTTTGAATACCATTTCTCATATCGATGCTCTTTTTCATTAGTCAGCTATGGAATAGCATCATGGAAGCTGCAGCTGTTTTGGGTTTGGGGAGGGAGTAGATAGCTGTCAAAATGCTGAAGTTCAGGGTGGGCCAAAAGGCTCAGAAAAATGTGGTATTCATTTGAAGCTGTTAAGAAACTAGGTTTGTTGGAATCTAGCCACATGTTTAAATTTATAGCTCTGCTGTGAAAGGTGCTTGTATTAAAATGGTGACAATGAGGATTAAACCAGCTTCATCCAAAACAGGGTTTCCCCTCCAGGCAAGACATGATCGAGCTGTAAGAGAGAAAAGCCTTTCTGAATATCATAGAGGAAAGAGGAAGCTGTAACGTAACATTCCACAACTTCCCATGCTCCCGTATAGCTTTAGTGGCAAAGCTTGTGCGTGGAGAGCACAAGCTGAAGCTTCAAGGGTCTGTGGTGTGTCTGTATTAGATCCATATGGAGCGATCTGCAACCGAACAGGTTAGGAAATCCTAGACTTACTTGTAACCCTTTCTACTTGTCCCAGGCACTGAGAAGTACACAGTCAGTCAGTTGTGACTGGACAGATCAAAAAGTCTTACCTGACACTTCTTACAGGAATATGGTATCTTACAAAACTGTATGGACAGTTCTCACTAAACCTGAGTTGCTCTGAGGAAAGGATGATGTTCACAGGTATCACAGTGAGAACAAGTGAGAAACGGTGACTGGATACACTAATCCTCTTATTTCAGACAACAACCAATAGCACTGTGTGTAGGAATGTCCTAATGGCAAAAAAGGCAGAAGCCATGCAATGATGATAAATGCCCCAATAGTTTATTCCATAATTGAAAGGCTACCATGCCATTCTACACTGCGAAAATGCATATAGTCCATGTATACAGGTCAAAGTTTTTGGATGAGTGCTGTATACAATTGTGTGGCAATTGGACCAACAAATCCATCATACATGGTGAGCAAACACAGGGTCGTAAATAACTGTTGTTTGTCTGACTGAAAAATCTCTTGCAGCAAAAGCACTAATATAGTCACGGGGGCACTACTGTAGAGAGGAATTTGCTGATAAACTCTAAAATTAAATGTAAATGAAACTTTAATTCACAATAGCTTTATTTCAGATGATGGGACAGCTACTTACTCTTTAGTGTTCAGGATGAATTGATGGAAATGAGAGGTTGAGCTGAACTCTGATGAGCAGAAACCTGCCATTGTGTTATACTATGCCGCACAGCAGATTACACTGTGATATTGAGGAAAGCTTAGTGTGAGCTAAACTTATTTTTCCCTGAAAAAAAAACAACAGAAAAACAGTTTGCATTATTAGCTACATATTCTGGTGGTTGCTTTGTTTTTTGTTTTTTTTTTTTTTGTTTTTTGTTTTGTTTTTTTTTCCAGTTAGATTGTTCTATTTCTTTTTGTTACAGTAAGTATAGGACTTTGTGAAAAAACTTCTGAAAATCAGATGTGAATGACCCCTTAGCAGTTTCTGTTTCACTGTCACTGATCAGCTGTTGCATGTCTTGGATGGTGGCAGAGGTATAATTTTCTGTAGGTGTTCAAGAAGTGTAAAAGTGTATGTGCAGCACCCCAGGGGTCAGTGTGAGACTGTACATCTCCACTGCAGCGTGGAAAGAAAACACAGGGAGGGCAGTTCTGAGAAAAGGTTTTAAAACCTTTTTGGTGAAGGGAAGACCCTGTGTGCATCGACCTGGAAAAGGTGAGCCAGAGAATTACCCTGGTGCCACTAATGTGTGGGCAATTTGTTGCTATTGATGCTGTATCTCCAGCAAAACCACTGTCATCACTGGCCATGGGGAATGAGTATATAGGGATATGTTTGGAGAACTTGAATCTTACACCTCACAACTCTTCCCCATACATCGGTGTGATGGCTACTGACCAGAAAAGGACTAGGGAGGATGGAAAAGAAGGTATGAGATTATGGGAAAGGAGCTGTGAAATTATGGCAAAGGACTATGAGATTATTGATTCTCAAAGGAAAAGTAAGGCAAGACTTCTTTGCTGTAGTCCTCTTTTATATTTTTTTTTATTTATTTAGCCTTTCAATCTTTACTGTCTCTAAGCAGCAAAAATTATACAGACTGCTGATCAAATTAGGAGGATTATATAAAGTGCCATAGCCAGTCTTCTGAACTTGGAAAACATCCATAGTAGAATTAAACAGGAAAATATTTAAGCAGCAAGAGAAATTCAAGAGTGAAGGTTCTTAAAGGACATTTTACAAATGGCCCCCTGGGATTTTCATAATGATGCTGCAAATTCCCTGTGAATGTACCATTTGCCACAGAATTCTTTTCCATGATAGAGAAACAAGTGTATTTGCTGCAAAATAAAACTAAACCATTCTGGTTGTGCATGGGCTCTAGCAGTATACATGATATCTATAGTACTAGGGTTTAAATGTAACATAATACATTTTAATCTGCTGTTTATAGATCCCAGTGGGGGTTTTGTACATAATTTACTCTCAGTGATTTACAGTAGACAGGATACCAGCTGTAGTCTTATTTTGTTTTGTGGTTGCTCTAACTCATTATAGACAATAAAGCCAAATTAACACAACTATATTCAAAGGATTCACTTGTGGGATCAAAGAGACATCATGGAAACTTACCTGGTAGGATTATCTGCAAGGTGCAATGCAATACAAGGGTAAACTTCATTACAGCTAAAGCATGAGCCCAAAGCACTTTTCCCAGAACACTGATGGACTCTCTGGCAGCTCACCATGGCAGTTATAAACCAATATAATACTGGAACAACTTTGTATCCAAAAAAGCAAAAAAAAACCAAAACACCAAACTCTGGACTTATGGAATTTTTGGTTTGTGTTTTTCTGTGGGTTTTTCTTTTGTACGTGTGCATGTGTGTGTGGTTTTTGTTTCTGTTGTTTTTTTTTTTGTGAGGGAGGTTTTGTTTTGTTTTGGTTTTACTTTTTGTTCTGGTTTTGGTTTTGGTTTTGTTTGTTTTTTAAGTGGCCATGTCCTCTCAGTATCACTCATGGTCCTACAGAGTCTTGTGCATGACCTGTTACTAAACATTGTCTTAAAATGCCTTCCTGAATAATGAAGATTTTCTTTGATTGGAATTATCTAGAGCACCACCTAAAAATACCTTATGAACAAGTGCAGCAGAACTAGATAAAGTACTATAGAGAAGTTGTGGCTGCCCCACCCCTGGAAGTGGTCAAGGCCAGGATGGATGCGGCTCTGTGCAACCTGGTCTAGTGGAAGGTGCTCCTTCCTATGGGAGGGTGGTGGAACTAGGTGATCTTTAAGGTCCCATCTAACCCAAACCATTCCGTGATTCTATGATATCTGAGACAAAGTAGCTCTCATCCTGGTCTTCCTGAGGTACTCAGTTGTCTCTCCCTTTGTCCTTCTAGGCTGTTAAAATATATTCATTATGGTAAAAAAAAAAAACAAAACAAACCAACAAAAAAACAGAGTAGTGAATAAATGACAAAATGTTGAAGTGCTATGGTCAAGGTCAATTGCAACGAAAGAGTGAAGAATAGGGTTTGAGTAAAAACAATAATAAAAAATTCAGTAGGATGAAAAAGGTTAAAAATAAAAGCTGGCAGGAGAAATTTTATCCCAAATGATAGTTCTAAATGAAAAAACAACCCACCAAACCATGAAAAGGCCTATTCACACATCAGATATCTTCCCACAGGAAAGAATACAAATCAAAAGCAAGAACTAACAGCTGCAGAAAGTGGATGAGGATTGAATTTAAGGCGTGGTGTTTCAGTAGCCACTAACTAATGAATTTCCACATGCTAATGAAATGTGTAAGAGCTGCCCATCTGACTATTCCAGAGTCAGAAAATCAACAGTAAAAGGTATGCAGCACTAATCTGCAGTAAAATAACTTGGAGGTTAAATGAAAGACCTGTGTTATATGTAATATATTTTGTGTCCAAAGCACCCTGTAAACCTGGAATGTCTGATCTGTAAATCAAAAATTCTTTGCTTTAATCACTGCAATAAAGTAGAATAATTATGAACTATTACTTCTGAAGGAATATAAAAAAATATAAAAAGCAATTAAAGGAGTGAAAAAAACAGTGCTGAAAATCTGTCATTTTTATTTATTTATTAGTTATGTAGGTGTTCAGTGAATACCTGCAATTATCATGCTGATTTTTCCTTCCAATTATATTTTGCAATATGTTTTGTTTTTAGGAGAACTCAAAGACTGAATTGGAAGTAGAACAAATGTGCAACAGGATGTTATTGAACCAGAAATGAAGCTTTCTTAACAGGAATTCCTTGAAGAAGCACTCTATAAATACTAAAGCCATAACTGGAGACATGAATGTAAAATAAAACAAAAGTTAGTGGCAGAATGGCCAGGCAGCAGAATTATAGTCCCAGGTCTTCAATAACCTTATTTTAAGACGGCTGAACAAAGAACAAAGTCTTAAATGATTCAGTATATGAGAAGCTATGTGAATTTTTAATACAGATTATTTAAAATGTTCTGTCTCACATTTCACATCCTTTTTATAACCTCAAGATGTCTCCATTTTGCAATGAAATCAGCAATACGATGTATGTCAAGGCTTCTGCATGGAGAACTGAGAAAAAATCACAGAGAACATGAGGTAATAATGCATACACAGAGCAAAGAGTTCAGCAAAGTCTGGTTGGTGCAGAGTTCCCTGTGGGCCTAAAAGATGATTTCAGCTTGCAGACTGGTTTGCTTGTTCTGTACTTTTGCTTTCCATGTGTATTTTTCCCACTTGATTTTCAGAATCTGGAACAGAGTTCTGCTCTGGACCCTTTTGCTTCTGCAAATCTCAACAAAGGAGTGCAAGAAGGAAGCAGATGTGAAAATGCCATCTCATTTCATTCTGCCTATAACTTACAATTTAGGATAACCTATATGTAGCTCCTTTCACTTTTTGACATTTCAGGAAATATTTCCTTACTTGGCATTTGAAAGCACATGAAAGGAGAGCCTTCTGTGTAATAGTCTTGCTAAGTTAGTTTCTTTCGTTAGGAGTGTACTCAGGTGCAAATCTGAAACTCCAGCTGCAAGTCATAGACGATTGCTGTAAAGGGATAGGTTCAGCGGGACTCTTGCAAGGGCTTACTCAGAGAATGATACAGAAAGCCATGGCATGCTCCTGTGTAGGAGAACTGAAGATATATACCTTAACAACACAATTCTACCTTGTAACTTTGGTTTTATATTCCTTCTGAAAGTCATTCCCCATCTCTATTGTTGCAAATATTTCCTGCTCTTTCCATGAATGTTCAGAGCCTCTTTTACCTTTGCCATTTACCTTAATGTTAATGTTCATGTTACAGCCTCCTAAACTTGAAGGAAAATAATATCAAAAGAGTTCTATGTCGTCTAAGTGTTTACTATGTCATCAGATTGTGGAAGACACTGTCCAAAAAGTTACTAAAGATCAGAGCATACCAAGATTAAAAAAATCTAAAACTTTATGTTTGGTCTATTGTGACAAATCTCGTGTACTATAGACTCCATATAATACTTCCTCCTCTTCAATCATTCACTTGGGTTACCCAAAAAGGACCAGGATAAAGGTGCTTAAATGAGCATCTGGTACCAGATTTTGTCATATCCTGACATCTTCAAGAATTTTACCAGTGGAGACAGAATTTCTTTGTAACGGGCTGAAGTTAGCTTCCTTTCTCTGTCACAGGCTGAAAATAAGGCTTCTTTGGAATATGAGTTATATAGCATTTTAATCTCCCTGTACAAGCCATCTGTGTGCAGAGAAGCAGTAATGCAGTCATAGAATCTTAAATTTATATCAGATTCTTTTTACATTCCTAGAGAGATGCAAAATCAAGGTGTCAGATAGAGAATAAAAGATTTATGAGAGGATTCCCTGGGAGAATTGTGTAAAGCTGAAGACAAAAAAAAAAAAAAAAGAAAAAACAAAAAGAGAAATCCTAAAGGCAAAGAGGCAAATTACAGTTGAAGAACAGTTTCTCCACCACATACCTGAATATTTGGAAAGTGGGAATTTGAAAGACTGGTTGATATACAGTCTTCTTCCCCAAAGAGAGTTTGTGTTATTTTTTAGTGCAGCAAAATGCATGTGTCCTCTTTTCCCGTGAATTTGGGTCCACTGTCACTATGTACCTTTCATTCCCCCCAGTCTCCTTCTCATATTGCCTGTCATCCAGGCAGACATCCCAGTGCCTTCAAGTCCCACTCCTGCTCTGCCGTTTTTCACTGTTAAGCACTATCCTCAGCTAAGCAATATCTTTTACCTGCCAGCTGCGAAGCACGCAGAATGTATTGGTGCTAGTTTCAAGATGCGCACATGCTGAATGATCAGTGTGCTGACCTTACCCTGCAACATTTGTAGAAAACGCATATGAATTTTTCTTCTCTACATGGCAACTCATTTTCTCAAGATCTGTTGGAGCTCTTTCTCTGATATCTTTTTCTGCCTTGACCAATTGAAATCTGTACAACTGTAAGGTTTTAGGTAACTGGCAGACCAATCTAATCATATCAGCTTTGTCTTTATAGGAAAGTAGGCTGGAACATGAAAGTAAGAATTAAATGATCAGAAATTATCAGAATTGAACCAAAAAAAATTTTGGGGAATCCCAATACTGGTGACTTCAAACTATCTGTTATAAAATTGTTTCTTTAACTTTCTGTATTTTTCTTGTAAGACCTATGATTAACCTAATCATCACTTTCCACAACTTTCCTGATTTTAACAGGTCTTTTCTGAATGAAGATAATGTGAATTGGATACCATATTCTAGGTGTGATTTGGTATGATGGCTTGAATATTGCACTCCATCTTCTGGAATTACCCACCCTTCTTTCATTACTGCTTAAAGGCTGAGAAGGAAATTGCAGGAAAAGATGAAAAAGTCTATATGCTTTATAATATAGTGATCCTTTTCTTGACAGAAATGCAGTCACTGGTGTAGCCCTGGCTACATTAAGGCAAACATTATTCTATGTACATAAAGCAAGCCAGCATCTGCTTAAATTAGACAGCGTCAATAGTAGTCTCAACACAATGTACCAAGTGCCACCAAAACTGCAAATCTAAAAGTATCTCAAGAGGATTTGGTAGCTTAGACTGTACCTGTTATATGCAAGGTGAGAAAAAGTTTCTATCTCATTTTTAGATAAGGGTAAGATGCACGGAAGCTTAAAAGCCTTGACGCAGCCCCAGTGTTTTGCGTCAATCTGTATAGGAGGAAGCTGTTCTGTTCCAGGTAGTTGCATAATCACATTGGTCTTGCTTTTCATTTCAATGTTTACACAAATCCAGAGCAGGGACTACACTTCCAAAAATCTTGTGAGGAAGCAGAATAACACCGTATTTGTTTAATGTTCTCCTCTTTGTGAAAAAATTGGTATTTGCAGCAATTTCTTCAACAGAAAATGCAGGTTGGAAAAATGTTGTGGCAAAACAACATTTAAAGGGGTCTGTTTATCAATCAATACATCTTAATTAATATTGCTATATGAATGCTCTTGAAAAAGCATCTTCTTTTGCATATCACTCAATTTTATGTCAACATGCAGTTTTTTCCACCCACTGTTGAGAAACCCTGCTGTAATTTTTTTCAGAGCAGACAAACAATATCCATTGTGTTTAGACAGACAGAATCCATTTGTGAAAGGGAAAAAAAGGTAACATATCACACCAGCATGGATGATAGGCATTTGAAGGATAAAATATTAATGATATAAAAATTGAACTTTCTTTTTTTCAGCTGCTTGCAGTCACAAGATGAGACCCACACTAAAATAAATGAACAGACTAGAGTTTTAAATAGAGTTGGTTTACCCTGCTTACTGTTACACAGACAGAATTTGAATTCCCTTGAGGATCACTGACGAGAAACACTCTAAATTCTGACTCTAGTGTTTACTCAGTGCTCAAGAATGAAAAAATAATAGGAAAGAATAGAAAGGCCGGAACTGCTAAACTCAAAGCAACATTAATTTGCAAGCTGGGTTTCACTGTTCAGAACTAGTGCCCATGTATCAGTCATTATTTATGCTGGGTCACATGATTCGTGAAAAAAGATCACAGAGTAGGACTACCATAAAGCAGCTACTAACAAAACAGAAGCATCACACAATTACTGTTATTTCTGCATCCAGTGAAAAATCTAAGAATGATTTCTTAAAATTTCACCAGCTGCCCTTTTTTCCCCTTAGATCCATCACCTTCCCTCAGTCCCACACTGTACTCTGTGTGGGAATAATCCAGAGTAGAAAGAAGCCAATTCTTTTAAAGATTCTTTTCTTCCCTTAGTTATTTTTAACAGGACTTGAATCAATAGTCAATAACCAAAGTGTGAACAAGAAGTTCTTTCTACATATCTCTGCCTGAACTTGCAACTAAAAAGATGTAGGGATAATCAAAGCCTTGTAAAGGACATCAGCTTGCCTTAATGAGAGCATACTTGATTCCTCAGGCTGTAATGCAGAGCTCTCAGATGTTTTCAATGAGCCGACTCACAGACTTGCTGGCTGAAGCAGATCCAAAGCTGCATGAGCTAAACAGGAAGGTTTGCCCAGCCGTGCCTAAAGGGTTAGTTTGGCAGGATATGTTAGCAATAAAGATCAGATGGGCTTCATTATAAATCTCAGATGCTTCTGTGTTAATGGGACACTCTGATGCCTGCTCAAGGATCACTCTACTCTGATGACTGTGTGGAGGCAATGCATTATCATGCAATTCTCCTTCCAACACAGTTCTCCTCTGGTGTTTCTGTGTTTTATTTCCTGACAAAGTCGATGCTGAACTTATGAGTATTATGATCTGCTCTGGTAACGTGGACTTCAGTGTATGCAGTTGCTGCCCTTTACCCTAGAGATCCCACTGTATAGTTACCATTTGATTTAATTTCCCCAAATCAGATTCAGTTTTGCACTTTCCTGAGTGCACATGTGGCTCTTAGTGACAACAAAAGCCATACATGTAACTCACAGGTAGATTAACCTGCATTGGTGTGGTTGCACACTGAAGAGAAGAACCCACTACTGTCATGAATAGCAAAGGCTATCTTTTACACAGTACAGAGTACACACACAGTATGCTAGAGATTGGAAGGGACCTCGAAAGATCATCTAGTCCAATCCACCTGCCGGAGCAGGAACACCTAGATAATGTTACACAGGAATGTGTCCAGGCGGGTTTTGAATGTCTCCAGGGAAGGAGACTCCACAACCTCCCTGGGCAGCCTCTTCCAGTGTTCTGCCACCCTCACTGAGAAGAAGTTCCTTCTCAAGTTTAAGTGGAACCTCTTGTGTTCCAGTTTGTACCCATTACCCCTTGTCCTATCATTGTTTGCCACTGAGTAGAGCCTGCCTCCATCCTCGTGACACTCCCCCTTTATATATTTATAGACACTTATACGGTCACCCCTCAGTCTCCTCTTCTCCAAACTATAGAGACCCAGCTCCCTCCGCCTCTCCTCATAAGGGAGATGCTCCACTCCCTTAATCATCTTCGTTGCCCTGCACTGGACTCTCTCCAGCAGCTCCCTGTCCTTCTTGAACTGAGGGGCCCAGAACTGGACACAATATTCCAGATGGGGTCTCACCAGGGCAGAGTAGAGGGGAAGGAGGACCTCTCTCGACCTACTAACCAACCCCCTTCTGATACACCCCAGGATGCCATTGGCCTTCTTGGCCACAAGGGCACAGTGTTGGCTCATGGTCATCCTGTCGTCCACTAGGACCCCCAGGTCCCTCTCCCCTACACTGCTCTGTAACAGGTCGTTCCCCAACCTATACTGGAACCTGGGGTTGTTCCTGGGTAATTCTCACCCACAGACTCTCAACTCGCTCGTCATCTGTCCCTGGACAGAACTCAGTGCACTGTAGTTGCTCCCGCACATAAAGAGCAACCCCACCACCCCGCCTGGCTGGCCTGTCTTTCCTGAAAAGGACATAGCCCTCCATGACTATATTCCAGTCATGTGAGCTGTCCGACCACGTCTCTGTAATCATAGTCTCCTGACTTAACACAGGTTTCCAACTCCTCCTGCTTATTTCCCATGCTGCGCGCATTGGTGTACAGACATTCCAGGGAGCGAGCTGAGCACACCGATTTCACCCTAGGATTATAGGAGGCCTCCCAGTTTTCATCAATTCTGGAGTGCTGCCCCACTGGGGCAAGCCCAGCTACAACCCCATCCCCCTTCGAATCTAGTTTAAAGCTCTCCAAATGAGCCCTGCTAATTCGTGCCCCAGCATCCTTTTGCCTCTGTGAGATAAACCTTTCTCACTTGTCATTGCCCAGACTGGTGCCCTATAAAACCAGCTGTTATCAAAGAATCCAAAGCCCTGCCTGTAGCACCAGTCTCGAAGCCAATCTTTTATGGACTGAATCTTCCCATTCCTTCCCACATCATCAGTGGAAGATGGAAGGAGTGAGGAGAAGATCACTTGAGCCCCAGACTCTTTCACCATCCGCCCCAAGGCCCTGTAGTCTTTCTTCATTCCCCTCAGACTGCGGGAAGCAGCTTCCTCCCCACCTGTCTGGAAGACCAGCAGCGGGTAGTAGTCTGTCGGGTGCACCAGGTTGGGGAGCGCCCTAGTGATATCCCTGATCCGGGCTCCAGGCAGACTACACACTTCCCTATGATGAGGGTCAACTCTGCATATCGGGCCCTCTGTTCCTCTCAGAAGGGAATCCCCTACTACAATGACCCTTCTTTCTTTCTTATCAGAGGCAGTCTTGAGGTGCAAAGTCGACCGCCTTTTCCTATGTGGCCTTCTGGGCTGGCCTTGCACCACATTCTCACCTACCTCTCCTTCAAGATCCAGGGCCTCGAACCTATTACGGAGGGACACCTGTTGTCCCTTTTCATGGCGTTAATGTGTTACTTGAGCAAAAAAGCACAGCTTGTAAGTATATTAAAGGCACTTTGTGTAGATTCCTCTGATCTTCTATAAACACAAAATAGACAAACCTTGACCTGGAAGGATGGTTTTGACAGTTGCCTAGTAAGTCTGCCTAATTCAGAGTGACTTTGACTCAGCCATTCTTCAGACATATTTCTGTGGCATGATGTTACGTTAGGCATGAGGTGTGCAATCGTATCTTCTTGATGTCCATAAACACATAGATACAGACTTATGCTAAAGGGTGAATTGTGCCTATTGGTCATTTCTGAACCTGTTACCATTTACCTTTCTGAGGCAACAGTATACATATATATACTGTTGCCTCAGAAATATCTATATAATGTATACATGTATTATATATATGCATGCATATAATACATGTATTATGTATGTGTGTATATATGTATGTGTGTATATACATAATACATATATATATTTATATATATATGTGAATATATATATATGCCTATATAGTTTCATAGAATGGTTAGGGTTGGAAGGGACCTTAAAGACCATCTGCTTCCAGCGCCCGTGCCATGGGGAGGAGAACCTGATCAGGTTTCTCAATGCCTCATCCAGCCTGGCCTTGAACACAGCCAGGGACGGGGCAGCCACAATTTCTCTGGGCAACACGTTCCACTGTCTCACCACCCTAATAATAAAGAATTTCTTCCTAATGTCTAATCTAAGTCTCTCCTCTTTCAGTTTAAAAACATTTCCCCTTGTCCTGTCACTACATGCACTTGTAAAATGTCCCCCTCCAGATTTCCTGTAGGCCCCTTTTAGGTACTAGAAGACTCTTACAAGGCCTCCTCAGAACCTTCTCTTGGCCAGGCTGAACAAGCCCAATTCTTTCAGCTTGTCTTTACATGAGATGTGCTCCAGCCCTCAGATCATCTTTGTGGCATCCTCTGGACTCATGGCAACAGCTCCACACCCATCTTGTGTTGGGGGCCCTAGAGTTAAACACAGTGCTGCAGGTGGGGTCTCACAAGAGCAGAGTAGAGGGGCAGAATCACCTCCTTTGACCTACTGGCCATGCTCCTGTTGATGCAGTCCAGGATGCAGTGGGTTTCTGGTCTGGAAGCGCACACTGAAACTGGTTCATGTTGAGCTTCTCATCAACCAACACCCCCAAGTCCTTCTCCTCAGGGCTGCCCTAAATCCATTCTCTGCCCAGCCTCTATTTGTTGTTGAGGTTGCCCTGACCCAGGTGCAGAACCTTGCACTTGGCCTTGTTGAACTTTGGGAGGTTTGCACTGAATCACCTCTGAAGCATGTTAAGGTCCCTGAAGGGATGTTAAGGGACATCCCTTCCCTCCAGCATGTTGACTGCACCACGCACCTTGGTGTCACTGGCAAACTTTCTGATGGTGCACTGTCCATGTCACCAACAAAGATGTTGATCAGGATCAGTCCCAAGATCAACCCCCAAGGAACACCACTTGTCACTGGTCTCCATTTGGACACCGAGCCGCTGACCACAACTCTGAGTGAGGCAATTCCTTATCCACTCCAATTTAGAGACGATATAGACTCATAGATCAGTTAGGGTCGGAAAGAACATTAAGATCATCTAGTTCTAACCCCTCTGCCATAGGCAGGGACACCTCACACTAAACCATGTCACCCAAGGCTCTGTCCAACCTGGTCTTGAACACCACCAGCGATGGAGCATTCACAACCTCCCTGGGCAACCCATTCCAGTGACTCACCACCCTTACTGTAAAGAATTTCTTCCTTATATCCAATCTAAACTTCCCCTGTTTAAGTTTGAACCCGTTACCCCTTGTCCTATCACTCCAGTCCCTAATGAAGAGTCCCTCCCCAGCATCCCTGTAGGCCCCCTTCAGATACTGGAAGGCTGCTATGAGGTCTCCACGCAGCCTTCTCTTCTCCAGGCTGAACAGCTCCAACTTTTTCAGCCTATCTTCATACAGGAGGTGCTCCAGCCCCCTGATCGTCTTCATGGCCCTTCTCTGGACTTGTTCCAACAGTTCCATGTCCTTTTTATGTTGAGGACACCAGAACTGCACACAATACTCTAAGTGAGGTCTCACGAGAGCAGAGTAGAGGGGCAGGATCACCTCCTTTGACCTGCTGGTCACACTCCTTTTGATGCAGCCCAGGATACGGTTGGCTTTCTGGGCTGTGAGCCCACACTGAACCCAGCTCATGGTCATTTTCTCATCAACCAACACCCCCAAGTCCTTCTCTGCAGGGCTGCTCTGAATCCCTTCTCTGCCCAGCCTGTAGCTGTGCCTGGGATTGCTCTGACCCTGGTGTAAGACCTTGCACTTGGCATGGTTAAACTTCATACAGTGTCAAATGCCTTGCACAAGTCCAGGTAGATGATGTCAGATGCTCTTCCTGTACCCACCAATGCCATGGTCCCATCGTAGAAGGCCACCAGATTCATTAGGCATGATTTGCCCCTAGGGAGGACATGTTGGCTGTAACAAATCACCCCCTTTTTGCCCATGTGCCTTAGCATAATTCCTAGCAGGGATTCTGTCAAAACAAACAGTGTTATCAATATTGTCCCAGGCAAATTTTGCCGAAAATAACAGGGCAGAATCTGTTAACATTTGTGAATAATGACTGATTTATATTCTTTTTTCAAGGAACACATCTGTGTAGCCACATTCAGTTGTTATAAAGACTTGGACAAAGTTATCAAACTGTAAGTTTGATTTCTCCTAAACTGCAGTATTTTATAATCTCCATATTTATTAATGTTGCGTTGTCCATCACCATAAAAGCCATACCAAGACTTGTATTATGGAATAAAAATCTGGAAGATTGTCTTAGACAAACACTTTCACATTAACGCTTCAGAGAAAATTTAGGTATGGAAGAATGAATAGAAGAACCTTAAATAAATTTAAAAGCAAACTGCAACAGTATTTTAACTGCAGAATTACAAAAACAAGGCTCTTGATGACTTAGACATCACTTTAAACAGATAAATTTCCTCAATATTTGATGAAATTTACTCCTAGTGGGAGCCTAAATTTCAGGCACTGGTGACCTAAACTATGAAGAATCACTAACCCTTGTCAATGTCTTAATCTTAACATCCTAGGAAAAACAACTTTGATGTTCATTCCTTCATCTGATTCACATCCATGACCTGTTCCTGAAGCTTTGGTACAGTAGCCATTTTTCTGACTGGCAGACTATTTTAAGCCTTCCTCATCTATCTAACCAGAGATGGAGTGCATAATAATTTTGTTCTTTCCTTCTTCATAAAAGCACAAGAATCCAAAGCAAAAACAGGTGCAGTTTTGCTGGCATCAGGCGTTGAGCTATTTTCTTTACCAAACTTCTGATTTTGCAAGGACAGGTCATGAAATATTAGAACGAATGAATCACTTTGCATTGCATGCACGAGAAAATCTTTCCATGTTTAGGTACCTTACAATTGCTGAAAGATCAAAATAGAGTGGCAATGACAAGTGGTCATGGAATCAGTTGAATCAAAGCTACATGAACAAGCATTTGGGAAGTGAGATTCATCCAAAGAACAACGGTGATCCCTTGCTGTTTAAAACGTGAACAAAACTCTTAAAGTAGTTTTTGTTTAAATACAAATTGATCTACCTGTTGCTATCGAAAAGTTCCTTCTAAGCTGTGCAGATGTTTGTTTCTCAAGAATATTCACAGGACAGTGAGTTACAGTGTTAGTACTATTTTTGCCTTCTTTCTGAATGCATTTCCATGAAAACAATTTCATTTTTGTCCCAGACACTCATCTGCTGCTGTCATTTGAACCCTTTCTAAGGCCAGAACCTCTGTAACGTCACAAGTTCCTTGAGTGGATAAGTATACATCAGATATCAGGAGTTGAGGAATGAAAAGTGCTCATAGCAACAACTTTTAGGCTTGTACAGCTGTACCCAGAAATGATTTCACATCGTTTTGCCAGCAAACACTGATCTTGAGCCTGGAAATAAAATTGAGTGGTAGAGGTGATGGTCTCTGTTGCACTCATCCATATTTTAGGTTTAATCATGCAGGTGGGATGGCACTACTTTGACCTTCTTTATATTTAACAGTCCTCCATATTCCCCTCTTCTTTTCCTTTCCTTCCCCTCAAACACCAGATAGGAGTAGAAGCCTGACTCCTCTGAAGAAGATTTAGACAGGGTTAAGCCCCTGATTCTCACCCTCACACATTGGTTCAAGCACATAAAAATCAACACACTGATCTTAAGCCTTAGCATTCAGACAAAATCTGACATTCCTACATTTCACAGTATCACAGTATGCTAGAGATTGGAAGGGACCTCCAAAGATCATCTAGTCCAATCCCCCTGCCGGAGCAGGAACACCTAGATAAGGTTACACAGGAATGTGTCCAGGCGAGTTTTGAATGTCTCCAGGGAAGGAGGCTCCACAACCTCCCTGGGCAGCCTGTTCCAGTGTTCTGTCACCCTCACTGAGAAGAAGTTTCTTCTCAAGTTTAAGTGGAACCTCTTGTGTTCCAGTTTGTACCCATTACCCCTTGTCCTATCATTGTTTGCCACTGAGTAGAGCCTGGCTCCATCCTCGTGACACTCCCCTTTATATATCTATAGACACTTATAAGGTCACCCCTCAGTCTCCTCCAAACTATAGAGACCCATTTGACATTTGACACAGAGCTGCCTGTGGAGTTTCTAAATTCTTTGATATGGTATTTATATAAGCATTACAGGGGGAAAGAAGAGGTCCAATCAAGTTCCAAATGGTGCACCAAAACTTCTATTGCAGCATTCACTAAACTTTCCACAGCTCAAAGACGGCCTGTCACAACCAGCCCTCCGTTATAGACAAAAAGCAGCCACAAAACACACTCTTTGATGCTAAGGCTCATAGTCTCGCTGCAGGTGCACTGAGAAATTTACCAATAATGGTCTATTAAAGACCAATTCATATTTTAAAAAAACAACACAGAAAAAAAACCCACAGTGATTTGGTAAGCATTGGCTATGTCACAAAACGACTTTTTCAGTATTGTCAGCTAAAAGGATTTATGCAGAGCTCATACTCAGACTTTCACAATTCCTTTTGTTTGATTGTTTTCAGAGGTCTCTGCTGGACTCAATATTGCAGAAGTTCTGCTTTTATGATTTTCAAGTTCTTTGGTTGCCCCAGCTCAGAAGTAAAACTTGAAAAAATGCAGAGTTCTATCCTGCAGGATCAAAATCCTCTCAAGCCAAACAGAAGGGATATCAGTTGAAGTTTCAGAAGAGGTTTCAAATCCATCTTCCAATAATTTGCATGTTGATTCTTGATTTTGAACACTTCAAGATTCTATTTTTACATAGATGATAGAGTTATGTAACCACTTCCAACAGTAATATAACTAAACATTATCTTTATGCAATTTGTTGCTAAAGTTCTACCCAGAAAGTGTCACCACAATGTTGGAAAGCCATGAAATTCAGCTCTGCTCGAGGAAAATGATGTGGTCGTTCATTGTCCACTGAAGCCTCTTGGGTGAGATAAAACTAGACCTCTTTTGAAGGCATTTCAGCATCCTTCCTACAATGATAGTAGTTTTACAGGTTGCACTTTCAGCACTTCCATATGTCCTGCTAATGTCATTGAACTTGATAGAAATCTTAACTATTGTTTCAGAGGACCAGAGCTAAAATGATGTAGAAAATATTTGAAAACAGACTCTCAATTCTTCCTCAAAGCCATAATTTTTGCAAGACATCAGTGACATGAAAGTTTCTTGTATACATTTGCACATTATTGATTTAAATGAATGCCTGCTGCATGAATGCTGCTCTTTACACTAGATGTGCATCTCTGATATACGTTCTCCTGTGCATTCTGGATTATAATTTACACCTGTACATCAAAGATGTAAAAAAAAACTGTCTGATAAGATATTTTGGGTGGGTTAGGTGAAGCTAAACTCAACAGAAGTGTGACTTACTTGGTTACATTAGTAGCAATGCCTGATATCAGATAAATTGAGTGACAAAGTGTTGGCCATCCTGGCTGGAGTGAAAAGCAGATTCCTGATTTTCTTGTCAGCAGTTCACAAATCATTCTGTGAGCAAGGGAAATAATGAAGTATGATTCTTGTCACGTTATCTTAAACTCACCAATTTTGACTGAAATTGGATAGTAGATTAAAAGGTTTTGGGCCTGGGAGTGCAGGATACTTATCAGTAGGCAAACACAATGAGAATATATAAATAATTGTCTACTTAGGAACTTTGGCTAACAACATCTTGGTACAAGTCTATTTGCTGTTCAAACACAAAAACACTTTTTTAACTCAAGGCCTCACTGATAAATTCTCAATGCACTGTTTCGCTAAGTATTGAAATATCTGTGTTCACTAAACCACGAAACAGAATATCATCCAATCTACTCACACATGAGAGCTTCTGAAAGTAGATCTGTCCTACTGCAAGTCTGATTTTTTTTTCACAAACATCTTCTGTTATTAGCCACAAGTCAATTTTTCTGTGAGAAGTTTCTGCCCTTTTTTTTTTTGTTAGGAATATTGAGATCTGATTTTCTTCTTTCTTCCTTTTCATTTTCTTTTTCCCTTTTCTTTTTCCTGTTCCCTTTTCCTTTTCCTTTTCTTCTCCTTTTTCCTTTTCCTTTTCCTTTTTCTTTTTCTTTTCCTTTTTCTTTTTTATTTTTTCTTTTTTCTTATCTTTCTTGTGAATAAATTCAAAAAAAGTAGGTCATTTCTATGTTTGCATTCCTCTTCAATAATTTCCTGACATATTTTTGTAGAGCAGTGCTTATAGGGAATCAGGACTTGTTAATGTGTGTGAAAATACAAGACACTAAAATTTACCTTTGAAATTTTGCATTCAACTATCACGATTGTACTTTAAATATTTTGATATCCATAGATTATATTTTATGATTACTGGGGAAAGAATTGACAGAAAGAGGAGTGGAATAATGCTTTCAAAAATGTAATTGGTCCAAATATGTACAATTTTTCCTACTATTAGTCAACAGTAGACTAGTATATACCAGTAAAAGAAGTACCTAGATGCAATTGCTAGAATTGTGTTTTGTTGTAGAATTAAAAAGAAAATAGACCTGTTTGAACACTCTTATAATGTTTTTTGTAGTCCTGTCAAAAATTAAGCAATTACTGTCACATACGCACTAAGAATACTAACATATTTTGAGAGATGAAATTGACAGGAATGGAGAAACTATTTCATATACTTACAAAATACTTTGCATGCCACAGAAGAAAATGTCTTCTAGCTAGCTCTGCAAAATGCTGTCCCATGGAGACTCTCTCCAAACTTGCAGCACTTGTTTTTCTCCAGAAAAACTGGAATTACAGACCTGCTATGGTTTTCCATATCCTGCCATGTGTGCTTCCAGTCCTATTTCTCACTTTCAAAGAGGTAACTGTGCCTCTGCGCTGGGGCAGGCGTGTCCCAGCCTAGCCCTGAGCTGTGCAAAGGTCTTCAGTTTCAGGCTTTAGCATGGTTTTACTAGATCAGTCACAGGGAGGTTGCTTAAGTGACTTCTCAACTTCTAGCTTTCATTTAGTGCTCTGTGATCTAAGGGCATGTTTTCAAAGCTACTGAGGTACCTTCACTTGAGTTGCAAGTAACTGCTCACTAAAGGGCCTGTTTCTTAGCTCAGCTAAGATTTTTCCTCAAAACCTTCGTTCACTGATTCTGCAAGATGCTGTGTTTCTTCTGTACTAGAATAATAGGTAAGCACATGAGCAATTGTCTGCTGATGTAGGAGTGCAGTAGCAAAGAAAACTCTGCTATAAATCACACTAATGAATACACACAAATTTTGCACATACAGAAGACACATTTTCATCAGGAAAACAATACCTATTAAATGAGGCTATTTGCTTATGCTTACTTTGCAAACGGAATGCCATATAAATCATTTTGCCCTGCACTGGTCTTCCTCAATCTTCCTCCATCCCCATCCTTCTTCCAAAGTAAAATCTATTTTGTTCTCAAGTTTCAGCTTCTTTGATTGTGTCCAGAAAACTTAGTAGCCAGCTGATGAACTGAGGGCCCATCCTGCTAACATTTGAGAATTATGGACATCTCTAACACACTTACGCACTTAAACGTATCTACACATTCTTATGTACCTGCACTTAGTATGTAAGCAATGGTCACTCAGTGCTGTTTTGTGAACTAAACTCAGCAACTATATATGCAAGATGTAAGCACTGCATAATGTAAGCACAAAACACCCAAAGGGCATTCATAATTATATAAACTGGAAGTTTTTTGTTTGAGAAATATATAGAAAACTGAAATCATACAAAGTGTAAGCTACTGTTCCAAATATAATATGGTTTTGTGTCATCTTAAACAATCTCATGGAGTTTACTTTGAGTTTAATATGAACTAAGATAACCAATTTATCAGAGAAGTAGCAAGGCTTACCAAGGTAAGACTCAAGTGACTCAATGAGTGAGTGAGTAACAGCTGGATACAAAAGGCAGGACTTTCCACTGGCAGATTGGACTTCACAGCAAGCAAGGTATCAAAGTAAATTTCTACTACATTCAGAAACTGAAACCTATCATTGTATCTTCCATGAGTTTCATGCATTTATATTAATACTGAGGTTACCTCTTTCTTTCTCTTTTTAAAAGAGATGAGTTATTTTTCTATCCAGAAAGTGCAATTGCACAGATGGCATTGAAAGTGATTGAAAGGCATTGAAATGCCTTCATTTCTTTGCAGCTGTATCTCTACATATGCTCAAAAATTTGAGGTTTGCTGACTTGGTACAGTCGTGCAGCAGAACAATCAGCCTCAAATAAATTCATTAGCCATTATATCATCTTCTTCCTTCCAGCATTTATAAACACATGCCCTGACTTCTTCATTTATTTACCGAGTTAGTGGATTTCAACCAACATATCTCTGATGTGTGGAAGAAACAGACAAAGGGATTCTCAGAAAGTAGCTAAGGAAATCCAGCCTGCTGCTGGTCTGCCTGTTCACTATACATGGATGCAAATCCCCACTGGACGGCTGTAAAAGACTAAAAAGTACTAATCTAAGTTCATAAAATTTCATTATTGCAAATGAAGTGGCACTGGTGTTCTTTAAGCATGAGAAATACTCCACAAAATAAACCATCCTATTCTTTTCTCAGTTGGTCTTTGGTGGGTGCATCTCAGTGAGTTCATTACAGAAATCCTGATAATAGCTGGAAAAGGCAAGCAGAGTTAACTGAAGATTGTACTGTGCTGGTTTCACCAGCAAGAGGTCACTGAACTTTGAACAGACAGGATTTCTGAAGAGATGCAATTAAGAAACCAATTACACGCAATGAATGATAGCACAGGAGTAACAACTTAAATGTAAACCGTGGCTTTTTATTACTGGCAAAGCTCCTATCCTCCTTCATTTCAGAAAGATGGACTTGGCTTAGACACAATATGGATGCAAGTATTCGTTACATTTTTTGATGGATTTGAAAAGCATCAGCTGAAGGTCCTCCACTCTCACACAGCAATATTAATTGGATTCAACTGAGAGCTTCAAAATAGATAATATTAAACTATTTAACAAGTGTTCCTTCTAGGGACCTACTATTGCATTTGTCTTAATTATTAATGCAAAAATCATACAGAAGTAGAAGATATCTTTTGTTAAGACCAACTATAAGGAAACTGGGAATTCATCAGTAGTTTCATATTAACTTCAGAAAGGAAATAATGAACAGAAAATAATTTTAAAGGAAAATCTACCTTTCCTCACACAATTCCTCCATCACCAGGACTATTCATGTTTTTTCTGTGTAATGTAAAGAGATTCGTATCTGTTATGAAAAGACAGGTGTACATGGGTTGTGGATGACAAAGAAACTGTACACAGCCCAGCACTACCAAAAAGCACATTTTTTCAAGAATAGTTCAGTATAGCCCATAAACAGTCGGCTGCATTTTCTTTTTACGTATCTGGGGAGAGAAAACAGTTTTAACACAATGGAAAGGACTATGCTTAGGAAATGCAAAATATTTTCCAGTAACACTGTTCACAATACTCAGTTGTGCTTCCCGTGTTTTTCAGATTTTTATCCTTTAGAGCATCAGTGCTACAGAACAGAAAAATTTCACAGTTACTTTAACCATTAAGTGTCCTCAGTGTTAAGACAGGCTCCTCAGCTTCCTATTATGCAAGCAGAAAATTAGATACTTCAGAATTCAGCTGTTAGAAAGAGTGGTTTAAGTGGGGCAAGAGAAAAAGCCCATGCAAAGCAACTGTGAGATGAGAAGAGACAGAACTCACTGTGGCATACTGAAACATTTTAATTTGTGACAGCATTAGCTCCTCAGAAGGGCCTTTGCAAACTCATATGCTGAAATCTTTCATAGTTGCAGACACAAAAGAAACATCAGGAACAGGTGAAAGCGATCCAGCCCACAGCACAAGTTTAAACTAGACAAAAAGTGTTAACTTCCATATTTAGAAGAATATCCCCAAGAATTTTAAATTAAGAAAATAGCATAGTAATAATTAGTTTTCCTTAGAAAGTTTTTGTTAGCTGCCATTCAGGCTAGTGTTGATTTCAGGTTTTTATTGAGATGGGCATATACCTTTCAAAAAGAGCCTAAGTTGTTTTGTAATTCTGCAGGAAAACCTTCTGGTTAGAGCCTTTTTGGATTAGTTGAATTTTTTTCTTGGATAAGATTAATCTCTTGAAAAATTGATTCTAATGAATGACTTGCCATATGCCAATTTGTGTATCTGTTACCATAACAAGAGGGTTTGAGATGCCAGAGAAATAGAGAAAAAAGCAAAGCCAATACAGACTTCCTGGATTTCGTAATCATGTACTTTCAGCTTTCCAAGGAGAAACTGCTCATTTTATGCCATTGCAGCCTAAGGCAAAAACTTGCAAACCCAGATGTGTGAGGTTAAGCTGCGAAATCTGTATTTATTCTCCTGCACAAAAAAAGTTTTATTTTCACCTTCACCTTCCAGCTTTAGAAGGTCGTTTATTGCTCTATTTAGCTCATACTTTTTCAGGGTGGATTCAAAATTTATGGTACTTAGCATACGTTTTTTAATATAAGTGAGGCTATGATAAATTTCAGTGCTTAGAACAGGTTACTAAGTATACATTTAAGGTTAGACTCAATCTATCAAAACATATCTTAACCTTAAAAAAATAGTATTTTCTTTTTCAGGCTTTTTATGCTGCGTTTTGTTTTTTTTTTTTAGTGGAACTTATCTTTGGGTCAGGTACAACTTCTCTTTCAGCAAATTTACATTCATTCGAATGAACATCTGACTAGTTTGTAAAGTCTATATATGTGTAATTTTATGTTACAGTTCTGCCACATATACTTTATTAGTACTAAAAATAGGTTTTTGTTTTTTTTTTTTTTTTTTAAAGATAAATCTAATAATCTGGTAATGGTAAAACTTGCTACAACAAAGAAAAGAAGCACAGACCTGTTTAGATAGAGGTTTGGTAAAAAGTGGCAAAGAAATCTCACAGGGTGGTTGAAATTATATTTTCACGAGTCCAAAGGGAGTTTTTCATAGATAAACACAGATGAATACATCCCCTTAACCTTGTATACCTCTAGAAGTGTTCCACTTGATTATGCTTCGATAATATTTCCACTATAATTACCACTTGTGGAGTAAAAGTGATCTGTTCTTGATTAGTTTGAAAATCTGGAATTCACATCTGAACTTAATCCGTGTTATACAAAATGTAGAGAAATCCAACACAGTGTTAAACATCAAAGGGAATTGCTCATTGGTACTGGATTAACACAGTTTCATCATGCTAAACTCTTCCCCTTTGGTATACGCAACATGTGATAACTCCTTCAGCTGTGACTCAAGCTACCTGTGACTACTGGTAGGTTGCACATGGAAGTTTTCAAAACTAAAAATCACAACTCAGAAATGGCCCTTTTCTGATATAAATAGATTTCAGGTAAAACCTCATTTAACAGCCTGACCCTCCTGCCACTTAAAGCAGCTTTGAAAGTCTTTGCACACACCAGCAATGTGCAATGGTGTTTGGCCTGTGCATTGCTCCAAGAATAGCCATGGTTATGGGATGAGTTACTCATTTCCGAAGGTCTCTGGAAGTGAAAGTGCTTATTTACTTGGATGATGTCTTGATTGCTTCAGAGTCATAAGCGTACCCAAACTGCCTATTTCTGCCACAGTCCATCTGTTTAGGACTCTAAGGAGTTTATTAAGTATAGAAAAATCTATATGACCCTTTCTTCTAGCTCTGGCCTGCTGGGATTCACAGCTAATGTGTGAATGTTCACTTCTCAGAGAGAGAAGCCATTAGCAGTGCATGCTGCTCCACTGCTTCACACACCAAGGTTGTTTCCATATTTAGGAGAGTTCATGAGGCTGCCAGAAGCCCTACTCGCTTCTGCTGTTATGCCCCTACTTGTTTTACCAGTCAAGAGGGAAGAGGAGAACTGAGAGAGCAACTCTCATCACAGGCATCTTTATCAGAAGAAAGGGAAATCCATCACTGTCCTGCATGCCTCAGAGATCCTGCATCAGCCTCAGGTGGCAAAATTTAAATTTCTTACCAAGCAGGTTTTGCAGTTTTGTATGGCTACATTGTCCCAGCTCATGAGAAATGTGGTGTTTTCCCAGGAGTGACCAATTTGCGTTGCCATATAAATGTATCTGAAGTAGTATGCCTATGTACTTACACTAACTGGAGATTTAGCTAAACCCTATTTAAGCACTGCTTTTTTCCCCTGTTCTTGTAACATGTGAGCTATGTTAAACTGAAGGAGGCACCTGCAGCTACCACTGTGGGATAGAGAGCATCCAAAAACCAAGGAACTGAGTACCTCAAACAGCAGGGCTGATACCGTTGTCTTTGGAGATTAAAGGCTAATCTCTTCCTGAAGATCAGGAAAAATTTGCACTGTGAGATTGCTTCTCCCTCTCTTTTCAGTTAATTGGGAAAAAGATTATGGAGTTACACCTAAGACTGGGCATATTCTAGTATACAAACAAGTTAATGTGGAGAATACCGTTAGTAATTACATTTTCCTCATTTCCAAGTTTTATTAAAGCACAAGCATGTATTAGCCTCTAAATAACAGGACTGTGCATTTGCAATAAGAAATGAAATTGTGAATCTTGCATAATGGAGGAAAGCAATGGTATGTGTAAGTAGCATAAAGTGTTCATTTAAATCCACAATAGTTGTAATATTAAACCTGAATGGAATTCTTATCTGAAATTCTTAAGGAAGACAAAAAAAAAAAAAAAGAAAAAAAAGAAAAAACCAAGAACCCAACAACAACAGAAAGAACCAACTCTGTTTCATAACTTTATTAAGAGACGGGAGTCACTCTAAGTTTAGACACACCACAATGGATACTAAGCATGATACCACTGACTTTAACTGGTGAAATTAAAGTTGTTGAATGAGCAATGTGCCTCCATGGTTCACAGTTTTGGTAGGCAAGAGCAAGTAAGAGCAGTGAAGGCACAGTGATGCAGCACAGCAGCCTAACAACGCTGCCTCACTGGAGGGTTTGCTAGCCAGCACTTGTCTAATGTCAGTGTTTCCTGCAGTGCCATTGCCACTACTGTCAGCTAACTGGACAGGTTAATTCTAGCTCTAATATGAACAAATGCTTATGTCATCTTATTTCCAAGATCCAGCCTGTTATGAGCATTTAGTCTAATGGCACAGCCTATAGACATTAATCTCGCAGTTTGAAAGAGCGTACTTCAGCAGAAACAATGTATCTGATCATCTCCTTGCCTTCAGTACATGGCAAACCAGGGCAAGCTAAACCCCAAGTGCTCTTTATTTTATAGAAGATCTTTATTTCTCAGCAGTTTAACAGGTGTGGTAAATGTGAGTGCTTGCTCGATGGATGCCTACAAATGTGCAGTGTCTCTGACATTACACAGTTTCCTGTGAATGCAGAAAACTTTTCCAAGTTTCTATCCTACTATATTTCAGTACTTCATTTTGCAGTATTGCTTTACTGTAAGTTCCTATTTACTGCTGGGGTTTTTTTAAGACTAAAAAATGTTATAGGGTGTGAAATTCTGGTAATCAGAATGCTTGCTGTGGAAAAAAGGATGCTGTAATTTTCTGGTCATGGTCAACCATTCAAAAATGGGAGAAACATATTGCATAAGACCATAAAGCAGTTTAATAAGTAAATAGGGCTTGTTTCCACAGGAAAAAACTCTGTATAGAGTCCCACCTGAATAGAGACTTTTAGGTCATTAACTTAAATGTCACAGGGAGAGTAAGCTTCATAAACAGGTATAGTAACATTCCTTCAGCAAGTAACGTTCCCCACACACAAGTGCGTGAATGCAGCATGTTAAGGGAGGATCCTGTCCTGTTGAATAGAAGCTGGCAACCGACCAGTTACTCTGGAGATGGTTTTGTGGCCCAAAGTGACTTTTCTTTGATTCACATAAATCTGTAGAGCCATAACAGTGACAGATCTGTAAGAAGAATTGGGATACGCCTCTAGAGTTTTTCTAACTAACGCGATACGTCGTAATTCTTTTCAAATAAAGAGGTTTTCACTGGAGATGGCATTTTCCTCTCTCTTTCCTATCAGGACAGGTAGTAATGGCCTTTTGTCATCTGGTGTAATGACAATATGAGAACTGAAACTCAGTATTTGCCAATGCTTTTTCATCCTGCACCACCTTCTTATCTGAAGGTATACAGATCTTTGTTGGTGAATTGACTTGTTTAATTACACTAAGAGTAGCTTTTTCTTTTTCTTTTTTTTTTTTTGAGATGCTGTCTTAAGCAAGACATTTTGTTACTCAGCTGAATTGTGCGAGAAAGAGATCTGACAGCAGCGTTATTAGCCCAGCTTCCAGACTTGATTTCCTGTCCCAAGAATTACCTTGGACTTCAGCAGGAACAATTTCACACTCCAGTCATAATACAGACACTTCAGTTCTTTCAAAAGATACCAGTGCCAGGAAACAATGTCTCCTTTTCTGTCTTTCCTAAGTGTCCCAATTCAAAAGGAAAACATCAACAATTTATGCATATGCCAGTGCATAAAGGTGATTTATGAGATTCATTTATCATACAGTAAACTACGTAAGTGTACCCTCAGGACTAGGATGCAGGTTGTTTGCATTTGGAGTGTACCCAGCAACGCCTTGAATAGTTAGTGCCTATTCACAGTAAAATGCCTTGACTTATGCTAACAAATCTTGAAAATGTGCATTCTTAGCTATAAGAGTGGTCACATGGTAATTTAAGAGAAGGATGTGGCACTAGTCTACTGTGTTGGATGGTTTACAACTTAAGCATCCTTCAGATACATATATCCTTAATTGTAAGCAGAAGTCAGTGGAGTGCCTATGTGCATACACGTTTGTGGAAACAGGAATAAGGACTAGAGAAATACAATATTTGTTGGACACCTGTTTTCTGTGGATTGGGAAAGAAGGCATCTGTTTCTTTATTGCCCACTGGTTCAGTGTTGGGCAACCATATGAAATTATCTGCCCCACCAAAGACCTACCCAAACATTCCTAGTGAAAGAAGCTGCAAAGATGGGTTTGATGAAGACAGGCTCCTTCAGCAGATCCTGAAACAAGGGAAGGGAGACCAGCCCCTGCCCCTACTTTGGAAGTAGCCCCTCAACATCCAAAAGCTGATGAAAGAGCTGGCCTGGAACTATGGCTCAGTTTTGTTACAGCAAATAAATTCCAGATGGGAATTGGACTTGTAGGAAAAAACAACGGAGAAAACATATCAGTCACCTTCTGTGCAAGCAGAGGCAGCTGAGTCCAGGTATGTTTTTAAAGTATCACATGCAAACAGAGAAGCCACTTACCAAGACCTCACCAAGGTGGATCAGCACTTCAGCAAAAGCTCACTTACCTTTTACTTGCATGCAAATCAGCAGAACTGTGGCAGATCAAAGCAGATGTTAACCCAATTCACGGACTTTGCCTGAGGATTTTCTTGGGTTTTGAGCTGTCAGATGTCATACCTCACACTTGGGACTCCCTGTTACTATGCTGTTACCAGACAAGCAAATCATCCATCTTCAGCATAGTCCCTGGCTTCTCTCCAACTCCACAATCCTAGGATAAATTTTTTATTTCCCCCTAATCTGACAACTAGGGTTGCAAGATCAGGAGGAGGCCAAAGCATGGGCATGATGGTTTTGGGGAAATTGCACAAGTCCCATGCTGTCGACAATTCCACCACTGCACAACCAGATTAATGGAAATATGGAGGAGAAGTAGCCAACCAAAAGCAGACTGGCAAAAAAGGTCCTATTAAACCTTTTCTGACAATGCTTTCTACAATGAAACTTCCTTTTAGTGCATGAAAGATACACCCTGGCCTCTATAAAAGCTACCTGTGTACTCTGTTAATCCAGTAGCCATAGAAAATCATTAAGACAAGTTACTCCAAAGCTTTATGAAATTTTAATTTTGAAAGAATTACTGAATGCAAGTTCAGTCCATTAATCTTTTAAAACATTAGTATCTCAGTCATTTTCTGCAAAATGGGGACTCATGAGTTACATTCAATTGTTTTTATGGCTTTTATATAAAAGGACCAAAAAAGCTTTCAATAATAACTGAGAGGAGATAATGAAGAATAGTGACCTCTTGGTCTCATGGAATGGTCCTGTAGGGCAGATTACAGTGAATTTTTATGGTCATGTGAGCCTCATAAACCCTATAAAGGTAGTTTATGAAAGAAACGCTGGCAACACCTTAACTCTGATGACAGTAACATGGTATAAATTTTCTTTGCCAGTTAATCTCCTGGTACAATAACCTGAACTGCCCTAAGATATTTTAAATCTCTCAGAGAAAGGGAAGTGAAGGGGGTAGGGAGATGTTTTCTCTCGTGTATAGAAAGATAGTAAACTGAATTCATATTGGGAGTGATTTCATGAGCTCTTCAGAGCATGTTAAAACAATTGTGCACATGTACTAAGATAGGTGACCTTAGTATGCCTTATGCCATTCCTTAGAATGGTTTGGGTCAACCAGAACCAACTCTCAGGGAAGTCTGCTGACTCTCTGGGGCCTAAGTAAGGGATGTCATCAGAAAACTCACTTGTCTGGTACAGCCTAATTATTACTATCCCTTACTGGTCTTCCAAGTGGTCAGTGAGGAAGTACTCTCTACAGGAAGCCTGAGGGGGGACTCAAGAAGGACTTCAGGGCCTTGGGGTGACTGGTTCAGGGCTCAAGAGCCCAAGTAGTTTGCTCACCTCTCCTGACAGTCACAAGCAATGATGATGAAAGCATCAGAAAAATCCTGTAGATCAATTGCTGCCTCTGCGACTGGTGTCACAGTCAGAATTCTGGGGGTTTTGATGACAGGTCAGTTTACATGGCACCAGGCCTGCTGGCGCCACACAGGGTGTCCCTGTCCCAAAAAGGGAAAAGGTTCCTAGTTCAGGAGTTAGCAGGACTCAGAGAGGGCTTTAAACTAGGTCCAAAGTGTGAAGGGGATAAAACCAGGCTTGCTAAAAATGAGCTGGGAGGTGCCATGCCAATGTGGAGTCCAGATCCACAGGGCAACTTAAACGCGTCTATGCCAATGCCCACAGCATGGGTAACAAATAGGAGGATGGAAGCCATTGTGCAGCAGGAAAACCATGACATAATCGTCATCACAGAAAAGTGGTGGAATGATTCTCATGATTGGAGTGCTGCAATAGATGGCTACAGGCTCTTCAGAAGGGATAGGCAAGGAAAAAGAGGTGGTAGGGTTGTGGTGTATGCCATGAAGTACATCAAATTCCTTGAACTTAATGTTGTATGAAAGCTACGTGTCTCTGGCTAACGAGCAGGAAGAAGGCCAACCAAGCAGATATTGTGGAAGGAGTCTGCTATAGACTGCCCAGCCAGGATGAAGTTACTGATGGAGCATTCTTCAAACATCTAGGAGAAGTTTCATAATTGCTAGCCCTTTTTCTCAGCCTACCAGATGTCTGCTGGAAGTACAATACAGACAGAGGAAACAGTCCAGCAGGACTGCTCTTGGAGGGTGTGGAAGACAACTTCCTGACCCAACTGGTGCATGAGCCAACTAGGGGAGATGGCTGGCTAGATTCGCTGTTCATGAACAGAGAAGGACTGTGGGTTATGTGATGGTTGGAGGCCATCTTGGGCAAAGCTATAATAGAATGATAGTATTTTCTACCCTTAGGAAGAAGGTCAGCAAAACCTCTACCTTAGACATCTGGAGGGCTCACTTTGGTCTGTTGAAGACACTGGTTGAGAAACAATATTTCTCAAACTTGGGAAACAATATTGACAGACAAAGGGGTCCAGGAAGGCTGGACATTCTTCGAGAATGAAAACTTCAAGACACAGGAGCAGGCAGATCCCATGTGCCAAAAGTCAAACCAGCAGAAAAGGAGACCAGTCAGGCTGAACATGAGATATTGCTGGAACTCAGGGAAGAAAAGAGAATCTATGACTTGTGGAAGGAGGGACTGTTGACCAGTGAGGAGTACAGGAATATTGTTAGGTTGTGAAGGGAGATTAGAAAGGTGAAGGCACAGACAGAACTGAACCTGGCCACTGCTATAAAAGGTAACAAAAAGTACTTTTACAAGTATACTAGCAATAAAAGAAGGGTCAAAGAGAATCTCCATCCTCTGCTGGATACTAGGAGAAACCAAGTGACTGAGGGTGAGGAAAAGGATGAGGTTCTTAATGCTGCATTTGCACCAGTCTTTAATAGTTACACCAGCCATCCCCAGGGTACTCAGCCCCCTGAGCAGGACGAGGAGATGGAGAGCTGGTTGAAGTCCCCATAATTCAGGAGGAAATGGTTAGAGACATCCTGTTCCACTTGAACATACACGAGTCTGTGGGGCCAGATGGTTTCCACCCAAGAGTGCCGAAGGAGCTGGCAGAGGGCTGGCAGAGGAGCTTGCTAAGCCACTCTCCACCATTTGTCAGCAGTCCTGCTCTAGTGGGCAGGCCCCAGAGGATTGGAGGTTGGCTAACGTGACGCCTATCTGCAAAAAGGACAGGAAGGAAGACCCTAAAAACCTACCTCAGTGCCTGCCTGACTAGCCTGATCTCCAACAACAAGGTGACCTTGTCACTCTCTGCAACTATCTGAAAGGAGAATGGAGCAAGGAGGTGGCTGGTCTCTTCTCACAGGTAACAAGTTATACGACAAAAGGCAACAGCCTCAAGCTGCACCAGAGGAGGTTTAGTTTGGATATTGGGAACAATCTCTTCACAGAGAGGGTGATCAGGCATTGGAACAGGCTGCCCAGGGCAGTGGTGGAGTCACTGCTCCTGGAGGTGTTCAAAAACCGTGCAGATGAGACCACTCAGGTTTAGTGGTGGTCTTGGCACTGCTGTGGTAATGGTTGGACTCAATGATCTTAAATGTCTTTTCCAACCTGGTTGATTCTATGACTGTGTGATTCTACCCCTGCATTTTATCATGTTATTACACTACATAGGCTGCTGCAGACATGGCTCTTTCACCTCTCCCTTCTAATTTTTGTTCTTCTCATGTATCTCTCATGTGCCAACTTCACCCAAACAAAGCTTTTACACATAGGGTGGGTTTCTGACTGTCAGTGCCTTGTTCTTTCTTGTAGGTCCTCAGCCTCAACATGCATCCATAATTCTCATTACTGTGTGTTTGAAATGCAGGTTTCTCATTTCTGTGCTGCATCAAGAGCTGATGAGCAGCACTATCAGTAGCTAAGACACACTATGGCAGTATCTCCTGCAGCCACTATGCCTCAGCCTGGAAGTAGCACCTCTTTGACCCATAAAATAGGTTTTCTGCCTAACCTTTGCTCTTCCTACCACCCTCAGATTTCAGGGCATACCCCGCTCACCCATGGGCCATGTGCAGCAGGCTGAGATTTAAACAGCAACTGTCTCCTGCCACACTGTGCTCATTTTAACTCTTCCATGCTTACAGGCTCTTTTCTTGAGAGCTTCAAAGGTGAAATGTAAGCTCAGATCTGCATCTTCCCTCCAGGCTTCTGTATTTTGATTTCAATGATCTTCACAGTGAGGACATTGCACTGTGCAAGTCCAAAGCTAGAACAGGGAAGAAAAGTTGAGTGTGAGTGCATTAGTACTTTAGGAGTTCCGACTTAGAGATAAGGAGGTATGGAGGCAAAACTGCACTTTGTAAAGTCAAAGGACTTTTACAGTCTTAGCCTGTCTTTATAGTTAACTTTGATGTGTGATGTGCTGGCTGTAAGTGGCCTTATTTGTATTCTAGGGAATCAC
Organism: Pezoporus occidentalis; assembly: GCF_034315485.1. Lineage (NCBI taxonomy): Eukaryota > Metazoa > Chordata > Aves > Psittaciformes > Psittacidae > Pezoporus > Pezoporus occidentalis. The sequence goes on from NW_026916220.1 coordinate 7,131,903, forward strand.
CCATGGGCACAAAAGCATATGGCTGGCTCGTGTGTACACTGCATGGCATGCAAAATTCACTGAACATGTAGAGAGCTTTTCTGCATGCAGAAATGATTTATTTCTGTAACACACCAGAGGAAAACAGTATAATGGACACATGGTCATCTTCGAAGAGGTCACAAAGCTGAAAGATATACCTGGGCTTCAGCTGGTCTACCGACCAGTGCTTATTAATGAGGGACTTTTGAGAAAGCAGCTAAACCTCATAAAGAGGGTCCCTGCTGAATGCTTATGTGCAGGAGGTTTTGTCAAAGCAATATTGGCATTCTGCTTCAGCAGAGCAGTTCAGGGTTTGGGGTTTGGGGATTTTTTTTTTTTTGGTTATTATTTCCTGCATTGTTCCACAAAGTGTAAGTCTATTCAGCCTCCTTCTTACTTCATTATGACTAAGCCCCAGGGTTGCTTTAGCAATAGGTTAGTGAGGCTTGGTACAGTTTCTTATGTAAGCAGGAAGAATCTCGAGGCTTTCATATACTTCCCTGAGGTAAATACCTTCACAATGATTTCAAGTGAGAACTAGTCATGGTTGTTGTTGTGCGTTGTGCTCTTTGAACCCAGTTTTCTTGATTTTCTTCCCAGCAATGATTCGCTTTAAAAGAAGAACTGTTCCTTTGCAGAGGGAAAGCTATGCTGTGCTCATGCACAAAAAGACTTGTTCCTCCCAACATAAACTGCTACCAACCATTTGATGCAAACTGGCAGAATCACACTCAGTCTGATAGCAATTCTCTCTCTCATGCCCCAGCCATATCAAAGGGGAAGGGGGGAAGGTTTGCATTCACCTTGAAATCCTGCACCTGTAGTGTGTACAGAGAAGCTAACCCAGGCAAACTGAGTTCAAAGCCTCTATGCTGCATTCATAAAAACTCTGCAACATGAAGTGCCTGACCCCAAAGCACCAGCTGAAGCAAAGCTATACCCTGTGACTCCTCCCAGAGTGCTCCCGTTGGTACATGTGCTCCCTTCAGGAGGCCTGTCTTGATCCTCCCACTGCTCTTGAGCATACCCCAAATTTTGTTCTGTAGCTCTTCAAGGCAGGGCTTTGATATGAAGGAAAGTTGGCTAGTCAGCAGCCAAATTACCAAAAACTGTCTTTTCAGATAAAAGAACTAGATCAAGAGTAAAGTGTGCTCCCACACTATAAAAAACAAATTATCCTTTTTAATGTCTTAAATGAATCCTGGGATTAATTACTCATTCAAAACAAGCAGCCCAAGATTCCAAATATTGTTGACCCTCATGAAAATCCTGCATAAAACCCTTGCTCCTGAAGTCTCAGGTGTCAATTTACAGTTAAAGAATTTCATTGCCGAGGAGTATAATCCCTCCTCACCAAAATGCATTAACCATGCAACTTTAGAGATCTTTGTGTAACTGGACTTTGCTGTTTTATTTTTTTTAACAAGTTAGCAAGTCATCTTTGAGCTGTATTTGGTCCTTGTAAAGTTTTGGAATAAAAAGAATATACTTTCGTTTATCATAAATAGCATAGGCCAGTGGTCTCCCTCAATAGCTGCCTGTATTCTCTTTCCCTAGCCACCACTCCTAAAGTACAGAGCAAGCTAGTCTCCTTTCTCAAATGTATATTTCTGCTTGCTGGCTTCCCAAGTGGGAATGATAAATAAGATTTATTTACAGTACTGAAAGTACTACAAACTATTAGGGTTTTTTGCTTACAATTCAGGGGCGGGGAGAAGGTGCCTTATTAACACACAGCCTACTTTTAATTAAATGCAGAAGGAGAGGAATGTACATTGGTTTAGTGGTTGCAAGGAGTTAAGGAACAGGCTGGGTTTGTAGGTAGGAGGACCTAGCATGATTAAAAGGACAAAACAAGTCTTACAAAGCACCACTATTGTAAGCTTTTGTCCCTGGAAATCCCTTCACCACAAACATGGAATCGTATGTCTGCAGCAGGAGGCAACATGGGGAGTAAGCTGTTGCATTGGCTCATCTCCTGCAGGGGACAGCAGGGCACGAAGGGAGGACAGCAGAGATGCAAGAAGCTGAGGTTTATGGGAAAGGTGTGTGTTCTGTCCCACCTTTTGCAATTAATCACCAAGCGCCTCTGAACCAAGATGCAATTCATACAACTTCAGAAGGCAATTCAAGACGGTGTTTTGCTACCTTTGTATGCCAAGGCTCTGGGATTGGTTAACATTATGTAGGCCCAGACTAAAACAGAAAATAGCCCTGAACCTGCTTGTGCCTGGTGGATGCTGGACCATGGTCAGCTGAACAAGACGAGGACAGAGGACCTTTTCATATAATAGAGGCATTTCCTAATTAACTCTCAGTACCAACATATTCATTTACCCTTCCACTAAGGCTAGATTTGGTGTTATTTCCATCAGTACACCTCCTGGGCATGTTTCCAGTTCAGGAAATAAAAAAACAGGGTCTATCATGACATAGTATTTCTATGGTAAATCACAGCAATAAAACTATTAGGAATTGGGGTGGGAAGAACAGAATCCTGGCAGCTCTGTTTATCTGCCAAATGCTTAGATGCAGTGTCAGTGATTCACACGTACAAAATGTCCTATAATATTTTATTGCCTCTTGTTTTGTTGGGGGTGTGGCAAAAAGTTATGCAACAGGGAGTATCTGCCAAGGGCATAATGTGGTTTGCAAAGCCCTACCTGGCACTGGTGCTGCTCTCAAAACAAAACCTTTTTCTCTGCCACTGACAGAGTAAAATAAATCTACCCTTGGCATCTGCACTTTCTGCAGTGTTTTGGCTGAGAAATGGAGGATTTTCTTCAGCACAATAAGAGGGCACCAGTTTTCATCTCCTGTGACTTAGCTGTTTATTATTCACCGGCTTATTGGAGTGGGTGAAGGATAAGGGCCTGAATTTTTAATTTCTTCATCTTGCTTTGATCCCTCTTGGACTAGAAAAGGCCTTACTTGGACATCTTTTCCGTTACTTCCAATAAACCTATAGTCCTGCAGAGGATGCCCTGCCTCCCACTTGGGCTTTCTGAGCCTCCAGGGTGCTGAAGGCCATAGATCATCATTGTGTTGGTTGATGAGAAAATGAACATGGGCCGGCAGTGTGCGCTTGCAGCCCAGAAAGGCAACCGTATCCTGGGCTGCATCAAAAGGAGCGTGACCAGCAGGTCAAAGGAGGTGATCCTGCTCCTCTACTCTGCTCTTGTGAGACCTCACTTGGAGTATTGTGTGCAGTTCTGGTGTCCTCAACATAAAAAGGACATGGAACTGTTGGAACAAGTCCAGAGGAGGGCCACGAGGATGATCAGGGGACTGGAACACCTCCCGTATGAAGACAGGCTGAGGAAGTTGGAGCTGTTCAGCCTGGAGAAGAGAAGGCTGCGTGGAGACCTCATAGCAGCCTTCCAGTGTCTGAAGGGGCCTATAGGGATGCTGGGGAGGGACTCTTCATTAGAGACTGTAGTGACAGGACAAGGGGTAACAGGTTCAAACTTAAACAGGGGAAGTTTAGATTGGATATAAGGAAGAAATTCTTTACAGTAAGGGTGGTGAGGCACTGGAATGGGTTGCCCAGGGAGGTTGTGAATGCTCCATCCCTGGCAGTGTTCAAGACCAGGTTGGATGAGGCCTTGGGTGATATGATTTAGTGTAAGGTGTCCCTGCCCACGGCAGGGGGGTTGGAACTAGATGATCTTAAGGTCCTTTCCAACCCTAATTATTCTATGATTCTATGATTCTATGATTGTGCTATATAATGGGTACATTCAAAAAAAGTCACTATTCCCCTGAAATAGCAATTTGCTTCCATACAAGCATACTATTCACAAATATATTTTGCAATATCAGGTAGAAATATCGAGGTAAACCATTTCCTGTAACTGGATTGGAATACAAGTTTCAGCATTGCCACACACCCCTGGTTGTAATTCAGAAAGAAAACCAAGGACTAAATACCCAAGGGTGTGACAAGGATTGTAAGTGTATGAAACTGGTTAGTGATAGTGGCTAGTATGACAAAGTTGAAATGTGAAAAGCCAGGAAGTGTAATATTTTTAGCTTTCTCCATGAAGGCTAGGACAGATTTTGACCTAGGGTGGGTTTTCACTCAAGACACATCTGTTTCTAAAACTTCCAGCAACTGAGTTTATCACATAATATAATGCTCCATGTCCTGATTATTGAACTTTAACTGAGAATATCTATTGTTTCTTGTTTAGTTATGTTGAAATTATTTGAAAGAGATTAAATCTCTCATGGCATTGCCAACTTAAACCCAACTTAAACCTTTCTTATCCCATGAACCAAAGGGAGTGTGCAACATTGTAAGTCTATAGAACCACCCCTTGATCCCACAGCCCCCCAAAAGTGATCTAACGAAGTGAGTCTGCTTTGAGTGCTTGCTGCCCTTAGAGCCTGGGGCTTCAGCTCCAGAACAGCTTTCCAGCATTGTCATCAGGCAGCAGTCAGGGCTAGTAAAAGGAAATGGCCTGCTATTCCCTCTGTAATTGTCACTCTCTGCTAAAGTGGTGTCTCACGCAGAATTTCAGGTGTGAGAAAATAAATCTTGCCAGCTTTACTGAATAAAGGACATAACCTCTGTGAAACTTCTGTTTTTTGAGGGGCAGAGAGCTGAAAATATTCCTTACTGAATATTGAGACTGTACGGTCAGGCTTACAAAACATTCTGGTTAAGGAAAAAATGCTGATTCATTTCCATTATCTGTCAGTGTTATTATTTCCAGGGAGTGGTTTATGACACAGCTGGCACCAATACTCACAATCATATACAGCACATCAACACAATGGCTGTATCATTTTGACTGGCCCTTGCTTGAGTTATAGTAATGCCTGTTAGCATTGTCTTGTTACAGGAGCTTGTGTCAGCAGTTCTGCTTCTGCATAAACTCATTTGTTTAGGGGATTATAGTAATTCAGCTGTAAACATTTTTTCTGGGTTTGAATTATTAGCATTAGCAGAAGTAATAATAATAATAACATCTTAAATTTATATCGTGTCTTTCAACCACAAGGATCCCCAGGCACTCCAATGGAAGCACAGAAAATATCATAAATTTACCAATCCCCCAGCATAGGTAATTTTCAGGATGAAACAAAAGAGAGTCACTCTTAACTAAATCCAGGAATTTCTCAGGGGAAAGAAACATGTTCCACACTTTCTTATGAGCAAGAAGCCAACTGTATTTATCTGTATGCCCATCCTGACTAAATATGCAGTGAAACCAAGACTGCATACAATGAATTCCTAATCATGAGAGCTTAATTTAACTTTTATGTTAATGTAAAAAAGTTATATTTCATGTGATGCACTACAATTTATGTGATTAACAAACCTGTATTCCCAGTTATTACCTATTTATGGATAGGTGAACATCAAACTGCTTGGAAATTAAACAAGAAATATTCATTTCCCTACCCAAATGGATAGCCAGGGGAGACTTGTGAAGGGGCTTAAGCCAATCTGTCTAAGGGAGCAAAAGAATTGAGATTCAAAGAAGCATCTATTCTTCTGCTGTGAACTCTCCTTAAGGAGCCAACTCAGATAGCCCAGGTATGTAAAACACTTTCTCTATACATTGTTGGACTTGTGCCATTAAGATAAATTAAGTCATTTCTACAGAAGTGCACAGAACTGAAAGTCTCAGCTGAAAAAATGGCTGCCTGGAAAAGCTGTGAACCATTGAATGCAAGGGAGAATGTTTGGCATTCATAGAATCATAGAATCTTAGAATAATTAGGGTTGGAAAGGACCTTAAGATCATCTAGTTCCAACCCCCCTGCCGTGGGCAGGGACACGTTACACTAAATCATATCACCCAAGGCCTCGTCCAACCTGGTCTTGAACACTGCCAGGGATGGAGCATCCACAACCTCCCAGGGCAACCTATTCCAGTGCCTCACCAACCGCACAATAAAGAATTTCTTCCTTATCCAATCTAAACTTCCCCTGTTTAAGTTTTAACCTGTTACCCCTTGTCCTGTCACTACAGTCTCTAATGAAGAGTCCCTCCCCAGCATCCCTATAGGCCCCCTTCAGATACTGGAAGGCTGCTATGAGGTCTCCACGCAGGCTTCTCTTCCCCAGGCTGAACAGCTCCAACTTCCTCAGCCTATCTTCATATGGGAGGTGCTCCAGTCCCCTGATCATCCTCGTGGCCCTCCTCTGGACTTGTTTCAACAGTTCCATGTCCTTTTTACATTGAGGACACCAGAACTGCACACAATACTCCAGGTGAGGTCTCACGAGAGCAGAGTAGAGGGGCAGGATCACCTCCTTTGACCTGCTGGTCACACTCCTTTTGATGCAGCCCAGGATACGGTTGCCTTTCTGGGCTGCAAGTGCACACTGAAGCCAGCTCATGTTCATTTTCTCATCAACCAACACCCCCAAGTCCTTCTCCACAGGGCTGCTCTGAATCTCTTCTCTGCCCAGCCTTTAGCTGTGTCTGGGATTGCTCTGACCCAGGTGTAGGACCTTGCACTTGTCATGGTTAAACTTCATAAGGCTGGCATCAGCCCACCTCATAAGCTTGTCAAGGTCCCTCTGGATGGCATTCCTTCCCTCCAGTGGATCAACCGAACCGCACAGCTTGGTGTCATCAGCAAACTTGCTGAGGGCGCAACCAACCCCACTGTCCATGTCAGCAACAAAGATGTTAAACAAGACTGGTCCCAACACCGATCCCTGAGGGACACCACTCGTTACTGGTCTCCAGCCGGACACTGAGCCATTGACCACAACACTTTGCATGCAGCCATCCAGCCAGTTCTTTATCCATCGAGTGGTCTATCCATGAAATTGATGTCGCTCCAATTTAGAGACAAGGATGTCATGTCGGACAGTGTTGAACGCTTTGCACAAGTCCAGGTAGATGACATCAACTGCTCTACCCCTGTCCATCAGTTCTGTAGCCCCATCATAGAAGGCCACCAAATGGGTCAGGCAGAATTTCCCCTTAGTGAAGCCATGCTGGCTGTCACCAAGCACCTTGTTGATTTTCATGTGCCTTAGCATGCCATCCAGGAGAATCTGCTCCAAGATTTTGCCAGGCACAGAGGTCAGACTGACTGGTCTGTAATTCCCCAGGCCATCCATTTTCCCCTTCTTGAAAATGGGGGTTATATTTCCCTTTTCCCAGTCATCGGGAACTTCACCTGACTGCCATGATTTCTCAAATATGATGGCCAGCGGCTTCGCAACTTCATTTGCCAGCTCCTTCAGGACCCGCGGATGGATCTCATCAGGACCCATGGACTTGTGCACATTCAGATTTTTAAGATGGTCTCGAACCAGTTCCTCCCCTACAGTGGGCGCAAGGTCTTCATTCTCACAGTCCCTGCATCTGCCTTCCAAGACTTGGGTGGTGTGGTCAGAGCCTTTGCCAGTGAAGACCAAGGCAAAGAAGTAATTCTGAACCTCAGCCTTCTCCAAATCCAGGGTAGCCAGAGAGCTTCCTGAGGGGACCTACATTCTCCCTAGTCTGTTTTTTATTTGCTATGTACTTGTAGAATCCCTTCCTGTTATCTTTAATACCTCCAGCTAAGTTTAATTCTAACTGGGCCTTAGCTTTCCTAACCTGGTCCCTAGCTTCTCAGACAACATCTCTGTACTCTTCCCATGGCACCTGTCCTTGCTTCCACTTATTATAAGCCTCTTTTTTCATTTGAATTTTCCTCAGCAGCTCCTTATCCATCCAAGAAGGTCTCCTGGCCCTCCTGCTGCACTTCCTTCTGGTTGGGATGCAACACTCCTGAGTTTGCAGCAGGTGATCCTTGAATATCAGCCAAGAGTCTTGGGCCCCTCTGCCCTCTAGGGCTGTATCCCATGGAACTGTCCTAAGCAGGTTCCTGAAGAGGCCAAAGTCTGCTCTTTTGAAGTCCAGGGCACTGAGCTTGCTGCACGCTCTTCTCACTGTCCTGCGGATCTCAAATTCGAGCATCTCATGATCTCTAAACACATAACCCTCAGTAAGCTGAGAAGTAAGACAAGACTGGCAGTGGAGACGATTTTGTGAGAGAAGATTGTTGCAGCATATTGTTGCAGGAGTTTTCCCATCTTCTCCAGGCATGACAGCCTGCCTGGGATCTACAATAGTGCAAAGTTGACTGAATGACTGCAGCGGTTCATTCTTCTGCAGGGATGTTGGAGCTGGGGCAGGGATAGGCAGGGTAAGGCTCTTCTTAGAAGCAGAGCTCTGGCAATGAAGGGTCACATCATATATTGGTCTGCAAGAACCTACTATCATTCCATTTTTTCCACATGTAAACCTATTAAACCTTGTAACAGAGAAAGTTCACTTCAGTCTACTAGAGAATAAAATGTGAGAAACGAAGGTCACATGTTTCCAATACAGATATGTGCAATAGTGTCCTTTTAAAGTGCCTAAATAAAGCAGAATGACTTTGGACACATGCTGTCCCTGGAGCTGCAGCACATTGAATTGCAGCCTGTGATGAAGACATGACCTCATAAGATCACAGAATGATCCATGCATATTTTCTCTGGGAAATCGGGAGCTGTGTGAACCTCTGTCTACTGGAGTCGTAGAGTCTGCCCAAGCTACCATAAGGATCACTTCATCAAAACAGTACTCCTCTGGGATCCAAGACAGGCATCCCACCTATACAGAATCCCTGAGGCAGGTATCTCGCTCCTGAATACCCCCCCAGTGAGAGGTATATAGATCCAGATTTAAAATGTTCAGACTCATCTCAAATGATATCCATTAAAGAAACCAGATGATAAAACAAATATAAATTTGCCACTGAAAGATCACTGGGCTAATATCTTCCTTTTCACTATTAAAATAAAGAAAGGAGATGGAGATTTAGAAGATAGAATTGATATCCATCTATAGTCTAACTTGACTGCTTGATGATAAAAACCTCTGTGCAAAAATTCATGATAGTCAAGAGATTAAACTAGATAACCCTAATGAATCTTGAGCTGTATTATTTAATTTTAAAAGCATACAGAATTTCTCTGAATACAGCACTCAGTGCTGAAATATTTGATGCACATATACAAATTCTTTGCTGCAACCTAGCCAGCATTTGAACCCACTGTTAACATAAGGTTCAAACCATTCCTGCCTACAAAAGGTTGTGTGGTTTCAGATGCAAATTTAAATCATTCTTAGCAGAATAATAAAATGAAAGAGGGAAGCAAAGACATTTGATAGTATTGCTGTCACATTTCCATATCACACTCATTGATATTGACTTGATAGAGCTTTCTGAACAGACAACAACTTAAAAAAAAATTAACACCCTCATATGCTCTCAGGAGGAGGGACAAAGTTATGATCTTTACTAAATGAGAGTCATGTTTGCTAAAGAAGAAATAATCTACAGCTGCCTGGTTATGGGCAGCATCTTGCCTGAGCTGACATTTCCTGGCCTTGTTTTTTTTTTTAAAAAACATAGTCGAAATGACTTCAGTTTATAAGCATGTATTATAATTATGAATATCGCAGCCACACTGAAGATGGCATTTTATTATACAAGATATTCTATTCCTGTTATGAACAGCCAGTGGTCCTTACCTCTTGGCTAATACTCCAGACCTTTAGAAATGTCCAAGCAACTAGCCAGCAAAACTTCATTAAATCTCTGTGTGGATCAGTTGTCATCCCCAATATCTATTATCCCAGTTATCCCTTATTATTCTGTTACCAACCTGTCTGTCTTCAAATATCACTTCAAAACCCACAGATGAGAGGCTTAGCCACGGATATGTAACCATGGGAGCTGCTGCCCTTTGCATTCCAGATCAAACAGGGTAACCCCAGCTTAACAGCAGCCAATATTCTCTTTTATAGTATAAAATGTTTGAGACAGTCCATCATGCAAATACACATCTTTATTTCATATTCTTATGTCACCTACTGTTAAGTTGAAGGTGTTCTCAAAACAGGACAAAAGAGGGAAGCCTAATCCTTAAGAAGGCATACTCCTTACTGAGCTCAGCATTGCACAATCAGAACTTAGAGAGTAGACCATTAGGAAGTCAGATTTAAGGGTCTTTAAACATACAAGAAATGCAAACGACACAATTTCTACTGAGAGGCCATAAGCCCAGTTTTATTAGTCCGTGAATATGCAGGAATACTTTAATACCCTTATGTAGAGGACTAGAAGAAAGTAGGTCAAATGTTGGTACCTGTATTTTTAATTTATTTGGACTACTAAGAAAGACATGTTAGAGTCTGGCCATCTGTTTTGCATCAGTATATTTTCCCAGTTTCACAGCAATTATCTCTTGTAACAAGGAATGCTCTTTTTCGTCAGAATCTCAAACATAAAGTTTCTATAAAATAGAAGCATGTCTGAAATATGTTTCAGACCAGAATTTTGATAAATGAAAACTGAATTTTGTGTGTCTTTTCTAATGAGTTTCATGAGATAATCCAAAGTCATCAGACAGTTAAGTATTCTCTTCATAATTCCTGTTCCATTGTCCCAGGTTTCACACAACAGGCTCATCTTAAACACCTATTTCAGTGAAATTACTAGTTGCCAATTTGAAAGTAGTGCTCAGGATCTCCTACCAACAGAAGACAAGGAAGCTTATTGTATCTCTTGGACAGACCATGACATTGGTTTTGTTTTCTCAAAGCAAACACTAGTGTCACCAGGTCACCACCAAATCTCAGTTTCTGTGCATTTGCCCAGTCACTCAGACTAATGAACTTGCCTTGCCAAGTATTGCAATGCTTCTGCCATCACCAGCATATGGCTGGTGGCAAATAACCCAGCTATTATTTGCACATCTGCTGAGTAATATTACATTAAAACATTACATGCACAATTATGTTCAATTATATTAAACAAATCTATTTCACATAATGCTGAAGATGTATAGGGAGAAAGGCTCCCACATCTTTAGTTACAGGAAGTTTAGTGCATGGTAGCAGATGTTGCTGATTTTTTTAATCAGATAATATATTTAAAATGTCAAGTGCACAATAATAATTTCATAACAGATATTCATTTTAGGCAAATAAATAAAAGTCAAAATTTCTTACTTTTAAAGGCATCAGAGGAGTTAAACAAAATTTTTCATACTAGCATCTGGTTTTGTACACATCTAAGCAACCAGGGCATTTTCCAGACTGCAGACAAGTAAGCAGTGATTCACCTTTCATTTTGGAGTCATAACCAAGCTCATTTGCAACATGAATTGAATGTGTTAGGTTCCTTTCTTCCCTTTCCCTTCCAGTATTGTCTTATCTGCTAATTGCTAAGACTGCTATTTTGGGGGTTTACAAAAATTCATGTTTTATAAATAAGCTATTCTGGAAACTGATCTTAAACCTGGTTTTCATTCGATCATCTCTCCATAAGCTTTAGATTTTTGTGTTATCTGGAAAAGTTCATTTGTCTCCTTTTTTTCAAACTCCACATTGCCTTGCAAGGTTAAAGGTACACATCAATATATTTACCAAGATTTTGGAAGAAAACAGTAGTTCTTTTTCTATCATACTCATGGACAACGTGACCTTCTTTGACAATTTATTCAAAAGCCTTTCATGAGAAAGACAACGAACTTTTAGTTTCATCATATATTTCTTCCTGGTTTTTCCTCAGCACCTCTATCAAATATACTTCTCAAAGCCTCCCTAGTGTTTCGAAGTTATATTTGTTTTTGTACATGTGGGAAAAGTCAAATTTTCAGTTAGAGATAAATTACATCAAATTAATTTCAACTCCAGCATGCATTACCATATGCCAAAAGAGCTAAGTTTTCAAAATATAAGGTCTGCCTTAGAGGTAGTATTTGCTTCTTTCCAATAAATACAGGTAGAATAAACACCAAACCTTCAGACGCAGGAAAGTCATTCTTCATTTTCGTATATGGGCACTGTGTTGGTCAAGTAATAAGATGGGAATTTCTTAGCATCATACATCTGCTTTTAAGAATTACATTTGAGCCAGCTGTCCTTGGATACATCAACTGGCAGCATGCAAAGACAGGACTGGCATCAAAAGTGACCTGTTCAAGAGCTGTGGCATGAGTTACGGGTACAAAGAAGAGAGACAATGAAGGCTGCAAAGTTGTTACTTCTTGGTTAGGGTGTCCCTTCTAAAGGAAGTGTGATGTAAGACTCTCCCTGCAGAATCTATTAAAAAGCTCTTAATGAAAATTTAGAAGTGTAGCATTAGAAAAGTCTTAGGATAAATGACTCAGAAACACACACATGAGAGGTCCAGATTTAAGTATTATCAGAAGAGTTAGTAATAAACACAACCTCAAAAATAACACTTAAAAACCAAGACGGTGGGAAAGGGCAAAGTGAAATTGAGTACATTTTTATTCCTATCAGTACAATGCATGTGAGCAAGAAGTAACTGTTGTGCTACCCAATATACCCAATATGAAAAGAAGATGCTAGAAACCCATTTGGGCACAAGACATGGGAAAGGTTGGCAAGGTTTATAAGTTCTCACACAGCTAGGGTGTACATACATGTGCGCAGATTCATGTGTAAAACTAGCTTATATGACTGAGTTTGAGATGGAAATTAAAGCAAGATTTAAAGTCCAACTGAGGAAATGGTGTGATCATAGATTGTTTTGTCTTTGCTTTTTCTGCAAGTATCCTTCTGACTCTGCCATCTCATGTACCAAAGTAAACAGGCTGCTTGTTAGAACAATATGAGATGTAGTTTCTTTTTTTAAATCTTCCACAATGTGGTTTCTTCTCTTTTAAATCTCCCACACACAAACCCCCCTCTACCTGCCCTTACTTTCCAAACAGAAAATGTTATGGTAATTTTAGCCTACACCTCAAATTTCTCCTCATACAACCCTTTTCTAATGGAAGCTAAGGTAGAAAACCTGCCAAATAAACTGTGTTGTCCTCCCCTTAGTTTGCTGTGAATGCAAAGCCATTATAGCTTTCCTACTATCTCAGCAATATGTTTCCTTTCTATACCTTGCAAAAGCTGTGTATTTGGCTTACACTGTGGGAGATAAGGCAAAAAAAAAAAAAAAAAAGTGCCTTTTACAGGGTATATTTTCTGTATGGGCAGGCCTAGCTGTTGTGATAGTAAATGAACTAGTTCAGTGTTTTCTTCGTTTCTGTCCATTGCAAAGTGAAAAATCTAAATGGCAGTTCTCTCCTGATTCCCTGTGGAAGGTGATATCCATCTGGAAGATCTGGCTCTGGACAGCAGGAGAGTTCATAAAGTTCATATTAAATAAAGATCTGACTTGGTGTTTAAATTGACTTGATGGTATGACCTATTCCATTTTCAGCTTGAGTTTTGCTTCAGGGGTGATAATTATTTTCAGAATAATTTCAAACAGCACCTAATATTGATATAGGTAGCTATTTAAATTTTGTTCATCCTTCAGCTCCTACTGCAATTTAGTCTGTGGTCCAAAAAAATAGCAGGTAAGGGTGAGCATGGGCTACTCAAAGATGTGTAGGGAGAATTTAGGCTGTCTGTGTTACAACTCATTTATTAAAATTAATAGAAGTGTTGTTCAAGTGGTCATCCCAAGAGTTCAACAACAAATTTTCAGTTAGCCTGGTAGCATTGTCAATGCCGATACCCCAAAGCATGGCCATGGAACTGTAACATCAGTGCAGGCTTTGACAGTTGACATTCCTCTTTATAAAATGTCACAGCAGTGAGACAACAGTGACATTTAGAGTTGAGAAATTGAGGCATGTAAATGAAGACCAAGTGAACTGCTCCAGCTCATAAACAGGTGAAACTTCCTGGCCACAGAGCAGCTTAACAGGGACAGCTTCATAACCACAAGGTCCTTTGCCTTTCTCTCACACTCCAGAACACAAAAGGTACTTTTCCTTGTCATTAGGTACAGAAGCTGTCATGAGTATTGGCCATGCTTCTCCAAAACCGGCTCTTGCTCCAGATCTGATGCCCACACCACAACACTGCAAATTCAGTCCTATTGAAGCCACAAGCATGGATCAGACGCAAAATCCTAATTTCCTGCCTTTTCCCCTGCACAAAGTCCCATATTGTACCTACTTAGAAGCTTCTGCATACTGTATGAGATTATATTCTGCCCTGGCCATCGGGTGGACTTACTCTGATCTTTTCGTTCTCTTAAGTTACCTGACCTCATGCTAAGGATGGCTTATGCTCTTTGACACCATGTGTTTTCATTAAACCCAAACTCAATCCCAATGTCTTCTTAAATTCCCTTCTGTATATTGGACACAAGAACAACTTTCAAGAGACTTCATCTTGGACGAGGAGAAGAGGGAAAAGGGAGGGACACAAATGACTGAGCTCTATTAGACTGATTTGTAGCAGTGTGACAGTGAATCTCCTTCTGGCCTTTCTGTACCTTTTGGGGAGGCTCATTCTGTGATCGAAACAGGACAGACACAGGTCAGTAGTTTTTAGGAACAGAAGCCCTGCCTTTATAAATGATCATCCCTATAGCAATCTCCTGTGTTTAAATAGAACAACTTGTAGCCAGAGGGAGATTTATAACATATTCTAGGCCAAACAGTGACCCATGAAGGATGCTCTGTCTTGCTTTAATTTGGCACCCAACCAAGCTGTGTCTGCACTGTTACAGAGGATCCTGCAATCCAGTCTTTGTGTGCGTACTTGAATGTGTGTGAGCACATGCTGAGCTAATTGCTAGTGCTAAGCAGCACTTGAGACTGAAATATCTATGTATGATGATACATGAGTGTCTGAAAGATGTCAGATCCCTAATCAAACGTCTTTTGCCTTTGCTGCTACCAGTAACCTCTGTGCAGTATTACTCATTCTGGCACGTAATTTTCCAGAATCTCATAAATGCAAGAGACTCTGAAAAATCAGGAGATGAAGAAACACCTATTTTAGCCAAAGAAGCAGTATCCGGATCACCATTGCTCTAGCATGCTCTGGACCAGCTTTCAGCAAATACCCCCACAAGAAGGCTAGACTCTCAGCCGCTGAAAATCAGTAAGGATCATCCTCTTTCCACCAGGGCATGACACTGTGCTTGTTACAATGAAAAACAATGCTCCTCTATGTAGAAGGAAGTCTCTTTATGTTCTGAGAAGTAAAATGTGCCTTAACACTGCAGGCAGTGTTTAGGGAAAAAAAAAAAAAACTGAAGTAAAACCACAGGGTTTATATATATATATATATATATATATGCCCTTGAATAATTTTTCCTTGTAGCCTGTGCTATTGCACCATGCTTTTATACTGCAGCTTAATATACACGCAAGAAATTTCAGGGCTGTTGAGCATGCAGATTTTCCTAGGGGATGAGTGCAAGGTTATTTAGCACAGGTGTTTCTGTAATTGTACAGCACTCCCCATTCATATGCCCACAAGCTCTTATTCCCTTGTGAGTGATGCTGTTGTCTAGCACTAGAGCACCAGGCTCTAATAAAAACCACAAATAATATTGCTTTACAGTGACCCCTTCTGTGAGTCATCTTTCATTTCACGAATGCATGCATCTCAGCGAGTGGGTGCTTTTGTGATATATATTATTCATTTAAGGAAGTGTGTATGCACGGTTTTCCCTCAGATACTGTTTTAGACAACAGCATAGTTCACATGCCAGGTTGTATATATTGTGCAGAGCATGAGAGAAAGAAAAAGAGAGAGAATCCCCTCAATTCATATGCTTCAGTTTATTTCTGAAATCCTCAGGTTGTTTGCTCCCCATACTTGGCTACCACAAACTACATTGGGCATATCTCCACTGAAATGAATAATGTTGTGCTCAAGATACTTAAATAAGCTGGAGACCACAGAGGAGTGATTATCTCTGTTGTTGCCATGCAGGTTCCATTCCAGGAAGGCTGTGTGCCCTGTTACCCACTTCATTCAGTACTTACATCCACCATGTCTGGAAACCTGACCCTTTTATGTGTAAATGAGCCTGTCTGACTCCTGCCACCCTCTGAAACTCCACTGTATCTTTCCACATTTTCACTTGCACATCTACTAAATCTCTTGACTACTCTAGCACAGAGACTGTAGCAAATGGGACACAAAAATTACTGGTTTGTGTTAGTCTGGCTTTTATTTTACAAAACCACGTTTGTAGAAATCATTGCTTTAGGGCCTGTTATTAAACAAGACAATATGAAATATTCTGATTTTTTCCCCCTTTAACTTATGCCAAGCACATGGAAATACATGAGACATCAACAGATGCTGGCTGTGCTCAGCCTCTCTGATAATAAGCCCAAGAAGCTGGAGCTACAGTTACTGAGCCAGTCAGTGTTCTGGTACTTGCTGCTCCTTGGTACATATTTTTATAGAATGGTATCATCTGTTGTTCATTTCAGATTTAAAAATACACAGAAATGCAGCAGAGCTGCCTTCATTGCTCTTCTGTTCTTTAATGTTGTTTCTACATATCTTGGATTCAGTTGTTCAAGTAAACGCCAGGTTCTGCAATGAAAAGATTAGTTCTCCCCTATTCATCTACAGAAGGTTCCCCCTGATTTTGGATCCCAGCTGCCCGATTAATTACTAATTAGTGTTCTTTCCTTTCTTCCTGTGTCAGTTATGTCTGATAGTGAAGACTGCTTAAGAGGTTGACAGCACCTTTGTTAGTTGCTCAATAGAGCTTTGCTTTGATTTATTTATTATTTTCCAGGGCTTTTGAAACACATTAGCTTCAATAACCCTTTCAGATGCACTGCTTCTATTATTGATAATGTACTTAGCTGCAAGAGAAAGAAGTGCGCCGCCTTTGTTTTGCAGTATAAAGCAAAATGTGCACTTTTTTTGCTGTGCACTGAAGGAGAGTGAGATAACAACTGAGGCTGCAAGCTGTAAAGGAAAAGTGAAAGGGCCATAGCTACACAAGATGGCAGGGGTTCGCAGTGGAGGGCAAAAAGCAGCCAAGAGTGTGACTTGGGAAAGCAGAATCGAAGGTGACCTTCCTTTAAGTAAGAATTTGCAATTTGGCTCCCTAGCTGTACTAGAAAGCTTTCTAATCCAGCTGCAGGTTGATGGCAGCAGCATTTTAAAAACATATTGTCTGGGTCACAATTCCCTAAGGCCCTCCTGATGTATGCCTGAGATCTTGCACAGAAAGAGATAAAGTCAGGTTTAATGCAGACTGGTTTGCTAATCGTGACATTTACATGAATGAGTTCCTCTTGCCATTACCCATCCAACTGCAAACACCAATGGAAAAAAAAAAAAACCCTTCTAACTGTGCTAGCAAATATTGGAAAGAATAAAAATCTGAAAGAAAACTTTAAAATCTAGATCTGAAAGAGTATAGAAAGGGATGGTGAAAGCACATAAAATTGTCTTGCTACCCTGCTGCTGCTATTACATTGCCTCATGTGCATATGCCTTTCAAGATGCTAGTTGCTGCTCTTCTGGGATCCACAAACTTCCAACTGCTGCTGCCACAGCTGTGGGCCCTCACTTGTATCCTACACTATGGTTTTTTAGTTAGTAAGAAGAGCTCAGAGCAGCAGGAATTTTACAGCTATGGATGTCAATAATGGAGGAGCAATGATAGAAGGAGGAAAATGCCGCACATATTTTTCATCCAAAAAAAAGAAGAAAATCCTTTTGAAGTTGTTTTCCTCCACACAAGAAGAGCCAGTGCTTTGCCACTTTCTTGCTTACTCCTGAATCCATTGTTGACCTGCAGGTCCCACCTTTTTGCAGGCAGAGGCCAAGTGGGAGAAAGCAGCAGGGTCAGATGGTCCCTTTCTGCAACAGCCTGCTGGCTGCCCTGACTGCAGGAAGAGCACTAACTTCCCTGCTCTACCTGAGTAGTCAGGAGGAGCCAGGCAGATACCAAGCAGGCACAGCCTCTACAGGGCTGAAGCTTGGATGGCTAACGGCTCTGCTTGAGACCCCTGCCCTTCCCTTCTTCAAGGTGTGTGGCCAGCAGACAAGGGTGACCGAGCCAGCTCAGAGTTACTACTTCACTCTCCTCAGGCTTTCCACCTTGCAGGGTTGTACTCCTTAAGTTTTCTGATGGCTGATTTTTATCACAGTTTTGGGTGAAAGGTAGAGCTTCCCTCCATGCAAAGCCTCACTGGATGTCATTCCAGTCAGTGATGTTCTGAGTTAGCAAAGAGGCAGGCTCTGAAGGGAATGAGGCTTTGCATCTCCCCAGGTAATGAGAGTAGCTGTGGAAGGGAAATTAGAGAAGACACCATTGCCCAGGGTTGAACTTGGCGGGGGGGGGGGGGGGGGGGGTGAGACATAAAAGTGTGCTTATAATGGTCTGAAATTCAGTGGATCAGTTTGCAAGATGAGGCAAGGTGGGGGTAAAAAAAATGGGAAGTCGAAAATTGTCACTGGAACACAAAGGAAAGAAATCTATGTTCAGAAACAAAATTATAGTCTGGAAAATGGAAAAAGTTTTAGCAGAAGGTTTTGTAATGTCAGGGGAAGTTACATGTGAAAGCAATTTCTCCAAACTGATCAGAACTCTTTGAATTTGCAGAGCTGTCACCTTCAGAAGAGCTCAATTCGCTGCAATTAAATGACCTGAAGAATAGAGTAGTACTTTAAGTCAATTGCATTTCTGAAGAGCAATGCTGACATGAGGAGCCTAGAATCTGCCAGCAAGTATAGAATAAAATGAACGAGACCTGCAGATGTACAACAATAAGGTGAATTTGTGAAAGTAACTAAACCAGAAAGCCTCAGCTGAAAAGGCTTGGGTAAGACAATACTCTCCCTCCTAATCAGAAGAAGTGTCTTTGATATGATTATGCAAATCAAAGAGCTCTTCTGTTAAGTATGCCTTTATCAAAATACCCATCAGAAATATTGTCCTGTAATTTTTAAGCTCTGAGGAAGTGCTGAAATGGTAAGCATGAAAGTACTTCAAGGGAACAAAGCAGAGTGCTTCTAGACGCAGGATGACAGCCAGGCATTTCATGTGCAGAGGAAAGCTCTCCTGCAGTCTGTAGCACTTTCTTTCACAGTCCGCAAGAGCAGTCAGGATAGACAGATACCACATATGGCTGACTACCCTGCATATATGAATATGGGCACAATCAACACACTCAACACACCTCATCTATTATTTTGTTCTTCAGCCTATACTTAGGATTCCATAGTCCTACAGAGTTCTATGAATCGGGCATTCAAAGCAAATCAATTTTTAAAGTGCGCAGCAATCCCAAGTGATCAGAACAGGTCATTTATCTGTTACTGCGAATACAGAAGGGTGTCCCCTTTTTCAACTGCCATTTCAGCATTATCACAAAGGGGAGGAAACCAGGAGATGAAAGAGACTTCCATTTCTCTTTGCAGTGATGGTGCCTCAGATTCGTGGGATTCAGGTGCATGCAGGGTGGGCTGCCTCTCCATTCCTCCCTTGATGCTGGGGTTTTTTGTTGTTTTGTTTTGTTTTCTGGGGAAGGACAGAGAAGGAATTACAGTTTATCAAATCAGAAAGTGAGTGGGCAGAGAAGTCTCAAGGCTACCTCCTAACTAACCCTTCTGCTGGGAAAGTACCAGGATACCCAGCTCTGCTTACCCTGCTGTACCAGCATTTGCCCTGCGTAGGTCTCTAACACTATGGGGCTGGACCATACCTGAGCAGGGTATCAGGCAGATATTCTTGTGGCAGTGTGTGAAAGGGAATGCAGAACAACACCACCATGGCCTCTGTATCCGTCTTTGCATTTTCCTAATGTAAAATCCTCCCACGTGTTTCCATCACAGGAACTTCATTGTGGAGCTGAGATGCTGCAGGGTAGTAAGCTTTGCTAATCCATCAGTGTATTGTTTTACTGTGGTGAGTGTGAACATAAAAGGACATTTGGGGATTGCTGGCTGGATGCTCTGTGACTGAGAGTTAACAGGGAGTGCTGCTTGGAGAAGGCTTTGGCTGGGTTTTGGAAATGTGTGGTTATGCAAACCGACAGTGCAAGAAAAATCAGAGGTGTTCTTTTGAAACTGTAGCTCACTAACTAGGTCATCATATCTCTACACTCAAAAGACCTGTGGTGTTTTTTTTCACTATTCCATCTGCACAACAGATTTGACATACTTGGGTTTTTTTTACAATTATTATGCCACATTCAGTCTTTATCTTCATTTGCCCAAACATCAGCCATTCGTTTCCAGTTACGTGGGTAATATGCAGACTGGTCTTTTCTGAGAACATATAATAACTTCTTATCTTTCTGAAACCATTGGGGTTTGACCATGAACTATTGAACAATGTATGATTCCAGTGAATTGGCACTGAGTTACTTTTCCAATAGCCTGTATCAGTCAGGCTTACAAGGAGCACTTCTGCAACCACTTCCACAACGTAGAGCTCAGGAATTAGACGTTTAAGTGGCAATTCTACTTTGAAGTATGTTTCATGCTGCCTCTCATGTTTGGCATAGCTAAGTTCAGATATTCACTTGGGAGACTACTAATGTGAATAAAAAGTGAGAGAGTGAATTCCTAATATTTAGCATGCTTCAAAAACACAACCCATCTATTCTGAGAGGTTGTGCAGATCTTGTTATGTTGAACCACAAAGCTTAGACTTGCACAAGTGATCTGGAAGGACACCAGGCTGAGATTAAGTAGTGCTTTTGGTGTGTTGTTGCTATTTATTTTAGCAGTCTTCAAGGGGTGCTAATATTCCACAAATCTTACCTATTATAAATGTCTCCACCATCTTCTAGCATCAACTTCAAAACCTTCAATAACATAGCTTCCATACCTGCTTCAGTAAGACACCACCTGCCTAAATGCCTGTCTCATCACTTTAATCATTAGTCTCCTTTTTGACGCATTGTTAGCCTTATTAGATCTCTGACTTGATCATCTGAGACTTGTTCTCCTTTCAACTAGTATAAAACCACTCCAACAGAATCTCTGGGTGCAAGGCATTTGGTACATGTTTCATGTAATTGTTTCATTTTAGTGGTTAAATAAATGTGCCTGCATGTGCTGGAAAGCTTTTACAATTTATTGTGAGTAGAATGGAAGCTGGAGTTTGATAGGATTCTTCTACCCCTGCTCCTCCCTTCCACTGTTTCTATGTGCAAAATGCTTTCAGACGATCTAAAAAGTCAAATTCAATTTCACACATGCAGACATGGAATAGCAAGATTTGATGTACCTATGCTGTACACTTACTCTAACTTAAGAGACAAAAATCAAAACATCTCTGAGGTGCAGGCAGCAGTTCAGTTATATTACACTAAAAAGCAATCTTACAGTCCTGACCACAGATATGTAAAGGTCTCACCCTGAAGGAAATAATCTGGGTTTATGTTTTACATCTTTTTTCCTTTTTTTATCTTTCTCTTTGCTTTTTTGCATGACTAGAATGAACACACAGAAGGTAACAAAGAGAACCGTCTAATTTATTGTCCCGAGATTATTTTACATCATATGATGCTTTCCCAGTTTAACCACACAGTCCTTCACACTGGTGTTGTCAACATCTGAATGGCAAGAACAGAGGTAACCAAAATACTGACAGTCAGTCTCTCCCCATAGCTGGGTTTGCTTTTGTCACTATCATTGTCATGAGACCACTCCTCTGTTTCTAGAGTTCAGAGTTCAATTTCCCTGGCCTTAGTAGCTATTGCTTCTTGATAATCCTTCACCGATTTTTTTCTTTTAAAAGTTCACCTAATTTCATATAGTCATATTTCATATTAAATTCCCATTCCACTTTATCATAACTTAAATATTTACATCCTTGCAATTTCTTTACATTTTATCCAGAATTTTTGCCTTTTTTTCAGAAGACAGACATTTAGTTTTGTTAATTATATCTGAGAACTCTCCACTAGCTTATTCACACTCCAGACATGAGGCCAACTACATGACAATTCTAGGATATGCCCATCTAATCCCTACACTAGGGCACTAACTATATTGTTCAAATCTAATGTGCTATCCCTATCATTTTAGGTGCACACTATTCTAAAACACGGCAACAATATTCCTGAGCAACCTGACCTAACCCTGAAGCTAGCCTTGCTTTGAGTAAGACACTGGACTACCAGGATCTCCAAAGGTCCCCTTCCAAACTAAGCATCTATCATATTACAGCATGGACAGTCAGAGAAAAGGGCCTCTAACTGAACAAAATGTGTCTAAGGCACAAAACCAGTTTTTGACAAGTCAAATAATGCATTTATTCATTGCTTTCAGAATCCCTGAGGGGGAAAAAAATACATTTAAGATATGAAGTTTTGTGGAGCTATTTACAGCATAACAAGCATAGATCATTTACTAAATAAAGAAACAGCCATCATGCTTTTTTCAGTTTTGAAACAGTGCTTGCTGTGACTGTGAGATAGATTAAATTCAACATTGGGAACTCCTGAAACTAATTATAGCAGATGATTGTTAACACTGCATCCTCAGATATCCCTAATTTGCTCTTACTGGTGTAACTAATGAGATAGATAAGAAAATAATGTCCATATGCATGTGTTTTTATTTAGTAGCAACAGCAGAATTCATGATACTAGCTAAAAAAATAAAAGGTATACCTAATAACTATGATGCCATGAAGAACACAAAAGTGTGAAACAACTCTTTCCCAGCCAGTAGAAAGAGTCCAGGAAAAGGTAGTACAAAATCTCTAAGGAACAGGAGGATTCATACAGGGGGAAAAAAATCTCTGGTAAATGTAAATGCTGGTGGTTCCCCGTGTCCAGCCAACTGTGGCAGTCCATCACTGGCCTATCTTTGGTTTTATTTTAAACTCAATTACAGATAATTTTAAGTGGTTTCTGAAATCTGAGGCAGTCCAACTCCTCCAGCTACCTACTTTCCCTCCCTCCATTGCATTGTGTCTCCATACACACAACTGGAAAATGTTGCACTAAGATGACCCACTGGAAAATGTTTAATGCTTTAAATATGAAAGCTAGTTATTTGGGGTGGATTTGTTTTCCATCAGGTCAGATCTGCTGGAGTTGAACATACAGCAACTTGTTTTCTGGATCCAGCAAAACAGAGGTGGTATGAGTGCATAGAGAGCTAGACCTGCCCATTTGACAAGATGCTGTTTCACCATCATGATGTGAGACAGGGCTGTTGGTGCAACTGCGAGATAAACCCATAGACACTTCACGTTGACAAGGATGAATGTTTGGACTCTATCTCATGATGGATATCTGTCAAACTTAAATCTGAAAGCAGATTTTTTGCTCTTTTTCTGTCAATCAGCCATTTCCAGTTCTTCCTGTACTGTTTTAGCATGTAGACTTGATTCTGCTACAGTGTTGGGAAACATAGTATACAGAGCATGAAACCTCCATAAGCACCCTGTAGAACTGGCATGAGCACTGAATTCATGCCAGGTAATTCTATGTTGTTTGCATGTCTTCCCCTGGCCTCTCCTCCAAAATTTTCTTATGTCTTGTTTTTCCATACCTGTTTATAGTTAGGATTTGTCCTTAACTTGTACTCCCAAACAGATCATGGTCTCCTACCCTTTTTAGAAAGGTATACTCAGCAGCAGATGGCATCTACAAACGAGCTGCATCCTCAATTTCATGTGGCATGCCCTAACACCTCTCCTTTTCTGCCTTTTATGAACTGGCAAGTGAGACACGTAAAACTACTTTTGCAGAAAAGAGCTGGTACCTTCAGTCATCTGTCTCAACTCCTTGCTTTACCTTTGGTGGAAAGAGAACATGGGTGATTTATTTCCATTCTTATGTGCTCCCCACTGTTTTCCCTCTGTTCTTTCTGCCCACTCTAGCAAGACCACTGTGCACCATACGGATGTCAGCTGAGTTGCTGCTGAGCATAACACATCACAGGTTTTATGGGCTGTGCTCCATATCACAGTGGTGGAGAACACAGAAAACCAGGGCTATTTATACTTCCTTGTTCTCTGCCAAGAGACTTGCTTTGAAAGTATGTGGGCTTATTGGGAGGAATAAACTAGGTTTTGGTAGCTTTTTGCACTGTTAAATCTCCCATCTACTACAAACTCCATCTCCTTTGTATGCATAGGTCCAGGTCATGAATGTGGACCGTCACTTAAATGCCTCATAAACCTGCCTATAATTTTTCATCCTGAGTGTTATAAAGGATGCATTAGGAAGAGTTTTTCATGAGTGAGGCTCATTTATACAAGTCTTCCACGCTTTATTAAATTGCTTCCTTTTTTTTGTGAAATAATATAGCATGGTTAAAGAGGGAAAAAAGAAAAAAATAAAAGGGCAAAAATTACAGCCTTGGTTTAACTGTAAAGACCACAGATATTAGGCATTGCTTGAAACTACCTGTGTACATGTAATGGCTTACATAGATAATTACAAGGTACTCTGGCAGAACAAGTACTAATTCTTTACCACTGAATTCCTGAACTAGGAATTACCCAGAGCAGAAATGAGTTCTCTGCGTACCTTAGGTGAGCAGATGTTTGCCTATTCTTTGACAAGCAGATCTTGAGAGTTTTAAGCATAGGGTTGATAAGGTTGGCTGACACTTAGCTCTCTAACTGCATCTTAAATTGAGCTTGATCCTGCCTGAATTTCAGGTATGCAACATAGTATAAAGTACAGAATTGGCAGGACTATGAGAAAAAGGTAGGGCTATTTTTTCTATTGGGAACTCCTTCCATTGCCATGTTTGTAATAAGATTACAGATTCAGCTAGAAGCACTTACCTAACTGGGAGAAAACTTGTATTCAAGTTTCTATCCGTTTTGAAAGAGTTCCTCTCTGCAACTCTTTTCAGAAAGCTCAAATAAAGATTTTTGCAGTGAAGGATGCAACTATACCACGTTGCCATTGAAAATGGCAAATCATGGTATTCTCTCATTCAATAATACATGCAGAATATGAACTAAATTTGTTAAAGCAGTGACTCACTTTTGAGCATGGATAGAAAGAACAAACATGACAGAAGAGTGATTTCATAGAGCAAGCCTGCATGCTTCCTTCAAAGGTATTATTTTGGGTGGTGGAAAAAGAAGTTATTGCTTGCTTTTACTGACATAAATCTGCTGTGAAAATGAAAAGTGAATCTTTTTCTGCCCACAGGCAGGAATAGTTAGTTACCCAGTTGGTGGATGTTTCTTTCAGTGACGTTGAGGACTTTCAGATGGGCTGAATTTTCTTCTATAACAAAGAAAACATCGTCATCTTAAATATAGGTGAAAGTCTATCTCTGAGAGAAGATCAGAGCATACTAATGTACAGTATCCCTAGTGCATCTAAATTCCACACAAGGTTGTATGATGCAGTATTTGCATCTATGTCTAAGTGTCATTTGTATCATTGCCCATAGGGAAAAAGGACAGACTGGCTGTTCAGGAACTGGAGTGGGTGTGAAGACCTCTTACCTTCATACCTAGTTCTACATTTTTGCAGGTTTAATTACAGCAGCTCATTCAATTTCTGTCTCTTAATTCCTAGCTCTAAAGTGAGTAACACTTCACATACAATGCCCTCTGTGAAGTAGGTATAAGTGCACATACAATTTAGAAATCCTCAAATATTCTGCTCACTGGACCACTCACATGACAGAAAACTAATGTGGGGCAGAAGGCTTGCTTTGAAAGAATCCTAAAATGATTTTGGATTTAATAAAAAAAATAAGTAGCATTTTCTTTTAAGCTGCCAGGAGGATGTAACAGATCACAGTGACTAATTTACCCACAAACACCTATGCTGGAGAGCAGATGTGTTCATAGCACGATGCAATCTGTTTGGGTTTGATCAGAGTTGATGGCCATTTGAATAGTACAACCCAAAATTATGTTTTGGAATGACCACATTTGAATGGGTAAGTCTGTCCTATAAACTTCAGAGAGTATAATGTCCTTATACTTGCTAGAGGCAAAACGTCTTTCAGCAAAGCTCTGAAGTCTAAGAATTCAAACTGGTAAATCTGCTTTTGTTGAGCGCAGTTGGCTGGACATAGAGAAATGCAAAAGTATTTTCCATCTCAGATGCGCTTTTCCTATTGGAGGCCTGTCCAAGGAAGCAGAAATAGTGGGTGCCTTTCATCTGCACTGGTAGAGAGCTGCAACTTTATCTGGGTTGGAGTAGGAAGACATGTTGGACTGTCACCATCTAGCTCTGTTAGAACATGTGATACTGATGCAAGATGAATGCATAGAGTAGTGGAATGATCATCAAATGGTTCGGGTTTGAAAGAGACCTTAAGGGTCAACTAGTTCCAACCCCTCTGCCCTGGGCACAAAAGAAAGAAACCTTCCCAACACCATAACCATGTTAGTGGCTTTGCAGCAAAATAAAATATTCCTCCAGAAGAGGAATTTTCCTTCAAGTAATCCTGCAAAGTGAAGGAGTCCTAGCATATTCCTGACCCCTGTGAGAGGAGTTTTACTTCTTATGATCATCATTCTCTCTGTGATATCAACCAAGCACACAGCATGCCACTGTTGTAGCACATACTTAATTTGTGTGTGCCAGAACAGGGAAGGTAGTGTGTTTCTTGTGGGTGCCTGTTTGATGCCATCTCCTGCAATGCCATCACAAAGAGGAGCAATAAGCTGCTTGCCAAAATGACCTAAGGCCAAACCAGGTTAGCATGCTGACGTGCGTACTGACATGTAAGAATATTTCTTGTGCTCCTAATTGCTTTCAGGAAGAGAACAAAAGCTAATAACTGGAACTTCACTATATTATTTCAATTATTGGAAAACAGGTGGCAAACATTTCCAAAGATGAACTGAAGGAATCTGCAAATAAATTTCCCATTATTATTCAGATAATGAGGCAATTTTTCTCTATAAATATTATGTATATATATGCACATAAGCACCTGCACACATATATCTATGTAAGTATGATATGCATAAAAAACATACACTAAAATATAGGTGAAAACTGACAAAGAGTTAAGAATGCATCATAATGAAAGCATGCTTTTTGTAACCCAGACATTTGGTTGTATTTAGTATTATTTTTTTGTCAGCTACACATACAAAATCTGAGAGAGAACAGAATGCAGTGACAGATTCATTTTATGAAACAGGACAGCTTTGCAACACATAGGATTTCAAGCACTAATAATTTTTTTCAAATCATATACACAGTAATCATGCAGCAGCTATGCTATAGCAGCTACAGCTATGCTATAGTACACGTTTTGAAATAAGTAGGGTGGTTTTCTTTAGAAAGCCACATAGAGTATTAACTTAGATGCTCATTTCCTGAGCATCTTTGAGAGTATGTACTTGCTCTCATTTTAGAAGCATCACCTTGGCCCCAGATTGTAGTCAGGTCATGGTGGTTTGAATAAAAAAGCAAGCAGTTTGTACAGCACAACTGCAGTGGCTTAGAGGGCTACTACAGAATCACAGACCTAGTGCTCTGCAGGTGGAGGTATGGTTTGTTGTCAGTTTCCCTCTAAAATTTAATCAGCCTCTCCTTTGCTATACTTCTAGGGCCTTCTGGAGATAATTTTGATAAATTTTAACGCAAGTAAGGTCCACATAGTATGTGTGCCCTTCCACCTAACACAGATCACAGCTTTTTACCTCATAATTCCTGCACCAAACTCATAACCTTTGTTTATGCTGCAGCATCTCTCTGGGAGAGACGATCTTGATTTCAAAATGTCAAATGATACGCAATTATTTCTTAAGCGCTATCGTGAGTACGATATGAATTGTGAAATGAACCCTGCTCTTTTAAGTAGGGAACTTGGCATACCTTAGCATCAGCTGAACATATTGTAACGATCTATTTCTGTATCTGAAAAGTCCAAGGGAAACAACTGGATTGATCAAGCTAGCACACAAGAATTGGAGAAACAGACTGTGCACAAGATGCTATTTTTTGCTACCAGTTCCAAGTTCCTGGAAATGGCTGCATGTATAAACACGTCTGCTTGTCATAGATCACTCCTGTGTAATGAGGCAAGCAGCACATGGTGCTTTAGAAATTTGAAATGTGCCAAGATGAAGGAACCTGCACCAACGCACAAGCACAAACCTAGTCATGCAGAAGATTACCAAACAATATAAATATGAATCCTTTTTATAAAAAAAATAAATAAAATATCTGTTTTCTGTTTACTTCATTGTAGCCATTTCCTACTTTATGAACATCGATTCATCTCAATTAAGGTGAATGCTGAGGCAATTCCTAAGGGCAGGCTCTTTTTACAGAGACTACACTTACACGGCGTCACACACAGAACAAGACAAGCGCTATCACAGACAGAATTAGCATAATTGGTAATAATAATAATGATGTAATAAAAACAGGCAAGTTGGGTAAACTTTCTTGCTCTGTATTTGAGATAAACTCCAGGTGATGTCTCCATGTCAGAAGATGTGACTAGTAATATTCCTATTCAACAAACAATTCATGAGGGTGTTAAACAATCAACCAACACAGCAGTACTTTTTTATTTGGACAAACAGACAGCTTGCATCATAAAATTTGGGCCCATCTTCTCAAAAAGAGAAACAATATGAGGAAAACCTCACTATCTCCACTTCTCCTTCCAAGCACTTATGCTGGTATTTCTCTTTCCTTCCAAATTAACTTGTCCTTCTAAAACTTTTTTCTTTCTGCAAATAACAGAGTTTCTGCAACTCTATTATTTCAAACTGGAAGTCTTTCTGTCCCAGCATCCCATTTCACTACCTCTAGCCAAGAAAAAGTTGTTCTCCTCCTCCAGCCAGAGCCCAGCACAGATGTTCCTTGTCATGTTCCTACACACGTGGGACAAGCCCACAGCAAGGCATCACATTGCCCTGTATCTCTGTTGGCTTCAGGCTACTTGCTGCTCATTCTGCAAGACCAAAATGTCATAAAACTGTC
This sequence comes from Pezoporus occidentalis, assembly GCF_034315485.1. NCBI lineage: Eukaryota > Metazoa > Chordata > Aves > Psittaciformes > Psittacidae > Pezoporus > Pezoporus occidentalis. Next base: position 7,160,644 of record NW_026916220.1, read on the forward strand.
CATATTTTCTTAAGTGTTCCTCGAGGAATGACCTACTAGACTAGACTGTGTGGGACTTTCAATCAGTACAATGTAATTCATGTCTTAAAGGTTTTTTCCCACCGCAATATACTATGTTCAGTGGAAAGATAATTCAGGAGTCTGAATTTACAATCTCTGGGGAAATTCTTGAACATTTTTGGAGCTTTTTAGTTGACCACTGATTTTTGAACATCCTCAGCAGATTGCTGCCAGTGATGTCAAGTAACTATGACAACTAAAGGAAAACTAAAATATGCGAAGTACAGAGTTTCCAATGAAACCCCATTTAATAAGTTACATCACTTTAAGGATCTTTGTCTTTCCTCCTTTCCAAACACTTGCATAAATATATGTTGGTGTAGATTCAAAAGATGTTTCCCAGAGTGAAACTATTGTTTTTTCTTTGTTCTGGGGTACAGGAATGACCTCCCAAAACTGCCTGACCACTTTGCAAACCAGAATCATATACATCTTCATGTACAAAAGGCTGCAATACTGATGTATGTGTTTAATGTCTTAGCATTTAGCATTTCTATACATGCAGCATTTCTAAGGTCTGTACAAATATTTTCTAACCGTTACGCAACCATTCCAGATCTGGGCAGGGCTATGGCAGTTTTTCATCAGGAGTTCTTAAACAGACACTTATTCCTCTTAAAACCAGAAACATAAGTTTTAGCTAAGACTGGACATTTTAGAGCTATTTCATTATACACTGGGAAGCTGGAGAAAAGCAGTTATGTGTATTTTTATTACTCTGTAGGTACAGGCTTAGGTAGCTGTACTTTCTGAATGCAGATTTAGTGAAGATGATTTAGCTTTCAACAGTGACCCCTTCTGGTGTGAGCGTGAAGGTTCTCCTCACTTCACGCACCGCGCTGAACTTGCTGTCTTATCTAATACGAAATATTTCGCTTGTAAAACTTATTACATTTCAGTCGTGGTCTGGAATGCATAAGTGGAAAAAAAAGAGTCTGCAATAAAGGCCTCACTTTTTTCCTGAGCTTGCTTTATTAAGACATATCTGAGTACTCTTGATTTTCTGAACACTAAATGTCATTTAACCAAGATCAATGCTTCTTAGCAGGACTGCATTACTTAGAGAATATGAATCGATATTCAGTTCTGTGCTAAACATAGAAAAGACTATAAGGAGGGGTCTTGGGCAATAATACTTGCCAAACAACTCATTATTTTCTTTCTGAAGGTGAAATACTGAAATTTCCACTGTTGTGGATCTGCTATTCCCATCCTCATTTTACTTCTTTCTTTCTTAATTAAGAGCCCTAATGGCGTTTAAAGGTCGAATGGCTCCTTTCAGGGCCATTTGATTGCAATGATCTCTGTTGTAGAGCTTTCATTCTCTACTCCTGCTCTGAAATAGTCTCAAATTATTGGGCAGGAGACTGTAATTTTTAAGCAGAGGGGCTATAATTCTAGTACTGCAATGAAGTTGCAAATAAATATAATATTCAGCATGGCCAGAAATTAAAATCCGGAGTAGATTCATTGTTGCTGTTGCCTTAATTTTTGCAGACTGCTAGCTAGCAAACCACCATTTCATCTGACTTGATAAGCCTTTGAAATTTGTGCCTTTCTAGATGAAAAATTTGCTGTTTCTTCTGGAGTGCAGTGAAACATTCTGTCACACTCCTCTCCAAAGTGACATTTCTTCATCACTTCTTCAGCTTTCCTTCCTTGCCGCTGTTCTAGAATTTGGTTTGACTTTTTGCTAGTTTTTTTAGAGTGGGTTTTTTCAAAGCGGGTGGAATTAGACATGGTTCCAGAGGGAATATTTTATAATCTGTGATATTGCAGAGTCTCTTTTTCTTCTGTGCATGGCAATACCCTTGTAAAATCATACAACCTAGCAGGAGCTGCAATCAAATTAATTGTTCTCTTGCTCTGAAGCTGAAGCAGCACCACCACAGTCACTCCAGCCAGCTGCATATCCAACCTGCTTCCACAGACCCCAGGGCAGAGTCCGCAGCATTCTAAGGTGGTTTATTTCAGGGCTTGGATAACATTAGAAACTACACCTGATGTCCACACAGATTCTCCTTCCTGCTACTTAATGCTGCCACCCTGCTGGGCTGCCCTTCATGGATGTAGAGAACAAGTATTTCCATGGTGTTACCTACCTCTAAGTGACTTGGTTTCACTCGCCTCAGCTGACTGTAGTCTTCTTCTTGTCAAAAACGCACATCAGGCTTGATCTCGGGGAGTGACTATTACGACATCTCTGGCTGGGAGACAAGACAGCCAGCCAACAGACACAGTAAGCACCTCACTGAAGGGATGGTTGGAGCCACTGCCTCCTGTCAGCTAAAGTAGGTTGATCATTACAGAAAGAGCTGTGATAGTCCTTCCCACATAGAAGATGAACATTTAAGAAGATGAACCGTCCTTGAACTCTTCTCCTTTCATATTTCTGTCTCTGCCTCTCCTGAGCTGCTGTGGCAAGACAGAGATACAGTGCAAGATTTTTTTGCTTACTTTTTTTCCCCCATATCTGCTGTGGATGTCAGACCCTGCCTCTGAGCTCTCAAGGGTTCCTCTTCTTTGACAGCTACAAGCAAAGACTACAAACACAGCCAAGTGTTTTCAGCAGGAACTGAAAGTTATTGTGGCTTTGTGGGAGGCCAGGACAGTCAGGGAAGCAGTGGGCACATCCCTGACAGACATCCTTTAACTGAGGCTAGGGAGGAAGGTGCTAGTGGGGAACATTGCGTGAGACCCTCAACAGAAGGTGCTGTCAAGGCTGAACCTAAGACAGGACAGGAGAACTGGGAAAGCTATGACTGGGCCAGAATAGCCTGAAATGATACTCCTTGAGACAGGAGATTGGACTGGATGGGATAGATGAGAAAGGAAGGGCTCTTGACACTCCTCACCCACATCCACCGTGCAAACTATGCAAACTGACTGTTCAGGACCCCCTTAAGAGCAACTGGTCTGAAACAAACTAGATGGAAACAAGCTTTCCTATTTTCTTGCAGTTTTACCAGTATTGGGATGGTTGCTTATTGATCACATTTGCTGTGAAAAAGTGGTTATGAATATGAGAATAACTTGTTCCCTGTTTCTTAAATACGGCAGGATTAGCTTTTCCTCTGACTCTTTAAGGACATAATTCCTCTGCTGGAAAAGTGGAAGAGCAATATTTCCTGAGGATCCTGTTAAGAATAACACAGACCCTTATGCACTCTTTGCAATCCACTTAAGCTTATGTCATGACAAAAGGCCTGCGGGATAGTATGTGTTTCAAATAGTGGGAAATCCTGCTCATACCTACTTATTTTAATATTATTAGGCCATATTACCTCTGCCACAACTTTCCCAAATGATGAAATATGCTGAGGTTTGAAAAGGATGCTAGTGCTCTTTAGAGGATTATTGGCAATGCTTACAGTATTTTCAGAGCACCATGAGAACTGTTTTGAAGTGTGCTTGCTTGTTTTCAAAGTCCACTGGCTTCTAGGGTTAGGATCTCATTATTTTTCTGTTTTCCTTCACAAGTGCAACAGAACACTTTTTTTAATCATTATTTTAAAAAAAGGCATAAAACCAGTCTGAATACAGTCAAAAAATTGAAACAGTCAAAAATTACAAACTGAAAAGGACTTGTAATATTTTTGTCTGGTTTGAATTGCTAACTATGTGAGGACTTCCTTGTTCTGTTTGCTTCTCGAAGTCATTGCATTAGATGTGGAGCATAAAGTCTTTTAATGGAAAATCTCTACAGAACAACCACTACCAGAGAATTTTGTATTGCAATATCCTCACAAGGAAAACACAAAGAGGGGTGAACTCAATCATGCCAATCTGGCTCCAGAGTTATTTTAAATATAACATATATGTAGAATATATTTATATATATATCTAAACTAAAAACCAAACAGCATTAATATTGTACAGATTTTTTTCTACTGTTACATTTCAGTGTCCTGATCCTGCAGCGTGACATAGGTACCCAGCTGCATACAACATCTAGCAGCTTAAGGTGAACTGTAAACACAAAAAAATGCTTCTTAAAAGCATGGACCCCAAAACTTCCAGTGCCCAGTTCCACGAATGCTCATCTAAATGAGAGCTGAAACAGAGGTGACATGGTAAAACTGCATTTTACCAGCTCTTTGTCACTCTTCACTCTATAAAGTAAGCACAGAAATTGTTAGGCAGTGAAAAGGTTCATAAGTGCTTCCACTTAAAAGAACCCCTCCAAGGGAGACTCAGGTTTAAGACACTACAAGTTAAGGTCTTTTCATGTTATCAGATGTATTATACTTCTTGTTCTTTGATTCTCTTGTCTGCATCAGTCTGCAGCAGAACATAATGAACCTGTCAGGAATCCTTCTAGCTGACTGACCTGTCAATGCAACCAGCAATTTCACAAATGAATCTGTTTAATCAAGGTATCTAAGCTGAAGAAGATACTTAGGGAGCTTTGCAAGAAAGGGATGCTGACCTGTTATAGCTTCTTATGCTATTCTTCAGTCCATAACAGCAAAGTAATTCAACTCAAGGAGGGAAATCATTGAACAAGATATAAGCCACTGAAGTGTTTTGCTGTATCAGGTGTTAAGTGTGTACTCTGATACAGTGGGAATTGTGCATTAGCTGAAGTTTGGGCAGAATAGAAATCTTTTCAAATTTATCACACTAGTTTGACATCCTGAACAAGGAATCTTGTTCAAGGGATCTCATTTGCTGATTTAGATCCTGGTCTGCAAGCTGTCATGTTCCCTAGACTCCCACATAAATATCCTTTAGAGATGTTTAAAGGAGTTGGGGTGGGGTTTTTTCCCCAGCAAAAGGTATCTAGCAAGTTACTAATTTTGTTACTCTCCCTTAATAATGTATTGTCAGTGCTGTTGCAAGATGGCATGTTTCTTTGTTATAACCCTTATGCAAGCAGTCTTCTGAATGTTCTCCAGCCAAAAAAGCCCTCTGTCCCCACCCCTGCCTGACATCAGCACTCAGAGGGCACAAAGGCATGGGTCCCTATAGCATTCCATCCATACTCTTGATACTGCTCCACTGAACCTTGTCAGCCCCACTTCGATCAGCCTGTGCAGCTCAGCAGGGGTCACAGTACAAACTGATAGCATAATACCCATACCTTGAAGATTAGTTAAGATTTAATGAGATGCATAGATAAAACTGAACCCATCTGCCTGTCTCTATAAACCCAAAAACTTTCTGATAGGACTGTGCCAGAACTTGTACAGGTACACCATGCTGCTCTTCAACAAACACTGCCACTTGGAGCCCTTTGGAAAAGAAATCTGTTCCTTTCAAAAATTCTGACAGACTGTTATCAAATCCAGCACTTCAGAAGCCATTCCTTTCTTCCACTATTTGGCCATGTATTTTCATCTTCAAACCTCTCCCTTGCACTTCTGTAATTTATATTAACCCCTCCTAAGCTTGGTGATGAAGAACTAACGTTATGCAAGAGGACTGAAGAAGTTCAGCTTGTTTCAACCAGCAGAAAAGGGCTTCAAGCAAGGATGTGATTCACTCTGAATACAGCAGAATAAACACTGGGGAAGGATAAGGACCATTTACACTAATGGATAACATTAAGAGCTACTATGGCAGTCTGTTTGCAGACTTCTGGAAAAACACTCCTATAGTTCTTCACACTCCCTTCACTTTTAGAAAGATCTCTTTGTCAACATGGGTTTAGAAATCATCCTCTCTCCTTTTATTTTTCTCATCTATATTTCAGTCCTCTATACAGCTTTGCAGCAGGTGGGCAATACAGAAAATAGAACAACTGTGGAATTAAGAGAATGATTACACCAAGTATTCTGTAAATTAGATGTGAAGATCTTTTTAACCCATGAAATTTTGCAACACACGTGGCCAGTGCGTAGGATCCTACTGCTGTCATGCCTCAGGGAAGCCATACTGACCTTGTGCTCCATACCAAAATCTTCGTATGACATAGAGCTACAGGCTGTGCTGTGGCTTCCAGAAGGAAGTGAACTCCAGAATAACTCATTGGCAGGAAGCAATGGCTGTTTGTGATGGCTCCCATCACTCCACTGTGGCACAGCACTGAGTGGGGCACACAGAGACACTAAAGTGAGCTGGGTCTGGCTGCACCAGTGGCCCTATTTGTCTACCTTTCCCTGATGGTCAGGGGTGAAGGCTGCTCAGCTGCCCTGCTGCCAGCAGAGTTCCCCTTCCGCATGTGATGTTACAGGAAGGGCACCACATTCCTCCCCAGAAATTTACAGTGTTTAGAAAAGGCTGTGTTGTTCACATAACTTCCCACTACCACTATCATACCAGCCTATCATAGATCTTTTTAATGTACTCATGCACAGTAGGATTGCAAGATGAGTAGTGCTTCGTTTATAGCTGAATTGAGCAGCAGCCCTCACAGCAATGCTGCCATACACAGTAACTCTGGTTCTGGCTGACTGCTGGTGCTACCAAGTGGTCCTTCATTCTACAGGGTGGTTTGTCCAGCACTGTATCAAAGCAGAGCTATGAGCAGAGCAGTTCCTAGCTCCCTGAAGGGCTGGTAGCATCACGCCACATTCATTGCTTTCCGTGGTGATGGTAAGTGTGGCTCCTGTGTAACGCTACTACGCACAACAAACATTAAGAACACAACTATGTATTTACACAATAGTGCACAATATGTGTCTCAAAGGAGAAAAATGGCACTCTCCTGCTAAGTACTGAAAAATAAACCACTTAACTGCTAACAATCTCATAGGAACAGTCCTTAAAGCAAATCAAATCTACCACCTTCATCAATGCCTAATTTTTGGACAAGAACTTGTCTTCTTTTCGTACTGTTTCTCTGCAAATGTCCCTTGTCCTTACCTGCTTGCTGATTCTTGCTACAGATAACACACTAATACCTAATTTACATATAGATTAAAAATTACCTTGAAGCTGATTCAGAGAAATCTCCAGGAACTTATTTATCCCTTGATGAGGAAAGACATCAAGGAGTGGAACACCAGATATATAAGTTCCATTAAACCCATGTTGGATTAAGTATTAGAACTAAAAATTTTGAGGTTCAGTTTCACTGGATCAATATAAAAAAATGGACTTTGGAAAACTGCTGGGTTTATAGTAGTTCAGGTAGAAAGTATTAGTCTGCATACACTAATAGCCACTGCTGAACTGCTGCTATTTACTTCAGAATTTACAAATCATTATGCTTGTCCTGGTTACCAAAAAGTACTAGGTTTGTTCTTGTGCCTCGTTTCGTCAGCCTCAGTGCATATTATGAAATTTTCATATTTTCATATGAAAATTGCCCTCCCTCTCCCTGTTTCTCTCTCAGCTTTTCTCCCGACACCAGTTTCTGTATCAGGACACTTCAGGTTGATCCTCAGGAGACATTAGTCACTGAGGAGAGCTGCAAAAGCCTGCCACAGCCAATCTCCCGGTGTAATTCAGTAATAACAGCAATTTTTTTTTTTTTTAGAGACATGCATCTGGTTGAACACACAGCTATCACCATGTCTTCAGTAATTCTCTGCATAATAAACAAGAACTCGAGGTGGAAAAATAACATGCAACAGTGTAAATTAACAAAATCTTCTGAAATTATTAAACTTTTCTGTATTAATTTACTGAGGTCTTCATTTCTTCTACCATGCATTAAGCTTCTGTATTACCAAACATTATGGATCTTTTATCATCTCTGACTGCTTGTTTTCAGTTTAGCAAGAATAATAAAGGGAGCAATAGCTGAGAATAAAACAGGCATTCCTAAGCTTACTAATTTTCTTTATGCTCTATGTATTATTACAACTTCACAGTCAGCTAAAATATGTCTTAATTAACATTTTTCCATCCTTCCTCAGAAAAGGATGGTGCATATTTTCCCTTCCTGAAGAACCTTGCAAGTGGAGCATGTGCTTAGTCTTTGTAAATGAATTTCAGGTATTGAAAAGACTGCCAACATGCTGCTGGGCGGTGGCTCTGCCAGAAAGGGAGCTCAAGGCCCCAACTGGGGCATGTGGCATCAACCTCCTCCTGAAAAGAGCCAGCCCTGCTGTCCCCAGGCACAGGCATCTGCACCATTTTATGGTCGATACTTAGTGACACTAAGAATATGGGTTATGCTCAGTTTTATTATACAGGTGAGGTGCATGTCTGTGAACTTCAGTCATTTTCACTCTCTGTAACTTTAGGTCTAGGCTGTGATGACTAGTGAAAGAAGGATACTCATAATCTTCACAAAACCAAAAACTCGGGTTGGAGACATGTATATCATTGCATAGCCCTATAACCATGGCTGAGCTCCCACAGCTCAACACATAACCCGGTATTCATTCTTTTAATGAAATGATACCTCCTTCACTGCCAGATTAGGTGCAGGACATCGGGTTAAAATAAAAAAAAAAAAAAAAAAAATTGATGAGAAAAGATGCAGTGCTAACCTACGCTCATTATTTTGTTAAAAAGGAGACCTAAACTAAAACTTCAGGACAAATCAGTATTAACAATTGGTACATGTGACTTGACAAGAATGCCTTTTAGGAGGGTAATATAATAGGTACTCTAGCATGTTTCAAAAGGGAAGTTTCGAGCATCTTTAAACCCCAAGGCATTGACTGAGTCTGTAAGCTTGAAGCCCTTGTGCTGGTGCTCACTTGAAGGAGTTCACCTCCAATGGCACCATTTGAAACCACTGGACTAAATCAAATAAGAAGAAAGAGGATGTGAAAAGGCACATCAGCATCATGAAATGACTATGTAGACGCCTCTCCAAGAACCCAGAGTGGCTGCACTCACACACTACTACTGGGGTGCCTGAAGTAGGGTGAATTTTCTGGGAAGCAGGAGCAATGGCAGCATAGCACCATCCCTTTCCAGGCCTGAAGACACATGCAGGCGGAGCAGTTCTCATTCATGCTCTCTCCCTTGCTTCTCAGTCAGCAATAACCTTCTTTCCTGGCTTTTTCTCCCCCTACCACAGCCTATCCAGGCCTCTAAAATACAGCACCATGCTTGCTGCCACAGAACTAGAGGCACCACAGTGGAGAGAAGGGGAGAGTTATTAAACAGCTTTCATTTAAGACAAAAATTGCTGCTCCTTGTTATGCTTCACAAACTTTGCTGAAAAAAAGAGCAAATATCTAACACAGAAAACAGGCGCCAGAAGGGAAGGGTTGGCTGCACCACATAATTTTTTCTTCCTTCTCCGTAAAATGGAAGGTATAATAAAAAAATTGCACCTTGCCCCTGCAACACAGTATTGAAACCTGAAGTTGTGTCAAAAAGATATGGGCAAAGCTGTCATGGATGGAGTGGCACACTTCACTTGTAACAGAGAAGCAGCAATGTTTCATGATGCAAAATAGTGAATTAACAAGGTTGGTGGTAAATGAAACAGTGGTTTAACAAGATTCAGTGACAAGGTACACTTGATTATTTACTACACAGACATGTTCAGACCAAACTGTCAGGGAGACCCTCCTGTTGACTTACGAGATTCAGAAAGGACCTCCTTGCACTTTAAACTCCTTCTGAGAGAGGAGTCTAGGCGCAGCTGGATACACTCACAGTCCCAGACTTGGTTTATGTCTAAATATTTAGATGTGCACAATCAATCCTTTATACTTCTTGGTTAAAATGTCAAAGTTGCAGTAAGCTTATTCCCAATTCACTTGTCAAGAATCTGATGTGATAAGGAATCTCCCAATCTCGAGGAGTAACCTTGAGAGGTGTCCCTACTCAAGGAACAATCCTGGCATGCAGCCCACTGCCATGCAGGAGAGCTCAATGGGCCCTGGGCTGTTCACTATTTCTGGAGTAAGATAGTTGATTTATATTCATATGTGCATACTGACCACAGAAGTTAGTTTTCTCCAAATTTGGCTTCAGTTAGACCTTGACTAGCAGCACTAAGGTTAGGGAGGCACGTGTTGCTCAAATTAGCCCTTGGTTGTTTTTTTATCTGCCTCCCCTGAAGCCACTATCAATCACAATCAAATTACTAGCCATCACAATTAATTGAAGCCATTTCAATCATCACTACAGGCTATCACTTGAGCAGAGTAATATGTCTGGTTGGCCATGGGGTGAAGCACACCATCATAAAGGGAAAATTACTAGATTCATTATAATCCTTCCACAGGATAGCCTTTTAAAAATAAATACAGCCCCCTCACCATTATCTCTTCAGTCCTGTGTTCATTTTGACGTACATGATTTAATTTTTTTAAGACTGTTAACCATGGATTCACTGTGAGAGAGATGAGGCACAGATTCCTTGTAGAAAACACCATTTTTTGCTGCAGTATTTTTTCTCAGTTCTCTGATCTTTGATTTTGAAAGAAAGGCCACTGAGTAATTTTTGCTAAGCTTCTCTTTACAGTGATTGCAGTTTCATTACAGCCTCTTCCTGTGTCTTGCACAATCTGATGGATGTTGTAAGTACAGGAAGGCTATGTTGAGTAAAGAAACCAAAACCAAAATGCACAAAAATTAATAAAGCAGATCTTGAGTTAGATTTTTTCATAAAGAAACCTCCAAACGCTTATGTTGCAAAATGATTCTTGTTGCTATTCCATAACCCTTGCTTTCCTGAGCGAAATGCCTGTCAAGAATTCATGATGACCATACCTATCCATTTATCCATGATAGCTGGATGGTATTTTTCCCATCTTTATAGTCTTGATATAATTCTGAATATTGGTTTAATCCTCCTACAATCTTTTCCCAGACAAAACTCCTCCTTTCAACTGGGCTGACATTCTACTTTTGTTTTGCTGTTGTTTTTATTGTAAGTATCAGTTTTCTTCCCAAATTATACGACCATTCCCATAGTTACCCTATAACCACACAGGAAAAAACTGTAATTGGAGGTAAGTGTGCATCCTATGAAAAATACGGGGTTTACTCTGTGCATGTATTTATATACGCCTGTATCTTGATACATCCCCACTGCACTCATAACACTGTGCCATCCTGATATCCTTTAAGTATTACATGCAGTGCTCTGTTAGGACTCTGACAAGTCTACTTGCAGTTACCCTCCGATGGGCCTTACACAGGGTGATTAGGTGCACATTTTGTCTAAACTTTAGAAAATAGATACAAACGCTGGTCTTAACCAGAACAAAGTCAGATATTTAAAAGGCCTGCAGAAAAAAAACCAAACATCTGTGGGCTATATGTAGAAGTAGAGTGGATATTGTGCGCCTGGTGGGATGAAAAATATAGAAATGAATCCAGGGATGTTGCTTTTTCCTTTGTGTTTCATGACTGGGTTGCTGCTGTTTACAGCTAGGCACATACCAAATTTAAGAAAAAAGTCAGATAGGTCAGCAAGCTGAAGGAGCTCCTAACTCATAGCCTTGATATGCAAGCAGTTAAGGAATAAGGACTATAAACAAGGAATAACAAGCTTTGAATTCACCTGAACAGCTGCTAGATGGGAATAAAAGAAACACTCCAATGCTGATCGCTTAGAGACAAACTTATTGGCTGATCTGGGTGTCGACTGAGTAGGATGATCCCCTGTGTAATGACCATGCAGCTCTCCAAGCACAACCTTTGTTCCCCAAAACCCTCTGCTTCCCACATGGGTTATTATTCCCTGCTCCACCCTGAAGCCTCTGACAGTGTCATGAGGACAGCACAGGTTTCACTACTGATGGTGCATATTTTGTAGATCAGACAATACTGTGATTTTCTTATGCTAGTGTCCCTGTAGCTTTTCCTTTAAATGGGTAACATGATTTTTCCCTCCTCAGAGTAAATTAGGTATTAATTTACAATACAAAACCTCATCTTTTCAAAAGCTGTCTTAGAATTGTTCTGTTTATCTGTACAACTACTGAGGGATTTCTCCTACAGACCTCTTCCTCCCCTTTGAGAGAGTTAATTCAACAGCTGCAGGAGCCTTTGAAAGGGAGACTTTTGGTGTAACTTGGGCTCTGAACTACTGTTGTCTTGGAAAATGTTTCTTTTAATGACACGATTTGGCATCTGTTTTAATTTTGGTTGAGCTGACACAGCAGAGCAGATTTTGTTTCCCTTCATTATTGTTTACTCTAAGGAGTTTCCACAGAATATATATAAGTCATATCTTTCTCTTACAATACCTGTGAGATGGATAATACTATCTGCTCCTGCATTCTTTCTACACCTCTAGTCAGAGCTATTAAGAATACCTTTGTTTAGACTTTGAGAATAGAAAATATATTTTTTTTACTGCTATCCTGAGGAACTGGTTATTTCTCTGCATCGTGCTGCGATATTGCCTTCAGTCACATCATTCTGGAAAGTGCTCATGTTTTTTCTCTATTATATTAAGACATAAAAATATTAAAGTTATCTATTTCTTTTAAGGTGATGTTTAATTTTAAATGTTCCTAATCCAGAGTGTTTATTTCCAATTAAATACTCAGGAGGGTTTATTGTTTAAAGTACTTTAAGAAGAGTAATGTTCATTTTTCAGAAACAGCTAAAATAAAAGCCTAAGTCATTGCAAGCCATTTGAACTTTGAATCACAGTCTCCATGACTGGAAGTTTCCAGATGTACAAGAACTGAGTTATCCTTCGGAGTTTTCTGAAAGGAAGGGATGTGCATTTTGTACCTATATACAAGTCTGCATTAAAACCAGTCTGAAGTATAGACGTGGTACCAGATGGCACTAGCATTCAGTGCCATGCCTTTGGTCTAAATATATCCAAATAAATAAGCCATGCACCCAGATCTTGCCTAATTAAGCACACAACTGGTGCAACTGCATAGTAACAGTGTGGTCTCAGCTGGCTTTTTGTCATGTAAGGCTATCTAAGGGTGACTAAGTTGCAATGAACCCTAATACCTTTTAAAAAATACAAAATATCACCCACACTTCCTTTTTTTTTTTTTTTTTTTTCTCCTTTCATTCTCTTCACTGTTCTGGGGACTATTGATCTGAACTTGGATTCATGTGTGTATACCTTTTGTGCCCTCTTTCAGATGTCTGTCTTCCTCAAGTATTTCAGTCACACCAAGGGCTGAACATATGAGAACAATGTTATACTTTTAGCCCCCATCGCCTTGCTTCAACAAGACTCTCTCTCATCACGAACAAAACCAAGACCTGGTCTCAAGGCAGGCACTAAAACCCCCTGGATTCGAAAATACCATTTCAAGAGCATTTTCTTTTTATCCCTGCTTCATCCTGTAGCATAAGTGTGAGGTAAAGTTATCTTTCCTTACACCCAAATGGATGGGCATGTTGCATTACCCCTGTCTTAGGGAAAAATTAAGTTCATTGTTGTCAAAGCAGAGATTTGTGACACCTAGAAACTGAGAGTGCACTACTTCAGGTATAACTAACATTAGCTTGCCTTGAACCCAATATAAGTGTACTAAAAAGCGTAAGCAATAGCAGCATGTAAGTATTTTGTGCTATTGTAATAGCATAGCCATACACAATGCATAAGCATTTTACATACATGTCTGAGTAATGTGACCACCAACAGGGTAAACAAGTGTTCATATAGCTTCACACAGCAAGCATCCAACCAAAAAGTTGCCAAAAGACATGACAAACACAAAAGACTGCAGTACACAGGACATCCTGCTGCATACAAATGAAGGATGACTGACAAAACCAGACCAGAGGTACGATGTAAGAGAAACAGGTAAAAACCCTCTTTCAGAGGTGGGCAAGCTGCATATACATCAGGCAGGGAGGGGAAAGACAGAGAAGGAAGAGTACAGGCCCGTTTATGATCAGACTCACTTGTCAAAGAGCTCCCAAGCCTGATCACCACCAGCTCCATGACCAAGGCCACCAAGGACTCACCCAGGAGCCCTGACTTCATGGCATAAGATTTGTGGTACCACATACGCACAGGTGATTTAGGATATCGGAGTTAAGAATGAATGTTTTATGTATCTAGTGGAGATGATTAATATTGTGTAAGTACTAACGATTAGCACAAAATGAGTTGTTAATGAATGAATTTAATAAAGGCTTTTGAGTTTAAAATTGGCCTGCTTTATCAGTCTGCTAAAAAATCCAATCCCAATGATCTCTAATTCCCTATATGTAAACATATAATCTTGCATAGTTGCAAGAGTACCCTCTTTTTAGCTTTAATGATCACAAATTAAAAATGCGAACAATTATCTTTTACAGGTGCCAAGATCCTCGATTATAAAGTTTAACTCATCCTTGCTGTGAGGGCAGTGTCTGAATCCTGCCAGGACATGTACCTCTTCCTCTGTGAAAAGAGTCAAATAGAAGCAATTCATATAGCAGTGGGAGCAAGTGCCAAGCTGACTGAAGTTTGTGCTATAAGCTTCTACTACAGATAAGTAAACATATAACTTTTCACTGTAATCTGACTGCAGAAATGTTTGCAGGACATCCCTCTGTGGCGTAAAATGGCCAAGCTCCTTGACAGTCCATCAGACCCAGCTGAAATACTGGTGCTTACTATCCATGAAAGCTAATGCTTTGCAATTCAGTTATCTCTCAAACACCTGATAGTAAAACATACTTGATGGAAACTTTAGCAACTAATCTTCTGCCTGTCTGTGTAACTTTTAAGGTGTCACTGATTATGTATCTAGTATGGAATCTCCTCCTGCCATCAATACATGCTCTGCATGATTTTTAATCACCTCTAAGTTTGTAAAAGCACATTCTTCAACTACTGTATAGTTTCACTGGAGATGTGCACATCTTGCTGTCCTTCACAAAGATATAACTAAAAAATCACCTCTTCCTCCCAATCCACTATCATTTTTCTGAAGACTATTTTATCGTCTGTTCATAAACTTCAAATAGAAATAGTAGTGACCACTTACAGCAGCTTTGTGTTTTAATCAGCAGTGCTGCCCATTTGCCCAAAGCATTTGGTTTGCATATTCTTTAGTTAGATGCCACATCTTCTTCAGTTTTATATCAGGATACAAACTTGCCAGATGTCATTGTCACTACATCTCTGCAGCTAACGCTGCAACTGAAAGCTCCCTTTTTCTGAATGCTGTGCTTACAATTTTTATTTATCTAAAACATTGCTCAAGCATGCCTCTAACACCGCATACAATTAATGGGTTTTGTCATTTTCATTTTAAAACATATACAAAATAAAATTATACTCCACTAGGTATTAGGAAGTTGATAATATGTTAAAATATTTAATAATGCACTCAAAGTTCAATGAAAAGTACCCCTGTAACTTTGCAGGCTAAAATACAACGATGCTACAAAGGATCCCAAAATTAGGCTTCTGTGAAGTAGATATTAGAACCAGTTACATAACACTAGGCAAGAGAGTTCATTTGAGTTTTTACGCTGATTACACTGCTCCCTTGCTCTGACTAAAGTGCTTTGGTTGTCCCACTTCAGGCTCCACTGATAGGGCAGGCAATTTTCAGTTCCTAAAATACATATTAGTACATGTAATGCCATTAGGAACACATTTCTCTGAGCATGAATTAATCATAATTTCTGCAAGCTTTGGTAGGTGCTTGTGGATCTTACGAACTTGTGAGACACACATTTTGTCTCGTCTTTGGTACCAGTGGGAGTTAGGGGCAGGATAGGATTCCTCCCTACTGGCTTGTTAAAGCTTCTTCTGCTCTTTCCTACAACCCTGTGCAATACAGTGTACAAGCGAATGCCTAGACAATAGCAGTAATTCATTTAAATCCCTGAGGATTCATATATGCTCTCTCATATCTCATCATATGTCAGGTACTTCTTTCTGTGATCCCAGGGACAGCAGATCTCACACCAGCCTGTTTCGCTACCGACTACATTTTCTGAGGCTTATACATGCTGACAAGATGGCTCATTTTTTTCAGTTTACAGATTTACCACACTACTCCCCCATATATTGTTAAGCAGTCGATTTAAAATCATCCTTAAAACAAGCCAGCTTGAAGTGAAAGTCGATGTAGCATCATAACTGTTAACACAGCATCATCACAAATGTTCTTAATAAAGTAACAAGTGAAGCTGGGGCAGGGGGCTGTTGGAGAAGATATTGAGTATGTTTGCATAATGATCATACTTAAGATTTCTTATGTTTCAGTCTGCGTGTGTTAGAGAAAGCCTGCTGATGGAAGATCTTCCTGCTTACAGGCAGCTATTAGTTTCTTTGGGAAGTGTTCTGTAATTGGACCACAACACCTCCACTCTGTCTGTTTATGCAACTTTTTGTCTCCTTGAGGTCATGTAAAACTTCTTCCTCCCACTTGGGTGACTAAGAGTGCTGCTTTTGCAGTTTGAGGTGTCTTCATCTGTTGAGCATAATATTTAACACCATTTGCACACTGACAAAATGCTCAACGGAAATGTCTGAATGGGAAAAGGCAAGTGGCCCATTATCAGCTCTTGACTGAGATTAGACATGACCGTAACTAATCACTGATGGATTACATTAAGCTTCATGTGGCTGACCTCCTCCATAATTGAGAAAGCATAACAATTACAAAATGTAGGTAACAACATGGTGGGCTTCCTGTCTTACTCATTCATGTTCTGCACTTTTAGCGCTGTTTACAATTTCATAGTGTTTCTTCTATCAACAAAATAACTGTCTTTTACGCGTCCTGTTTGTACAAGGTATTTTTTCTTCAGATATGCATCTCAAGACTGGATTCATGCTTTACATGAAAATACCTGGAAAATCTCTAATTAATATGGCTGTAGAATTTACGGAGCAAGGGTTGTCAGAGTCAGGATGGTCAAGGATAAAATCAGAGGATATGCCACCCCTCACCATGAGAGAACAAATACAGCAATCTTCAGATCTATAGCACACAAAACTCAATTACATCTGAAGCTGTAAGTGGCAATCAAAGAACTGGTGAGTTCGCACCATCCACAAAGATGTTGTTAACAGACTGCAGCTGTAACACTCCAGAAACAGGCCAAGAGGGACCTATATCACTTTATTCAATAACTATTTAAAGGTTATTATGTTGCAGGAAATCCTGGATTTTTGAAGGAACTGAAATAACTGTCTATTCCCTGTTAGGTAAGTGGAAATCCAGTAATTTGGGGGGCTGGGGGGGGGGGGGAGGGAGGGAAGGGGTTGATCTTTGTTTTGAATATACGTTCTGAAAGATGCTCTGGAAACTGAACTTTTACTTTCAGAAGAGGTTTAGCAATAAGCATGTCTCAACGTTGTTTGAAATGTTATCTCAAGAGTAAAAGCACATAGCTTCACCAGATTAATGCATCTTCAGGTTGTTGGCAGTGCCCTCCTGTGGCCGTGGACGCTGGTGTTTGACACCTAGCCATTGGAAAATCATGCTAGACCACAAGCTAGGTCACCAAACCTGCTTCACTGACAGCACCAAAGGAGTAGATGAGAGCAAATGAAACACTCCTGACCTTTTTGATGAGAGCCGTTAAGGTTGGTAGCACTCCTCCTACTCCACTGGAGACTGGAAATCTTCTCTACACATCAAATTAGTAATCCTTGTACCGAGAGCCTGGCACTGGCATCCTGCACTGTAAAGAGGATATCAAATGAAACCGTGTTTCTTCTAAATGACCTTCTTGCCATAGGCAGTTCAAACATATGAGAGCTGCTGAAGTACAAGTGCACTTCCTTTAATGACATCAGCATGTCCCAAGCACTTGGCTCACAGATGAAATTCTATGGCAGAGATGCTAGTTCTCCGCTGTCTTGTTCTGCTGTGTATAAGCTTCCATGGCATCTGCACAGTAATTACAAACACAGATTCAAACAACTGATAGTGCTAATGTTATTGAACGTATCTTTGACCAGACAAGCATCTAGATTTCTGTGTGTTCAAAAAAGGCAACCCAATTAAAAAGTACCTGCTTATTGTAAGGGACTTCGAGCAGCTAGGAAAGATGTGAGTCCTGGAAGCATTATGGGGCTTGCTAGCAAAACAAGAATCAAAAAGAATGGGGTTTCTTTTTCCCTAGGTGAATAGAATGCTGCAATCCACAGGTCAAAACATACTGTTACGTGCTTTTTTTGTCTGCACTGCAGCAAGAGTATAAATTTCCCAAGCCTTGAAACAAGATGTTAGGTCTCAGGTACTGTGTGGTGGGTTGACCCTAGCTGGTGTCGTGGTTTAAACCCAGTCAGGTAATTCGTTCGCTCACTTCCCCCCCTTTCTTGCCCTCCCCCTGCTCCCGGAGGGACAGAGAGGAGAATCGAAAAGAATGCAACTCCCACAGGTTGAGATAAGAACAGTTTAGTAACTAAGGTATAACACAAATCACTACTGCTACCACCAATGATAATAATGATAAAGGAAATAACAAGGGAAGAGAATACAACACCTCAGCACCAGCTGACCGATAACTCGCCCCCCAAGCCCGACCAAGCTCCGACCGATACCTCCTCCAACCCTGCAGTCTCCCAGCCCTTCCGGCTAACTCCCAGTTACATCCTGGGCGTGATGTGCTGTGGTATGGAATACCTCTTTGGTCAGTTTGGGTCAGGTGTCCTGTCTCTGCTTCCTCCCAGCTTCCCCTCCTCCCTGGCAGAGCATGAGCCTCACAAAGTCCTTGGCCAAACCAAAACATCGCTATCAGCTCTGTTCCCAGGCCGAAAGTCAAAACACAGCACTGCACCAGCTACCAAGAAGGAGAAAAATGACTGCTACTGCTGAACCCAGGACAGCTGGACACCAAAGCTGCTCTACCATTGCTGTCCTGGGCTGGACAGGGATGAGAAAACATAAAGAAAGCCGTGTGGGTTGAGGTAAGGACAGGGAGAGATCACTCACCATCAATTACCGTCTTGGCCAACACAGTCCTGACTTAGGGAAATAGGTTTAATTTACAACTAATCAGATCAGAGTTGGCTACATAAACCAAATCTTAAAGAACCTTTCTCCCACCCCTCCCTTCTTCCAGGGCTCAACTTCACTCACAATTTCCTCTACTTTCCCTCCCTCCCCCAGCAGTGCAGAAAGACAGGAAATGGGGGTTGTGGTCAGTTCATCACATGTTGTCTCTGCTGCTCCTTCCTCCTCAGGGCAGGACTCCTCACACTCACAGTATTACAGTATCACAGTATGCTAGAGATTGGAAGGGGCCTCCAAAGATCTAGTCCAATCCCCCTGCCGGAGCAGGAACACCTAGATAATGTTACACAGGAATGTGTCCAGGCGGGTTTTGAATGTCTCCAGGGAAGGAGACTCCACAACCTCCCTGGGCAGCCTGTTCCAGTGTTCCGTCACCCTCACCGAGAAGAGGTTTCTTCTCAAGTTTAAGTGGAACCTCTTGTGTTCCAGTTTGTACCCATTACCCCTTGTCCTATCATTGTTTGCCACTGAGTAGAGCCTGCCTCCATCCTCGTGACACTCCCCCTTTATATATTTATAGACACTAATAAGGTCACCCCTCAGTCTCCTCTTCTCCAAACTATAGAGACCCAGCTCCCTCAGTCTTTCCTCATAAGGGAGATGCTCCACTCCCTTAATCATCTTCGTTGCCCTGCGCTGGACTCTCTCCAGCAGCTCCCTGTCCTTCTTGAACTGAGGGGCCCAGAACTGGACACAATATTCCAGATGGGGTCTCACCAGGGCAGAGTAGAGGGGAAGGAGGACCTCTCTCGACCTACTAACCACCCCCCTTCTAATACACCCCAGGATGCCATTGGCCTTCTTAGCCACAAGGGCACAGTGTTGGCTCATGGTCATCCTGTCGTCCACTAGGACCCCCAGGTCCCTCTCCCCTACACTGCTCTCTAACAGGTCGTTTCCCAACCTATACTGGAACCTGGGGTTGTTCCTGCCCAGATGCAGGACTCTACCCTTTCCCTTGTTAGATTTCATCAAGTTATTCCCTGCCCAACTCTCCAGCCTGTCCAGGTCTCGCTGGATGGCCGCACAGCCTTCTGGCATGTCAGCCACTCCTCCCAGCTTAGTGTCATCAGCAAACTTGCTGATAGTACACTCAATTCCCTCATCTAAATCGTTGGTGAATATATTAAATAATACTGGTCCCAGTACTGACCCTTGAGGCACTCCACTAGTTACAGGCCTCCAACTAGACTCAGCCCCATAGACTACAACTCTCTGGCTTCTCTCCTTCAGCCAGTTCGCAGTCCACCTCACTACCTGGTCATCCAGACCACACTTCCTCAATTTAGCTGTGAGGATGCTGTGGGAGACTGTGTCAAATGCTTTGATGAAGTCAAGGTAGACCACATCCACCGCTCTGCCATCATCCATCCACCGTGTTATTTCCTCATAAAAGGCTAAGATATTGGTCAAACATGATTTCCCCCTGGTGAAGCCATGTTGACTGCCCCTCATAACCCTCTTATCCTTGATATGCCTTAAGATGGCACCAAGGATAAGGTGTTCCATCACTTTCCCAGGGATGGAGGTGAGGCTGACCGGTCTATAGTTACCCGGGTCCTCCTTCTTGCCCTTTTTGAAGACTGGAGTGACATTTGCTTTCCTCCAGTCCTCAGGCACCTCTCCCGTTTCCCAAGACTCGGTAAAGATGATGGAGAATGGTCTAGCAATGACTTCCGCCAGTTCCCTCAGCACCCGCGGGTGCATCCCATCTGGACCCATGGATTTATGGATGTCCAGATTGCTCAACTGATCTCTAACGCATTCCTCATCGACTAAGGCAAACCGCTCCGTTGACCTGACTTCATCTAAGGTCTCAGGGGTACAGGGCTCTTCAGGACTGCCTGCAGCAGGGTAGACAGAGACAAAGAAGGCATTCAGTAACTCTGCCATCTCTGTATCTTCTGTCACCAGGGCACCCATCCCGTTCATCAGTGGGCCTACATTGCCTCTGGTGTTAGTTTTGTCTGCCGTGTATTTGAAAAAGCTCTTTTTGCTGTCCTTGACCCTTCTCGCCAGGTTTAATTCTAAGGAGGCCTTAGTCATCCTAGCTGTCTTCCTACATCCTCTAGCAGCAGCCTTATATTCCTCCCAAGTGGCCAGCCCCTCCTTCCATGACCTGTAAACTCTCCTCTTCCACTTGAGCATACCCAGCAATTCCCTATTTAGCCACGCAGGTCTCCTGGCCCTCTTCCTTGACTTCCTACGTGTCGGGATGCTCCGATCTTGAGCATGGAAAAAGCAGTCCTTGAATATCAACCAACTATCTTGGGCCCCTTTACCTTCAAGCAGCCTTGCCCATGGGATTTCCCCTAGCAATTGCTTGAAAAGGCCAAAGTTTGCCCTGCTAAAGTCCAGGATTGCAATTCTACTTGATATTCTACTAGTCCTACCACACAAGATCCTGAATTCCACCATCTCGTGGTCGCTGCAACCAAGGCAGCCCTCAACCCTTACTGCTTCGACCAGACCCTCCTTGTTAGTGAGGATGAGATCCAGCAGCGCTCCTCTCCTGGTTGGCTCATCCACCATTTGCAGGAGGAAGTTATCATCCATACACTGGAGGAACCTCCTGGACTGTGGCTGGGTTGCTGAGTGGTCCTTCCAGCAAACATCAGGGAAGTTAAAATCCCCAATGACAACCATGGCCTGTGACTGTGAGGCCGCTCTCAGCTGCCTGTAGAAGCTTCGTCAACTTCCTCACCCTGATCTGGTGGTCTGTAACAGACACCCACAACAATATCCCCCCTGCCAGCCTGCCCCTTAATTCTCACCCACAGACTCTCAACTCGCTCGTCATCTGTCCCCGGACAGAACTCGGTGCATTGTAGTTCCTCCCGCACATAAAGAGCCACCCCACCACCCCGCCTGGCTGGCCTGTCTTTCCTGAAAAGGACATAGCCCTCCATGACTATATTCCAGTCATGTGAGCTGTCCCACCACGTCTCTGTAATCATAGTCTCCTGACTTAACACAGGTTTCCAACTCCTCCTGCTTATTTCCCATGCTGCGCGCATTGGTGTACAGACATTCCAGGGACCGAGCTGAGCACACCGATTTCACCCTAGGATTGTAGGAGGCCTCCCAGTCTTCATCAATTCTGGAGCGCTGCCCCACTGGGGCAAGCCCAGCTACAACCCTATCCCCCTTCGAATCTAGTTTAAAGCTCTCCAAATGAGCCCTGCTAATTCGTCCCCCAGCATCCTTTTGCCTCTGTGAGACAAACCTTTCCCACTTGTCGTTGTCCAGACTGGTGCCCTATAAAACCAGCTGTTATCAAAGAATCCAAAGCCCTGCCTGTAGCACCAGTCTCGAAGCCAATTGTTTATGAACTGAATCTTCCCATTCCTTCCCACATCATCAGTGGAAGATGGAAGGAGTGAGGAGAAGATCACTTGAGCCCCAGACTCTTTCACCTTCCGCCCCAAGGCCCTGTAGTCTTTCTTCATTCCCCTCAGACTGCGGGAAGCAGCTTCCTCCCCACCTGTCTGGAAGACCAGCAGCGGGTAGTAGTCTGTCGGGTGCACCAGGTTGGGGAGCGCCCTCGTGATATCCCTGATCCGGGCTCCAGGCAGACTACACACTTCCCTATGATGAGGGTCAACTCTGCATATCGGGCCCTCTGTTCCTCTCAGAAGGGAATCCCCTACTACAATGACCCTTCTTTCTTTCTTAACTGAGGCAGTCTTGAGGTGCAAAGTCGACCCCCTTTTCCCATGTGGCCTTGTGGGCTGGCCTTGCCCCACATCCTCACCTACCTCTCCTTCAAGATCCAGGGATGCTTGGCAACTTGGCCACTGACAACCAAGATCAGCAACTGCAAGCATCAGAAAAGCACAAAATCAACATTTTTTCCCCAGGTCTCTGAACCACCTGACATCTCCCCAGTCAAGAAGTCAAGACTGAGTGAATGTGACTTTGGAAATGACAGTCTGTGTGTGCAATTATCGAGCAGGATCACAATGCAAACACCACTAGGTCTTAAAACCCCAGTATCAAAACACAGCATGTGATGTGAAAATAATGCAGAAATAAAACATCTAATAAAAATTCATTACCTGGGTATGTAGACAGAAGCTTCTGTAAGACATAAACCTACCATAACCTGCTGCAAGCTCAGCTAGGCAACCAACCACTAAAACAAATACTTCGATGAACCATAACCCATTTTTTCAGTACCACTTAGAAAGATTCACTAATATTTTAACATACCAAACAAGATAATCAAGCCTGAAAGATAAGGCCAGAGAAAATAACTATTTAAGTCACCAAGGTTTGTATGCAATACTTCAGAGCAGGATCAAATGAAGGAGGTGCAGAGCTACTGAATCTTTTCTCCAGTAAAAATAATCATACATGTTACATGGTAATGTTGAATTGCACCCACGTTTTTGTTCTAAGATGAAGCTCTCATTGACAGTTGCAGTAAATAACATCCTGTACTGCCGCAGGCTACGTTCTCCTCTTCTGTAAATCTAAAGGAATACTTTGCCACTGATCCCAGTGGAAGTAAAATCAAATGCAGAGACAAGAAAAAGATACAGCAAAGTAAGAAATCTTCAACATAGATTAGTTCCTGCAGACCTCACTCATACGCAAGGTTTGCCCGTGTAACATGCCAGCTTTTGGGTTAACTGTAAGAGATAAATGACTATCTGTAACCATTTTAAGTACCACAAAATCCTATTTGTATTTCTAAACTGATATCATGTGCTGATCAGAATTATTTACATATAATTCAGAGGACTTGCAAAATACATTTGACATGACTGCTAGCCAGCTGTGTGGTTGCTTGAATCTATGCAGCCAGCACCCACCTCATCATGTGGGTACATACTTGGCTTGCACCTAACTATACTGAAAGATACACTCACGTGTGGCTCCTTTCAGCTGATGATAAAGTGCTGAGCTGTATCCAAATTTTAAGTACTTTCCAGTATGGAAAGTATATGGGACTTGGCAACTCCCTTGATCCTAAGAAACAGTAATTTTTCTTTGCTGCCCAGTCCAATTGTCTGTAGGACTGACTGCTGAGTCACATACAGCTCTAGGAAGTTTAAAAGTACAGTATTTGTGCTGGAATTACAGCCAGTGATGGCAGCAAGGTGACAGGAGGACAGGACAGCTAGATAATGAAGTGTCTATGACAGCACACAAACTAGCAGGGAATGCCAAAGGTGCCAGTTACTCACTGTCTTCTTGTCTAGCTGAATATCCAGCTAGTCCTCAATGCAGAACTACTGACATTTTCTGCTTGCAAATTACTCCAGGGCCTCTGCTTGGAGGTAGGTGCTATATGTCCTGAGGCTCTGCAAAGATCTGGATATGTATTTTTAGTCTGGCTAAGTGGGGTGAAATACATTTCTTTGGCCCTGGAGCTGTATGAAAACAGTTGTAATAATTCTGTTTAGCACAAGAGAAAGAACAAAGTTTATGCACCTACGAGTTCATGAGAGTGCTCTGTACAAATTACAGCTGAGGTATCTTCTTCCACACTGGGATGGAAAAGGAGCAGAGAGATAAGCATGCTGCTCTAACAACACATGATTTTTGGGTACCACAGTATTTTCATTGGAAGAAAAAATCAGATTCTTCAACACCTGTAAATGCCTTAATAATGGCAAAAGAGATGTAATGTGGGGATTAAAATGACTTGCAGTGAGGCAGTGAAACCCACTAAACAGCTTGGTAGACTAGCTCAACATTCGTTAACTCCATGAACGTGTAATAACCCTTCAGCTAGTGCCATTTCAGATACAGAATGCATCAGTATCACTAAGACTCTTTTTGAGTACTTTAACCAAAGGACTACATGTACAAAACACTACCACAGCCCCAAAAATACACTACCCAGCTTGTGGGAACTGACACCTAAGCCCTTTGAACACAAAGTTCTGATTACAGCTTGTTTTCCTCTAGAATTAGGAGCACTTAAATCAGTGACAGAAACAGACCACTGGCCTGGCCATGTAGTACAAGTAACAGCAAAGCTATCCCAAATTATTTATTGGATGTTTAATATAGACATGCTATGCCACACACCTAGAAGGGAGGAGTGATCAGCACTGTAAGTATGTGTTCAAGTGTTTCCTCAAAATCATAGCATGTTTTATACAAAGTGCATGCCTATCCTGGTTCTAAGGTTCCATGCACTTAAGATTTAAATGCATGGCAAGTTACAAATATGCAAGCAGGCAGGACAGAATTTGGCTCTTCCCACTCCTCATCCTTTCCTTTCAGCCACAAAACCATTCTTCTATGGTTAATTCCCTGCTCAGATTTCTAATAGCTGGAATATGAGTGATTGTTAAGATGGCTGTCAGGCTCCTCTTGTTAAACAGATAACAAGAGCACATCAGATAGGGACATCAGTGTAACAGTGAATAGGATATACAGAACTACCTCATTTGTCCAACACTGATAATGTTAAAGATGAAGACTACTATCAGATGGATTAAACAGTAATCAGGCAATTAAGAGAGTGTTTGGGAACAAAGGAGTCAGCCTGAAGCAGTGTAAAAGCAGCAGAAACATTTGCAGTAGTGGAGAAGACAGCAGAGTGCAGGTCAGCCCCAGGACACCCCGAGAGCTGCTGGTGCTGGGTAGGACAGAACAGCCTTGCTACAGGGCACGGCTGGGCAGCTGCACCTCATCTCTGAGAAAGACACAGAATGGGGGGCCCCCACTGGCATCTGCCACTGTGACCTTGCAGGAGGCTTCCTCAGTGGCACATGGGCTAAGGTTTCAGGAGTGGCAAAGCTGCAGGCACGGCTGGAGCATCTTGTCACACACTGCAGGGCTCAGAAGAGGGGCCATGAGACTATGACTGACATACCAAATCATTCATCTAACTGGGGAGGGAACGCAGCAAACATGGATGTCATAATAACTTTTGGGGATTAGAGACAGGCACATAAGAACTTGTAAGTGGTCATTAGTGTTTTGCAAGCATTTAGTATCAGTTTATCTATTAAATTGCTGACACTGATCCTGAATGCATAGTTCATTGACTGGCACTTAATTTCATGTCACTAAATATGTCGGAACACTTAGATCATGGTTTGACAATGGGGATTTGAACATTTTTACAGTTCTGGAGCCACAGATAATACAAGTCCAGCAACCTATGCTCAGAAGGGCATTTGGGAATACCTGAATATCAAAATTACTCTTCTAGTGAGGTAAGTCCCACTTGTATTAGTAGGTTTTTCCAACTCTTACGTAAACATCTGCCTTCTGCCACATTCCTTCACACCCCAAACCCCCTGCAGCTCCTCACTGTAAGCCTGCTTTGTAACGATGAACAAGGAACCTGTGTTGCACTCTCATGGCTGATCAGGTTAGTAAAAAATCTGCCAGGAGCAGCTGTGATATAGGTGATTCTTGCCTCTTACCTGCAGCCTTGTTTGCTGTGTTTCAACTGAAGCTGCATCCTAGGACTCATTATTTCATGAGTGCAGTCACCTTGTGTGAAGCACGCATCACATTACCAAAGGTTATTACCCCACCAAAAGGTTATCACACCAGCTTTGTACCTTGCTTTAGTGCGTTTTAGTACTAAGGAAATATAGATGTAGCCAAGTAACAAGTGAAAAGCAAATGGTTTCTTATTGTGAAAACATTAAAAAGCAGACAACACACAGCGATTCAATCAGACTGACTGACTACAGAAAACTGCATACACAGTCAATTTAGCAGGGAGACTTACAATTTCTGCTTTTAGTAGCAGTTGCAACCTTGGCTGACCTCTGAGCAAAATTTAGTACTGGGTCTCAAATTGGACAACACTAAAGAGGAACCTACAGGCTGCTTTTCAGTCTGGGTCTGACCTTGGATGACTGCTGAGGAAACTTTCTCGTCCCCAGTGACCTTTAGTTTACATGAAGTCTTACAGAAACTGCTTCTGCTTATGAAGCATTGTCCTTTGGTGACACTGTTAGACCAGGTAAAGCTTGGCCAAAACAGTACTAATATCAGAATAACCCAGCTGTTTTCTCTCAACAGACCTTGACTTCAAAAATCACCTACCTTTTGTCCTGGAGAATCTTGCACCAAACCTACGAGCAGTGATGTCAGATGATATTGCAGGAGAATACCTTTCTTACCCATCTTGGGCTTGTTACCCACATCCCGATCACTTTATACTGAATTTTCCATCTCATTCCTACACTGAAATAGAAACTGAATGTCGCCATGCTACTTAAGAGTTTACTTTAATGCAATGTAAGAGAATATGATGGTAATTTTATAACTTACATCAGAAACAATAAGCACTCCCTACATCTAGCATGGTACAGCAACACTTCTGACAGCAGTGACCCCTTTTCAAGAGGAAATTATGAAGCAGAAAATCAATGGTTTTAAGAATTTTAATATGCTGCTAAAAGTGGTAGAAGAAAGATCTTTAAGTACAGAAACACTGTGTCTCAGACGTTTTTATGTCAGGGCTCATGAAAATGCTCTGTATCCATGAAAACAGCTGGGCAAAGTACTACAAAATGTGTGACGGCTCAGATTCAAAACTTGAACAAACTGAAGTCTATTTGCAGTTTTAGTATGAAAATCATTAGACTGAAAAAAGAAAAGTCAAAAGGATCATAAATTGTCTGCAGTCTTTCTCCCATGAATGTCTCTTCTCCAATGAATAGAAGTACTAGTACAAGAACAAACAGGAAGGTATAAAAGTCCTTCAGATCAATGTCCATCAAACATCATACTTCGTGACAATCCTGTTCAGCCTTAGCCAATTGTGAAGGGAACGCAACTCCTTACCACCAACTGCTCGCTCATGGCAAGTACCTGATCTGTTTTGCTATCCAAACTTCAAGAGTGGCTTTCATGGCAGCTGGAAGGTCCATGAGAGGACTTTACATTCTTTTGCCCATTAGCAGATAAAGACTAATGGGCAGAAGATTTTAAAGACGATTCATATGGAAGATATACCCTCTCTGAAACTCCTTTAAGATGTCTTAATTATCAATAGTAAGCATGACC
Source organism: Pezoporus occidentalis (assembly GCF_034315485.1). NCBI lineage: Eukaryota > Metazoa > Chordata > Aves > Psittaciformes > Psittacidae > Pezoporus > Pezoporus occidentalis. The sequence goes on from NW_026916220.1 coordinate 7,188,462, forward strand.
ATGGCAAACAGACAGAGCTGTCTACAGCTTTTAAAACCAGCATGTTGACACAAGTTTTAATCAATACATCTCAAAATCTTCCCCACTAAGAGAAATAAAACTTGACAGAAATGAAACTGAGGAAGAAGCGGTTTATGTAATGGTCCTACCAAGAGGTGCTGCTATAGTTTCTCCTGCCTTTTTCATTTGTAATATGTGTTGAAGAAAGCATTCTGCTGAAGTTTCTCCAGCATCTTTCAGACTTGAAAATTTTCCAACATACACAGCTCCTATTTTAGTATCTGGTCTTGAGTTATGATTAGTTTTGTTCTATAAAGCTTAACATGACATGATACATACTTGTAATATCACTTCCAAAGACAGGTTTGCCTGCCTACCTACTATAAAAAAAAAAAAAAATTGGTTTTCAGACAGATGAGTCTGATCTGTTCTACAGCCATGTTGTACCATCACACAAACATTACATACACACAAGCAGAAAAAGGGAAATGGGAACACTCATCTGCAGCTGGGAAGAGAGGAGAGACCCGATCAGACCAGCTGTTTAATAGCTTTGTGACTTCAGATTGTACTTGAGTCAGCTGTGTAACTGCACCTCAACACTGCCTATAAGTCTCAGAAAGACACCAGACAAATGCAGCCAGCACAGAAACTTGGATCATAGATGGAAACTAGCCTTAGCTAAGCTCAGGCATATGAGAAACTTGGTTTTACAAAGCATATCAGAGGCATACACAGGTCACAGGACACTATCTGTTATATATTCAAAGTGACATGTCTATCCCCACACTTCAGCTAAACTCTATACGGATTATTGTATGTTTGCTTTAATATCATTTATTATCTTATTGAGACAGTATCCTTCAGTGGCATTAGAATTAAATAACAGAGCTGGGTATACCTCAGTGGTGAATTCTCCTTTTCTTGAGTTTTTTAAGTTATTTCTAATTGATCCTACAGCAATACAGTGTGGACACCACATTAATACCTTTTTGCCAAAACAAAACTCAAGTTGCTTATTATAGTAGATCCCGAGTTTGGGAAAAACACTGGAATCAACAAAAAAAATCACTTGCACATGAGAACTGCACCATCAGAAATAAACCAGCATCACCTTTGGATTTTTTTTATTCTAAATATTTCTAATCAACCAATGCTTGCCATTGTATATCCTGCCTCCCACTATCCATTTACATATAACTTTTGCTGCAATTTTGCCACTGTCACGTGGGCTTGAAGAGACAGAATACTTTTCTTTAAGAGATCAAATCACCCTTTCCATGTGTAAAAGGATCATGAAAAAAAAAGTCATGAGGGTCCTCTTAGGATAAAATTCCTCAGCGCTCCAAAACCCTGGATCCTTAACTTCCATTTGAAAATTGTTAACTTCCACAGAGTGGCTCTAGAATTGCAGGCTACTTTCTGTCACAGTAATTAATGGGTTCCTACTGCCATGTCTGTGCATTTAGTGATCTGTAAAGTATTAACTTGATAATGACAGCAGCTTGGGACAGAACCACTCAGATACAGCTGGCGGGATGCAGTTGGATCAAATCTAGAAACTGTGTGAAATCAATTTATATTCCCAGGTCAAGCTCAGATTTGCATGGGCTCTAGCACCTACTAAAGCCAGTGTTTGTAAGAAGATAAAACCAGTAACAAGAGACTCCATAAACATGATAGTGACAGGGCAAGCATCACTTCACTGCTTTTAACATGGAGGTGACACTACACAGATGTGACCTTAAAACCATCAACCACGTGCACTGTGCAAAGTCTCATCTTTCCCCTGTTACAGGAATTAATAGCTGGGAACAGGGGAGCGCGAGCTTTGTTTTTATTAGAGCTGTATCTGCCTTCATGTTGCCTCCATGTGCGTAAAGCATAATCTCAGCACTGGTTTCTGCACCACCGCCAAGCATTCCTGCTTCTTGCAACCTCAACCAACCTTTCCCATTTGCTCTCTGTTACTTTGCACACTAATTTTGCTGTAATCTAATCTGTCTGGAAAACAATAATGTTATGACTGTGAGATTAACTTTCTTCAAGATCATCTTTCTGCAGTGGTGCAAACTTTTACTGGTCTGAGCGCACGCATGACTTCAGTGCAGTAGTGTAGCTAGGCATTGCCTTTCCCCACCAGGCTGAGCATTTGAATTTTGTTTCATCCCTCTCCCTTTTTGCCTATGTACTTCCTCATTTTATAGCATGACATCAGTCACAATGATGATTCAGGATGCCACACTAAAAACATAAATAAACCAAACTGAAATGTGGTTTTGCTTGAGCTCAGAGCCCGAGCTCATTTTAATCTTCTCTGTGTTTCACACTCTCCAATTAATTTTTTGCAGCACCAGGCTTCATAGCCAGATGTATTCTCTGTCACAGGAAAAAAAATCTGCTTACACTGCAGCCTGCCACCAATTCTTTTGATGCGTCCACAAAAGGCACCTGCAGGTATATTGCTGCCTCTTCAAATCATTTGCAATGGGATTGTGAAGTGTGAAAAACTGAAGGAAAAAAGAATAAAGACAACAATCAATATTGCTACAACAGACAGAAGCTTCCCCCTGCCTATAATACCACTGTGACACCTACAGACTCATCTATCACTTCAAGAAAAAAGAAAGGATTTGTAGTTTGTGCTAATATTTCCTTTATTATAAAATGGTGATTTGTTTTTAAATACAGAATTCTCAAAGCAGTTTCTAATAGGAAAACTGATGCAGCAATACCAAGTGACTTACGCAAGGCTACATGACAACTCAGTGACAAAATATAAACCCTACTTCCCCACACCTGAAGCCCACCGTTCCTACTATACCATTACTTATCTAATACCAAAGCACTTTTCTCACTGTAGAGATTGGTGTCTACAACCATATATGAAGCAGTTTATATTCATTTATCTTCACTGTTCAAATGTAAACTAAATGTGCAAAACCTGCTGTTTTTTTATAAACTGCATAGATTTACATTTAAACAATAAGTACTGAAATTCCACTGAGATTGAAGCCTATCTTTGAATGCACCAAATTAAATACCAGCAACTTTTAAAACTAGAGTTTAATTCCACTGTTACTCCAAGCTCTTGTACAATCATTACACAGTGGTCATTTACTCTTACTGGAGCTCTGCTTCTAAGAAGTTAGAACTACAATCCAATACACAGACACAAGACATTCTATGCTCAGTGTTTGTTTAAAGATCATTAATAAAAACAATCTAAATGGCGTATTTTAGCTGCCTGAAGAGTACATTTTTTTATTGTGAAGCTATTCAACTGCTAACATTAAAGGCAGATGGAGAGTGACTTTTGTGGTTAAACTGGGAGAATGTGACACATAAAAAAAGATCACATTTCAGGCGTGCTGTGCCCCGTTAAGCCTTTGTGCATGGGTCAGCTGCTGAGGGTATAGCAAGAGCTGAGACTGGACTAAAGCAGCCTCATCACATCAGAAGGGTCTTTTACCTTTATAGGCTTTAAGTAAAATACCTCTTATATGTAAGTGACTATGGTGATTTCCATCCAGACGGGACTGCAGAAGCAACAGGTTGTGAAGGTACTCAGACAGGTGAAACTAAATTAAATAACAGCATCTCGCCTGTTCAGCATATAGTATGTTTGGATGCCAAACTGTTTCAGCACTTCCTTCTTTAAGCTTCAAAGCTCCTCCATAAGATGATGCACTTGGCACAACGCAGTTTTCCCAGCTACTGCAAATAGGGCTTCTCCTGGCTTCCTCCGCAAACTGCTCTTGGCTCCCGTGCCAGCCAAGGGGCTGCAATGGGGTTGCTCACTCCTCACAGACCGCCCCGCCTTGCGCTCCACTCCCAGAGCACACCAGCACTGCTTTTCCCGCCGCGGCGCCGAAGGCAGCTCTCCATCGCTGCCAGCCGCCATCTTCCCCCCGCTGCCCCTGCGCTGAGCCGGCAGCCACGAGCACCCCTCCGCGCAGGCGCCCTGCCGGACAGCACCAGCGCCTCCCGCCTCCCTGCGACACGGGGCGGTGCCGCGCCTGCGCGGCAGTGGTGCTGAGGCCCCGGGCTGCGCTGGCAGGGGTCGTGCGCAGGCGCGGGGCGGTGTTTGGTGCGCAGGTGAGGTGGGTGCGGGCCGCGGCGGCGGGGCTGCCCGAGTAGTGTTGTGCGCCCCGGGGACTGTCACCGTCCTTTCCTGTCGGGGGAGGAAAGAGCTGCGCCCTCTCGTAGCGTGGTTGCCAGCCCCGTCCCCGGGAGGTGTGTCCTTCCCGAAGTTCAGACCAGACCTGGGGGGTGGGAACGGGCCTGATAGAGGCTGACAGCGGCGGTGGCCGTGTGCCGCTGTCGCTGTTGGCGGCGGCTCGTCAGCCCGTGGGCGAGAGGAAGCGGGGGTGGCTGATGCTGGCCGTCGTCCTCCCTGGAAACCGTGGAGTCACACTTACAAGCTCGAACGGCCTCAGCTTCCTGCTAGCGGCCGGGCTGTCACCAGCTCGCGGGAACAGTCTGGTGTGTTCACCCAGACCCGAGCAGCGGCCGGAGGGAAACGTGCTTTACCCCGTGCTGTGAAGAAATGCGTCTGGCGCATGTCATTAAGGACACTCAGTAGGGAGCAAACAGGTGAAACAAAACAGTGTCAGGGTGTAGCGAGCTATAGCCCCTTCAGTAAGGTGGGTGTTAGTGCTCCCTTGGTGCTGGAAAGGGAATGAAGAGGTTCCCCTTTAGTGTGCAGTGCTGCAGGTGAAGAGGAAAGCTCTGGTCGGATGAGGTTTCATCAAGATAAATGCATTTTACGTATTACAGTTTTTCATCCTGTGTTGAATTTGTTCATAAAACTTCATTTAATGTGTTCCTGTGAGTAGCATAAGTTTTACGGGAGGTGACACTTCCTGTTAACCTTCTGCAGCCCTGTCAAAATGGGGAAGCTGTAGAATTGTCGTAAACTGTCAGGGAAAATGTTTTAAGCATTTACATCTATGTGATTTAAAGAGTTTTCCATCAGTACATTCTGAGAAGTGTTGAGCATTTGTCTTACATTGCAACACCCTGCACATCACCATGATGTGAAGCATGTATTTATCATATGTCAATTTTCTTACACAAGTTGAATGTTGTGCAGGCTTGTAGGACTTGTATAGTGAGTAAAGGGTATTTGAGGTCTGACTGACTAATGTTTGTAAAGCGTACCACTTCGTTATGTGGAAGGTATGCATACACATTTCCTTCTTGCATGAAGCGTACAGTGAGATCTCAGCTGCAGAAGTCAGGGTTGTCTCCTGAAACCTTATTTGGAAACAAAAGATGAGGCAATAATGAGTGCTGCCCTAACACTTTCTTTTTTTCCTTCGAAATTCTCTTTGTAGGTAATGTAAGGATTTCAGCTATAAGCAAGAGAGAAAGCAGGCATGTCAGCTCTTTGTCCACCACCATCTCCTGCAGTTGCTAAAACAGAGATCTCCTTGAATGGCGAGTCACCTTTACTAGCTGCCACTTTTGCTTACTGGGACAATATTCTTGGCCCCCGAGTGCGGCATATCTGGGCCCCAAAGACGGAACAGGTACTTCTCAGTGATGGTGAAATAACTTTCCTTGCAAACCACACCCTGAATGGCGAAATACTTCGGAATGCAGAAAGCGGTGCAATAGATGTGAAATTCTTCGTCTTGGCAGAAAAAAGGGTAATCATTGTGTCATTAATCTTTGATGGAAACTGGAATGGAGACAGAAGCACATACGGACTATCAATTATACTTCCACAAAGTGAACTCAGCTTCTACCTGCCGCTTCACAGAGTGTGCGTGGATAGGTTAACACATATTATAAGGAAAGGAAGAATATGGATGCATAAGGTAGGTGTATTGTTCATTACTAAAAGCAGTTGTCCAGGTTGTCTTGAGCAAAAGCAAGACCTAAGAGTCTGTGCCACCTACTGTATAGCAGTCCAGACACAAAAACTCAAGAGGAGGCTGACCTCTCTACGAGTATACAATTTTGAAGGCTGAAAGATACTAACATGTCAGCAAATTCAAGGCTGGGGTCTTTAGCCACCAGTACTTGTCCTAGTAAATTACATAACATGCACCAGACTGTTGAAGTGAAATAGGCATCCTGTACTGTTTTTCATCTCACTAATTAGTTATAAATTGTTGCTTTTAAGTGTGTTAGCATCTTTAAACCAGATTGAATTGTAAATTTACTGTGTTAAAGGGATTGTTTCCAGTGTTGAGGTCCAGAAAAGGGAACTGATGCAGTTAATGTTGTCATTGCTATAGCTCTATTTTTTTTTTTTTAAAAAAAAGAGGGTATCGGCAATCAGTTTGGCAAGATTGTTAAATTGTGTTAAAACTGACGGGAGAACCACAAAAATACATCTATTTTAGCCCAAATATTTATACTTTTGAAATTCAGAAAACATGCTAAGTTTTTCTGAAGAATTACAAGTCTTACCTTTAGATACATTATGGATATTTTCTTAAGCGAAAATTATTATGTATTTTTGTTTAAATAATGTTTAGACAATAAAAATCGTAATAATAAAATCTGTCATCTTCATGGAGTACAAATTGTGTTACAGCAGTGCGTTGTATGTCAGCTATAGTGTGTATTGTGATATGTTTGGTAAAGTTTTTGTTCCTCTTCTCAGACTTCTGGTCAACATACTTTAAACTTCCTTTCTGAGTACTCTTTTCTGAGCTAATTAAGCTTCCAGAAACACTAAGCTGATGTTAATTTTAGTGGTGGTGATTCCTTTTTGCCGCAGTAACTCCAGTGATATTTGTTGTCTTCCCTGATGAGGCCTGGCAGTGTTTTCCACTACATTGGGTCTTGATACATCTCGGCTTTATTTTTCAGAGGAAGGATAGGACATAAAGTTCATTTTCACTACAGTAGAAACACAAATATGTCATTCTTAATCTAGCCTTCTAAAAGCATGCTGGATGTTAGTGCTTTTGATTTAAGTGAATTCTATCATGTGTCCTTGATTACATTGCTTCTCTGTCATTCAGTGTCCTCTGCACTTACATTTAATGTGAGTAGCAAATAAGAATTGTCCATCATTCTTAACTACAGTAATCTAAGCTCTTTTTGGACATTGACCCATATCGGTATGTTTCTACAGCAGAAGTAGCCTTCAGCTGGTGTTGAGAATGGCAGATCTTTTCTACTAGTTTCCTCAGAAATTAGTCATTAAGTTCTTCATTCTTTTTCAGATGTTCTTGAGGCAGATAGGTCAACTGGCTTAGCTGAGACAGTGATGCATTCCGAGGTAGATGTTTGTTGTCTGTCAGGGTATTTTGGTTTGTTTGGTTTTTTTTTTTTGAGGATGATCAAAGATCCCTGCATATCTCTGCAGTTCTGCAGCCTTACATAGGAGAGAGGAAACTGCAAATGTAGATTAAAATTTAGGCATGAGTTGTAAGATGATACTGAATTAAATGAGGCTCATTTTGTAGTTTGAGTTTTGGGACAGTTTAGCAACTGTGGCTAAACAGAACAAAAAATACTAAAGTTGTATCTGAAAGGAACTATGTATCTCTTCTGGAATTTATAATGGCTATGGTTATTGGCTATCAGGAGTTCTGTGTAGAGCCAGACAAGAGTTCTAGATAGACTTTAGAAGAGAAGAAGCTCTTCTGAACTCAAGAACTAGGAGAAGCATGGAACAATGTTCAGACTGGCAAAGAGAGACAAGAAACTCTGAGCAGGTCATCTATATGGGAATTAGAAAACCCTTTTCTCTACTTCAGTTTTATTACCAGGTGTTTGTTTAATAATTTGGAGGAATTATATTTCTAAAAAGAAGTGGCTTACACCATTTGTTCAGCCTTACCTTCATAAGACTGACTTCTTTTAAAACAAAGGATCTTCACTGTCAAGGATATCTTACTTCACTGATACTGAACTCAAGGATGGAGGTTCCCTGAAGGAATCTGCCTTGTTCCAATATTGTTTTTTGCAGGTGCCTCTTTTAGATGGTTTGGCAAGATTTATTCCTGGTTTAAGGCAAGTTAGTTTTGCTTGTTCCCTGTTCATCCATTCAGAAAAGTTTCCCACTTGAAGCTGTTGAACTCTTGAGTAGTTGGTCCCTGGGAAACTAATGAGCAACCAATAAAAATGCAATAACCTGTCAGCATCTAGCAATAGATATCATTAATTTTCCCAGCGTCTTCCATTTTTTTTTTTGCATGTTGTATTGATCTTCTCAGTGATTAATGCCAATTCTTTTTGTGAAGAACTTTATTCTGTTGTAAGTTGCGTTTTGAATGCAGTTTGCTACTCAGCTCCTGCTGAATCTGTTTTGAGAACTTTGTCCATCCCTTGTACATTGTGTTTTATGTATTTTGAGATTTCATGCCTCCTGTACTTGGTTATAAAACAATGTTTCAAATACTTGTTTCTCAAGATGTGGAAAAAAAAAAGTCCTGTTTTTCCTGTCTTTTCCAAACTATTTTTTTTTCTCATTTTGAAAATCTCATTTTTCTCTTGCTGCATCAGAAACCATCAGTCTGTACTGTATCCATTTAAACATAAAAATCCATACAGAAAGTGGAATTCTGTACCATAATCTGATCATTTGGCATTTGTTGATTGTAATGAAGAATGTTTTGTCATTATCGTCACACCCTCCCTTTGCTGCTGCTCCTGCCCAAGCACGTGAAAGGTTTGGTGGGGGCCAGAGTAGGGAGCATTGATCTGTTTAAAATGACACCACTTCCCACTAATGTCAACTCTGTAAAAGAAAAAAGGCTTGAACATCAAAATTTGAATCTAAGAAGCATGACTCCAGAGGGAAGAAACTGTACCATTTGACTGTTGTGTGCATACATATATAAACAGATACCAGAGCATTTATATATTTAACTGCTTCTCTTGCTCAGGAGAGGCAAGAACATTTCCAGAAGATTGTCTTGGAAGGCACAGAGAGAATGGAGGATCAGGTAAGGGACCTGGTTGATGGGTATGGCACACCATCACAAAACTATTTGCCTGGATCTGATAGCTGTAGAAGTTGGTGCTGCTTCTTATTTTTGGGATCCAAGAAGATACTTTGGACTGGCTGATGACCTGCCATGCACAGGAGGCAAAGTTTCTGAAGATAGGATGATGGAAGCTGTGAACAAGTTGAAGGAAAATATATTTCATCACTTTATGGGTAAAGTGGAAATCTATGAAGAATAATTGCCTTTCAGAAAAGGAAAATCATTTACTTGAAGCTCTGTAAAGGCAGTAGCTTCCATAGATTCATGCTCGCCTCCTGTCAAGGATGGTTTTTCACTAGGTCGTTACTTTTTCAAGTTACAGAGACGTACGGAGTCTGTCACGTTGGAATGTGGTTGGAGACCTTATGGATAAGGATGTGAAAAGAATTCCATTTCTGAAACTGTAAATATGAAATTGTGGCTTCGGCTTTTTGTGATAGATAAATCAGATAAGAAGTTTTGTATGTTAATAATGAATATGCCTGGGTTTAGTTTCCTGTCATTGTTAAAACATCAAACTTGGATCTAAAATGCTTAACAATAATTGCATGTAATACAGTAGGATGAAATTATCTCACTTTGAATAATTCTTGTCTAGACCAATCAAACTGATTGTGAAAATTACTTAGGACCCTGGAAATACATTTTAGAGATGATATTGGGTAGCAAAATCTGTTTCCATTTCATAATTATTGATGAGCAAAGCCCAAGAAGTCTGTGCATCCATTTTCCAAACAGTTGGAAGTTAAAGATGTTTTGCGTGTAATATTGCAAGCTCATGTTAGTAGTAACTTCTAATGCTGCACAATGTGCTTTTACTTGAAGCATTTTATTTACTGCACAGGGCCAGAGCATCATTCCAATGCTGACAGGAGAAGTCATTCCTGTAATGGAACTTCTTTCATCTATGAAGTCACACAGCGTTCCAGAAGAAATAGATGTAAGTCCTTCTGTTCTTTGCATTCTGACTAAAAAAGTGACTTTGGCACTAAGGTTTAGTACATTCTGTAGCAGACAAAAGCCAACGGTTGTCATAAGTTCTTGTAAACTTTGGTTGGTTTACATCAAGTTCTCCTAAGTGGTACAGGGAATGGTTTAACATAACTCTTTCAGTTTGGTAAACGTAATAGTGCTAGCAGTGGCTTTTTGATCAACAGTTAGGAAAATTGACTGTTTAGGGTGATCAAAGACTATTTGATGCAAAACAAAATGAATTGGGTAAATGGTTTTAATGTTGATACCTTATCACCATGTTCCAGTATTTAAAGGGTGGCTAAAAGAAGATGGAGACTCCCTTTCTACAAGGAGTCACGTGGAAAAGACAAGGAGTAATGGGCACAAGTTATCCTCAGGGAGATTCTGACCGGACAGTAGTGGAAAATACTTCTCAGTGAGAACAGTCAGCCATTGGAATAACCTCCCCAGGGAAGTAGTGGACTCCTCAGTGCTGAAAACATTTGAGATTCAGCTGGACAGGGTGCTGGAACATCTAGTCTAGGTTATGCTTTGCCTAGAAAGGTTGGACCAGATGACCCTTGAGGTAATTTTCAACCTGGTACTCTATGATTCTGTGATTGATTCTGTGATACCTGTTTCAGTGTGGTTTAGTGTTCTCACGGAGAAGTAAAAGTGATTTCACTGAGATTATAGGAAGAAAAACATTGGGAAGAATCTGACTTGTGACTGGTAAAGAACATTTGATCGTAGAGTGACTTTCTCATTTTCAAAATACTTTGGTTGAAATCAGAAGGTCTTTTTAATGTTGTCCTTTTGGGGGCAGTCTTACAACTTAGTTTAAGTAGTTCCCACCTGTCATTAAAAATCAGTTAATTGGAAGGTGTTGTAGATCCTTGTCTAACCTTTGTTTGTATTTACTTGCATTTCAGATAAGCGACACAGTGCTAAATGATGATGACATTGGGGATAGTTGCCATGAAGGCTTTCTTCTCAAGTACGAATTTTAGTTTTGATTTATGCTGTAATAAAATGGTTTAAACTTGTGTGTGCATACATATGGGTGTACATGTACATATACAATTATCTGCATGTGCATGTGAACATGCACTAGATTAGTTTTGCTTATAGGAGGAGAAGAATTACATGTATTTGTCTTTTTGAATTTTTGTCTATAAAATGCTGTAGAAGTTCCCGTCACTTTAGAAGAATGTCTCTGGGCTAATAGCTACATCTCTGTAGACTGTGTTGTCACAGTCATTTGCTTTATAATAGAATTCCTATAAAATATAATTTTTCTTTTATATATTTGATTTTATGAGAATATGAGTCAAAGTTTTACATTTTTATGAAATGCCAAAAACTTGCATAAATAGGAGCCATTAATGGTATGGCATATAGAATGCTTGTTAAATTGTATTATTAAATTTCTGTATTTCTCTTTTTTTTTCTCCTGTCTTTAATGTACAAGTGAAAGTATTTGCCCGTAAGAGCAGTTTGGTTTCTTCCTGCGGGAAAACTTATTTCATATATTTTAGTTTGTTCTGTTACCTTTCAGAACACCTCCAATGTAACTGCATTCATTTATGTAGTGTTTAGTGCCTGTTTATAATGTCTCATACACTTTTCAGTGCTACAGAAAATTATCTAATTCTTCATAATAATGTTATACTTAGTTCCATAGAAAATTTATAAGTGAATATCATGGTATGGGTTATTGTAAACAACTAGAGCCATTGATCCTACAGCAATGAGCTATTTTTGTTTCAAATGTAGATTATTGGGCAGATAGACTATATGGTATCAGTTTTCTCTTTTTGCTGCTACTTCTCCTTGGAAGTTTTGTTCTGAAATTAAATAATAACTTGGCCATTTGTGTGAAGGGTCCAAATGTCTGCTTTTTAGCTTATCTGCAAAGCTTACCAGCTCATTTAGGTTCAGATGTCAAGTCTTAAATATAGTCTTGTATGGATTTATACATGTCATTGAATTAAAATTGGATTAAACCTAAAAAACTGGCGTAACAACACCAGCCTCTAAAATAGGCTGTCATTTTTTTTTAGTAACTTCTAAATGAAACTGAGCATCCATTTCTGCCTCAAAGGAAGAATTTTTAAGTATTCAGGTAGCCTTAAGTTTAACTCCTAGAATACACTTGATAAAGTAAATAGTAGCAGGTCCACTAGAGTGCACCTGCAGGATTTTAGAGTCTGAGCATAACTACTATAGTCCTTGTCTTTTAGATGTGTTTAACAGAACTGGTTAATCACACAATGCAGTAAGATAACATAAATGTACTTTTGTATAACCACAGATACTGGAGATTTTTTTAATGGTACTTACGTGTTCCAGGATATCTAGACTTTTTGAAGCTGTGGGCCAGGTGTTGCTTTGAGAAAGTGCAGGGGGGAAGGGAGCATGAGGATAAGAAACCGCAATAGAAGTTTGCTAAGGACAAGTTAATAATTGTGAAGGTTAGTCCAGGTATGTTTACTCTAGCCTCCAGACTTAAGATAAACCAAATCAGATCTGTGCTGCTGGCAACTCATAAGACAAGATCATTCAACTGCCAACATGCCTGTGTGTATTCTAAAGGATTCAAGCTTGTGTCATGGTCTTGCCCATGTACTTACCAAGAGCTAGAACAGTTTACCTGCCAAATCTCCCCAAACTGGTTTCTGATCCACAGTATCAAAAAATGAGAACAAGCATGAAACTGATCTTCTGTCAAGAAGCTTGCAAATCCATCATTATTAATATATTTTCTATTACTCTAAGGTAATGATATAGATTCTGTAATTAAACTAGATCGTAGCAGTAGATAGTTTTTGTTTGCTCTATAACTGGTGTTGGGAGATTGAGTGACAGTCTTCTTATTTACCAAAATGAAAATGTAGATACTGCCAAACTGATGGATTTCATCAGTAGCTTACACAGGTGTATGAGGTCCTATGGTTATGGGACTATAAGTGTGGGCCTATATTTATACTAGCAACTTCATTCTTCACATCTTCACACTTCATTCTTCTTGTGAAGATGGTAATTCTTTTATTTCAAAAGTTTGATTATTAACCTATGTTTGGTTTTATTTGCAGTGCAATTAGTTCACACCTGCAGACCTGTGGTTGCTCTGTAGTTGTAGGAAGCAGCGCAGAAAAAGTTAATAAGGTAATGCATTTTCTAATTAACCAAACTGAAATTCTGATTATTAAGAGTGTTAGTGTGTTATTTGGAACAAGGTTTATAAACACACTTGAGGTGAAGGAGGAAGGAATACTGTTGTGTGGTTATCTTACTGCAGCTGATTTGTCTAGCAGTTGATAATTCTGCCTGAAAATTGCCTTAGCAGTTGTGTTCTGGCAACTGTAAGAAAAGCAATGTATTTAATTGTTACTGATATAAACAAGTAGCAAATGAGTCTGAGCTTTTAAAATCAGGCTTATTAGCTAAAATACACAAACTGAAGAGGTCTGAACTGGCTTGCCCAGTTCAGCTATGTCAATGGCTACTGTCTGTGTACTCTTAAGAAATAAGTGTCTGCATAATTTTTCTTACATGGGTGAATAAATCTGCATCATGTACTGCTTGTGTTTTATGTTCTTTTTAACGCAGATTGTGAGGACATTATGTCTGTTTCTTACACCGTCAGAGAGGAAGTGCTCCAGACTCTGTAGAAATGAGTCTTCTTTCAAGTACGAGTCAGGACTTTTTGTTCAAGGCTTGCTCAAAGTAAGTATGCTTAGGAGAGTTCTATTCTTCTGTAGTCTAAGAACTTTATTCAGTGGATGGGTGTGCATATGATTTGTGTGCAAATGGTATCTTCAGAGAAATACGTCCTCTTCCTTTGATTCCTTTCTGGCACTATAGCTTTCCTTGTAACTAGTTGCATGTGAAAATTCCAAGCCAGTCTTTCTTCTGACACATATGTTTCTTGAGTATTGTCCAGAATTGTTCCTATGCTTCGAGGTACAATAATAATACTTTTTTTGCCTACCTGGGGCTAGAATCCCAAAAGGCCCCAAGTTTTTGTGTCGTACCAAAAGAAAAAAAAAAGAACAGTTCATCAGTCGTACAGTTTCCAAGTATTTTTTTTCACTAAAACAGGATGCAACAGGAAGCTTTGTGTTGCCCTTCCGTCAAGTAATGTATGCCCCATATCCTACTACACATATAGATGTAGATGTCAATACAGTGAAGCAGATGCCCCCTTGTCATGAACACATCTATAACCAACGACGATATATGAGATCTGAGCTGACAGCATTTTGGAGAGCTAATTCAGATGAAGAAATGTCTCAAGATTATATTATCCACACAGATGAGAGTTTCACACCTGATTTGTATGTACTTCTCTCTTACATCTCTCAGTGTTACTTGATTTGCTTTTAGAAAGCTCCTTGAGCTCTGGTAGTTGCATTCGTTTTGGAGGGATTTACCAGTTCCGTCAGTAGTTTTGTTGCACTAAATATTACTGAAATTCATTTTCAGTGATATTTCTGACCATGTTCTATTGATTTTGTTGCCTGTTTTAATTAGGGATGTAACAGAGCTAAGTGTATTTGACCAGGTCCAATGACTTTCCTGGGTTTACTTCATTTCACTCAAAAGTTTTACTGTACAATTCTTTATTAGCTTTAAAATTAGCAGGATAATATTTCACTTAAATTTTGAATTCAGTTTGCATTTCTGTCAGATTGTAAACAGTAATGCTACTGCTGTGCACAGCTGCTGGGCAGATAGTGGCCCTTCATGGTGTTAGCTCACATGCTTCTTTGCTTTCTTATCTGTAGAAATGTCTTTCAAGATATCCTGCATCGAGATACGTTAGTAAAAGCCTTCCTGGACCAGGTAATTGTTGCTTTTTCAGAAAGAACAAGAGCAAAAGTTCAGTACTTTGAGTCCTAGAAACATACGATTTAACATGAACAGATAATTGGCTGGCTTGTTAGCTCTTCTTCTTACTAGTGCTGTGATTCTTCTCTGCATAACTAGAGAGAAGAATACTCCTGTTTCTTGTAGTATAATAGTGAAACTCGTTCTTATATAGGAAAAACAATGCATGTTTTCTCTTGCTGTGCAACAGTGTCTACAGTTACAGTATTGAGAGAGCTACCTGACTGGAATTAGTTTCCGATAATTTTAAGAAGGAAAATAATGCTTTATCCAAACAGAATTGTGAAACAGCTCTTATTTATTGTATTAGAGCATGTAGAAAACTACAAAACAATGTTGAGTGTATCTGCTGTTCATGTGTCTGATGTGCTGTAATTAAGGATATTTTATATGTGTATGCAATGTTTGTTTATATTTTACATTCTTAAAATTATTCTTGAATTTCCATGTGTACTTAATTTTCTGGTATAATTTTTAACAGATCTTCCATCTGAAGCCTGGCTTGTCTCTAAGGAGTACTTTCCTTGCACAATTTCTGCTAGTCCTCCACAGAAAAGCCTTGACTTTAATAAAATACATTGAGGATGATACGTAAGTGAACAGATAATAGAAAGTAGGCTTTGAGAAAATTGCTCTGTTCTTTTTTACAACACCCTTTATTTTCTTGCAGACAAAGAGGAAAGAAGCCTTTTAGGTCTCTTCGTAGCTTAAAAGTAGATCTTGACTTAACAGCAGAGGGCGATCTTAACATAATAATGGCTTTGGCTGAGAAGATTAAACCAGGTCTACATTCCTTCATCTTTGGGAGGCCATTCTACACTAGCGTACAAGAACGTGATATGCTCATGACGTTTTAAAGTTCTCCACTGCTAACGTGCAATATTGCAATCCTGCATGGTGCGAGAAGACATCTGTTAGTGTGACCACCACACATGTGACAATCAGTGACTGGATTGGGGATGAAGCATTAGGCAGATACACTACAGTCTGTCTGAAGCAGGAGAGGAGCATCTTAAGAGAGAATATTAGCTTAGCTAGACAAGCATGATTTTAATGAATCCATCTCTTCATGTGTTTTTTTTAACAGTAAATGTTACCAGAGGTTCCTTTGCCATATGGGTTTAGTAGGTAAATTCTAACATACATACAATAAAGGGAAGCATTTTAATTTTCTTTCTCCAGGGACTTTCTTCAGGTGTGTGTCAGTTTTTCTCTGTTCTGCTGTGTCAGTAATTTTAGTGTTTCTGCAGAACACAATGCATACATCCTCTCTGATCATGGAGGCTGTGGAATAGGGGCCTTCTAGGAGTTTCAGAGAGCTTTTTAAAGTGTTATTATGTATGTGGTACATAATATGAAATAGGACTTCCCTCATCTCCCTTTTTAACATTACTGGCTCCTTCATTTGGAGCATTTAAAGGTGTTTGATTTTTAATATACTGCAAAGTGCTGTTCTGTGTGCAAACTGTTGACTGTTAGCATCTTAAAGAGCAGCACTCTGCACGTGGGAACTGGATCATTATTTAAGCAGCTTTGTGCCTGTAAGTGCCAGCTGGGACACTGTGACACCTCCTGCAGTGCAGTGTCAGTAATCCAGCATAATTGAGCTCTTTTAAAACACAAAACAGAAAAATGTGTCATTCAGCAGCAGTTGTCAGTCTTTCTCTCTGTAAACTGCTGCTGTTCTTTCCGTTTCAGTTAAAATAAAGTTCAGATTAAAGGATTAGACCCTCCCAAAGAACACTAAGGTGACAGCCAAATTAAAAGAGAAAACAGTGATTTTTTAATTTATTTTTTTTTCCAATGCTATTAATATATTTAGTAACCCTTAATTCGGAGATGAGCACAGCTATGGACTAACATTATTAGCATTTTACTACGCGAATGCTAGTCAGTAATCTTGCCAATCTTCTTAGATCATCTTAACACATCTCTGGCTTTGCTTTGCTTCAAAATAAATCCCTGTTTTCTGTTCACATGCCTCAACCTCTCTTTCTCAGTAGTAGTTAGAGGGGTATGGTGTCAGGGTAATCCAGACCCATTGTATTGGGTTTGAACACGTTTGGTGTGTGACATTGAAATCATCAGTACACGTGTACTGCGTGTTGCTGTGTCTCTGCTCTGTTTGGACAAATGCAGGAAATATATTTGTGTCATGTTTTAGCGTAACCTCATAACTCAGTATTCATTATGAAAGAGCTGCATGTGTGTTTGAGAAGCCACAGCTACTTTATTGCTTACATTGTTTGTAACACTCCGTGGTGATCAGGCTGCTGTTTTTAGTGTCCCTTGCATGCAGAGAGGCAAAGAAGGTAACAAAAGCCAGATTCCCAACTTTTCCTGAAATGCGCAATACTCGTATTTTACAAGGAATATTGTCCTTCATTTGGGTGTCCATAATTCCCTTACATTTTCTGAAAGACAAAGATTCACAATTACATATTTAGAGCTTATGAGAGACATGGAATTAAGCACCAGCTGCACACCATCTTTGTGAATGAACATCATCAGCATTACCTGGTTGAATTAGTAACGTTTTGTGGGGCTGTTTTGTTGCTGTGTATGTATGTAGGACTCCCAATAAGCTCAGTGCTTCATGAGGCTTGTCAGAATTACACTGATGTATGTTACTTTTGCCAGGATTGTGTTTGTGTTCCTACCATTTTATTTCCTTCTGTGTTTTTTATCAATTGATCCATTGGAGAAGAGCCTGATTGTGCTGTTTTTACTCTCATGTCTAAGATTGTGAAAAAAAAAGGATGTAATAAACACTGCTGAAACTGCCAGTGTAGAAGTTGTGTTGAAGTCTAAAGAGCTTTAAATGTGCTGCTGAGATTAATCACTTCAGCTTGATAACACTGACTCTGCTAACAGCAAAGGTCTGTTTGTTTACAGAAGATGTCACTTTTTGAAATTACTAAAAGCTGGGAACTTTATCAGTTGCTATTTTTGTTGGACAACCGTCACAAGTGCAGAATGTATAGTGAAGTAAGTTATTAAATGCATCCGCGTGTTGTGTTGTAAATCTTGATCAGGAAACAAAGTATTTTAATAAAATTCATGCACAATTTTTGACTTCAGTAGCTGCTGATTTTTTTCATAGAATTCCTGTTTTGTATCTGATAGAATCATTATCTTCTATCCTTCGAAATGAGGACGAAACCTTTTTCCTTCTTGTTAAATCAAAAATTATGGCTAGATGGTTAATCGCAGATTCATGGATAGAAAGACATTTGTAACTCCATTTCTGTTAAGGACCTGTGCATTTCAAGCTGAGACCAGTGTGACTTGCTATGTCTCTGATGTACTCAGGTAAGAATTTAGTCTCCTTACAAAGTTTTAATCCCATAAGGTAGAGTTCAGAAATGTTTCAAGGAGTTCACTTGTGTCTAGCAGTCGGTGAATACCTTTCCTCAGGATTTTAGTTCCTGACTGGGAATATATAAAGCCAGGACGGAAGGGCATCCACTGGAGTGTCGTATTTGATGGGACTGCAGAAGATACTCCCAGTCTATATATCAGTATGTCCTAATGTCAGTTTTATTTCAGAGCAAAATGGGTGTTTTGGTAGTGTTTTTCTGTCTGAACCACCAATATGATACACCAATATAGCGGGCCCAGGCCTCCCACACTCCACTCCACTTGAAAAAGGCATTAGAAAGATTTCTCTTCCTGTTTTCAGATCAGTGAAGACAAAGGGCAGTGGTCAAAAATTTAGGGATATCATACTGGCATGTGGGTCCCCTCTAGTGTCTAAATGGGAGCCTGAAAAATGTTCATTGTCTTTCCTTCAGTGGTAAAGTGGTGTAAAAACATATACATTAGTGTGCAGAATAGAGCATGGTTGTGTTTACCTCTGAGCTGGCATACAGCTCCGTTAGAGCTCCCACTCCAGCAAAACACCAAGGAAACTCCATGGCAGCGTGTCCTTATTTACAAGGTTGTTCATGTGAGACTTGGATTAAAGGAAGTAATTATCTTACTTTTCAAAGCCATGCTGTTCATGCACATGTCCAGAGGTTTGAAACACAGAGGCTTCAATTAAAGTTCAAATGTATGAAAAACAGACAGTCCTGACAATGACCATCAGGTAAGTCTGACTTCAGTTCTGTCCTGCAAGAACTTTCAGCATACCATAAGGCAGCTTTTCAAAGTAGGAATGAATGGAAAAAGAACTTGCTGCTTAAACAGCATGGAATAGCAACTGGTAATCATTCCCTTCTCTTAAATGTTCCTATCTCTATCGTCATCCAGATGGGGGAGGTCCCCGACACCTGGAAAAGAGCCAAAAGACAATCTGGGGAACTGCAGATTGAGCAGTTTCACTCGGGTACCAGGCAAAATCATGGCATATGTCCTCTTGGAGCCCATGTCTTGCCACATGAGGGAGAAGGTGGCAGTGGGAAGCTGTCAGCATGGCTTGACCCAGAGTGAATGATTCTTCACCCACATTGCTTTCTGTGATAAAAGCAGATTTGTGAACAAGAGGAGAACAGGGGTTATCATTCAGGTTGACTACAGCAATGCTTGGAGCACTCCTCCACAGTGTCCTTGTAGCAACGCTGGATGTTAGGGTCTGGCTGGATGCCCCACCAAGGGAAAAATGCCTGGCTGGGCAGTTAGACACAGAGGTGGTGGCCACTGGGTCATATCTGTCTGAAGGCTTGTGCCCTGTGGAGGGTCTGCTCTGGTGCTTCTTGTCCTGTTCAGCATCTGTGTCTGTGACCTGAGGAGGTGACCAAATGCACTGTTTGCTGGTGCCACCAAACCAGGGCAGGGTGAAGCAGCTGATATGCACAGGGGCAAGGGCTGCTGACCAGAGACCTGGAGCAGCGGGAGGAGAGGACAGGGCCCCTGTGCATCTGGAGCAGGAGCAAAGGGCAGCCCTGCCCTGGCCAAGCCGAACCCTGTCAGCCATACTAGTGAGACCAGGAGCAGCTCTGGGGAAAAGGTGCTGTCAAGCAGTGAGCTGGCAGGGCCAAAGAGGCTGGAGATAAGGGAAGGCTTTTTCCCTATTGAAACAGGGATAGGGAGGTGGTGCCATCTCCCTCATTGGAGGTTTTCCAGCTCGCACAGTATAACACCATGAGCACTGGTCTGACCCCATGGCTCAGCCTGCTCTGAAGAGGCTGGAGACCTACCAAAGTCCAGCCTCCCACTTGGACCCTGTCAACTTCCCATGAATGTTCCCAACATTCCCCATGGCATTGTATGGTCAGTTCTGAGTATCTCCAACGGCACATGTTAAGATGAATAGCAGCATATCCTTCATGTGAAACACAAGGGCTAACCAGGACCTCTTGTAGAAACATGTATCTTCAGCAAGAAAGGGAAGACTGCTAGAAGGGAGGAACGTAGACATTTAAGCAAGGATAATTGGGTAAAATCACTTAAAACACTTTTGGCCGAGTGTCGAAGTAAAAGCTTGATGCTGTGAAGCAGTGATATCCCCAAGGCAAACATCTGAAGCTTCATCCATAACCTGTATCTAACAATAAGCAAAATGTCTGAAAATGTGCAACAGCCAAAAGCTAATTGGTGGAAGTTCAATGCCAGCCTGCTCCTCTTCCATCTAGAAAATTGCCTCATTGCAGTACAACAGTGTCTTTTCCAGCTCCAGTTAAAAATGACTAACGGCTGCTGGACTTCTGGGTTTCAGTAGATGCAGCAACATAAGAAATTGCAGGTCAGGGAATACTGAAATCCAGTTCTGCAGCCTATATATACAGTAATTCAGTATTCCTGCCAAAGAGTTCAGTAGTGTATCTGACTGATGGAACTGCAGCTTTCTGCATTCATCCACAGGGATGCAAAGCAGTTTGTCCTGGCTGAGATTTCTGTCTGTCTCAGGCTGCCTCTTCACTGAAGATTAATCCTGCATCACATTGTCTCCTGCTGGTGTCCTCTGCCCTGCCTCTGTGACTGGAAATGGTTTCTGACAACTCACATTCTGGAGGAAGGGCCTTCTGGCATTTGGGGGCTTTTTCAGCAGCCAAGGGCAGTCACACAGACAAACCACACAGAGCAGAAAGGACCTGGAAAATAAGTAATGGCTAATTAACTTCATGCCAGCCTTTGGCAGAGAACTGGGCACTGGCAGGCTAAGGAACATTTTGGGTTCAGTCTGCTTTTAGCGTTGTTACTGCCAAAGCCTGCAGGTTGGAGACTCGAGAGCTAGCTGATGCAAAGTGATTAACACGTCTGTTGGTTAATGATCACACTAGAAGGAAATGGGCTGGACAGCAAAATTCTCAGTGACCTAGGTAATCAGATATACCAGCCTGTAATTAAATAACAATGCAGAGTATTTGGCTTGACAATGAAACTATTAATTACAGGTTTGAAGTCCAGTGAAATGCATAAGCATGTAATTACAATCAAAGTACGGCTCAGTGTGCAGGTGAAAAATCAATTTCCTCCCACAACAAATCTATGGACACAGACCTGATGGTGAGTTGTTCAAGGAGCATCCCCCCATACATCCCAATGGGCTGGGGCACACAGGTCCGCATCACAGTTGTCTGTGAACATTCCTGCTGCTGCTGCTGGAGGATCCACATTCCCTTTTTCTGTGACTGATTTAATACCTTTCTCCCTATTTTTCCTTATTTTATGCTGAATTTTTTAGCTACCTTTGCATCTTCTTTCCCCCACCAAGCTCCTCCCAACACCCCACACTCAGTTGTTCTACCCCATTGGTCCTAGTTTTCCTACATCTCCACACAAATTTATTATCTCTGATACTGCCACTTAGCCAATGTTGGGCATATGTGGCTTTACCAACAGTAAAGTTCAGACAGCTCCCCTGTCGTTACTCACTTCAACTTGGTTGGACTTATTAAATTCGCAGGCATAATCACTTTAGCCTCCACTCCCCTGTCCAGCTCCTGTTACATACAAGCAGGTTCTCACCACATGCACTGACTGTTTACGTAGCTGGGCAGCAAAGTAACTTGGTTTTCACACTTCTGATGCGGGCTGTCACTGACCCCCATAGGACTTTGGCTGCTGTGGAGCCACATGCCCCACGGGACCTCTGGTAGGCCAAGGCCAATGGGCTCGTGAGCTCTGGAATGTGCAGGAAGCAGACCGAATGAAGTCGTGAGGTACCTCTTGGTGCCAGGACTTCCAGGATGGGGAAACAGAGGGGCACTAACAAGGCTCTTTATAGAGTATAGGAGCATGGGGTAGCAACACAGCACTTCACAAAACAAGCTTGTGGTTACAGTTCGGGGATGCACAGAGTTAGCAGTGCACTCATGGACTTCTTGTGAGTCCATTGAATAAAGTTGCTCTTTGATGCCAGCTGGTAGTGGCAATGGTGGCTCTGTAAAAAGCAAATTGTGCTTTAGACCCTTTCACCAAATCTCACATTCGCCACAAAATAAAAAAAAAAGTAGCTATCTTTCTGAATGTTTTTCAGGATAGTTGCAGCCCAAATGACTGTATTATCTGGCTGAGCTGTAAGGATGCCTGTATTTCAGACAAAATCTTCACATAGATATAAGCCATATACAAATAAAATGTAAACTGTGAAGATGTGACAAAAATGAAGCAATTCCAGTCACCTTTCTGATAATGCATTTAAGGAAAAATAAAGATCATCAAAAATATCCTTAGCTAGCAGACTTCACTAACTTTCAGAATGTCACTGATCACCCAGTTTTCATTCCCATCTGTGCATATTTCAATAGATTTCTTTGTCCATTTGTGAGCAAACCTATCACTCTCTCACATGTGAAAAGAAATGTCTGTTTGTTTGGCTGGCCTTATGGAGACAACGTGACGTCTTCAAAACATTCCAGAGAAGTGCCAGCTTATAAATGTGCTCATTACAAAAAAGTACCCAGATCTAAAGCTTTACACTTTAGTATGAGAGTATATGTCTAGTTTTTTTAATTATAGAGTTTTGTACATAAAAGTTTGTGCAGTGATTGAGAGGATGGTTGTGTTGATGGAGGCTGCATTAAATGTTCCAGCATTTTATGTGGCTTTGGTATGCTTTCTCTTCTGGTAATTTTATTGAAAACTGCACTAGAGGTGACTTTTGTTTTGCTAAAAACTTTCAATTTTTAATCCCTTGGTTTTGTTGGTTTCTGATGCTTAGTAATGGCAGATATTACAGAACCAATGCATAGGGATAAATAGCAAATGGTATGTGCGCTGCATTAAGCATGGCCTTTCTACAGAGGATAATATCTGGAAGTTGAAGCAATGTTGAGCCAAGAGCTACCAGAGTGATGCTGAAGCTGCAGTCAGAGAAAACCCTCATAGCAACAGTTTTGAAACAGGGCATCACCCCCACTGCAGAGGCCAGTCCCTGTCTGAGTGAGGAGGCTGATGCTGCTGGTGCCCTCAGCTGCTTGCTCCTGGGTCCAGGCAAGGCTATGACAGGAGCTTTAAAAAGTTAAGAAATAAAAGATGCTGAAGAGAAAGGTTAAGTTACCTTGCAGGAGACTGAGGAAAGAACCCAAGAGGAGGCAGTCTAGTGCTTTAAGCCCCAGCCCAAATGTGGTTTACCTGAGTAAGAGAAGCAGGATGGGAATATAGATCATGTCCCACTAGCCCCTGTTACTTGAACTCTGCTCTTTTGGCTCTACGGCTCAGTGAAGGACAGAGATGTTTTCCTTTGGAGGGAAGAAACTCCCTGTGGCCTTGCAGCAGTTTAAATGGAGAAGAACTAAGTATTTTACACTTGAGGCCATTTGTCTGAACTCCAAAGGGCCTGACTGTGCAGACTGAAAACATTTTTGCTTTTAAACCCAAGCAGGGCTACTTCTTTCCCCAAACACAAGCCAGTGTTATTCTGCTGTGCAATGAAAGATCAATTCTTAGGGCTGTAAAAAGGAGGCTTTTAGACTGCTGGGGTGCCAGAGGTCACAAAGCCATCCTCTGCCCCATGCAGCACACAGAGACCTCCTGTCTATCTGCAGGCAGCTTCTGGGAACAGCTTTGCTGCAGTTGGTGGAGCCTGCAATGAACCAATGGGGCAGCAGACGGTGGGATTTCAAATGCTCTCTGTTTGCAAAGACAATTCACAGAGTATTTCGAGTCAGAAGCTGGGAAGAACAGCACAATGATACAGCAAAAGCAAACTGCGTGGTTATGTCTGTGCTGAAAGGGCAGCATTTACTCCAGTGCAAACAAAGGGTTTGGGTGGAAGGAGGAGGAGTTGGAGCGGTTAGGCACCAAATTCTTCCCAAGTGGGAAGGTAAAAAATACCCCATCCGTGGAGGTCAGGGAAACTGAGCCAAAGCCTTCTTGAAAGAAATGAAAAGATGCTAGGGAAGGCAGAGCAGTGAGAGACCATCAGTGGTCCAGAAGTGCAAAGAGAGGCTAAGAATTGTCAAGGCGGTGTGTGAGAATCACAGCACTGAAATGAAACCCAACAGAGGTATTCACAGGGTGCAGAACAGCCTTAGCGGGTGTGTGGTTACTCAAATACACATGCATGTTGTTTTGTTACATCGTGTTAGCACTTGGTGAAATGCTGGGCGGGGGTTTCATAAAGCCAAGTAACTAGTGCTGAGGACCTTAAGTCCACAGTGTATTTGTGTCAGCAGTTTCACTTCAGATAACCTTTAGTTCCATCCCATACCCTGATTGCTCACTAGCTGCTGGAGTGCCTCTTCCCTTTCAATCTAACAGGATACAATCCATTTTATGCAGTCCATTAGGTAAGCCAAACCACAGGGAGGAAAGGTGATCAGGTGAATGACCTTACGAGAGCATTCCTGGGGTGAGAGTGCTGCAGATGTACCCTCTGACCAGGCAGCTGATCACGCGTAATGGGTATGAGTGTTCAAGTGAAACTAGGAGGGAAGAAGGATACCAGAAGGGAGAAAATGGGAAAAAAACAAAAAAGAAAGGGGATAATTACCCAGGAAGCCCCAAAAGAAGAGGAAAAAGGAATACCATCAGGCCGTTATGTTCCAAGGTGGCATGGCACAGGCAAAAATTAATCTGAGATCTGTGCCTCTCCTTAGAAAAATTGCATGTTTTGTCATGAATTCATCTGAATTTTCAGCATTAAAAAAAAAAAAGAAGGTTGAAACCAAATAGATACGAGAATTATTGTACTTATGGGCCTCTTTTCCCCCATATCTGGTTTGGATTACTATTATTTTCTTTCTACTGTCTGAATATTGTTGAAATGCATTTATCTGATTCCTTCCTCCCATTTCCTCCCACCTAGCTAATCACTGAATGCAGTCAGCATTTCTAGCAGAAAATTCATGCATTCATGCATCATGCATCAAAAAAGCAGGCAGAAACATGCCTCAGCAAATACTCCCGTAATGCGCTTTATCATGAGAAGAATTTTTAAAGCCATCATTGCATACTGAGATGCTTGTACAGATGTACGGCTTGATCAGAGGCTACAGAAGCAGACTGAAAAACGTTTACTGATATCAGCCATGGGATGAGGTCAAGGAAGAACTTAGGATGTTTCAGTTTTTTACAATTTGTCTAGAGCAGTCTACAGAAAGGAACTGACTACTGTGTTCACTGCTGTAGGTTCCTGCAGTTCCAGTGTAGCCTGATTCCACTTAGTTTTACAGGGTTCCTCTCCAAGGGCCTTTTGTGCTGCAGCATCTCCAGTTTTCAGAAGTTTGGCTTCTCTTTAGAAAAATCATAAACACAGAAGCGAGGCATCTTGGAGACATGTCACACTTGCTTGTGGGCAGAAATCGTGGAATGCTGACTATTCTGCATGTCAAATCTTGGCAATGGCTGGAGAAAAATAATGCCATTATTGAAAACAGCATTGGTTGTTTTGTTTTGTTTTTCCTACAAAGGCAAGACCCATCTGGTTCTTATACTAATGGAGACTGTGTCTACCTGGTTAAGCAGTGCAGACTTCGCCAACTTAAGGACAGACTTCAGAACCAGGATATTTTTAGTGTTGTATGTTTGAAATCTGCTTAGCTCAGGGCAAGCAGGGAGGCTGAAGGTGAGGGGAAGAAGGAAAGAGCACCAAGTGCAAGATCTTTGTGTTTCTATGAGTCCTGAGGCAGGAAAAAGCTAAATGCCATCCACCACAAGCTGAAGGGATATTGTTAACACTGTGGCAGCATCTCAGAGTTTTTAGCTTGATGCATATGTGAAAGAAACAAGCTCTGGTGTCTGTAGTCATCTGGATACTGTAGGTTTTAGACAGCTGTTTGATGTTCTGGGTTGTTAGCCCTACTTTTCTTGTTAAGAGATTGCTCTGATGAGTACAAATGATCCTACAGGCAGGCGGCTGCAGAGATAAAAGGTGATGAGGTTTATACCTCATTAATCAGTGTTAACTGATTGTGGTGAGCCACTTGAAGCTAGCTAAAGATGGTTGGAACGGGAATTATTCAAGGTCTGCTATGTTTTAATACTGTTTTGCTTTAATGAGCGATTTCTCTGAAGGAGACATTTTGTTTGCTGTTATGTTTTTTTTCGGGGAGTGTGTGATAAATGCTCCTGGGCTAAAGGGTAGCAGAAAAAGCTCTTGAAAGTAGAAAATTTTAGTTAACAAAACAGCTGGGTTTTGTCCCAAGTGCAGACACATCTCAGTACCACTTTGAGCCAAGTCATGGATTGTAAGAAAGCAAGCTAGGCTTTGCTCTAGAAGGCATATCTACAGCAAGGATTTCATAGCCTTGATGATGCAAACATGTCATTAACGATCAGCTAATGACAGGATTGCTCATTTGGACACCTAAACCCAGCAATTGTTCACAAACCCTGTGGTGCAGTGAGGCCCAGCTACTAAGCACAAAGCCTTGCTGGCTGTGCAGAGAAGTGCTCACACAGTTACTCTTCAATCTGTCTGATGTGAGGTGACATGCATACTTACGATGTCCAACTTCTCTGCTCCCTTTTCTGGTCACAGTGATTTTCAGGAGGAAAGGAACAGGAAGCAGAAGCAGAAGTGGAAACAGAAGGTAAAGGAGAAAGTAAACAAGGCTCTTACTAATTACCTTCCTGGAAGTCTGCCATACAACTATGTTTCATTAAGGCACTTAGGCAGAGTGAGATGAGAACTGTAAACCACTATAAAGAGGTTTTGGAAAACAATCACAACCTCCCCAGAAACATAAATTAGCACGTGAACAAAAGAATAAACATGACAGAATTCTGGTATTTTGAGTGTTCCAGTTGCCTGTATATGCAACTAAACAAAACCAGAACAACAATTCTTTGTAAAAGCTGTTTCAGTTGAGATGACTTTGTTTGCCCTTCATTGTCTATACAGTAACTGCTGAACTGTGAAAGTTGTAATGGAAGTAACTTCTCTTAGGCTTTTTATTCTTTTCATTTCAAAGCTTGCAAGGACATTTTTGACACTGTGTTATTTGGTTTTTACAAGGACTGTTATGGGCTGTAGAAGTGACAGTCTCACTTGCTGAGGAGCCACGCTGACAAACTGAAATCTCTCTGTTCTTTAATCTCAGGTGTTTTGAATCTTTGCGTGTTTCTGCATGCAGTTTATTATCCTTGGACCCCATTCAGATACAATGATCACAGACCTAATGGGACTGGAGCAGTCCTGATGGAACCATCTCCCACTTCACATTATTCATGAAAGTTATTTAGCAAAAAAAAAAATCAGAAACAACCCAGAATGACGTACACTTGAAAAAAATATGCTAAAACACCTTTGTCTCCAATGTAATACAATAAGACTTGTCCTGGGTTTAGCAGTAGCAGTCAATTTTTCTCCTTCTTGGTAGCTGGTGCAGTGCTGTTTTGACTTCCAGCCTGGGAACAGTGCTGATAATACTGATGTTTTCAGTTGTTGCCAAGTAGTGTTTACCCTGACCAAGGACTTTGTGAGGCTCATGTTCTGCCAGGGAGGAAGGGAAGCCGGGAGGAAGGAGAGACAGGACACCTGACCCAGGCTAGCCAGGGAGGTATTCCATACCACAACATGCCTGGGGTGGGGGGTAACCAGGAGTTACCCGGAAGGACGTGGAGTCTTCGGGGTCGGACTCGTTTCTTGGCCGGTGGTATTGTATTCTCTTCCCTTGTTATTTTCTCTTATCATTGTTGTCGTTGGTGGTAGCGGTGGTGATTTGTGTTGTACATTGGTTGCTGGACTGTTCTTGTCTCAACCCGTAGGAGCTGCACTCTTTCGATCCTCCTCCCCATCCCTCCAGGAGCAGGGAAGGGGAGAGCCCCCGACGGGGGGGGGGGGGGGGGGGGGGGGGGCGGTGCTAGGTTTTAAACCAAACCACAACAGACTGAATTCCAGTATTATCAGACTAGGATTCCTTTGGCTCTGTCTTCTGTGTAGGAGGTGGAGTTGGCTTTCACAGACTGGATACTAGTTTGTTAATGGACATCACTTTCACGGCATTTTGGGTACCTCTTCTGTCTCTTTACTTTGGAGGTACCCATAAAGAATGTTTTGTCATGAGGTAGCTCACCTCAAGATCTTCATTAGACAATTAAGACCTCACTGAATTCATGGTTTGATTTGATTTAAAAGACACATCTCCTGAACCCAGCAGATTCAGAGATGTTCAGTGGACCATGCATAAATCTGAAAATCATGATGGAACTTTGTAAGCAAAACCAGTGGTCCCATACTGACTTTCTAGAAACTAAAACTGTGAGATTGTAATCCATGATGACAGGAACAGGAACATCTTGCATCAGTTTAGTAAAAAATGGCAATATAAGAATGTGTGATTAAAAATGCATGTGGGAGTTTATACATAACAAGACTTCAGGGCCAACACCGATGTTTTTTCTCTTCAGTTTCAAATCTTTTTTCTAAAGCATAAAGCCTCTGACTTAAGGCCACCGGGAATTCCAGTATCAGAAAGGACTGTCTTTTTTGTGTCATGTGCCTGTGGATGCAAAGAATTAAAACATTACCACATTCTCTACCTGACTGTGAACATACCGCAAGGACAGAGCAGTGTGGATGGAACTTTCTCAGTTAAGGCTCAAAAAGGCACTGAGAACTGCAGTCTGAGTTTTGTTCTTCACTTCCTTTCTATATTCAGTCCTTCCCACTGGACTGATTTAACAGGTTGCTTGGCCATCTGGATATAAATAACCAGTGATTAGTTTATGTAGTCTGGGAATGTATTTACATAAACATTGGTAATTTAGTCACCCTGAAACCAAGTTAAAGTGTCTGCAAAAGGCTTCATGCCCAGGTCTGTAGACTCCCACTGGAGTTACGCTAAGAAGATTTCTGTATGTAGCCAGAGCCCACTTATGCACATTTCATTTTATTTATTCAAACCTCGGTGCCTTTCCTTAGAGAATTATATTTCCTAGGCAAATAGTACCACTACAGATAATCCACAGGGATGTCTAGACTAGCTCTATATTTTGAAACGCATTCCCCACTCCTTCTATTAGTCCTTTTCACTACCTGGAACGTACAGTTTTATTTTGTGATGGATTAGCCCATATTTCTACATCTCAGGGAGATGAAGAGGTGTGCTGCTACCTGCTCTTACTGAATAAGTACACTATATTTTACCTGTAGTCACAGAACTGGTGTTTTGAGAGATGGGACTACTATTAAAGCTAGTAACTTAATTAAAAAAGGAAGTCGTGTTCCGAGATGAGATTTTAGAGTATGAATACTTTCTCTCTATCAAGTGAGCCCTTAATGTTATTTGAAGGAGACAGTCACCTTGGAAAATGTAAGCCTTCTGGTTTAACTCTGATTTGGAGCTGTATTTTCTAGATTTGTTTAGTTTACAAAGGAGTATCTTGTATGCCTTTGAAGGCAGTACTGGACCTTAGCCTTTCCTTTAACTGCTGTGGTAGGGAAAACTTTGCAAAACTTGTCAGACTCGGATGATATTGCTGTACGTGCAATGAAAAGTTAATTGTGTTCTTCTAGATGTTCCTATAGATGTCCTCAGTGAAACAGCACAGAGGGAAAAAAATGACTGCCAACACATCCCTGCGGGAAGCTGAAATGCACCATGTCTGCAGCCTTCAGCGTGAATGGGAGAACCAGCTGACTGCTAAAGAATAAATTTTAATACATGCTGCTCCCACTGCAGTATGCATGGGTCTGAGCCCTTCCTGGGGTCATGAGCCCACTCATCTTGGTGCCTGCTGTTCAAGCAAGTGCACTTCTTTCACTGAACTAGCACTTTGTCCATGGTTTTGCCTGTAACGCAGCCTTCCTTGTACAGAAGATAGTAGTGTTATCTTTAGATCAGAGAGAATTAAAAGGAAACACATGACAGTGTGCTCCATAGTCTGTCTTGTCATAATAGTCTGTGAATTAAAATTTTAGCTATTTAGTGTTCTGGATTTTCTAAGTCCTCAGAGAATAACTTTAAAAAGTGTGTTGTATTTAGGTATGTTTTACAAGACATAAACACCAAAAATGTCTTTCCAAGGACTGAAGTCTTCCTGACTTACAATAATGTTCATAATAACAGAATTTTGTTATTTATGTATTCAACCAGCTGACACTAGTGCATTCAGCACCTAAACTAATTATATGCTGCAAAAAAGCTCTTCCTAACCTTCCATCTCCCAGTTGTCAGACTGGAAAATAAGCTCTAATAACACATCTGGGAGTTCAATCTGGGAAGAAACAGACCTGAATATCCAAGTGCTCTTGCCACCCACTTCTCTTTTATATGAGGGCTTCTCCAAGTTGAGTGCCTCTTCTGCTGATAAAATAACCCAGATCCAAAACAATTAGAGCCTTGAAAGCTTTGAATTTTCCCTAGGGACTTCCAGGCAGCCAGTGCAGCTGTGTGAGCAGCAGTATAATGCTCTCCTGTTGTCAAGGCTCACTTATTAAGTGGGCTGCCAGGTTCCAAATGAGCTTTGGTGTCCAAATGGTTCCATTAAATAGGAGAGACTGGGGCTAGTCAGGGGATAGACCAGGCTGAATATAAACCAACAGTAATCTACAGCTTTTCCAGTTGCATATTCTGAAAGGTGCTAAAGTGTTACTTCAATACTCAACAGGAAAGACCAAGTACCAAGTAAAAATATGTATAATTTTGTGTATGAGAGTCTTTTAAAGTGTGTGTTCATACCCAAACTGTTCTATGTGTCATATATAACACATGGTATCCCTTGGATCACATACCAAGATGGTATCTCTTGGATCACACATCCAAGAGATACCATCATACCATCAGATTTCTGTGCCCCATCTATGTTATCAAGTGTTTACTGACAAAGCACGGCAGACATTCGCTCATGGTGTGCGTCCGTTCAAGATGTGGTTGGAGTATTTAAAGAGTAGTGAAGTTCTGCACAACTTTTTTTTTTTCTTTCTTTCCTAAGGTATTTGCCCCATAATGGCAGACCAGCACAGCATGGACTTACTGCATTTTGTATGAAACATTCAGAGTGGTTTCAAAAAGGGGTATAACTGCTCTACTAAACACTGGGATCACTGAGAACTTGGGCAAAGAGGGCAGACTGCAGGACTTTGCATATGGTGCTTTGATGATCTGCTCTAAGCACAGGTGGAGGAGGGATCATGGTAGCTTTAAGCAGGAACTAAGAAGCTTTGTGGGGAACCTCTAAGAGTGGAGGGATATAGGTAAGAGAAAACCTGGAGACAGATTTACTAGTAGCCATGCTTGGGGGAGTATTTTAAGTAGCTCTTGTACATTAGGAGAGAGTAATGCTGGATTATGAATATGAATGATGTTCCTTTTGCCTCTTTCCATGGAACTGTAGCTATATCTTTATTTCTGTGTGTCCTACAGTAAACAAAACATTTTTCTTTTTTTCTATTGTGGCAAATGCTGTTGGTTAGGTTGAGTCTGGGTGGGAATGTAAGCTTGTCTGATGGTTGATGTTATCTGGAGATCTCCTTGCTTCTTCCCCCAAAGATACTGTTGTGCATTATGTCATCTCACTGCCAGCAAGGGCTGAAAGAGAGGGCTCCACTTCACAAGCCTTGGGTCATTAGCTCAGCTGATGTCCCCAGATCAACCACCATAAAGCCTGTCCTGTCTGGTGCTCCAAAGGTTGTAATGGTTTCCACCCGCTGGGGTGATCACAATTCTGTCCTTTGCTATATGGGATCATTAGGGAAAGTTGTTTTCAGCTGCGTCTTTTCTGTAATGTCACTTGGGTTGAAAACAAAATCCTCAATCAAATAGCTCTTAACAGAAACTGAACCAGCATGCTTTGTAGACTTGACAGTGCCTTCATGGTACATTAACATCGCAACAATCCCAGGAGGAGATAGAATTTTGCCACTAGGCCCAGGAAAGCATTCTTTCTGCTGTTTATAAGGAATAGGAAGCAAAGATTCAAACAAACAAAAGAAAAAAAGAAGTACTTCTGTCAAAATGCAGTAAGATTATAGCACTTTCTGATCCACACATTTCTGGCAAATAAATCCTATAAATCCTAAAGAGATGTTGCAATTGTAAGCACAGAATTAAGTTCCAAGAACAGCTTGAATACAACCATTGTCCTGAGAGAAGCCTTGAGCAGTGTTTGAGACAGAGAAAAAAGTAATTGGATTTTGCTGTTTACTTTTTGCTGGGTATGAATGGCAAACAATACTTTAATCTCAAGGGGACAAAGGGCACTGAGTTCCACTCTTAGGCACCTTCATATAAATGTATAATCTCTTAATTGCCAGGAGTTGAACATTTTCTCTGTTTATGTTGCTAAGATTTTGCAAAACTTGTTTACGTGTACTTTAAGATAAAATCTAGAAGGTATTGCCTAATACCAGCAGAGGGGTTATATCTTGCACTAGAGAGTTCTTGAAAAGTTTTCTTAATGCAGAAACAAGGCTAATAATTCAGTTACATGCTGTCTTTTCCCTCCTTGATTTTAGCATCACTCACGCTGCTTAGGGAACACCAAAGAGATTGCATTACCACAGAGGTGCACACGTCCCTGCCTCTCCCCTTCAGCTGCCAGCCCTAGAAACCTGTGGGAATATCCAGAGGTGAGCAGAAACAGACAGACAGCAGAGGTAAATAACAGGATTCATGCAGGTCTCCTGACCTCAGCAGTGTTTCTTATTCACTCCTGAAGCCACCAGCAAATTTAGCCCATTGGTGTTCAGCTGCTCTACAAATGACACAGGACTCCTGCAGGCCAGTGCTGTGAGTTTTGATACCAATAACTGTATCTAAGTACCACACCTCCAGGTTATTGCCATCATCAGACCTCAGTGTTATTTGTTTCCCCCCCTCATCACCACATTTTGCTCTTGACATTATGCTCTTGAGGCAGACCTGGAGTAAAGGCAGGCAAGAAATGGCAGTATGCCTCAAAAGTGCTCTGCCCTCTGGCACCACAAGAAGGCCACCAAATGTTCTTGCTGATGCCATTCAGCTGCTGGAAATGAATTGTTGTATGGCAACTATAATTACCAGGACAATCAGCAGAGGGAATAGCTGTCTTTCTGAATCACTGAGCCAGAAAATAAGCTTTTGACAGGATCATCATAATCTCTGGCCAACATCAACAAAAAAGGATTCCAGCCCTAATGGAGCTGTCATGGGACCATCAAATGGTTTATTCAGAGTTTTTGTACCTTCCTTTCTGGTGTCCTGCCTCCCAACAGGTCTGGGAATGGTAAGCCCTGGTTGCAAGTAGTAGCCATTATACAGAAGCTGTTTTTTGGATGCTCTCTGAGCCACCCATAAAAATGCAAAGCTAGTGGTAAGGTGCTTTTTGTATCACTGTATTCACTGCTGCTGCTTACCACCATACTGCATATGGTGGAGCACCTCCGAATTGCTGAAAGCCATCACAAGCTAAAAAGAAAATTATAAAAAATTGAAAATAAGTCAATATAAGCAAAATTTGATTCTGTGTCTACTCAGAAATAGGAACAATTTGAAATCCCCCCTGCCAAACCATGTTCTTTTACCACATACATCAGTGGAGATACTGGAGATTTCCAGTCTGTGATACTTTGGAATAGGTTAAACTGGTGGCACAGTTACTAAATAGAGCAGAGATATGATTTACTGCTGTAATATTTCTTCTTAATGCCAACAACTTCAATGTATGCTCACCATATTAAAAAAACAAAAATGAAAACAAAACAAAACCAAAAAACAACAAACTACAACATAGTAACATATGAGTTTAGGGACTTTGGAGTAGAGTATTTAGACCTTCTATTATGACCATTTACAGCATCTGGAAGCATATTAGAAGTACTGCCATGCTAAAAATGGTAATTCTAGCTCTTGTTTTTTATAGGAAAGAAAAAGACTCCTTCTCTTTGTAATCACAGGCGCACATGTGTATGTTGGGAAGCGTAAATTGCCTATTTGTCTCACAAGTGGGGGAGACTGGAGACCACACTTTTGGGTCTGAGTTGTTCTGGCTATGTGAAGCAGGTGGCTAGGGAGTAGAAATAAAGCTAGGAATGAATGTGTGGAAGAGCTGCATTTGTTTGCAAGCCATAAAGTGGTGGTACCTGCTCCAGAGTGAGCAGTTTTGGCTTCACTGCACTTCAGACTATTTCAGCAACATCAGCATCATCTCGCCTTCAAACACAGGTGCAGATTTCTCAGCACTGCAGCCGTAGATGTTTTCAGTTCAAGCTGCTGCAGGCTGTCTTACTCCCTGCTGTGGCCTTGCCTAGGTTGGGGAATACTCGGTATGTTGGCAGAACTATCTGAGGAGCAACTATGCTAGATCTGTGTCATACATAGGAATTTCAAGGGGATGAAAGAGGATTACTGTATTGATCTTGTGGTTATGGCAGCAGGCCTTTACTGTGCAGTAATTTGGGGTTAAGTCAGAACTTAATGCTTGGTACTATGTAGGGCACCGTAGTGCTCTGAAGTACCCTACAGGCTATCAACTGAAAGGAGTACAGGGAGATAAAATCCAATCAGAAGATGTATTTAATTTTACATGCATTGTGGCTTTAAACTATTCAAAATTTTATTGATTCTCTGTTAAGTGTCAAATTTTTTTTATCATTATTCGTCTGGTTTCAATTTTTTTCCTACATAATTTTTCTGTAAATGATACAAGGTAGCCAAATTATGCTGGTGATTAAAAGAGAGGAAAACCATAGAGGTGACCATAGAGGAAGATCTCTTCTATTGATATGAAGGATACATAATGTTCTTTTCCTTCATTCAAGATACTCTGCTGCATAAACACATCCAAGACTCTGAGCCAAAAATGATAAAAGCTGAGCATATTCTATTATGGTACTTCTGTAAACTTTCCTCTTTTCTTCCTTTCATCACAAGGCACCCTTTGTACCTTGGGGTATAAAGCTAGAAACAAACACTAAATAAAACCAAAACAAAACAAAAAAAATTTTATTTAACTTGTTAAAACTTTCAAACACAGTACCTCTGACAGCAGCTCAGTTACATGTCACTGTCTATATGCTCAGAGGGTGTAGCATAAGCCTGTGGCTTCAGCAAAGCTGTGTGACTTACAGTCAGTAGTAAGGCCAGTCCCAATACACACAGAATTGGCTTCTGGTAAACACAAAGACATACTTACTTAAAAAACAGACTGAATCGTTTAAATTACATGTCCAAGGTTTTCTTAGTTACACTATTTGGAAGCTTCATGTGCCTACAGCCCCTGAGAAGAGAGCCTGCTATAACCTACTTCAATGCAAAATCAGCCGATCTGAGCTGCCACTGACAGTGGTTGAGCTAAATGAAGATGCTTTATTTTTTAGTAAAGCATCCTCAGCTTTGGGGGTGTTAACCATCACCAAAAGGGAGGCAATAAAAGATGCTGTCGACAACAACTTCTTAAATGCCCCAGCTGATTTCACGAGGCAGTATTCAGCAATGGCTTGGTTTAAACTGATTAAGGTCTTTGACATAAAACTAAATCAGGAAGTTCAATGCAGAATGGAATAAAAATTATTTATAAGTTTAAATTTGGTTTAGCAAAGCCATAACAATTTCTTGCAGACTCAAATAAAAACCATAAGCTTGCCATTTGAAAGAAGAAAGAGGATAAGGCAGGCTTTAATTTTGTCCTGCTATCCCAAGAAAACACAGTTTATGATAGCATCTTGGTTACAAACATGTTTCTATTCTTCCCACTGTCCCAAGATCAATTTTGATTTTGCTAGCCAGTTTTGTAAAACTGATTGAGGGATACCAGTCTTAAAGACGGTATGTTTCAGCAATTCCTATGCAAACTTATGTCAGCATAAACAAATAGAGAGGTACACAAACTTTGTGATCTATCAAGGAGGCAATGTTAAGTTAGTCATATCAGATACAAAACCCTAAAACAAAACAAAACAGATTGAAAAGAGACATAGGAAAATAATTCTTGTAAGCTCCACTTGCAAGTTCTTGGTTCCTTCAGAGTATCCAAGCACATCTAGAACCAGAAAGAGCAACATCACAACTGCTTGTTCCTGACAGTTTAAATTGTTTGTACCACTGTGATCTGCCCCATCTGTGTCATGCCCCATTTTGGAGTCTTTGTTTTGGTTTTGTTTTGTTCCTTGAGCTGTGTATTTTGCGTGGTAGGAAAAGGGAAGACCCTTGACTTCTGCAGCTTTCCTGTATGTGCTTAGAATAATAGGGCATACATGACCAAATCGATTCCTGGTTAAATTCTGCTGAAGTATGATAACTGGGTTTACAGTCCTGGTGTCTGGCTTCTCTCCCATCAGCAAAGAAGCACTTCCATTGAGTGTGCTGGTGAATGTGGCCACAGTAGGGCTCCAGTGTACTACATGACTACAGAGAAGGACAATGCAGACATCTTCCTGTTCAGAAAGTCAGCTGTCCTTGGTGTGCTTTTAAGCACTCTAGCAATTTGTGATAGTTACAAAAGAAGAAAGGGGACATATCTGAAGTTCAGGAAACAAATCATGTCTGTAGTTTGTCCTTTCTGGGCTTTAGTTTGTCACCAAAAATAAATCCTTCCTAGCCAAAGCTGGCAGGTTCTTGGTATGTTTTAATGATTATGAATCACGGAAAAGAGAATGCTGACCTCAAAGACACTGTCTATCCTTGTTTGAGTCTATACAACAAAATGAATCTTGTCAACCACACCTACTGCAGCTTTAAAACAATTTTCCACACAGCGTTTACAGGGATGCAGACTTTAAACTTTTGAGGATACTGGGACAATGGGAAAATTATAGCTTGTGTAGGTTGTTCACTTGTTTTTACTAGGGAACTTCTCTGAAAATAGTTTTACTATATTGCTGTTTTTTGACCTGGCATCACCCAAATATTACATTGAAACCTTTGAAAAGCCTTTAGGAAATTTTGAGCTTGGCACTTTCTCTTCTTTACTTACTTCTTCTTAGGGGTATGATCCCACAAACTCTTTGTACACATAT
Source organism: Pezoporus occidentalis (assembly GCF_034315485.1). NCBI lineage: Eukaryota > Metazoa > Chordata > Aves > Psittaciformes > Psittacidae > Pezoporus > Pezoporus occidentalis. Next base: position 7,225,533 of record NW_026916220.1, read on the forward strand.
TTTACTGTCCTTAATTTCCTGTACAGGCACACGGGACACAGTAATGACAACATCAAACCAGGTACAGCTCAGGAAAAAGAAAGGACTGATTCATTGCCTGAAAACAGGGAATTGGTAACGAGATAAAAAGCAGTTCCGCCAGTGACTTAAACCTGCTCATTCTGCTGTCAGAAAGAAGATTATTTCTACTGCTATTTGCTCAGATAGCTCTGTGAGAAACACCTAATGACTGCCACACTAACACTAAAAAGTTGTTTGAAAAAGGGTCACTTCTCAGGCTGTTCTTGCTGTATTTCTGGAGGTGCAAGGATCACTTCCACTATCTTTATTTGCACATGTTTGGGAAGAACAGTTAATCAGTCACAATATGGTGTTTCCTCTGAGCAACTCAATCTCCCCTCCCCAGTCACAAACTGCTAGATGCTTCTAAGATACATTCACCTTCTCTGGTTTGGCAGCCAATAGTTCCTAAGCCAAGCCCTCACCTAAGAGGCCACAGATCCAACCTCTTCCTCAAACCAGCTGAGGTTCTGCTTTGCTGCTGCCACGTGGGAGCTGCTCCCACACTTCGCCTCCCATTTTAAGAGAGGTAGAAGCTGAGTCCTTCTGCAATGGCTGGGGAGAAGAGGCCCACCTTCCTTTGCGTTTCACGGTAGAAAGGAGGCAGTGCCAGTCTTCAGCAAACCTTGGTGATTTATTGCAATCTTCTGCAAGCCGGTGAAGCAGGCAGACCTCTCCCCCATACCTTCCTCCAGACAAGATACTGAGCAGTTCCCAGGGACTTTTGTCAATGCTTGCCATAATGTCCTTGTTCTCAGAAGAACACCTTCAGTTTTGCATGGTCCTTTGTCTTGCATCTTTGTACAGCTATGTGGTTCCTCCTGGGTTTCTGTTGCTTGAAAAGAGGGAGTCTGGAGTTTTGTTCACTAAGTCTTAGTGAAAACAGGATTTCCCAAACTCAGTCAGCATTCCTGCTGGGTTTGAAATTCCTCCACTTAAGAATAAAGAGTTTGGCACACGGACATTTAATTTTGAGTTGGGTGGCACTGAAACAGGTCTCTGCTCTTACTCCCCTCTGTTGAAAAATGGTCAGTTGGGTATGTGTAAGACCCTGAAGTCTTTGTTAGCATGAAAAACCAAGAGCTCTTTGTCCAAGCTGTATATATAGACCCAGCTGTGAGGGTGGGTTTGGCTTTTTGTTTGTTTGTTTGCTTTGTTTGGTGGGGCTTTTTTCAAAAGAAGACAGTCAAATCAGTGTAAGTGTAAAGGTGGATTTAACTGTATGAATGGTTGTGTATCAGCCTATTCCGATAAATGCCACGGATTAGATAAACCAGAAGCCCCTTTAGCTGATAAAACTGCAATATGAATGCCATTACTTACCTAATCCTCCAACTCTGAGGGAAGGGATCATGCCCTTTGGCCTTCGCTAGTGTGGTAAAGCACTATGGCTGTGGAGGGCAAACCCCTCCGTAACACTATCTACGAGGAGTGCTGCAAAAGAAGGTCGTGGGGGTTGACATTTTCCTGGTGATTGTTATAGGCTCCGTGACAGATCACAGCTTCGCATTTGTTGCCTAAAGTAAAGTAAGTTTTCCACCAAACCCGGCTAAAGTTCGGTGTAGGATCTGGCCTCTTCCCGGTAGCTGTGAGGAAGGGGGCTGCCTCTCAGACGGGGCCCCATGGGTGGGGGCTGCCGTGGCGGGCTGCCCTTAGGGCTCCCAGGCAGCTGAAGGGAGCTGCGGCGGGGCCCGGCCCCCTCCTCCTCCCCGAGCCCCGCGGGGTGCTCCCTGAGGGCGGGCAGCGGCGCAGAGCCGTCAAGAGGGCAGCGCCGCCATTTCGGTCTCTATTGCTGCTCCACGCCCGCCAGGGGGCGGCCTCCGCCGAGGGCCTCACCACGCGCCGGGGGCCGCGCGGCGGGAGCCCGGTACCGGACGAGTGGCAGCGCCGCTGGGGGTCGTCCTCCGCGGACAGCCGCGCCGTGCTGTCGTCTCCGTTCGGTGTCCGTTCCCTGTCCGTCCTCCGGGGAAGACACCTGGGCGGGCGGCGGCGCCCGGAGGGGTGGAGGTAAGGCGGGGGCGGCTGCGGGGGGGGGGTCGGGTCAGGGCGGGTAGAGGTCGGTCCCTGCGAGGGGAGAGGTCCGTCCCGCCGCCCCACGGGCTTCCCGCAGTGACCGGGTTGCCGACTGCGACGCGCAGCCAGCGCTGCGGCCGGGCGCCCGTTCCCCGTCCGGTTCAGGTCCAGTGGAGGTGTCGTTCCCTGCCGCCCCAGCTCCTCCCAAGCCAAACGCGAGGCTCGACCACTGGCCACCCCTGCAGGGAGGTTCTCCAGGTCCCCGCGCTCGTCGTGGCCCGCCGGCCAGGGCCTTCGCCTTCGGATGTAGGGGAGGGACCCCTGTCCCCCCGAAACGGCAGGTGTGCGCTTGCGTCCCTGTGGCTACGCGTGACTCCCCGGTAAGCGGTAGTGTGGGTACAGCACTTAACTGGCCAGCAGCACTTGTAAAGGTCCTGCAGGCTTCCCCCCTCCCGGGGCTCCCCCACTTCGCCTTGTCTCCAGAAGGTGGGTCCCTGTGTGCCTTCCTGCAGAGCTTTGCTCACGGAGCTGTTGGTCTCTAGAACTTGCGGTACGGAGAGTGCCTGGAAACTATCGAATCCAGGCGCACCTGGCAGGACGCTGTGGCTCCTGCTGCCCGCCGTGTCAGGCGCTGAGCGGCGAGCGTGCACCAGGGTCAAGAGAGAAAGCAGGAGGCAAGTACTCGTCAGACTGAGGTTTGGGTTGTATTTCCCCCTTTATTTAAATCCGGTGTGGTGTCCCCCTGCCAGCCCATCGTCCTGCTGCACCGCGCTCTGACGGTGGTGAGATGCAGAGCCCTGCCAACCGGTCCTGTCGTACCCGTGTTGAGCAAAGGGGTGGGAGTTTGTCTTCTGACACGACAAACGCTGAGGCACAGCACGTTAAAACCAGCAATTTTGCTGCAGTTCTTTAATGTTGGGGCTGAATTTGGTGTTTCAAGAAACTTGGCATGCAGCTAATCTGCCAGGTGTTTCAGTTGTGGGGAGACAGGCTCAGGGTGCCGGATTTTGCTTTTGGTTTGCAGGGTTGCTCAGTGAAAAATGGTTTGTGTTAAACTCCTTGTCCATTAGTGGAATGCAGGATTTGAAATCTCTGCAGGCATCACAAAGTGACAACCTGAGAGCTAGTCTTGAGAGGCTGGCCCTAGGCTGGTTGTGGAGAAATCAGTAATTGCCGGTGGAAGGACCAGCAAACCCTAGAGGTACCTGCAGTTGGCTTAAAAGAGAATGGCTGCAGTGCAAGTGCAGAGTGGTCCTCGCTGGCAGAGGCTTCCTGAGAGTCCTGCCTGAGGCTGATTGTCTTCTAGCAAGACTGCTGCCAGCTGGCATTTAAAGCTGTAGAGGCCTTCCTGCCTCTACTTGATGGTCAGATCAACCTGTTCTGGGGCTGGCTGTGGGCAGTTCTCATAAACAAAATGTTCTAATTGGTGCAGAGGTGTGTCCTAAACCAAGTTAGAGCAAGAACAGGTTACCTTTATGATTATCAGATGGATAGAGGGTGATTGTGGATCCTTCCCACCCTTGCTTAGATTGCAGTGATTTCTTACACAGACAACACAATTGTTTCTGTTCTCCAAAACATTTAATTGTCTTTTTACGCACAAATATAATTTGTACATCATGAGGGAGACTCGTGAGAAAATGTTCTGGGCATTCTCAGTCTGGAGAGTTTGTGGGCCAGGTGCATTACAGTAGCTAGATGGAGAGCCTGTTTCCGCTTCTTCCACCATGGCAAAGCATGTTATTCAACATGTGCAGATTCTTCTGACTGGACCATCATTTGTGACGGTTTTGCTTCTTTGCTCTGTGGGGTAAAGAGCATTCCTGGCACCAGAAAAAAAAAGGGGGAAACTGTTCTTTTGTAGCAGAGAAATAACGCATCTCAAAGCACATCTCAAAGAACAGGGCAGGGGAGAAAGAGCAGCACAAGGTAGACAGGGTATAGCTAAGTAATACTGCATTCCAGAAAGTGCTAAAAAGCAGGATATGAAAGCAGAACAGTGTGATGTTGTTTGGCATCAAGCAGTTTGGCATGATGATTTAATGCTGTTTGCCACCGTATTGGTGTAATAGCTGGTGCTGCTTAAAGTGCATTAGTGAGTGATGTGAAACTTGGGACTGGACCAAACCATTTAAGCTCCTTTGCTGATATTTCTCTCGCTATAAATGTTTCTTTATCAACTGTCAGCTAAGTACTCGTCATCATTTGAGATCCCTGAGGAAGGTACTGTGTTCTGGAACAGAAACTGAAAGCAGCAGAGAGGGCCAAGCATCCTGGAAAGATGGATCATAGTTATTTGGAGTAACAGTTGTTCAAAAATGTATCAGGAAAAATGCGGTGCTGTTCTTTGTTTAATATTCAGTCTTTATCATGAGTCAGGTAAACTGAGGTCTGGAATAGTTTATAGATGGAGCACACTGTTTTTATGTTTCTGATTTAGGATATTATCTCAGGATTAGATGCTTCAGTAGTACCTATGACAGACATGAGTCTTGTGAGCCTCTTGTGAGACAGGGGCTTAGGCTTGTGCAGGTGAGATGGAGACAGCTGAAATAAGAAAAATATAACTGCAGTTTTAACTACTGTACAATTAAATTTACTTCTAGACAAATTAGTATCTTACTACTGCAATAAGCTTCTTTGGTGATGGGTAATTAGTATATTAGTATACTAAAGAAAAAAGGCTTCTGGGTGAACTGCAGGTATGGCTGAAGATCAGTTGTACACAAAGTAACAAAGAGACTCTTTAAAAAAAGTTTGTACTGGGTAACAGTAAGAGGGGAGGTTTTGCTCACTGTTCTCCTGTAGCTTTATTCAGTCTTGCTGCCACACTCGCCTTTTGTGGTGGTTGTCATATGCAGTGGGTATGCTTTAGTTTAAATCTTTACCTTTACAAAAGTATGAATTTTGTTATTGGTTTTGTTTGGATAATTTCCTTTTGGTCTCGTGAGCTAAGGAAAAGGTTCAACAATGTCCTGGGTCTGAGCAGTCTCAAGCACAACTACAGCCTGCATGAAGAATAGATTTGAGAGCAGCCCAGAGGAGAAAGACTTGGGGGTGTTGGTTGATGGGAAGATCTACATGAGCCGGCAGTGTGTGTACTTGCAGCCCAGAAAGCCAGGCATATCCTGGGCTGCATCAAAAGGGGTGTGACCAGCAGGTGTAGGGAGGTTATCCTGCCCCTTTGCTCTGCTGTCATGACATGCCACCTGCAGTCCTTAGCTCAGCCCCAAACACAAGAGGAATGTGGACCTGTTGGAGTGAGTCCGGAGGAAGGCCATGAAGATGATCAGAGGTCTGGAGCACTTCTCCTGATAAGACAGGCTGAGAGAGCTGGGATTGCTCAGCCTGGAGAAGAGGAGGCTCTGGGGAGACCTTAGAGCAGCCTCCATAACTAAAGGGGGCCTACAGGAAATCTGGAGAGGGGACTTTTTACAAGGCATGCAGTGACAGGACAAGGGGGAATGGCTTTAACCTGAAAGTGTGTATATTAAAATTAGAAATAAGGAAGAAGTTCTTTACTGTGAGGGTGGTAAGGCCCTGGCACAGGTTGTTGAGAGAGGTTGTGGCTACCCCATCCCTGGCAGTGTTCAAGGCCAGGTTGGACAGAGCTTTGAGCGACCTGGTGTAGTAATATGCAGTTTATTCAGTTACCTGGTAACAGAGGACCTTGCCTGTCTTAAAAACAAATCTTTCCCTATTGTTGTGAGCATTGGTTTTGGATTTTTGCTTTTTGTGATTTTACACTTATTAACATTTTGGGGTACAAAAAAAAAATTAAGATATATCTATCATAATTATGCAGCTCTCAAGTTTTAAAAGAAATGTGCACAGATAGATGAGTGCAGTCTCTGAATCAGGGACTGGAGGTAAAACAGCTGGGGAAGGCTTGACACCAGTCCTTGATTGGATGGTGCACTTAGTGTGCTGAAACCAGTGAAGTGCAGCTGAGAGCTGTAAGAAATGAAGTTCCATTATTTCTCATCCTTTGGTCATGTACTCTTACTCCAGCTCTAAATTTTGGGAGGACTTCAATTTGTCTTTTCCATCTCACAACTGTTTGTATTTCAAAGCAATCCAACCTTTCACTGACCAGCGCAACATGGTACAACTGCTAGCACTGAGCGTTTCAGGTGGTGCTTCCCTAAAAAATATGGAGTTTCATTTTTTCTTTTTTTACCTAGGAACATACTCAAGAAGCTGTCCACTTTTGTAGTCACTTATTTTTTCTTAAAAGAATTTTTAAGTGACTTCGAATCTCTGTACTAAGAGTCTTAGAATACCATTTTTACTTTCTTATTTTACTTCCCGTCCCCTCCCCCTTTTTTCTTGATGGAAGTACCCACTGACATGGTAACAGAGTGCTTGATAAGGTAGATGTTGAAATAGTGTGTATCCAGAGTGGTATCAAAACCGACAATAAAGAAAAGCTTGGACAAATAGACATGGGCTTGTTTCTTTGGATCTCCAGTTACAGTACTCAAAAAAAGTTGAAAAAAAGCACCAAACAACAAATCAAGTTTAATTGTGAAAGCTGTTACATGTGGCAACAGTCATGTAGAATTTTTCGTAGAAAAGTGCGGTACTTAATTTCTAGACACTGCTTTAAAGCAAAAGGTTGAGATTTGAAGTTATTTGACTTCAAGTAGTGAAAGACCATATTCAGTCTTAGCCAATGCAACTCTTTCCACAGGAATAGAAAGTTGAAATATAAAAATATTCCCATTTTTAACACTGAATTCCAGGCAGGGAATATGAAGATAATATTGCCTATAATAACTTCCTTTTTCTTTTATGGTATATAATTAGCTTGTAAAAGCAAAATTTTTTTGCAGAACGCCAACATAGGCAATTCTTAAATAACTGTTCCCTGTAAATGTGTAGCTAACTGCAGTCAGTTAAGGTCACCTGGATACTTCAGATTATCACCTAATGAGCACAGGGCTTTCCTCCTTTGGAAAAAAAAAAAAAGTCAACAAAACCAAAACAAAACAAACAGAAAGCAAAACCAATCAAACAAACAAACAAAACCCAACAACAACAGCAAAAAAAAACAAAAAAAGCTCTCCCATCCCAAGAAAAAAAAACAAAACCCAAACAAAAAAAACCACTTCACAACAATATTATTTCCCCACAGTAACCATCCATTAAAAGCAGCAAATTAAAAAAAAAAAAAAAATCAGACTTAAATGTGTAGATGTACTTGAACACATTTTGCTGCCGTGAAATGTCACTATGATGTCAGCATATTTGCAAAGTGTTTAAGTCAACAAAATGGAGATTTTGGAGATTAATTAACGTGGTTGTTGGGAATTTAACGTTATCCATGTGCCAGATGTATCTAAGGCTCCCTATACAACCAGTTAAAGAGCTGAACTCTTAGTTGGTGACGGAAAGTAGACTTACGACTCTGAAACCTGTTCTGTCCTTCCCCTGTTTCTGTAAAATAGGAGCACATGAAAATGAACTGGATGGGCCTGATCTCCTTAGCTAAATATCTAATTTATATGCCTAAAATTAGGCAGTTGTAAGTATCTTGTTGTTTGTTGTTGCACCCCTGGGATCAACAATAATGATACCATTCCATTAAGATCACTAAATGCAGAATTAGTTTTCCTTTTTTTTTTTTTTTTTAATTTTTTTCTCTCTGAAGTGGGAAGGAATTTGGAGATATATATTCTCTTTAAATAAAGACATGGGACTGAAGTTGCTGTCTGGCCCTCAAGCTTCTCAGGTAGTATGCTGAGTTTCCATATTCAGGCAATGAATAACAGCACATTGAAGTTGAGCTTTTGGGAATACTCCATTTTCTTCCCCAGTCCTATATAGTCACAGAAATATTTTAACTGTTTTGCCCTTACATTCCAGTTCCACATGTTCCATTTGTGATAAACATATTTTGTGAATCAGGTATGCTTAGAAGTCTGAGGTGGGAAAAGAAATCCATGTCAGAACCTATCCAGTGGTACTGAAGCCCAGTACATTCAAGGTCTTTTTAGAAGCAGTTAAACTGATGTAGATGGTGACTTGAAGCAATGCTTGGCTATGCCTGTATGAGGGGAAGTAAGGTAGGAGAGGAGTGGAATAAATTTGTTTGCATCTATGTTCATACAGTAAATATTTTCAGACTAATCTTGTCTGCTTATGAACACAAACCAGATACATAATTTATATGGTGTTGTGAACCAACATATCCTAAAAATCCATGCTGTAGTTATTGAATATGATATATAGCAAGATGGGTTTGATGTGCCCATAGCATATAGAGATAAGTCAACTTTCAAAATAAGGATCAAAGCTTGGAATTCACTTTTCTGCCTCAGAAGGTCTACTTGTCATTTTTTTTTGAGTTTAAAGAGGTTGAAGGCATGTTAAATTCTCATCTGTCTGTAAAGTAAGATCTTTATAGCATACAAAGGACTTGAGGAAGGTCTCTCTTCCTTACGCATCTTGTACTTTTTTATGCATTAGTGAAGTGATGCAATTAGTAAAATCTATGCAGTATCCAAATGCAGGAGTTGCAGGTCATAAGACAATTGGCATACACTGTGGGAAAACCACAAAATGTTTTTATAGTGCAGAGAGAATACAGAGGAGCAATAGCCACTTGTTCTTCAAAGAGTTTGTCTTCTACAGAAGTGGTGATACCAAGTGCTAGAGTACTGTCCATGTTTACCTTAGACTACTGAATGCTTTTTGAAAACAAGCCCCAATTATCAATTTGAAAATTATTAAAATATGGAAATTAAAAAATATTAAAAAGGGAAAAATGATTGAATTCTTACAAAGAATAAACAAAATAGATGTGACCTCTTCATGGTGTGTTTAGAAGACTCAAAAATTATAAGGCATGTTCTGAATTCCACTTGGACTGTTTCCCAGGAACAGTGGCTGTATTGCTTATCTTTTAGAAAATTGGTGATTCTTTGGAAGTACTTTTTCACATTTAATCTAGTGCTTTTTAGGAGCCATGTTTGAAAGTTCTTTCTTGCTTTTGATCATTCTTCTGACAAAGATATCTCTAATTGTTCAATTTGCTGATGAATAGCATTTTGGAATTTATCAATCTTGCTTGTATTACAAACACCAGCAGGAAGATTTTTGCTAAATAGTTAGAAGATTTGTTGGAGGAACTTGTAGATTATTCAGTGTGACATTATTCTTTGTGACCTTGGTGATCTCCATGGGGCATCTGAAATCGGTTGTTCCGCTGAGACATTGCTGGGAAAAATAGCCACCCATTTTGCACAGAAATTTCATGTTGTGGTAGTTCATTTCACTTCCTTGGAAATGGCAAACTGGATGAGAGATTTTGATGTACAATGCCAATGTAATGCAAGCTTGGAGTAAGCTTCTCTGAACCAAGGTGGTCATGCTGATGAAGTAGCCAGTAAGCTTGCAGTTTCTTGGTTGTCTTGTCTGTGGTAACGTGCTTCTCCTTTGTGTCTCTGAATTTACTTCCTTCGTATGACATGCTGGGTATTACTCATTTTGTAGGAATTACATTTTTATCAACTAAGATCGTGCCAAGGTTTACTGTTTATTTCAGTTTCAAACAGTTGCAAGGTTTGCTCGTTTCTCCTTTGACTGTATTTAATTGAAAAAAAAAATGATTCAGTCTGGTCAGTCAGAAGTTGTGGACATATTAGCAGGTTAGAATCATCTTTTCCTAGTCTTACTAGAGTAGGCAGTCTTGCTTTATGTTGGCTTAGACTGTGAAAAAGAATCACATCCCCAGATAACAGATATGCAGATAGGTCCTCTAAACAAGATGTAATTTTATTGGCTTTAAAACAAATGTCTTTTTTTGGTAGGACAAATTGTTTTGATTGAGGAGTAGCTTAAATTTTATTAGCGAAGTTACCCTGTTCTTGACACAAGCATTGACTAATTTGGGGCATATGTTGCTATCACTGCATTGTCAAAAAAAAATAAGTATATACAACTCAAGCCTTTTTCAAATGTCTTATGTTCAGGACCACCCCATCCAGTGTAATGCTGTCACATGTCTCCCAGTGTTTGGCCAGTGTTCTTCTCCAAAAATCAAGTTTTTGGTTGAGCTTGTAGAAGCACTGCAGGTAGCCACTAGCATTTTTATAGTAAGTGCCCAAAAGAGGCTTAACCTTTTGTGGTGACAGTTCTGAGATAGTGCCTCAGAAGCACTATGGCTCGAAATGAAAGTGCTTGATTGGCTCCTGAATATGCACTAGCAAAGTGCTATGTTGCTAGATGGTGCTGGCTTCCTCTAGTACAGTACCAACCCTTTTAGTTGGCTCTAATAGTCACACTACGATGGTGATTCAAAAGGAAGACTGGGTTGAACGTTAAGATAGGCAAACCTTACAAGGCATTTAACAGGTAGATTTGCTTGTCTTCTTGGAGGAATCTTTAAGGATTGCTAAATCTATATGTAAACCAAACTGATTTGGACACTGAAGTGTACAGAGTTTAGAAGGCATGGGGACATTCCTTTATGTAATTCAGCCTGCATAATTACAGGGATATTTGAAAAAGAATATGGAAAATGTTGGACTCCAGAATGTTTGATGTAAGCAGCAAAGGAACTTCTGGACATTTCTGAGATTAAAAAGTATTTTTTGTTTGGTTGGTTTTTTTTCATAAATGCTGTTGATGCTTGGGAGGACCTGTCATAATGTGACAGACTGAAAGACTGCTATGGATAAGCAGTTTAGAATCACAGAATCATAGAATAGTTAGGGTTGGAAAGGACCTTAAGATCATCTCGTTTGAGCCCCCTGCCATGGGCAGGGACACCTCACACTAAACCACATCACCCAAGGCTCTGTCCAACCTGGCCTTGAACACCACCAGGGAAGGAGCTTTCAAACCTTCCCTGGGCAACCCATTCCAGTGCCTCATCACTCTAACAGTAAAGAATCTCTTAAAGAATTCCTTAGCAAGCCACAGAACAGCTTCAGCAGTTATACAGTAGGACCTCAAGAATACATTAATGCTTCTGTGGTTATTCTTCTGGTTTTGCTACTGCTGTGTTAATGTAGCACTGTCATAAATTATTTTCACCCAGAGATCTTCAGAGAAGTTGGTTTATGAGTAAAATTGTGGGGAGGATGGTTTTGCATTTGGAAAACTGGACAGAGACTTAAGAAGATAGATTGGAATGGTAAATTTAATGCCTGGATTTACCACAGATATCTTTTGGTAAGACCTTGAATTACTTTCTCTTTCAATTCTTGGTTGTTTTTTTGTTAAAGATGGGATTATTAAATTTTCCTTTATTTTTTTTTGTTTGCTGTAGCTGTTTGCGTTCCTTACATATCTTATATGTGCTATGGCTTCTAGTGTATAAGGGATCTAAAGTTATTTCAAGACCTTGTCTTTGTTATATTTTTTTAAATTATTTTCAAGTCTGTGCACATATCAAAATGATTTAAGATAAACTATAATTAACATGTAGTGTTAGGTCAGAATATTTTTATCAAAATTTAGTGTAATAATAAAAAGTTACTGAAGGTTATACTAGAGGGATAACTGAGTTCACCTGAAATTAGGTGTATCACAAAAGATCCCGGGACATAGAATTTGTTAGTCTTTACACACGGTCTAAAGCAGCGGCAAATATATATGTTTCTCTGACTTTTTTACATTGACACAAAGTTAATGTTAAAAACGTAGTAGAGCGTTTATTTTTTAGCTGAGGAGGTTATAGTATTGAAAGTTTTGCTTTAATAGACTTGACTGAGCAGAATAAAAAGTAAGTAGTGGACTGAATCAGATCTTGATGAGTGGCTGGAGCATATAGTTGGAGATGCTGAGCTGAAATGGGTTAATTCAAGGCATCATGTGAGAACAACCAGATTCATGCCTGGTCACATTAAGAATGTCTGTACAGTAATGTCAGAGTGATCAGAGTCTGATCCAAAAGCTTTACCTTCAGAAACATGGTTTTAATGTCAGACTACAGGTTTGATTGTTCAGTTCAGAATTAAATGCTAATTCATTTCACCTTAAATTTGGCTCACGCTTTGCAGTAGAAAGCTCAGGACAGAATTTCAACTTGAAGTACATATTCATGCCTCTGTTGCATTAAATGGAGCAAATCCAGTAAAGCCTGGCCCTTTCATCTACTAAAGCAATATGAGAAACAGCTTAGTGATGCATAGCAAAGCTGGATCTGATTCACTGTTAAACAGTTTTATTCTGTTTATGCACTGGAGAGCAGAGTCACATCACCAGTCACACCTTGTTTTCCTTCCATTTTGATTTCATAGGTGATCCATGAGTTATTTGGATGTTGTGAAAAAATACTAAAATTTCAAGGGGAGCTTAAACAATAATTAAGAGCCTTTAACTGTTACTGAAAACACTTAAGTTTTCTTTTTTTCTGGTAGGAAATATACAGTTCAAGCACTAACTGCTTATAAAGCCCTCATTCATATTACTGAGGGCTGTACAAGTGATGGAACACTCACAGGGATAAGAAGAAAAGATTAATCTTTATTGAGTATCTGCCATGGGGAAAATGTAGACGTCATAGCCAACCAGAAAAAAAAAAAAAAAAAAAAAGAGGTGGAATATCCTGCAAACGTTGCTTGGCTTTCTAAGGGAGTTTCCATCTGTCTCACTGTGTTAGATCTTTATGACCCTAGTGTTCTCATCTGTTTGCAATCAGGTGTAATGAACAGACTAGCATTACTGTTCATCTGTCTGTAAGGTCACTTTGGCAGCCAATAAAATAGCATTCGTGAAAGCATATCCACAGTGATAGGAGATACAAGGTTCCCAGTGCTTTCTCACTTGTACTAGTCAGTGCTGGTCTTGTTAAAATGGTGTGTGTGGTAAAATAAGAAACCAAAATGCCAGACTAGATTCCAGGATAGGGACTCACTTGGTTTTCTTGCTGAGCAGTGTTTCTTTCTTTCTGGGAAGAGTGCTATCATGACTGTATTTCTTCTCTCAGATGTGAAAAGCCCTTAGGCCTGAATCACAGAATCCAATAAATATGATAGGGACACCTCCATCCAGCCAACTTGTTTGTTGTCAGTGGCGGAGGAAATGTTTCATGCTGCATGTGTTTTTAGAGGTCTTAGTCAAATTACTCTTGGGAGCAAGCCTCTAACAGGGTAAAGATGATGTTGAGCTTAGGGTTTTAAGTTTTAGCGTTTAGCAGCCAAATTGATGTGGTATTCTGAATTTAGGAGCATGTGCTGTGTAGAAGGTAACCTGAAGTCATGTGATCATGTCTTAATGTCACATCCACAGAGGCGAGCATTAGCTATATTGTGAAGTGTCTCAGCTCCTCACTTCTAGTACTTGGTTCTAAGACTGGTTGCAGAATGTAGAACAGAGCAAAACCATTTAAGACAAAACTCGTAAAAAGCTAAGAACTGCAGCAATTTACCGAGATTTCTGACTACCGTATGTGTGTTACAAACCTGTCTTACAGTGTTGGTGCCAGATACAGGTCAGTCTGTGTTGTATGTTAGTCCTGTATTAGAGGCTACAAACATGCATTAATATTATTCCATGTTATAATATATGCATGCAATGATTCTGTAGTTTATCCTGTGTATCATCCTCATAGTAACAAGAGAGTATTTATGGTCACTAACATTGTGTGGAGGGCAACTACTGTTCTGATGTAATGAAAACTCCTTTGTGTTGCTGAAAAATACATTTTACTTCAGTATGGCAGTTTGCTTGTGAGAAATGTCTTGAACAATGAGGCATGACTGTACGAAACTGCTAAGCAGTGATGCAGAATTGCCCAGATACGAGGAGGTGAAGACTTAACAGTATGTGCCAGGTGTGTTTATAATTTTTTAAAATTTATTTTAGGAGCTAATGAGACCTGTTTTCTGACCTTCTTTCACTTGACTCTCCAACTCTTCATCACAGTGTTCTGTCAAAGCTTGCAGAAGGTAGGACAGAGGCCATACTGTAACTATTTTAGAACTCAGATGTGATCTTAATCTCTCCTGAGTGATTAGGATTTTTCTTAGTGAGGTCAGCAGGCTCTTTTTCATCCCTGTCCAGCTTCTAATTTTGTGAACTTTGGAGGACAGCATTTATTTTGAGGTTTGAACTGCTCTCTCAAACATCATTGAAGCTGGATGATGGTTTGGAGAAGTTACTGTGGGAAGCAAGACAGTTGGACTGTGTAGTGCCTTGTTTCTAGGAAATCAGTTGAGAAGCGTAGTACACATAATTATGTATTTTCCATTTAAAAGTTATTAATAATACACATAGTATGTCTTTGGAATTAATCATTATTGTCAAGTATAGTTACAGTGGACTTCTTGTGAACTTCCTGTGAAATCTGGTGAGGACAGAGTATTGACGTGGACTTGCTTTTACAACAGAAGTAATAATCATGCCAGCTTCTGCTTGGGTATTTGGTTTTGTTGTTTGTTTTGTGTGCTTTGTGTTTTTTTGTTGGTTGGCTTTTGTTTGTTTTGTTGTGTTTTTTCCTTTTGTTTTTGGTTTCGCTATGTTTTTTCTCGGGGGAGTGGGGGTATTGTGCCCTTCTCCAGTAAATGTTGGTGTTTCAGATTAGATTTCTTAACCTAGGGAGATGATCACATCATGACAAGGTAATTTCCAGCAGTTCTAACAGCTGGCATTGGTAATGATCTTGGCTAAAGAATTAAATGTTAAGTGGTTATAGAGACACTTTTGTCTGTGACTGATGGATTATCAGGTAAAAATGTTGTTGTTGAAGGCTCTCATAAGTCTTGACAGAAATGTGTGATCACATAATTTGCTGCAGCAAGGCAGATTCCAAATTGGGAACAGTTTGGGTTGTTCCAGGAAATATGACTGTATCAGTTCCCTGCCTGCAGCATGCATGGGAGCGTTCAGGCAACATCTATTCTCACGCTTCACACTACATCAGAAATAGTTGAGGCTTCCTGCTTGAAGACCTCCAGTGAATCTTGGGACATTAAATTCTTTTGCTGTATAGAGTGTGACTCCAGAGTGAAGAACTATCTGTACTGTGTGTTTTACTACTTAGGATTTAGCCAAAGTCTGACTGTGAAAGAACTAGGTGGGCTTTCTAAGCCCTTTCTCAGTCTTTGTTCAGTAAAAGATTGTTTGGGCGATATGGGAGGAGACAGCTTCTGGAATGAGTGAATTGGCACGTGTGCCTTTTAATGTAGTGCAGTTAGCAAGTGGTCTACACTTTGGTACCAACACTTATTTTGAAATTCTCTGCACAAATGAGCAGGCTAGAGACAGATCAGTGTTGGGGGCAGCATCTGAACACAGGAATGTGCCAAAACTGTGACCCAGTTTACCAAAAAGCTTATTTCAAAGCTTTTAGGAATGACAACTTCAAACCCTATGATAGAATAAAGAGCATAGGTTGATGGGTTTCTGTCTGGACACTTGCATGTTAGATGAAGAGAGGCTGCAGTGCTTATTTCAACTTAACTTATCCCAGCTCCACAGTTATGACACTGACTGAGCAGTTACATCCTCACTTCAGAGGCCTAATAGTCACCTTCTGTGAACCATCATTCAGATTAGGTGTATGGATTTATGTCAGTATTGCGGTTGTACTCAATGTTGAATGCTGGAAGCCCCACACACCCACCTAATTTCTAGAATTGATGATTTCTTGGAAAAACTAAAACTGGGTTAGTGAATGAGTCCCCTTCAGTCCAATATTCCTCTTGACTGAAAAACAACCTGACTTGGAGACTAAGAGCTGCAAACTTTCCTAAAGCTTCTTTTCTAAAGGCCACTTTTGCTTTTGTAGAGATTTATAGTAAAATCTTAGGACTAATGAGGAGGGAGTAGAATTCAAACCAATAACACTTTTATTGTCAGATGTAAAACATTCACTTACCATGTAACAACATACTGAAGGTGCTGGAAATTCTTTATTATGAGTATGCCCTTGGGATACAGTAGGATTTATCTGCTGTGCAATACCTCTATATTGAAAGGGTGAAGCAATTGAAATTTCTCTTGCAGGTCCCACACCACAAGGTGTTAACAAGGCGAACCCCTGAGATGCACCACTGTTTTGGCAGGTATGTTGGCTTTGATTGCCTGTGATATTAATTCAAGTTAAAATAATAAACTAGAAAGATAATGCAAGAAAAACTCTTGGCAACAGTGGCATCATCGTTCACACCATAACAGTCTAAGGACAAGGGAATCATAGAATGGTTTGGGTTGGAAGAACCTTAAAGATCATCTAGTTCCAACCCACGAAAGGGACACCTTCCACTACTCCAGGTTGTTTAAAGCCCCATCCATCCTGGCCTTGAACACTGCCAGGGATGGGGCAGCCACAGGTGCTCTGGGCAGCCTGTGCCAGCCCCTCATCACCCTAACAAGAAATAATTTGTTCCTAATGTCTAATCTAAATCTTTTCATTGACAGTTTGAAGAATTAAAGATTAAAGAATTCAGTTTAAATTCAGGCTCAAGTTCAGTTTAAAGAATTAAAGGAAGGTAATTGCTTTCATTCAGTAGATAACAGTCGAGGAAGTAACAGACCGGTTTCTGGGTATAGAAGAGCAGGAGTACATGCTACACTCCTTGCCTGTTACTGCTTAAAATGTAAAAATTATTCTGGCTGTCCTGCATTTTTTTAACTGAAACAGCACTTCTGGCTCTGAAAGCCTCTGTTTGAAGTAAGTCTTGTCTGTTACTGTGCAGTTAGTACCACACCATGATTCAGACATGAGAAGAAGAGGTGAAATGGGATATAAGTAGCTCAGAACATGTTTCAGTGTAACTGGATATTGTATGTAGTACTCTTCAAGCCTTCTGAAATATTTGTAGAAAAAGAATGAGATTTTTTCAGACTGGAATGACCCTAGTGTACACAGAACAGGGTTCTGATTTGGGCTGCAGATGGGTCATGTGGTAGAATAGCCTTTGTGTGGGTCTGGAATTTCACCACAGTCCCAAGACTTTCATGGTAACTCTTAGGAATAACTGAATAGGACCAATTTTTACATGACGGTTCCCACTTAGTGCTGTTCTGTTAGAGGTGATAATCAAGGGGACAGCCTAGTAAATCTGTCTGAGAGACATAAGTTAGTTATAACTTACTGTAACATAGTAAGTTATATCTGAGAGAGATGATAGAACAGTATTGGTAGTTACCTCTCTTCTTTATTTGTTGCTTCCTTTTCTGTGACTGCTAGAAAAATGCCTTTATTTCCTGCCAGCTTTAGGTTCCAGGCAGCCAGGACAGCTGTAGACTGGACTGACCAGTCCAGCCTGCTGAAAGTGCTGTTGAAAAATCCATGCCAGCTGGGCCCTCCGTAGCAAAAGAAAACAAGTACTTCCATGATTCTGGTTACTAACACACTTTATTTCTACAGACTTGTGTGTCTTGGTAAGGTGATGGAGAGAAGTAACTTTTGGGTATTATTTCTGTAGTCCTAAAAGGGAAAGGTTTTCCTTGTGTTATTTCCAGTTTTATAAAAACTTAAGAGTATTTTTAGAAAGTGGAGTTAAAGTGCTGTTCTGGCTTTCGGGCTTTTTCTACCCATCTTGCCTGCTTGTTTTGGGCCACCTCTACTTTTTAGAGATGTTATCTCATCCACAAAGTCCATTTGTAAACTTGGTGAGTAGTTTGTGGTTTGCTTCTTTTTTTCTCCCTGTATTTTATGCAGCAGCTTAATTTAAAATGCTGCACAGGAAAGGTGTTGATGACTGCTATTGCCTAGCAAGCAACTAATAATTATATGATGCCCCTATTTTCTCCCAGTGTGAGGTAAGAAGGAAGGGGAATTCCCAGCACTGAGTGCTTAGCTCTGACATTCTTTTTTTGTGACAGAATTTAGGGTGAAAGATTGAGTCTTTCCAGCTCTGTAAAGAGAGTTGGGATGGGTTACTCAGTTCTTTGGATCTTGAGCAGAGGAGATCAATGGTAAGCTGTTTATAAGGAGCTTAATTTCTTGTAAGGAATATACTTATAAGTAATATATACCCTTTCAAGTAATATCTTTGTAATGCATGATATTTCTAATGGTGTCTTGAACAAAGTAATTTCCTGAATTAAAATCTTTTTTTCCTTAATTATGCTGTGGTTTTCACCACCAGGAGTGTTACTAGCAAATGGAGGCCCGATTTCTTCCTTCAATGGGATAGCAATAATTCAGCTTGGAGGAAGTGTGTTTTGTTCCCCAAATCCAAATAACTTTGTTCCAGAAAGCCATTTACTGTGGTAGAGTATGAACCTACACACAGGTTGCAGGTGTATGGAAATCACTTGAGTAAGTTCACATGTAGAAAGGCCTTTACTCTTGGTGCCCCAATGTGAATGCGGAGCTGTTAATCACAGGTTGATGGACAGACGTGCTATGTTGGAAAGAGACACAGGAATGGGAGAGAAGATGCTGGACCTCGAAACCTCAAGAGGTGTTGCATTTTCTGTCACCAACTTAAGTTTGCCTCTTGATACCTTTTTTTTTTCCTCCTCAGAACTTACGGTTTTCAGACAGTGACCTTAGGCAGCACCTTATAAATCTCTTCAGTCTAGAATATTGCTGTTCCTTTGGAAAGTGATACAGTTTGCAGAGCTAAGAAACAAGAAGTGAAGGAAAGGTGACAATCAAGTAGTTGAGATGATTAGAGTACCTGGAGGAGACAAATGTGAACTCATGAAGTAAATCAAATTAATCCTCTGCTCTTCATTCTGTCTCCAAAAATGTGATGACTCATGTATATGCTTTTTTGCATAACTTGGGCTGACACCTCCCACTTCTACTTTATTCTTCTCTGTTTGCTGGTTGAACATGCTAATTTAATGATTATGACCATGCCTATTCTAGTTTAATAACTCCTGGTTCAGAGAAAAAACTTCCTGAGGGACAAAAAGATGCCAAGTTTGTTACCCATTTTTCTGACATCTTAAAGTCCAGATCTATTTCCAGTGTGGATATGTTAGATCCAGAAGACTCTGTTATCCAGGGGAAGTTGGGACATAATGTTGTTTAATTGTGCAGGTTCAAGCTGAGTTAAACAGAGGTGCCAGCGTCATTTTGGAGTCTAGCTTTATGAGCAGATGGCAACACGGAATGAGGCAACTGCGGTTTTCTTCCCCAGTCTGCTGTTGGCCTGCTGTGTGACCTTGGACAAATGACTTGCTGTCCAGTACTTGCTTTTATCTACTATTCTCCAGTCACTGGAGGAGACAAATACTTTATACAGGAGACAGTGAGACTGGTTTTGATAAGAATTTTCTGGTTATATCTGCCAGCAGAGAGAGGGGCCATTTGAAAACCAGGTCTGTCACTATTACAGTAAAGTAGCTTTTATGATCTGATTTTTTTTAGTTTATTGTACTGATAAAGACGCCAAACACAGCTTGGGTACCTTAACCACCTTTAAAGAATTCTAAAGAAGGAAAATGCCCCTTGGGTTGTACAGCTCACTGTACAACCTCTTTTTACCTTTTTATCTTTTTCTAGTGCTTTGTGCTAGCAATTTAGAAATGTGTTTTCCATCATTAACTAAAATGGGAATCTAGACAAGAACTAACTGTGTCAAAATCTACAACAGAAATACCTACATTTGAGCAAATAATTCCTTTCCCCAAGGTTCTAGCTGTAATCGCTTTGTATCTTATCACTACCCTACACCTCATCCCAGAAGAAATCAGTCCCTGGGTTTATGTACTTTGACAAGAACTCATACTACTTTCACGAAAGCTTTAACATTTGCCACGTTAGCAGTCATGGCAGTGGCAGCTGTTCTTGCTCCTGCTGGTCTACTGTATTGATATGTGCTGGGGCCACCAGTGTTGAGGGGACCATTGAGTAGCCTAAGTGTACTGCTGGGCCAGAGTGCTCCAGAGGGCCAGATGGCCTTTACTCCACCGCACTCTGAGGACTGGTCTGGGCTGGTAACACAAAGCCAACACGTTTCTCTGTCCTAGATGCAGTGTTGAAGCATCAGGGCTAGCTAGGGTCAGGTGGCTGAGGTGATCTGGCTGTGCTCTGTATGAAAATGTTTACCTGACTGGAATTGTGTTGTCCCTGTAAATCGTAGTCAAAATTTGTTCAGTCATAAACCCTTTCAGAATATAGGCCATTGTGAGCAATGTCAGTCTAGAGATAAAATTGCCTTTCACTCTTTCAGGTTTCCCACCGAGTAAGCTATTGATAGATAACTGAGGGTTGCTGGAGTTGCTTGTTAGGAACTTTGTTCATGCACTTACTTGATTAATGTGTGTAATTGTTTATTGTACCATATAATCTGACATTTAATCTAGAAGGGTGGAGTTGCTGAGTTGTTATTTGCCATTATTAGATTTCTAAAGCAGGGCCATTAATTACTCTTAATATAGGCTTGTGCTCAGCAATGCAGTAAATTAAGCTGATAGATAAAACATTATTTTGTTGTTCATATTACCCTGTCATTTATAAATTTTGGGGTTTAATTATGTCCTGATCACTGTTTATATTGCTGCATTAATGTTATCTGGCATTAGTATTAAATTCAACACAATCTGGTTTTAATGATCAGTTAAGCTTTTCTTTAGAGAGGCCAGTCTTGTTTGATTCAATAAACTAAAGGAAGAAATGTACAATAGTCCAGTATGTTTCATCTGATGTGAAAGCTGTTTTTCAAGCATGTATAGGACTCTTAAATTCCACTTGATGGAAAACACAGAAAAAAATCAACTGAAAGTGTATTTTTGCTATTAATTTTAGGCAAGTATTTGTTGGCCCTCGAGACTACTCTTACCACTTAAGGTTCGGTAGAAAGGAGACTAAATTACCATCAATGGGCTGGTTTAGCACTATATTACAGAAAGGAGCAATTGTGAGTGCATTTTCTGAAACATTAAATCCTTGTGAAGAATTGGCTCTTAAACTTCATAGTTAGGAGGTCCTTAACACCCCACTGAATCTCATGCTTGAAAAGTATAGTAATTCCAGAGGTGGTTTCTTCCTTTAACAAAAATAGTTCAAAGGGACTGTAACTACTTAGTAGTAGTTATTGTCCATGGGGTCATCATCGCAGTTCTTCTTTAGAACTAATGTAGGACACTACTAGCAGATACTTGTTTCGAACCTGTGAATATGAGTGAATGTATATGGGTGCAATAGCAGAGAAGTTCTGATACTCAGTTTGACATGGAAGCTGGAGTTGAAATTTCAGGTTAAGTGGGAGCATGTTTACCCACAAAAAGATCTCTGCTTTACTTTAAGAAGGTGTTAATTTGATTGTGTGCTAAATTTAAGTATTCATAGGATAGTTTTGTGCTATTATGTGCTCCTTTTTTCCTGTTGTCTTGGGGAAGCAAAGCATGGCTCAGTTCTCATTCTCTGCTTAGAGCTGTAGTTTAAATGAGAATTTGTCTTTATACTGAAAGCTTATTCCTGAAGATCTTTCTACTCAAAGTAGGCAGTAGGATTAACAGTAGGTGTTGGTTTAGTTTTCAGGGATACTGAGGCCTGAAACTGAGTTGATTCCTTGTATTGCCAAAACTGTATTGCACCTGAGAATGTTTTCCTTGCTTCTATTAATGAAACCTTATTTTACATATAAGCATTAATGTGTTTCTGCTAAGAGGAGAATGGGCAGAGGAGCATGCCCATAAATCTAATGATATGCTAGTGATGAGAACATGAATGGATGTTAACAATGGGATCTGTAGCTTTGTCCTGGTTTCGGCTGGGACAGAGTTAATTTTCTTCCTAGTAGCTAGAGCAGTCCTGTCTTTTGGCTTCAGTCTAAGAACAATGCTGATAACACATCCATGTTTTAGCTGTTGCTTAGTAGCACTTTCCCTGACCAAGGACTTTTGAGTTCAGAGCAGCTGAACCTATCCACTTGTTTGGGTTGCTTCCTGCACTCTGACTGTGTTCCAGCAACGTCTCATCTTTTAATGCTCATGTGTAGCTAATTGTATTCCTCGGATAATATCTTAGGAACCAAAACAGTTTGAGTCTTAAGCAGACAAGAAGTGTAATGCTTGACATGATGTTTCCTGTGTTTTTTAAAGTGAAGCTGTAACGTCTGCCTCATATGGGAATAAACCATGCAATTAATCTAACAATCCTAATGATAAAGGGATGTGACAGATCAGAAGCAAGCATATAAGGTTACCTCTTACCTTTTAGCAACCGTATGTTGACATCTCTTTTGTGTGAGGCACAGTTCAGTGTATGCAGTTTCGCAGTCTGGATATGGTATCTCTGCCACACAGGTGAAATACGAGGCAGTATAACCAAAGACTGCTGTTAACAAGCAAAAGTTTTATGTGTCCAGCCTACCTACAACTGTTCTGTGGAGGTTTTTAAGGTCTGATGTCATTTGGGTTAAGGGGTGTTTGTTAGGTGCCCGTGTATTAGAAATTAAGGTTTATTTTATGCCTTCATGGGTATGTCTTGAAAAACTGGAGGTTACATCAAATGTACAAGCTTTAAAGAAAATCTATAGAATGTGAAGGGAAACTATTATATCTCTGTAAGCCAGAACAGCTACATGTTAAATCTGTGTAACCCTCTGTAGATGTAATCTGCTTCACCAAGTTACATTGGACTTTGAATAGTGCATTTTCCAAGGGGCCTATAGAACTTCAGAGGCACCCTTACATTTTTATTATATTCTCAAGACTTATTAATATGTTTATAATAAAATAAATCTCAGGCCTTGAGAGAGGTCTAGATGGACTTCTGAAAGTTATCTGTTATGTTGTATTAAAATATATCGGCATTGACCATTTTATTGCTGTGAGCTTAATTTTAACTCCTCCTGTTCAATCGAGTGATCAAAATGTATTTGAATATGAATGTATGCTTGCATTGCCATGTAACTTTATATTTTTCCATATTCAGAATCTTTCAGTTTTGCCTTTTGTTTTGACTAGGTCTGGTTTTGGTTTGGGGTTGGTTTTTTTTTTTTGCTTTAGTAGGTAGTGGATTATATAGTGCCACTATTCATGTATGTTATAAAATAAAGCAGTTGGGGATGAAGGAAACAGAAGAGTGATGATGCTTAGCAGAATTTGGAAAATCCTAATCTCTCAGCGGTAGTAGGTTAATTCCATTGTAATTATAAATGGTGTAGTCAATATTTGAGGTTTTCTCCTATTTTTATCATGTTTCTTTATAGTGATCATGTTCTCTAAATTTATATATTATTTATAGCACCACACTTTTCATACCAGCTCAAACAGATGTATTAAAGAATGCATCACAGAGTAGTGGGTTTTCTCTTGAATTCCAGATGTGCTGCAACACTTCTGGCTCTGACCTAAATGGAGCTAATCTCGCTTTATTTTAGAGCAAGCAGGAGAGGAATTGGGTGATAGGCTTTTGTCTTACAGGCTGTGTAACTTGTAGTATGTTGTCCTGTTCTTTAAACAGGAAGTATGCAAGAAGAATACTTCTCTAATTGCATTGTACTCCCACACACTTGCAATAATTTAATAATTGAACCTGTGTACACATAATGATATAAAAAGCATCAAACGTAGGTGGTTTACACTGTCTGTATATTTACCTGTTTGCTTTCCTGAGGTGAACCTAAGTTAGAAACTCAGTAGAAACAAAGTGGGATGTAGCCAGCAGCTTTTGCTTAGTGTGTGTGTCAGCCTTCTAAATTGCTGTTTAGCTGGCACTTAAACAGAAGCCTGTTGCAGTTCCTGTGACACATGACTGTGAGAAACACTTAAGTAGAAGAGTGAAGAACACAAGAAAGGGAAAAAAAGCACAAGGAAAATGAAGAGGATGTTTCAGAACAAAGAGAAGGAAGGAGAGAAATTCCTTATAGAGAAAAAACAGTAGGGGAAAACATTTTTCAGTCTTTTTCTGATCATAAAGCAGAAAGGGTGTGTGAAGCAGTATGGAAGAAGCTATCAATTACCATCCAATTTGCTGTAATCATGGCATCTGCAGATACACCTCCAGTGATTTTCACCTTGGTATTCCTGTCGTGGTTTAACCCCAGCAAGTAACTGCACCATGCAGCCACTTGCTGACACCCCTCTGCCCCTACCCCAGATGGGATGGCAAGGAGAATCAAAGGTATGTAAAACCTGTGGGTTGAGATAAGAACAGTTTAATAACTAAAGTATAATAGAATATATAGAATATAGAACTAAAAGGAGAAAGGGAAGAGAAAAAAAAAACGACAATAAACAATTGGTGCACAATGCAGTTGCTCACCACCGACACCCAGCCTGACCCTAGCATAGATCACTCCCTCCCAGATAACTCCTCCTGGTTTCTATACTGGGTGCCATGTGCTGTGGTATGGAATATCCCCTTTGGCTAGTTTGGCTCAGGTGTCCTGTCTCTGCTCCCCTTTGGTTCCTTGTGCCCCTCCTCATGGCAGAGCATGACAGACTGAAAAGTCCTTGATTAAGTGCTACTGAGCAACAACTAAAACATCTGTGTGTTATCAGCATTGTTCTCAGACTGAAGCCAGAACACAGCCCTCTACCAGGTTCTAGTGAAATAATTATCTATATCCCAGCCAAAACCAGGACAGTATGCACCCTTTATTCCATAGCATTCACGTCATGCGAGGTCCCACACTTTCCACCGTCACCTTTCCTGTCCTTTGAGATGTATATGTATGTATATGTTCTTTGAGATGTATATATGTATGTATGTATACACACATATATATATACACACATGCACATACACAGAGATATCATTCCCATAGTCTATGGACCATCTATATAAAAGTTTGTTGAGTTCATTCAGTCCATGACTTGGGGCTCCATGAGTCTCATGAGTCATGAGTCAGTTTGGGCAGGAAAGATGGGTGCTGTGTGGTGGTGGTTTGTTGGATGCTGAAGCCTATTCAGATGCCATCACTGCTGCACTTGTCCAGCTTTATCAGAGTTCATGCTTCATTAATGTGGTGATCAAAACGGAGTCAGGTTCAGATCCTCAAATCCAGAGCAGTGGAGATGGGCACCACAAGGCATCCAGCACAGTGATGGGTGTGTGGCTGCCATGGAAGTGATAATATCTAGTGTGTACAGCATTATAAAGTTCAATTCAGTGGCTGTCGTCACCCAAGATTACATCCACTTGAGGTACACACTGGCCTTCCCCATCCTCCCACATTACTCACCAAGTGCAGTAGGGTCCTTGAGTGAAAGCAGTCTGACAAGTGGGTTAGCCTTTGCTCGAGGCAGGAATAACCCAGACTGTTTTCCCCAGCAGGTATATTCTGTGGTGGTTTATTGTACAGTGGGGCCTCCTCAGTATGTGTTGCCTCCTCCTTTGGTGACATTCCAAAATCTTTGCCCTCTCTTAGTCCATGATGACGTCTAGGATTCCTTGATGACTGGGTTTTCCTATTTGAGCTTGCCATGTGGTTAGTGAGGCCCATTTACTTCATGTAGCATCAGTTGCATGATGTGTAGAGGACACCCTGCCTTTGAACATCCATCCCAGCATGGGCCACTGGGCTGCCAGGAGGAGCTGTGCTTCAGTGCCAGTCACTTCCGAAGCAGCTCAAACCCCTAAATAGCCTGCCAGTATGTCTTTCTCAGTTGGGCCATAGCTGGCCTCAGTTGCTCTGTATTCCCAACTCCAAAAGCCGAGGGGTCGACCTTGGGTCTCCCCTGGAGCTTTCTGCCAGAGGCTCCAGGTAGGACCGTTCTCCCCAGCTACGGTGTAGAGTACATTTTTTACATCTGGCCTGGTCCGGACAGGTCCAAGGCCTACTGCATGAACTACCTCCCTGTCCTGGGTTCAGCAGTAGCAGTCATTTTTCTCCTTCTTAGTAGCTGGTACAGCGCTGTGTTTTGACTTTTGGCCTGGGAACAGAGCTGATAATACTGATGTTTTAGTCTGACCAAGGACTTTCTGAGCCTCATGACCTGCCAGGGAGGAGGGGAAGCCAGGAGGAAGCAGAGGCAGGACACCTGACTCAAACTGACCAAAGAAGTATTCCATACCACAGCACGTCATGCCCAGGATGTAACTGAGAGTTACCCAGAAGGGCTAGGCACTGCGGGGTTGGAGGAGGTATCGGTCTGTGCTTGGTCGGGGGAAGCAAGTTATCGGTCAGCTGGTGGTGAGGTGTTGTATTCTCTTCCCTTGTTATTTCCTTTATCATTATTATTATTGGTGGTATCAGTAGTGATTTGTGTTATACCTTAGTTACTAAACTGTTCTTATCTCAACCCATGGGAGCTGCATTCTTTTCAGTTCTCCTCTTCATCCCTCCGGGAGTAGGGGGAGGGCAAGAAGGGGGGGAGTGAATGAACGAGCTGCGTGGCTGGGTTTAAACCACAACACTCCTGTTTAATTTGCTCAAAGGCTTGTTGTTGCTCATTTAAAATCATTTTTCTTCCGGGTCACATGATAGAGAGGGCTTACAATCAAACTGTAATTTAGGATGTGCATTCTCCAGAACCCCACTGCACCCAAGAAAGCTTGTGTTTCTTTCTTATTAGTTGGTGGAGACATTGCTTTTGTCTTGTTGTTCACATCTGTGGAGATCTGTCTACGTCCATCTTGCCATTTTATTCCCAAATACTGAATCTCTTGTGCAGGTCCCTTGACCTTACTCCGTTTTATGGCAAAACCGGCTTTCAGCAGGATTTGGATTATTTCCCTCCATTTCTCAAAAACTTCTTGCTCTGTATCACCTCACAGAATGGTGTAATCAATGTATTGCACATGCTCTATTCTGGTGCAGTCTGGATCAGTCCATGGCAGATGGTAGGGCTGTATTTCCACCCCTGGGGCAGTCGATTCCAAGTGAATGGGATACCCCTCCAAGTAAAAGCGAATTGTGGCCTGCACTCTGCTGCCAAAGGAATTGAGAAAACTGCACTGGCAGTATCAACTGTGGCATACCACTTGGCTGCCTTTGACTCCAGTTCATACTGAATTTCCAGCATGTCTGGTATGGGTGCACTGTTGTGGTCACAATTGGCACTTCTTGTTTGACTTTCAGTAACCCCACAACAGAGAGACCAGGCAAGATAGAGAGCTGCTTCATTTGCTCTGTCTAAAGCAGCTATTCCAAAAGCTCACAGGTTCCCTTTTTGGTCCTTGAAATGCCTCTGGACCAATCACAGTGGGGTGCTTTTGCCAGTCCTTCCCAGTCAACCTTATTTCAGTTGGCAACCCCCTGTCACTCCAGAAATACAAATATATTCTGACCCTTTATGGTATTAGGGTACACTACTAGGGTATCTACGAGGACCTTATACTTGTGTGGCTCTGATGTGTCAGGCCATCTAATCCGTACAGTCCAGTTAACCCGATTGTCCCTCTTCTCCACCTGGCTGGAGGCAGGGCCTCTCTATGCCTGGTCATAGGATGCTGCTCTTACTTCTGGTAAAAATGGACTAGAATTCAATACTATAGGATGAGGTGCAAGTCAGCCCTCCCACTCTGCCTGGGAGGCTGTCCACTGGAGACTGGAGCAATGTCTCTTCTGGAAAATGGCTCATTTGTGGTTGTTTTTCCTTGCAGTTCACATACCTCTAGGACTGAGGTAGGCTTTCCATCCCACTTCTTTGTATGTTCTCCGTGATCTCAGAGGTAAAACCACAGGGGTACCCCCTGGAGTGTACCTTCTGTATCCTTCCTCTTGAGAGGAAGAACATTTACTGTCAAAGCTGAGAGGTTGGCCCATACACGTGGGGAATAGGTTCTCTCCTCTTGTTGTTGCTGGAACTCCTGGAACGGTTTCTCGCATAACTCAGTTTTTTCACAGCTGAGATGTCAGACCTTAGGAAGGAAGAGAATTTTTCTTCACATTGCAGGAGTTGGGAAGCGAATTTATTCACCACTGAAGCCTCTACATGTCTCCAGTATTGTCAGTGTGTTGGCATGTAACAATGGTGTACTTCATACCAATTTCTTCCACGTGACTCATGTGTCACTGGAGTTGGAATAGCTGCCATGCCTCTTGCTGGGTTGGAGGAGGTGCAGTGACTATGGCTGGTCCATCCCCAGCGACAGGCACTAGTTGCAGTGTCTGTCACCGTGGTTGCAGCAGCTGCAGTGTCTGTCACTGGGGAAGAAGTAGCTGCAGTGCCTCTTGCTTGGGTTGGAGTAACAGCAATGACTACAGCTGGTCCACCCCAGCGACAGACAGCAGTTTCAGTGTCTGTTGCTTTAGCTGTTGTGGGCACAGTGCTTATTGCTGGGGTTGGAGTAGCTGCTATGTCTGCTGCTTTGCCATCAGAGACGTCTTTTTCCCCTTGAGGGTACTGCATAGTGTTGAACTGGGCTGGGTCGGCATGGGCTCAGCCGCAGCAGGTTGCTGTGGTTTGTCTTTATCTGGTGATGCCAGGAATACAGCGCACCTTTTCTAAGGGTTTTACTAGTTTGTCCAGATCTTACAGTTGATCAGGGATGAAGGTCCAGGCACTGAGGTGCCACTGGCCTGGGTACTTGCCTCTACTGTCCCATATACCCTGCCACTTATGGCTGTCCAGACTTGGGGAAAATCTCTTGGTGACATTCTTAGATAGTTGTTGAGCCTTGAGCAAGGCCTGAACCCTGTGCAGCAACATGCTTGTTCTCAGCAAAAGGAGCAAGTTGGCTTCGAGGGTATTCAAAGGATATTAAAATTCTTTGAAGTTCTCAAATACTTCCATAAATAGGCACCAGTTGGGTTGCATGATGGTATAGATGGGTGCTAAGCTGCTGGACACCATCACCGTGTGAGAGAGAATGTGCTTCAGTTCAGCCTCCTCCTCAAAGAGGGTGCAGAAGATCCCCAAGTATGGGAATAGCTTTGGCTGTGCAGAGGGTCAGTGGTGGAGCATGGTTTTATTTGTGACTGCAGGCACACCTCTGCAATTCTTCAGGACAGTGAGGAACAATGTAGAGCATTATCTTAGCCACAGAGCTAACTCTAAAATACAGGTACTAATGCACATGGGTGCAGTGGGGTAGAGAAGTGAATGCCGTTGGTTGACACAGTCTGGGAGGGGGAACAGTGCTCCAGTTCTAATTGCACTGTTGCTTATGGAATCATAACTGATGGTGGCTTGGGTGCCACAAGTCCAGTTTTGCCCAGACTGGCCATCAGCTTGGAGCTTTCCAAGAGTGTGTGCTGCAGCAGCTGAGCAGTACCAGTCCTGGGTGGCAAAGGGACTTTGTAGTCACCACTGAAATGGTTGCCCTCTCTCAGGCTCCTCAATTCCCCCAAGCCTCATCTCTGGGCTGCATGGTGGTTCTTGGGGTTGGCAGGGCTGGGACAGGCTGGTGGGGATGCTGTCCTCCATGGCTGCCCTGTCCTTGCTGGGATCTGCCTCCTGTCCATGGGCTCAGGCAAGTTGTGCCACAGGTGGGACAACACCACAGAGGGGAGCTGCAGCAGCTGCCCTGGGGCCCTGAGGGGACCTGACACCCCCTGTGCCAGCTGGCAGGGGACAGGCTGGTCTTGGGCAGGCTCCAAGGACACCCGGAGCCCCGGGACAGAGGGTAACACGCGGGTAAGGACAGAACACTGCGTGGCCAGAGCAGTGGAGCTCAGACCAGACACTTCCAATGGCATCAGAAGCTGGAGGGGAATCCTCTGTGTTGGGAGAAGCAGAGAGAGGTGGTGGGGTGAGACATGGGCAGGCAGAGCCAGCTGGGGGGTTCCCTGCAGGGCAGGGGCACCAGGAGGAGCAGGAGCTGCTGCTGTACCTGCCGTGACCATTGGTCAGTGTTGGTTGGGCTTGGGCCAACTGCCTCTCTCCAACAGGCTCCGCCCCAGTGTTTAAATACCTTGACTTCATGTCTCCTTGGTGTGAGTTTGAAAACATCCATAATCAACTGTGGTTGCTGCCACTCTCTCCAAGTCTACTATATTGAGCACTTTGATGTAAACCATGGGAAACAAAGATTTATTCTGTTGATGCTGTTAGCCTTTCTAATAGCTATACAGTGCTGTGGTTTAAAGTCAGTGGATTGGGCCCAGCAGCTGCTGGAACACCATTTCGGGACAAGATTTTATGTTTATGGTATAAATAATTAAATGATACTTTCAGTTAACTTTCAGTTAAATTATCTGGGTTTTTTCCATACTCCTTCATTTGCAAAGAACTAGGCATTTTTCTTTGTCTTGGTCAGTCCTGCTTTATAAATACAAATAAATCCTATGTCTCCTTAGTTAATACTGAAGCTGCTTTCACTGTCCTCCCCCTGTAGTGGTTTGCTCCTGGGTAGCAATCCCACCCAGTTTGGAGTTATTGCAGTCAATTTGAGGGTCTGCAAAGGTAGGCTGACTGGCTCATCAGTTACTGACTCCCACATGATTTTAAGCTAATTTTGTCTCAGCAACATGGAGTTGAAGGTTATTTTTTGTAAATGAAAACCATCATGCCCATGTTGAGAATTACCAGTGTTTGTCAGAAAGGGTGCAGTGCACCAGCTGAACAAAGCCTTCTTTGCAGGTCTTTGCTTTGGAAAACATCTCTGAAATCCTGAGGTGCTTAGGACAATTGCTGGGGCTCAGTGTTTCTAATCTGCCTTTCTCCTGTCCACTCTCCCCTTATTAACTTGGGCTTTGGTCTAGAAGCTAGACTGAGGCTAAATAAAGGGTCTTAGTGGATGTCAGCTGACCTTACATCTCGTTTCCAGTATCTATGCTTGCAGGAAGTCCTGCTTTCTCTATGGAGTTTAATTTGTCTCTGCCAGCTTAGTGTATGTAACATGACTCTGCCTTTGTATCTCTGTTTCTTTGCATGTTTTTCCTGGACAAGAAAATCAGTGGTTTTAATTGAAATGTCACTGAGATGAAACATATGATTTAGACATATACGGTCTCCTAAAGCTAAGATTTAGACCAAAAATAAAACTTAAGTTTGGCTACTGCATGCAGAGTAGGGCACTTGAAATTCTACGGGATGAACTGCTGGCTTCTAGCAGAGAATATGTTGTATTGCTCTGTACAGGAAGGTTGTATCTGGCAGGTTGCTCTCTGGTTGATCTGTACACGAAGGACAAAACTAAGGCCTGAAATGTGAGGCCTGAGACCACATTTTTGTGTTCATGTTTTGCTGTGCCCTGTCACTCACATGACCTGACTAACATTTTTTCAACAGACTTCCATGGATTTGGTTTCAGGCTTTTGTATGGGAATTGTGTGGATGTTCTGAAGAGTGTAGGAATGAGCAAGAAATCATATTGTAACTGTCTCACTGTGTACTCAGTTGTGTCAGTGCTTTTAAAGCCAGAATATAGATTTAGGAGTGAATTAAGATGAACAGAACAAAGATATTTGTGAAATTAAACCACAGTTTAATAAGGAGTTTTTACTGTCTTGTCGAAGGAGAGTGTTCAGAGTATCAAAGTGAAATTTTAGCTCTGTTGAAGTCAGTGTCAGAGCTTGCACTGACTACAGCATAGTCAAAATTTCATCTTCAGAAACAGGTTGGAGTCAGAAATGAAACAAACTGGAGGAATCAAATGTGTGTTATCATAGAGAATCACTGTGTAATTTAATTTGTATCTCCTCCTCTTCTTCCAGGCCACTAAAATTTTCTTACTCCTTTCACCTGTCCTCTGAATGTTGTTTCTAAAATGATGGATAAAAGTTCTGTGTTGAGGCAAATGCTACAGAAGTGTAAGAGCCAAACACTGTTGTGGCGAGGGTTCCATCTGAAGAGCTTGGAAGATTCTGGCAGAAGCACAGTTGGTTCTGGTTCTATTAGCTGGTTCTGCTGCTACTCTTGATGCAGTAAGTGAGCTGAACTATCCAATCCACCAGTATGGTAAATGTTACAAGAGCATTGATTGTAACTGCAGCTGGTGAAATGGGGTAGATGCACACATGAAGGCTTTGCTTTGTCGGTGGTGGAAGGGCATGACATGGCAGGTCACAAACACTTCGTAACTGAAAGCAGAAGCTGTTTGTGTGCTTGAGAGACCTTGGTTTAGTGCCTGTGCTTGCACACATGGTAGTCACAGCTCAGACCTGTAAAAGCCTATGAAAGAAGGAGATAATTGGAGGAACCTGGGTAGATAACGAAAAAACCCAAAACAGCATTCAAAGGGACTGTTAGAGGTGCATGCTTCACTGTGTGATCTGTCCCTCCATGAAACTTCAGCTGTGGTAGCTGACTGAGCTAAAGGGAGTTCCCCACCTGCTTTAAAGATTTAGAAGGTCTGAAATGACCATGGCAAATACTGTGATTCCCTAAAGTGGTCATGGCTGAAAAACACTCCCTGTTTTCTGTTCCTTCTCATCCTCTGCCTTCCAGATTCTTTTCTCTTTTGTGTGCTGTGTGGCTGAGCAGGGGATCAACGAAGTTGATTGCAATGCAAAATAGATGGTTTATTTAATTACTGCAGTCTTGGTCTCCTCCAGTTCCCTGCAATAGGACGTATAAACACCTGGGCAGGAGATAAAAAGAAAGCAGGAACATGAAAGGGGAGGAGGTGAGGCAGCGCTGACTTTTCAGGAAAACAATGCAGCCACACGTACCTCTGCATGACTGCCAGTCTGTAGAGGGTTAAGACCTTAAATTCTTGATGACAGAGGAACATCCAGTTCCAACCCCCCTGCCATGAGCAGGGACACTTCACACTAGACCCCGTCGCCCAAGACTGTCCAACCTGGCCTTGAACACTGTCAGGGATGGAGCATTTACATTATGTATCTTTGTATACTTCTTTGAAGTCTTACATTCTGGGAGCTTAGTCCTTATGGATCTTGGAAGATTGTTGAGGCTAGGACGGAATGTAGGAAAAGATACACTGACCCTTAGAATCCTGTTCCTGTGTTTGGGTACACTGCTTTTAAGATGCATTTTATCAGTAACCTAAGTTTGCTTTGATCTTTTTTCCTTTCGTTTTCAACTCTGGCACAAGCATAAGGCAAATCTTAATCTCCCCCTGTAATTATAGGTTAGTAGGGGAGGGCTTTTTTGTCCATCGGAGAATGTGTTCTCATATCCTGAAGTTTTTTGCTGTGGATAAAACAATTGCACATTTTTTTTTCCTTGTGATTTCAAGTGAAACTTAGCAGAACCGAACAAATTTAAGTATATGTAAATAGGATACATGGAATATTATTGTTTCTACTCACTTGGATAATTTTTACTTTGTAAATAGGAAAAGGTGTTTTCAGATTTCAGGTCAGGCCTTTCCATACTGAATGATTCTTTGTACTTAAGTGTGTTAAACAGAGAACCTGTTCGTTGTGTAGTATGATACGCAATATAGTTCATTGTGTGAGTATAATGGCTGTCAATCAAGAGGCTGGAAGTAGAAAAAGTACATTTTCCCAATTAGAAAGCAGCATGGTATGTGTATGTTCTTCCATATAAAGCAATTCCTGTCCCAGTTGTCTGATGTAGCCATAGTAAAATGGCTCCTTATGTGGATAGTCAAGCCGGAAGCCAAACATGAGAAGTCTACAAAATATTGGACATTAATGGGATTTGGATCAAATATGCTCTTTCCTACAGGCTTCAGCTGGCTTTGGATCAGACTGTGCAATTGCTCTAAATATTTTAGAAAGAAACATGTAAAAAATCAGCTGATGCTGTTGCTTTTCAGACACTGTCTGGATAGACAGTTTACTGTGTGTTTGGTGACGAAGTAATGTCTCCTCACTTTCTTGATTAATAAAATGGGAATTATGCCAGTTACCTTCCTAGCAGCTTTCTAAAGTTGCGTAATGCTCACTAGAGTGTTCTGATGAAAGGTGTTTATAAACCGTGTGTCATTCTACATTCTTATTGCCTGTGATTTAATAGAAAATATGTGACGAAATGATATGGCATGTTTCTAACTCAGCAGTGACTCAAGCATGATGGTGACCATGGTGTCTGTTTTGTTGTGTGTGGTTTCTTTTAGTGGAATCTGCATGTGTGGGACTGGTTTATTATTTCCATAAGTTGGCTTGGAATACCTGACATTTAGACTGAGTTGCTGTCTCTATATGTGAATGTTTCTACATAAAGCTGGGAACAGCATTGATTATTGCCATGCTGACACCATGGATAAAGGTACCATCCTCAGTCATGGCTCTGGCAGCAATTCACCCAACTGCATTATTCATGCCATGCAATAGTCCCTTGGGAAAAGTTGTTGGTGACTGTCACACATCTTCAGAAGTGCATTGCTCTGAAAAGAGAAGCTGAAGTGTCAGAAGGAGTTATCTACCTGAGCTGCCTGTACCAAAAGCATCTAGTTCAGAAGAGCATCCAGAACCTTGGCTCTGTATGCCATCAAACCAAACACCATGAGCCACAATGCCATTCTCCATGCCCTGTAGGACTTGTCATAAAAGATCAAGAGCCAGTTTCTATCACCTTTGACACAGGTACAAGTCAGGAGCAGTTCTGCTGGCATTATTTGAGGTAATGAAACTGGGAGCATTTCTCTTTCTTGTCAGATGAGAAGTGTCATGGGAGTGAAAGTGGTACCTAGCAAGCCAGGTTACATTCTCAGTGCTTTAAAAATGAGGTTTTGCTCACCATTTGTTGCTGAGTCTATCTGACGAGTTTTCCTGTCACTAATGCTATGTGACTTTGAAGCAGAATCTTTGCTTTGTAAGTCCAAGACTAGAAAGTTTTAATTGACAGTGCGTGATTTGGGGTGGAGTGAGAAACCTCTCATCACTGATTGTTGATACAAACAATGCAACAATGTGTTGAAAGCCTAATGGAGAATGAGTTCCTGCAGTGGCTTAGTGATTGAGTCCAAAGCAGAGGAGTGGCCATCCTACCATAAACCACCATCAGCTTATTGCAGAAACAGTCAAGATGCTTTTAGAGCTCACAGACTTCCTCTAGAGCTTTCCTATTGGCTTCAGCTTCTCAAGGATCCAAACCTGAAGAGTTTATGTTTAATCTCTGCTGAAAATTGGGTGAGCCTGTTCTTCTTGTCTCTTGCCAGTGAAATGAAAGCTTCTTCATTCTAGGGAAGTAATGGTGATGCTGTCTGTAACTGTTCAGAAAAGCATAACTGAGCTGGTTGCTTGACTGGGGGGAGTAGGGGCAGCTGTATAACCTGCAGTCTGTTTCAGAGGTGAGGAGGTGTCTCAAGATTCTAGTTTATTTCTTTATTTCTGCTAGCTCTTGAGCAAAGACAAGGGTTAATTAGGTAGCAAATACCATCAGGAAACAGGATGCAAAAAAGCATTTAAATGGCTGATTCACTGTAGTATTTCTGTGAAATTCAGGTCATACACTTCTCAGTTTTCTACTCTTGCACATGAAAATGCAGGAGAAAACAAGTCTGTCCATCCTCTGGGTTTGCATAAATGTTTGCATAACATTTTAAGAGAGAGAAAAAAATCAGCTCTTAGCAGAGCTAAGTGTCTAAGATCAGTTAAACAGTGAGTTTGACTTCTGCAGTCCAGCTTTGTAAAGATAGTGTGTAGGTTTTTATTGTGTAAAGTGATAGAAAGATGAAAGAAGAAAAGCCTTATCTTTTATTGCAGGACACTGAAGAGGAGACTTTCCAGACAGGAAATATATAGGAAATTCTTGTTCTGATTCTGCCTTGGTGAGTTAAAGAAGAGTTTCATTTGGCTGCATAGTAACCTTTTGGATTAGTCTTTGCTTTGAATTTGTCTATATTGTATGTGTGCTCCCACAGACAATTTCAACATGTGATTTCTTTGACTTGAGATAATGAGTTATTTGCTGAATGTTTTGGTTGCTTTTTCTTTACATTAATGGTGTTAGGCAGACTTAATGTAGGAAGAGGAGTGGTAAAGAGTATGTATTTATTACGATTGATTATGTTGGCCTTCTATGATGGGGCTACAGAACTGATGGACAGGGGTAGAGCAGTTGATGTCATCTACCTGGACTTGTGCAAAGCATTCGACACTGTCCCACACAACATCCTTGTCTCTAAACTGGAGCGACATCAATTTGATGGATGGACCACTCAGTGGATAAAAAACTGGCTGGATGGCTGCATGCAAAGAGTTGTGGTCAATGGCTCAGTGTCCAGCTGGAGACCAGTAACGAGTGGTGTCCCTCAGGGATCAGTGCTGGGACTGGTCTTGTTTAACATCTTCGTCACTGACATGGACAGTGGGATTGAGTGCACCCTCAGCAAGTTTGACGATGACACCAAGTCTTGTGGTTCAGTTGATATGCTGGAGGGAAGGAATGCCATCCAGAGGGACCTTGACACGCTTGTGAGGTGGGCTGATGCCAACCTCATGAGGTTTAACCATGCCAAGTGCAAGGTCCTACACCTGAGTCGGAGCAATCCCAGGCACAGCTACAGGCTGGGCAGAGAAGAGATTCAGAGCAGCCCTGTGGAGAAGGGTTTGGGGGTGTTGGTCGATGAGAAAATGAACATGAGCTGGCTTAAGTGTGCGCTTGCAGCCCAGAAAGGCAACCGTATCCTGGGCTGCATTAAAAGGAACGTGACCAGCAGGTCAAAGGAGGTGATCCTGCCCCTCTACTCTGCTTTTGTGGGACCTCACCTGGAGTATTGTGTGCAGTTCTGGTGTCCTCAACGTAAAAAGGATATGGAACTATTGGAACAAGTCCAGAGGAGGGCCGCGAGGATGATCAGGGGACTGGAGCACCTCCTGTATGAAGACAGGCTGAGGAAGTTGGGGCTGTTCAGCCTGGAGAAGAGAAGGCTGTGAGGAGACCTCATAGCAGCCTTCCAGTATCTGAAGGGGGCCTATAGGGGTGCTGGAGAGGGACTCTTCATTAGAGAGGGGTAACAGGTTCAAACTTAAACAGGGGAAGTTTAGGTTGGATTTAAGAAGGAAATTCTTTCTTGTTAGGGTGGTGAGGCCCTGGAATGGGTTCCCCAGGGAGGTTGTGAATGCTCCATCCCTGGCAGTGTTCAAGGCCAGGTTGGATGAGGCCTTGGGTGATATGATTTAGTGTGAGTTGTCCCTGCCCATGGCAGGGGGTTTGGAACTAGATGATCTTAAGGTCCTTTCCAACCCTAACGATTCTATGATTCTATGTTTGCATATTCAGTAGAAAATAGCTTCTAAAATATGGTGGTGTCGTGGTTTAAACCCAGTCAGGTAGCTTGTTCACTCACTCCCAGTGAGTGGTGCCGAGCTGACAACAATCGAGGTCCGTGTCCGTCTTCCCCCCCCGCCTCCCCGCACCGGGGCTCTCCCCTTCCCCGCTCCCGGAGGAACGGGGAGGAGGATCGAGAGAGTGCAACTCCTACGGGTTGAGACAAAAACAGTCCAGCAACAAATCACCACCGCTACTATCAGCTAAAACAATGATAAGGGAAAATAACAAGGGAAGAGAATACGATACCACCGGCCAAGAAAACGAGTTCCACCCGGAAGCCCCTGTCCTTCCGGGTAACTCCCAGTAACGTGCTGTGGTATGGAATACCTCCCCGGCTAGCCCGGGTCAGGCGCCCCGTCTCTGCTTCCTCACAGCCTCCCCTCCTCCCTGGCAGAGCATGAGCCTCACAAAGTCCTTGGCCAAACCAAAATATCCTTGTTATCAGCTCTGCTCCCGAGCTGAAAGTCAAAGCACTGCACTGCACCAGTTAACACAAAGGAAAAACATGACTGCTACTGCGGAACCCAGGACAGGTGGGTTTTTTGTTTGTTTTTTTTTTGAGGGGGGGGGAGGTTTACAGCAGTGAGTACTGTGCTTCAAAATGTGTCTTTGAAAACAACTTGGTGCTTAGTTTGTTGTTTAAAATAAAATCTCCTTGCATGTTCTGGTGAGTGTTTACAGGTGAGGAAGAGAGTGAAAGTAGCCACATCAGAGTGCCAGGTATATTAAAGTGGGAGGAAAACTAGTTACATGAGCTTTAAAACCCTGAAGCTAACATCCTTATTATTGCAAACTGGGCCATTGGCTCCATGCCATCTCAAAAGTGTGTCAGTCACAAGCTCCGTCTTTGCAGCAGTATTATTCTTTGAAAAGCTTTTAAATAAACAGCTGAGTGCCTCAAATGCTCTCACGGAGCATTTGAGAGCTGAAGGTTATGGGACTTCATAACAAACAGCAAACTGTAGCACAAAGCTATGTCTTTAAAGTGCCTTCATTTTCTGCCAGTAACACTTAATTATTCCAAGGCTAGTTTGGTTTAGTGTCTTCCTTGCCTGACTTTTGGCAGGTTTCAGGACCTCTGTGTTTGAACATAGAATCATAGAATAGTTAGGGTTGGAAAGGAACTTAATATCATCTAGTTTCAACCCCCCTGCCATGGGCAGGGACACCTCACAGAAAACCATGTCACCTAAGGCTCCATCCAGCCTGGCCTTGAACGCTGGCAGGGATGGAGCATTCATACCTTCCTTGGGCAATCCATTCTAGTGACTCACCACCCTCACAGTAAAGAACTTCTTTCTTATATCCAATCTAAACTTCCCCTGTTTAAGTTTGAACCTGTTACCCCTTGTCCTATCACTACAGTCCCTAATGAAGAGTCCCTTCCCAGCATCCTTGTAGGACCCCTTCAGATACTGAAAGGCTGCTATGAGGTCTCCTCACAGCCTTCTCTTCTCCAGGCTGAACAGCCCCAACTTTCTCAGCCTGTCTTCATACAGGAGGTGCTCCAGTCCCCTGATCATCCTCGTGGCCCTTCTCTGGGCTTGTTCCAACCGTTCCATGTCCTTTTTGTGGCTGAGGGCACCAGAACTGCACACAGTACTTCAAGTGAGGTCTCACGAGAGCAGAGTAGAGGGGCAGGATCACCTCCTTCGCCTGCTGGTCACGTTCCTTTTGATGCAGCCCAGGATACAACTGGTTTCTGGGCTGTGAGCACACAATGAAGCTGGCTCATGTTCATTTTCTCATCGACCAACACCCCCAAACCCTTCTCCACAGGGCTGCTCTGAATCTCTTCTCCACCCAGCCTGTAGCTGTGCATGGGATTGCCCTGACCGATGTGTAGGACCTTGCACTTGGCATGGTTAAACTTCATGAGGTTGGCATCAGCCCACCTTACAGGCATGTCAAGGTCCCTCTGGATGGCATTCCTTCCCTCCAGCATATCAACTGAACCACACAGACTTGGTGTCATTGTCAAACTTGCTGAGGGTGCACTCAATCCCACTGTCCATGTCACCGACTAAGATGTTGAACAAGACCAATCCCAACACCGATCCCTGAGGGACACCACTTGTTACTGGTCTCCAGCTGGACATTGAGCCATTGACCACAGCTCTTTGCATGCGGCCATTCAGCCAGTTCTTTATCCACCGAGTGGTCCATATGTCAAACTGATGTCTCTCCAATTTAGAGACAAGGATGTCATGCAGGACAGTGTCGAACACTTTGTGCAAGTCCATGGAACATGTCAAATAGGACAATAGTCTCCTGGTAGTTCATCCCTGAATTTACCATATTTTGCTGGCACAGAATGACTGTTCATAAACTCATGATTGGAGTATCCCTCCATCATGCCATCAGCAAAAGGGAAAAGAAGCACTTCTCTGCTCGTTTTGTTCAGCTGCTGCTTGATGAAAAATTGTCTAAATGCTAACCTTTCAGCTATTTGGGAAAGTACTTTTTTATGGCACTTACGTTCTTTTGTGTGAGGATGGGGTCTAGCACACCAGATTTCTTTTTACTTGGTTATGTCTTGCTTTCTTGTTGTGCTTAAGAAAAAATAAGCACCTCTTTCTCTTCCTTTCTGCCCCTCAGCAAAGCTTTGGGCAACTGTCTTCAGAAGAATTTAATGCTTTCCACACACAGCCTGGTAAAATTTTCATGGGCATGATTTTTGTAAAGGGAAGCAGTGAAGCATACATAGTCCCATGATGAGAATTCATCAGCCACTGATAGGGTAGGATTTTTGTAGTGCTTGCAAATTTAAAACATACTGTATTATTTAATTTAAATTATGCATTAAATGTTCTCTATCTTTAATCATAA
Organism: Pezoporus occidentalis; assembly: GCF_034315485.1. Taxonomy (NCBI): domain Eukaryota; kingdom Metazoa; phylum Chordata; class Aves; order Psittaciformes; family Psittacidae; genus Pezoporus; species Pezoporus occidentalis. Next base: position 7,265,340 of record NW_026916220.1, read on the forward strand.
AATCTTCAGTACTAAAATAAAAGTCTAATTGAGAAAGCCCCTGTCTACCCAATTGCCTTCTAATCGTCTGTGTTTACTGATGATAATACTCTTCTGCACATACACATAAGAACAAGCAAGGTTTTAATGCAGTAATTTATTTTTTTTTTTTTGGCTGTTAAAACTATTCTCTGTTGCCAGAGTAGATTAGATGGAATAATGCAAAATCTAGGCTCTTTTCTTTTGTAAGAATGACAATGCCAAGTATTCCCCTGTAGAGGAGGTGAATAGAGCTATAAAGCAGCAGCGTCACTTTTGCTTTTCAGTCAATCCACCCAATCTAATAGAAAATTAAGACCACTACTGAATTAAAATAACAATCTCTGTACAGTTTTGTGGGAAAAGTGAAGTTATTTCTGTGCAATACCGTAGGTTTCACTGTAAGTAGGTTCTACGAGGTTTGCAGAAACAAATAGCGTGTTAAAAGTGGAGAACAAATATGGAAAAATCTTGCTCAGGGATTTTTTTCCTAGAGAAGGGTGCTGAAGCCATAGTGAATGCCTAGGGGCACTATTGGGCGCTTCAGGAGGGGTTAGGTAAGACTTCTACATTGTAACATAGTATTTTGTCTACTAAACTCATATTATGTGTAGCATGCACTTACTGTAAAAAGGCAGCAAAATGAAAACAGTTTAAAAATTATCTAAAGATGGAAAGATTATGCAAGACTTACCGAATTGTCATCTTTCTGGTAACTTAAGAAGCCTCTATTTGGGTAGGTACTTAAAAAAGAGAAGTAAAACAGTAACAAACCAACAGGGCCAGACTTGAGCTTATCACTAATGTTTACTGTTTCCACATTCTCAGGGATATGAAGCCTTTCAGGAAGGCTTTCCAGAGGAAGAGCTAACAGACTGCTCTGAAGTCAATACAAACTTCTGTGAAAAAGCAGGGTTTGAAGGACCTGTGTTATAGAGCAACTGTTTTCAGGTACCTGCATTAAATCTCAGCCTTGCTTTTCTGCCAGCTGCTGCAGAGCAGAAGATTAGCAGACATGTCCACTGCACTCAAACAAGTCTTTAATAAAGACAAGACTTTCCGCCCAAAACGCAAGTTTGAACCTGGAACCCAGAGGTTTGAACTTCACAAACGAGCACAGGCGTCTCTGAACTCAGGCGTGGACTTGAAAGCAGCTGTGCAGTTGCCTAGTGGAGAAGACCAAAATGACTGGGTTGCTGTTCATGTTGTTGACTTCTTCAATAGGATCAACCTCATTTATGGAACTATCTGTGAATTCTGCACAGAGAAGACCTGCCCAGTGATGGCTGGAGGCCCTAAGTATGAGTATCGGTGGCAGGACGACATGAAATACAAGAAGCCCACAGCATTGCCAGCACCCCAGTATATGAATCTTCTTATGGACTGGATCGAGGTGCAAATCAACAATGAGGATCTCTTTCCTACAAATGTAGGTAAGTGCAAGAAAGAAGTCCTAAAGCATAAACTGCCTTTCATGCTGTGTACTAAGCATGTTCGCTTCCTACCCTCTTTTTTAGTGACTGTGAAATTCAACCCTTTAAACAGCAGGTGGGAAGGAGGAAGGTGTCTTGCAGGAATAGTGTCAAATGTATGAAGCGTTAACTGTGGCTTATTGTGAGGTTAATGATGGGGTATGTTAGCCTAAAATGTTATCATTCCATTTGTCCCTGGTAAGCCTCTCAGGTTAATCACTAAGGGTGGTCATATTGTGTTATTAGCTGGTTGAAAGCTAATTTACATTGTTGAAAGCTAGTTTACATTGTTTTGCGTTTTGCCTAGGCACTTAGGCACTTGTATCTGGTATAGAATGGATGGAGAGCAAAGCATAATTGGAGTGGTATCTTCCCTTAAAAGTATGTACAGTTGTGTGCTGTACAAGGCAGTGGAGAGTCAGGAATGCAGTGAACTCTGGCCTCCCACCCTCTCTTGATTTCCCATCCAAATCTGAGGACTGAGTAGTGAATTGTTCTCTAAAGTACTGTTTCTAAGACTATATGTAACTAACAAGCTTTGCTGTAGTTTAACCAGACAGCCCAGATGAGCTGCACAGTTTTCCTTTTATAATACTGTTCTTAGTTTTTCTGAAGAGTAGGGTGGATAGGGGGAAGTATCTTTGCTGGAATAGTTTCCTCTGCATGAAGAGAACTTTGCAGAAGATTTCATGTAGTGTAAACAGCCTGAATCTTTAGCTGTGGCTGCGTTTAATAAAACAACCCCCAGAATGTTGCACCTTAGAGATGTCAGTGTACCTGTGTATTTTTTGGCAGTTTTAGGTAATGAGTCCTGATTCACTTGTTGCAAGTCAGAAAGATGGGAGCTTGCTGTAGGAAATGTGAGATGTCATATATAAGTACTCAGCCCAGCTGAGTAACAATCAAGAATAATGCTCATAAATTAGTTCAGCCCAATATTTTGCAGTTTATGTGCAACTGCAGTCTGTGGTAAGTTGGTAGATGGCACATCAAGAGACTCTCTATCAGTATTTTCTGACCTTTAAAATAATCTTGTTCTTGGCCTTGACAGCTGTCTCTGCAGACAGACTTGTGGTTTGTTTGCCAATTCCTATCACTTTTTGTCGTGGTTTAAACCAAACCAGACAACTCGTTCACTCACTTCCCCCCTTCTTGCCCTCCCCTACTCCTGGAGGGAGAGAGAGGAGAGTCAAAAAGAATGCAACTCCCACGGGTTGAGATAAGAATAGTTTAGTAACTAAGGTATAACACAAATCACTACTGCTACCACCAATAATAATAATGATAAAGGAAATAACAAGGGAAGAGAATACAACACCTCACCACCAGCCAACCGCTAACTCGCCCCCCCCCCCCCGCCCAACCAAGCACTGACCCACACCTCCTCCAACCCTGCAGTCCACCAGCCCTTCCACGTAACTCCCAGTTAACCCCCCAGGCATGACGTGCTGTGGTATGGAATACCTCTTTGGTCTGTTTGGCTTCCCCTCCTCCCTGGCAGAGCATGAGGCTCGCAAAGTCCTTGGCCAAACCAAAACATCCTTCTTATCAGCTCTGTTCCCGAGCTGAAAGTCAAAACACTGCGCTGCACCAGCTACCAAGGAGAAAAATGACTGCTACTGCTGAACCCAGGGCACTTTTCTACACTAATGGGTAGAAAGAAGGCCTCCTAATATGTAATCTAAATCTACCCTCCATAGGTTTAGTATTAAAGCTTTATTAATATTAAAAAATTAACCTTTATTTTCACTCAGAAAAATTAATGATGGTGAAAATAATGATTGTTCGTTCTTCAAAGAAGTTGAAACAGATCTTGAAAGATGATATACTCAGCTGTGAAAACTGAACAGGCTTAGGTATATCCTTACTAATAGGACAGCAGTTTTAAAGCATTGAGTGGCTGTAACTTAAAGAGCTTAATTATTTCTTTGGATCTTTGTAGCATATGGTCTGCAGAGAATTGTTCTGGTAAAAGTGTATGTCCAGTGAATGGAGTTGGGGATAATCTTTCCATTAGCAAATGAGTTTGGTGAAGAGATCCAGAGTCAGCTTGATAGGATCTGTCCACAGAAACTTGAACATATTTTTCTCAGTTTAATCCTATTAACCTTGTCCTCCTTCATTTGATGTATCTCATGCATACTGTCTAAAAAGGGATTTCAAGAACTGTGATCAAGTGTAGCTTTCATTGAGGAGCTACTTTGAAGGAAAATCACTCATTTCAGGATAGGCAGGACAGGGATACCCAGGCTTGGTGGGCTTTTTTTTTGCTTTTTTTTTTTGTGGTGGTGTTCCTCTGTGGTTTAAAAAAAAAAACTGAACCATCAAATGCACTTGAGTTATACATTGCCATGAATGATGTATTTAACCCTCTCAGTGTTTACACTGGCATGATTACTGACATGAAAGGCAAGGGAAATAGATCAAGCCTGCACTGGGCAGAAACCTGAAAGGCTACAACAAGCAATGTCCTTGAGTGAATTGCAGTGCTTCAGGGTGATGCATTCAGCTGCTGTTTCTCACTGCCGAAATGAATAACAATGCTACAGCACCCCAACAAGGCACATCTTTAGTACCACTCTGGTTTCATTAGAGCCACTTACAGGTCTCTGTACGTCCTGTGGTCTGATGCTGTTTCCTCTCTGCTTTTCCTAGTCATTCTGGTCTATTCACTCTTCTTCTAGCCACTCTCCTACTAAAAGAGCTGGCTGGCAGGAGAACAGGGAGCTGGTATGGGAACAGGAGAGTTGTCAAGAAATTGTGTGCAGGTTTCAAAAGCAGGTGATGAATATTAGGACCACTTCTTTGTGTAGCAGAGCTTTACAGACTGTCTTTGTAAATGGCCTCAAAACCTGAAAGGGTTTTAAACATGCTAATTTCTTTGCTCTTAGTTCTGTTATTCTCAATTTCCTTTATCCATTTTTATGTGGATTTAATGCATCTAAGAGGCCAACGGCTCTGGAAACAAGTTCTGTATGTAGCCACAGATATATCCTGACCTGTCTCAGCCCTCAGTGAGTTGGGAAATCAGAAGCAGAGTGGAGAATTCACTCTGTATCCCTGCTCAGGCCACATTGGTGAAACTGCATGAATTTTTGTAGTGTGCTGGAGTTTTATTTAGCTTTAGGGTAAACTCTCTCATCAGTAAATACTAGGTTTTCCAGGCACCTAGTAGTCTTACTATTTAAACACATTTCAAGGGATCTTTTTCTCGGGCTTGTATCGGGCTTTCTCGGGATAACTTAAATACTTCATAGCCTCAAAAGTACCTTTTCTCCTCCCTTCCCCACCCCTGTTCTTTTATCTCTGTTCTTTTTTGGTAAACAGGTTGAAGAAATACTGTGGGAAGCAGTAGATCCATTGGGCAGTTGCAGTTTTTGGTGGACTGGACTGCAGTTGTCAGCTTCCACCGTATGTGTTTGGGCAGCATCAAGAAAAGAAGGTGCCAAAGCGAGCAGTGCTCTACTGCTGTGCTCCCTGCAGACCCTGATTCCCAAACAAGACAAACTCAGTTTCCTTAGGTGTTCTTGCCTCCTCATTGCAGCCTTAAATTGGGAGTAGTTCTGTCTTGCTTGGATTTTCATTGAATGGAATGTTGTTTTTTTTCTGTTGTAACAGTTGGTGGGAAAGATACCCAGGTATTTAAGGCCACAGTGAATTATTTCATTTATTCTAATCTGACCTCCAGCATAACACAGGCGAGAAAACATCACCGTGTGTTTTTTTCATCAGGTCCAGAGTTTGAACTTCCACCTCCTTGCTCACTGCATCTGAGCATCCCTCCCCATCCTTCAGGCTCATCCTCAGGTTTCTGCAGCAGAGTCTCAGTTGTTCGATTCCAGTAAAGAATCATTTAATAATTGAGTGGTACAGGCAAAGGGGCAGCTCTGTGCTGGTGCCACTGGAGAGGGACCTGAGCTTCTGATGGTGCTGACCTACTTATCTTCTTGTTTGTGCTTCTTATGTAGTTTGTTTCTTTCATTGTATGACAAGGTGTCGTGGTTTAAACCCAGTCAGGCAACTCGTTCACTCACCTCCCCCCCTTTCTTGCCCTCCCCCTGCTCCCAGAGGGACGGAGAGGAGAATCGAAAAGAATGCAACTCCCACGGGTTGAGATAAGAACAGTTTAGTAACTAAGGTATAACACAAATCACTACTGCTACCACCAATGATAATAATGATACAGGAAATAACAAGGGAAGAGAATACATCATCTCACCACCAGCCGACCGATAACTCGCCCCCCCCCAAGCCCGACCAAGCTCTGACCGATACCTCCTCCAACCCCTCAGTCTCCCAGCCCTTCCGGCTAACTCCCCGTTACATCCTGGGCATGACGTGCTGTGGTATGGAATACCTCTTTGGTCAGTTTGGGTCAGGTGTCCTGTCTCTGCTTCCTCCTGGCTTCCCCTCCTCCCTGGCAGAGCATGAGGCTCACAAAGTCCTTGGCCAAACCAAAACATCCTTGTTATCAGCTCTGTTCCCGAGCTGAAAGTCAAAACACTGCACTGCACCAGCTACCAAGAAGGAGAAAAATGACTGCTACTGCTGAACCCAGGACACAAGGATTTGCTAGGGAGTGGAGGGAAGAATCAGACTGCTGGCTGTTAACTGGTCATTCAGTCACCCAGTGGTAGGTGCATATAGCTGTAGGCTATCAGTTGAAGACTGCTGTAAATTCCAAACAATTCCAATTTCTTTTCTGCTTGATCTTTACACCTGTCATACCAGTGCTGGCTTTGGGCTGAAGAAGAAGTTAGCTTTGAAATGCTTACATTCTTTTCATTGTTGCTGCCCTTCCTTGTTCCCTCCTTAGACATGGGTGTGCTTGCTGAGTACTTTGAGTTAATCTTTTGTGCCAATGAAGTAAAATTCTGCAAGATATAAGACTGTTGTATGGCTGTGGCTTTCCTTTAGTCTTTAAACTTTGTGAATTCTGTGCAAATTTTGTTCCAGAAAAGTTATAGCAGCAGTACATCTATCCTCTTAGAAGGCTTGGTATCTTGAAATATATGCACTTGGAAAATATAGATAGATATTTTACAACTGGATCACATGTCAGAGCTTTCTCCTCTTCTCCCCTTTTTCCTCTTCTTGTGGTTCATGATGCAACAGATTCTTCTGTGTAAACTAAGCTGGCAGATGAATCAACCCATGAACCTGGCACATTTCAAGAGTACCATCAAAGAAGATTGATAAAAACTGTGCTGGTTCCATCTGTATGGTGAGCGGCACAGTTTACTAGTTAGCTATCCATCTGGCCTTAGCATTGCATTACCTTCTTGCTGACTGATAATATGTTGCAGCAGTTTAATTCCCTATTTTTGTCTAGTATCTAAGACACCTTGATTAGGCACTCTTCTCATATGACAGTAGGGACTGAAGCTTAGGAGTAGTTTAGGCAATCCTCGGTCATTGTTGACTGACATGTGGTTGCTCCCAAAGCTATTCTTCCTAGCTGTCTTAGCCAGTGTACTCTCTTGTTCTGATGCAAGATGTGCCATTTGAGGCACATGTAGGTCTGCTCCAGGTCAGACGTATAAATTAACCCATTCTTGAGTCTATTCCTGATAAAGCAAAATATGTGTGATGGTAGGTGCATATTCTTTAGCACATTCTCTGTTTTCCCATGAGAAGGATTTGGCACTGCTGGTGTGAAGGAATGCTGCCTCACCTGGAGAATGTATGTCACAAGTCTGATGCCTCAGTTTTCTGTATTATGGTAATTACTGTGGGCTAAAAAGCGCTTTTCCTAACATGTAGAAAAGCAGATCTCAGCAGCTCCCTTCTTCCTCTATGTTACAGAAATTTATTTTTTTTTTTTTTTTAAAGGGTAATTAAACTTCAGTGGTAGCATGAATGGTGGGGGAAAGCTTGTGGGGCAAAGCTCATGGGGAAAGGGATGTGTCAGCTGGCTCTGCAAAGGCTGAGAGGTTTCAGGTTCTCTGCTCACTCTGATACTGTTTTGGGAAGAAGAAAGAAGTATGAAACACCTGCAAGAAGTGATGTCCCATGTGGGAACTGGAGTGGTCTGTCCTGTAGCTGCCAGGTCCCTTGTTGTTGGGTAGTGTAGGTCTTCAGAACATTGCATACACTGGGGGGCATCACTTAAATTAGTCTCTCAAAGAATCTGCCACTCCACAGCCACAGCTGCTACTCTAACTGAACTTGGGATCTCTTCTCCTTAGCTACCTTCACGGCAAGGCTGATGTCTGCAGTATGTTAAAGTCTATGGCATACCAGGGTTGAGCTTGTGCCCAACTCAGAAGTGTGGGAAATTCAATACCTTGAATATGGTTTGCCTTGGAGAGTGGGTTTTTGTGAACTGAGTAGTCTGCATTCCACAATGTTATATATATGATGAACTAGGAGAACAGCTCCTTATTTGAAACCTTACAAAACAGACTTTGATATGCTGCAAAGCAGAATATATGTAGTAGTATTTACAGATCATAATGACTTTGGTAGTTCATTTTTTGGAACTAAAATGAAGTAAGATTCTTAAGTATCAGCTTTCGTAGTGGCTGCTTCTTGGCTGTGTTTATTTTGCCAAGTTTAAGTTGTTATTTAGGCTTGTAAATATTGTAGAAAATTCATGGCAATCTCTATCTCCACAGACTATTTTCATTCTTAAGGTCAATCTTTTGAGAACAGTGCTGATACTTCTGGAGCATGTTTTATGCAGAATCTAGCCAAGGGAAGAGACATATCTTATTGGGGTCTTCAGCTGCCCCAAATGTGTGGTAACAATCATCAGAATAAGGTGTGGTCATAGAGCTATGAAAATAAAATAATTTAGTCCAGTTTAAAGTGCAGTCTCAGTTTAACTTCAGTGGAGACCAGCTGGAGTGCTACAGTAGTGTTCTAAGGGAACTTCTGGGAAGCCTAAAGCAAGGACACAGTCTTTACTTCAGCCAGAGGTATATGCACCAGTACTGCCTTTACATTTGGCCAGCTTCTTCCAAATAGAATTTTGGCCTTCTAGATTCACATAGAATATATAAATACAGTAAAATTAGAAACCTTAAGAGGAGAAATCTCACTAGCTGCTTTTAAATGAGGTTGTCATGTCTTTTATAGGTATTTTTTGGAGGAAAGTCAAATATATACTTAAAAAATACATGGTTAAAACCCCCTTGTATTGATAAAATGCATGTGTGAGCCTTTGTATCAAAACACTGTGGCCAGCAGCACTAGGGAAATGATCGTCCCCCTGTACCTGGCACTGGTGAGACTGCACTTCAAATCCTGTGTTCAGTTCTGGGCCCCTTGCTACAAGAGAGATGTTGAAGTGCTGGAGCGGGTCCAGGAGAAGCTCAGTGAAGCTGGTGAAGGGTCTGAAGAACAAGTCTGATGAGGAATGGCTGAGGGAACTAGAGCATTGAGTTCGGGAAGGTTCAGGGGGAACCTTACTGATCTCTGCAGCTACCTGGAAGGAGGTTGTAGTGAGGTGGCAGTCGGTCTCCCCTCACAAGTAACAAGTGATAGGATGAGAAGAAGTGACCTCAGGTTGAGCAAGGGGAGTTTTAGATTGGGTATTAGGAAAAATTTATTTACTGAAAGGGTTGTCAAGCACTGGAACAGGCTTCCAAGGAAAGTGGTTGAGTCACCATCCCTGGAGGTACGTCAGTGACTTTTAGTTGTGGTGCTTAGGGACATCGTTTAGTTGTGGACTTGGCACTGCTAGATTGGCAGCTGAATTTGATGATCTTAAGGATCTTTTCCAACCTGAATTGTTCTATGATTCTTTAATTGTTACACACAAAGGCAAGAATGGCATATTCAGAAAATCTGAAACATTTGTAAGCATAGTGTGAATCCTGGTACTGCTGCAGAGAAAACCATGACACTTTCTTGTCAGTATTACTTGTAAATGTGATTATGTCACTTGCATGCGTACCATTAAAGACAAATGTAGTAGTATGTTTTTGTGCCTCATTATGCGAAAGTTCCCTGCTTTGAGGGGCTTACATGCTTGGAGAAACAACAGTCAGCAAGAGATTATGGGAAAAAATATTATTCTCAGAGAAAAGCTGTTTAGCATGGCTCCAGCCAGAGTTTATTTTTCTGTAGCAGATTAGTTTGGCCAGTCTTCAGCTGAATGCTCACTGGTAGTGCTGCGCATGACATGATTAGCCTTTGTCTCCTTGGCTGCATCTAATGGTTTATCTTTTCTTCATGAGCATGTCTGCACTGGAAAAGGCCATACTGAAAAAAGTGAAAGCTGTGGATGATAATGGTGGTTCTGAGGGGATTTTATTTCAAGGTCTCAGAGTAGCTTCCGTTTAACTTTGTTTTCGTTGGGTTAACCATTTCTGTGGTATGTGTACTACTGTAGTCCCTGACCAATTTGGTGGCCTTCTATGATGGGGCTACAGAACTGATGGACAGGGGTAGAGCAGTTGATGTCATCTACCTGGACTTGTGCAAAGCGTTTGACACTGTCCCACACGACATCCTTGTCTCTAAGTTGGAGAGACATCAATTTGATGGATGGACCACTCGGTGGATAAAGAACTGGCTGGATGGCTACACGCAAAGAGCTGTGGTCAATGGCTCAATGTCCAGCTGGAGACCAGTAACAAGTGGTGTCCCTCAGGGATCGGTGTTGGGATCGGGCTTGTTTAACATCTTTGTCGGTGACATGAACAGTGGGATTGAGTGCGCCCTCAGCAAGTTTGCTGATGACACCAAGCTGTGTAGTTCGGTTGATACACTGGAGGGAAGGAATGCCATCCAGAGGGACCTTGACATGCTTGAGAGCTGGCCAGTGCCAACCTCATGAGGTTTAACCATGCCAAGTGCAAGGTCCTACACCTGAGTCGGAGCAATCCCATGCACAGCTACAAGTTGGGCAGAGAAGAGATTCAGAGCAGCCCTGCAGAGAAGGGTTTGGGGGTGTTGGTCGATGAGAAAATGAACATGAGCTGGCTTAAGTGTGCGCTTGCAGCCCAGAAAGGCAACCATATCCTGGGCTGCATTAAAAGGAGCGTGACCAGCAGGTCGAAGGAGGTGATCCTGCCCCTTTACTCTGCTCTCATGAGACCTCACCTGGAGTATTGTGTGCAGTTCTGGTGTCCTCAACATAAAAAGGACATGGAACTGTTGGAACAAGTCCAGAGGAGGGCTACGAGGATGATCAGGGGACTGGAGCACCTCCCGTATGAAGACAGGCTGAGAAAGTTGGAGCTGTTCAGCCTGGAGAAGAGAAGGCTGTGAGGAGACCTCATAGCAGCCTTCCAGTATCTGAAGGGGGCCTATAAGGATGATGGGGAGGGACTCTTCATTAGGGACTGTAGTGATAGGACAAGGGGTAACAGGTTCAAACTTAAACAGGGGAAGTTTAGATTGGATATAAGGAGGAAATTCTTTCTTGTTAGGGTGGTGAGGCACTGGAATAGGTTGTCCAGGGAGTTTGTGAATGCTCCATCCCTGCCAGTGTTCAAGACCAGGTTGGACGAGGCCCTGGGTGATATGGTTTATTGTGAGTTGTCCCTGCCCATGGCAGGGGGTTTGGAACTAGATGATCTTAAGGTCCTTTCCAACCCTAACTATTCTATGATTCTATGTCAGTACTTGGTGCTCTAAATATTCAGTACCTTGAAGAAAGCAACTTGGAATCTTGACTCTGATGTGATCTTGAAGGAAGTAGCTGTATTCAATCTACTGTATTGATTCTGAAGGATGATGAGAGGCCTTAACAATAACAGGCATAAAGTAGAAAGGACAGCAGTTTGGGGTTTCTGGTTTTTAGAGTTTTTTTTTTTCCCACCTAAATTTAACTTGGTGTAATTCTGAACACAAACATATAAGGCTGCTTAGGAGGCAGAGAAGAACAAATCTTTGCACCATTAAGGCCAATGTTCATTTTGGTAAAACAACTCTTCTATAGTACACTCAAACCTCCAGCTTACTCACTGCCCCTTTGTCCTCAGCAGAGGGGACCAAGGATGCATTAGAGTCATTCATCTATTCATTAAACTAGAACTTTGAGCTTGATTATCTTCTATGTTCAGGAAGAGCTTAATTACTCGTGAAAGCAGGTTCAAATCGTCATTGACTCGGTAATGGAGAGGAGCTTCCTATAGCTTTTTACATAGCTTCCAAGCTACCATCACCACACAGGACTGGCAGTTGGCGGTCTCTATTCAGCTAATGCAAGCCTAGCGTTGGGCTAGGAGAAAGAAACGGAGATTAGTAAGGTGGAGATTGGGTCTAAAGTTGACTCTTCAGTCATATGATCTTAACTGTTCTTTTTTTTAGATTTTGAACACTGGAGAGTATTTGCAAAAACTTTGAGTTTGTGTGTAACTCACTAGTTATTACTATTCTGTATCAAGAATGGGTCCCATCTGCCCTCAGGGTACCTCTACACAGTGCTGTTACCCCCAAAGAAATCTACTTACTATTTGACTCTTAGAGTTGCACAGATATGTAACAAGCTGGAATGTCACTGTTATTTTTGTTCATTCTCCCCTTAACATAGGTAGCTGCTGGCATAATTGAGGTTTTTTCCCCATAAGCTGTACAGTTTTGACTGGGAACCTGTCAGCCAACACAGTTCAAAAACTGCCTGCAGTGACAAAGGAAATATAAAGGAAACATAAACTAGTGATATTTAACATCTTTATCAGGGTCATGAACAGTGGGATTAACGTGCCCTCAGCAAGTTTGCCGATGACACCAAGCTGTGTGGTTCGGTTGATACGCTGGAGGGAAGGGGTGCCATCCAGAGGAATCTTGACATGCTTGAGAGCTGGCCAGTGCCAACCTCATGAAGTTCAACAAGGCCAAGTGCAGGGTTCTGCACATGGCTCAGGACAATCTCAGACACAGCTACAGGTTGGGCAGAGAAGTGACTCAGAGCAGTCCTGAGTAGAAGGACTTGGGGGTGTTGGTCAATGAGAAACTGAACATGAACAGGCTGCAGTGTGTGCTCGCAGACCAGAAACCAACCATATGCTGGGCTGCATCCAAAGGAGCGTGACCAGCAGGTCAAAGGGGTCGATTCTGCCCCTCTGCTCTGCTCTCATGAGACCCCACCTGCAGTACTGCATTCAGCTCTGGGGCCTCTAACACAAGAGGGATGTGGTCCTGCTGAGTGAGTCCAGAGGAGTCCATAAAGATGATCAGAGGTCTGGAGCACTTCTTCTGTGAAGACAGACAGAGAGTTGGGCTTGGTCAGTCTGGAGAGGAGAAGGCTCAGGGGAGACTGTAGAGCATCCTTACCTAAAGGAGGCCTGCAGGAGAGCTGGAGAGGGACTTTTCACAAGGGCATGCAGTGACAGGACAAGGGGGAATGGCTATAAGCTGACAGAGGAGAGATTTAGATTAGATGTTAGGAATGAATTCTTCACTATGAGGATGGTGAGACACTGGCACAGGTTGCCAGGAGAGGCTGTGGCTGCCCCATCCCTGGCAGTGTTGGACAGGGCTTGGAGCAGCCTGGTCTAGTGAAGGGTGTTCCTCCCCTGGCAGGGGGTAGGAACTGGATGAGCTTTAAGATTCCTTCCAACACAAAACATTCTGTTATTCTATGATAATATGCATCCTTCATAAGCTTTTCGGTGTTTGAAACCAAAAGATCAAGTCCAGTCTTACCAGTGTAGCTGTGAAGGGACATGCACTCGTTCTGCAAAGAGATCTGATGAGTAGCAGAAGAATCATGGAATAGTTATCTTCACTCTTACCTTTTGCCAGCCAACATGGGGAAAACTGCACCAGCTGTTGTAATTAAAGCAACAAACTTCCCTTTTCCCCTGTTGATAGTTAATGTAGCTCCTATGTCCCTAAGCAGTGCACTGTGGTGATGGTTCTGTAACTCACATTAACGACAGCGTGCTCAGAGAAAGGCTCTTGCAGCCTGACAGTCATTCACAGTCTCAGCTGTAAGCTCTGTGTCACAGGGATGACCCAACTCTTGTAGTAAAAACTCTTCAGTTATAGTAAGCTGCACACAACAAAACTTACATGTGCAGCATATGGACTATGGAAATACCAAGTAATTTTCAGTGTTTAACAGTGTTTGTAAGAGACCCAACCTCTTGCGGTTACATATTTAACCTCAGAAAATTGTTTTCAAGTAGAGAAAACCATAAAGCCAACGTCTAAATTGTTCCATTTTCTGTGAAGACCAACTCAAGACGCTATCCAACAGATAATGCACTACAGGGTTATTTCCACCACATGCAAATGGATAAAGGAGTTTCCTTAAAAAAGATCTCATGTTCAGTGTTTCATGAGTCTCCCTTTTTGAAAGTTTTGCTTTATTTGGAAAATCCTCTGAGTCATGCTTAAAATCCTTGAATAGGGCTAAGTCCAGGCCGTGGAACCAGATGAGTGACTGTTTTGTATGACTGAGCCGAAAACCCCAGTTAGAGTACAGTGAAAGATGAGAAAAGACCTGACAAATGCTCAGTGCATCTCAGCAGCACAGTACATTGAAACAAGCTTTACGGACATTGCTGACACAGAGGATTTTTTTTCTCCTTTCCATCTCAGAGTGAGTCACGTATCCAAGGAACGTGCTGGGGCTGTGCCCTTTCATATGCTTGAAAATATACAGTGGAAACTTGTATTTCCATCTCATAGTATGAATCAGTGACACTTTGACTCCTAAGAAACAAAACAGGTTGCCAAGACATCTGGAATTTGAGATGATCAAGAAGGGAATAATCAAAGCCTGTTAATAGTTGGAAGGGGAAAGGGAAGACAATGAACAGCTTGTCTTTGAAACTCTGATCTGGATATGGAAAGAGGTACCTTTCCTTTTAAGAAGTGGATGTTCATCTGAACTGAGAAATAGTATAGATTACCAATAAATGTATACTGTCAATATTAGCATGGTGGAATAATGGTAATTGTTGTTCATACAACATAAGATCTAAACAGCCTTAACAGAAAGAATTCAGCATCTAATGGACAGATCCCTGAAGCTATAGTACTCAGCAACTGAGACACTTCCAAACCGCATGCTGAATGACATCAGACCTTTTAGAAAAGTGCCAGTGAATATTTGGGCATTAAAACAATACATCTGTTTAGAATTTATGTGCCTTAAAATTAGTTGCATACTATGGCTGCCTTTCTTTTGGAGTTTTAGGGCTTGGTTTTGGGTGGAGTTTTTTTTAAAGATCTAATTGTTGAAGAGCCCTGTAAAGCCAGGTAAATGTTTCTATTTAATTTGTCAAATAAGAGACCAAAGCTGAGGCAATCAAGGTAGTCTACATAATGTATGAGTATCTATTCAGATACGAAATTCTGAGAAGTGATTTTTCTTGGATTACACAGTAATTTGTTGGTGGATCCAGAAACGAGTAGTGTCAGTGATGCTGCGGATACTCTACATCTGCTCCTAAACCCCGAGCTTAGTCATGCATTTGGTGTAAAGGAAATGAAAACTAAAAGAGTTTAAAAACACTCCAGTCCCATGCATTTCTGCCCCTCTGTGAGAATGCTTAACCGATTTTCTGGAGGAATTATAATTGCATATCAAACAGAAAAAGGTTTTGCTGTGGTGAGTGTTTAGAAGGACCTGTAGGATTCCAGTCTTTTGAATGTTGGTTCCAGATCCATGGCTTTTGAGCACGTGATTTGCAGAAGAAAGGCTGTGAAGATGAAAGCAAGAGTTCATCCAGCTGAATGGAGGATGTCCACGGGAGAAGAGTGTAAGAAAAGGGGAACAGAACATCCTTTGATCCAGGGAATTCTGGCAAGAATGAGGATCTCACAAATGACAGTCCCACTATTCTGTCTTAGGGTGAACCTCTGTTCTTCTCATTTTGGTTTTCTACTGGTTTGGGCTGTATTGAGAATTCCTGTCCATAAATTTTCCTGATGGAAAAAAAAGAGCAGTTGGAGGTTTGGGCTGAAGATGCATTGTTCTGTTCTCCTTTGAAGCGAAAATAAGGGATCTAAAACTTTATTCCCATTTTTTCATACACTTGCAGTTCCTTTGAGTACTTTCTAAATTGTCTTTAGACAGGCATATTTAAAAACTCTTTATGTCACAGGAGGCATCATGCCCAGACCAAAAATTTCTCAATAGAAATCAGTGCTTATTTTAGTATTCAGGTTGTGTTGTAACTTAAACTCACAACTGAACCTTGTTGATGCAAAGAAATTGGGGCTATTCACTGACGTGGACTTTTGCCACCAGGATTGCGTTAAAGTTCTCATTTTACATAGTCCATGTCTCCTGCAGACAATTGAGTTTTAGGATACTGAGAACTTAATTTTGAGGTTGCAGCTGCTTGCTTTAGTGTAAAGCTAAGATGCTTTATACTAAAGCAAGTGATGATGTAAATACTCAAGATGAAAAAATTGTCACACTGAATGTAGCCTTCAGCTAAAATGAAGGATTTCCTTATTATCTTGGCTGCTATCTTCCCAAGATTATCCTACATGTCTCCTATTATGAGGGCTCAGCTGTTAACATTCAAAGAACTTCTTTTCATTCAGTTTAAAATGTCTTAACAGTTCCTCTTTCAATATTAAAATCTAAAAATCTTTCAATTTTTATAGTAAATGCTGGTGAAAATGAAACCTTCCTTGATTTTCTGAGCAGGCTTTTCTCTATGTGAACTTTTATATAGCTAATTTACGAAAGTTGGGTTTGTGGTATGAGGATCTTATCTTGCTGGTAGTGTAATTTTCCCTGAGTTTTTTATCATCAGATTGGGTTTTGCAGATAAGGGGGGAACAGAGATGGGTTCTGACAAATGTCATTGATTTTCGGTGAGATTTCTGAATCTGAAATATGGATCTTTTTTCACAAAACTTTCCTGAGATAGACTGATTCTGTATGGCGTAACGGGGCGTTAAGTTAATAATTTCTGTCATTATGAGTAGTTCAGAGCATGTAGGCCAAAATATATAAATAGAGACAAAAGCCCAGTTCTTTCCACCAGCTGCAGTCTGTATTCACTGCTTAGCTAGAGCTGTGCTAAAGGTCTGGGAAAATTTCTCCCACGGGAGAGATCCTCAGACATACTCCAGTAGCATTGTAGTGCACCAAACCCAGCTTAGCAGGGATGTAGCATGAGACACACTGCTGGGTTTCTACTTCGGCAGAGTTCTGTGTCAGGTAGTTTCAGAGATCCTGCAGAAAAAATGAGAGCCACCTTTGAAAGTTGTTTCGTCTCTTGCTTTATCCTGCAATCAAACCCACAAAGGCTCATCTGAAATAGCAACAGATAATGAATAGTACCTGCCTTCCAGCCTCGTGAAGATGTACAGCTATGGAGGCCACACATGGATTTAGAGGTCTCATTAAAGCATTATTCCTTCAGAGAATTCAGTCCCCATTTTTCCAATAGTTTGGCTTCTAGAGTTACATTTTCAAATTGAAAAACTTCTTTTCGTCACATTACATATAAACTGTTACTTGCTGTATTTCTGGCCTCAGACTATTAAACTGGGAAACTTTTCCAGTGATAACTTTCACTCTTCTTCCAGTAATAAAAAAACAAACTGTCCCGTGTCAGAGCCATATGCTGCCTTCACTGAGGTACACAAAAATGTTGCTGAGCATGTAACTAAGTTATCTGGACCCCTGAATCTGTTCCCAGACTCCTGGCTGTGCTGTTAGCCTGTAGTGGAAGTGAATTCCTCTCCTGCTGCTGGGGAAGGAATTGCTCTCTGAACCTGTCAAGTCAGTGCTGTTTGGTGTAGGGTCTGGTACTACAAGTTACTCTGTCAACAGCTGTTGGAATACAGGTCCAGATGGGAGTTGTACAGTACAGCTTCTGTACAGCTCCAGACTGGAACAGGCCTCTTCACATCCAAATGAGGTCATGTTTAAATAGTTCCCTAGCAGCTGCAATGTAAAAGTGTTCATTAAAGACCATGAGTGCATCATGGTAAGACATTGAGCAGCACTGTGGCCCTTGGAGCTGTACTGGGCAGAATTACAGAATCACAGAGTAATTTAGGCTTCTGACAGTGCCTTCCCTTGTGGCCTGCTTGTGAACCAGTACCCTAACTGCTGCATTTCTCAGCACATTACAGTAAGCTCTTATTTAACTTTTAGGAGTAGATCAGGCATACGTATCATAATGATAGTGAAGTATGTGGAGGGAGTAGGGTGACAGGTTGAAACAGTAGCAGCCAGTTGATTCGCTGTGCCCCATTGTCTGTCTGCCCGAGCTGTAAGTTTCAGAGAAGACACACACATTTGTGGATGGCAGGCTGAAAATCTCCATTGTGTTTGGCAGTGTAATAGATCTTTTGAGTTACTGTAGTGCTGCTTTAAGCACTGAGTACAACAGGCTTTTTCTCCTCCACTTGGTAGCTTTGTTACTAGTACTCATTTTCAATTTTCAAGAAGGGGAATAGAAAGGTAAGAAAATATGTAAGACTGCAGTGAGAAATGTGTGTTTGTTATACTAGGGCATCCCATATAACTTGTGCTTGTTACCTTATGTTGTGTATTGTATTATTTTAAGAAGCTTTCCCACTTTACAAAGGTAGGTAGGTGTTTAGGAGCTGTCAAGTAGTACAGCTGCGCCCCTAGTTTTACAGAAACAAAACAACCAACTTGTTTAAGAATTTTCTGTGCTTCTTGAAGTACCCCTTCCTCATTTAAAGTATTCAATCAGGCAATATATTTTGTCACTATAAAGGACCAGCAATAATAACCTTGGATGTGGTTTGGGGGATTTTTTTTCCGGCTTGGACAAGTCCTAGGAGTCATAGGGAGTGCTGGCCATAATTTTCCTGGGCTTCCATGCATACTAATTTAGTTGACACAGGAGAAAGAACTGTCCTTGGACATTTTATGTAGCATCCAAAAGGGAGTCTTTGTAAATAGTCTTTGTAAATCTTTATGCAGAAAGTCTTAATGCAATATTATTGTTCCATTTCTTCCTGGGGCTTGTATTACTGTGGGAAACTGCAGTTGTCCTTTTCGCAAATACTGTGATGGAGCAACCTCATTGTTTTCCTTTCTAGTTCTGAGCAGTTTGCATTTATCTACATGGAACACCCAGGAATTAGAAACCATTAATTTTCAGTATACTGTAGTAGACGTTAAACTTCATGGCAATTTCAGTAGCCACTGCTAATTTCTGTCTCATTGTGGGGGTTAGAAGGATGAGGATAACCTCATGAAACCAGTTTTGCCATTCTTCACATTCAGATAATGTAAACCAGAGTCAAGAGTGCCTAAGGAAAAATACTGTTTCTTAGTTTTTCTGCTTTTTTCAGAATAAGATTTTGGGAGTTTTCTGATCACATAAGAGAATAATACAAATTGTGGTAAAACAAAAATTGCTAAATAAATTTACTGGCATAAGGAAATTCACGAAAATAGTCAAGCTAATGAGGAAACTTGATAAGGCATGAAAACCAGATCAGACTGTTGGAAGAAAAACTTGACTCTGTAGAAGTTTTCTTTTATACAAAACACCAAGAGGAGGAGGAGGCCCAGCCTTAGAGGCTGGCAGAGCTAAGTTTGAAATCCACCCCTTGTATTGAGCAATATTTTGGTGCTAACATAAGAAAAATACAAAGGAAGTAGAGCAAAAGACAGAATGAAAAAAGAAAGAAAGCACAAAGCAAGTGGGATCTAACCCTGTGATTCCACAATGCCCTGCATTATAAGTTTAATATTTAGCTTG
Source organism: Pezoporus occidentalis (assembly GCF_034315485.1). NCBI lineage: Eukaryota > Metazoa > Chordata > Aves > Psittaciformes > Psittacidae > Pezoporus > Pezoporus occidentalis. The sequence goes on from NW_026916220.1 coordinate 7,284,448, forward strand.
TATTTAAACTGTGCCTCCTCAGTTGCACACTTGTGCCTCTGCAAAGACATAAAATGGACAATGATAGTATTAGGGAATCTTCCATCATTATATACTTACATTATGTGTTTTTTATTTTTACTGACACTCTTCCTCCCTGCCCCCCCCCCCCCCATCCCACAGCCTTCTAACAGGAATGTGATGCTTTAGCACAATTGCACAGTCAAAGAATAGTTTAGAGAAGTTACCTTCAGAGGCTGTGTTCTCTCCACTTTCCCCCCAAACTGGGGGGTTTCTGAAACGATTATCAGAATGGCAGAAATTGTCCTTCGTCACCCAGAGCTTTTGTCAAAAAAATTGAAGAGTAAGTTTTAATTGTATGTTCTGAGTTGGAGCCATTTAAATCTAACTGAAAACAGTAAAAATAAATGAATCTGGGAGGTTGATCTGTATGCTGACTAGGGAGGCTACATATTTTGCACTTGGGTTTCTCTTTTTAATATTTCAGAGCTGCTGCATGTTCTCCTTTTTGCACCAGAAAGCTGACTGGAGATACTGCAGCTGCTTAGTGCTTCATAGTGCATTCTGAAAACACCTGTGCTGTAGACAGATTTTTTTTTTTTATTTGACAGGGAGCCACAAACAGGTTTGATTCAGGGGTTAATGCAGCCTTTATTCTAACCTGAAGTTTACTGCTAGGAAGCAAGTGAAAGTATTATGGACTGTATATACTGCTTCATGATCTATGCCCAGGGAGAGCTTTTCTTTTTATTTATGTAAATCTCTTTATATAGAGACAGATATCTATATCTGCCATTTACCTGGTTGGTAGGTGATTTTCTCCACAGCAGTGGCAAGACTTCTTTTGGGACTTACTGTGACTCACTGATGGTCTGGAGGAGCTATAAAAATGTAACAAAGTCTTTTGTAAAGAAACCTCCATAGCAAATTTTGAATGAATGAACGCACAGTGGAATCAGTGTGATGAGTCTATGCACTCTTCAGTCATCTTGTGTGCAAACTTAAAACGCAACTTAAAAGGCATCTTTGACTGAACTTTCAGACTGTCTTAATAACTGAAAAAGAGCATATTTTTAAATGAATTTGTTTAGTTTTGTCTTCTGGATTCTGTTTTTAGTGTTCATGTTTCAAATCTTCTTTGAATTCGTAGCCATGGTATAGCCAGAAAGTGTGTGACCTGGTGCAGAAATTAGTATGTGAAGTTCTGTGCCACGCATATTGAAGAACACTGTACTGTAGTATCAGTCTGTTATGGCTAAATGGAGTGTAACAGCCATCTCTGTCTTCTTACCACCCTATTTTGTCTAGGTTTTTACCCTCAATATAGCATGTTTGTTGCAGCACTTTGTTGAACACATTCTGTAATAATTTTGTCTTTGAATATTACAATGTTTTCAAGCACAAGTCCATGCTGAATCTGAGTGGTGGGCTGAAAAGCCTCCTCAGTACTTTCTTTTGCCCTCAGTCGTGTTAATTCTTAAAGCCAACAGATGAACCTGGATCTCAGGGCATGTACAAATAACTGCTTGCCCAAAGAACACATTGTCTTAGTTCACAAGTGTTTAGTTAGTGTTTGTAGAAATCTGTTTTTGAGGTTCAATGAGCCTGTGTGTATTAACAGATGGTGGCACTCCACTGGAACAGTAAAAGTGTCTTGGTTTTGGCTGGGATAGATAAATTTTTTCCTAATAGCTGGTACAGTGCTGTGTTTTGGCTTCAGCCTGAGAATAGTGCTTATAGCACACTGATGTTTTAGTTGTTGTTGTTTATACTGAAGCCAAAACACAGCACTGCACCAGCTAATAAGAGGGAAAAAGTGTTATTCCTGAAAATAGGACGAACATTTGTTTTGATAAGGTGGTGTTGCCCATGACTAGTGGGGCCTGAGGTGTTTCTTCAAAGCTGTCAAATAACATTGATGTTCCAAGCTGTGGTGAGAGGGAATTGAAGGATGGATAATGAATTATGTAAGGATTCAAAGTATGTTAACCTTGTAAGAGATCAGAGAAGAAGAGAAAGAGAAAATTTTACTCTAGTTAAAGCAGGGTGCCTCTGTTCCTCAACTGATTTTGATAATAGAGCAAACCAAACTTTTTTGTCTAGATATGTTTTAAAATACTAATTTCATTTGATTGCTCTGAAAACTTTTGATCCTGTAGTGCCTTTGATTTTTACTGACTTTCATTCAGAATTTTTATTAGCAGATAAATCTTGCAAAAGAAGTTGGTTCAGGTCAAAGTAATGTAACTTTTGAAATATTTTCTGTAATTGTCTTTTGCTGGTGACATTAAGATAATATTGTGCTGCTTAGTTAGCTTCATGATGCTTTATAAAAATCAGGATATGCTTCCTTGCTCATTCATTTTCCAGACTCATTTTCAGTGAAATCAGTGGTAAAGCTTCCCTTGATTTCTAGGTACCAAATGGAGCCCTAGGCATATGAAGAAACAGATCTTATCCATTTATGACATATTGGAAGAATCTTTTTAAATGATAGTAACTCCTTTGCATGGACAGTAATAGGTTTTGAGTGCCTCATACATCCAAGTGTCATTGGCCTAAACTTTAATAGGAAAGATGGTCTAACAGGGGCATGTGCAATAAAAATACACAAATCCTTTTTACATTATTTCAGCTGCTGTTTTGGAATTGCACTGCTGACTTGTCAGTCCATGACAGCTTTTTCACAGGCTTCACAGTATGAGTGTGTGTGGATGAGTTTATCTGTATGGATTTGTGCATGCCTGCTGACGTAAGCTGAAATCCCATGGAAGGTGCTGCCATTTGTGAGTGTAGTGCCATGTACTCTGGTTCCTATTCCAGAAAGATTTGAGATGAGGACGCTACTGCAAAATGCAGGAGCACCTTCAGGCCAGGACTTTAGCCACTGGGCTACAGAGTCTTCCCTTCTTTTCAGCACAGTGGCTTCAAGGTAGCACAGAGGGCAGCTGCCCCAGATTCATGTTTTCTGTTAAATATACTTCCCTGCTAAACAATAGAGAGAAGTTTGAGTGTCTTTAACTCTGGAAAACTGAATGATATATAAAAGACAGACAACACTACTACTTTTTCTGACTCTGCTCCAAAATGACAGCTGCCTTTGGTATTGAACCTGATGCAACCGGTGCATACCAGGCATGTGCTGAGCTTTCCTCAGAGAAAAGCTGCATATCCTTTTGGAACATCAGTTAGCGTTTACATGGGAGAGGGGGACTGACCTCTTCCAGTAAGGCAGTTCTGAGAAAACAAGAGAGGTAAAACTTCGAGTGCCTGAGAGGTCGCTGGTGGAACAAGGGCATGAATTGACAGCAGCTGAAGACAGAGTAGCTCAAGTTGCAGTTACAGACTTCAGAAGAGTGAATCTGGCTTAGCTCTGGGATTGTCTGAGTGTGCTGAGAGCTGGTTGCTTGGCTCTTTTTTTCTTCAGCTGAAGAGGTCATTCCATTTTACAACCCTTTAATAGTTGTAAAAACAGAGTAGTGAAAAACATCTGTTGTGTTACCCTCAGATCCAATGTTATTAAAGCAAAAATAGTTAAACAAGTACCAGCAGATTGAAAAGCTCCAAGTAGCACTTATTATCAGCCTGCAGAATTCTCTTCTAGGATGCTGGACTTTATTTCAGGCTGAGCTGTTGTAAATCAGGCTTAGCTCAAGTCAAGTCAGGGATCAAGACTGTGTTCTTGGCTTTTTGTTCTGGATCAGAACTTCCAATCCTCTATTCAACATCCCTTCCACAGTGCTATGTAATTGTCTTTCCCTATTTCATGGAAGAGCTACATTTTACTGGAGAGAAAAAATAATGTATTTAAAACTTCTAAATCACCTTTCCAGTGAACTATCAATGTGCACTGAGGGTATTCTTATACACATACAAGATCCCAAAGTCAGCACAGATATTAAAGGGCCAGAAAATGACTTGCAGTAGGAGGCACAAGATCTGTGATCTGAAGTGGTAGAGCTACCTGAATGTTTTTTCTAACAGCCAACTGAAAAAAAAATTAGCACAGTAATAATCTGAAGAACACGTTTCTTTTGTGATATTAATCTTTCAAGTACAGTTACTTGTTAATGTCATGCCATGAGTTTTGGCAGATGTAAGGGTTCTGTTTTTTCAGTTAACTGCTGGAAGATCTGTGTCTTGGGGACAGGCGGCTGTTTTATGTGATTCTGAGCGCATCTCCAAGACGTTGCTCCTGATAATATTTTATATTCCTGCATCTTACTGCATCAGTAAGCCGGAGAGGGGTCCTTAGAACAGCACGTTTCTTCCAATGTCCCTGTAAAATTAAAGGGGAGCTAGAATGTTTATTTCCTGAAGACTTCAGAAGTTAATAACAAAAATAAAAGCCATGCTGGGTAATGGTGCACTCAGCTTGGAAAGGCAAAACCATGCCATTACTCTGAGATTGTCAGGCCATGGTAAATATTGTAGGAAAAAAGCTATTAACAAACCTCTGCCAGGTGGGGAGGAAAGTTCTTCCATTGATATTTTGGCTGGGTTACAGTGTTTGTAAATACTTTTTCCTTGCATTCATTCACTGGGCTAATTTTTCCCATCCTAAGCTGTTACACTGCCAAATGGCAACTATATTTTCTATCCGAGAAGAGGCTGCATTTTGTTCACCTGTACTATAGTTTCTGCTAAAGCAGGGAGAGCTCTAAATTATTCTACTGCATCTCCAAGCCTTTATTTAGACTATGTATACATTATTGCCACATAAAGTTGTTTAAATGCAGTGCTCGAACAAATCTTGTTTTGTTACTATGGTGTGGATCAATCTTCCATGGCCCACAATCATGACTGTGCAGGTTTTTATGACGTTCACTGTTCTCATTGCCTTGCAGACCTGCACATCTATTCTAATGGGTTTATCAGATTGTTGTCTGGCGTAAGACTAGCTATGCTTGCTACAGGCAATAGAAGCATTCTGCTCTCTGGTGTTGTTTTTCACTTCTGCTCCTCTGCAGCAGCAGAAGTAATAAGTAGTAGTAAGAAGTAAGAAGTAACATCAATGAGGTCAGATTCTAGTCAGGAACAGCCACTGCGAATTTGCTTAAAATTCAAGAGATCTGGCTTATGCAGTACAAGGATTTTGGTCACCTTGTCCTCTAATTTCAGTGACAGTAAATTTAGGTGCTTTGCATACTCTAGGCGCAGTATTTTGCATTTTAAGACATCTTTTCTCGTGAAATTGATGATTATATAGCAAAATTCAGTATCATCACCAATTTTTTGATATGAATGGCAGGGAGGGCCATTGTGAATTTTCAAGTAGTGCAAAGCCTCAAGCAATTTTCTGATCTGTACACTGTTCCATTTAGAATTACCTCCAGGACAGCAGGGGAGTACCTTTGTTGAAGATCTGGCAGTGGGCCTGCCTGCTGATTTATTCTGTTAGAGACAGTCCTGCTTAATACTAAAAGAAGGACAGCATTTTTGCTTAGAAAACCATATCTCAAGTGTTGAGATATGCTTTCTTCATCTCTGATCTGAGAACAGAAAGGAGGGCAGTATCAGGAGATAGTCTAGTTTATCTCGAGTATTTTGCAGCTGTCTGGTTACTTATGAGAGGAACAAAGTCCAGCAAAACTGACATTGTTTTCATTGGCCCTTGAGACAGACATTTCCTCGACTAACACATCAAGATAACATTTAACATCTGCTCTTATCAGGATAGGAGTTTTTTTAGCAGAGCTTCTAGCAGTAGCTAAGGGTGTCTTTGGTGGTCTTTGTACTTTTATCAAGGATAGGAGAAGAAAAGCAGGGTAGGAGGAGGGGAGGAGGGGTTTGGTTCAGGTGCCTTCTCCAGATTGTTAGTGTCTGGTAACACTGTTTTCATGCTCTGTATTGCAACACTAGGAAAAATTACTTTAGCAGGTTGATCTGTTTCTGAGCTGTGTTTGCAATAGTACAGTGTGAATCCTTTTGCCAGTGGAGAAGAGAGTCTCTTCTTCTTCCCATATGTGTACTTAAAAAAAAATGAATGAATTATGACTGTGGCCTGTAAAAGGATTTTCAAATGTGCAGTGAAATTTCTGAACATAATTGCTAAAGGGTTCACCAGCATCCCTTGAGTAAAGCAAGACTTCAAACCACACGAGTACAAAAGCTCAAAAATACTCATCTGGCATCACATAGGATTTAACTGGGCAGTCATTTTCGTTGCATGTTATAGGAGGAGTGTGAGCCAGTCAAGAAATGCATGTAACACTACAGGGCAAAAAGTCTGTGTTGTTCCCTCTGGTTCCTCAGTATTGACTTTCTGGGACCATATACTTTCTGCCTCTTGCCTTGGGATATTTAGGCAACAAAGGCAAACTGTATCATCACTCTTCTTCTGTTTCCTCTCTAACATCAGAGGAGGTTGTGATACACATTGAGGTAAGAAGAGTCAAGATTTTGATGTATCGGATGAGACAGACTTTCTGCCTGTTGCCATAATCTCAGACCTTTAGTTACTCTCCTTTATCCTCACCTAATTTCATTTCTTTAACATTTAGTCTCTATTTTATCCCACTGGAGTTTTTGTGTCATGTGAAAAACAGGCGTTGTATCAGTGGGGTTTAAAGAAGGACCTTCATCATGGCATCAGTGTTTTAAACTAACATACCACTGACTTACTGGTAATCACAGCACAAGATGGTCAACATGTTCTTCCATGTTATTGTGACCAGCCTTTTGAGCAGATAGCAGTTGTAATACAGCTTTTGGGGAGCGAGCATCATAAAAAGGCCATGACACTGTCTGCAATTGTCATATATGTCTGTCTGGTAATCAGTCAGATCTGAATGCTCACTCTGTACAGGAACAAATCACCTGATCTCAAACTAAGAATGTGTAAGAAGCAAAGTCGATAGCTTACAACAGGCTGACTTCAAAAAGAAGGGGGAAATCCCTCCGTTTTCTGATGGAAAAGAAGGTGGGAAATGGATCAGGCAGGTTGACTTTTGGAAGTTGTAGATTCCTGCTCGTCTTAGGAGCAGCCTTTTCCAGCAAGTCAACAGAAGCAGAAAGGTCAGGAGAGTGCAGGGAGGTTGAAACAGAGAGGAAGTGTTGTGATTGTTCCCCTGCACTGCTGTGGTACATGTCACCAGGGGGTATGGGTGCAGCTTTTTCGCAGGGGAAGTCTGTCAGTACAGAACTGGCAAGTGCAGCACACACTCCAGAGACAAGTTAGCAGGGGTGATTTAGGTTAGATATTAGGAAGGAATTCTTTGCTGTGAGAACACTGCCCAGTATTGCCAACAGGCTGCCCAAGGAAGCTGTGGCTGCCCCATCACTGGCAGTGTTCAAGGTCACATTGGATTAGGCCTCGAGCAACCTGATCTAGTGGGAGGTGTCCCTGTCCATTTCAGGGGGGTTGGTCCTTTCCAACCCAAACTATTCTATGATTCTACATATGGGTACAGTCATGCTGGTGATGTTTGTTACTGGTTATACCATGCCTAACAACCTCTCACTGAATTGTTTCCCAATTACATTTGTAACTCTTGAGTAAAGGGAGCTTCTACTCTGTGACTGGGATGTTTCAAAGCTGCTTGAACATCCTGGGGACACAATAGGGAGCTCTGGGGTTTTGAATACCAAGTTATTTTCTTCTCATACAGCAGCACTGGGACTCAGCCTATGAATGAACCAAGGCTGCAAGTTCACTCATCCAGAAATTCTTTCAGCAAGTAGCAGATAGCTCAAAAATTTCAGTGTCATCATTGTATTTCTTTGTCTTTTATTAACCATAACTTAGCAGTCTAATTTGGTGGGTTTACATTGTGTCTCTTTAAGGTATCACCTTACAAATAGTCAGAGAATCGTTTTTATTCTTGGATATTTTAAATGTTAAATGAGGGCTTAGAAGGGAAGAAGGCAAAGGCTACTGTGGCTGAGCTGAAGAACAGAGAACAGACTCCTTAGCAAATTAAGGATCTAAATGTAAGCTGCTCCATTCCCAAGAGGCATTCATAATGATTATGTTCTGTAGCTGATTTATTTATAACTGTAGCAGTTGCAGTGGGAACAAAACATTAGGCCAAATTTTGACCTCAGACTATAAATCGAGAATCATTTAACTTTTTTTTTTTTTCCTTTTTTTAATGGCATTACTTTGGATTCATCCTGCTGTAACTGAGATCAGGATCTGTTCTGTTGTATTAGGTTTTTTTTTTTCTCTGAGACCAGATTTGTATCTTTTCTGTTTGTTTGTTTGTTTTGTCTAATTTTGAGCACAAAGAGCAACAGAGTGTATGTTTAAACTAGTGCTGCATCCATACCTTGAGGATGACCAGGCTTTGAACCTCCTCTGCACTCCAGGGGCAGGCTGGCTGGCAGGCTTTCCAAGGCTGAGGAGTCTACCACACTGCACCACTACCAGTTGCTTTCAGTGGCACAAGGAGGCACTTTTTAACTATTTAGGACACTGTGTCAGTTTTGTCCTGGGTTCAGCAGTAGCAGTCATGTTTCTCCTTCTTGGTAGCTGGTGCAGTGCAGTGTTTTGACTTTCAGCTCGGGAACAGAGCTGATAACAAGGATATTTTGGTTTGGCCAAGGAATTTGTGAGCCTCATGCTCTGCCAGGGAGGAGGGGAAGCCAGGAGGAAGCAGAGACAGGACACCTGACCCAAACTGACCAAAGAGGTATTCCATACCACAGCACGTCATGCCCAGGAGGTAACTGGGAGTTAGCCGGAAGGGCTGGGAGACTGCGGGGTTGGAGGAGGTATCGGTCAGAGCTTGGTGGGGCTGGGGGGGCGAGTTATCGGTCGGCTGGTGGTGAGATGATGTATTCTCTTCCCTTGTTATTTCCTTTATCATGATTATTATTGGTGGTAGCAGTAGTGATCTGTGTTATACCTTAGTTACGAAACTGTTCTTATCTCAACCCGTGGGAGTTGCATTCTTTTCGATTCTCCTCTCCGTCCCCCCGGGAGCAGGGGGAGGGCAAGAAAGGGGGGGAACTGAGCGAATGAATTACCTGACTGGGTTTAAACCATGACAAGTTTTTAAACCAGTTTTGCAGGAAAGGGAGAGAAGTCAGAGAGCCATTACAGATTCTGCTGTACCTAGTTAATAATGCTGTGATAGCAGCAGTGTTCCACTGTTTATTTAAGAGTAAATGAAACAGTGATAGCTTTGAAAAATTGGGGAAGTTCCGCAGTGGCAAGTGAAACTACACATCCTGTCTGAAAACTTAATGCATGTGAGAGGCAGTGGGGACACTGCAAGCTAATTATGTACCCTAAGCTTCTCTGCACCAGCTATTTTCTCTTTCCTGTGTGTTATTTACATCTCCTCAGATTGACTGCCTAACCCGTCTAAAAAGCTGTCAGATGAAAGTCCTCACACGCAGCAGAAACAGTGCTCTATGGCCTTTGCACTTACTGCACTTACTGTTAAGTGGGAGCATGGGCTGCAGAGAAGTTAAAAGGATTCTTCAGCTTGGCTTATTCAGCATGTTTGAGTCAGTTAATACAGAAGCATGAGTTTCTTCATTACAGTAACATTCTTCAGTCATAATTAGGTCAGCCCGTGGAAGAAAGTAATTTTTCTTCATTTTGGGACATACCTGTTCTGGATCAGAACATACAGCACCTTAAAGAATTTTTATGTCTGTTCAATGAACCAGTTTGCTAGTTATTCCCCTTTGTTAAGGCCTAATATTTTAAAATTCTGCTTTGGGTAGCTTTTACAAAAATGTAAAGCAGGCTGCTGCGGTAGTCATTCCTGAATTTATACATGCTCTTGTAGCAGAAATGTGATCCCCCTAGTTAATAAGCAAACTGGAGGTTCTGTCATGTTTTCTGATAGATCGTATTTATTATGCCCTTGGAAATAACAACAATCATGTATTATAACCCAGGTGTTCAGCTAATTGAGCAGCTTTTTGATTCAAGTATTGGGAAGGCAGCTGTACATATTATCATTTCCGTAGTTTAGCGATGTCTCAGTTCATGCTTGAGCATTCAGGCCTCCTCCTCTGGGACCTTTGATATTAGCTCTAGGATTAAGATGAATGGATGTGGCAACAGAAAGCAAACATTTCTTAAAGAAATAAAGGGCTTGTGTTTTGATAGATGTGACCATTTTGCTGGTTCCTGGTTAATACATAAAGAGTAAGAAGAGCTGCACTGCATCTCTAAAGCTGCTTGAAATTACATCAAAAGGGTTTGCCTCTGATGAACCCAATACAGGCCAAAAAAACCCTAAGGCACTTTCCCACATCATCTGCACCTCAGCAGTGGCAAATCTAGAGGCAGTTCAGGGATACACTGAGCAGGATACTTCTGCTTGCTAATGTGCCATGTTACTTCCATGGTAACAAACACAGCAGTGTTCACGTCTGCAGTGCATATACCCTCGTACCTCCTTGGCTAAGGAGTCGAAAATAAGGTGCATGTTTCTGTTGATGTGACCCAGACTGACACAGCCACAGCTGATAATATATGTGATCTATAATCAAAAATCTGCTTTCATTATGGAAATTGTCGCTGTATGTCTTCATGTCCCCCCTCAGTGCAACTGGGCAATTTATCCATTATCTCACATTCTTATGAGTCCTGAGCAGTATTTAATTTAACGAGACTAAAATTTGAAAACCAGAAAGCTTGCAACAGTATTAAATCTACTATCTCCAGCTTCTTTCTGCAAATAATAAACGTAATTTTGTATGGCAAAATATAAGGTGGGAAATACTGTCATTTGAAAATAGAAGTTTATTTGTCTCCTGCTTCCTCTTGTATTACATATTTTTGTTGTTGAGCATGAGTTGGGGTTTCAGAAAGTGTGGGACTGGCTAGCTGTGATGTTTGTTTTTTGTCTTAAAAGAAGCAATAACTTACAGTTAGGTAGTTCAGATCTCACTAAAACATGAACTATTAAGAAGTCAGGAGGATGTGCAGCAAAGAAAAATAACAGTACAGTTTTGACAATGGCACTAAAGTCATCATGTCTGAGGGACAGTCATAAAAGAAGATAAACGCTTTAGCTTTTTGGAACAGCTCAATACACAATGCCATACAATTCATAAGTCTTTAATGAGGAGCAGTTTTGAAGGAATTATTAGTGCCACACTGTGGATGCCCGACTGTTTACTTGCAAATACTGCTTTTGCTACTGCTTTGGAGTCTCTGGCTGTGAAGTGGTTTAACTTCTAAGGTATTTTGGATGAGCTATCCCTGTGTCATCTCAAGAGTTTTTCTATTAAAAGAGAGCCGGATTGGTACACACAACTGGGAGGAAGGTGAAAGCAAAGGGGTGTGTCCTTCAAACAAGTTATTTCAAATTCATCATTAAATTTGATGATATGAAATGCCGCTGTTGAATGAAATGAGCAGGAGAGTGTCACTTCTAGGATGAGCGCTGTGTCTATCAGTGTGCAAACCAGCCATATAAGGTTGTAAAACCATTGAAGTTAATGGGACAGTGTGCACTGTAGTGAAAATCACATTTCTGAATGTTATAATACTGTTTTTTCTCCATTAAATTATTTATGGAAAAAGGACCAGTACCTCTCAGTCTTGATTCACTAAAGTTGCTTAAGTATTCAGTTACCTTTGATGCTAGTGGTCAGATGTGTGCATTAAGTGACCTTCTAGATTGGAAAGGAGGCCTAGGAAGTCATAACCTAGTTTGCATTTCCAACTCATGCTTTGCTCCAAAGCCGTTGTCTTGGGAGGATGACAGGATGGTTATGACAATCCAATCTACTCTATTCACAGGTGTTCCCTTTCCGAAGAACTTCCTTCAGATCTGCAAGAAGATACTTTGCCGGCTTTTTCGGGTGTTTGTTCACGTCTACATCCATCACTTCGACCGCATCATCGTTATGGGGGCTGAGGCTCACGTCAATACTTGTTACAAGCATTTTTATTATTTTGTGACAGAGTTCAATCTCATCGACCGCAAAGAATTAGAGCCTTTGGTAAGTGTGGGGTTGGGGGGAAAGCTCCAGGAAGTTTTTCTTCTCCTTTCACTGAGCCTTTCCCAACGCTTGTTGCAGTGGGTTTCCTCTGAGGGTAACATCCATGGTTGAACACAGGCAGTTTATAGGGATAAACACTTGCATCTGTCCATAGACCCATTCCGTCTGCTGCAGTATTTGTGTGATGCTTGGTAGGCTCAGTAGAAAGAGAAAAGTGCAGTATATTTTGTATGGAAAAATATAAGGTGGGAAATACTGCCATTTGAAAATAGAGGTTTATTTGTCTTCTGTTTCTTCCTGTATTACATATTTTATATATAATTTTATCTTTTTTCATTGGTCAGTAACAGCATAATACTTACACCCTCGAATCACTCAAAACACATATGAAAGGAAGACTGGTCTGTGTAAAGGTGAATTGTTCATGTTTTTTTTAAATCTTTAAGTAACTGTTTGTGGAGGTATTGAGTGTGTTAACATCCAGAACACACTCTGGATCTAAGTGAGACAGGTGAAGTGAGACAGAGGTTCAATTAGCAGCATAACAAAACTAGACATTTCCATTTGGACTGAAATAGATCAAAGTTAATTTCATTGTTTCCAAAAATAAGACTCCAGAAATGGAAATGCTTTCACTGTTGCTTTCAAATGCAAATAAAATAAAAGTGTAAGCAGGGAAGGAAAAGTAAGGTGCAATTCAGGAAGCAGTTTACCTGCAAATCCTCACTGGCACTTTAAAAGTGATCAGGGCAATGTTTCTCCAAGTGTCAGAGTTTGGAAATACGGTATCATATAACTATTGATGAAGTGCTCAAAACAGTGGGATTTATTATTTTTTTCTCCACAGAATCATAAAATGGCTGAGGTTCTATGACAGCTATGGATATTATGTAGTCCAAAGCCTTGCTCAGAGCAGTGTCACTTAGAAAGGGCTGACCAGGACCATGTCAAATTTTCAGCTGTTCCACATAAAGGCACATTGCAAGGAGGTATATTTCATAGTTGATATGAAACGCTTCTGAAAGTGTGGCAAAGTGATTTCTGCCTGGGTTTCCACAGGAATTGGAGCTGTTGCAGGTGTGGTACATGTATATGCTTATGTGGATTGAAGAAAAAACTGAAAAGTCAGACAAAATGGATGGTCTTGTTTCCAGCAGTTCACAAGGCCTGCTGAAAGACTGCTTATGGCATGTATCAGTAACTTGCAATGTACCTATGGTTTCTTTCTACATAGAAGAGCTTAATATTCCATCTGAATGTGTCCTAAGGGACAGAAGGAGGGCCTGCAAAAGAGAACTTCCCTGCCAGACTGCTGATTCTGGATTAGCTGTAGCTGTTAAGTGCTGAGATGTGTCAGAAGCAAGATCCAAGGTAGGATATTTCAGAGGTAGTAACAGGGGCAATTTTCAGGTATTACAAGTTTCTTGCTTACATTGGAATAGAGAGAGCACACAAATGATTTAATGCTGCACTTATGGCTTCTGCACTAAGTGGACAGACAAAAGATTTGGGCCAGTGGTGCAGGCGGTGGCCCAAGCCCAGCAGCAGAGCAAGCTGCTAATATGTTCCAACTGGTGTGTGCATTCCAGCATTCCCTTCCTTCACAACATTATCTTTAGGACCATCATACGATGCAGTATTATTAACTTTGCTGGGATGGAGAGTCTCCCAGAAAAATGTTTCACCTGCCCTGGGAAAGCACCATGTCAGCAAACTATCAAAGCTCCACCTGCTTCCATCTTCCTGTCCTTGGCTTGTGTGGGTGTCAGCAGTGTGGAAATGCAGAAATAACACATCTGTCTTTTTGTCTTCATCTGGGCAGAGAGAAGGGAGGGAGTTTTAAAACAAAAGCAGACATTACAAACACTCTTGAATTTTAATGCAGTCATTGAGTACAACCTGTGCCCTGCCAGATTCACCGTAGCAGGAAATGAGCCCACATTATCTCCCTTAATTAGAAAATGGGCCAAGAGCTGATTAAATAAACTGCCACAGCTTTATTAAACCGGGAGGCAACTGATTTATCAACATAACTTCAAGAAGGGGGAATGACTGGGGAAGCAGGCAGTAGATGAATAGTAATATTAGGCTGCAGGACTTTGCTCTTTAGATTTTATCAGCCTTTTGCAACCCAGTGCAGCACTTATAAAATGAAGCAAATGAGTCAAGTGGGGTTCCCCCTCCCATTCAGGAGTTACATAAGTTACCCTTTCTGCAATCAAAGAGGGGGATATAGTTCAAAATTCTGCATGTCTTTTTCTCATCCTCATCACTGTGCTAATTTGACAGATCCCCAAGTTTTTGTAGACCTGTTTTATGTGGGGACAGAAAAGGAGGCTGGCACAGTCACTGACCCCACAGGTGGTCCTGAGGAAGAAAATGTATGTCCAACTGGTAAATCTGGGGGAAAAGAAGTCTGAGTGCATATCTGTCCTTTCCTGAAGCTAACAGGCAGAAAAGGCAGCCCACACCATGAGAGTTCTCAGGAGACCCTTAAGGCCTGCCTCCATGGGGAAGCTATCTGGGAATAAACTAAGATTTGAATTTTAAGATGTGGCATCTGCTTTGTGGTGGCTCCCTGTGTGACTGGCTTTATTTCCACTGGCACATTAATTCATTTCCGAGCCTCTTCCCATGGCCAAAACTATCTGGCGGTGTGGTGCCTATTACCTCCATCCCACCCACCCTCACCCTGTGTAGGTGTCTGCTTGTATAGGGTGCTTTAAACACTTCACCTGAACGTGCCCTTTAATGAGAATCTTAATGCAGCTGCCTCAGTATGGTAGGTTACTGTTCAGATGGCAGTCCAGCTACAGCAAGTAATGCTTCTCTACTTCCTTTCCGTGATCCCCTTTCTCTAACAACAGATTTCATAGTATATAGGACTGAAGAAATATGAGTACTCTGTGTCATGAGCAACATCTTGGTTCAGGAAATTTTAGTCAATTTATTGCCAGTTAGCAAAACTTTTCATTACAGATCTGGATAGTGAGGAAAAAAATCCACAATTAATCGAAACACTTGTTGAAGAAACACCTTTCTTTGTCAGGCTCTAATTCAGTGAAAAATTTCTCTTCCTCCCTTCCAAGTCGCAACTCACTTTGGTTTTGATACACATTGCACTCACATACTCCTGTGATGAAACCCGAGGATCAGCACAGCTACAGCAATATCACTTCTAGGAAGGGCAGGTAAACTAGAAATTGAAGGCTTCTGAAAAGTGATAAAGTTAATGCCAGAGAGGCATTAAACTCAGAGTGATTTGTTTGGGTCCTTTTTCCCCAGCAGAACTTGACTGTCAGACAGAGGAACAGAGACAAAGAATCCAGAGCTATAGCTCTCCTTCAGTCATGTAAGAGCCCTCTGATTCAGAGGCCTTAGAGATTTGTTACTCAATCTCAGTGCATTTTGTCAGATAGCAGTTGGTGATGCAGCCAAGTCTGCTCCCAGCTTCTCAGCATTCATCTGTGTGTATCAGAGTATCTTTTTATGATTTCTAAATCTCTGCATTTTAATTTGACTGATATTGCACTGTGCCTTGTGTTTGTCAGAGTTAAGTAAAAGAAACCCCAACCACCTAAAAATGCGGTGAGATTTCAGTGTTAAATTTAGAGATCTGATCATGATGTAATATTTTAGAGCTTTCAAAAAAAAGGAAGACGAGAAAATGTGCGCCCCCTCCAGAAGGAAACGGGAGACCTTATCACCTATGACATGGAGAAGTATGAGGTACTCAGTGACTTTTTTGCCTGGGTCTTCACTGCAGGAGCTGCAGCCACACTGCCCAAGTCACAGGAGGCAAAGGCAGGGAGTAGGAGAATGAGGAACTGCCCACTGTAGGAGACGATCAGGTTTGCAGCCCAGAAAGCCAACCGTATCCTGGGCTGCATCAAAAAGAGCGTGGCCAGCAGGTCAAAGGTGTTCCTGCCACTCTACTCTGCTCTCATGAAAGCCCACCTGCAGTTCTGTGTTCAGCTCTGGGATCCCCAACATAAGAGGTACGTGGACCTGTTGGAGCGAGTCCAGAGGAGGCCACAAACATGATCTAAGAGCTGGAGCCTGAAGACAGTCTGAGATAGTTGAGGGTGTTCAGCTTGGAGAATGCTCTAAGGTCTCCCCTGAGCTGCCTTTCAGTATCTAATAGGGGCCTACAGGAAATCTGTAGAGGGACTTTCTACAAGGTCATGTAGGGATAGGACAAGGGGAATGGCTTTAAGCTGTCAGAGGGTAAATTCAGATTTAGATATAAGGAAAGATTTCTTCACTATGAGAGTGGTGAGGAAGTAGAAGATCTTTATTGTCCCTTACAACACAAACCGTTCTATGATTCTAGATACCTGTGCAAGTTCACAGAGGGCCTGAAAATTTATGCACTTATATATTCAATATGTACCCTGAAACTCATGATCTAATAAAAAATCTAGGTTGCAAACCCACGTATATTTCAAGTCTCCATAACCACACAGTTACAGAAATGTGGGCAGGTCAAGTATTTATACTGTGCCAGTGAGCAATGGGAAGTTATGCACAAGGAGGACCCTGCCAAATAGAAAGAAATTATTCACGTGCTTTGAGTATATCTGCTTCTCTCAAAGCTACTAGGATTCATCAAATGCACAAATGTTTGCCCGAGATACCAGTATCTACCAGTTTTGAACAAGATTTTTTTGTTTAACCAAGGTAGTGACCTCTTATGGAGCAAAGATGAACTTTTGTGCTCTTTACAGAAATACGAAAAATATATTGCAAACCAGTGAGATTCCCAACAGATCCCTACATAACTTTGTAACATATAGTGAAATTTCCCTCAGAGGACAGGGTAAAAGACAGAAGAATGTGACCATCTGCTTTACTCATTTTCCACTTTTTTTTTTTTTTGTAAGTCACATCCTGTTAAAACGTTGATCTTCTTCTCAGAAGTAATTTTTTTATATTAACATTTTAAGAACAGAAAGTAATAATTACACTTGAATGAAGTAAAATAAAGGATATTACTTACAAGTGCTCTTCTGATAGCTGTTAAAATGCTGATTTCATTTAGATGCAGAGACAGTCAGCCACAGTAGCGAATGGATAGCATTGGGGCTGGAAGTGGTGCAGTCAGTGGAGCTCAGTGTACAAAAATGGTGAAGCTGGTAATTGCCTCCATGAGGATGGAGTTTATCTGCAGGGTAAGCGAAGACAGTAAGATTTTCTTGCCTTATTCTCCATAATTTTCAGTGTAAAAGCTTCCTTTGGCTTGATTTGCTTCTGCTAATATTTTCATCCAATATTTGGAGCTGTTTAAAAGCAACCATCTAAATGCGGGGGAATTTCCTTGTCTCTCTAGAAAGCTGTCTTTCTGAGTGAAACTTCTAGTGCTTGTCCAGGCAGCCTACTAAGTAAAGAGACGGATGTCTAATACATTAACCTAATCCTTAAACTTTGTTCAGTTGTTTGGGTTTCTTTTTCTTTTCTATCTTCTTTTTTTCCCCCTAGAAAGTATTATTATATATTATTTGCTAAAGCATGTTATGGTCTGGGTGACAGAAGATTTCAAAGATAAATGTGTTCAGGAAATTACACATCTGGGTTTGTGTAATTACCATAATTCTACCTTCCTATATTCTATGATTCAGAGAGTCATTGATGCCCCGATGACACTGATATGAACCTGAGGTACTTTCTTCTCAGTCAGTGGAGTTATTCCAGATCTTCACGTAAAATTCAAAGAAAAATTTATCCCTGCAGTCACAGGTGGTATGTTCATGTGCCGTACAGGTGGTAAGTTCATGTGTTTTACACCAACACTGGCGTTACACAGGATGCTGCTTTGTGTGCTGCTGTAGGGTGCTCTGGCCCCATGATTGTATTAATTGACAGGATTGTAGGCAAGTTCAGTGCAACAACAAAAAACATGTACACGGGCAAAGGGAAAGCTTTCTTTGTACTTACAGCCAGAATGTCAGAAGTGCTGCCATATGCATGGCATTGATTGTGAAAACACAGCGTTGCCATTTCCAAGCTAGTATCTTACATAATCTATTTAAAAAAAAAAAAATCACTCAAGGCATAGTTCCACAAGCATTTTAAGCCATGATGAATGCAGTCTGAAACTGGAAGCAACGATCCTGCCCTTCATTGCTGCTAACTTGATAGCCCTCTCAACTTCCTTCAGAACTAGCCTTTGTGTTATCAGATCCAGGGATGGATCAGCTGGGCACCAGCTCAGCTGAAACTGGTGGTTATCACAGAATTGTAGAATCACAGAATAGTTCAGGTTGGAATTGAAATTTAAAGGTCGTCTAGTCCAACCCCCCTACAATGAACATCTTCAACTTGATCAGGTCCAACCTGACCTTGAATATTTCCAGGGATGGGCAACCTGTGCCAGTGTTTCACTGTACTAACTGTAATTTTTTTTTTTTCCCTTATATCCAGCCTGAATCTCCCCTCATTTAGTTTAAAACCATTCATTCATTCATTCATGGCTTGACTTCGCAAACGAAGTTTTGAGAAGGGCTTTACCCACGCTTACTACATGCACGCTGATGACTAAAAAGGCCAATGTGAGATAGGCAAATCTGGCTGCAAAAGCACAGCAAAAGGTCTCATCCTATCAACACAGCCCTGCTAAAAAGTCTGTCCTGGTCTTATAAGCCCTCTTCAAGTATTGAAAGGCCACAGTAAGTCACCCTTAGAGTGACTTAGAAGGGCCTTAGAACAATCCCAGAACCCTGGCAGAAGTAGACCTGCTCTGCTCATAGGCTGTCCTTTAGACACTGATGATTGGCCACTTTGGGGACAAGACTATTGAGCCAGATGGACCTTCTCTCTGATGGAGTACTGTTGTTCTCAGGCTTTTGTGTTTCAGTCTGTTTTCCAAAGGGAAACTGCTCCAGCATTTCTAGAAATGAGCATGAGGAAATAAAACCAAATTCATACGGAACTGAACAGGTATTGCTGACACTGCTGAGAACAGAAGGACAGAATGGCTTTCCTACTGACAATTTTCTGTGTGTCTTCATCTCATCAGAGTTTTTGGAGTTATTCTGTAAAGTGCTCTGGATTAACTGCTCTGCTGTCTTGTGCTTTGACACAATTACCTGTCTTTTGTGGGTGCATAAGTACAAGTGTCTGTTGCTGGTGAGGAGTATACAACAGAAGTCTTGTTTTAAAGTTTAGCCAGTGAATTAAAATTATAGCCTGTTGATTAAAAGAGGCTCTCCAAATTAATCCGCATTTCGCAGTTTGCAATAAACAATACTACATTTGAACTTCAAAGAGATTATAGAAACAAGATAAAAAAGGCCAGAATAAAGGAAACTTTAGACTAAGTTGTTGCTCTGTGCTAGTTCAGTATCTGTGGGGAGTAGCTGGCTTGGTTACAGCAACAAGGAGAAAAAAACACAGTAGAAAAGAGCAATTGTGATTGCAAAACCACAGAAAATTACGGGGGCATTCCAGGTCAGGTGTGATATAAAAAAGGGGTTTGAAACTATTTGCTTTATAATGGATATGTGTTTCTCCTGCTCTACTCACATGGGAGCTTTCTGCACATGGGCTTGCTCGTGTTTAAATTCCCAGATGAGTCAGAGCCAAAATTGCTTCTTAGTAACCACGTGATGCCTTAGTAACTGGTAGATGATGTGAATCAGAGTTGACAGTTCATGCCCCATCAAGGAAAAACCGTGGAGAATACGCTGTAAGTGGAATCAGAAAGTGACAAAACCACTAAGAATTTAATCTGATGTGATTTTCCATCTGTAATTTGTATCCGTTTACACTGGTTCTTGTATTGATTAGCAAAACAGGTCCTTGGTGATGGTCTGTGCTCTGTTTGGAAAGCACATTAACAGCAAGCAGAAACTGGAAAAAGCTTTTTCACCAGCATTGCAGTTTAGATACATCCTGTGCTTCTGTGAATGACATAGATCAGCTGCCCTTACTAGACTGAAACAAGGAAGCAATCCACTGATTGTTGTCAATCTTCACAAATAACAAACTTGTTAAAAAAAAAGAAAGCTCAAAACAATTTGAAATTTTGGAAAACTGTTCGAAAAATAGCTATAATTTCCTTTCTGTAGCACTTAACAACTTAATCCTGTAGCCTAACTGGCATCAGAAGGCAACTGTGAAGACATTATTGAGAACAAGTTCCAGGAAAGCTATTTTACCTAACAAAAAATACATATTTTCCTAATTTGAACAGTACTTGTTTAGTGACTGTTGGTTTTCTTGAGTGTTGGATTAGGCTGTTATTAGTTTTTCTAAATCCACACAAACTAGGAAACTGAGAAACAGCAAATCAAATTTTTTGGTTTGTCAAAGGAAAAAAATGAACTTGGCAGTTTTGTAAAAAAAAAAGGGGGAAGGAAAGATGTAATTATTGTCCCACTTAAATAGATCTGTTAGTGTATAAAAACAGTTATGTAAAATACCTACTATATATAACAAAACTGTAGTTCACAATAGAGAACTAGCATGTCTCCTGATAAATTTTCTGCAAAATTTTATGCTATGGCGTAACTGTTTGCTTATCCACTCTGTGTGACCTTAATGCCAAAAGCAGCACATTTAAAGTCCATTTGGTAAGGTAAGATACAGAAGACAAAAACATGCAGAAAGTGAAAGTACCTCCTTGGAATACTCTGCCTTTAAGCAAGTCTGCCATCCAAATGCATGTTCTGAGTATCTACTTAGATGTAACCCTACTGACAGGTGCATTTTGCAGCACAATTTCCTGATCCTCTTCCGACTTGCAGTTAGTTGATAAAGTGCCTTTGTCATCCGTGATAAGGGATTATGTTTGTAGACAGGAGTTTTATCCTGCAAACATCACTGTACCAATTCAGGAGTCATCAGCTGGGACTATTATCAGGCCATCCATAGCCTCAGAGTAACTGCCATGAATCATAGGAGAAATTCATTTGGTCCTGTGTATGATGACAATTAAGAATGTGGAAAACATCCTGAAACCTAATGCAATACCCAAATGATCAATATGCTCACTAGATAGAAATTGCCAGTCTTTTATTTTTTTCTGTCAGTATACGGAGGCAGGGGTAACTAAAGAAGTCAAGGAAATTTTTTAGGTAACTTTGGAGAAAACAATTTCTAAGTGAAGATTCAGGGTGTGTTTCTAACTAAAAATGCTAGAAGAAAGGAGTTTTGCAAATGGCTTTGCTATTACAAATCTGGCTTCAGCCTTCCTATCCTGGTCAATTAATTGTCTGAGTATAGATTAGTTGCACAGGACAGAACTTAAACCTCATGATCTGTGGTATTGCATAGTAAACAGCATCTTTTGTGACCAGGATGCAAAGAGCTTTGTCCACCTAATGATTGTCAACTGCTGAAATCTTTGTGAAGAAAAACAGCAAAAAGGTTGCAGAAGTCACAGCCATTTGTGCTTTGAAGAACAGTATGTAAAATGTTCTTTTAATCCTTTTGCTTCTTCGTCTACTTATTCTGTGGTTCTGATCTGAACAAAAAGCCTGTGAACTGGCTCCATACTGAGCCAGTATGAGCCTCTCTGCATGTGTATGAGATTCCCCTTGGGTGTAGCTTGCTTTTTTTGTCTGTAAGAGTAGGGAGGAGAAAGGTATGTCCCGGTGATGCTTGTGTTTGCTCCAGCAGAGCCTTCTGATCATAGAATAGCAGGATGGTTTGGGTTGGAAGGGACCCCAAACATCATCCAGTTCCAACCCCATGCCATGGGCAGGGACACCTTCCACTAGACCAGGTTGCTCCAAGCCCTATCCAACCTGGCCTTGAACACTGCCAGGGATGGTGCAGCCACAGCTTCTCTGGGCAGCCTGTGCCAGTGTCTCACCACACTCATACTACAGAACTTTTTCCTAGTGTCTAATTTAAATCCCTCTTCTGACAGCTTAAAGCCATTCCCCCTTGTCCTATCCCTACATGCCCATGTAAAAAGTCCCTCTCCAGAATTCTTATAGACCCCTTTAGGCACTGGAAGCTGCTCTAAGGTTTCCCCTGAGCCTTTTCTTCTCCAGGCTGAACAATTCAGGAACACACTTGATGACTCATGTTGAACTTCTTGTCAGACAAATCTTCCAAGTCCTCCTCTGCAGGGCTGCTGCCTGTATCAGGGTCTCTCCAGATCCCATCCCTTACCTTCAGCATTCACTGCACTGACAGCTTGGTGTCATTGGCAAACTTGCTGATGGTGCACTCAATCATGAGCCACACAGATCAGAAGCAGTATGTATTACCTTCCTGCCCAATACTATGTATTTATTCACAGGATTGTTATACAGTTGAGTTCCTTAACCATAAGAATATAGTTAAGACTGAGCAATGTTGGGTTTTTTGGGGGTTGCAGTGGTTGAAGACATGAGTATGTGACAGGATACATGTGGAAGGTTGTTTTCTCTAAGTCAGTTAGTTGGGACAGGTGAATTAGGCATGGTATCTGTTGCTGGCCTCTCCTTGTTAGCTACTCAGTCAGGTTTTCCAAGGTATTGGACACATCTGTGCAGTGTATCGCTACCTGTCAAGAGCCAATGTGTTTCCTCTAACCACTGCTCTGCTGAGATACTTGTATTCACATCTTCCACCCTCACCTTGTTTAAAACAGTTGGCAAATGGCTAAAACAGGCTGTTGTCAGATCATCCTTAGGCTTGCCAACTGGCAATAGCAGGAGGTGGTAAGCCCTATACAGCTGTGGTTTGAGGAAGTGGAAGTGGCGGGTAGGACATGGACACTGAATGAGGATTCAGATCTTGAAAACAGCCCTGTTTTTAGTGAAGATGATCATTGCATTAACTTTTCTGGTGTTCTTACAGGATGCTGTCATTTATACTATTTACTCTTGTCACTTCACTCACTTTCCCATTAGTTTTTGCACAAGACATAGACTCCAGACCACTTGCTTCCATTAGATACTGGTACATAGGTGGTACCTGTTTTTTTCCAACTTATGTTTTCCAACTCCATATTTGACTCACGTAATCATAGCAACACTATTTTCTTAGAAGAATATGATTCTTTATTCGGGAACTCATTATTTGTCCTGTTAAAAAGATTTCTTCATCTACTCATGCATGCTGTAAGATGTCAGATTTTTCCAATTCTTTTCCTGCAGAAAAGACAAGCTGAGGAGTGGAAATTGAAAGAGTTAGGTATAGATTTATGTGCTGAATATATCTGACACACATATTAAAACAGTAGGGAGGGAAAAGAACCAGGTATCCATCAGAGATAAAGATTGATTGCCCTCTTAAGACTGTGTGTTGCTTTTCTCCCTTCTTCTGGGGAATTATGTTGGTTGGTACTCCCTGAAAAATACTGAGGAATGAATCCTTCTGTGAAATCACAGATAGTAACAAACCAGATGGATTTCTGGTGCTTACAAAGTGGCTTGTTAGTGTTAACTCCAGCAAGTGAGGCAGTACTTTAAAGGGCTTGACAGAGAATGACCAGTGTTTCTCTTTAAGCTACTTAGAAGGGAGTCCTGTGTTAAATTCTTCTCAGTGGCTGTTTTTTCGCCATAATCAACACACAGATAAGATCAGGAATTTATTTTCTGGTTTGTATTTTGGGTTTGGAAAACAGCATTTAGTTCTGCCTTCATTTTTTTAGTCAATTGTGTAATCCGAAATTGAAAGCAGGGGCAAGTCTGAATGCAGCAATACAGAATAATGCTGTGGAATATCTTGTGATGTATTTTCAAGAGGAAGCGTATCTGGTATCAAAAGTTCTGGTGTGAAGAGTTTCTGTTAATGGTGTTTTGTGTGTTTAGTCAGCACAGGAAGACTTTGAAAGTTTTAAATATCTCTAAAAATGTTTGTGTGTGCCTGTCTGTGTCTCTGTGTCTGATTCTCTAAGTTGTCTGTCTAGCCTGTATATTATATTTAATATCCAGCTGCAGCTGGGTATCCTAGTACTTTAAACCAAAGAGTCAGCATTACCAGTTTTCCTGCCTTCTCAGAAGAGTCAGTCAGCCGCGAGTTGTCATTTCCCATGTTTGGGAAGTACCCTCGTGTGCTTTTAAGTGATAGTTATTACTCAAGAACATGCCTTTACACCTTGCCAAATTCAGTGAAGTTTCGGAGAAGCACAAAGTTGCAACAACTCCGGAAACACTGAAGAAGACTCAGCTTTTGAGTTTGTATCAAAGGCAGTGCTCACTTAATGGCTGTATACCACCAGAATAAATAAGGAGCCAGATCTTTGATGAGGTTTGAGAGGGACTTTTCCGCTGAGTTAAGCAGAGTGGAGCTGTGTATCAAGTTCCCTTGTGCTCATCAGAATCAGTGAGGGATTTTCCATCAGGCTCTGTAAAGAGCAGGTGATTAGTTTGTAAAGGTAAGCATCCCAGAAGGAGTGTTTGGCAAGTAGGAGAGGTTTGCTCTGTTAAAAGCTCAGCAGTATGCTCTGCAACACACCTCATGCCTTGATGGATGCTGTGGGTATGACCGTTCCTCTCATTCTCACCAGCATTTTAAGTAAGCTAGCTTTTTCTTTGCCTCCTTCATAACTTTATCTGTCTCTTGGAGAAACCATTGCCTGTGTGTTTTTCTTTCCTATTGTAACAAACAACTGGAAGTAGATCAGTCTTCCAAAACATGTACCAGGTCACTGTTTTAAGGATCATGCGGGTTTTGTTTGCTTGCTGCTTAGTTTGTTGTTTGTTTAAAAAAAGCACATCCATTTCATTGTCATGGCTGAAATCAGTAAAAGCTGAAGCAAATATATGCAGGAATGCAGTGTGACTGTATGTCTGTACTTCTGTGTCCTACATTTAGCAATAATAATATAGATCAACACAGAGAAAGTTTCTGAGTCAGAGATGATGTTTTGTAAGTTTTAACATTATTCTGACTTTACAACTTTGGTGAGCATTTCCAAAGCCAAGCAGGTGTTGAAACAGAAGGCTGGTTAAGTAGAAGCAGGGAGAAGACTGCAGAGCCATTTGCCAGAAACGTTCTCCTGACCGGATGGGTGGAATAGGATGTAATGAATGTAAGGGACCTTGAATATAACTGTCCAACCAAACAAAAACCCAGACATGAAGGGAGGGAGAAGCTTCGGGAGAATTTGTATTACTGTAAAAAAATAAATTCTGACTCTACGGAAAAGTTAGGAATGGCATGGTAGGTCCATGCTTCATAACTCTCAAGCAGTGAAGCATTCACAGCTGCATATGACTGAAACACATGGCAAACTCATTTAAAGCCGTCTGGTTACATTTTAGGCATAAATTACCTAGGCTTTTATTCTTTCCTTTGCCTAGACACACGAATGCCTCAGCTCCTGTCTCTGATGCCATTTTTTTCTTTGAGGTAAGAATGGAGACCCATTTTGCCTGTTGAATATGTTGCTTATGATGTTTTGTTATTCTATCAGGAAGCAGTTTGCACTGCTTCTGAAGGAGGATAGCCAATTTTACAACTCCAGTAGTGTCCACATTACCCTCTTTACTGCTTTTCTAACAGGATAAGATGCTGTTGTCTTCAAGTATCTGTTCAGCAGCAGATGGAGAAAGAAGTGAATCATAGAATCATAGAATAGTTAAGTGGTGGTGTTTTACCTCACAGATCTGCTGTGGTTATTGATAGTATAATATGGACATGCAGGGGACTGCAAAGATTGATGCTGCTTCAAGCAGCATTAGCGCCTAATTAATCTTCAGATAAGGGAGATAAAGGAATAATTTAAAACTGGGAAGAAACCACAGACTTTGGCAACAAGTGCTCTTTTTCTGAGCATGTTTCATCTCCTTTCTACTAGCAGCAGATTTTTGGAGAGGAAGGCACTGAGCAGCCTCCACAAGGCACGTGTCCCTGCAGCCTGTACAGAAGCCTGGCAGCCCATGCCGAGGCAGGTCGGAGCCCAGATGCTGGGGAGTGGCCAGGGCTGGGACAGGGCATCCTCAGATGGGAAAATCAGCTTTGGAAACAGTGTCAGGCCCTCTCAATAATGGTTCTGCATGGTGTCAAACCACACCAGGGCTTGTGGAACTGACCTGCCCTCCCTGGGAAGAGCTTCCTGTCAAACTGAGTGCTGCTGGGTATTTCCAGATTCTAGGTGCCTACTTTGGTCAGACGTAGTTATCATGGTGTTTATGTATTTATAAATTGTATTTTGGTCTTTACTTCCTATTATAGTTTCTCTTTATGATCCTTCAAAGAAAGAAGAGGGAGAGGCATTTTGTATCTCCTTATGTATAAAACATTAGGAAGCTGTCCAGCAGTGTGCTGAATTATATCAAGTTATGCTTCTGGTATTTGTTGCTCTGAAGTCATAAGCCTAACTGCAGATGTTTAAAAGAAAAATTAAACACCTCAAGCCCCAAAAATATTTAAGGAGAAAAAGGGACAGATTTTTCCATGAACATTCACCTTTGTCACCTTTAATAAGTCAGAGGAGAAGCAACTACTAGTTCAGATCACTGTATGGATCACTGTGAAGATCACACCTTACTGTATAAATTGCTGTACTAATTACCATTGTCTTTATAACAGCTGCAAATGACATTATTCCATTCTGTTACATGCATGGTAGCAAAAGAATAAGTGATGCAAGACAGTTTATGATTCTACAAGAAATGAAAACTAAAGCTCTGGAAGGGGAAAAAAGTCCTAGATTTCTGCATGGGAGAACAAAGATAGAGTTGCAAAACTGTCAGAAAGCTGTTTGCATTAGATATTAGTGATCTTATGACAAACTATTGGAGCCAGCTAAGAAGATTTTCAAAAACTTCTCATAACTTGGTAAATTTAAATAGATTCTCCAAGGGAAGTGCTGTATGGTCTCAATATGAAAGAGGACTTAAATGGAAAACCTGCACAACTACGGTGACCCTTATATGTGGCAGCCTTCAGCCTTGGCAGCAAACAGCACACATTTCTGCCATGTATGTGGATGGCTACTGGACAGATCATCTGATATTTCTTTCCAGAATGGGGTATTTACTGGAGAGTTTATGCCAGAGTGCCCTTAAATCAGATTAGAAAAAAAACCTGTATGGATCCCAAACCCCAGTTCCTAATGGACTCTGGGAGTGCTCCAAGGCCCCATGCTTCAGTGCTGGTCAAGTCTTCAAGAAGATTTGTGTCCATGTTCCCTTTGTGTCCATGTGTAGGCAGAAGTAACTAGGCAGAGAATGTATCTCCATGTTTCCTGTTGGCCACAGCTTCAGTAACAGTGATTGAAATCCTTTTTCTTACATTAAATTGACAGGTGTCTTGCTTTTGGAGGTGAATAATTTCTTTCTTGTGGGATGCAGCACCATTTACCTCGAGAATTAGTAGGGTATTAAAGCTGATAAAAATGACAAAATGGTGCATGCTAATTGACAGTTATGTTCATTGTCGTTGAATGTCACAGGGGGGACAGAACCACAGTGGTACATAAAAACAAGAGCAGAGATGCAGAAATATTAACTAGGAAGATGTGTGTTCAGGCTTTACAACAAATGCTATTTGTTACCTGTAAATGTAAATCTCCCCCTCTTGTTTTACAGAAAGAGATGACAACCAGGATGTGTCACTAAAAGGCTATCCACTGAAGAAAAGCAAAGTCCAGTTTTCTTCTTACTGCAGAGTTCAAGAATGTCACAGCCCTTGTGGACTGAGCCTGCTTGTTAATCCATGAAAGCACAAAAGATGGGAACCACAGTTAATTTCACGAATGCTTTCCACCACTTTCAGTGTTCTTAGCCCTGCATATGTTGCTAGGAACCTCATCTGAGCAACATGGATTATTGAGAAAAAGAAGAATCAATTTCATATTAGATCTAACTTCTCCATTAGGGATAAGAACCTCTTCAGCCACAAATGATGGCAGAATGTGCTCCTGCTGCTAAAGCTTTACTGAAATTCAGGTCAGGTCCCTGGGCTGACCTCCAGATTAGTTGTTTAGGAATGAAACTGGATTGTTAGCAGCAATGTTGTTTTCTTTTTATTTTGTTTCTTGGTTTGTGCTTTGTTTCCCAAGTGCAGCAGAGTATTAAGATGATCTGGAATTAATCTGAAATCACAGAAGACGTCTAGCCTTTAATGCCTCTCCCCATCACCAGGCCACCCAAGGCTTGGCCATTGTTCCCCAATGCCAGTGAGACTTGTATTTCCAGGAACACAGCTGTATTCTTCACCTGATCAGGCAGCTTGTGCTTCATTGTGACTCTGAATTGAGTGACAGGGGAGAGTTTCTGATCTAAATTACATGAGTAGAAATCCAGATACAGCTCTGCAGTGTTGAAATCTATTCTTTGAATTCATCCTGTGACTGACAGCAAATCTGCTCAGTATCTTTGCTGTACTCAGCATTTTCCTGAAGTACCCGATGAAGTACAACAATGTGATTTGGTATCCTCCTGTCCTCTTAGAAAAAGGATCTCTCTCATTCATCTTTTCAGGGAAAAATAAACTTAATTTTAGTTACTGTTCTTAAATATAGTTACTTCCTGGAAGGAAGATGGAGTGAAGACGTGTAACATAAAAGTTAGAGTGGGAGGGACTAAGTGGAGGTCTCTGTTGCATCTGAACAGTGTCCAGCAGTGTGGCTTGCTTTCCACGCAAAGTTTTTTTGCAATACTCAGGCCAACTTAACTAATTCATGTATGTACAGCCTGGAAGCATACATTGCAGTAAATCAAGTCTTCTATGCCAAATACACCCTGATAAGAGGCTTTCTTCTGAAAAACAAAAAAGAAGAAAAAAAAGAATACTAAAGCAATATTTCACAGAGAGATCACAAGAGACATACAGCTGAGTACATGGAGTCAAGTGGAACACACTTGCATATTTTGTGCCTTCTAATGAATTTTGCACACTTGTGTTATTGTGAAAGATTATTCCTTCCTGAGTAAGTGCTGAACTCTGTTGCTCCCTTCTTCTCAAGTGAGTTAGGTATGTTTACATCTTCTGAGACAGTATCAGAAGCAAATCTCACAGATCATGGAAGGGGTAGCATGCACTAAAGAGTAACAGCAGTTTCAAGCTCATATTGTGGTACATTCTGATTTGCTTGCCTGCTTGCTTAAATTGGGGCTTGTAAATGTTATTGATTGTCCTTTCCATGACGAAGGGCTTTTAGTGTAGCTAGGGTGAAGGCTTTTCTGCATCTTTAAATTATGCAAGCAGCATTATCCTTTGCTTTCAAGGGGATGGACTGTAGTGTTCCTACCTCCTTTGGTGGTCTTTGCAATCGGGTTAATTCTTTGGATGTTGGAATGTGCACACAGATAACTTCTGGCCTGCTGGCACTTTTGCAGGATATAACTAGCTTGTGGAATTCATTGCCACAGCTGCTGCCAAGCTTAGTTGCCTGATTTTAAAGATGAGAAATGTTACATCTGTGGAAGAACATACATGGTACATGTGGATGACGGCTGCCTGGAATTACGACATTAATTGCATACAAAAAGGTTTCTTGCACCCCTCTGAAGTGCCTGGGCTGTTGCACTGTTGGTGATGGAGCTGTAGCTGGTGCTACAGCTCTTGAATTTCAGTGTGGTCAGTTGCCATCTGCTGTTCTTGTGGCTGGGCAATACTGTAGTGCTGTATTTTAAAGATTAACACAAACATGCAAATGTGTGAAATTTTGTTTATAAAGATTAAAGTCACTACATAATTTGAAAATCATGGTATTATATGCATAAAATACCTTCATCTTATTATGCTACTTACCACATACTGGTTTGAGTCTGTTCACTGTAGCTGTCTGAAGTAGAATTTGTTCCCAGTTACTTTGGATTGTATTTTAATGACCTTTTTGCGAATGTGTTGATCTTGTGAATGCAAAACTTGTCTGTTGGAGTATTTTTCTTCTTCTGAAACTGCTTGTCATAAACTCTTGTGTTTCTTTTTCTAGTACAGCACACTGTATCAGGAAATGCAGAGTTTACACTAGAGGATTTGTGTTTGACCTGGCCAAAATTCCTGTAGTTAGAAAAACCTGTTACAATCCAGGAGCTGAACCAGCCACAAGGAAGTGCAAAATGTACTTGTTCTGGTTGTTTATTCTACTGGGGAGAACAGTGAGGTTGCTAGGTGATTAAATAAATTTCCTCTGAATGGTAGAGTTTGGCCTTTGGCTAAATATGCCTCCAAACAGGTGCACTTGATTCCACGGCAGAGGCGTTCAGCCAGAGCCAGCCCATCTCATGCTGTGAGCCGTTTCTCTTTTCCTGTGCCTGGTATGTGATATGCAAATAAAAATAATGTCTGGAACGTAGCATCGCTATGTGAAAGTATATTTCCCTTCCCACAGAGGACAGAGGTGCAGCATCCTACTGAATCTCATGCTTAAGGATGCCAGCTGCACCAGTAGTCGGCTCTGGGCCGCATCTGGACAGAATTTTGTTTTGGTTGTTAATTGCAGGTCCTGACTTACGTGATTCCTCAGGATATGTAATGAGAACTGACTTTAAACATGATTGTGTGCAGAGGCACCATTTTCACCTACTGAGAAAAACTTTCTACCTGATCTTACCAATTATGTATGTTCCTAATCATTCCAGCATTCCATATAATTCTGGGATTGATGGGAGGGAGATGTTTGGATTTGTTCTTTTGGTTTGGGTTGGGTTTATTAACCTTTCTACTCTTTCAATCAGGTCTTGGTTTTCTTGCCTAAAAACCAATTATTTTACTCTTGTACTTATCTTAAGGTAGGCTGTTAGTGTTAAGCTTCAAGGCACTGTAAGAGGGATTGCTTCAGCTGACTGAGACCATAGCTTTACTTCAGAGTGTGAAGGGTTCCTGTGATACCAAATTGCCTTCGGTGGTTAAAGACTTAATAGCTTTTATTGATTGTCTCTGTAATAAGGCATTTTGTAGTGAACTTCTGCTTTGTATCAACACAGACTAGTGTCACAGTAGTGATAAATGCAACATGAAACAAATCTTAATGTCACCTCCCTTTCAGTGTTAGGAAGGATGGAGTTCCAGGGTCTGTCAAAGGGGCTTTTTTTTTTACTGATATTCAGCAGTAAAATTGATATTCTCCATCAGATTTGAGAGCACTTTGGTACTTACAAAAACAGGAGTTTTCTCCAAAACCTCAAGCTCTAAGCAGCAAAATGTGCCCCAGACAAGGTACTTGACTCTCCTGACCAATAGATTCATTAACAACAAGGTAGGGAAAGAGGAGGAGAGCAGTTGATGTGTAACTCTGTGGGGACCTATGGAAAACTGCTCAAGATATGCAGAAACCTAAGAGGTAAACACTGTACCAGTGGTCATGTGTGAAATAATTCCTGGAGCAGTGTGGAAAGGACACAAAGAGTACCCTTTGTAGTCAGGGAGCCGCTATTACCAAGGTGCTACTAACAATAGACTAGGAGGATCTTTCAGCACCTTTGTACTTTGGGTTGAATAAATCGTACCTCCTGGAGCCTTCTCACAAAAAGCAGTTCCTTTTTTTACCTTTTCACCGTGTTCTTCGGGTTTCTCACATTTTCAGGGAACGGGGTCTCAGAGGTGGCCTTCTGCCTTTTAATCTTCTTTTTTGCTTCCCCAAGGACAATGTTATTACAAAACGCAGCTTTCTCACCTCTCTGTGCCTTCAGAAAGGATACCTGTCACCTGTGCCCTCCAAAGAGAGGTTAAGGATTGTGTTTGCATTGTGTCTTCAGAAGAGTAGAAGCAGAGAGCCGGAGGAACCTGCCCGCCCAGCAAAACAGGATGCACTGTGTCTAAAAAAGATACATGCTTGCTATTGTGTAACATGCTTTAACTGCTTTAGAGAGGGGATAACACTGGGGGATGCGGTATAGACAAGTGGTCAGTGTTTAGACATTTTTTCCTATATATTGGAAGAAATTAAATAATTCCTTAAATAACTATGAAGACTATTCCAAGCCAAATCAGTAGTAAGAACCTGGTAGTTGTATACATTGAAGTCTGAAATTATCGATCTTGATTCTTCATGTATTTCAAGCTCAGTAGAGAGTGTTTTGTGTTTTTGAGGGTTTAGCCAAATAAGTTTGAGCTATTAAAGTAGTTGTTTCTTTTCTGTTTTAATACAGATATAATATAATGCAGAGCTATAATAATATCCTCCCAGGAAAAAATAAATACTTGTCCAGTCTAATACATGTGCATGCTTTTATGTGTGTGCACATACGTATATGTGTGTTTGGGTGGGGATATGCATGTGGACGTCTGTGTGTGCATATGTACAGTGTGTACATATGTACACTCCTTGCTCTCCCTCACAGAATTTTAGTGGGGATAAGTCTTTCTAAGAATAAAGTGTTTGATTCCTTTTCCATGATTCTCCAATGCATCAGCACTGTTTGGAATGTCAGGTGTGTCTTAGGCTTTTTTAGTTCTGTTATTAAATGACAGTTCAGCTGTATGGGAAGAGAAACTGATGCTGTTGTAGTCATTAAAAGAAAGAGTACTTTTCAAATCAGTCTTAGTAAATGAAGCAATGAAATCCAAATATGAATAAAAGAAACTTAAACCTTGCAGAAGTGTTGTGAAGTTGTTTGGGGTCTAACTCTTCAACAAGAAAAACACTTGTGGTTTTCATACCATGGGATGGAATTTCCTGGCAAGCTCACAGGATTTAGGACCATCACTGCCAATGCACCGATTTCCTCACAGCCCTCCTGGCACCAGTGTGGCAGCAAGAAAAATAAACCAGCTGTCATGCTAATGGAAACTGTCCACCTTTTCACAGACACCAGTGGGATTGGACTAGCCATGCACGTAGCCTTTCTCTGCCTAAGCTAAAGACCCTGTCAGGTCTTCCCTGACAGTTTTTCAGACTTAAGTAGCACCATGTTCTTCAGCTAATTCCTGATGGGACACTCCAAGACAAGAGGGACATACATACAAATAGCACCAAGCCAGTTCAGGGCAGAGTTTCGTCTCCTAAAACTAAAGAGCCTTAGAATTTGACTGTGGTAGAAGGAAACAATTGGTCCAATAGAGCAACAGAAACTATCTCCAGCATATGGACTTATAGCTCTCTTGTATGGACTGTTCTCTTTGTCCTTTGGCTTGATTCCTAAAACATACATAACCATATGTGTATATTCATCATTATATATAAAGCTACTATACACTGAGTGAGTTATGGAGCTTGAGGGGAGCAAGAGCATGGGGGTTAAGAATGGCTGGTGGCTGGGTAGAGATAGCACCCAGGAGAAGAAGAGCTGATGCTTGACCTGTGTGTCTCTCTGATGGTGGGGAGGAACTGAAGATTGTTGATGCTGAGACTAATGGAGTGACTGGAAAAGTTGCTGAGGGAAGCTGGGCGATTTGGCAGAGCTGAAAGAAGCCCAATGGCAAGGGAGGTGTGAGGTTTCTGAGGGTAGCATGTGCATATATGGATGTGCTGCCATTCAGAGGGCCCTCAATATTTGGAGAAAAAGGCCCACCAGAACCTGATGAAGTTTTGCAGTGGGAAATGCAAAATCCTTCACTCGGAGAGGAACAGCTCCAGGCATCAGGATGTGCAGGGGCCATACAGCTGAGCAGAGAGGCCCTTGGGCCCTTGGTGGACACCAAGCTGACCATGACCCAGCAATGTGCCCTCATGGCAAGCAAGGGCAAAGGCCTTCAGGGCTGCATTAGGAGGAGTGTCACCAGCAGGTCAAGGGCTGAGGCCTAGTGAGACGCATGGAGTGCTGTGTCCAGTCCTGGCTCACCAGTGTAGGACATAGTGCAGGCTGGAGCAAGTGCAGAAAAGGGCCATGAGGATAATGAATGGACTAGAGCATCTCGCACAAGTAGAGACTGAAAGAGATGGGACTGTTCTGCCATGACTGGGGCTCATGGGGAATGTAATCCCTATGTGTAGTTTTCTGATGCAGTAAATGCAGAAGACAGACTCTTCTCTGTAGTATCCAATGGCAGAAGGAATGGACAAACGTTAAGGAAGACCTTTTTCTCTGTGAGGGTGGTCAGACACAGTACCAGCTTGCCCAGAGAGGTTGTGGAGACTCCACCCTTGGAGACATTGAAAGACCCAGATGGACACAACCCTAAACTACCTGTTCAAAGTGACCTTGCTCTGCGTGAGGGTTTGCACTAGCAACCTCCAGCAGTCCCTCCAGCCCAGTGGTGTGCTGACCCTGCGGTTACAGCAGCGGGTACAGGTTCTTCAGCAGTGATGAGGCCCTTCAATCTGCCAGTTTCCATGTCTAGGCCAGAAGAGACCTGTGCTGTCAGGGGTAAGAGCTGCAGTACATTCTTCCCTCCCTGCTTTGCTGCATACCCACCTCTTTTTCCCTAGCTGAATCTGTAAAGCTGAACATAGCTGAAACCATAAAGCAGAGGCATCTCCTAGGTCAGCCAAGGAGTGAAGCAGCAGGGGAGAAGTGAGACTGGCTATTTTCTGCCACACACCTTGCTACACTGCATCATTGCCACTAGAGTTGGGATGGTGACTGCCTGCTGCTGTACAATATGATGGTGAAGCAGGATTCAGCCTTCCTTTTCTATTCCATTCTGCTCTTCACAGTCCTCCACATTGAATATAAGTGAGGCAAACCCAGCAGGTGACACTGAAAAATGAAGAGACCTCCCTGATTAAAAGTAATTCTGACATGCACCATATGGACCTCATGATTTGAGCCCTTGGGTTGTATTTAGTATGTTGCAGCAATTAGAACAATTCAAGTAGATTGTCTGGCCATCTGAAGGTATCACCACCTGGTGCGTGCATTTGGGTAAGGGGGGCCATTCTGGCACCATTAGTAGCAGAGTGAAAGCTACACATTACTTTCACCCCTAAAAGCCACACTGTAGGTAGTTACTAACCATACACAAATCAAAATGGCACAAGGGGTAGCAGTAGTTAGGAGTGGAAGTGGCATCTCATTGTATAAATAGTAAACCAAGCCCCTCTCCTGCTGTAAGCCAGTTATCATATTCTAGCAGTCAAACAGTAAAAAAAAACAGAGCAACACAAAGCCAAAACCAGGCCATTCTAAAATTTGACATTTATACTGCAGGAGTCCTAAAGAACTGCAAAATCTTGCCAGGCTTGTCAGCTCTGCAAATCAGGACACTTATTTTAGTCAGTGTTAAGAACCTGTCACATTACTTGCTGTCTTAAAATGGGCAACTTCCATCAGCTTGCAGTACTCGTAGCTGTTGCTGCTGCTCAGCAACAGACTGACTTCTAACCAGTGGCATCACTCACCAAACGAGGGAAGCAGTCTGCTGAACATGCTCACATTCATGTGGATGGAGCAATGAAACTGCTATGTGCGTGGCTGGGACCACACTGAGCATAGCTGCATCCTTCACTGCTGGTAGCCTCTGGCTCAGCAGTGCTGTCATTTTGGACAAATCATTGAACAGTTTGTTTTCTACCCAGTGGAGTCCATATTCATGAGAGAAAAGAGAGTAGCAGAATTTAGGCCCAGGTTTGGAAGACCTCCTCAGTCTTGCAGATAGGCGTGAAGTCAGCTGTGAGTGATGTCGCGTGCTGCACTGGAGTGCATGTCACTCACAGTCTGAGTCTTCCAGGCTCTCCTGGGTTCAAGCAGTAAAGGTCATTAGATGTTTCCACAGACTGTTCTGCTTTGCTGCCAACAGACAAGTGCTTAGTAAACTAAATGCCTATGCACTTTACACTATGTTAGTGGAAAAAAAACATGTTTTGACTTCCTGAGACTTTCTCTTAGCAAATAATAAGAGAAATACACTAACAGTGCAGTCTAGTTACTCTCACCAGTAGTTTCAGTGGCACACATACATATGACATGAACAGTTAAGCCCAAGAATTAAGTCACCTGCCATTCCAGTTGCTACCATAATAAACATCTTAACACTATACCAAATTAACCTGCCTACTTGCTTGCTTGGTTTTAAAGTAGTTGTAGCATGATCAAACTATGTTGACAAACTCTTCAGGGATAACCAAACCAAAATCCTAATCATTTAAATACATGCATTTATTCTTCCAACCCTAGCTATTCTGTGATTCTATGATTCTGTCTTTCTCAAGCTGGGTGGTACACAATGCATTTGTGAGCTGGTGCATATAACCTGAGGAAGGCTAGGGAGGAAGGTTAGGCTAAAGGAAGAGGCTGAGCTGACTCACAAGACTCATCTTACAAGTGGCACTTATGTGTTACGAGGGCATGATCCTAAGCTTTGTGATGTCTGCTCCAAATAATGCACAGAAACCTGAATTTTACTGACAGATGAATGTCTTAATGCCTGTCACGGTTCTTAGCTCAAGCGACCGGAATGGATATGAGCAGGAATGGTGGTAAAGATGCTAGTTTAGTCTGACACAGCATTTTGTTCCTATTAGCGTACATTTCACAAGCTGATTTCATTGGACAGACTTACATGAATTGGTTTTTATGCCTGCCCATTGAAAAAAAAAAGAATTAAAAAAAAAAATAAAGTACAGCAGAGAAGAAACATATCCAGGCAAAGGAAAAACAAAACACAACAAAAGAAAGCCCTGCCAAACCGACCTGGTAGATTTACTTTGTAGGTCTGGAGCGTGATGCCGAAGCCTGCGCTGCTGTTTCTGAACTGCTGCTGCAGGTGCTGGGAAATACAATGCCTTTACTTTGTTACTGCTCTTCTAGAAGTTGTCAGGATGCAAACTGGAAAGTGATCAAACTACTGGACCGTAACAAAACTCTAAACTTGCCCCTGAGTTCAAGCAAACCTGCATAAATCAAGTGGTTCAAACGCCTGACTGCATCAGCTCACTCATTAACAGACTGGAATAACAAATGGGACTAGTCTTTATTGCTGTATCCTGTTCTTAGTTTGGAGGTGGTTTTGCAGGATTCAAAGTGAGCAGGATTTAAAGTTTTGGAAGCATTCATCTGAAACGCTTAATTGTTCTAACAGGTTGGCTGTTCCCTCAGGGGCTGGGGCCAAGCAAGAGGCTAGTTATTAGTTCGAGTTAGCATTTGTTATGGGCCATGTTCAGAAGGATGAAAAAAAGCTTGTTTTGCTCAAAATGAATGAGAGAGGTACAGAATAGAGCAAACAGCAGCATGAGTAAAGAAGAAAGCGCTTTGTTTGAACCAAATAAAAGAACAGAAGACCATACAGAGAGTGAAGTGTGGTGTTTAGCTTTTCCTAGTGAAACAGCTGGAAACTGTTACAGGTTACTTTTTTTCAGGTGAAAACTCTCAAATAGTATATTTTTTATTCTGATTCCTATGTGAATGTACAAATTTCAGCTGTTGCCCATGTACTTTTAGTTTTAAATAAAACCAAACCAGAATGTCTCTTCCATATCTGTTTTAACTATCCAGAGATCAAGCACTCCAGGTTGGGTTTTCTAGGGATTTTTTGGTTTATTTTTGTAAGTGTCTGTGCTGCACTGCCTCTGGCCTTCTGCTCTGAGCCTGGGGTGATGTGAAAAGAATAAGGAAACGTCAAAATCCTTTTATCTTGTCCTTTCTGCAAGCTAAAGTCATCAAGCCTTGTTCTTGATTGTCAAACCAGAATTTATACAGGGGAATTCCTAAAATCTTTCCCAGAGTCCCAGTGACAAGGAATCAGCATGCTAGAAATGGCAGTGGAGCTGCCAGTGCTCAACACTGTTGTGTTATCACTATATGCTTTTTAGTTTTGAGATAGAAAAAGTTGTATTTTCTTTCAAAATGAAATTCAATGTACTGTGTTTGCAGATTGCAACTAAAACCCCAATTGTGTGGTTGGTGGGCAGAATGGTATAGACCTAAGAGTTTTCTAAGCAGAAATTAGTTCATAGGTTAGCATGAAGTTCCTTACATTATATTGTGTTCAGGGTTTTGATTCCTTCTTTGTGTTTATTTTGGTTTGGATTGGTTGGTTTGGTTTGGTTTGGTTTGGTTTGGTTTGGTTGGCTGGTTGGTTGATTCATTGGTTCATAGGTTTGTTGTTTGGTTTTTTTTTGGTGTGCCTGTTTGATGAGTGGGGGTTCATTAGTACCTCCTATGGTACTTGTTTTGGGAAAAAAAATCAAGTAAGGAAAGCAGAGAAAATTACATCATTTGTCTCAAAAATATTCTCCACATGCAGTAGGTGCTACCACTCTGGTGAATGCCCAACTGGTCCCCTCCTGCAGCACCCAATGAGGGCAAAGAAAGGAAGAGATAGTCCTAAATGGAATATATATTTATGTGTGGAAAGTTCTGCATTTTCAAAGGCAATGACAGGAAATTAAGAAGATGGATCTCATTAACTTTGATCCTGTAACTTTTTCATTAAGATGTCAGGCAGTATAATTATTTCTTGAAAAATGAAAATGGAAGAGAATCTGTGATCTATGGTAGAATGAGAAAAGCAAGTGATAAGACAATTATGTTGTTGTAGATTTATTGCAAGACAGCTAAGAACTAGTATCCTGAAATTAATTGTACCTGTTACAGATTATCTGTATAATAAGGTTCTACACATGTATCTCAATTTTCTATGTATGAAAGCTAAATACATACACAACCCATCTGGATAATTTCAGTCTCCTGTGGTTAAAGTGGGACGGTGGTTTAGGCCATGTAAATAAACAAATGTTGGGTTTGAAAATAATTTTGGCCATCTGTAATGAAGAGACAATTTAAATCTGCTGGTTTGTGACTGCAGGCAAAAACCTACATTTCCTGTCTGCTATTTTTGTTATCAGTTTTATTTTCTGCAAGAAAATAAAAGGTACCTCAGGATGCACTTTGTGACCGCTATGGTGTCACTGATTGGCTGGCTGTCACTCTGACTTCACTGGCCTCAATATTCCAAAGCGTAATTATAATAACTAGTACATGCTACGTTAAAAAGTACAATCATTACTTTAGCTTCAGTTACGGCAGATCAGATGCATGGCAATATTGACACTATGATTTATATTTCCTATCCCGTCTGCAAGTTCCCTCCCTTGCTTCCCCCTTGGTTGGGTGCTCCAAGGTTTACAGCCTATCTGACACATATTCTCTGCATGACAACTGTCTCACCTCTGTTTACATCTCCCCTTACTCGATTTTGTATGCCTCTTCCTCTTA
The DNA here is from genome assembly GCF_034315485.1 of Pezoporus occidentalis. Lineage (NCBI taxonomy): Eukaryota > Metazoa > Chordata > Aves > Psittaciformes > Psittacidae > Pezoporus > Pezoporus occidentalis. Next base: position 7,323,291 of record NW_026916220.1, read on the forward strand.
TCTATTTATCTGCTTTTATGGTTTGATTTCAGAACTCTCTGGCAGACATATGGTATCCCAACCTACTGTTTTAATTACTGAACCAGTTTGCACCAGCTTAGCTTCATAGGTTGTACAAAGATAGCATTCTTTTTAACCACAGAGTGTGTCTGTTGCCCAAAGATGACATTGTTTTTAACTACAAAGTGTGTCTGTTTAAGCCATGGTATTTCAAACCCTTTGTTTCGTTCCCTTAGTAACTTAGCCTCAGCTCCAATATTGTAAGGTCTTGATATTGCAAAGCCTTAATATTACAAAACGTTAATATTGTAAAGCCCCATCCCCAATATGCGAAACCAATAATGTTTCTGTCACGTTTACTTCTGTCCTCTGCGTATAATTATGTTGGTCTCACTCTCCTCGAGCTCCTTTTTCCGTAAATACTTTCAGTTTTTATAAACCTGACTTTTCTTTCTGTAGCCAGCAGAGGGAGCTATGTCACTCACTCCGGTAGGACTTTTGCAGTTTGCGCTTTTAATCTCGGCGCTTTTCCAGCTCCCACGGGCTGGAATGATTCTCATGCCTTAAAATTTCATTACAAGGCTCTGGGACGGTGGCAGTCACATAGGCAGTTTGACAAACCGTTACACATTAGGAATAGGGTACCTTTCCCAGGTTTCTCATTAAAAATTAACCGTGCCAAATAGTACTAGAAGTCTACATTCTGCACTATCTGAACCACAGACATTGGCTTCTGAAGCAGTGAAGTCTTTAGACAAAAACCTTGTAATCCAAAACATGGGTTTGAAACAGTTGTTGCTTGCAGTCAAGAAAAAGTATAGGTGAGAACTGAAAGCTGTGTTGATCTTACTTTTGCAGATGGAGTTGCAGGATGTGTGCTGCAGTAAGACTCCTCAGCAGCAGAAAGCTGGTTTGTTTTTTGTCAAATGCACCTCTTCCCCTGAGCAACCCACAGCATGGTTTAGCAGTGTGGAGTTACATGTGAAAGGAGCCATTCAGTCTTTCTACATCCATAGGGCCCTCCATTTGTAAGACTGATCGTATCACCTTAAGTAAGCGTCCTCTTTACTCCAGTGTCATTTGTGGAGTATTTCCAGACCAAAAAAAAAGGCTTGCATTCTCCTCTGACTGCCTCATGACAGCTCTCATGACAGCAGGATGATGATGTCACAGTGCCCCACCTTGGAAGGCACTTCTCATGACCAGGATAATCTCTGGAGAAGTAGCACTGTCTGCACTATGGAAGTAACTTTGCTTGTCTTTTTATCCCTCCTAATTTCTGCAGGGACTACTGGAAAACTCATTTCACGTGATGGTATGTTCTAATCAAAACTTTCTTCTGTTAAAAAATATCCCAGAGGTTACATCCTCTAGATATAAAAAAAGCAGAGGGTATTTCTTCCTCTCATTATTTTTCAGTTAAGTTTTTCCTTGGAGAACAAGTCCATTCCCTTCCACCGCAGTAGCACTGCTGTTTTGAAAACATGTTCCACAGTTTGACTTGTTCTGCCTGTGCAGAGGTGCAAAGGCATGTAGGAAGCAAAAGTGCACAGAGCTTGCACAGTCTCTCCAGCAATGACACAGCACCCAGGCAGAACATAACCATTAGAGTTCCTAACACCAGAGAGAAGAGCAACTGCTCTAAGTCCTGTGAGCTAAGCAATGAGTTTAAATGAGAACTGCGCAATGTTTGCTCCTGAGCTTTCTAATGGTGCAGGGACAGTCAATCCTGCAGGCACACCACAGAGTTCAGTCATCAGGAACTCAAAACAGGAACACTGAAATACTCGACTGTTTCTCTGGCTGGCTGCTTCTCAGATTTACCTTCACAAAGGGAAATGAAAAACAATTGTTTCACAAGGTCAGAAAAGGACTGTTGTTTTCCTGACCATTGCAGACATAGTCTTACACTGCAGACCCCAGACTGGAACATTGTTTTCTTAGCATATATAATTTTTCATCTTAACTGAGAAATATTCTCATTGGCATGCTGTAAAGGCTGCAGGTTAGAGCAAAGTGGAAGCCTGTTGCAGGAGACAGTTCCTGAATGTCAGTGTATGTAGCCAGCTATTGGAAACAGGCCATATTTAGAAACACAGTATCATAGAACTATTGAGGTCTTAATAAAACTATTAAAGCACTTAAAAAATTGAATAGTATTGTTTTATCATTTACTAAACTGCTTTCAGTCACTTGTTGCAGAAAAAGTATTCTGCAGCTTGTCAAATAATCAGCAGATAGAAGGTTTGGTTTGGTTTGGTGATTTTTTTTTCTAATAAACCAACCTATATTTCACTAAGAAGTTACTGACTAAGAATTTTCTGGTTACTCTAAAGTGGCGCTACCTGGAGATTATTTAGAAGAAGAGAAGGAAGATACTGATGATGATGAAAAAATGATTAATGTAAACAAAGTCCTGGTAAGAAGATCATATAAACTAGCAAAACAAAGTGAAGTTGCAAAATATAGACATTCTGTTACCTCAGGATAGGGTATTAAAAATTTTATGTGAGGTGGAATCCTCCCTTTTATACATATTTTATATAATGTTTGTGGTCTCTACTCATAGTATTGTTTCACAGAGTCACTGTCTCCACACAAACCAACTGACTGGCTTATACATTCATACAAATTCAGTGGGGATTTCCTAGTAACAGGATGGGATAAATGTTAGCTATGTCCTTGGAACAAAACCCTGTTCTTTGGTCATGAAATGGCATTCCTAGTGCTTATAGATGGGAGAGAAATGAAAGGGCTATCTATGGTGAGAAAAGAGTGGACTATAGAACACCTCAAGGACAAAGTCAGCTTGGCTCTTTTTCTGGCAATATTTGAATTATACAGGTTTGTAATACTAGCCTATTACAGTGTTAGAGAATGGAATTATAAAATACTCCTGTAAGGAAAAGATTTTAGTTAACTGTTTTTTTCTTCTAATGCATCAGGAAGGGTAAGATTGAAGAGAGAGGAACTATGCTGTACTATTCAGTCCTTGAACTAATCACGTTCAGAATTTGTACTAATTTATAAGCATGTTGTATACTGGAAACAAAACAGGTTATGAATAAAAAAAAAATAAAAGAAGAAACATGTTACACGTGGACTTCAGAATACCCATTTCAATTGCAATTTAGACAGTTACAGAGTAGAGCAATCTAAACTTTTGAAGAGAATGGTTGGTTCCTTTGTGAAAATGACTGTCAGTTAAGCACAGCTAGGTAGTTTGGAAACCATTTCTCTCACCTGAATGTGACTGTGTGAATACTCCTATTTCCTTTGGAAAATGCCAAAATTATATGGCAAAGATAAGCATTTAACTTAATACGCATAGAAATTTCTCCAAGCACACTTCTGTCCTGGTTCGATGATGGAGAGGATCTGCTAAGGAAGAGTATTCAGAGTTTGCAGGAGAAATGTAAGTAACAGAAGGTATCACTGGTGCAGTGGGAAACTATATACTACATTTTAAGAATCCTCTTATCCTACCTGCTGCTCGCTGGTGACCTTTGTGATCACCAACATGGTGTTTAAAGATAGCCCACATATAGTTAAGTGCAGAAAATAAGTAAAGCCACAGCATGTGAACACACATGGCACTGTGTACAGATCGGCAAAGTCCCTTTCCAGTTCTGCCTGAATCATTCCTTTAAGACAGTTATGTTACAATTTAGACTTAACAATTGATGATTATGAAAATGAACTATAATAGTAATGTGTTTTTTTGCTGAGTGACCAGTTGCATATAGGAAGTGACATGCTGATCATGGCTATTACACTTATCAACTCTGCCAACAAGTGTGAAAGATGGTCTCAGGTTAAAACTTAACTCATCCAGAGCATCACAGGCAAATAGCACATTGTCTTCCATACATGTCCATCAAATGTCAAATATGAACATGGAAAATGCTCTTGACTTTATACATAGACTAGGATTTTTGCGGGTACTTAATTTCTGCTCCTAAGAGATTGACCCAGCCTAACTTCAGCCTCTTTATTATAACTGCTTGTAGCAAAATTCATCACCAAAGGAGAAGAGGAGAGTTTCCAGGAAGAGCAGGAACTAGGTAACAGCTAATGGGTGTTTTCATTGGCATTTCTAGTATTATACCATCACATTCTGGCTTGACATGCTGATCTGACATGAATTTCTCAGTTTCACTGAGCTCAAGACCAGGTGTTCTTTTGCCATTTGTGGGTTCATAATATACCTATTTGAAGTTTTCCATCTGTTAATCACTGCAGAATTGCAGACTACTGCAGAATAAAACACACAGTTGTTTGGGGGTTGTTTTGTTTTGTTGTTTGCTTGTTTTTTTTTAAGAAAGCAGTTATTACCACTTTTCCAAACATGTTTGCTAATGACCTACTTTCATTTCCATTTCCTTTAGCTTTCAGACTTTTGTCAATGATGAAGCAGGTTCCACAGGCATGCTTCATCTCCTTCCCTTTCATTTCAGATGTTGAAATTCCAGATTTTTTTTTCTCTGCTTTATTTTAGGAATAATATTTGCAGCTCTTTTCTTTTTTTCTTTCCAGAACCCAGACTTGGACCCCATTACCTTACACGACAGAACCATGGTGAAGAACCACCTTTGGACGGTATGGTAGAGGACTCAGCAAAAGATTAAATATAAGTTAAATTCTTCTAACTAGACAGTGTAAGAACAACATCAGTTCTAAATACGGTGGGCAAAAATGAAATGAAAAAGAAACTTGAAATCAAGAGACATTTTCACATCTTCATCTGAAAATCATATAAGAAGTAAGAACCTGTAGGCAAGCCCTTTCTTCGAGACACACAGTTGTTAGGAGGTAAACAAACAGAAGTCCCAAGACAGTGAAACTCAGCATGGGGCATATTAGTAAGCTATAGAAAAAGTAATGAAGTACTTTGAATCTGAAAACATGCTTCTACCCCAAAACTTTGAAGAACGCTTTAGTTTGTGTGTCTCTTGTTTTCGTACCTCCAGTTACGTTTTATTACTACTTTGCAGCTGAGACGGAATGTTAAGTGTATTCACAAATGTACAGATGAAGTTCAGTTTCTACTAACTTGAATGGAAGACACACATTTGTGTGCAAAATCTGGCCTCTGAAATTGTGTGTGGTTTATCCATATTGACTGATGAATGAAACAGCAGCATATGCTTTCTGTATCTCTGCGGAAAAAAAAAAAATAATGGGAAAAAAACAAAACCCAAACAAAACAGTTTGTTTCTATTTCTGAATAGCTAGAAAAAAAATACACCAGCTTTGTTTCATTTTCTAAAGTGGGCTTTTAAGCAAAAGCAATTTTATAAACAAAACTGTAAGGAAGGAAATTATCCTAAAAGGTTCATTTCTTCTTTGAGTTTGTATATAGGATGATAAATGGTGAAATAAAAGGTTATTGCTTATATGTAAGGTTTTCCCTTGTGGAAAACCTCCAGTAATTACTCCAGTGACACTGGAGTATTACTGTATCTTACATCTTTCAGATCCAGAGCCAAATTTATAAAAGTTTATGAGAATGTCTCTGAATGTAATAGAAAAGCACAAATAGGGAGTTTCACCTTGATAGATAAAAGTAACTTTATGACTGCTTTGGAGCCCTTCTTTGACTGAGAATTAGTCATCACTTAAAAGCTTTAGAGTCCTAAATGAAAAAGATCTGATTGGTGCTGCTTATTAGAACAAATTGTCCTTAGGAAAGTTGAGAAGATCTAGGAGAAACTGATTTTGGTTTAGAGCTGTACAAACTGTAGCAAAACTAGGGTACATAGGTAGTCTTAAAAAGCAGTAAAAAACCCTTAAAAATGTTAAGACAGAGTTATCAGCTCGCAGACGGCTCCTAGTTTCATTCCTTTTCACAGAAGTAACAGTGTTGCAATTGTGTTGCAGCAGTCACACAGAAATTGCTTTAAATCGTAGAACAGCCAACTGATAGCAAATAATTTGTAATCCCACTTGTTTCTCTTGAAACAAAAGAATTAGCTACATATTCAAATAACAGTCAATGGAAATGCACAAAATAGATGGATTTTTTTACTTATATCGAAGACATTTTTATCATCAAACATGAGCATATAATCAATTCCTTATCTCAGTGACATCATATACCATCCACACAATGTATAAAAAAAAAATCCAAATAAGAATATAGTATAACTTTCTTGATTGGTTTTGTGGTTTTGCACACAGTAAATTAGGGCATGTAGAATTGATGGTTCCATGGATGTTTTAGACCACCCCATCTCCTCAGAGGTGAAAAAATAGGCTCTTTCATAATTCAGAGTCCGTATCTCAAATACCTCCATAGTCCCTGGGGCCTGCTAAACTTCCGTGAGAGTTACCCTTTATGATGGATACAAATCACATCTAGGATGATTGTAAGACAGGCTTTTGGCTAATTCATCAATAACTAAATGCATCTGGGTTTTCACAGGCCTAGTTCTTTTATGAGGAAGTGCTTATTTTTATTAGCAAATGGCACAGATATAACTCATTTTTATGTATCTTACTTTGTCCAGGACACTACCCACATGCATTCTAGTGGTGTCGTGTGCTTTACTGTTGTAGTGTCAGACACTGCTGACCCGCTTAGAAAGAACACAGATCAAGAAGGGCTACAAAGAAGATGTTAAAGTAAGAGTAATGCTGGCTGTGTCATGTACAACTCTTATCTGCTCCTTCATGTTTGTGTCATGCTGTTTTATAGCTTTCATCAAGTACAGAATGAAAAAGGGGTAAGTTCTCCAGTTATGTGCTGGGATTTATTATTTGGATAGTAAAATAAGGTGCTATTCCATAAGATTAAAGACTGCATGAAAACGTGATAAAAGCTCAGAAAGATTGTACACAGATATAGTTTGCTTCCTTTTTCCCCCAAAACTGAAAAGTGAAGGCAGAAATTATTAAAAAAATAAAAAATTACATTATTACCAAAGACAAGAAAAATAATATATGTACGAAACATTTCCTTGCTAGTTGAGATGCTCTCTCTTTTGTCAGTTCAAATATTGGGGGGAAAAAAGTAATTATTCGTCTTCAATAGTATCTGTTAAGTTTCTATTGGATTCCTCTGGATAGAATAATGTAATTATTTTTGTTCTGCATTTTAGGAATTTTTGTGATAAACTCAGATGCTCACGGGAAAAAACAGAAACAATCTGTATCTTTCCTGGAACATGTGAAGAGCAGTCCTGATGCTTCTGTTTCCAGAGCTGCAGAAAATGGCCTATGGGGTGAGAATGGGAAAAACACAGTATCAGATACATCACCTGTCACAAACACTGTAGTTTATATACTACAAATTTCCAGTGTACCGAGTCTCCCCAGTAGTTTCTCAGATGAAGACTTAAATAGAGACCAAAACTAAGCAGAATCTCATTGACAGTGACTGACAAGCTTTCCAAATCAGATGCTGGTATTCACGCACTGTGTTTATACAAACATTATGATTCACTAAATTTGTAACTTGAAATTTCCTGACAGGACAGAATAAACTTTACATTCTGATAAGACAGTGATGAGTCATTAAAATCAGACCACAAATATTTGCAGGCAAACATTAACTGCTTCATAATCAAGAGCCAGGAGATACAGCCATAGCCAGAAGGCAGATCCACATTATTCCTCATGCTGAAAAGGAACAGTTGGAATACAATAACTTCTTAAATGAAGTCAAGCAATCCAACATTAGTGACACACACTGAATAATAATATAGTGATAGATCTCTAAACTGCTTACTTTCTAAATCAGGATTATTCTTTTTTAGCAATAGCTATCTTTTTAAACAAATACCCTTAGGTAAATGTATGTGAGCATACGTGCATTTTGGAATCTTTGTGTACATAACAGCCCTCTATGCTGTTTGTATGTATATAAGAACATGCAAGCCCAAATAACTGCTTCCCAAATGGAAGCAATGCAAGATTTCTTTTTCTCCATGGTTTCTTATATATTGGTAGTTATTATCTTTAGCACCTGACAGAGCAGCCTTCCCATTTCCAGCCAGCAGGGGTCATCAGCAGCCCATTTTCTGTTAATTTCTTCATTCTTTTCCTCGGTTTTCTTGGGCGTGGGTTGGTTGTTTGGGTTTGGGGGGTTTTGTTTTTTTTTTGTTGTTTGGTTGTTTTTTTTTTGTTTGTTTTTCACGTTTTGAAATTGCCCCTGACTATCCGAAATTAAAGTCTTGCCTTACGGGTGCTACTTTAACTCAGCTCATCTGTATTGGCTGACAGTGTTGATGACTAAACCTACCAGAATTAGTAGGAAAAGAATACAGAATAGCATATGAAAAATGATGGCACTGTTCTGCAGATTCCCAGTTAGACTGGGAATTCACTCTGTGAATAGCAAGAGCAAGCCCAATCCCTTGCTCTTAAAAGCATGACAAAAATCAGTGAAGTTTCAAGGTAGGGCAGCAAAGATCATCAGAGTATGAAACTGCTTCCACCATAGCAGCCGTAAAAGTGGGCTGGAAGAGTATGTGTTGGTGGGAGGAGGGGAGAATCTATTATAAGTATTGAGTGCCACAGATAAAACAGATTGCAGTTGAATTTAAGTTGTGGATGCCCCCTCCCTGGCAGTGTTCAAGGCCAGGTTGGATGGGGCTTTGAGTAGTACGGTCTAGCGTGAGGCATCCCTGCCCATGGCAGGGGGTTGGAACTAGATTTTCTTTAAGGTCCTTTCCAACCCAAAACTTTTTATGATTCTATGACTACCTGGTCACAGAGTACCCATAGAATTTATTACTCCAGTAATAAAAGCATGGAGCATCAAATGAAATCCACAGGAGCCAGGTTCAAAGCATGTAAGAGGTGCTGTCCTTGCAGTGTGAAGCAAGTAGACTTAGACATGCTGTTGCACGTTCTGAACAGGTAAGCTCAGCAAACCCTCTGCTCAGAGGCCTGGAGTGTACTCCAGGGGAGACGTGCATAGTGCTCTGTCTTCACAGCCCTCTGTTTTCACATGGCTTCTGGCCGCTGCCGGAGGCAGAGCCCCGGGGCAGACGCTCCTGGTGCGAACTCATCCCGACGTTTGCTTCCGTCGACAGGAGCTACTGCGTTCAGGGCAGGAGGACAGGCCCGCAGATCCGAGAGGCCTCTCGACGAAACGCTGGCTCTCCTTCTGTTCGGCCCAGAGGGCTCCTGCCGGCAGCCTTGACACCCAGCTCACAGGTACAGACCTGCAGCCGGGCACCCACCCGCGGAACGAGCAGCACTGCCCCGCGGAGAGCGGATGTCCCGCCCGCTGCCACCTCACATCTTTTCCTGCAGCTAGGGCTGCAAGCCTGAGCCATAGCACGGCTCCCCGCAGCTCTGTCCTTTCCCCTAAGCGGAGGCGGGACACCCGCTCCCCACTCCGCCACCGCGAACACTGACTCACCCCTGCATTCCCTTCGCGGAGACATCTCCTCACTGGCTGGGGAGGCCCAGGCCCCTTCGCTTTTGCCAGCTCCTACCGCGGCTCCCTGTTCCCTTAGACGGGGCGGCAGTGACACCCCATCCCTATCCCTGCCCTTCCATATCCCTATCATCCCTTCCCTTCGCTGCACTCCCTTTCCCTTTCTTTCTTCCTTTCTCTTTCCCTTTTCTTTTTCCCTTTTCCTTTTCTTTCCTTTCCCTTTTTCCTTTGCTTTCCCGCTCCCGTTCCTTCCTGCCCTGCCCGGCAGCAGCCACAGCCCCACATCCCCCTGACAATCCCGGCAGGGGGCGGGGCTGGGGCCCGCGGCCCCGCCCCCTCCGCACTGCCGCGCCCCGCTCCTATTGGACGGCTGATCCCGCGCACGGCGTTGAAGTAGGCGGCGGGCGGCCGGGGCGGTCTCGCTGGGAGCTCGAGGCCTGGGATGTGGCCCGCCGGCTCCTTCGGCACCCAGCGCAGCCCCTTCAGCCGCGGGCCCACCCAGCAGCCTCAGAGCAGCTGCCGCCGCAGGGCTTCCCAGCGCAGGGAGCAGCCTCTCGCCGCGCAGCAGCCCGGCTCCGCCCGACCGCAGGGTGAGGATGGCCAGGCATGCCTCCCCAGTGGGAGCCGGGATCCACCCGTTCTGCGGGGATGCCGCTTTCCAGGTAGTGGCGAGATGTGCGCCTGGCTTCGCTCCTGCCCTTTGGAATGGTGAAATAGGGCACTGTAGTGCCGTGTGTGAGAGCTGAAGAGTGAAATGACAGGGTAGGAGGTCTTCACGGTCTTGCTCTTAGGAGGCTGTGAAAAGTAATTAACCCCCCCCACCTGGACCAACAGCAGCGCGAACACTAGGATTAGGTTATAAACCTGTGTTTGGGGTTGGGCTTCAGGAAGCTGGACTTGGTAGGATAATTGGTGTGTGATACTACAGTTAAAACTGGTGACTTCTTCCATTTCTGGTAGGAGGATGTCACCTGTCCTTCACAGGGTGTGACCCTTAGCCTTTGTATTGGAGAGAAGTTGTAATGTTGGCTGGTTTTAATCTTCGTTAAGGTACTTGCTTTGCTTCCAGATTGGCAGTCTGCAAAGGGCCTGCTTTGCACATCATTCTGGAATTTCCAAGTGAAACTTCAATGAGAGGAGTATGCCTCTCCCATCGTGCTCCGCTATCCTCTTAAGCATGATAAGTAATAACGTTTGTAGCCAGCTTTCTTGATGATTGTGATATTCCTCTTATGACTGAGTGTTTTCACAGGACAGTAAGCTAGATCTCATCAGCAGGAACACTGTTTTCAAACTGTTGGCAATAAAGCCAAATGGGCATGAGAGGCAAGGGCTGAGTGCTAAAATGACTTTAAAATGGAAACCATGAAATTTCGCAATACTAAAATACTAGCAACCTACGCTAATGGCAAAAAACGCCTGATTCTGCTTTCTGATTACTTTGTAATCAGCTACCGGCAGCTACTTTGTAAGTAGTTGCTTTCTGATTACTTTGAACTGAGCTGGTCTCATTCAAATGGTTTGCTGTGGGTTACATTCATTGCTACTAGGTAAAGAGTTACTAGCTAAGCATGTAGTCCAGAGAATCAAAGTGTCTCTTCATCTGGCTTTTAAGGAGATGCTACTGATTTTCTGCCTTCACAGCTCAGGAATGCCGAAACTTCAGTCAGAATACAGATTCCCTCTCTCTGTATTCACTCTTCCAATGAAGCAGGTACTTGATTTCCACAACATGGGAAACTGGTTTTCACAGTTCACTGTAAATGGTAATGTGGTGGTATATTCTTTCTCAAAGAGTTCTGCCCTTGTGATGCAAAGGGTTAACCGATGTACAGGGGGGTTAGGGTTAAGCCTCTTGCTAACTCAACAAATGTGTGCTCAACACTTATCGTGCTTGCTGGAACAGGGTGGAGGGACCAAGGCTATTGATAAGAGGAAGGAACAGTAACTCCTGTTCTCTGTACCCCTAAACCGACTGAAACCAGATTTGTGGTTTGGACAGTGACTAAATCACCAGTGAACATGCGCAACAACTAGAGATGAAAAGTTCAAGGAAGACTCGTTTACTTTGTCTTGAGACCCCTGCCCACAACCACCAGGAGACCATACGCAAGCAAGGACCTTTTACCTCATTATAATATGAAGCGGGGATAGGTCATGAATATGTATAAGCGTGTTACATAACCTCATGAATATGTAACAGTTTAGAGGATAAATATGAAGGAGAACAACTCTGAGGTGTGCATACCTTTGGAGCAGCGATCCCCCATGTGCCTCAGCGCTGAATAAAGAATACCTACTTTACAACTTTAACGAGTTGTGGAGTCTACCTGCATATCACTTGAGCATAAAAAACTGCAGCCTGGAAATAGTACTGGGATAATTTGATGGTTACTAATATTTGTGGCAGTCAGGAAGAAAAAGAAAGAAAACCACCACCAGTGTGGGGTCATTCGCTTCCTGACTTCCACTTGCTGATTTTGCAGGTAGCTGTGCTGCCTGATGGGACTCGTTGAAGGCTGTCCATATGTATTTACTTTCAAGTGACCAGCATCTGTCATTAAATGCAATTTCTTCTTTATTCTGCAATTTCTTGCAAGCTTGAGCCCCAAAGGTTCAATCAGGCTCTAGTTAGTCAAAGAAAAATCCTACAACATGGCTTACTGCATAGTCTGAATAGCACCTCACCTGTATAAAAGGCATGGAAACATTACTTTTCTGAGATATATTTCTCTGGCAATAACAATTCTGGTAAGACCATAGTGGCTTAGAGTATTTCTTTGAGGTAGTCAGATGTACTGGTTTTGTCTGGGATGGAATGAGTTTTCTTTGCAGCTCTGTATGGTGCTAAGGTTTGCGTTTCTGCCCCAAACAGTGTTCATAACACACCCATGTTTGTTATTGCTGAAGAGTGTTTGCACAGCCTCAGGATCTCTGTTTCTCATGGTGCCTTTCTAGCAAGTAGGCCAGAGGTGGGTGAGAAGTTGGTAAGGGACACATCCAGGAAAGCTGACCCAGGCTAACCAAAGGGATAGTCCAAACCATATGATGCTGTGTGTGGCAATAACACCTGGGGAAAGAAAGAGGAAGAAGAAGAATTTGAAGTAATAGGCACAATGAAGGCCTGCTTTCCTGGAAGTGGCTAAACATCTGGAATGGGTGTTGTTCCCAGGCAATGGGAACTAGTGCATTAATTCCTCACTTTGCTTTGCTTGTGTGCACAGCTTTGCTTTACCTAGTAAACTGTCTTGATACCAATCCACAGGTTTTCTTACTTTACCCTTCTGATTCTCTCTGCCATCCCACTGGGTAAGTAAGAGCAGCTGCACGGGCTGCAGCTGCCAGGCAGGGTTAACCCACAGCAAAAGGGTTGTGAGGCTTTGTGGTACTGCCCTGTGTTAATGTATTGTTTTTGTGTTAATGTCAAAACTGCTTATTTTGAAAAACCTGCAAAGGATCCTGTTCACTAACAAAATGTGGCTTTCTAGTATTTCCCTGAAATGTTTTGTAGTTACTGATACAATCACTGTTGAAATCAAATGGTGATGTGCTTTTAAATGACAATGTAAATAGCATTTTTGTTAAAATACACAATTGATGCTAACAGATCTCATGGATGACAGGGTCTCTAAACAAGTAATAAAATTCTGGGAGGGCAATAACCACTGCATTTTGTGATTTGCTAGAATGTCTGTTTGAGGATATAATGCATTGAGAAAGTATCAGGCTGAGTTTTGTTATGCAGTCCACAGCCTATAAAAGCTAAAATGATAGTGGTTAGTCACTTAAATCTGCAGTTGGAAGTTCAATTTCTGAGGCTGCTTGAAGTTTTTGCAAAATTGTGAATATGCCTGGCTTGAAATGTTACTGGGTATTCGAGACAATGAAACTTGTAATCTTGTGCATGATTAATAAAATAGATTATTTCTTTTTTCCTCAGCTGAAATCTGTAGATTGCTGTTTAGGATGACTTAATTTAAGGTCATAGCTATGTCTTTCCTCAAAGAGAGGTGGGTGATTTACAAAACTCAAAAGGATTAAATTAGCAGTTGGTTCAGTCAAGAATTAAGTTAAGGAACAGAAGGGGTTCTCACAGTACAGTATTCCTGATTAAACTATTGGAAACAATTTAACCCTTGAAAATTATCTTACAGAAAGACACTTTTTCCTAAGGAAACAATTGTGCACTTTAGCACATGCATGTCACATGGTTTCAGTTTCCATATATACAAATGATGGTTGTTGGCTTTTAATTAGACTTTGTTGATTATAGTTGTCCAGCAACTGTTATTTAATATAAACTTCTTCAAAATTATTTTGCAGGTCTCTCTTCTGAAACAAATGAGGATGAAAATGCTAAACAGCAGTTTAACCCAACCACTCCTCCATGTGGAAATTGGGGTGGGAACTCAAAGATGCCTCCATTTAAGATTGGATGTGCAATCACGAAGATGCCAAGAAACCCAGTGAAACCTGAAACTGAATTTTCAGACTCTGATGACGAAGGTAGACTTGTCATTGATCTGTCACCAGAAGTTCCTAATAAAAAGCCAAGAATAAGAAGGAACTGTAGAAAAGCTAACAGGGACAAAGAACTGACTGCTGTAATGTGTGCAGGAAAATTACATGATGATGCTATAGCAGACATTCTTGGGAGTAGCGAAGATAAATCTGAGGAAATTACTTTGCAGAAAAACAGCAAAAGTTTAAATAAACTTGGAAAACTAGGCAGTGTTTCTTCAAAAGCAAGAGAGATTTGTTTGCCTGATGTAACCACTGGTATGTTGAAGGGTTTGGGGGAAAGAGGTGCCCCTACTTACAGTGAGGACAAATATGTGTCTTCAGCTGCTTCTACTGAGGCAGGCATGGAGAAGGGAATTCTGAAGCAAGGAAATGCAAAAACTAATATGTTGGTGAAAGCATTTCAGGAGAGTACTACTAATGAAGTCTGTGTGAAGAGCAGAAGAGTAAGAGAGTCTCCCTTGTGTACTGGTCACTCATCAAAAGATGGAACTGCAATTGGAAGACCTTATAAGGAAATTATAAATACAGAGAAAGGACAGAGTATAGAAGAAAGTGGGGGTAATGATAGTGCAAAAGATACATACCTCTATTCAACTTATTACTTAAATAAGAAAGAAAGTGGTCTGGGTTCATCCACTGAGGAAGCAGAAACCAGTGGGGAGGACACAGGGCTCTCTGAACCAGATGATCCTTTAGAGGAGTGTCGAAGAATTTTTGATGAGTTTGAAAGAGAAGCAAAAAAGAAGGACCATGATCAGCAGGTATTTTGTTTTGCTTTCAGTAGTTGGGGTTTTCTTTTCTGAGCGTATTAGGGCAGGATGTGGTACCTAGTCAAGTACAAGTACTCTTTCAAAAAATGTGTGTTAGTAAGGGTTAAATATTTGAAACTTCATGACCAGTAGACAGAATCATAAGGAACACTTAATGATTCTGTAGTTTAACAATGGGTGATCTCTGCTTCCTGAAGTAGAAAATTGCTCTGAATAGTTCCCTGCTATATGGGTTTCTATTACTTTTACTGTAATAAGCAAAGCTTTAGAGGCAGTTGAGTATTCAGTAGTCTCCCATTCTTATTAACAAATGTAGCTACATTGAGTACCACTGCCTCAGGTTCAAAGTATTGTGTTCTGAATGTAAAATAACTGTCTAACGATGGAATTGTAATTTTTCCTGGTGAGTTTTTGACTGTGTATCCTGAAACATTGGAATGAATAGGTCGTGAGAATATTGCTGAAGTTTAGCGCTTCATAAGATTTGGTCTAAATAGTCTATTCTTGTTTTTAATAGGCTTATGGAAGAAATGTAGATCTCAATTTGTTAGAAACCAAAGTAAATGCTCCTGGGCAAAAGAGAAGAATTGCACACATGGCAAAATTTGATGTGAGTTATAATCTTGTGATAAACTGAGGATCAGCATAAAATATGTTGAACTTGAGGTTGGCAGGATTCTGTAATCTAATTGAAAAATATTCTGAACTTAGAGCAAATGTCTCATCAACTCTTCTGTTAAAAGCTGTACCAAGTAGTACTTGGAGCTGGTTCCAGATGCAGGTAAAACAAGCTGCTGACAAGAGCAGCTAACACTAATGGGAGCTGAAAAGTCAGTCTGGAATGGAGGTATCTACCATGAAATTTCAGATACAGCGCTTGTGTGTCGCCTTCACTTTTTCTGTTTTTACAGTGCTTTAGGTGGCAATGTCAATAGAGGGCATCATTCTTTAAGCCCACCTCCATTACCCCTAAGCTGTTTCAGTTTAGCATTTTCCTGTCAGGAATAGAATGCTGAATCTGATAGCAAAATTCCATTTGAAGACGCAGTGTGTTAACTTTAACACGATCTTGCTGTGCTTTGGAACTACCTGAATATTAACTCTGGTTTTGTGTATGTGCATATTAGGTACCCAAGAAAAATGAAGTGGTGTTTTTCAAGTCATCTCCTGGGCAGCAGCATCATAATGGAGGAATTCAGCAAGCAAGCTTCTGCTCTCCAGTATGTACCTGGTTTCCTAAATAGAATTCTGCATGCCCCAATAACAGCGAGGCTAAGTTGTGACAGTGATGCTGCTTTTGTTCCCTGTATGCAAAACTCTCCTTCTCCTTGGTAGTAGCACACATTTAAATGCTGCTCTTAAAGGATATTTCTTAGCAAATAAATGTGATATAGACATATGACTCAGATTACCACGTTTGATACGCAATGCATTTTTGTAACTTTTTGGACTTTTTTGGGTGTGACAGTACTATAGTTAACCTAACATAAGGCAGATTGTCAAAAGTGATGATCTTCTGTGATGAATTCTATGTTATTTGAAAATAAACAAAACGTGATATGTAAAGACTCTACACTGCATTATCTAACAAAGGCTACAGATTCCTAAAAATTTTTTTTTTCCCCAGTGTGGTTTATTGGGTCTTTAGTTTATGCTCTGAGTGAAGTACTGTCTGAAATAAAGGCCAGATGGAGAGCATGACTTAAATCATAACTGAACTGCTAGTCCTTGCTAAAGAACTGAACTTTCTCTAAGGAAAAAAAAGAAATTAAATAGTTTTAATATCTGCCATAACCTTGAGGAGAAGACTGATTAGTTTAGTTCAAGTAGGGAAAATCTCTGCAGCTACTATTTCTGATGGTAGTTCCTGGCTCCCTGTAATGTGAAACTGCAGTTTTCTGAATAGCTATTCAGCAATGTTTGATTTTTACTTAGGGTTTTTCCTCTGAGGGTGGACAAAACAAATGGCTGAATTAATCTTACTTTTGGGGGGTTATTTGTTACATATTGACCACACTACCATAAGGTTTGGTTTTGTTTTATTTTTTTTTTTTTTTGAGGTTTTTATGTGGAAAAGGCCTTCCATTCCAGAATCGGGATGCAAAGTACCACAGGAGACAAGGCAGCGATATTTCACTTGCTTTCTCACGGAATGTGTCAAAACATGTAGCACGGTGAATGAGGCTATTAACAAGGTTTGTTATGGTTTATAGTTCTTTCCTTACAAATCTTCAACTTAATTAAGGCAGCAGTTTTATCTTGCACAATGTGTTGGTGGCATTCTTTTTATTTGATTAATTTTTTTAAAGTAAAATATTTCAGGAGGCAGAATTTAAAATGTACTCCATCTTACACTTGCCACTGTTACCAATCACTTTCCTCTAAGCAAAAGTATTTGTCTTTACCACTGTTAATAGCTTCTAATAAGACATGCCATTTTGGTAATAAAAAAGAAAAACTTTTGCTTCTGCAAAATAAAAGTCTTGTAAATACTGAAAGCTTCCTGGAATGTAATAATGGCTTTGAGATTTATTCAGAACAGAAGGAAAACATCTGTGAACCACTTTGAGCCTTTGGTCTTGTCTTTTTGGTTTTCACCACACCAAGTACTACTCCCAGCAGATATTGTCTGACAAGCACAAATATCCCAAGCTTAACCTTTAGGTGATCTAAATTTCTTGCAAGCTGGAAGTCAAAAGAATTTATGGAGGTGTGCTGATAAGACTCTGTGGGTGTTTTTGATTACACTTCGAATGGAAGCTTGGAAAACATCGCATGATACTACTCTGCTGTTACTGTGTTGCTGTATTATGTAGCACATCTTGGTATGCCTGATTTTCATTTTCATGAAGTAATGTACCTTTTACCTTCCCTTTAACTTCATAGAACCATAGAATGGTTGGGTTGGAAGGGCCCCTGAAGACCACCTAGTTCCAACACCTCTGCCATGGGCAGGGACACCTTCACTAGACCAGGTTGCTCAAAGCCCCATCCAGCCTGTCCTTGAACACTTCCAGGGATGGGGCAGCCACAGCTTCTCTGGGCAACCTGTGCCAGTGCCTCACCACCCTCACCCTCATAGTGAAGAATTTCCTCCTGTGATAATTCTCAGGTTCATCTGTTTTCCCCTTTCCCTTTGCTTAGGGCTTGTAACTTATGAATTGTACATGCTGTAGTGATTGTTAGAAGGCACTGTTTACACCTGAAATAAGCTGCACTTTTTGTGAACTACCCGTGTAGTGTTAACAGTAAAATAAAATCAAGAAAGAAGATATTTTCTTCCCCAGAAGATTAATGTGTGTACTCCTTATTTTGAGCATGTTTCTTCCTCACTAAAAGGTGCTGGACCTTCCTCTCCTTGCTGTTCTTACAACTTTACAGAAAGAAAATTAAGGAGACCTTTCTTCACCTCCTTTGACGCAGGATCAGAAAAAGTTGTCTTTAGCCAGGGAATGTTTACCAGTAGG
Organism: Pezoporus occidentalis; assembly: GCF_034315485.1. Taxonomy (NCBI): domain Eukaryota; kingdom Metazoa; phylum Chordata; class Aves; order Psittaciformes; family Psittacidae; genus Pezoporus; species Pezoporus occidentalis. The sequence continues at coordinate 7,341,440 of NW_026916220.1, forward strand.
AATGGTTACCCTGAGAGTGCTCAAATCTTCCCAGGGATTAGATTTCATTTCTGAGTTGAAGCACTGATTTTTTTCCCAACAGATCTTTGCTTCACAGGTGCTGAATTTGTCTTCTAAACTGCCACATGCCCAGAAAACTTTTCCAATAGTTCATTATCCTGGCTGTGAAAAAATGTGGGTTTTCTGTCTAACCTGAACCTCTGTAGCTTTAGCTTTCACCCAATGGATCATACATGTTTTACATCTGCTAGACAGAATTCAGAATTCTGCAATCAGATCTTTTCTTTTTTTTTTTTTTTTTCTTTTGCTGTGAAGGTATTTATAGACCAAAAAGTTCACCTCCTCAATCTCTGTGATAAATTAATTAGATTCCAATAATGGTCTCATAATTGAATTATCTAGTTTTAAGACTTTCTCTTGTACTCCTACTTAAAATACTTCTGATATATGCAGTGATAACACTCAGCATCTTTGCTACATCAAACAGAGCTCTAATATTCAGGTGGGTTTTTAAAATACTCTGTAGATCCTCTTTGGTAACAGTGCCTTTCACCATAATGCCTCCCTCTCTGAGCAGGACTTTAAATCCACCTGACTTTGTGTCTCCTGTCGCACTTCAAATTTAGGACATTACTTGCATGTGTAACTATCTCTAGGTTCGCAGTCTTAGATTCTAAATGGCAGTGCTTTTTGTAGAACATTGAGTGCTCACTAAATGTCTATTTTTTAAATTTTTTTTTTTTATTTTTAATGTAGGCTCTAATAGAAGAACAATCTATTTATGATCGCATTGGCAATAAAAAGATGTACCTGAATCTTGCTGTGAAGACTCTCAAAAAGCTAAGAGGTCTTGGTAGTTTTGCTTTCAATTAAGATTTATTTTTTTTTTTAATGGGTTCTAAGTGTAGAAATTAGAACAGCAGAAAAATGTCTGAAAATCGTTATTTAGTTCAACTTTACTAAAGATATTTCTGTATCTTTAAATCCTTTTATAGAAATATATCACTGAAATAAATTGGTGGCTTGATTTATAAATATTTGCTTAGGATATTAACAGGAAATCTGAAATTGAGAAGAAATACTAAAGACATGTTTTCCTGCCTTTAGGGCAACCTAATAACAGCAGATCTTCCAGTGGCACAGGATCCCTACAGTCAGAGGAAGAAAAAGGTAATGAAAGGGGAAGTAAGATGTCAGTTCTCCACTGCCACCTATAAATGGTCTTATTTCAGCATGACAATGTTGCTCTGGTTTTGGTCAACCTTCATCTATTTGCCACTGCAAGGATTTTGTACACAATTCCCCGTTTATAACTGAAAACTCTTTCATAAGGGGTAAACGTTGGAACTTTTTTTTGGGAATACAGTGTTTTTTAGTACTGCATATCTAGCCTTTCTGGGATAGCTAGTGAATCATCATGCCTATATAGTGTCTATTTTGAGTAATGCTTCACCTCTAATCACCTCTAATTGCTCTGAGATACAAGCATATACGTTTTGGTGTGAACTGTAGTGGTCAACTTGTAATTTTGCTTTTGTTTTATTTTGGAAGTACTAGTGTTTTTAAGTGCTACTTACAGTTGTTTTAATGTTGCTTAAGCTTTAGGTTTGTTTATGTTTTGGCTTTTGGTTTGTTTTTTTTTTTTTAGCATTTACAGATGGTGCTCTATATGAACTCTTAAAAAAGTATCTTCTGACTAAGGAGCAGTTGAACGAAAATAACTTCCCTCGACAACATCCTGGAAAAAATGGTAGTGCTATTCTTACTGGTGTAAAAAATGCTGGATGTAATGGTAAGTGCCTAGTAGGCTGCAACAAAATTGAATTTCAATCAGTTGTTCACAGGACAGTAAAATACATGGGTATAAAATGATACATTATGCCTGTGTTCCGTATTTAGTGCCTAGACTGCGTGTGAATTCAAAGTTTTCAAAGCTAAACAATGAGTCTTCACATGTCTTTTTACATTTTTGTTCCAACATAGTAATTAAAGTCGTAGGTAAACTTGAATTTCTTGTTGTGCTATAGAGGAACTTTTTCTTGATACATGGCTTATCTTGAGAGGCTTCTTGTATATTGATATTCTGTTTTCTCATGTGCTGTTCATGAAACTTCTTTTATACTTCAATTCAGCATTTTTTAACTTCATGGCAAGTCACCTAGGAAATACACTCTGCTTATTGGTTTATTGGTTTTTGGGGTGTTTTTAGCTTTCAAAAGGGTCTGCTGTAGGTGTGGTGAAATATATGCTGTTACTTCTTCGGGAACACATCAACGTAAAGAGGAATGCAACTATCATTCTGGTGCAGTATTGAAACAAAGAGGTAGGTGACCTTGGCATTCAGTCTTTATGGAAGCTGTTAAATGTTATGACATCTCGTGTCAAAGCTGAGCAAGATCAAAGTAGGAACTTTTTTTCCTATAAGGTTCAGCTGAGATACATTCTGCTGTTCTTCTGGGAATATGTCTAGCTAGTAAAGCCTGTTTTCTCCGAATATGCCCTAACTTTAGGAAAGCTGATATGAATAAAACTGTGTGGGAAGAGGGTGGCCTTGCATTGACTTCTAAGAGAGCCTTGTCGTGGTTTCTAAGAGACACCTTAAGTACTCAGAATCAGTCTTAAATATGCCTCTCACAGAGAACCTTCTAGAACATAGTGCAACTTTCTCTTTCTTATTTATTGGTATTTCTTTTTTACAAAAACCTTATCTTGGGAGGGAACAATGTAGAGTTTGTCATCTTGGCATAGGTGGCACTTGCTGTTTTCCACAGTGCTGTTTCAGGAGAAAATGGAAAGGAAATTTGAGAAGCCGAGTGAGGATACTGATTTGTTTTTGCCACTGCTGGTTGCTGCTACTACTGCTCAACTACCAACTTTTCTTTTTGTCAGTACCTGGTGGTGTAGAAAAACATTACACCTGTTGTGAGAGAGTAGTTGGGTCTCCTGGATGTCAGATTGCAAAGGTAGGAGTAATGTTCTAAGAAGATTTATATAAAGCAGTATCTCACTGTCCTTTTGATTTTCTAAAAAGGTATGGCTCAGTGTTAATGACTTGGTACAAGCCTTTTAGGTTTACTTATTAGTGTTCACTAAATTATATGACAAATGCTGACAAGAAATATTATATATATATATATATATTCCCAAGTCTCTTAGAGACACAAATTTTCTGGCAATTTGTGTAAGATATATCTAGTAAACTTGCACTTAAATAGCAATGGAAACTTTGCAGCTTCATGTTCATGATGGGAGAAGGGGGAAATTGGAAGGCTTCATGAAGACATTAATTAAATCACCACCTCTTGATGGAACCCATGATGTATATGCTCTGAACTGCGAGATGGTATGTGCAACCTAAAAACTTTGGTTCAGCTAATAGAAAATTATATTGCTTTTTTATGAAGCAATATCCTAATTGTAGTAGTTTGGCACTGAAGTCTCTTAGGTCTGCAGAACTCTGACTAGACCTTTCAGTATGACTAGTCATCCTACAAGACTGACCTTTAGTATTGTGGGCAAAAATATTTGGATCTGTTGACTTGGTAGCTTGTTGTGCTTTATGAACAACTTGCATAATGTAAGGAAGCATTGTTGTGTAAATGCTCATTAAATGTACTTTTTTCTTTAGTGTTACACAACCCGTGGCTTGGAACTAACTAGAGTCACAGTGGTTGATCCTAAACTACAGGTTGTGTATGATGTATTTGTTAAACCAGATGGTAAAGTTGTGGACTACGATATAAGGTATGCTACTTACTCTATAATACTTCAGGATTAGATGTAATAAATTGGCGGATAACTATATAAGAAGAAACATGCTTCTCCCAAATGCTATTTCTAGTAACATAATCAAAGACATTCAGTCACCAATGAGGCTTTTGTTGTTACATGCTCAATTAAGAACAATTCTTCTCTTTGCCTAGTTCCACCTTTTTTTTTTTCCTTTTCACATTGAAAGACCTTTTTTCCAATTCAGGAAAAAAAAAAATGTTAAACCTCCCAGAACTTGCTCAGTTCCCTAAGGTGACAGAAGCAAATGCAAATTTAATCTGTAAGTGTTGTCTCACAAAAAAAGCAATATAGTCATAAGCCATGCATTGAGGTCATCAGACTGTACAGCTTAATAAGATTTGTCTGTATTTAGTGTAGATCTCGTATTTGTTCTTCATATTGGGTTTTGTCATTAAGACCTGAAAGACACCTTTTTGATTCCTGTTAGTTCTCTGAAGTCCTGCAACAGCTCGATGAGGAAACACAGGTTTTGAGCCTCACTGTAAAGAATTTGGAGGAGAACCAATGTAATGTGTTCCTATTTCAACACCAATATTTGCTTGCTCAGAGTCCTGTCTTTTGGTCCATGCTTAAACATGCTTAAGTCACTTGTAGTGGTAGAGCTAAGTTAATATCACCTACCTTAGTTTATCTTATACTACCTAGGTGAAAAGGAAGAGAATGAAAAAATGTTTTACAATGACTTCAACACCGTGTGATTTATGTTTGCTGTTTTTTGTTTTTTTTTTAAAGCTGGCTAGAGTTAACTTTAGATGCTGGGGCAATGATCACTGCAAACCTAGTTCTAGGTATTTCTTAGTATTTCTGTCAATGAAACTCTTTTGATCTCTTTTTTAGACTCTCTGGAGTAAAGGAGAATGATCTGAAAAATACCACAACAACTCTTCGGGCTGTACAGGCGGTACTGCTAAACTTGTTCAGTGTGGATACAATTTTAATTGGACACAACTTGGAAAACGACTTATTTGCTCTCAAGGTAAAGTAGCTGGTTTTGAAGCCAGTTTTAGGAGGTGACTACTTGTTTTTACTGTATTCTAATAAATTTAAAAAATAAAAAGAATGTTTCATTTCAGCAGATCAATGGGTATGAAAAAATAATTAAATGTACTTGATTGTTAAATGATAGCTGTATTAAAAGTATTTCATATCAGGAAGAGATGTCTATACAAAATACACTATGGTAAACATCTTCACATTTCAGCTTCCTACTCTGCTGTTTAGTGCTTCTAATTATGGAACCATACATCACTACTGAATAATATTGTCTTTATTTGTGGGTTCACAGAAACCTACATTTGTATGTTTTCTGATCTTGCAGAACTCATGACACCCTATGCATAAAAGGCAGTGACAATTCAAGTAACACTAAGGTATTCTCTTAGAATTCCTGTAAATAATTGTGCTGTCTGTCAAGTAGTTACCTTAGGTACCAGAAATGTGTGGATTATGCTATTAAATATTAAAGGCAGCAGTATTCCATCAGAAACATAGCTATCTGCCCAGGAAACCTCTTATGGTGAGGTACTGGAACAGGTTGCCCAAAAAAGTGGCAAGTACTCCATCCCTGGCAGTGTTCAGGCCAGGTTGGACAGAGCCTTGGGTGACATGGTTTAACGTGAGGTGTCCCTGCCCATGGCAGGGGGGTTGGAACTAGATGATCTTAAGGTCTTTTCCAACCCTAACTATTCTATGATTCTAAGGATGCAAACAACACTAAGCCAAGTTTTTTCCTGTGGTGCTCAGTGCAGGGCTTAAGGCAGCAGGCACAGACTCAAATACAGGAGGTTCCCTCTGAACACCAGGAAACAGTTTTTCACTGTGAGAGTGACCAAGCACTGACACAGGTTGGAGAGGTTGTGGTGTCTTCTCTTTTGGAGATGCCCAAAAACCATCTGGATGTTGCTGGGCAACAGGCTCTCGGACGTCCTGCTTGAGAGGTGGTTTGGATAAGATGACTTCAAGAGGTCCTTTCCAACTTCAACCATGCTGTGATATTACTAATGAAGGAATTAGAATTTAGCCTTGATAGGCTTCCCTGCTACTGACATCTAAAGGCCAATGCAAGTGAGGTTTTGCAGGATGGCAGTGGCTGTCTAAAACTAGAATGAATCATGTTCACTGTATATATGCAGTGAACATATAACTGGTGACATCGAAGGATCAAAAAGCGACATTGCTATGAACGCTTGGGCATCATGAGACAGGTTAGTTTTACCCTACTGGTGATGTGTTGTTGCAATAGTAATCCTCAGTATGAGAAGAACCACAGGTTCAGACCCCTGGTGCGTGCACTTGGCTGAGGAGCCACTGGCAAGAGGCTACCATCTGCGGGCTTATGACTGAACGCCTCTAAGTATCCCGCCTAGGCGCTTGTTGTGCTATTGCATCATCAGTCTCTTGTGATTGACCCAGGAGTTGACAGTCTTGATCAGAATGCGTGGGTGAAGGTCTTCCCTAACCTTCGTTAGCGAAGGCAGGCCTTCCTCATAGGAGAAGGAAAACTCCTATCTTCAAACCTGGGCTGATGGAGCTCGTCTAGCCTTGTATGGTCTTCCATAAAAGAGAAAGACACTCTTACAAAACCTATGACCTGTGGACTTTGCTGTCACCGTCCTACCTAACTAGGCTGTGGCGGTTAAACCTCAGGTTTAAAGGGTAGGGCCAGTTTTGCGCAAGCTGCACTGCACCTAAAAAATCCACTGCGCAGGCTGGAAGGTCTTACTCTCACTTGTCTGTATGGGCAGGCGAGGGTCGAAACGGTTGGTGACAAGGTGCATGGGTAGCTGCAGATCCAACCTTGCATGTGGGCGGACCAGCACATGGGGTAGCTTGACATCACTCAGGAGATGACAGTCCTGGATGGACATTTCCTGATTGCCTAAGCACCCTTTTTTTCCAACCAGATTTGCATACCCCATATGCCTTTGGTCATTTTGCTTGTAGTAAACGCTGTTGAAGCCCTTCCCAAATCTTCACTCATGACGCCAAGCCATCAATAACTGGTGAATAAATGTCAATGAATTGTACAGAAATCACTGCAAAGGATAATTTTTCCACAGCTTTTTGCTCCACAGTTTGCCATTCTCTAGGAGAAAGTGGCACACAGGAGAGATGATGTTGTTTTGGGGGCTCAAGGGTTAGTTTGGGCATATTATTGAGAAGGAAAGTATTTTAGATACTAGTTGAGATTTTATCCTTTTTTAATAAATAAAGGATGTACAAGACTGTAACTGGATGTGTAATCATTACTGTGGCCTCTGCTCTTTTTCAGCTAATTCATGACATGGTGGTGGACACATCAGTAGTGTTTCCTCATCCGGTAGGTTTGCCTCACAAAAGAACACTTAGAAGTCTGACAGCTGATTACCTCAGGAGAATTCATCAAGATGATGGTAAGAGCTTGGGTTCTTATTAAGCAATCAATATATTGCCTCGTGAAATGGGAGACAGGAATTACCCAGAAAACTGAAAAGATAATAATACCCTTGCTGTCATTGAAAGCTTTGTCTTAAATATCTTTAGTTCAATTGTGTAGTAGAAGCAGAGGATATACCTGAACGGTAAGATGGTTGGTGATGTGATTTAACCCTGCATGGCAACTGGGTAGCATAAAGCCTCTCACTCATTCTCCCCCCAGTACAGCTGGTTTGTCAGAGGGTTATACAAAAGTGTTCCAGTTTCTTTCACTTGCAAAGGGACATTCTTACAATTCTGAAGGTAGTGTGGTGAGCCTAGCATCTATGTCAGGATTCACTTGATTATCCAGACTGATACACGAGCTCTTCAGCTGGGATTTTCAGTAGTAAAATTAAAGCAAGTTTCTTTGCTGACACTCAAAGACAAATCAAATCATGTTCTACAGCATGCATATAATACTTACAAAGTATTGCATTTGACAAATATATTTTGCTTTAACCATGCCATTCTAAAGTATTTTTTAATCTGATTTTAGATACTCAGTTTGTTCAAATAAACTGGCAGATTCATATTTGCTTTTATCAGTGAAGCCTTCTGGACAATAAACAATATTCTATTCTGCTAACATACCTCCACTGCCCAGGGAATACATAAATGGTCACACTGAGCAAAACTCAGTGGAATTTGATATCCAGTGGAGTAGCTGGATCTGTCTGTCAAAGCTAATATCCCCTGACTTCCTTTGCTGTTGCAGGCTTATGCACACCTTTCTAGCAAGGCTAAGAATGTCAAAAGTTATTTCTAAAGACTATAAGATGGCTATCTCAAATAGTAAAAATTCTGCCTTTAGCAGACTTTTCTGCTTAAACTTGGATTTAATCACGCTTTGTTGATCACCACTGAGCTAAAATCCAAGCTTAAACTATAGAGCTATGTAGCTGCCATGTCTAGGAAAAAAACCCGCAAACCTAAAAAGTCCTGACTCATGACTTCCACTCTCTATGTTTTTATCGGTTTCTGCTGCTGCTTTGTGCTAGTTTGCATTAGTTTTGTATTAGATGTTACAAATTTTGATTCTGATTTACTTTCTTTGTAAACTAGGGTTTATTAGAATGAAATGCCCTTTGCTGTCAGAAAGCAGTAGGTCTCTGGTGTTTTAGCTTGCTTTGACTGCCCTGCTTTAAGCCAGAAGATACCTGAATTGCAATGACATGTCTAAATGTCTGAAAATCTTTGTTTCTGAGTTTAGGCTGCTACATGTGAAAAATCATCTCAAATCACTGGCATTTCAGTTTTACCAGAGAAAGCTAGAAGCTGGTACTTGTACTTTTGAGTCATCTCTTGTTGTGATAGCGTTTAAGTGCTCTGTTTCTCTGGGGAATGAAACACCTCAACTAAATCTAAGAATTATTTATTTATTTATTATTAACTTACTATTTTGGGGTTTTCTCCCCTGCCCAAAGTGGTTGTGGAATCGGTAGTTGTGGAATCTGTGCAGTAATTCAGTGTTGTAGTGCAAAGAAGCAATGCCTTTTTCTTTTTGAGCCACTAGCTCAGAAACGTAAAATGGGGAGGGGATTTTGCCACCTTCAAATGCAAATGCTGATCTCTATAGAGTCATAGAATAGTTAGGGTTGGAAAAGACCTTAAAATAAAATAATTCCAGCCCCCCTGCCATGGGCAGGGATGTCTCACATTAGATTGTTTGGCCCAAGACTATGTACAACCTAGCCTTGAACACTGCCAAGGATGGAGCATCTGTATGCTGTCATTTCTTCCACAACTATTCTGGTTTCTGAATAACCAGATGCTATCCCAAACCTGTTTATCTCATATCTTCAGTACCTTTATTAAAAGTTTTATATTCAAAATGGTGAGTAAAATCTTAACCATTAGGATTTAGATTTGTTTTCATCAGTTTGTATAGGCGTTGAGGTATGCATTCAAATTAGTCCATGTGAAAATTTGACACTGTGTCAAACTTTTGTTTATGAAGATGACTGCTGAATATAGTAGGTCTGTTCTCCACCTATCCTAAAGTTGCAGGGGAATCTCAACACACAGCTTTGGCTTTCAGCAGGGAATGCTTGGAACTTTCAGTAGTTAATTGCCATTAACCTGGCAGCCAGCCTTTTCTTGTATTGTTCTGATTTTAGAGGGGGTATTCTGGTATAGTATATATATATGGGACTATAGTAAGCGCCAACTAATGAGAGGATTGTATGCATTTCTTGTTCGGATGACTACCACTTTTTTTTTCCCCAGCCAGAATGCATTAAAACTTTTATACTTTAATTCCTGTTATTATAGTCACTAAGTTATGGGAATTGCATAAAATGTATAAATTTGTAAGTTGTTAACTTTATTAAGTGGTTGTTTTAAGCATATATAATTTAAATCCTTTATTCTGTTCAGATTTTGTAGTGGATTTCAGTTGATCAGGACAAGTGGATTGTCTTTAACTAAGGTAGAAATTTATAATCTAGTTGCAAAATCAGCTTGTCATATGTTACTCTTTCAGCTTCTGATTTGAAAGTACATGACTGGGGGAATCTGGTTTTCCAAAGACAGTTATATTGGACACTGGAGGTTACTCTGGGTAGTAACTCTAAACTGGTAATCTAGGCCTCATTGGATATTGGAACTGGAGGATGTGGTGGTAAACTGAACATTGCTGGACAATACTGGATTGCTAGAAGCATGTGACTATTGCCTTGAATCCTGGTAGCAGGAAGTTGCACCAAAACCTGTGAAATACCAAGGATTGTCTTAGTATGTTCAACAATTGTTCACCTTAATAAGCAAAGCTACCATTCTTCTATAAAGAAATAAATATTATAGCACAAAATAATTTTTTTTAAATTCTTTTCTAGTTGGTTATAATTCCAGGGAAAATGCAATGGCTTGTATGGAACTAATCCTTTGGAAGGTCAGAGAGGATAATGGAATGAGAAAACAGTGATTATTGTGGCTCTGGAGGACAAAGTCAACCTCAGCTTGGCTCACTGCTCTGTAATGTTTCAGTACCAATTACTCTTCTGATGTAAAGAGGTGAAAATCTAATGGAAAAACCTGATTGTTTTTCTGATGCCTAAGGTGTGCAGGAAGGAGAAAACACAAATGTAGAAAATACGTGCAAGAGGCACAAACTAAATTCTGGTGTTAAACAGGTTTTTGTTTTTTTTGTTGTGTTTTTTTGTTTGTTTTTGTTTGTTTTTTTTTTGTCAAAAGTAATTCTATAATTGTCCTCACAACTCTGTGTAGCTGAAAACTGTCATTTGCAGTAAGTGAAAGTTCTGTTGTTTCAAGTTGTGGATATAACCTTTTGATTTCACCTTGTTCAGCCTCTGAAATAAAACTCAAGTTTCTGCAGTGTGGTTAAAGTCTGAGATTGTATCCTTTTCCCCTGTCACTTCCTGGTTCTCTCTACCTCTCCATCTGTTTTCAGAGAGAGAGAAAACAAACTTAGTCATGCTTAATGCACTAATAGACACAAAAAGGTATAAAGGTAGAAATGTGACCTCTTCTGGAGCAGAATCAGCTTGTCTCTTAAATTAGTTAAGGCCGGATGAAGCTTTTCAACTGTAAAAGCAGCAAGGCTCCCAGAAAGTTTCAAGAAGTAAATACCTTCACTGGGCTATAATTTGAGATATAATCACCTGTCTCCTGCATAAGGTAGGAGTCAGCATTTCCTGCCTTCAGAGAGGAGGATTGTAAAGTCTGTTGCCACTTATTTAAGAATGGACCACATCTTTTGTGCAACACTAACTCTCAGCTGAAGTTATACTTGCACTGATTAGCCAAAAAAAAGCTGAAAGCGGTAAGGGAAAAAATGGTCCTGACTGAGGACTGTGCATGAGTAACTCAGTAGTGTAAAAATCTCAGTTCTTGGATGTACTGTGAAGAATGATTATACTGCATGACAAAATCTGTGTTGAAGGTTAAAAATCACTGTAGCTGCTTCTTGATCATTAAAGAACCTGGGGCCATGTCCTGTTCTGTGAGATACTGATGGGCAATAGCTGTTGTTAGAATACTTTTCCCTGTATTAAAAGAACAGTCCTGCATACAGGCCCTGCTACAGCTTTGAGAAGGGGCTTTGGCATGTTCTTTACAAACTCGCTTTCTTTACTTACTCATGATCCTCCCAGGTTTGAATGTAGGTCTTTTTAGTGATGATTACCTTTATTTTGCTTTGAGTAAAACGAAAAAACATACAAATGTCTACTCTGTAGGATCCGTTCTGCAGAGAAACCTATGGTAGTCATCCAGTAAGTTGTTAGCAGGGACTAAACTGGTACCTCTGAGGCCCTCTAAGGAACCTGAAACATCTGACTTGTCTTTGTAACTTCTTGGAGTTACTGAATTATTGAATTATTAAAACCAAATACATATAATACTGTGCACAATAAGTAAAATCATTTTAGATACTTTTTTTGCAATTGTTTCAAAATAAACAGTCTTTTGAAGCTGAAAGAAATGAAATTTCAGCAAAACTGAAACCTGGTGTGAATGTAAGAGCAGTTAATAATTAGAACAGTGACTTAGCTCTGAGTTGTATTGCTGTCAGCTCCCTGATGCTGGGTGCCATAAGCATACTTTTCTCCTGCCCACATATATCAGTGATATAGTGTTCTAGTTTTGGCTGGGGTAGAATTATAGAATGGACCTTAAATCTCATCCAGTTCCAACCCAACCTTCCACTAGACCATGTTGCCCAAGCCCCATCCAACCTGGCCTTGAACACTTCCAGGGATGAGACATCCACAACTTCTCTGGGCAACCTGTGCCAGTGCCTCACGAGCCTCACAGGGAAGACTTCTTTGGTGCAGTGCTGAGTTTTGGTTTCAGTTTGAGAACAGTGATGATAGTTGTTGCTCAGTAGCACTTACCCTGATCAAGGACTTTTCAATCTCATGCTCTTCCAGTGAGGGAGGGCACAAGAAGCCAGACAGGAAGCAGAGACAGGACACCTGATCCAAATTAGCCAGAGAGGTATTCCATACCACAGCACATCATGCCCAGTGTATAAATTGGAGGGAGTCACCCGGAAGGGCTAGATCACTGCTTGGGTCAGGCTGAGTATCAGTTGGCAAGTGGTGAGCAATTGTATTGTGCAGCACTGCTGTTTCATTTTGGGGGTTTGTTTCACCTTGTTTTTTTCCCTTAGTTCTATATTTCTGTCCTTGTTATTTCCCTTAGTATTATTGTACTTTATTTGAATTATTAAACTGTTCTTATCTCAACCAATGGGTTTTACTGTTTTGTTTTTTTCCCTGATTATGCTTTCAATCACACCAAGCAGGGTGTGGTGGTGAGCAAGCGGCTCCATGGTACTTAGTTGGCAGGAGCTGGAAATTTCACTTATGTTTTTGAGATGTGAGAGACTGTTGTGGTCTGATTGGATCGCCACTGTTTAGAGGGACTTGCTAAAAGTATTGGCTCCTATGCCATCAGCTGTGCCATATTGTGCTGTTAAGTGAATATGTGAAAGAGCTCTGAAGTATTATAGGGAAATGTCACACTAGGTTTACTTGATTGAGGGCTTTGAATTATGGACTGGAACAGTTTGGCTTTTTTTGTTTCAACTATTCTTTAATCAGCATTTCCCTGTGTCAAACCAGTTGCCTTGCACATGGGAATGTGTGATCAGTATGTGACTTGGGGAAAGGCAAAATCGTGTGTTGGGAGCAGGGAATGTAGTGTAGTAAGGGGGAACACTTGTGTTTAATCAGGGCTGAGCTATGCCTTTGTAATTTAATTGCTCATACTCTTTAGCTGGGTCTCTGTTTATGTTGTGCATTTTCCTTCCCCCATCTTGCAAAGTTCACAGAGTCACTGTATAACTGGGATTGGAAGGCATCTGGGGAGATCATCTGGTCTAGTCCTCTGTGGTGGCCAGTCAGTTTTTTAATATCTCTGAAGGTGGAGACTCTGCAAAGTCTCTTCCATTGCTTGACCACCCTCACTGGAATTTCCTAGGTTTCTGTTTATGCTCACTGTTTCTCATCTTGTCAATGGGTATTGTTGAGAAGAGGCTACTTCCATCTGACTTGCTTCCTTCCACCAGGTATTTATATATTTTGATTAGATGTATGTAATAGTTAACAATTTGTATTTTGCTTTCAGAAATGTCTGACCATTATATTTTAGGTAGTGGAGAGGGCCTGTGTTTGACCTTAAAGTTGTGTCAGGCAAAATCTGTCCACAGGAAGTAAGAATTAAATATCCCCATTATTTAACACCAGTTGTGTGTATACTTTTCCATTACTGAAGAGTGGGAGGATTTCAGCCATTAAGTGGGTCATCTGAATTTAGACACCACAAAGGGTAGTCATACCTTACTTTTCAACCATTCTAATGAGGATAAAGGTGCTTATTTGGAGTTTTTGTTACCTCTGCCCTCACAATGGTATCTAGTTAACCCTGCATTACCTGCCTTTCTCTTCTGCCTTTCTCTTCTTCTGCCTTTCTCTTCTCTTCTTTCTCCATTTTCTCTGATCACATGACCGATCATTTCTTTTCAAACAGTTGATTATCAGCAGTTACCTGTCCTTCTGTGTCATATGCTCCTCAAAGCATGGCCAGCTCCACTTGTCTGAAACAATTCTTTTCTTTCCTAAACAAAAACTTGTACTGAGTATGAGCTGAATAACTGTGTGTGAGAGAATATGGGAAAACTGATGCCGCAATACTGAAAGCCAACATGGAGAATAGCTGATGATAATTCTGAAGTCATGCATAGATATCAGCAGATGTAAATAGAAGGAGGTGTATGAAGAATGTTAGGACATGGGATGTTTGAAATAATGGAAAACTGTTGGCGCTGGTAGCATTATGAACTTCACAGCACAAAAACATAGAAGACACTTGGGAAGGAGGTGATTTAGGAATTAATGTAATGTGCTGTGAAAGGCAGAACATAAAACCTGCTAATGGTTAAGCTGAAGACTTTGTATGCCACCTACTGCCATAAATCAGGCTTTCCAGCACTGGACAACAGGCAGTAAAATCTAGCTACTGAACCTGGGATACCCAGTGCACATTGCAAGTATAGAAGCAACTAGTCTACCTGAGACTTTGACAAAGCTAGTTAATGTTTCTAATACCTATAGTTCTCTGATGTATAGACTGAATAGATACATCTAAAACTGTGTATTTGAGTTATTAGGGGTTTTTGTGTATTTTCAAAATAGCAGGTTTTAAAAAAAAAAAAAAATCATTTCAGCTGTTTAGAAATCTAATGTGTGCCATAATGTTAAATGAAAATATGAACATTTATAAGAACACTTAAATGCCCTTCAGCTAAATTTACAGTGCTATTTGAGCACTTAAAATGCAGACAATACTAAGACTTATTGGGTAAAAGAATGACACTGATTCTTTCTTTATGTGGCATTTTGGTCCAGGTAGAAGTTTGCCACAGAAGAAGGGATTCACATCAAGCAGCAGAATAGTCAGTTGTGTCTGCTTGTTAGGAATGTGTGAGACAATGAGCTGTTTTGGACAAGTGAAAAGTTCTGCACAGAAAGCAGAACAGTTCTAACAGAAGTTGTTAGCTAGCTTTGCTGAGTTGCCTAGAAAACACGCATGGAGGTCTGTTCCTATTCGCCTCACCGACATGTAGGAACCTGGTTGGATTGCAAAATGCAATGCCCATGCTTCAGAAGAGTCTGGCCGAGTAGTTTTTTCCTGAAAAATATGGTGGAATTTATTCCTCTTTTCCATTTTAGAGTTGTTTCTTGGTCCAGTGAATCTGCGTGCTGTTTGTAAAATTCTGGTTTACATCTGCCACCTGTTCTTACAGTGAGAGCTCTGCTTATCTCAGGACCACATGAGTGTTCTTAGCACCCTTGTTTGTTGACTTACGGCCTTTTAATAAGGCTCTTGGTGCTTCTATTTGAGTCAGCCTGGCATATTCCAGTAATATTACTCTATAGTAACATTATATCCCTGCTGTTATATCCCTGCCTTGTAGCCAGCGTTATATTCACGGAGTATTAGAAGGGGAAGCCTTCTTTTCTTACTCTCTCTAGCATCTTCCTCCAAGTCTTGGGGGAGGTGACCTGATCCCCTGAGACAGAAAGTCCCTGTGGTCTGGTGGTCGGTTATGAGCTGGCGAGTTATGGGGTGGGGTATGGGGGAACATATGTGCAAATCATGAGGTTAGCTGATAAGTGAAGTTTTAATAGGGTATGTCTACAGGATCCCACATGGCTGACTTGATACCAGAAGCTCAGGCCAATCCTATCTCTATTTGTCTATCCTAAGGACTAGAAGACCTTCCTGGCAAGCCAAATATCATGGTTTTGAAGCACTTCAGTACAGTATTTTTAAGAGGCCATACCAGACTACAGCCTGCGTAAGTGATTAAATAAGCAAAAGTAAGCAAGCGCTGCTTGTACGTAGTAGGTAGTAATTTATAATTATGCAGTGAAATTATTCAATACAAATTGAATAAGCCCCGTGTATAACCAGGCTACTTGTAAAAAAGTGTTTTACAATACATAGTATGTTTCTCAATTCTATGCTTCATGATAATTGCTGTATGGCTGCCCCCAATAGTATTAAACACTTCGAAATATATGCTTATTTTGCATCCAGGCAAACACTGACTGTTAAACTGGACAATGAAAGAACCACAGCGTGCCTTCTATCTTACAAGTGTCAATAGAATTTCACAACAGATTATTTCCACTAGCTCACTTCTACATTCAAATAGGAGTCTTAATAATTAATTATCCTTGATGAGCATACTGGATTGACATCTGCTTGCAATTCTCATTGTCACGTTGAGCTTAGCATTTTTGTTTGAATCACAATGAAATGTCTACAAAATACTGCAGTAATATCCCCATTTACTATCAGTAGCTCTTCAAAAGTAACAAAAATATCTAAGATGGCAATACCTAATGCATTACAATATGTATGTATACACTATATCTACAGACTAGGAAAAAAAGAAAACCCTGCATATGAAATGGCATATTTCATTACTTCAGTCTATTCCTACTCTGAACAGTATATACACTCCTGCAGCCTGTGGAGGCAGAGGTTACTGTGTGATATACACACACATATCTGTAGTAAAACAGTATCACTGTATTATATACAGTTAGCTGTACACAGTTCTACTCAGCACATCACATTTGGGGCTCCAGCAGATTGAGTTTTGGGTTTTTTCAATGTGTCACTGATGAATGAAGATTTCTTCTGTCTTAAGCAGCTTCTTCAGCGGAGCAATCAATGCCTGCGTAAGTAAACTTCTCGTATAGGGTAGTGTTCACATAGGTCTGGGAAGGAAATAGAAAGAGTGTGGTGCAATGTGTGTTACCTCAAGAATCACAAACTATATTGAAATTTTTCATGGCCTAAGTCTTTTCTAGGGATTCATTCTTACCTTCCTTTCTTCTAACATCCTATTCAGTGACACCAGTATCTGAGCAAATGATGGTCTTTCATATGGTTTCTCTTTCCAGCACTGCCTCATTAAGTCATACCTTTAAAAGTCAAACATCAACATTTGATAGTTTAGATACACAGACAAAAGCTACAAATTCATGTTTATTGGAAGATGATGCACATTCCATTTTTCAAAAGAAAATGGATTCATATATAGCTGGAGTTACATTTTGCACAGTTGGTTGCTGTATGAATAGAATTTTCTTTTTCTCTGGAATAATCAGAAAGCTCTCTTTGAGCTAAAGACTGGACAGACGTAAAGAATAGGATATCTGTCAGGAGCAGAGAGCTTGGGAAAAGGTTCACGGCAAATAATAATGCGTGGTAGTTATAAAAAGACTTACGTAATTATTTCGACTTATCCACCCCTTTAAAAATGCTTTTTAGAAAAACATAGTTTTTGTTTTTCTGGAAAAAAAAGTTTGGTTTATTAGGTTCTTGTAGACATTGTGTATTTCCTATAGCAGATCCTGGGTTACCTGGGTTACCTGTTTTGCTGTTTTTTTTGTGGTGAGGCAGTTACTTACACTTCATCATCACAGTTGAGAGGCTTTTCCAGTCTGTACCCTTGAGGCAGTTTTTCATAGAGTTCTGCACATGTCATTCCACAATACGGTGTTCCTCCTAAAGGAGAGTTTAATAATTGTCATGAACACAAGGGGTTTTTAATTAAAAACAGTTTAATTTCTTAGCAGAAATGAAAACAAAAATGACTGACATCCAATCCTAGGAAATATTTTGCAGCTACATTTTTGTTATGTTTCCATTCTGCTTAATGCATGGAACAAAATAAAAGTGAATATAAACTTTATCATCATTGGGACTGGCCTAAATTTCTCTACAAGCCTGAGGGCCTGCATCTGATTGTATTTGAACTGGCTTTGCAACACTCTTGAGGGTAATAGCCAAGTCTTTCCTTCATTAGCATGGTATTAACAAGATCTGGTATGGACTCATGGAGCTATTACTGTCAAGCTGGTTTTGCCAGCTTTTTGAGATATTTGGTTGCTTAGACTCTTGATTTTCCACAGTGCAGCATGTTAGTTCCTATCCATATCTAGTATAAACCATTTAGTAAGGAAAGCTAGGAAGAAATTAGAAAGCAAGAGTTCACAAGGTACACCTCAGCCTATGCGTCTCTTGGCAGCAGACTATGGGGCACATTCCAGGGCAATACGTAAAGGCTATGTAACAGTAACTTTGAATGGTTTGAGGCTGTTCATCAGTATCATGATAAATAGAGGTGTGTGCAGAAAGGAACTCTGAAGATTAACTTTCAAAAATCTTGTAGGAGATGTTTGCTCCTCCACCACCAAGAAGTTATTAAAATAAAAGTCTTGATTTAAAACTCAGGAAGGCTAAGGAAAAGCCAGCCATCAAATTCAAAACATATTGGAGGCATATATACCATGTGACATGCTGTACTTTACATTTAGATACAACCCAGGTTTTGGAGTGGAAACATGTTAATATGGTTTTCTCATTTAGAATGTCACCTGAATGGCAAATGTAATAATTGCATATCCATGCACACTGAAGCTAGAGAAAATTTAGCAGAATGAAACAGAAAAAAAAAAAGAAATCAGTTGCAAAGCAATTTTATTTTTTTTTTACAGACTGAGTGAGTGGAGCTGGCTTGGCTCAGACCGGATTATTTCTGTAGTATAAAATTCAGATACTCACCTAAACTAACAATTTCCCATAAAAGGACACCGTACGACCATCTGCAACAGAGGGATATTATAGAGTGCACCAAGAATACAACAAGATTTCATATTTTTAAATGGTAGATAATTTTGCGAGTATACAGAGAACACAGAGAAGTGCTATTCATTCTGTTCATTTTTTTATTAAATTTTGTATAACGAATCAGTCAGCAGGAGCAGGATATTTAGCAAAATTAATTCACAGCAAGTCCATCAACCGCAGACCTTTACTAGGCCGTGATCTGTCAGCAAATACTGCTATTACAAAATTGCTTTGCCAAATAGCACTTCCAAATTCCTGATGAAAATATTGAGTTCCTCTGGGTCTCCCAGGGAGAGAGATTTCAAATGAGAAATATAGCTAAAATAGAGGCTTCAATGTAGATACCTCGTGAACAGAGAACTTGTTTAGACGCTGATGATGGAATAAAATCCACTTTTTTTTTTTTTTAATGGGTTTTACTTTTGACTCCATTGCTCACTCATGCTGACATCGCTATGGACATTTTCGAGTTAAGCGTGGATGTCATCGTGGCTGTCAACCTTTCCTTGGTATTGAAAAATACTTCTTTATTAAAAGAAGGCCACTAAAAAACATACTTACACATCACTGTTTGTGGTGTAAACACTGTAATTCAAAGATTCAATTGCCATCCATCGCACTGGGAGCCGTCCCTGGAAATTATTTTATGAAAGTTTATTTGTTGGTGGATGGTTGGAATAGCAGTATGGCAGTTTATACCCCAACAATTGTTCTGAGTGTTACCTTCACAACAACTGATGTCATTGTGAGTAAGCTTTGTCAAATAAATAAAGATATTTCTTTGTTTACTTCCCAAAGGGACAGCTCACACTAAAGCTGATAGAAAATTTATCCTGCACCAAGAGGAAATCGAAATAATTCCTGACTGATGTCTTACGATGCCTCTAACCAGTCTTGTTTCCCTAATCACATGGCATTATTCCTGGTCTGCATGATGCTTGTTACAGATCTTCGTCCTTCAAGTCTTCCAAAGCATTAGCTCTGGGCAGCTGTTCTTTCAGCTCACAGATGCCAAAATGCCTCTGTTTACTATGCTGCTAACTTTTGCTTCGTTTAATAGAATTAGACTAATTTGCCTCAGCTGGACAACATCTGGCATAAAAATACTATTTTCATAGCTGTACGGATCCAGCCACATGCACATATTCTCTTCATTTGCGTAAAGTGTATTATATCGGCAGCCTGCAAGAAATCTGGAGAGGGACTTTTTACAAGGTCTTGTAGTGACAGGACAAGTGGGAATGGCTTTAAACTGACAGAGGGGAGACGTAGATTAGTATTAGCAAAAAGTTCTTCCCTGTGAGGATGCTGAGGCACTGGCACAGGTTGCCCAGAGAAGCCGTGGCTGCCCCATCCCTGGCACTATCCAAGGCCAGGATGGATGGGATTGGGAGCAGCGTGGTATGATGGAAGGTGTTCCTGCCCATGGCAGGGGGTTGGAACTGGATGAGCTTTAAGGTCCCATCCAATCCAAACCATTCTGTGATTCTGTGATTTTTATTAAATTTCATAACTGGCTGCAAAATTGTTGATTTTACTACAAATCATATTCATATAAATAATTTTCAATTGTACTATAAACACAGTATAGAATTGGTTTACAAGTAATGTACATCTATTAATAAACACAATATAAATATTTTTACCTGCTAATATGTCACATTTAAATAATCAGTTCTGTAGTACACATAAGTTTGCATTTTTGTTCAATAAAAACAAAAAGCAAGAAACGAGAAATTGAAACATGAGGAAAATGGACTATATCAGTTTCTTTTCATCCTTACCATGGTCTTCTTAACATAAACTTCTTGACCTCTTGATAAGCCAAAGTCAGCTATTTTTGCAATGTAATTTTCTCCAACCAAGATATTTCTTGCTGCTAAATCTCGATGAATAAACTAAAATAATAAAAATAAAAAGCCCAAAACAAAATCACCACAGTATCTATAAACTTTACATATATTATTTGAGTGCTATATTGAAAATTGTAAATATCCAGAATAAGAACAATACTGAAACCAAACAGCTTGGTATGTCACTGCTAAGAAAATTTTAAACTTTATCTGAAGATGAAAGCAGTTAGTTACCATGTTGTTTGTAAGTTTTAATGTCTCTTCCTTGATTCCCATGACATAGTACTTGGTAGGGCTAAGTGAACACAACAAAATTAAACTCATCCAATGTGTGCTATAGAAGCTAAAATTAAAACCTTACTTTGATTTCACTGAAAAACATAGTTCCTGGAAAATTAATTGGTGGGCTTTCAGTGGGTAGAGAGCAGAAGACTGACCTGTTTCTGGCTCAAGTAGTCCATCCCTCTAGCAACATCTGCTGCAAAATGCAGAAGTTGCTGAGAGGAAAGTGTAGATGCAGTACTGTTGGCAATAGCAAATGCTGGGTCTGTCTCTAGCACTCTGCTTTTACGAAGGAAGTCCAGTAAGTTTCCATGGGGGGCATATTCAATAGCAAGATAAAGGTATCCTAATGAAACATTGAGATAGTGAGCACATCACAAAATAAAAGGTGATCAGTAATAGTATTTAGACACACCACTTTGAGTGAAAAACAAATAAACGGAAAAGAGGAGGGGGAATATCAAACAGCATAATTCCTAGGTGCAGAGGAGAATTTAGAGCTATTGATGAGTACAATTTCTGAGGATTAATATGGGCCAAAACCCAGGTTCATCTGGCTTTTTAGCAAATGGTGCAGAAAGACCTGCTTATGAACTGATGTTTCTATGGACTGTATGAGATGTACAATGGGTTTTTTCAAACAATTTGTTTCTGTACATGTATTCAGGAGTATCTTACCTCGATGTTCACATGCTCCTAAAAGATTTATGATGTTAGGATGATGACCAAGTTTACAAAGAACTTCAAGTTCTCCAGCAAAGTCTCTGTGATCATCTTTTGAGGCATACTCTGGAAATCAAATAAACATGCATTTATGTTTTCCATTGAACTGAGTTTATGACCATATTGGTGTTGGTTATGAGGACTCTGGGCTCCTTGGAGCACTACTGCTTCAGCCCTGATAGGGAGAGAAAAAACTGTAAGGTACGTGAATATTTGTTGAAAAAAATAGTATTTGTCAATCAAAGATAAAAAAGAGAGAAACTAATTTCTGTAGCAGCCATTTGCAGAGAAATAAAGCATCTTTATTCCCACCTATTTCTACCTATTTCTGTTTTATAATCTACCATGTCACTTCCCTTATTACTTAAAAATGTAAGATGTCGTAGCAGATCACGTGAAAAATCTTTCATATATGTGCTGTTGATTATTTCTGTCTGCATGCAGACCCTGGCTCTTTTTAAAATTATCATCATGCTTAAGGATGTCTCCCAATTTGCCTAGATAATGATCTAGCAAATTGCAAGAATATATGTGCATTCTTGCAGTACTCTGTGTATTGTAGTTTTCTCTGCAATGTGGCAGTCATGTCCAATGAGTACAAAGAAGATGAGTGATCCTCATAATATGTGTGTACATGTATAGATGCATAGACACAGTAGTCTCTGAATGGCTAAGGTAAAGTAAGATGAGCACATGCAGTGCCCTGAGGCTAGCTCTGCACTCCTCTCTCTCTTACATGCATCTTTTAATGGCTTCCCCTCTTCAAGTCAACACATACATGAAGTTCATTCTGACTTATGAATTGAAAAATACATAATAGTTAATGATATCAACATTTAAAGAGAAATATAAACCAACATGACTGTGCAGAAATACAGTCTTTGCCAGGGCACAGGTGCTGGGCTAGTAACAGCTGATAGAGTTTCACTAGCAAATTTGAATATTTATTTTACCTTTAGAAGAGGATTACTAAGCATTTCTTTTGACATTTGAGAAACATTTGGAACAAACAACCAAGTAAAGCCTTTAGTCTCAGAGTCTTGATCTTTACTACCTTTCATCCTTTTAATCGCAGCGTCCATGCGTAAGCCATCCTTCTTAATGCGTGCTTTCAGAACTTGCCCAAAGTTGCCTTCACCAATCACATCTTGAAATTTTATGTCATTCCACTCAAGAACTGGATAAATAGTGGGATCTGGGCTGTTCTTGGCTTTCCTGCTCAGGGTGAGAGTACCTGAGTTAAACTGTACAGCTGGCTCCTCCCTCTGTAACAGAGTTAAGTAAATGACATTAACTAATTTACACTTTGCTGAACAATGCTCTGATTACACTCCCCAAATACAGGTGTCCTCACTCATGTACACACACACAGAGCCTAATCCATCTCTTGCTTACACCAGAGTAAGTATAGTAGACAATTACATTCGCTTTAGACACTAACTGCATCAAGTGCTTCTGCCCAGATCCACAAAATTAGTCAGGTTCCTAATTTATACATAAGTACCTTAGTAGACCTAGGCCTGAACAGTTTTATCATCTTGAAGATGAAGGTGATGGGCAAAAAAATCATTTGGTAAAACTGATCTCTAAAGCAGTTTTGAGTCTCAGGCTTGAGATTTATCTTGCACTAAGCTTGGATAAAACCTGTTCTGATCAGGCTCAATAGAAGGCTGAGGAAAGAGGCAAGGTGTCCTAGGTTCAGCAGTAGCAGTCATTTTTCTCCCCCTTAGTAGCTGGTGCAGTGCTGTGGTTTTGACTTTGGACCTGGGAACAGCGCTGATTAACACCGACGTTTTTAGTTGTTGCTAAGTAATGTTTAGTCTGACCAAGGACTTTGTGAGCCTCATGCTCTGCCAGGGAGGAGGGGAAGCCGGGAGGAAGCAGAGACAGGACACCTGACCCAAAGTGACCAAAGAGGTATTCCATACCACAGCACACCATGCCCACTATACAAACTGGGGGCAGTTACCTGGAAGGGTTAGATCACTGCTCGGTTGGGCTCGGTATTGGTTGGCGGGTGGTGAGCGGTTGCATTCTCTTCCCTTGTTATTTCCTTTATCATTATTATTATTGGTGGTAGCAGTAGTGATTTGTGTTATACCTTAGTTACTAAACTGTTCTCATCTCAACCCATGGGAGTTTCATTCTTTTGATTCTCCTCCCCATCCCTCTGGGAGCAGGGGGAGGAAGAAGGTGATGGGGGGTGGAAGTGAGTGAGCAGCTGCTTGGTTCTGAGTTACCGGCTGGGCTTAAACTGTGACACAAGGGAACAAAAGAGAGAGGAAATGATCTTCCTCTGTGCTTGAAGGGACACCTCTACTTCAGTTGCACATTCCCATGCAATACTTCTGTGGGACAAGTTTCTGGAAAGGAGCAGGAGTTATTCTGTGTGGGCTGGGACAGATGATCTTTTTGGATGAGCCCCTCTGTCCCCTGTTTATGAAACAACCTGCGCAGATATATACAGAGGAGCCCTTTCGGTCAGCTTTATTCTGCCTCAAAATTTCCCCTCTGAAGTAAGAGAACAGTACCAGAAGGCAAAGTGATAGACTACAGCAGGATGCAAATACATATATATGTGTATGTGTATATGTGTGTATACGGAGAAATGTCTATGTAGTGTTACAACCTTTGGCAATCTCCTTACAGCCACAACTATGATGTTGCCGTTGACTGATCCCTGGTATGCTGTCCCAGAGTTGGAAAGCCATGACAGAGCAGTCACTGATGCTCAACAGCAATGTTAAGAAATACTGTCATTTTCAAAATCAGGCACAACTCACAGAGGGAGAAAAGGCTCCTCCATTCTGTCTATTTGGTACTTGTCATGCACAGGTGTGACAAAGTAGAAAAGGGAGAAGGATAAATGGTATCAAGTCAGGTTTTCTACCTCATAGCTTATAGCTGTGATTGCCTTAAATCCAGGGTCGCTAGCAGAGAAGCTTTACAATAAAAATAGTAGTTACACATATGAAGAGAAGACAGAATTTGAGGAAGCTAAGAAAAGGGAATTAGAAAAAAACAGGAAAAGGTGGGCCAAAATTAATAACCACTGACGTAGGAAAGCCAAAAACTCACCACCACGTTTTGGAAAGCTTGAGCCATTCGGCGCTGGAAGTTGGCTCTCTTTAACTGCAGCATGATGAGAAAGGCCAGGAGAATTGTTACACAGGTCATCCCTGCAGAGCCAAGGATGGCAATAAGCAGCATTTTTCCTCCTTTTGATTCGTAGGAAGCTATCAAGAAAGCACATAATTATTTCCAGCTAATTCTGAAAAAGCCATGAACAATATGTAGCTAAATACTCCCGTCTGCTAAACTATATAAAGACATAGATGTATATCCCTTTGTTTTCCAGAAATATCATAGACATTAGATGCTCTGATTTTCAGATGCACAAGCATCTGTAGGTCCCACTAAATTCAGGCAGAGAAGACCTGAGGTCACATTCAGTGATACAATAGTCCTATTACATGCAGCTCCTTTAGTTTATAAGCTGATGGGAACTTTCTAGTAGATACAGACAAATGTTACATGTTGTCACTTCAAAAGTGCCATGCAGTCAACTGAAAATCAGATTTTGGTGATGCTGTGTTGCATGTCAAAATTAAGAGCAAAAGAAAACTAATACCCAAAAAAATATCTTATGACTTTGCCTTGTTAATTAGTTTATACCACTGGCCCTGGTTTGTGCAAATCCAGCAAGCGGAGTAACCAACCTTTAGTTTCTGGAAGAGTCTTCAGCTCAAACGATGTGTTTGGGTTGCTCAAGCCAATGTTGTTCTGAGCATTAATCTGAACCTGGTACACAGTGTCTGGCTCAAGACCCTTGAGGTGGTATTGAGTAATGCTGGTGTTCTTTATGATAATATCGATGTGGTTGTACTCAGCCTTGCCATAGATTTTGTAGCTGATAATGATGGAGGAGATGGAATGACCCTCAGCAGTTGTCCAAGAGATGACAGAAGATGTATCTGTGGTGTTGGAAAACCTAATGTTGTATGGTGCAGGAGGGATTCCTGAGAACAAACACAAACACACACAAAGTTTTGGAGTGTACATCCACCTTTTTCTCCTTCCTGCAGTGAGCCAAACACTTTCCTTGGTGCTTTTGCTGTGCTAAACAGAAGCAGAGTTTTGTTGATGAGTTATGGTAACTGAACGCGACAGTTTTATGAACTCCCTGTGCTGTCACCCATACTGCAGTACACCATACTTCCAGCAGAGGTTGTAGTGGCCTTAAGTATAATCCTGCCCTCGGATTGTCCCGAAGATACAAATTCTCTGAGCTGTACGCAGGGACAACATAATAGCTTTAAGATTAATGCAGAAAGGGTTAACTTTCTTCTATACTGAGTTATCGTTCCCATGTGATTCCCAGGTCCCATACTTTCATTGCTTTATGGAGCTATTCCCTGTCAGGATAAAAGCTGTTAGAAAGAAGGGAAATCAACACCAGCATTTCCACGAATTTCATCAGAAAACCACCCACAGGGGTGAGTGCTAGACTTGTGAACACACTCATGGCTACTAAGCTAAGTACCCGCTCCTGGAAAACAGTATCCTTATGCTTTTCTTAGTGCAATTTGGTGTCAAAGCTCATGTAACCAACATGGTGTCCCATGATGGCCGTTGATACTTCTGCTGATACATGCAGGAACTCAGTGAGGGCCTCCTCTCATGATCTGCAAGGAGGAAGAAGCCCATCTTTCTAATGTGTGGTATAGGCAGTGGCACACATCAGCCATGCAGATGGACATCTGTTTACATGGTACTTCATTCAGATAGAACATTTATTGTGGCACTAAGAAAGAGCACTACTTACACTCAGGGAATTCAGGTGTGGGCACTGGTCTTCAGTGTAGCACACAGCTACTCTTTGCTTACAGGGGTTTTACCTTGCATTGTAACTTCTTTTCTTTGATTAACTATTTTTATTTTGAATTGCAAGGTCTGAAAGGTTTTTTGAGTAATGAAAGAGCTTGGAGTAATGAACTCTGGGGTCTCATCATTACGAGGAGGAAAAAAATGCTGCATATATCAGAAGCGTGAATTGCACTGAAATAAAGATGTGGATTCCCAATCTTCAATTTGCTTTTCTCACTTTTTAAAAACTCGTTATTAGTTCCTGATAATTTCCAGCGTAAGAATTTCTTTGTACACTGATCTGTCTTCAGTGTACTGTACTGGTAATACCAACTGGTAATAACAACCTCAAAGGATCATCAGGAGCTTGGTTACCAGGACATTGGATTACACTTAATGTAGTCATCGAGTGACAATCAGTCTGATTGCTGCAGGAAAGAGGAGGAATTAAACAGAAGGATGTGAATCAGCTACTTACTGTCACTGAAAGTCCATGCATACAGATAGTTGCTCCATTCTCCTTGGGACCTGGTGTTCACCCTTACCCTGCACATGTATTGCTGTCGAGGCTCAAGATCTTTAATGATCAGGGTGGACATATTTCCTGGCACTTGAGTAATAACACTGCTCTCGTCACCATTGTCATTCACACTCTTCCTTTCCACTTCAACACGAATGTCATCCTCTGTCCTCAGAGTTAAAGGATGCCATGACAAATTCAGTGATGTCATACTTTTTGGAAAGAGAGTGAGACCTTCTGGTGGAGGAAGACCTTGGAAAAGCCACAGTGAGACAGGGAACAACATTTCATGTCTGGTGTGCAAGCTAAAATAAGGGTACCAGTTATTCCCAAACACTAGCCCTATCTTGGAGTGACAAAGAGTAATTCTCCCCCCCACCCTACCCAATTTGGCAGAAATTACATCTAAAAGGTGCTGATTGTCCCAAAGTATCCTATCAATAGCTATTCTGTCAACAAAAAGGTCTCTTCACTGAGCTGGTGTTGCAGATGCACTTTTTAGATGTGAGAAGCCAGCTCTTTCGCTCTCTTGTTAGACAGTTTCTGTTACAATACTATTTTATTTTATATGTCTCTATTCAGTTTGGGCTGTATCCTCAGTGAACTAAAAGCTTTTCTTTTTGTTCAGGCATTTTTAAAGTAAACTGATCTAATAGTAAGAGGAAGGACTGATCCAGTATTAGTAGAAAGGACTGGCATGCAAAAGAAGGGATTTATACCTCCAACTCTGCTGCATAGCCAGCCAAAATATGTAAATTTTCCCTTCCCAGACCTCCCACCTCTAAATCAGGGAGAGTAATAGCTGTGCCTTTTTCTGTTTTTTTTCGCCTCTGGGTTTTTTTGGCTTTTGGGCTGGTTGCGGTTGGTTTCATTTGGCTTGTTTGGTTTGGTTTTTTTTTTTTTGGGGGGGGGGATGGGGTTGTTGTTGGTTTCGTTTTGGTTTTGGGTTTTTTTTCTTTGCCTGAGATTGTTTTGAAAGACTTTACATCACTTTCAGGTCCAGCCTTCTTTGCTCAAATGAAAGTGCTCTGGCAGAGATCAGGGAACAGACCACAGGGGAAAACAGCTGAAGCATCCCGTTAGTAAAAAGCCAGGGTGGCAACTTACCAAGCGCAGCTGTCGTGAAGCTAGCCTGTGGTCCAGGATGGCCTTCCCCTCCTTCCCCTCGCCGACTCAGCTGAACACAGAACTGATACTCTGTTTTTGGTTCCAGATTGTCCAGTCTTTTGGTTGTGCCTTTTACTGACAATGAAAGGAGAAAGTAAATCTCACGTTCAGCCCATGCTGAAAAATGTTAAGAAAGAAAAGGTTTGGAAAATATTCCTGAACCACCAAACACAGAAGGTAAGATATTCAGGCTCTTTTTTTGTTCCTGATTCACTAAAATAAACTATGTAGAAGTATAAAATACTTATTTTTAAGTTGACCTCCAACCTAGCCCAAGGGATGTTTCCATCTTCCTTCAGGGCAGACTGGTTGCCTGGGCAATGAGCATTGGGTTATCTTGAATTAGTAATGACAGTAATTTGTTACTTGTTAAAGTTACTGCAATATTTCCTATAATATTTTAGGCCTTGCATAAAATGTCAAAACAGGGGCTCAAAGAGGTCATCTAAATAACAAGCAGGCTTCACTCTGCTTATACTATTCCTTATAAATATTTAGGTAAGCTATTTGTCTCACTAAAGGGCACAGTAGAAACAAAGGAAGATTGTAGATGATCCAGAACATCTCAACACTGCTCACTATTGAAAACCTGCTGTTTACATGGGAGCTTTCAACAGCTGGGCCAAATACTGAGTACTGTTTATCTTACTGAAGGAGGGGGGAACCCCTTGGTTACTGAAAACTGAATTATCAACATTATACATATGATACACAAAGAGTCATGTGTCCAATCATAAAAGATTTAACTTTGATGTGTTATACTGTCTTTTGAGTCTAGTCAAGAGCAGACACCACGTTATATTTCAGCATGCAGCTGAAGTTTGTGCTGAAGGGAATTAAAAAACATTCTCTTACCTTCCACAGACATCCAGGACTGATAACGTTTTGCTGGCTTGTACAGGAGTTTTGTTGACACAACAGGTCCATCTCCAAGATGTACCTCAGCATTGATATCAATTATGAGGAAATTATGTCCACTGTCTGTCAGCCTTGGGGCGTACTGTGGCACAGGAGGAACTGACCAAAAATGCAAATATTATATCAGCCTTTTAATTCCCTATATTAACAAAACTGTGGCATCTTCCTAGATCTACAGGAAAATGGGAGATGTTCTTTGAAACTCTTATAGACATGACTTCACATCCTAAAGCTGTCAGTTTAGAGCTTTCAAAAAAAAACCCTTCAGCTTTCTTCTAATCCTTATCGTTACAGTTATTTTTTCAATACACATAATTAATATGTTGCTTATAAGGGGTTCCTGTTCATATTCTGACCGCAGATGTTTATTCAAACAGTTTCCTGCGGTGTAGAGAACAGAAAGTTCTGATGTATTACAATGTAAATCTGCCCTTAACATTAGAGGAGGCAAAGACATTTGAAGAGATTCATGCTTTTACCTTTGACTGTAACTTGAAATGGTTTCTCTGCCATTCCTGCTACTGTCTGCACACTGCAGACCCAGGTTCCTGTATCACGGAGCTGGATTCGATTAATTGTAAACATGGCTTCAGAGCGATTACTGGTAACAATTAGGGAAGGCTGAAATGAACAAAGACATACAGAGCCTGAAAAATGTGAGCATCTAGGAATATTACCAAGATACTTTCGCACAGTTTAGAAGCTCATCTAGAGTTTAGTGATATCAGTAGAAAGGATTTATAATGGTCAATTCCACAGTTTCATTTGAGCTCATGAGGTATCTCAGAATATGGAAATTTCACATTATGCTTGAAAACCATGATGTGCATTTACTGCAGATAAAATCAATGTAAGCACCAGAAAAAATGGAATGCAATTAGTCAGGAGCCTACCCTTAGGACAGTTCCATCTTGCTTCAAAAGTTTAAATTCTTCAGATTTTGGAAGTGGCACCCCAGTTGCTATACAAAAAGGCTTGAACTCGACACCAGAATTGAGTTCTACAGGATCTAGTAAGTTTTCTATCCGAGGTGAAAGATCTGCTGAACCTACAGAAGATGTATAGTATCTTAATGTCAGATTTCAAACACAATTTTAAAAGTCAGCACCAAAACAAATTTAGGTGTATAATGATCATAGGCAGCGTAGGTGCCTGGTTCTCCCTTCACTCTAGGCCATATGCAAGGATCATGCTTACCAAAGTCAGCACTGTTACCTCAGTGTAAATACCATATGAGAAGGAACAAGCCCAGTGACTGTTCTTTCTTTTCCCCTCTCCTGTCTTTCTCACTTGCATTCTAAAGCAGCAGGAGTTTAACTATGGCAAAATCATGTACAAATTTTGTATTGAATGTGCAGTATCTATTTGCTCTCCATTTTGTCTAAGTGCAGTCAGATCACAAGAGTATAGTTTGGCTGTTTGGAACACAGTCTTACTTCGCTGATTGTTTTTGCGCTTGAAAACCTTTGCAAATGAATAGTGGATTTGTCACTTTGTTTATCAAGCAGAAATAATAAATGCTGAGTGTATCTGTTAAAATACTGTGTGTGAACCTTCCCTGAATCCAGGGACTCTAAACAAGATATGCTCAGCTTTGCAAGTTTAATTTTCTCAGGCAGACAGAGCTGATTTAAACTCTGGGGTTGTCTTGGTGTTTCAGTTACCAGTTTCAGACCATGAGGTATATAGTATAGGAGTGTATGTAGATGAATAAGAGGTCGGTAATGGTAAAGTACCATTAGCGTCTCTAAAAACTGATCAAGCAGATAGCATGTCAGTAACTGATATTAAGGTCAGTGTCAAATCCTATGGAGTAAGGTTGAAAATCTACCTCTAATGAAAACAAAATCAGAAGAAATGGTAGCATACCAGTCTATTAAATGCAGCATATGAGGCAGAGGCAATAAGGATATACACAAGTGTCTGGACCCCTGAAATGTAATTGGCAGAGCAAGGATACCAGCCTGGAGTGGTAATACTGTACCAGCATGAAGATCTGTTTCAGTTACACTGGGAAAAGCCATTTACTACCGTGTTACCTTGCTTTACCTTCTTTTTCACATTGCAGACCATGCCATCCGAGGGAGCAGATGCATCCCTTAAATCTGTCGCATGTCCCTCGATTTTGACAATTACATTTGAGTTTGCAGTCTGACCCATAAAAACCAGGTTTGCATTCTGCAAGCATATATGTTTCCAGTTAGTGTAAAGGTTCTAGAAAATGTCTTCCATTAGTTCTCAATCTCATGCATCAATTCTCCAACAGGGTCTAGTTACCTCAGCAGGTTTGAGTTTGAAACTGTATTTGTTAACACTAAACCATCCCCAAAGTATCCTGAGATGACACTAACATCAAAAATGTAGAGCACATTTGTATCCACATCTGTCATTTGTAGACTAGATGCCAATGTGAAAGCTTTTTCTATCTCCACTCTTTTATCACTTAGACTGTTGTAGTGTCCAAAGGCTTCATCAGTTATGTTACCATAGAACAAGATGGCGCATATTTGTAAAGGAATATGTGCCTTGTATCCCAAACAGATTGCAGTCTAATAAAAATGAACAAGACTGATTATGCTCATTATTGTTCAGCAATGGATATATGTTTGGCACTGAATTGATCAGTTTGGCTTGTATATATACAGAAAGACTGTAGTTGTTAGAGAATTTTTAACATCTTAGTAGAACATCAGCTCATTTTGCAGAATAATTTGAACAGTTTTCATCTTTATTATGATGAGAATCTGACATGGTCATCTGAGATGGGTAAATATATTACTCCTTTTCTACATAATGTAAAATTCCCTGTCATTTACTCTGCTCTGCTAGCTCCCTTCTGTATTTCCTATGTGCAGTACACTAAGGACTCTACTATTCTTCATATTTTTTGCTATACCTTTGTCACATTCCAGTCCCATCCATCCTGTGGCACAAGAACAGCCATATGGATCTGGTAGACAGAACATATAGTTTCTGCAGCCATAGTTTTCTTTACAGCTCTCTTCGCATGTTTTGCCAAATGTATTTGCTCCGCAAGCTATTTAAGGGAGAGAGGGAAAGACTAGCCCAACTCGATTAAGTCCACAAAAGATACAATGCTTCTAATGATACAGCTTTAGACAACAGAATGCATAAATTAAAATAAAAAATAACATTTTTACCATTCAAATAGCAGTTACATTAACGTCTGTAACAATTTAAGCCACGGCTGCACTAATGGTTAAATTCAGGCAGCACAAACAAACATAACTTTCTCCCATGTGAGGATGCATCAGCAAATCACCCATTGTTTTGAATATGCTGGGAATGAGCTTCAACAATAAATCCTCTTTATAAGCCATTTTAATATAAATTGGACAAACAGTGCCATAAATAACAAATATTCTTTTTATAGGTCAGTGCATATGAAACTGCCAGGCTAAAGGTTTTGCTTTTCTGATAAGGTCAGTGCTACGTTAGAGTGGTTCAGATGTCAACTATTCCAACATCTCAGCTCTAGTATTTGCAGCACTGCAATTCAGTCAAAATATTAGGATACATACAAAGCACTGAACTCCAGAATTTCTTGGGGAGATCAGAGCAATGTTGTGCCTGCTGTAATTCTTCCAGAGTCCAAACTAATTGTTACAAAGATATGAATAAAGAGACATATACTATTGATATGCCCCTGCAGAGACAAATCACCCTGTGACCATATTTAGCACCTTTTTCAGAAGCAGCCAGGGAATCTCTAACCCAGGGTCTTCATTTCCCAGTGTTAGCGTATCCTTAGGATCTGCTATTTTACCATGCATTTAACACTCAGTCAGTAGCTCCAGGGAATCACAGAACAATTTAGGTTGGAAGGAACCTCAAAAGACAAACTGGTCCAGGCTTTTGTGGGAAAAGGAGCTTAAATGAGATTATCTAGCACACTGTCCAAGTGCATATCAATCAAGAAAAGTTGGAAACAATATAATCTCTATAAGGAGAAAAGAAGGAAAATTTAAAAGATAGAATCATAGAATGGTTTGGGTTAGAAGGGACCTTAAATATCATTCAGTTCCAATCCCCCTGCAGGGACACCTTCCACTAGACCAGGTTGCTCAAAGCCCCATCCAACCTGGCCTTGAACACTGCCAGGGATGGGGCAGCCACAGCTTCTGTGGGCAACCTGTGCCAGTGCCTCACCACCCTCATAGTCAAGAATTCTTTTCTGATATCCAATCTAATCTAAATAATAACAACTACCAGAACAACCTTATTCATTCAGGGTTCATCTCACCAACACTGTCTTGTCTCCAGCACCACCTGTAAATACTATAGGTATAAAGAATAAAACAAGGCTACTCCATTTGATGCTTCCCTCAATATTCTGCTAACTTCTGCTACTGAGAACAAATTAAGAAGCAATCTGTGAAAATAATATTTGGTTACCTTTCTCACATGTTTTTCCCATAAAACCTGGAGGACAGATGCATTCCCCAGTATCTTCATGACAAATGCCATTGTTCGTGCAGGAAGGGCAGTGGGAGCTACAGGAAGGGCCCCATTTCTGAGCTTCACATCCTTTTATGGAAAAATATAGTGACATATTTTTTGTCTTCTTGCTTAGTAACAAATCAAGTAGTAAAATTCTTTTCAATTAAGACAAACAGTAATATGAAAATAAGATCCATGTGGACCCCCCAACAGCCCAACCTCCTGACCTAATGTAAGGAATCACTTTTTTCACTGTGGTTACTACATAACAACTTCAATGAAGAAACTGAAAAAGTCTTCCTTGCTTGAAACTAGATGTAGAGTTTTTAGTTTGCAAGAGTAAGTTTGTAAGTTGAAAAATATCACATATTTAAGATTTCTATGCTTGTAGTAGGGCTATGAGACTTACAATAGGATCAGGCTTCACCTGGACCTGGTTGCAGGACCAAGCTTGGCATCACCGGTATTATTCCAGCATTTGGCAAGTCATGATTTTTTTTTCTGTAACAATGTATTTCTTGAAAGTTCGTTAGACCAGATTCACATCTGTTATTTCTTTACTGTCATCACTGGGTCTTTATAACAATGATCAATCAGTTGATGATCTGTTTCTGAACTAAATGGTCTAAGAGCAAGCAGTTGTTTTAAAGCTTGTTCATGATTTTCTTTCGCACTTCATAATTTAAGAAGAGACTACTACCATTAATCTTGCCAGTGAGTATTTAGCTACAGATTTGATAGAAGCACAGCTCCAGTTCTAAAAAAGTATATAAGACTTCATCTTGCAAATGCTTAATCTATTCCTATAGGATGCAAAATTCATTGAAAGTAATAAACTGGAAAGTCCTGAGGCAGGCTCACTAAAGATGAGTAATCCAGACTTGGTTCAGTTCTGGGTTTTTATCAGAAAGCATTTAATGATTCAACATGGCACTTGGAGCTCTGTATCTTCCTTCTGGAAGGAAATTCTTACATGTGGATACTTTAAAAAACAGCTTTTGCTAAAAATCATCAGTCTGTGTCTATAATCCTAATTCAAAGAAAGACAGGACATGTTTGAGCAGTAGCATCACCCATTCTTTTTACTGTTAGCGTGCTACCTAACACTCTCCCATACTGTGCCCCA
The DNA here is from genome assembly GCF_034315485.1 of Pezoporus occidentalis. Lineage (NCBI taxonomy): Eukaryota > Metazoa > Chordata > Aves > Psittaciformes > Psittacidae > Pezoporus > Pezoporus occidentalis. The sequence goes on from NW_026916220.1 coordinate 7,375,776, forward strand.
AGGTTTTTCCCAGTGACAAGACAAGATAAAAACCTATGGCAGAATTTATGGCTAAATCTTCTGCTGTGCAGCTTGGTAGTAGTGTAGAGAACAGATCTTGGATCATTTTATTTAATAAGATGGCAATACCTTCAAAATCCAAACTTAAGGCATTATATTTATTGATTTGTGACTCCTGGAAGCATCCTGTGGATGTTAGCAAGTAAAATGTGTTTTACCATCAGAAACATTTTCTCTATTATGTAAGATATTTTAGCAACTATTTATTTTTACAAGTCAGTTTTAGATTTCTATGTTAATAGAATATAATATTCTTTATATCTGGTGAAAATAGACATGTAGAATGCTTAATGGAAAATATCTACCTACATTGCAAACTGGTCCTGTCATCCACTGGGAGATGAACTTCAAGAGCTAACTAAGGCTGGGGTAGTTAGTGAAATTAGAATAATGTGTGCTAAGCATGATAAATCTTTGAATAAATGGTGTTTGGATATAGCCCATCAGAAGGAACAAAGACATTTGAAATTCCTATTTTGTGCTCAGACCCACATCTCATTTTCATGGGAGACCCAGTGCCACCTTCTTTGTTCATACTTGATGTTTGAAAAGCTGGGATGTTGAGAAGAGAGCTAGCTGTGCTGGCAACAGCTAAGATGAATTGAACTGAATCTGATTTTTTTCCTCTCCCAGCTGTGTAAATCAGTACCAGCTTGTACCAAAGATCCTTGAGAAAAAAAATCTTCTGACATAATCTGAGAGCAGTTTATGCCAAGAAAGACTCTGGCCCTTATTTGGGCATAGTATATGTTTCATTTCATGTTCATTATGACTTTAAACAATTAATTGTCAGCCTACATTAATGGAACTTACGTCTTACAATAAGCCTTGTGTAAGCAGAAGTAAAGAGGTTTCCTCCTATATATCTGGCAGAGTAAACCCCTGAATCTTGTGGTTGAACTTGAGAGTAGGAGACTTCTAGCTCCCCTGGTACTTCATGCCTCGGCACAGAGTGGATGAAGGAACCTGAGGAATGAGCACAGAAGTCGTTCACCCTCTGCAGGTAGAAGTGAGTTTGCATTGGTTATTGAGGAAGGACAGCTTGGATGAGCTAAACAGAATCTATTTGTTAGTTATGAATTTGCTGATGGCTTTTTAGCTAAACTAGTTTTTGATAATTGGAGAAGCGCATGTAAAAATGAAACTAGATCCTGAGGAGATTTGGTTGATGAATGTGACAAACAGCTACATGGTCAGTGTTTCTTTACAGGAATGTTGCTGTAAACGTAGTGGTTAAAAGGGTTAATTTTGTTTCTTAGCTTTTCCTGAAGTGAAAGGTAACAATCTGTAAGGACTTTAATGTGTCTGGAAGGAGTCAGACAACAAATGCCAGCCAGGTCCTACTTAATCTGAGTAACGCAAAGATTTCCATAGCAGAGCAAAGCAGGAAGAACAGAGCTCAGCTTTATCTTTTCTTCCCAGACTTAACATGTTTCTGTCTCTTCTGTAGTTTTTTTCACCAGGGAAGCTTATCGGTGTTATTCTAGGTTTGCTGTAATTGGTCATACATGCCTGCTAAGTAATGCAATAGAGTTTGGTCTTCTCCCATCACTCTAGATCATCAAGTAGCTACATTTGAACATTTGTTGCTGTCAAAGAGAAGTTGCATCCACTGGACTTCAGGACCCTTGGGATTCCTTGCACTTGCCTGCCAGAGCAGGGCTGCTGCAGGCAGCTAACGCCAGATCCAGCCAGCTATCCCCAAAACATATATGCACATGCTCACACACACTGTGCTGATAAATCCAGCCACTAGCAGACCCATGCAGCAGAACTGTGCCTTTACATGTACTGCATGTGCACGTGAGACTCACACTCACACAAACAACCCAGAAAACCTAATCCCGTTCTCATTTGCCACCTAGTCAAGCCTCATATACACCCAAAAGTGGGTCCTATGGCCCAGACCTACAGTCTCTCTAATTAATGGCTCTCAGACCTCTTATCCTACTTGCTGGCTTGAAGTTCACTAGTGTGTCACACACACGCTTGCACACACAAGTGGGTCCCTGATGTAACTGGCCTTAGACAGTCTCTCCATTTACTGGCCCCAGACATACAGGCCTTTTTGACCCTTGGCATGTGTTTCCAGTTACTAGGAGTCAAACCTATTGTGCCTTCTAGTCTGGCCTGAAGGTCACTAGCAGATTACTCATATGACCACCAAGTAGACAGCACAACTATGCTGAAGAATAATTAATAATAGAGTTTAATAAGATCAAACCAACTGTCGTGTAGAGATTGGCTGGACCAGTGGCATCTTTTACCTGCATCCTACCCCATTTTTCCATGCTTGCTCCTTTCCTGTTCATTTTAATCCCTCCCTTTCTCCTTTTGGCTCTTTCTTTCAATATCCTGTTATTTCACACATCCTTATGCTCCCTCTCAATCATTCCATAGTAAGTTTGCTCTTTCCGGCTGAGACTCATGATAATCTCACTCTCTCACTCACCTACAAAGCTCTGATTGAAGCTGCTCAGGGCTTTGTGCTGTTCCCACAGTGGCTCTCAGAAGCTGCCCTTTGGTGTTTTCTCTGCTTGTGTGTCTGGTTATTTATTACTTCTCTTATTTCTCTTATTTCTTGTCTTAGCCTTTTGTGCTGAATGACCATTCACCAGATGATACTCCCACAAATGAGGTCCCCTTACCTTCTACATCCCCTTACATTTACCCTGATAATGAAACAACTTTTTCCACTTTGCTGAAATAATTTAGAAGATGAACAGTGACAGGCAGGAGCTTTACTGTCTGTGATCATACATAATATCATATTATCAATTTGACTATAGTCAAACTTCAGGCAGATGAGAATCATAACCAAAATGGCAAAAAGATCTTGGGTCAGTTCAGTCCCTGACAACATGTAACAGTTCTTCAAGAAAACAGGAACAAAGAAAAAGAGAAAAGAATGAAGGAGATTAGTTCTGAAACTGTGAGTTGTGGTGTTTATTATTATTATTATTATGATTATGATTATTGGGTTTTGCATATCTTTTGAATTACAAGCTTCAGAACAAGCCTGGCAGCAAAGTACCAAGAAAGCCTTATAGTCTGTTAGCAAGGTTCACTTTCTGTGACTTGTTTTTCAAGATGGCACTTTTTATGTCAATGTCTTAAAGCAATCTTGATTAGCAGAACAGTTTTATTCGCTAGACAGCCTTTGTGAGGGTGTGTAAGGGGGAAGTGGTATTTTAAATGACTGAAATGGAAGACTGCAACAGTTAGATATAGCAGGACAAGTATTTTCTTTGCCAGCTGCTGTATCAGAAATCCTCAGGGATGCTATTTCAGCTGTAACCTCAGGTGAAGAACTTGACCTACTGTCCAGAGTCATGGTTAATCTGAGGCTTTTTGCCAAGTTTCCAGTTGGAATCCCAGCTGAGGCAGCATCATGATACAAGCGCTCCTGCTCTGACATAGCAGCTGGTTCTTGTATGAGAAAATGCTGACAAGAGATCATAGAATTTCCCTGGGGATCCTGAAAGGACAAGTGATGGCAAACTTTCTCCACTGTGCACTGCATGGTTGAACCTCTGAAGAGCAAGGAAACAGGTCTTTGAGAAACTCTGTTTTGCATATTGCCCTTTTAAAAGACATGTTTTTGGTTTTGGTTTTGTTTTCTTTTTTTAATTTTCTCTTTCAGCCTGTAAAGAAGTGCTCTAAATATTCAGTAAGTTGTGTTGAGGCTGACCCACTGCATGCATTCTTTTGCAGTGTGTTAACACTTCCTTACCTCATCCTGCTCTATTTACTCCCTATTTCCTGGTAGATCACTGTAAGATAGACCATCAGTAGGCAAAGATGGGACCAGTACATCAAGCGGGCTTTCCACAACTGATTTGTTGCAGTCTAACATTCTGAAGGCACAGTAAGCTTTAGTGGCAAGTGTCAAGCCGTAGTAGCACATAGCTGAATAATGAGTTAGATGTGATTTAAGGAACATCTTAGTTAGAAAAGTTATGTAATAAATTTTACAACCTGACTAATTTTTATTGTTGAATGAAATAAGGATTAGGTTTTGTTGACAGTTTTGCCTTTCTAGCAGTAGACTATTAGTGCTTAATTTTCTTAGCCTGAAGAACTTCATAGAAGCTAAATGGCCTATGAAAGACATATAAAGAAGGAAAAATATGCACTTGAAAAGCAGTAGAAATGTAGATAAGAGATGCAGGAACTAGGCCTTCACAGTGGCACAGAAAAACAAACGAACAAAAAAAAAAGCTAAAGTAAGCCAGGCAAACACAGAAGAAAATCAAAAAGGGAAGTGAGAAACAAAACAAAGGTATAAAGAGACAATTTGACATTCTTTTGGAAAAGAAACAGGTCAGTTCAATATATTGGATATGGTGAGTGGCTCCTTTAGGGAACATTAAGTGCATGAAGAATTATGTCTCCATTGCACAGCATGGGCATCATCAGCAGTGACTTTAAAACAGTTATATGCCACTTGGGTAAGACTGATAGCAGAAAGAAATGACAAGGGAGAAAGGTTAATTACCTACCATTTTTGTAGATCACTGCATCTTCCTCTTTTGCTGCCATTCTAATGAAGGAAATATTCACATGCTCTCCCTTATTTGCTGTAACAGTTAATGCCACTGGATGGAATGAGGCTGAAAACAGAACAGGACAGAAGTATGGGATAAATAGCAGCAGTTGCTATCTCTCTCTAGTATCTGGGCTGAAAGCTGAGGATAGTTTACAGCATGCCCTAACTCAGATTTTGATATTTTAATTTCTTTATAGCACACACTGACTCTATCACCAGCAACCTCAGCCCTTTGTCCTGGCCAACAATAGAACATGGGGCATGAAATAAAAAAAGTAATTTGATTTTGGTGGAGTAACTCAAAACACTTCCTAACTAGGAGCTGCAACTGTCTGCATAACACTTCCCCAAGTTTCTTCATCCCTTGAGACATTTTTCAAGCAGACTGAGTAAAACACTGGAAAATGCATTCTAGGGAACAAGCTGTCATCGGCAAACACAAGTTAGAAGTTAAGGATGCTTTCTTCCATTTAGTTGGAAAACTCCACAGGAAGGCTATGAAGTGTTTTGAGAACAAATTCAGGTTTCTGACCATTTTTAGCTCTGAGTTGTTATGTCATACTATCACTGATAAGTCGATAGCAAAAAAAAAAATAAATACAGAAACTCCTCTAAAATGAGGCAAAGTTAACTTCCAAACTCCAGCTTTTTATTTGAATGAGAATGTTACACCTCAGTACTTTTCCTTTTACAACACCCAGGGGAGTGAGGCATTGATTTTCACTAGCCCCTTTTGTCCTTCTGGTTTTGAGGCTGTTTAGCCTTAGATTTCCTCCTGTGCAAATTCCTCTTGGGCAAGTCCGTCCTGAATCTTGTTTTTGTTCTGCTCCTGGGAGCCCAGTTCTGCTGCCATCTGCCTCCCCAGCAAGGTGAATGGGATCTTTCTGACAGAAAGACCCACATGAACCTCTGCTGGAAAGAATCCTTGAAGAGCTGTTCATGCTTCTAGTCAGCTCTGCATATTTGCACTTTTGCATAGGTTCCATTTCTAGTAGTCACATTTATTTCATTGGGAATATTTCATTTAAGGAGCACACATACAGGTTAGTACAAATTGTTAAACAACTTCTTCATAAAAGGTTGGCATTTATTTATAGTCATGTATCTTTTTTTTCTGTTCATTACTAGAATACTTTCAATAAAATATACTTCTGTTCATATCAGTGGTTGCAGAAAATAAATTTTTGAGTCTCTAGCTGGAATTTGGTGGCAAAGAAATACACAGAGATAGGATCAGAAAGCAGAGGAAAAATGATAAACTAACTTTCTACTACATTATATATGTAAGAGAGCTGTGAAAAACAAGTAGGTAGATGTTACACACAGTTACACACAGTGTAAGGCTGAAACTGTGGTAGCAACTCCAGTAAAATCTAAGGGGGAAAGGAAGGTGTTATTTGTATAGTATTTGAGGAAAAAATATTTTAATACTTCTCTTTTAGAATGGTATTTTAATTAAAAATCAAAACTTTTGTGTTATGTGTTGTAAAACTAAAGAAAGAAAAATCGAGTTAAAATGAAGACATTTGTCTCAATCCAAGCCAGCCTCTCTCCCAAAATTTTATTTCCTTGAGGATTTTAACAGATGAATGTTTCATTTCTGTTTAGAAATAAGACAACTATAGAAAACTCACAGTTCTTTGCAGAATGGAATTTCTATCCCTTGTGCAGTTCTAGTGTTTATGCTCTGAGCCTCTGCCACGAGTTTTCATTCCATCATTAAGTGCTATCCAATTGGTTTCAGCTGGGGTGTTCCTGCATGACACTAAGTATTTGCATAGGGATCTATTGAGGATTTGACATCTTACCTTGGCACTGGTACCTGAACTACCTCTTATAGAAACATAGATTTCTAATACAGAATAATGAAAAAAGATCTCATTAGAAACCATCAAATAAAACTGAAAGCAGTCCAAACTTACTGTCAGCCCCTGATTTAGAAATTATTTATGAATAAAAAATGCATGGTGAAAACCGTGATCTATTTAGGAAAAGAAAATTCAACAGCTTACTCAAAAATGAATTGCTAGTTATAAATGATCCTAAGTGGTTTACTGCAGTGGGTTTTGGACCAAATTTAGTGAGGCATTAATAATTGTTTTAACAAGATATTAAACTTTTTCATTCCCATTTTCTTTTCTTGGTATATTGTTTAGCTTAACCACAAGACTTTTTCATCAGAATATTATTGCAATGGAAAGGAATGCACACTCCCTTGTGGGCTCAGTTCCAACGTATTTTTAGATTGTGACTTGTATTTCAGTATTTCACATCTCTAGTGTGCCAATTCCTTATAGAGACATAATGAACTGAGTTTCAGGGCAAGTGCCATAATGCTCTGATGTTAGCATTTCCCTTATTGTCCCTTTGCCCACTCTGGAGAGTTTGTGTGTGGGAAACTCACTTTCTTATATGAAAATACACATTTAATGTGTAGAGAAATAGCATAAATTATATTTGACTAGAAGCAGAACAGGTTATATATTGTTATTTTCTAGATATGTAGCTGTAAACAGTATAAGCATTAATTCCCAAACATATATAAAAGATAATCTGTTCCCTCTTATTGTGTGTATAAGTATTCCATAATTGTAGAATTATAGAATAGTTTGGTTTGGAAGGGACCTTAAAGATCACTTAGTTCCATCTCCCCTGCCAAGGAAGGGACACCTTCCACTAGACCAGGTTGCTCAAAGGCCCATAAAGAATTCAGGAGAAAGGACTAATTTTTTTCAGCATGGCACATGTAGAGTAAAATAGGAAAATTAACCTGTTGCATTTCTGTATTATACAGTAAAAATCTTACTGTAACTGGTAAGTACATAATCAGACAGATGACAGTTCCCAACCACATCAGCGGGGCTACCCAAATGGTTAGTAATTAGTGTTTCAGCAGCAGTGTTTCAGCTTCTTGCCCTAAGGCTGCAAAACAGTGACTGGATTTTCAGAAGTGCTTCTCGTTCTGTGCCTTTTCTCTCCTCAATGGGAAACCACACATTTCAACTCTTGCTCAATTTTTGGCATTGAAAAACACCTTCTGCCTTTAAAATTTATTCAGACAATAGCATAAAAGGGAAAAAGGTCTGTTTCCCAACTATAGATGCTTTGCCAAACCTCACAGTCCTTCACTGACCTCTTCTTCCTCTCTCTGTGCACTTTAATAGCTTTGAGAATTTCTGCCGTGCCTCTTTCTCACCCATCTAGCCTGATTAGATTATACATGCTCACCAAGTTGCTAGCTCAAATTCTGTCACTGGAAGCTTTCGCAGAGAAAGTCTGAGAAATGGATTCAGCCCAGGAATTATCCAAAGAAACATACTTGCCGTTGGTGTGAGAGTTGTGTTATTTCTGGTTAGAACAACTTTGGTCACATAGGAAGCTCTCAAAGTTTGATTACTTTAAATTCCCTGTTCCTAGGTCCAGAGATACAAAGTGCAAAAATACCCAGATTGATTCAAAGGACACTCTTCCACTCACAGAGGTTGTTGCACATGACAGTCAGAGATGGCTCAGCACACTGGCATTCTGCCACACAGGCAGGGCCACACTGGCTTTCCATGGACTGTTATCTTATCTGTCTCCCCATTGCAACCTCCTTTAAAACAATAGAGTTGTCAGCCTGCACCTGCAGAGCTTTCTTGGTGACCAGTCAGAGAAAACATAAGTGAGTGATAAAGGCACTTGTCCTGCCAACCTTGCTTGTAATGTTCCCATACTGTAAGATGCAAACAGACACCAGCTGTAGCTTTGAGAAATGAAAAATCTATTTGTCTTAATTTGCTGTATAATTTCAGGAGATACCAACAGCAGTAATGGCTCTTACTGAAACCTTATAAAGAGAGATTAAAAGTGTCAAGTCTCCTCACAGACCAGCTGCCATGGCATAAAACATAAGAAATACAGTCAAGTCTGCTAAAAATCAGCTGAAGTTTTGAAAAGTTGATTTTCTGCTGAAAATTCTCCAACATTTCTTGCACTTATCTGTAGTTTATGGTGATCTCTTCTTTGGAACTTGTCCCAGAAGTCCAGTGAGGTACAGAGACAAATAAAAGCTTGCACATAAGAAGGTGTAATTTAACAGCTAGAGTGCTGGACCTTGGAAATCGCACCTACTCTTATCATTATATCCCTGCTATATTTTCTTTTTCTACAGTGCCTAGCCTTAAACCCAAACCCAAGTCAATAGTGAGATGCACCGCCTATTTTTGTGAATAATCCTCTTAGATTTTGGAAAACTTCTCTGGAGTTTCTTTCTAGTTTTGAGCTGGACTGGGTTTTTTCATACTGACACAGACTGTGCTGATCCAGTGCTGCTGATCTGTAGTTTTACTGAACCTTAGGCAAGCCAGTTATTTTCTAGGCTCAGGTTGCCTATTTATAAAGGAAAGGGTAGTGATGTTTCGCTATCTACACCTCAGACCTGTTGAGACTTTAAAATGGAAGCATGCTTAGAAATCAAGGGTCTGGTATGTGAAAAGACCAGTGCAGGAGTTATTGTATTATAATTTCATGAGGTCAGTGAGGCCAGTACTTATCTTATTTGCCACCTGACTTTGTGTTCCTGGCAGTAGCCAGACACAGGCAGAATACCTACACGTGTCTGACTGACTTCCATGAGGAAATGCCTAGCAGCTAGTATCAACCAGTTGTCTCTGCATTTCATTACAAAACACAGGCTTGAGCCAAGAGTATCTTTATTGACTCCAGACTGCCTTGCCATGCTGGTGCCCACCTGTGTCAACCAGTGGTAACTGCCAGCCTTGCAAGCACTGACACACAGAATCCTGATCTGATCACCATACAGTACCTCTCAGTGGCATCTTCATGGTGTGTATCCTTGTCACCTCATCCTTGAGTTTCCCTTCACAGTAATACGCTCCAATAGTTTCACTGGCCTGTTCCCTTTTCCACACCACTGTTTTGGCTGTTGGCCTCTTCAGATCTTCGTTGACTTCCAGTGGTTCCCGGTGTTGGTTTGTCACATCCTCCTGGTCTCTGTCTATCGTGATAGACTCACGGGAGTGCCATTTGGAAGTGATGCAGATAAGTGCTGTCTCGGAGTTGTCCACCAGAGGGAATGAATTGATCAGTATGAGGTCCAGTGCCGCTTCCACTTTACCTAAGGAAAAAAGCAGCAAGTGGAAAAAGTTTACTGCAGAGTTTGTGTATGTGGCTGATCAAATCACCAGATAAGCTGTTTCACCCATTACTCAGGGTTTCTCTTGCACAGTTTCTGTGCAAAATGGAAAGATTGCAGATTAACTATTCCACTACACTGACTTTAGGATTTACTTCTTAAGTCTTGAACAGATAGAGATTGCTCTTCTCAGAAGAAGAAGATCACAAACTTGTGGAATTTCTTTTGGAAAACCATAGGTTGCAGAAGCAGACATATCCTTGAATAGTTAGATGTATACATAAATGCCTGAAATACAGTGCTGGTAACAAGGCCAGTGGATCATTTTCAGGGTTAGTTTGATAGTGTTTCTTTTACATTCTTTACATGGATTTTATATACATGAATTGATATAGAGTAGATATATCTTTTGGTTATGCGAATTGGCAGTACTTTGAACAGTTGGAGTATTTTCTGACAGCTGTTTTATGAATCGGGATTAATGATTTCATAATCATGCACATGTTAACCATTCGAAGCCCTGACAGACAGCGGCAAGAACTATGACATAAAAAAACAGTCTCAGAAAAAAAGAGCAAGTCAGCAGCACTAGTAGAATCATTTTTCCTAAGGTTAAGTTTTAATCAATTGAAATGGCTCCTTTTGCTCAACAGAACTGCCAGAATTACACGGAGATTTGAAAATGGTAGCTACAAGCCTGATTAAAACAGTCTCTGGAAGAGTACTACAGATTCAGCTGTTGAAATGCATGTAGCAGGAGGGAAATACAGCTCTCCTATAATCAACAATTTGCAAATAGCAGGCGTTTCCCTTTACTTTTGAAATTCAGAGTAAGGAGAAGGGAAACAGTAACATTTTTTCCAGCTGAAGCAGGAAGAAAACTTGATTTCTTTTATTCACCACATCTATTTTCCTGCTTTAAATACAAGTATGTTTTGTATTTACACAGAGACACCTAATATTTAGTGCCACTCAGCTTCCAAATGTTCCTCAGATTGGAAGGAAGGGGTATAGTCTTAGATAAGGGAGGTCAAAAGGTCTTAGTGCTGACTGCAGTCTTTGCGTGTGTCCCTCTAGTGCTTGGGGCCAAGGGAGGAGGTCCTCCTCTGCTGTCAATGCCAGCAGCCACCCGGGGGACCTAAGTATCTTGACAGCACACTGATGCTCACCACACCCAGCTAGCCTGCCACAGCTACCACTCTCTAATGTGCCAGCCCAGATAACCTGCGGTTACATAATGGAGGAATGAAGCCTTCTGGAAAGGGTGCAAGGGCCACTGCAGTTGTGCGTTGCATAAAGGTGCAGGTGGGAGAAGTCAGTTCATCCCGCTGCACGTGCAAAAACCAATCCTTCAAACAAAGTTACAGAAGTAACAGGGGCCACACTCACACATTCATTTTGTAGGGCATTTATCTCAATGTTTTTACTTTTATATGAGGAGCATTTGTGCTCTCCCTATGGGTCTGATGCATCACCTGAAGGCAGGTGTAATTCAACAGACACCAACATTGAAAGCAGAGGGCTTCAGTTTCTTTCAGCAAGGATCACATGCCAAGTACTGCAAGATCCTAATTTCTGCAGAATTCTGTGAAACTTGGAATCAAATCTGGATACAAACTCCATGACTTGATGTGTTGATCTGTGTTGAGGTGAGGCAGGGCACTGCAGATCAGGACTGTGCCTAGCATCCACAGGGCACAGAGCTGCACCTGTCTTTCCAGTACAGGGGTATGGGCCCAAGTTACTGGGGTCCTACAGAGGATGGCTGCTCTTCCAAGGCTCAAGTTTCTTTTCTCTATCATTTCTCTGTTCTCTAACTCCAACACAGATTGAAAGGTGAAAAGAATACTTTCCCACCCCCTGCATCTCAACATTTTAATACACTAAGAAAAAGTAGTGGAACTGTGAGTTTTGAGGACTAACTTTCATGTTGCCTTTGATCCCTATGCAAGATCACTATGCAAGAAATAGCAAAGTAGATTCAGGGCATTTGCTGAAAGCTTTTCTGTTTCTTTGTATTAATCAAACTGTGTAATCAAAGTGTAGAACAATCACAGCTCAGGCATATTGCTTATTTACTCTTGTGCTTATTCCAGATGAATCGAATTCTAGCCACTGGTGGATGGATAGTGTTCTGATTGATTGTCTAAATATATGTGGGGTTTTGTCATATTAAGCACTGCAGAGTAACCTAGACACCTTCATCGAGCAGATGGAGCGCAGGTGAAGTTTCGTGTCTTCTAGAGAAACACTACAAGGCCTTTATTTGTCTAAAAGGGAGTAATACCTATGCATAAGTATGGAATTGTGTGCCAGGCATAATTTGACAGCTAAGGTTTCACAGCTGGAATATAGTGCAAGCAGAAATTACAATATATACAAGTGATATCTTTGCAGTAAGGACAGCTGTGCTTTAGGTGTATTTTGGGGAAAAAATGAAAAAAGCACTCTAGCAGCACATTGATTAGAAGGCAACTCACTTGTTTAACCCAGAACCTAGCAGGACTGCCAGTTTAAATCAGTCTAGGCCTCTGAGGCGATAGAAGTGCTTTCTTTGACTGCACTGAGAGCTGCTACCCTCAGACTGGGGGGGGGGGGGGGGGGAACCCAGAAAAGTGTAAAATATACATATGCTTAGGGATTCCTACAGCATCTCTTCCTGGTAATGCAACTTAAAATAACCCAACTAGCCTTGCTAAAGAGGAATTTACTTAGTCTAGCAAAATTTAGGCATATCCTACCCTTGATGTTAATGAAGACTTTAAGTATGTAAGGACCAAATAAGGACAACAGGATTTAGCTCTCTGAGCAAAGCACAAAAATACAGACAGGAAACTCCCTTTCCCTGTACCCGTGATAGTTCTGTGTGCTTCCTTGAAAAACTCCTTTGACTCCTGCCCTGGTCCTTGAAGAACTGACCTTATCAGGAAGGCAATTTGCTGTGCGTGCAAGCAGATTCTGAGAAGACAGAGCACTTGAAAACACTAATGTTAGAAATGGGAAATAACATGCACAGAGGATTCATTGCCCAGTATTTACTCATTGTGGTGCAGTGTTTTGGGCTCTTCCACCACAGGGAAAATGTCACCCACTAAATCGGTAAGTTTAAATAACAGCACACCCATATAACCCAGACAGCAAAATGAATGCAGGGAGACATTTGCTGTTTCTCTCCACTCATCCTTAACCACAGGGTTGTGCTCTCCCTTGTTAGGTTATACCTGGATGTATTTTTCAGAACTTCTCTAATACACATACTCCTGGGGAAATTGTGCTGAGCAGAGAATTAGTGTGTATCACACTGCCGTTGTAGCCCCTCAGTGGTCTCATTCCCTATCAAAATGCCGCTCATACAGGCACAGGGTCATCATGTTTTCTGTGCTGTGCTGCACCAGGAAAACTCAGTGAGGACCATCTGGAAGAAATGGCTCTCAGGAATTCCCTGGAACACATCCCAGACATAGGTCTGATCAAAGAGCAAGAAAGTCTCTGATAGAGTTTAAAACATCACTTCGCTATATCAGAACTCTACAGTACTCTCACTTCACCACTGATTTTGCCAAGTAGAGTAATGGGAGTTGTTTCTGGTGCTAAGCACAGTTTGTAACTAATGAGGCTCAGGGCCCTGACTAGTGGCAGCCTGAAAATAACACAAAAGAAAATCATCAGCGCAGTCAGAAGTGCAGATGGAACTGCACTGTCAAGAAGGACCTGTTGTAATCCAAAGGGGAAATTAACCAAGCCACTTCATAGGACAGGCTGACACAATGTAAAAAGTAAATAAATACCAGGCAACAAAATACCAGTCTTGAAGTAAAAAGTTTATATATATAGTACCCTTGAATACAGAAATTTCATTTATGAACCATTTCAAAACCCTTCCAGAACATAATAAATTCCTATTATCTTCATACCCTGAAAGTGTTTGCCTTTCCTAGAGCTGAATTACAAAATTAATTTTGATGGATTTTTTTACTTCTCTGTGATACGACCCTGGTTTAACGTTATTAGTGCCTGTTCTTAGTTTGGGTGCTAGTTGAAGAGCAATTATCAAACCTGTACCTTAAAAAAAATCATCATTTTTAATGCTTAACAGGTCTCAAGTTTCCCCACATGTATCCTCTGAAACCACAGTGGAACAGCATCCTAAGTATGATCTTGCCACTAGCACAGTATTGATGCTGTCTTCGGAGGATAGGTCTTTGTCAGTTTCTCAAAGATTTTCATCCGCCTAGTCCCAGACAGGTCTTGCATCACAGTGGGAGCTGACCATGGAACTATACATATGTCGCACAAGTGGAAGGCGAATCCATTTTTGCTCCATTTCTTCTATGCCTATCTAACACTCTGCACATCACAATGACTTCTTGCTTTTCCATGGCAAGACAAACAGGAGTTTCGTGTTTGAAAGATGGGTCTGGGCCATGCAGGCTCAAATCTATGTGACCAATACAGATCAGGTTTCTAACACAGGTAATTCTCTTTGTGAAGGACCAATTACACATCTCTCTTGTCCTAAAGCAAGCTGCTAGCTGCAGTCAGTCCTGACTTCTATGCCCCCTGCCCCTTGTCCACCTAACGCTTTACAGATAAAATTCTTGTGTCAGTCTATTGCAAAATGTTACTTTAATTTTTACATTAAATGAAATTTAAAAAAGAAATCCATCCAACCATCTTAATTATGACTAAATAATCCCAAAATCTAAAATACATAGTGTGTATATATATAAGAAATCTGTATCTAAAACAATAACACATTAACACTTGTGAATGTAGCGTAATTTCATTTCACTCTTTTAGATTTTATTCCTCAGAGTCTGATGCAATGCCTTTTCACTCCTGATTACTCCCCACTGCTGAAACGGCCTTTGGGAACACAGGCTTCCTAATAGCTACTCCACCTCTCGCTGGGTCTGAACCAGGCATATACCGAAAGCAAACTGCAAAGATAAAAAATAGAAGGGCAAACCAGAGAGAATCATCCCGCTTTTGTAATTCTGCTTAGGGTCAGTGCATAGAGCTGCCTGCTGTTCTTTTTGCCTTCTAGCTGCAGAGTCAAGGAGCAATGAGTTAATTCACAGCTGGAACTTGTTTCTTTGCAAACATATAGGCAGCAAGGTAACTAAACCAGAACAGCTCTCTTTCTCCCATAAGACAGATTTGTAAATCATGATTGTCCTAACAGAACTGTGCGGACACACTAACATTCAGCAGGTCAGAGATTCAACCAGTGATCCCTGTGGCAGGACAATCTTTCCTGGATTATATAAAGGCTACATCTCAAGAAGAGTCTAAATTATGTGTAAATTTCAGACTCATGAAAAAGGCTCCATATACTCTTCCCTCTTGGCAAATAACCTAAGTGTGGCAGGCAGATGGGATTGCTTTGTCTCACAAATCAAATGCACTTCAGGAACAAGAAATTAAATCTATGATTTGATCTGACAGCAGCATGTTTGAAGATACTCACACAGGCCTAGTCCTTTAATTATCGGAAGAATAATATTCTAACATGAGCGCCTGCTCATGGTCAAAGGTGTGTCTTAACCAGAGTTTATATAGGTTTTCTTTAGGTTAGGTTAAATTTGTCAAAAGAAAAACAGGTCTTGAAACGATCATTAGAATTTTTCCAGTCTAATTAAAAATCATGACTTCTTGTAAATTTGAAGAGCCTACAGCATCATAACAGTGCTTCTGTGCACAGTAATGTATGTTAAAAGTTGCTTAAATTTATAAATATGTAAATGTGTCATGTAATAATAATAATATACACGATTTATCAGGGCTTTTTTCATATTGATCCCAAAGAAAACACAGCCATCAATGAGGATGTTAGAAAGCTACCACTGAATGCCACTCCATTGTTATCTCCACTGTTACCCTTTCTTAACAGAAAAGGTTAATAAACCTTTTGAGTCTTTACCATAGATGGGTCCACACACACACAAAAAGAAATCCAGTATTTTTAGATTTAAGATTATTGGTAGAACAAAGCTATGGCACAGAAGATTCCATCTGTCTTGCAGAAGAGAGGCACTAGACAACGTATTTATTTCCTCCCAGAAATAGCCAAAGAAATGGGCTTGAAACTGGTTTTAATTGTTGCTGGTTTCTACAGCCTCTTACTGATGGAGTCCATCTTGCTAAAATAAGGCTTACACACGAACATTTTTGAGAGTTAGCCAACTGTGAGAATCTGAAAGCAAATTATCAGACCATTTGAGGATGTTAAAAGGGAAAAGGCGACATCTGACACTCATTCCTTGCTTTTTCCTCTGCCTTCCAAGGGAATAGGTGAGTCTGCAGCTCTCTTTGGTCAGGACCTAACTAACTTAACTAGATTGTACCTAGTCACAACCTTGGGGTTTGATTCCATACTTCAGGATGGATTCCAGGATCATTTTGATTCTACAAAATGCTCACTGCAGTAGAATGAACCAAAATAAAAATGTGTGGTGGTGCTCAGTCTAGTTTCACGAATCCCAGCAGGATAAAATTCAACCCTTTGCCAGTTTAACTGAACATTCACTATGTCAAGCAGTTCAAAAGTAAGCATTTGTATGTATTTTGAATGTTACTTTCCAAATCAGACCTTTAGCTGCAAATGGAGCACTTTTATTAGAACAACAACAAGAAAAGACATGAAATCAATGGCCGTTTCTCATAACAAGAGCCAAGACAACAGTCTTTGCTTTGGAAAAGGGTGGAGTGGATTTTGTGCCTACCCAGCAACACACCTACAGAAGCCCATGATCACTGGGGACAAGGTTAAGCCAGTCCACTGTCTGCGTTGAGTGTAAAGCCTCCCCTGCTCAGGGAATGTCATTCCTGCTTTCCTGAACTCCGCCTGCAGTATCTAAAGGAAAGCGGGATTGCATTGTCTTCCACTGCTTGCCCCAGGAAACATGATATCATTCTCAAACAAAAGCGGGAAAGCTGACAGATCTATTGAGATGGGTGTGACTACAGCACACCCCTCGCTGCTCAGCCCCTGTGGAAAAGGCACTGACGGGCAGCTCTTCAGTACCGAGCTGTCTGCACTGCCCATGTTTACAGCTAATCTCTGCAGACAACTTTTGTTCTTCCCCTACTTCTGACTCAACAAATGTCGCTTGCCTGCCGTATCAGGTGTATGTTTTGATGTAGAGAAACAGCAGAGACAAGGAAAAAGAGCTGGGATAACTGGACTCCTTTTCTTCTCTTTCATGCTGCTTACAGCACCAGGTTGTCTCCTTCAAGTGAAAAGCTGAAGTGATCTGAAGGCTAAATAGGCTGAAACAATGTGCACAATTAAAGCCACAAAAGAGGATTTGGTAAATAATATGCAGACTATTACATCAAAGGCTAGATAAGAATACTACCAAACGTATACTCAACAGATTTTAAACATATATTTTTCCCTGTGTTAATCTCTAGGTGCCAAAAGTAAAATTGCAAACTCATTTGTTCATAATTTCTCTTAGGTATTTGCATGCTGCTAATCCAGAAGATTTGTGAATTTTAAAGCTAGTTACACAGCAGTGAAGACTTCTGCTTTTTCTTGCTACTTTCTGGTTTTCCTTGCAGGACAACCTGCAGTTTTATAGCATATTACCTTTTTTGCTGGACTGGAAGAACATATACATGCCTCAATGAAATGGTTAGGAATGAGTTAAGCCTAAGGTTATTGTGTTAACTGTATTTCTGTTTTACCGATTTTGCTTAGTATATTACCCAGAACAAACTGGCCAAAAAAATCAAAACATGGATGGTGAAAGCAACACTCAAATGCTGAACAATTAGGAATCTGATGGCAAGAGAACAGGCGTCCTCAGGGCTCTGCTAGTGATACCTTCAGCAAACCATCTCTAACATTAATTCTCTGAATACTATAAAATAAGTTTCCATTAGTTAGTCTTACTGTGTACCATTTCTCCAGATGTCTTATGACTAAATTCTGACTTGCTGAACTAATGACATTTGCTGATAATATTGAACCACTCCTTTGCTGTATTTGAAGTGTTATGAACTGATCTTCTATAAGGTGCCCTTTTTGTCCACTGACTTTCACATAGATTTCACTTCTGGAATCTTGTCTGTCTAAAACCTTGTCTAAAATCAGATACTGGAATACCAAGAAATGTCACATTTCCCACGACACAGCCATTTCATAAAATCAGACACGGAGCAGATATTGTTGGGGAATGACACCAATGGTTTCAAAGTTGTGAGCTTTGTGAAGAAGTTAATACCATTAGACAGAAGAGAAACCCTGTTGTAGTCTCTGTCTGTGTCCACAAACTATTTCAACAACTAAAAAGAGGTAGGAGCAGATTCTACATGTGGCTAAACCCTCCCCAGCAGCTTGGACACAGTCCTGCCCCCACTTGCTTTAAGAGGGCTGCAGAGAGGTAAGTGGACTCACTGAAACAAATGTTAGTACTCATCTATAAAGGTAAGTGCTGAAGTAAGGAGTAGGGAGTCATGCACTTTGTCTGCACATTGCATGAGGAGAAAGGCATGACAGTTCCACCACAGATACTAAAGCAAAGGCTTACCTGAAATCATCAGGCTGAATCCATAGAGAACTAGGTGTGCTAAAGCATCCATGCTTTCCAAAATATATCCATCCAGTTCTTACAGTCGCTCATGGAGTATCCTTTTCTCAGGGCAGACGTTTACCGGTTACTCTTCTCCATTGTGGTACGCTGTTTACAAGTCACAGACAAGAAATCATAGCACTGGCGCAGGCTGGAACAGTCTCATTGCTGTCTGAGTACAGGGAGTTTAAGTTCCTTTTTCCTGTTTCCTTTGTAGATTAGGATGGGAAAGGCAGGATCTTAGAGGCATTTTGTATCAGCAGGACTGCAGGGCAGTGTAAATCCCGTTCATCCAGCAATACATCAAAACGGTTATCTGGAGCTGCTGGAGAAGCAGGGGACTGCTGTTGGTCACAATCAGCAAAATAGGAACAATGATGACATCCTCCAGTAGGCGGGAGAGTGCTAATAAAAGCTCCTCCACCTAGGTACAGTAGGGGGAAAGTGTCATCCCCTCCTCATAGCACAGATCTGTTAATTTCTCATGGTGCTATCATATTTTCCCTGATTTATTAAACCCATGTGTAAGCTGCTGGCTGCAACGCATCTCAGCATACAGTAATGAAAATATGAAGTAAACAGTAACAAACCAACCAGATGAATCCAGTATAGCTCAAAGCCAGCCACAATCCAGCAAACTACTCCATTAGTTCATGTGCTTCAATGGAAACGATTCTGCTCTATGTTTGACAATTGGAAACAGACTGAAAACTTGTTGCAATAATAAATCATACCCAAGTTAGAGTTATTATGACTTCAGTGGGATCAAAATGTCCACATTACTTAGCAGGGGTCTCAAAACTCAGAAGGTAAAACAAAACATAAGGGGAAAATACAAAGAAAACCACCAAAGAAAAAAAAATAAAAGAAAAAAATTGAAAAAAAAAAGGGAAAGAAAAAAAAAATGGAAAGGCAGCACTCCACTATTCAAACAGCATTGCAAATAAAGGGCAATCCTATTTACCCATTGGCTAAATATAACACATGACAATGTGACAATGTAGCATTTGAAAGTCCTGTAGTTCTGCCAAGATGCTAACACCCAGAGTGACTTTTACAGAAGTATAGAAAAGTGACTGTTCAGCATCATTTTGGAAATAGGGTGTGGGTTGACCATACTTTGATTTATTTCCTTAGCAAAACAAAACTGAAAGCCAAACCACCTAGGAACTTAAACTGAAAATACCCTCTCAGTGCAAAAACACAATGTGTTGTCAAAACATTACTAAAATTTCATTTTGAGGCTTACAGAAGGCAGAATATAAAATATTTACTTGATCTGGTTCCAGACCAAAATACACACAGAATCATAGAATACTTAGGTTTGGAAAGCACCTTAAGATCATCTAGTTCCAGCCCCCCTGCCATGGGCAGGGATGCCTCACACTAAACCATGTCACCCAAGTCTCTGTCCAACCTGGACTTTTCTCCATCTTCGATTTTGTGAACATTTTCTTCTGCTCTTAGGCATGGAAAGGCAGTGATTAACCACACTCCAGTTGCACTTTAGCAGAATACTTACTGTATTACACTAAGTACTATCATAATTCCTACCTAGTGGATAACTTTGTTCTGTTGCTCATTTAACCTACTTCTAATGACCTATTTTTAATTTTGTTTTCAATATCTTTTGATTTGCTGGAGGCAGGGGCTTAAGCAATTTCAGTCAAGGCTGTGGTTCTCCAGATTCTTACTGTGAGCTTAGGAAGGTTTATAAACTTTTCACTTAAACCTCACTCCCCAGGGCATAAACCGGTCATCATCATATCTCTATTCTGCGCTGATACCGATTTTGCGGTATGCATAATTGGCCAGGTCAGTTATTCACTGTTTCTGAAGAATCATCTTGTCATCTGCCATGACAAGGTAACTATCTCCAGAATGAGAGCAAACAGCCTGAATATGCAATACTCCACAAATACAAGAAGGCTGCAAACACTTGCTGAAGCTAGAGAATAGGAAACATACTTACCCAGGTCAGAATTTAGGTAGGATACCAGCCTCAGGAGGCTCATGTATTTGTTTTGTGTTTCATTATATGATTTCATGTTGAAGAAACATATAATAGCATCTGTGATTTAGCAAACATTTAAGTACTTGTTTATGTGTAATAAGTGGGTAAGCTCTGTTTCTATATAGGAAGTTTTTAAGTGCCACAGTTTGATTATTGCTTCCACTGATGTCAAACTTAATCACACAAGCTTTTGCTAGACTGTAGAAATTAAAGGATTTCACTGTTCCAGCATATTCTTACTCATATTTAAGGGTCTGCCAGCCCTACCTTCCATATTTTCATCATTATAGTTGTGGATGCCACTTCCCTGGCAGTGTTCAAGGCCAGGTTGCATGGAGTTTGGATCAACCTGGTGTAGTAGAAGGTGTCTGTGCCCGTGGCAGGTGGGTTGGAACTAGATAATCTTTAAAGTCCCTTCCAACCCAAACCATTCTATGATTCTGTGCTATTAGACTATAAGTCTTCCTAAAAGTAGGTCATACCAATTTTCTGTCCTATGAACTAAAACTTTTATGATCTGATCATCCTTCTGATTACTGAACAACACAGAAGTGCAATAAAATTGTCTATCCTTTCTACAAAGCAGCAATGATATCATAACAAGACCCTGTGCATGCGTCCACCTCTTGCTATCTATTCTCCAGCTTATGTTGACAGATCAACAAAAAAGAGGATCCTAAATCTCAGCTTCCATTGACTATGAAAGAGAAGAAGAATTGGAAATGGCCTTCTGGCAAAACCAGGTTGCTGATAAAAGAAACTGAGCTGAAAGAGAGAAAAAATAAAATATGATACCAAGTTATTCTAGCTTTTATTGCTCATGGGGTTAGCAGAGACTCTTGACTACTGGGCTGGCCAATGAACAAGCCTATGGCACACCCTCATGAGGATATTTGGGCCCCACAGACTACACCCTTTGTCTTTTCCACAGGTACTTGAAGGGCTCAGAAAGGCTGTCCAAACCCTGTGTGATTTCTAAAGTGTTCCCTGCAGGAACATGGTTTTTGTGGGTGGTTAACTGCTGATTAACACATGTCAGCATTCACATCTAATTTAACGCCCATCACAATGGTATGCGTGAGTTTTTAAATTAGTTACAACAAGGAAATAAATCGTCTTTCAACACATAAACACAATCCTAGCGTTAAACATAGCTTTTCATAACTCTGTTTGCTGAAAGCCTAATTTTATGATATGTCAAGTGCCCTGAACTCCTGACACCAGGCTTTCCTCTTTAGATAAGCAGCACGCTTGTCTCAATCCATTCATACATGCTGCAGCGCATGGAAATATGTGAGGAGGAAAAAGAAACAATGCCACTCTGCACTTCTTTAATCAGGTAGATGTGTTAGCAGAAAGCACATATCCTCTTGCAGCGTCTGGCTGTATTATGCCTTTTGGAAACAAGCCATTACTTTGGCCTTGACATGATGTTAATGTGTGGCGGAAAAGGAACTTTAGGAATTATTACTCACCACAATCAGGTAATGTGAAGCAGAGGGTCATAAATAAGAGAGTTTAAGCTTCTTTTCTTAAACAGATCCTGTTCTCCCTGTCGTGGTTTAAACCCTAGCCAGACAGCTTGTTCACTCACTCTGAGTGGTGCCGGGCTGAGAGCAATCAAGCGCCCCCCCCAGGGCTCTCCCCTTCCCCGCTCCCGGAGGGATGGGGAGGAGGATCGAAAGAGTGCAACTCCCACGGGTTGAGACAAGAACAGTCCAGCAACCAATGTACAACACAAATCACCACCGCTACTACCAATCACAACAATGATAAGGGAAAATAACAAGGGAAGAGAATACAATACCACTGGCCAAGAAATGAGTCCCACCTGGAAGCCCGTGCCCTTCCGAGTAACTCCCAGTTACCCCCCACCCCGGCCATGACGTGCTGTGGTATGGAATACGTCCCTGGCTAGCCTGGGTCAGGCGCCCCGTCTCTGCTTCCTCCCGGCTTCCCCTCCTCCCTGGCAGAGCACGAGCCTCACAAAGTCCTTGGTCAGGGTAAGCATCACTTAGCAACAACCGAAAACATCGGTATCACCAGCACTGTTCCCAGGCTGGAAGTCAAAACACAGCACTGCACCAGCTACCACAAAGGAGAAACATGACTGCTACTGCTGAACCCAGGACACTCCCCTACAGAACAGCCTATGCCACTGAGGTCAGCTGCAGTCCCTAAGCCGTCTGTTTTACCTGGAAGCGAGAGATAGGATCCAGGTGGCCAGGCAGAGTGCAGGTGCAGTGGCTGGTCAAAGTGGTCAGGTGGAGGATCATCCCTACAAGGTGCAGTGGCAGTAGAAACTGGGGGTAGATAAAGGTTTCTGTGGTACATAGCTAAAGATAAGTTGTAATAACAGGGAAAGGACAGTATAGAGGAGTGGTTGTGAGAAACTTTAAGGTGAGGTAGAAAAGGTAGTAGAATCTGTTTTTTGTTGTAGCTCATTCTCTTGCATTTGGCACACTGTGGAGGTGCAGTTACTTTTTGCTTTTTCTGCTGCCTCTCCTGCATAAGCATATTCAAAAGGTAAGTCAGGATTGCAAACATAGATATCATCGGGTTTTTTTGCTCAGAGTTTTTGTTTTCTTCTCCTAAAGGATCTTCTCTTGGGTTTTCAGGAGACCATTACCTGGAAAATGGCTGAGTATTGAGCAGTCAACAGAACAGCCTTAGCCAAAGACAGCTGTTGCTTTTCTGTCTTCCTGGCCAGTGAAATAAAAGGGAATTTACTACAGCAGAATTAAACACAGGATGTCATGGAAATCTCAGGTTTCTCTCAACTGGAAAGTTCAGCTGATGAAACAACAGAGGAGTACTTTAGGGCCTCTGTATCAGTAAAGCCATTGTGAAGGGCATCAGGCTGTTTGACTAAAGTCTCTCCTCTGGAAACTTTTAATTTGCGAGTCACTTGCATTTTGCTGAAATAGGCTTTACGTAGATTTTACAAAGGCCTGTTGTCAGCACAACAAAAAAATTATGTTTCCCAATTCATTGTTGACAAAAGAGACTTTTTAAAAAAGTACATGGAGAAAGCAAGCATGGGAAGTGAAGCTATGAGCCAGCAATGGTGATGGCCCCTGATGATGTCAAACACATATATGAAATCACATGAGTAAGAGTGAACAGTCTAGTTATATCCCACTTAGTTTTTGTTATGAAAACAACAAAACTGCATCCTTGTTGTCATTGCTTTTTGAGCGCATTGTTTTCCTGCTTTTGAGCACATCCACTCTAGTTTTTAAAAGATCTGATAAAAGAGGTGATTCTGACTATGTGCTAAATTGACTCCAAATCAAGCTTTTGTTTCTCTGCCAAGACCAGGTTCAGGACCAGGCTATGGGAGCACAGATGTAACTGATGTTAATTTGCTGTACCAAAGTCAAAAGAAGCCTGGAGATGAATGAGATTTTCCAGCCTGAAGAGGTGTCACTCAGCAGGAGATAAGCAGAGCTCATACAAAAGCTACAGAGCTTATGATTTTTCTCCTCTGCTCTGTTACTGCTTTTCTACTTATTCTTTCTACAATAATATACTTTGAAGGACAAATGAGTCTGTGTATTTATGTTTAACATAAATGCTTAACTGTATATCCAAATATATATTTAACAGTATATTTAACTGTATATCTAAATGTCTTCAGGATACTGACATTGAATCACCCCAAATGATGCACCACAGTAAAGATATGACTGCCTGAAGTAGCCTAGCATTAATGAGGTAAATTTTTTATCTGAGCAGTTTGGAGAGAGAAAGACTAATTGTGTAAGCCACTTATTGAACGTGAGGTTTGCAGATTTGACTATTGCTTCCAAGGACCAGGAATTGTGTTGTGTTCATTAGATCTCAGGGTTAGTGTTTTCATCCATTCAGGTTAGTGTTTTCATCCATTAAAGTTAACAAAAATCATTTTTAAAATCCTGTTTACTGGACCAACTATCTGCCACTGAATTAATCTCACACTGTTAATGTGATTCTAATGGTCATTTTTATTTGATGACTGCATCATTTAATTTTATTTAACTACAATCAGCATTCATCAAGTACAACTTAGTGATAAATTTGCTGTTTACTTTGCTCTGCTTCTAAATTGATGTCACACTGGGATTGGCTAAAATCTTGTACTGATTTAGGAGAGCTACATGTGCACTGTTGGTGAGCTGCAGTGTAACTGTTCCTTCTCTTGAATGCTCCAACTTTACCTTCAGTTTTCTTATTTTCCCTGTGAGAGAAAGATTTCTAAATGGCATACTTTAGTGTTTGATCAATACAATTTTTTGCAATTCTTTAAATATGGAAGCGTGAAAGAGAAACATGTATCTCAAGGCGAGGAGTTAAAATGTAGATTTGCATAGAGATAAAGAACTTCAGTAATTTTCAGCTGAATTATCCTAAAAAATGTGAACACAAGTCCAAGCCACTAAGCACTTCATTTAATTTGGAAGAAGGAACAGGAAGGATACAGAAGATTTGAAGGCTTTATTTGGATTTTTTTCTTTCATGCATAACTCTTGGGGTGACTGATACTACTGATAATTTCTGCTATAATAATTATTTTAATTTTCTAATTTTCAGAGATGGTGAGTCCTTCTCACCCCACTTGAAATAGTATTCATGGGCAAATTTGTGATGTATTTTGGAGACCAGCGTCTTGTACCTTACTCATCCTTTGCTGCACAGCAGAACTCTTGGGCCTGATCCAAAGATACCAGTGCTCAGTGAATCAAGCCCAGACACTTTGTAGCTTTCAAGGAATTAGCTTTACAAGAGGAAACGAGTGGATCATTTTACATTTCTGGCTCTTTTTTTTTTTTTTTTTTCTTTAAGATGTGGGAGACTTCCTCCATTTCACACATCTGGCATATTGACCAGCCAGTCCTCCTTCCTGAGAGGAGAACACTGCAAACCAGCGAACGGAACATTTCTTCCTCTGCTTCAAACTTCTGCCAATACCAATGAATGATTGATCAAAGCTGGGATTTTGAATTCAGAACATCTCTGCAGTTACAAAATGCTTAAAGGCTTCCTTCCTCTTAACAAAAAAAAAGAGAAAGATGACACTGGTTTGGGAGTAATTCAGTTCCCCTCTGAAGAGATTAATGTGCACTCCACAGTATTGCTTTGGCCGAATTATCATCTAAAATACATACAGCACTCAGCTAGCATTCAGCACTCTGTATGTAAGTGAATGCCAATTTTGTGATCTTAGAATCTGAGGGGGTTTTTTCACTTCAAACAATTGCCACATCCACATCACCAAGATGCTTTATCACCGAGACCTGTTTCCAAGGAGTTCACACAAAGCAGATACTTTGCAGAACAGTTGTTATAAAGTAAGCATTTTAACATCTTTCTCCTCAAACGAAGGTATTTTATGGCTAGTATCTCATCATAAGATCCGCCTTATGCCTTGTGTTTTTGTTTTACACTTGCAGCAGAAAAATAGACTTAAAAAACCAGACTTTACAACCACTCACTTTGGAAACTTACTCCTCCAGCTGTGAAACAGACCACACCAGCACTAAGAAACATTAAATAATGTCAGGCAGAAAGAACTAAAAAAGAACCTCAGTATTCTGCCCACCTGGAATTTCACATAGGAATGCAGAATGTTGACTTCTAAAGCTCATTAACAGAAGGAGAAAAAAATCAACTCATTTTGACATAAAAATACCCTTTGTTTTTGATCACAATGAAAAGCAATGGAAATAAGATGAAGCAAGAAGACCAACAAGAGGACTACCTCATGCTTGCAGCAACACTACAGCTAGCCTGGATGCACGATATCTCTGAATAGGGGAACAAGGTTGGTGCAGTATCATCCCATCATGAGCTGGGAAGAATGACACTCATTCCTATGCTCAACATGCAAAGAGCAAACATAGAAACAACAGACCATTTGGTTGAAGATTTTAAAATTGAAACTCTTGTTTCTGCGCAGTGTGACAGTGAAGTGGGATTTGGATTCACAGACACTGCCAAACCTGGTATTCTAATGCCTCAGTAGCATCTTTCTGGAGGATGACTAAGTGAGGCAACTTTTAAACAAACTATGCATAAATCTGTAGGGCTTGTAAGGATGCACACACATGTGCAGAAGCTGGCTGATGGCATTGTGAGGCCATGCTTGCTTATTGTTTTTTCATGGTGATAAGAGGGGTTCCGGAGACTGAAAGGAAGCAAATGTCATGACTATCTTCAGGAAGAGAAAGAGCAAGACAGGTAACTACAGGCTGGTCAGCCTCACCTCAATCCCTGAGAAAGTAATGGAGCAACTTATGCTAGAAACCATTTCCAAACACATGAAGGATAGGAAGGTGATTGTGAGCAGGCAGCATGGATTCATGAAGGGGAAATGGTGCTTAATCAGCCTAATAGCCATCCACAATGAGGTAACTAACCCAGTGAGCAAGGAGAGAGGTGTAGGTGTTTACCTCAATATCAGCAAGGTGTTTGACATGGTTTTCCATCAGATCCTTATAGATAAGCTGACAAAGTACAGGCTAAGTAAGTGGACAGTGAGGTGGGCTGAAAATTGTCTTGGGGCTCACTGTGTGGTCTAATCAGCCTTGGTGAGACAGGTGAGCAGAAAAGGTTTTAGATTTCTTCACCTCATAGATGTTGCCACTTAATGTCTTCTCAGTTTGAAGTCATCACATAAAATGGATAAAACATTGCCTGGAGAGAGAGACCTGTGTAACTGAGTAACTGTCTTGATACACTCAAGAACTTTGGTGAAAAAATGCCATGTGTCTGGTACTTAAGTTTGTGTTTAAGAAAATATAAGAAGATTACCTCTTTTTATATTTTCTTAAACACAAGTTATTTTCACTGAGATGTTGAGAGCTAGATATGGATACAATTTACTCAGCTCACTTCTGGGAATAAGTTGTTAATGTCCTTGAGAGAGATAAAATGCCTGCTGTGTACCTCAGCGTTTAGAATCCATACAGTTCTTTTCAGCTACGGGTACTATGACCATAATCCAGGGCCATCAGGATGAACTGTTAAAAGTCAGAACAATTGACAAGATTCTGAGACAGGAACAGGTAACCTGGAGATCCCTGAACAGCACAAGGAAAGGAACATCATGCTGGAGAGAGGACTTCTATGACAAGCATCTCCTGGGAACACCACAAAAATCTGTAAACTCTGCCCTGCTATTTTACAGAATCACTACCAAAGAATAAAACTATCCCCTGCCCTGAGTGGAAGCAAATTTAAAGCAGTCTGTTTACTCAGTCTGCAGCTTTTTTTCCACTGTTCATTAAAATGTGTTATTGTAGCAGAAGTGGAATTCAGGAGATCATCTCTGTCTGACGATTTGGTTGGTGAGAATATTAGACTTCAACTTTATCTCAGCAAATAATGGGCTCTGCAATAGCTGAAACTTTGACAGGAAGGAAGAGACATTAGTGGGAATTTCCCCTAGATAACAGTCCTTGGTTTATAGAAATCCTGTTCTATTATCTCTAAATATTATACAGACACACATATACAGAGCAACAGCATTTACTGTGCTGAATTTGGAAACATGGTTCTTCTCTGTGAGAATCTTAAATATTTTTGCTTTACATAACTCTTTATACTCCCAATGACAATCACAGATTTGAGAAACTCAGTGACATAAATACAGAGCTTCTATTTTAATCGACTCAGCACATTTTCTAATTCTTGGTCTACCCCAGTTCTATGAAGTGAAGCATACAGTCTACTTCTTTTTTGGAAAACTTTTCTAAGAGAGTGGAACAATTACAAATCCAGACCCTGCTCCTTGTCATTATTTTTTAAAAAGGCTGGATTACTGTCTGGCTAAGATTCCTATCTACAGTCAATTGTGCTTTTTTTTTTCTCTTTGATCGGGACTAGGGTTGCAACATATAAGGTGCAAAAAATTATCAATAGGGAGTTTTTAATTACATGTAGAATGTGCAGGAAATACCCACATGGAAATTTTGTTTTATGTAAATGTTTTCCTGAAAGTTCTGAAAAACACATTGTTATTTCTGCATCAGTCCTGGTTTTCTTCTATGATGTTGGATCTAAGTATTTTTTCAAAGTAGAGGTTGTGCATGACACTGCAGCTTGAAACCTGAGGGAAAAAAAAAACATTGCAGAAAATACAAATAATTTTCCCTGTTATTTCTTTTATTGGTAAATACTACAAAAGTAAAATGCTCTGTACAAGATCAGTAATAGTTATGCTTCACTTTGCATGAAAAAAGTGAACTGTTCTCATATTAAAAAAATATAAAGAAGTTAATCAGTTCTCTATTGGGAAATGAAAATTTTCTAACACATAAAGTACATTTGCTTTTATTGTAAGACTATTTTATTATAAGACATTTATAGTATAAAGCAATTCTGACTCAAAAGGATGCTTGTCCTCCTTAGGTGTTTTCCTTCCCTGTCATAAATTGCTGTTTAAATAGGGATGTTATATTACCATTAATCTTATTATACACTTCATTTAAGATAATGTGTATGACAGCCTGCCAGGTAATCCTTATTCAAGGAAAAAACTCCTGTTATGTTTGGCAGCGATAGGCCTACAAGACAACTAGAGTGCAAGCAGGCTAAAGTTTCACGTTTCAATCCAGCAATGGGCCTCAGTAAAATATTGTGATGATTTTACACTCATTGCGCAGTATTTCTTTTTAATTTCTACAAGTTTATAAAATTCAGAAGTTAATTTCTAAAATTTTAACTAACTGTTGCAAAAGAGGAATAGTATTAAAAACTGTGACTTCTAAAAACCTGAAAGAACTACTTTTAAGAGTCTGTTGCCATAGTGGTGAGTGAATGAGTTCAGCATCTAGTTTTCCATGCGGCCTGTGGACATCTTTCATTGTTGGTCCCCTGGGGCAGGAAGGAAGTGCCTGGATTCAGTTCTTGGTGTTCTGTAAAGCTTCTATGAGAGCTTTGTTGTACTCTGTGACCAGCTTTCTCACGTTCTTCATTATTGGCTGGTAGTCACTCTCCTGACTTTTTGTTGCTATGACTGATTAAAAGAATTAAGGAAACAAGCTGCCAGTATAAATATTAGGATAATTAGGGACCATAAGGAAACCACAATACAGTAAGTTTCCTTCTGTGAAAACTGTCAAGGGGTGCAAATAATGGAAAAACCTCAAACTGGGTCTAAAAGATTTACACCAATTTACTAGCTGCAATCTCATGCCAAGCATTGTAAAAGAATAAAAAAAGAGTACATGCCTGAGTCAGTTTTATTTTCATGTATATAGGCAATAGGTCGCTTGTGGAAGCCTCTTCTCATTGTAACACTGCAAAGAAAATCATTTCAAGTCATAGAATCTCAGAAAGCTTAGGGTTGGAAAGGGCCTTAAGATCATCTAGGTCCAACCCCTGTGCCATGGGCAGGGACACCTCCCACTGAACCATGTCACCCAAGGCTCTGTCCAACATGGCCTTGAACACTCCCAGGAATGGAGCATTCACAACCTCCATGGGCAACCCATTCCAGTGCCTCACCACCCTCACAGTAAAGAACTTCTTCCTTATATCCAATCTAAACTTCTCCTGTTTAAGTTTTAACCTGTTACCCCTTGTCCTATCACTACAGTCCCTAATGAAGAGTCCCTCCCCAGCATCCTTATAGGACCCTTTCAGATACTGGAAGGCTGCTATGAGGTCTCCACGCAGCCTTCTCTTCTCCAGGCTGAACAGCCCCAACTTTCTTGGCCTGTCTTCGTACAGGAGGGGCTCCAAGCCCCAAACTTTGTGGCCCTTCTCTGGACTTATTCCAACAGTTCCATGTCCTTTTTATGTTGAGGACACCAGAACTGCACACAATACTCCAAGTGAGGTCTCAGGAGAGCAGAGTAGAGGGGCAGGATCACCTCCTTCTACCTGCTGGTCATGCTCCTTTTGATGCAGCCCAGGACACGGTTGCCCTTCTGGGCTGCAAGCACACGCTGGCAGCTCATGTTCAGTTTCTCATAGACCAGCACCACCAAGCCCTTCTCCACAGGGTGAAGTCACTCAGCTATTTACAGCCATAGATTCAGTTGTGTCACTTACTCTGCAAAGGGGTTCACATTTGGATAGGCAATACACTGTAGCAAGTAAGGAGGTGCTTTTAATATAAACCTTTTTTTTCTTGGTTTGTTTTAGTTTTTTTGTGTTAGAAAATATAGGCTCTAAGATTCTTGCCTTAGTAAGATATTCCTGTAGAGTCTTCTTCATAGATGAGGTGCTAACTACCTTACATTGTCCAAGATTTTTTTCTTATTTTTTTCACAGCACTTATCAGATATGAGAAGTGGGATATTTGGAATATGAAAAAGATAATGCCATACGCATATCCTGTACTATTATTGTTATTTCCCTGATGACCAGGCTGATACCGAGTTGCCCGAAATATATTCTTGTGCCATTTGCTGAGACATGTAGTGATGTACACTGTTCAACACCCAACACTTGATGGTGTGGTCTAGTTTTGCTGTTGCTTTTACCAACTACATTTATACTGTAAAAATCATATAACTGTGGGTTATATGCACCTTTGAGATTATAGATTTTTTGTTACCTGAATCATTTTAAAGAAGTTAATGTATTGCAGTGAATTTGAAGTCCCTAAAATATAAAATAAAAGTGTAACTATACCCTACTCAGATCTCTTCAGTAACTACGGAGAATAATACAAGATGAGAACCATCAATTCTAATTAAAAATAATTCAGTGCTTTTGCTAATTTCAAAAACTACCTTATGAAAAACAAGCTTTTGCTGATGGTTTAGAAGGTCTTATATGCCTCATCACTGGAAGTGTTAAAGGCCAGGCTGGACAGGGCTTTGAGCAACCTAGCAGAAGGTTGGTCTAGTGGAAGGAAGGGGGTTGGAATTAGATGATCTTTAAGGTTCATTCCAACCCAAACTGTTCTATGATTCTATGATTAATGGAATGCAAGTTTTCAATAAGCAACGCATAATGAGAAAGCTACAGTGCACTTCCCCCACCCCAGCCGATTTTGCAGCAAAAGCACCTCTTGTTGTATCTTACAATATTTGTCTAATTTTCCCCTCTAATATGCAATTCCTCTTTTATTTGATAAGAAATAGAGTAAATGCTCAGAATTTTTTTGTTTACTTTTTCATAACTGATGTCATGGTGTTATAAGATTGCAAATTACCACGTAAAGTCACCATACTACACAGATTTTCCAACAATGCTACACTTGCTGCGTGATTTCAGATAACACTGGACAGATGATAGGATGATATTTGTATGAAAGTTAATGCAAGACTGATCTAACAGGAAAACTCCAGACTGCAAGACCAATCTCTTGCTTTAGAATTGTTTCAGATAACACATGAAAGTTTTGCTATATACAATATCTATCAGCTAAACAGACATTTGCAAGGCATCTCCTTTCCCCTCCTCCCCTGTCTTCTGCTGCCAATTCCATCCTGTCTTATTCTGCTGGAGGAAACAGACTTCTTCCTCAATTAATACACTGCATGAATTTTACTGTATTTCTTAAAGAAAAGGATACATTCCTTCATCATAAAGTTATTTTGCTCATGGTGTTGCCACTTCCTCTCCAAATTTATAAGCTGAAAACATAAAATGAACAAAAAAATGAAAACTATTATTATTACATACGTACTTTATACAAAGAATCTTATATATGAACACCCTGTACCCTATCACCTGATAAGATCAAAGCTATTTCACAAAAAAAAAAACAAAAAAACACAGAAATGAGAAACAATAGCAAAATTGTTTTAAAACTGCCAATGATTAACCTATATATAATTTAGCACTTCATACTTCTATTTATATAAAAGCACTGCATTTACCTGCAGTTGTAGGTGGAAAAAAAGTCAGCTGACAATTCAAGACTTGTCGTATAAGGAAATGTGTAAGCAAGTGAGAAGTAAAAAGGTAAACACTGCAGAGAGATACTAATTCTCATTATAGTTCATATCATTTAAATGATCTCTTTTTAAAATCAGTAAGATCTAAAATCACCAAAGATACAATATTTCCTGACACTGTCTTGGACTTTCAGCTATACAGAAGAAACTTCCTTACTTCCATAGTTTAGTTTCCTGTCTGATGCCAGAAGCTGTGATAAGAACAGAGCTGCAGCAAGAAGATTGTAGGAGTGTGGGTTAAGTGCTGGCACTTCTTCAATACTTTCAGCATCAACAGGAAACTAATGCGGACATTATATCGATGGCTGCTTCCTTACAGTACAATTTTATATTTGTTTTTCTGATACTACTGTTCAAGGTTCTGCATTTCAAGATACGCAGATGTTATTTTTAAATGCAAAACCTGAAAATCATTCTGAGACTAAACTTTCAGTGGAAACTAAGGTAATAAATTAGTAAAATATAGTAAGATTTTACTTAAAAGCTTATTTTTAAGCTAGAAGTTGATACGAAAATAATTCCTGTATTATACAAAAATCTTTCAGTGAGGAATAAGTTACCTAGTGTATTTGTTCACTGAAACATGCCAGTCATTTATTTCCAAGATATGGTATTTCTGATCAAATATAATATTTATTGCTGTCTTTGTAGACACTGCTACATGCAGTACAGCCAGTATAGTAGCCTGTCTGATATATATAAAAGGAAATATTCAGTGCATTTTTGTAGTAACTCCTTGAAGGCCACAGCTCATACAGTCGACTGCTTACAAAACTGCCCAAACCCTCAAGAGATGCAAATGCTATTTGTACTTCAAAATGCTTGATGAATGTCAACTAGTCAGCCATTTTATATTTATGCACCCTCATGACTTTTGCTCTCATGACATAAAAAGCAAAGAAACAAATCCTTTTTGCACCCATTGAAATAGAACTGCCACAGCTTAATGAACTAAAGAAATGCTGTACATTATAACGCTATTTCATACAAAATTTTTGCATCATTATGCATATCTTAACACTGTCTGGGTATCCAGGTCTGATTTGCATAACCTCTAGGAATAAGAATCTGATTTTAGCATAAAACATAAACAATAACTGAAGTCTTGCGGACTTTGGCATGTAGCTTTGGGGATTTATCACTTTAGAGTTAGCCCACAATAATCATATGCTATGAATCCATACATATACCTCCTCATTTAGAGCTATGCCCTCTCATCTGCTCCATAAAACTCACTCCAGAAGAAAGTTAAATTAAACATGTACAAATATCTCTTTCAACTTTTAACTGAATCAGAAAAAAATAACAGTTCTAAAGACAAAGACTTCAACATCCTGAAACAATTAAAATCTGTGAAATGAAGAGAAAATAATCAATTTCCATTTTTTCAGCTTATTTTGATGTTGTCCATTTTCTTTCTGTGCATTCAAACCTATATACCATTAAAGCTTTGTTGCCAAAATGACAGTGATTTTGGGGTGTTTATAATGGAAGAAAAAAAGCTGCTTAAGATTTTACAAACATCATCTTTCCTGATTCACTTTGGAAATGTAAAAGTAAATACACTCATATACCAAAGTTCCTTGGGTTTAAGAAGTCTCATCAAACCCTAAAAATTCAGTGTTCTGCAAGGAGCAGAAGGATTGGGAAAACTGAAATGGAATTAATGTTACAAGTTGCAAGAAAAAGCTTACTGACACAATAACTTTAAAAGCAAAACCAGTGACTCTTTTTTCTTGTAATTTCTTAAGCTGGTCCTCAAAACTCCTCAAGCAGAGGAAAGGCAAAAGGGGAAGAGTTCTGAGCAAGATTAATACAAACAGTTCAAGATTCACCCAATTTTTAAGCTCAGAGAGACCTCTGCTAGTGACTTTGAAATCTCAAGCTTATGAGCAATTTATTGGCAAGATACTAACTTTTGTTTGAAAACAGAAAACAGGGCTACACATTTACAGCACATAATTTTGAACTCCCTGAGAAGGGATAAATGGATTCTGTCAATACAATGCTTCATGTGCATGAGAAAACTGAAACTACAATGGAAACAACTGAAGAGATAGTATGTAGCTTGATCTATACCTGAGAATGTGTCTCATTCTCTTGCAGCTCTCTCTTTACTGTCTCATACTCTGTATTCAAGTGTTCCATTATTTTCTTGAAAGCATGGGTTTGTTTTGTTAATTTTTCTTTGTCATCATGGAGTCTCTAGTTGGGAAAAAAAGAAAACATAAACCAGTTAACGGATGAGTTAATTTGCTTTGGGTTAAAGACAAATGAGTCTAGTTTAGCTTTCAAGATGCTACTTTTTCTTCCTTTCAGAACACAATCATAAGCTTAAAGAGCACATAATGCTTTTCTCTAGCATGCAGGTTCTATCCTAAAAACATTATTCAATGGCTGTAACCAAGTTGGAGGCTTGTAGCACTAGCAGGAAAGCTAATGTTAAGAATTTGTAGGAAATTTATCACCTGCAAAGCAGGAAGTGCTTTAGATGGAGTCTGTCTTAGAGAAAATACATGCAGAATAATTTTTCTTTAGTGTTTTGATTCCATGATTGCTAAATTCAAACTTATGGATGGACATAAGTTACAGCAGAAAAGTTTAGATGAATCACTAAATGAGAAATTTTGTAAAAAGAAATTATCAAAAGGTAACCAGTTGATAGCCTGCTACAAATACCTAGTCATATATATAAGCAGAAAAGCATCTGGATTCATTTGCCCTGGAGTGCAAGCCCCATTTTCAGGCATCAGTCAGGATCCCCAATCATAGACCTGGATTCCCCTCCATTAGGTGCTCAAAAGCACAAAAAGTCTGCATATGAAAGGATTCATTCTTTTCATTACCTGTTTCTTCTCTTCTCCTGATGCTTTCAGAGCTGGCAAATTATTATAGACCTTCAAATCCATTTTTGTTTGTTCTATTTTGTCTTGAAGAGAAGCTAGTTCATCAACCATCTTGCCCTCCAAGAGTTCCATCTTCTGTAGGTCCATCTGCAGTTTCTGGCTTTCTAGATCACAAGTACACAATCAATTAACACAGCATTTTATTTCATGATACACTGTCTACCATATAAAGATTTATTCTATATCTAAGCAACACAAACAGCTCCTGCTTATCTTTCTGATTTTGATATGCATGGGAGTGTTAATGTGAAAGGAAAAAAAATGATCTTCAAAATCATCCCGTAAGCCAGACTCCTATATTACAATTAGTGTATTATACTCAGCAAGTGAAGAGTATTGAAAAAGTGATTTTCTGCATGCAGTGTGGTATTTCTAATGTTGTTTACAGCAACAAGGCTGTGAACGGTGGCGATGCTTAAGCAGTGGTGATACCTTACAAAAAGTTGACTGCAATAATGCAGACAAACTTATTTATTTATTTGTTATTTACGTTGGTTTTATTCATTTTGCTTGTTTATCATAAGAGAGTTCTATGACAGTAAATAGCCAAATTTGCTTTAAGAATTCACTCTGTACAGGAACATATCCACAGAATAAGTACTGTCATAGCTTATAAAATGAGCATGTGCTGCAATATACAGTGTTTACTTCTGACAATCCATTAAAAACAAACAAAAGAGATATAGATAATTAAAGGAGTTAGAAATATGGATGCTTATATGAAAAGAAATGGAAATACTGAAACTGTTCAGTCATGAGATGCTCAAGAAAGGGCACAACAAAGATACACTAAAAAAAAATACACTTTGATTCAGTTCAAGTTTTACCCAGTTTTGGGGTAAGTTATCCACCCCGAGTGTGGAAGAACTAGATGTGGCTAGACGGGTTTTCTGACCTGTAGCCTTGTCATTGTCTTTTCTTCATTTTCCTGAACACTTAAACAT
The DNA here is from genome assembly GCF_034315485.1 of Pezoporus occidentalis. Taxonomy (NCBI): domain Eukaryota; kingdom Metazoa; phylum Chordata; class Aves; order Psittaciformes; family Psittacidae; genus Pezoporus; species Pezoporus occidentalis. The sequence goes on from NW_026916220.1 coordinate 7,411,862, forward strand.
ATGGGTACACAACCTTACGCTTCAGAGCAGTGTCCAACTCAGAAGAATGACACAAATAATGCAGGGTTTTTCCTGTATTCTAAAATTTTAGGCAAAGTGGGCTACTGGGAGGAACGGACACCACAAAGGAACTTCTATCAAAATAGACTGCATATTTTGCTCACAGACTTAGGTTTATGCTGATCTCCTGGAAAAAGGGTAGGATTTCTTTCCTCCAACTTTACCAAGGCAGTATAGATCTTTACGGCAGTAGGGAGTGGACATGCATATGTAATAGAGGGTGAGTTCATTTTTCCAAAAACTGTGGGTATGATTTCCTTAGTGAAATTATCTTGGAAAATCTCATGTGATCAAAACTCTGTCATAGCAAGCTTTTGATACTCATTTCTTCTCTTATGTATTTATGCCATATACTATTTTTTAGAGTGAAATATTTGCTTTAATTAGCATTTCTGGCTTATTACAGAGTGCTTTGATGATTTCTTGAGGAACTTCAAAATAACAAGACAAGTCAAGACTTTTGTGTAGAGTATGAATCCACCTTAAAGCACTTAAGAAAACACCTTCCCCGTGTCTAAAGTATTTTGTAGCTGCCTATAGCTTCACTTTGAAGCTCCTGCTATTGTCAGTGTCAGATCCTAAACCACAATTGTACAGACCACAGCTCTGCTTCTTTTGTTCCTTATTTTGTTTCTGCCACTGTGGTTTAAAGACAGACAAATGCTTAAGGACCTTAATAAGTCAAGAATTTAACATTAAAACCAGTAAAAAAAAAATTATAAAATAAAAATAATTCATATTGGAGAGAAATAGCAGAAAACAACTTCTGATTTTCTTATGCATTTATTTAGGCATAATAACAGTATTTTCACTCTCCATATAGCTGTTCTGATATATTTACTTTTTATTTTAAAATTATACATAGTTGACTAATTGGGATTTTTTTTTTACATGTGAAGAGTCATAACAATATAAATGGCAAAATGCCAGAAAGGATTCTTATGACTGTTTTACCTATATACTGGTAAAAACTATGTTGAGACAGCAATGGGCTATTCCTATCCATTCATGTTTTCTGGTGAAAAGGGAAGAAACTGGAAGGAGTGAATTTTATCCTTATCCAGCAACAGCCTAAATGAAAAAAAAACCTCAAAACTAAAAAAATTTGAAACTTCTCTACGGGAAGAGACAGGAAGAGGATGCAGCCCAGTTCCTTCTGATACACCATGAAGCTGCAGTGTCTAGCAAGCAGTGTGTACACAGTAGCAAACTCCCAGACCAAACTACAGTGACCCAGGGAAATGCTTTTGGGAAACTATGCTATCAGCAGTTTTGTTTACTCTTCATGGTTTCCTTTTCTTTTTTCCTTTTTTTTTTTTTCTTTTCTTAAGGGTTCTGCTGGTAGACATTTTTACAGCAATGTAATTTGTTTAAACACAACAAAAGAATCCTGAAGATGACTATGCTATAATTCAAGGGTTAGGAAGAATCTAAACTGTGCAAATTGAATATTCATTGTATATTTTCAAGAATCTTATATTGCTTAATATAGTATTTGCGACTCCTTGCTTTCAGGAGTTTACTTAAGAGTCATATAAATGTCCTACTGAAAATTATGTATTGTAACTTCCTTTCAACATGTCTCTATAGTGATATGTGCTTCCAGAATATCCTTATATTGTAAAATAATAAGAAACAATGCTTAAATGAAAGAATAAAAAGTCAGATTTGAACTTGCAATGTATGGCCCAGCTTTTAAACTATGCTAGAATGGCAAAAGGAGTACTTGCAGACAAGCAAATACTACATGTTAAAACACACAACAGAAAAATCTATTTCTGTAACACGGTGTGTATAACAACTTACTTGCACATAACTACTTTGAAGTTACAACACAGGCTCCTACTTTGAAAATTACTACCAAGTAGAGCATGTAATAGCCTTCTATCAAAATGATTTATGGTTCTTAATTCCTGCCCCTTCTTTTTAGCCAAACAAGGAAAGGCTTGCTGAACCAATAATGATATTGGCGAAGACTTAGAATTATGAGAACAATTCCACTGTAAACAATGAAAAAAAGAACTAAATAGATACTTGCCATGGAAATGAAAGAACAATACTGTAAGTTTTTTTAAATTACAGGCAAGATTCCACAGATTCTTACACTTACCTACTTCAGTAGTTCCAAAATGAAGTAAAAGTTAATATCCACTCTGCAAATCAAAGCCTGATAATTTGAGAGCTATTCACTATTGTTGGAAATTATTCTTTCATGGTACATTCCCTTTTCGAAAAGCACAAAACCATAACTAAGTGATTCTGAGAACTGCATTTACAAATAATACATGGTTAGATAACTGAAGGAAGTCTCTACTTCAATTTATTAAACACTATTTTAAGACAATGAAAACTGCTTATATTCAAGGTGAATATTAATAAAGTCAAACTTCTAGATCAAAGAACTTTGTACCCCTTTATTAAAATACATATATTTAATGTATATCTGTGCAAAGAAGCATCATAATAGCAAGCTAAATACTCCTAAGGAATATAAAGAACTTGTAACCCACAAGAGTTTGAATTTATGAACTTGCCACTGTATTTTGGTATTTGGAGATCACTGATCTTGTACTTATGACTAATATAACAACTCAGGCAATTTTAATTTTTTTAAGGAATTAATTTGAAAATTAATTGGTGATCTTACCTGTAATCAGATTCTTAGCAGTGCTCTGTGATTTCTGCATTTCATTTGATTTAAAAGTGAGGTCTTCCTGCATAATCTTCAGTTCTTGATTGGTAACAGATGAAATTTGTTTCATACGATTCACATTCTGTGTGTTACCAATAAAAATAATGAGAATATGATGCATTTTTGAAACAACAAATGGTAACTGGACTAGTAAAAAACTCTCCTGTCTCTGTACATTGTCTGTTATGGGGCTTTTCTTCTGCAAAGACTGAAAATACTGGAAATACTCTGAAGTGACTTAAATGTGACCAATTTTCATTCTGCCAACTTTTGATAAAAGATATACTGACAGGCCAGTGAAGATGAAACAAAAATTCAACAAGTATATGCCATAAAAATGCAACAAAGGTATACTGTGTTGCCATTATTAATCTCTACTAAACTGTCATTGCCTAAAATATACCTATGGAATACCATACTGAAAAAGTTTTAGAAGACAAAAAAGTGGTGATATAATCAAACTATTACTCAGATGAAAGATTTCTGTAAGATAAAAAAAAAAAATCTATGGGAATTAAAAATGTTGCAAGAACAAACATTTTGAAAGTGCAAAAAAAAATAGCAGACTGCAAATGGGAACAATTTCTAAAGTGTTTACATTAAATATTACACAGCAGGGTATTGGAACACTGCCAATTACTTAACAGTAGTGACAGAATACCCATGAACTGATATTTGCAGACCTTACATAAACAAAATATTGCAGTAGTTTTATTTGCAATATTCTGAAATGTTTACAATGAATGGAATAAAGTTGATTATAGCAGTGATGATGAGTTACAGAAATTATGCACATCTTTCTTTTACTCTGGTGGCAAGTGTTACCTAATATACAAAAGTCTCTTCCCAGAAATAAAGTTAAATTAATCAAATATGCCTTGGTTTTGGTTTTTTGTGGACTTGCTTTGTTTTTTTAACTACAGCTGTACATGATTTAGTGTTTAATTCTCTTACGAGATTGCAATGCAGATATTGGATGGATAATACATAAAAACTATCACCCTTCTTAAACCAAACATGCTCCTGTTCTGTCCTTTTAAATTCCTAGCTTACCACGGGAAGAGAAAAATAGGCTTACCCTGCTTGAGTGCTCCAGGAGTGCAACAATGTTGGCTTCTATTTGGGCTTTTCGTTCCAACTCCTGATTCTTCACCTCTTCAAAAGTCTCAAAAAAATCTAGAGATCAACAAACACTATAAAGAAAGCTGCTGCTGTGTGGGTATAGCATAAGCCCTTGTAGTTTCCAGCCAAAACTTTCTAAGCTCTACAGTTTCAGACAGGTTACTTTAAGATAAATTATTTAGTTAAGACACAGGTGATAGAGTCCTTGAAATATGTCAACTTCCGGGTTAGAATGAAAAAGAGGACAATTTTTGCAGAGACGCATGTTTGACAGATTAATGATACGATGTAATCACCTTCTTGGATACTGTTTAGGTGAGGGTTGCTACCCAATGCATAAGGAGTTTCATCACGATAATTTCTGACAGCTTTTTAAATGCTTGTCCCAGCAGCTGTTGGTCTTAATTCTTCTGAGGGCTACCAAAATGGGCTACTATATAAAGGGAACAGGTACTTCACTAGGGACTTGATTATCTCTAATGGGGTGGACTAAATGCCAAACATTGCTAAGGACCTGAGACCAATATTCACCTGGTATCTTTTTCTTTACGTATGACGTCCCTTTGCTACCTCGTTAATTTATGTTCATTCTAGTAAGTGTCCAACTGAATCTGGTAAGACACTTGTAATGGTGGTATACCCTCTGTATGTGTGTCCTGGGCATACTACAATGTACTTCTGATGACAGACATATTGAAAAAAGGGTGCTGGCCACATCACATGAAAGTTATAGGTCTATCAAGACGCCATCCAGGGCTGTAAGTTATGATCGTCCCTCTTTCGGGTCTCCTCCTAAAACATGGCTTACATACACAGAAGCCCTCAGTAAATATAAGAGTTTGCAAACTTTCTAGCTAGATGAAAAAGAGAAGTGCTTGTTTGAGCAAGAAGGATTAGATAATAGCAAATTCAAGAATGAGGAAAGATTATAAGAGGATCTACTTAATGGAAATACTGACAAATCCTGAAGGGATGAAGACTGACTAGAGAATTCTGGATTTCAGAGCATCCACGGGTTTTAATAAACATCTGATTTTAAAATTCTTTACTAATAAAACATTCCTGGATAAGAAAACTACTGTAATATCTGACATCATCTGCAACACTGCCCATGAAAGAGTTAACAGAGGTGCTTCACAGAGTACAGCTTCTAAAACTTGTAAAGTGGAAAATCTGCACTATTGGAGCCAGTGGACAATACTAAGACACTACAAAGACTATCTCTGAGGCAGAGATTTCAGGATCAAAGATACTAGGAATTCTCAGAAGTTGAATTATGTGCATTAGAAAACACATCTGTAATATGCACAGCTGATTACTAAAAATGACCAGTTCTGATGCAGATTCAGTTGGCTTGGAAAGTTGAAATAAAGTCTTGGTCCAGCTGATGCTGACTAGTAGCTGTAGAGAACAGTACTTGTCAAAAATGTAAAAAGGTATACCTTTTCCCAACACTGCTGTGAACTAGTAACCAGGAACAGAGTTAAAACCAAAGTGTAAAAGCTTGCAATTGAAAGAGGCTAGTCACTTCCCAAGTGCTGAATAAGACCATTGTCAGGCCTGTTTCTCCAGTACCCAGGCTACAAATGAAGCTATTTTCTGTGATGTTCTTTTCTTTCGGAATGAATTTGTCTTGTTCGATCTTAAAGATAGGACAACTATACTTTAATAAGAGGGACAACAGTGTCAGCTCCAAAAAGAGCTCCTTTCTCAAAGGGCACTTACTGAGTATTTCATACCATCTGTTGTGAAATACAGACAGGAATATCTCAGCACAACAGAACTAAGGGAAAGGTAGTAAAGAAGCAATAGTACTGAAATTTTTATTTAATGTTTTGTGTTTAAAACATTTGAGCTCTTCTTTTTTTTTTGTTTAAATAATTATGTAGGCAGTTTTTACAAAGGGAATCATACAAACAACCTACCTCAAAACTTTCAGTAACATTTAACTATTTAGTGCTCTAGTGGTGAGAAAGGCTTCATTAATGTCTGCCTCTTCTGGGGGACTGAGCCACTTCTTTTTACATAACAGATGATGCCATGGACTTTGATGCATCTTAGCAAACAGGTCTTAAATAAGTTGGCTGGAATATCTTGATAAGCCTATTTATTTACTTCAAAGGAAGCTGCAGACAATGAGGATATTGAATCTTCCAAAACACGTAGGTAGGTAAGGCAGAGGAGTGAAATAAAAGTGCCTTCATGAAAGAAAAGCATTCTCACATATTCGTGAGAACAAAACTAAAATACTTTACATCCACAAATATATAATTCTGTAAAACTGAGCCTGAGTGGAATTAAGACCTAAGAATCATACCTATATGTCTTGACTAGTGTTTTTAACCTTTGGCATTTTGGACCTTTTTAACTGTTTGTTTTATTGTTTGGTTTTTGGGGTTGTTTTTTTTCAAACCTCCTTTGAATTTATTTAGAAACATCAACAAGGTCCATACTTACATCTCATCTCATCGTTTTTCTGCAAGCAACTCTCCATTTTATCACAGCTGTCTGACTGACCTTGTTTGTCTTGTGGAAGAAAGCTTTAGTAGCATTTATTTTGAATAAACAGATATGAGAAGCCTTAATTTTAAAGAATTATATGATGTCTATGCTTTTCCATTTTTAACTTCTGCTTTTAATCAGACCTGAACAGCTGGCTGCATATGTCTTTTATTTAAATTAATTTAAAAATTCATTTCAGTCTTGTTTTCATACAATAAAGCTGTATTCCTAAGACCTTTAATGTTTGATGAAAAGCCTTGAATGATGCTCCAAATGTTTGTAACTGTCCTATAAGTCCTAAGATAGCAATTATCTTGTCTTGAGGCAGATCACAGAAATTTTATGCAAAGATCAGGGCACTGGTTCTTTCCAGCTCTAAATTAATACAAGGAAATCTGTATTTTGCTGGAATTAGGCCTAATTGAAGTATATTAGACAACTTACTGTCCATGCTTTCTTCCCTCTTCTTCAGCTCTTTGTATCTCCAATTTTCTTCTCCTGAAAGGGATGTAACATGGATTTAACTTTATTTGTCTCAGTCCTGGATTCCTTTAGGAAGGCAAAATGTCAGTTTTAAAAATTCAGATTCTACATGCCTAGAAACTACAGGACTCACACCATGTCATTTAATGTAATCACTTCAAATGACTATGCCATACATATTTTTATATTAAGAAAAATAGATTAATAAATCATTCTCAATGCAGTTTTTAGAACCTTTTAGAGGCTAGCATTTTTTTATCAATAAAAGTGGGATAAATACTTGCTTTGAACAAAGGAACAAGATTTTTCTGATGTCAGGTGAATTTCAAGAGAAGATAAATGTTTTTGTATATATGGGCACCAAAATACTGACTACAAATAACTCTTAATTAAACTGCATTATTAAAGTGCGAGATCTGATATGTCACAAATTTCAAGAAGATTACACAATTCAGCCTCCAGGAATAATTTAAATTTCAAAGAGCTAGATTTTTAATTGTTTGAGTTTTTGTCATTGATAAATTGTCAGCATAATCTTGTAACTTTAAAGAATATAAGGAAAAATAATGAAGTGGACACAGATATAACTGAGCAAGCAAATCTCTCTAGGTCTTTTTACTGGCATACCCCATGCTTTCCTTTCTATCTCATATATACAAACAATAAGAACACCCATGGGTCCCTAGGGGACTGTGACTCTGCTTTGACTTCCTTGCAGCTGTGGCTTTATTCGTTGCTGGACTCTCTCTTTCATTTTGCAAGGCAAGTCCCCAACACTAAATAACTCAGTCTGTTCTACTCTTAAAAAGTCTAGTTATTGTGAACCATGAAACAGAGAGCTACATGATCTGCCAAGTATTTAAAGAAAAAAAAACAAACCCACAACCTTTAAAATTTACAGATAAGTTTTTGTTAAAATACAACATTATTACATTAATGTCTTAGCCTCTCATGCAATTTCTGAAGTGTTAAGTCTATTCCATTATGAATTAATGTTGATTTTGATTGATCAGTTACCGGATCACAGAATCACACGATAGTTTGGCACCCTCAAACATCATCTAGTCCAACCCCCCTGCAATGAGCAGGGACATCTTCAACTAGATCAGGTTGCCCAGAACCACATCCAGGCTGGCCTTGAATGTCTTCAGGGATGGCACATCCACCACCTCTCTGAGCAACCCGTGCCAGTATTTTACCACCCTCATTGTAAAGAATTTCTTCCTGACATCCAGCCTGAATCTCCCCTCTTTTAGTTTAAAACCATCACCTCTCATCCTGTTGCAAGGGACTCTACTAAAGTCTCTCCCCATCTTTTTATAGGCCCCTTTTAAATACCAAAAGGCCACTAATATGGTTTCCCTGGAGTTTTCTTTAGGCTGAACAACCTCAACTCTATCAGCCTTTCCTCATGGGAGAGGTGTTCTGGCCCTCTGATAATTTTTGTTAATGCTAACTGCTAATATATGGAACATATAAATGAGTGATTTTTTTTCCTTATTTAGATTTTCTTAAGTGAAAACTAAAAATAGTTATTTCTATTAATGGTCTTTTTATTTTGGTTTTCCTGCTTAAAAATGTTCCTAGCACTGAAATGTTTACCCTGAAACATTCAAAAAATCCTTAGTTGTAATTATTTTACTGGCTATTTTACCTTAAATTTAACTGAAAAACTTAAAGAGCTCAAGCTTTGGGAATGCTTTGTAATAAACAGTTTAAATACTGAGACAGTATTTAAGTTGGCTGAAGTAAGTTGATTGGGGATGGTGGGAGGGAGGGAGGACAGGAACCTCAAAGACACACCAAAGTGCTGATTTAGAGCAGAAGTATGAATGGCTCTCTGGGATTCTTTCTCTACTCACTAGAGAAAACGACACTGGGAGTCCGGATTTCTGTGTCTTAAAGCAACTCCTTATGAATAACTTCTTTATCTCCTCTATGTTATATCAATAGGTACAATTCCCTCTCTTATACCACAAGTTAACTATATTTTTGAATATCCTGTCTGTTCCTGATTGTTGAAAGAAAGCATGGGCTTTCTCCTACATATGCTTTTAACACTTCTTCAACAGAAGTCTTTTCCTAAAATAAAGACATGCAGTCCAGCAATGAATGATAGTGTCTGTAAAAGTTATTATAAAATGCAAAAAAGCAACTCACTTCTTACCTTCTGCATTTCTCCAAACATACAAAAAAAAAGAGTTGCAAGCCAAACAAAAAGGAAGAATTAAAGCAGAATAGTAAAGTTGGCAACGACATTATCTGGAAATAGCTAGTAAGACAGTCTTAATGAATTATTTGCACAGAAATAATGAAATATCTGGAGAAACATGAGATATTTTGTGACGCAAAAGATGAGAAACAGATGTATCTAACATTTGTATAGGATCAATTTTAGAAATATTTCTTCACCTTCCAAAAAATTACAGCTAAGTTTTATCCTGATTACCTGAGAAAAAGTATAAAGCAAAAAAGACACAAACGCATTAAGTCAACTGTCCTACAGAATTTAAATAACTTGTTAAAAAATTTTCCAGAATGTATGTATATATTTATGCAACTCCTATCTAATCAAGATTCCTTATAATTATAAGAAGGTTTTCCATGGGATCAATTACCATTTTAAGGAGAATTTTCCACAGCTATTGAGGGCCTGCACTCAACTGTGGTTACATCAGAACCATATGTGCAATGCTAGGACAAATCCCATCCTAAACTAGCCCAATGTACTATAGCAGGTGTCTGCTGGAGGCTAAGTTTCTAAGGAAATACTATTTCTAAGCTCTGTACTATTTCTACAAACTCTTGTAAAAATCAACACAAGGACTTTGAAAGACAGATAAAAACAGTACCAAATTCTGTCTACTTTATACATTATTATTAAACATCCTCAATTCCACATTTGCTGACAGTACATCAGATCATATAAAAGGTCAAATAAAAGCTGTTCTAAAGCTGAGCTGGTTCTGCAATGCTGCCATCAAGAGAAACTCCTATTCCTCAAGTAGTCCTAAAAATAAAACCAGGACAGAAAACCAGACAGCTGTACTATTATTTTATATGGTATTTTTACTACTTAATATAAACTTGATGAACCGCCCACTAAAGGTGGGTACTCCCCATTTCTCATATCTGGAACAAGTGTGCACCCCTGAACAGAAAACCTTCTTCTAATGGTCAATAATAGACATTTGGTTAAGCCTAAAAGTTGCAAGCAGCTAATGTCCATAACAATATGTGTTATAATACAGATGCAGCTCTGCATAGGCTGCTAAAACTCTAGCCATATTACCTTCATAATTCTCCAGGTCCGTATCAAGTCGTTGAATGACCTTTTTAAAGTGGTTTGTTTTTTCTTTTACTTCTGCCAGCCTGAAAATGGATAACGAAATCCATGGTTAAAAATGTGCTGTAAAATACTTGCTTTTTTACACAAAAGTGGAGAGAAAAATCAAGAATAAAAATAGCAAACCTAAGTTTATGAAAACAAAAAATATATCAGGATTTCTGTTATTATAAAAGATTTACATAAACCACCTGTCACGTAAGTCCCCATATCTATTAAATGGAAGTACTGCTACTGTTTATTGTAATTTTTCTTTTTTGAGTCCTCAGGAGTTTTAACTTACTCAACTGGTCCCTCTGTTGTCTGCTATACCACTTTGCAGAGGTACAACGTAATTCATAAAATGCAGCCAGGAGCTGTATTCCTGAAAATTACTCATGTGTTCACTAAAATCCATTCAGATATTGCCAAGTAAACCAAAATATTACATAATCACCCTAAAAAAACTTTGTAAATTCTCAAATATAATTCTCCGACAGTGTTTCTTTTTAAAAAAAACTCTTAACTTGCATTATTATCCACTCAAAGGTGTTAATGTATTAAAAATTAATGAATGATTACAGTTGGGAGTACTGCTTTAAAGAATTTAAAATTGTTTCTAGGAGATTTCAGGAATTATTTCATTGTTTCTGTAAAGGGCAAGAGATCACAAGAGCAAGATTCACAAAAACATTGTACTGTTTTCACTCCTACCTGGCAATATGTTACTATTTATTGTAACATCTTCCAGAGTTCCTAGCAAATCTTCAGAAAGGTTGAATACCCAAGAACCAAGAAGCAATTCCCCGTTACTCTTAGGAATGGAATTTTCTGTAAGCAACTTTGTAACTTTTAGGTTTTAAGAACACATAACAAATAAACTCTTCAAAATGTTACTACAGCATAATATAAGCTCAACTTCATAGATGTCCCAGATGAGTAGCTGTTATGGATGAATGTCTTCTTCAGCATTAAATAAGTTTATGACAATGCTATTACCCATTATATTACCAATTGCTGAAGTGAGTAGCTCCACAGAGGATGCCTCCAACACCTGAGAGGGGGGTAGCTCAGCGTCCAGGAGCCTTAATTCAGAGCGGCGAGAGCCACCGAGGAAGCCTCAAGTCCTCAACAAGACTTGCCCAGGAGCCGGCAGCTCAGCTGACGCGACAGCTGACTCACAGGGGGCGGAGCCTAAGCAGCGGCACCAGCCCTGGGTGGGTAAAAACCTGCCCCAGGGAGCGCGAGTGACCGGGTCAGGTTGAGGCAGTTTGTGCAGCAGTTCCAGCGGGATGGTGAGCACTTGCCATATGAGCAGGGCCCGGTCTGGAAGCTCTGCTCTGGCTGCCAGGGCGGTGGCCAGCGTAGGCACCCAGAGAGAGCCGATGAGAGGGGAGGCTGCAGTGCAGAGCTCGGGGTGTAGGGAGTGCCTGCACTGGTCTGGTGAGGGGAGGGTGCACAATGGGCAGGGCTGCACTCGGTGCTCCCTGGTGGAGGTCCTCCTGCAGCAGGTGGCTGAGCTGCGGGATGCTGTTAATAGGCTGCGAGATGTCAGGGAAGCTGAGAGGAAGCAGGAATGCTTGCTCCTGGCCCAAACTGTGCAGGGGCCTCAAGCTTCCCCTCTAGCTCATGAAGGAAAGAAGGAGGCCGTTAACCCGGGGAGCTGGGAAACAGTAACAAAAAAAAATAAAAACAAAAACCAACAAAAAAAGGAGGCAGAGAACAATTAAAAGCAAGGGGCTTCCTCCTAAATCTGTTGTCCCCACCCAGAACTGCTTTGCTGTCCTGCAGGGGGCTAATGAGGAAACAAACTCACACCAGAAACAACCGGCTGATGAACGGGTAAGATCACTACTGGTGCTGCCCGGAAAAAGAGGCGGGTCATAATAGTAGGGAACTCTACTTTGAAAGGCACAGAGGCACCCATCTGTCAGCCTGACCCGGTCTCAAGGGAGGTGTGCTGCCTACTAGGGGCACGGATTGGGGATGTTGCAGAGAGGCTGCCTGCTCTAGTAAGTCCCACTGACTATTACCCACTTCTAGTGATACATGTGGGTGCTAGGGATACAGACAGCAGTACCCTAGAGAACATAAAGAAGGACTACGGCGCCCGGGGAGAGGTGTTTAGGGGCTCTGGAGCTCAGATTGTCTTTTTGTCAATTCTCCAGGATACAGGGGAGGACCTAAGAAAAGCTAGGAGGATTGGCCAGGTTAATAAATGGTTAAAAGGGTTGTGCCATAGTCAGGGGTCTGGTTATCTTGAACATGGGATTCAATTTAGGAGGCCAGGTCTACTGGGGGCTGGTGGAGCTGCTCGTTTCATAGGAGGCTTGCCAGGCTGGTCACAGAAGCTTTAAACTAGATGTGCTGGGGGAGGGGGGCATCATTCCACCCCAGCACTGCCAGTCAGTTGCCAGCACCTATAATAAATGCTTGGAGCAATGTAGAGATATTCCAGCTGCTCCAGCCAATGACCCAGCCTCATCTGGAGCTTGGCTCAGGTGCCTCTATACAAACGCCTGTAGCATGGAGAACAAACAAGAGGAATTAAGAGATGTGTGTGCATCTTTGGGGGTATGATATAATAGGCATCACAGAAACATGGTGGGATGGCTCCTATGACTGGAGTGTTGGAATGGAAGGTTACAGGCTCCTTAGAAAAGACAAGCCTAGCAGGCGGGGAGAGGGAGTTGCTATTTATGTTAGGGATAGACTGAAGACTATGTAACTCTGTCTGGGGACAGGTGAGCAGTTAATAGAGAGTTTGTGGGTCAGGATTAAAGGGAGCACAGAGATGAGAGACATTATTGTGGGGATCTGTTACAGACCACCTGATCAAGAGGAATCTGTGGATGAAGCACTCTATAGACAGATAGGAAAAGCCTCACGCTCACAGGCCCTTGCTCTCATGGGGGACTTCAACCACCCTGGTATCTGTTGGAGGGATGGTACAGCCTGGCACAAGCAATCCAGGAGGTTCCCCGACTGTGTAGAAGACAACTTCCTTCTGCAAGTAATAGAAGAGCTGACAAGGAGAGGTGCCATGCTTGACAGGAGGTTCCCCGACTGTGTGGAAGACAACTTCCTTCTGCAAGTAATAGAAGAGCCAACAAGGAGAGGTGCCATGCTTGACCTTGTGCACACCAACAGGGAAGGGCTGGTTGGAAGTGCGACGCTCCAGGGCAGCCTTGGATGCAGCGATCGTGAGATGGTTGAATTCGAGATCCTCAGGACAGTGAGAAAAGCGTGCAGCAAGCTCACTGCCCTGGACATCAAAAGAGCAGACTTTGGCCTCTTCAGGAAGCTGCTCAGTAAGGTTCCATGGGATATAGCCCTAGAGGGCAGGGGGGGCCAAGACTCTTGGTTGATATTCAAGGATCACCTACTACAAGTTCAGGAGTGTTGCATCCCAACTAGAAGGAAGTGCAGCAGGAGGGCCAGGAGACCTCCTTGGGTGGATAAGGAGATGCTGAAGAAAATTTGAAGGAAAAAAAGAGGCTTATAAAAGGTGGAAGCAAGGACAGGTGGCCTGGGAAGAATACAGGGATGTTGTGCGGGAAGCTAGGGACCAGGTTAGGAAAGCTAAGGCCCAGTTAGAATTAAACTTGGCTAGGGATGTGTAAGATAACAGGAAGGGATTCTATAGGTACATTGCAAATAAAAGACAGACTAAGGACAACGTGGGCCCTCTCTGGAAGCTATCAGGAGAACTGGCTACACTGGATTTGGAGAAGGCTGAGGTTCTGAATGACTTTTTTGCCTTGGCCTTCACTAGCAAATGCTCTGACCACACCACTCAAGTCTTGGAATGCAGATGCAGGGACTGTGAGAATGAAGACCTTGGGCCCACACAACATCCTTGTCTCTAAATTGGAAAGACATCAGTTTGATAGGTGGACCACTCGGTGGATAAAGAACTGGCTGGATGGCTGCATGCAGAGTTGTGGTCAATGGCTCAGTGTCCAGCTGGAGACCAGTAACAAGTGGTGTCCCTCAGGGATCGGTGTTGGGATTGGTGTTGTTCAACATCTTTGTCGCTGACATGGACAGTGGGATTGAGTGCGCCCTCAGCAAGTTTGCTGATGACACCAAGCTGTGTGGTTTGGTTGATCCACTGGAGGGAAGGAATGCCATCCAGAGGGACCCTGACACGCTTGTGAGGTGGGCTGATGCCAACCTTATGAAGTTTAACCATGCCAAATGCAAGGTCCTACACCTGGGTTGGAGCAATCCCAGGTACAGCTACAGGTTGGGCAGAGAAGAGATTCAGAGCAGCCCTGCAGAGAAGGACTTGGAGTGCCGGTCGATGAGAAAATGAACATGAGCCAGCAGCGTGCGCTCACAGCCCAGAAAAGCAACCATATCCTGGGCTGCATCAAAAGCAGCATGACCAGCAGGTAGAAGGTGGTGATCCTGACCCTCTACTCTGCTCTTGTCAGACCTCACTTGGAGTATTGTGTGCAGTTCTGGTGTCCTCAACATAAAAAGGACAAGGAACACAGTTGGAACAAGTCCAGAGGATGGCCATGAGAATGATCAGGGGACTGGAGCACCTCCCATATGAAGACAGGCTGAGAAAGTTGGGGCTGTTCAACCTGGAGAAGAGACAGCTGCGTGGAGACCTCATAGCAGCCTTCCAGTATCTGAACGGGGCCTATAGGAATGCTGGGGAGGAACTCTTCATCAGGGACTGTAGTGGCAGGACAAGGGGTAACGGGTTCAAACTTAAACAGGGGAGGTTTAGATTGGAGATAAGGAAGAAGTTCTTTACTGTGAGGGTGGTGAGGAACTGGAATGGGTTGCCGAGGGAGATTGCGAATGCTCCATTCCTGGGAGTGTTCAAGGCCAGGTTGGACGAGGCCTTGGGTGGCATGGTTTAGTGTGAGGTGTCCCGGCCCATAGCAGGGGGCTTGGACCTAGATTATCTTAAGGTCCTTTCTAACCCTAACTATTCTATGATTCTATGATTCTACGATTTTACAATTTATATTCTTAAGGCATGTTCATAACGATAGGAGGTATCTTACTATACAGAAATAGGTGTCCTACCACCACAGAAGCTGTTTAGCTGAAATAGAAGAGTATTTTCTATTCTCTGTGGAAGGTTAACATTAGCAGAGGCTGGAAAATGTGGTGATGTTCTAAAAGTCCATAGAAACATACAATGGAATTCAGCTATGTGTCTTTAGGCTCTAAATGTAATTTGTAGCAACAGTATAATGGGATTACTCACTGTCTGTCCATACTCGCTATTTCTTGACTGTCATCCTTAACCTATAAAAAATTGGAACAATTTTAACATATGAAACAAAATCTACAAATGAAAAAAGGAAAACAAAAAAAGAGATTTCTTAATTCAGTACACAGGGAATAGAGACTCAATATATGAAATCACAAACATGCTGCCACACTGTCCAACAATGACTCCTCACTGAATAGAAGTGATACGATTTAAGCGTTACTTCTTCCAAACTTTCTCCTGCTTTCTAAGTACATAATGAAAAATCAGGCACACCAGTGTCATTCAGTCCTATAATCTGTACAGTATATATGGGAAGTTACACAACACAGCATAGATGCTTGGAAACTAATTAAATTGCTCCTGGATTAGTGTATCTGCTTAGTACCCCACAAGGATACTGTCTGGAATTATGTTATGGAAGTGTTCAGTAGGATCAATTTTCCCATAACAACATGACTGATGACTGTGCCAATTTTGTTCTGTCTGAACCTGAAACATCCCATCCAGCCCATTCATTGTTTTTAATTTCAGATGGTTTCTGCTGCTTAAAGAACAAATAAAGGCAAGATTCAAACCAAAGTATTTTAAAATATTATCATCCCTTAAAATACTGACTCAGAGAATATTTTACACGATATCATTTTATATTCTTGCCTGTTTTAGTAACCTTTCTCTTTCCTCCTGTGGAGATTCCATATTCTTATCCTCAGCAATCATTTGGTCTCGACGTTCCTCAAGCTCATGGAGCTTTTCGTACATCTGCACAGCCTCCTTTTTCACCTGGGAGTGTTCTATTTCCTGTTGGGAAAAGCAAACACCTACTAGCTATTTTCAGATGTCAAGAGAGCATTGCAGAAATTATGCTTTAGTTAAGCAGCACTTACCTATACATTGAAACTGAAGCTTATTTATTATAAACAGTACAGAGACAGTCTAAACAATAAACTTTATTATCCATATTCTCAATATGGTATTTTTGGAATGGAATTACTCAGTCAGCTACTTCTTCTTTATGTAAGCCTATCCTCAAGCCAATTTTCTGAGTAGGTTAACTACCTCATCATTTATAGGGGATTACAAACCATATACAGTTTTCAAAAGGACTGGAAAAATGTCTAGTAGTTTCTGAAATTTATACTTTCTGAATATATATACATGACTGTATGTTTCAGCTGACAGACCCTTTTATCCATGGAAGACCCAGTACAAGAAAATTATACTCCACCTAGCAATATGGCAGTGTATTAGAAGTGTTTATGTATGCATGTGGGATAAAAAATATTTTGGCGAGTACCACTTTGTGTTTCAAGTACCAGTTGCTTTTAAAATGGAACGTGGAAGAAGAAAATCATTCTCACACAACCTGAAAGCTGAAAATACATTGAAAAACCAGGTCTCACAAATCCTTAAGAAGGATGTGAATGATAATGTCATGTTTATCTTTACAGAGCAACTCCAAATTAATCAAAAGTCACACACCTCGCTATTGCCATAAAAATTTAATGCTTGGCTTCCACAGAAACAATTTTTACCCAAAACATAGAAATTTCCACCCATAATTTCTGCATTATTTTTTACACTAGAGTTTAGCAAAGACTGGTACAGAGACCACTTGTTATCATACATACAGCTCTTAGAGCCTCCTCCTTTATATTTAGTGCATCCAATTCCTGCTGCTGAACAACCAATTCCTAAAAAGAAAAAAAAAAAATTGCAAAATTCACATAAAAATTGCTACTTGGTAACATTTTTGTTCTGAAACTTATTATTAATAAAATACTGTAAAACATCTTATTGCTGCTCTAAAAATTTTAAAAGACTGTGTCCAGCTTCTCCAAGTGACTCAGATACAATATCCACCTACTTTCAGCATCCAGCTTTTTCAATAAACTGTTAGTATTATTTGCAGTTAGACTATGATGAAAAACGTGTGTACCCTTTTACCACTATTTTGTGTAAAATTTAGTACTGAGGGTGGAATTTGTCATTTCTGCATTAGAAGTTTAAAACTAGATTTTAAAATCTGAACTAGCCACCTCAGTTTCTTTACAGTCCAGAAAGAGACAGGCCCTAATCGATGATTTAGCTCATCCTAAGATACCTGGAAGCACAGGCTTCAAAAAATGCCTATCACTGTATACACTATACAGAGGAACTTTCTAAGACTGTGTGCCTGAAGCTAGATGATCCCAAAGAACCTAGAAATCTTACTGCTTTTGCTAATACAATTCGTGAAGTCAGAAAAATTTTACAAAGCCCAGTTCATTTTTCTGATATACTGAGATGTACAAGAATAACAAAAAAAAAGATTCACTTTCGCACAGAAGAAAACTTTCTACAGAAGTGAACTACAACAATTGGTGAGGTTGTTCTTCCCTTTTGCTTGCTTTTTACACATGATGAAACATTTAAGCACTACAGTAACTTTTAAAATCAGTCCCCAAATTTAAAAGGAAAATAATGAGCATCATTTGTTTTCTATAAAAGATATACAAAAAGACAAAGTATTTTGTTTTAGTCAATTGCTCTATTTATTTTTAAGGCAATTCTACAATTAACTAAGATACCAGCAAACTTTTTTATTGCATTACTCTGTTCTTAAGCTCTTTAATAATTTGTACCCGGAACCAATAGAGCCAGGCTGAGAAACATTTTATGTAAGTACAAGACCAACCAACCTGAGAGAGTTTTTCATTTGCAGCCTTCATCTCCATATATTTAGCTTGATTTTCCTTTGACATGTCTTTTATTATGTCTTCTGCTACAACCTTTTCACGTTCAATATCTTCTTCTACAGTCTGAATTAACTTTTCTGTGCTGTAAAAATAGATTGGAGTTGTAACTTTTACTAGTTGATGTGTGTTTTAAGAACCTATTTCAGACTCTGGTATTCCTCCAGCTTCACTGACAGCTTGCTCTAGAAGCAGTAGCGCTGGACTAGATGATTTCAGAAGCCCATTCCAACATCAGCTCTACTCTGCTTCTATGAATTTTTCAGTGCTCACTTACCCTGAAATTATGCATCATATTTCAAGCCTAAGGGCATTCTTGGCTGCAGTCATTGATCTGATAACTGTTGGTTAGCCAGTTTAAAACTTTTTGCATCTTGCAACTTGGGAAGAGTTAATGAAAAATAGAAGGAAAAAAAAAAAAGTGGACTGTATCAAAAGCAGTGTGACCAGCAGGTCGAAGGAGGCGATTCTGCCCCTCTACTCTACTCTGCTCTCGTGAAACCCACTTGGAGTACTGTGTGCAGTTCTGGTGTCCTCAACATAAGAAGGACATGGAGCTGTTGGAGCAAGTCCAGAGGACGGCCATGAGGATGATCAGGGGCTGGAGCACCTCCCGTATGAAGACAGGCTGACAAAGTTGGAGCTGTTCAGCCTGAAGAAGAGAAGGCTGCGTGGAGACCTCATAGCAGCCTTCCAGTATCTGAAAGGGGCCTATAGGGATGCTGGAGAAGGACTCTTCATCAGGGATTGTAGCGATAGGACAATGGGTAATGGGTTCAATCTTAAAGAAGGGAAGTTCAAGTTAGATATAAGGAAGAAGTTCTTTACTGTGAGGGTGGTGAGACAATGGAACAGGTTGCCCAAGGAAGCTGCTCCATCCCTGGTATTGTTCAAGGCCCAGTCGGACAGAGCCTTGGGTGACATGGTTCAGTGTGAGGTGTACCTGCCCATGGCAGGGGGGTTGGACCTAGATGATCTTAAGGCCCTTTCCAACCCTAACTATTCTATGATTCTAAATCCCAAAGGCACGTATCCAGCTGATTTTGCCATTCTTAGTTGTAGAAATCACTTGGAAACAAGCACACAGTTGAAATAATCTTTCACGAACTGTGAAGGTACACACTTCTTAGTCCCAGGATTTTCTGTAAATTTCCTTTAGCTATCTTCTTAATTGATTAGCCTCCAGGAATTTCTTAGAAATTAGTAGAAAATAAATGAAACAGACATGTGTCCTTAAGTGCTTGTAATTCTGTGCAAACAATGAAGTTTATGCATCACACCCTCCAGCTCTTCTGATGTTTTTCCAAACTACAAGAATTAACACCAATTTAACAACTAGAAATCCTTACTTCAGTATGCAAATATCTTGACATTTTCTTCATTTGATGACTGATCACATAAAAAAAATGCAAGTATTTCGCTGTCTCCAGCAGATCTTTAACTGATTATAACAAAACTTGCTTGTAAATTCCCTGTGGCATTTCAACTCAGTACTTTCCATATGACCTGGAACTTGACACCTGAGCATACTACTATTAGACTTTCCTATTGGCTGCAGATCCAATTAAATCCGAGATGATTATAAGAAGTTGCTCAACTTAGTCAATCTTTTCCTAAGGATCTTCTAGGTTTATTATTTTTTTTCACTGCCGGCTTATTCATCAGGTACAAAGGTTGAACAAAAACAAAGTGCTGTTGCATCATATTATTTCTTGTCAGTGCATTGAAAAATCTGCTCTTGTGCACATTTGCTGCTCTAAAAAGCAACAGAAAGGTAAGACACTTGCCACATCTTTTTTGAAAATGTAGGCAAAGATTTATTAGTATAACTTTACTGCTAGAGTGGAAAAAAATACATCTTGAGATACATTAAAAGTTCAGGAATTACTATGAACCTTGGACATGGTAAGTTGCTGAGTAAATTGTACTTCAGTAGAAAGCCAGGGAATAGACTGTGTCTTCTCTGGAAAGCAGACTATCTGATTACATAAACTCCACTATCTCCCAGAATCGTTTTCTTTACAAATGCAAGAAAACCAATAGGAATTACATTACTATCAAACAATAACATCTTAAAAAGTTCTCAGAGGAAAACTTTTAAGAAAATGTTTTTAATTACAAGGTATTACCAAGGTACTGCCAGGCTCAGTTTCTTTCCAAAGTAATTATTTTAAACAGCAATTCCTGGAGTTTGGTTTTAGTAAAAAGCTAAATTGCAATTAAAATTACAGATACTTCCTTTTTCTTCTACTGCTCTTCCACAGGTTCCCCACACATACAATACAGGAAATCAAACTTGTAAAAAAACCCCTAACTTGTCATTAGAAACTAAAGTAAAAAATAGGAACTATGCTTTAGACATATGTAGAGCAAATTTTTATGCAGAGTGAAGTTTCAAACAAGAAAGGGATTTTTTAAATTAATGGCATCTCCTTAATTCAGATATTTTATCTTTTTCCTTGAAGTTTTGAAAAACTTTAAAAATTACTTTCATTTTCAACTTGATTGTTACCAACTTACAGACTAATTTTAGAATAATATTTTAATACAAAATAATATTTTAATATATTTTTCTCACTGTATTAGAGACAATACTTTTCTTGAAATCTGCAAACTACAACAATATTATTAATTTCTATTTCTATATTGCCTGGTTAAGGCCACTCTCTGAAAATCTTGGAAGCAGGATCTTTAAGGTTCAAGTATACAACAAGATCTGACTGTTAACACAGTCTATACTGGGAGTTCTCAAACTGCAAAATGGTTTCTACTAGTAATATACAGACTGGCCCAAAAAATGAATTACTCAGTTTACCAGCACCATCACTGACAAGAACAACACGTAATATAGAACATAATGGTTGGACTTGCCGATCTTACAGGTTTTTCCCAGCATAGTTGATTCTGTAATTTTATGATACCAACATGGCTGCTCCTGCTAGTACCCCTTGTCTGTGCCACTGACAATGTCTAACAAAATGGTTTATGAATTCTTTTTGTATTTAATGTAGATTTCCAACAGCAGTAGAAACACACAATGGATAAGACCAGCGTAAATGGCTTTTATTTTCTTATTTCCAAGAAGTTAGTAGGTTTCCAGGCTGATTCCGCTAGGTGACTGAGGTCAGTCCATAGACACCCCAAGCAATCAATTACACTTGAACAAGTTGTTCTGTGCCCTCATGTACTCCATGCTGACTGGCAAAGGCCTCCTGGCACTCTTTTTAAACATTTGTGGAGTTTTTTTAATCTGACTGGCTGCCTAGGTTTAGCATCGTTCATGCAATTGAGCTTCCTTACATAATTTTCCCCACTCTTCTCTGTCAAATTCAGTGATACTCTCTACAGCTAAAAATACAACAGGCATTTCGTCCTTGCTATGCAAAAAGGATATAGACAGGCTAGAGAGGGTCCAAAGAAGGGCCACAAAGACGATCAAAGGACTGGGAAGCCTGTAGTATGAGGAATGGCTGATAGAATTAGTTTTGCTCAGCCTGGAGAAAGGAAGGCTCAGGGAAGACCTTATCACCATGTCTCAGTATTTAAAGGGTGCCTACAACGAAGACGGAGACTCCCTTTTTACAAGGAGTCACATGGAAAAGACAAGGAGTAATGGGCACAAGTTACTCCTGGGAAGATTCCCATTGGACATGAGGGAATTTTTTCACAATGAGAACAATTGTGAAAATTGGAGATTAACCTTCCCAGGGAAGTGGTGGTCTCCCTGGTGCTGGATGTTTTTAAGATTTGGCTGGACAGGGTGCTGGAACATGTAGTCCAGGTCATGCTTTGCCTAGAATGGTTGGACTAGATGATCCCTGAGGTCCCGTCCAACCAGCTATTCTATGATTCTATGAGATCTTGCAAATAATGCCTGATTCAAAGGAGATGGATGAGTGACACTTTCTCTAAGAGACATTAATGTTGCAGTGAATACCACTGGTCAGAAAAGCTTTCCTGACTGAAAACAGTAAGGCTCAAATTCATACAAAACCCCCAGGACCAAGACTGAACAATGTTTACTTAGTTCCAAAGGTCAGAGCAACAACTGTACCTTTATAGTAATCAGAAGACCTGGTTTACATCTTATAATATGCTATATTATAGATAATAAAAACATTAGAAGATCAATCTTCTAACTAAAAGAATCACAAAAAATAACTTACATAAGAATTGAATAAACCAACAATCCATCTAGTACAGTATTCTACCTCTGTCAGTGGCAATGTAAGAAATTATTTCAGGAAAGCACACAAGCCTGAATACTTTCTGCAGTATGCTCCTATCATTGTCTTCCAGTACCTGCAATTGTTTTAACAGGGAATTAATAAGTACATCTATGGCTATTCATTTTACCCATATAAGAAACTGCTGTCTAGTAAACCCCTCTTCTATTTGCTGATACATTCTGCTCACTGGATTTTAGGTTTAGCTCAAAAAAGTGAAAGCTGAATGCATTAATTCTAATAACCTATGTTCTTCCTCTTAATTTCGCATTTCATTGTATTTGTGTAGAAGAAAATTGATTAAATTATCATTGAAATAACTACACCTATTAATTTGTTCAACTACAGAACCACTGTAGAAACCACTGCAGAAGTCAGCGGTATTCTCATACTGGCATATAAAAGTGTTGCTTTTTACTAGGCTCTAAACATGACACGCTCTTGGCTTGTGATCTGTGCTGGAACACTGTTTTTGAATCCTGTCTCTGCTGACTGCAACTTTACTTCTCAAACTGTAAGTTTTATACGTAAATTACCCTTATTTT
This sequence comes from Pezoporus occidentalis, assembly GCF_034315485.1. Lineage (NCBI taxonomy): Eukaryota > Metazoa > Chordata > Aves > Psittaciformes > Psittacidae > Pezoporus > Pezoporus occidentalis. The sequence continues at coordinate 7,434,791 of NW_026916220.1, forward strand.
TCAAAGTTACACTAGAAGCTAAAGGCATTTTTAAAAGCCACCTTGTAAACATAGAATTACTGAAGAAGCACGTAGAGACAAGTAAGATTACATGGCTTTCTGTGAAATGGACAACTAGCTGCTGGCAGTCATTTTCAGTGGGTTAATAACACTGAAACATATTTGAGATGGATTTGTATACCAGCCATCTCTTTGCTGACAACAGGAGTGCCTCCTTTACCTTTACATTATTTTGGAATAGACCTAAAAAGCAACAGTTATTTGGACAAGGCCAAAAGCTGCTCAAGTTTGAGAGATTTACCGAGTTAGTATTTGACCAAGTCAGATCAAAATGTATGTAAGAAATTTTAAAAGGTTTTTTCTTCCAGAGATTAATGTAATGGATTTTGTATTTACTAGAGAATGGAGGGGAAGGAAGAAAACTTAGATTAATAGTCAAGTAATAAAATTGGTATTGCACTACTTGCTCTGACTCACTGCCCACTGGGTCAGTACTGTATCTACTGTCTGTTAATCTTTGGGACAAAGATAAAGAACAAAAAAACTGGGTATATACAGTGTAGAAAAGGCACTCCACTACATTTGTTTTTAAACCAGCTATCTAGCTATACTCAATCTGGTCACAGCAGTAACAAGCTGAACGTAAGCTACTTAGTTAGGAAGAGGAGTAACACAACTAGTCAGTTTGCAAGACTAAGAATCTCCTTTAAACCCAGTTCAAGTATCTTGACACTAAACTATAGCTTACAGTGATGCATGCATGTACATATAAAGAAATCTACTCTTGTCAGTAAACAGCCGTCCTTTAAGGTATAGTTAACACTCTCAAACCTGAAAAGACTGCAGCTATGCTAAACTTAAAGCCAGAAAACCAAAATTGTTATAATAAAAAAAAAAATCCAACAAAAATCAAACTAAATGTTTTGTTGAAGGTCTACTCCAAACATGTTTTTAAAAGTAAATACAGCTGTTTTTAAAATAAAACAATACATTAGAAAAGGCATATTTGAATTAATTTTCAGCCTTGGATCCACTTCCTGACACCTTCTTTCCAGATTGTGTGGGAAATGAATCCTTTTCCTACTTAGCCAGTCTTCACATAGAGTCCTAAAACAGAGAGCCCTACTAACTCCAAAATACTATGCAAAACTATTTGAATATTTGCCAAATAGTTTGAATAATCATCATATAAAAAGCCTTGCATGCCAAACAGAGCTCGAGCACTAAGTGATCTGAAACTTCAGGTCTCTATATTAGGAGCATTCATTCCCCTCTATCACCAGACCATGGGTGTATTAAGAAAAACATAAATAAAATTGCATGAAGAGCATTAGAACTTTTAAAGTGCTGGCATTAAAAAATACAAGAAAGATTTTTTGTGCCCTCAATAGTCATCACTGAGACATCTTCAATGGACTTCCCTATAGTATTTAATTGTTGTCTTTTTTTCAACAGGTCACTTGTGAGGCATCTGGAAAGAACCTCTCTAATATACCCAGTAACCTTTCCCAAAATGTTACTATATTAAGCCTCAAAAATAATAAAATCACTTTAAAAGATATCGACAAAGAGATTCTTCAAAGTTTTATTAAACTCATTGAACTTTACCTGAATGAAAACATGATTATTGTACTGCATAACAATAGCTTCTGCAATCTGACAAAACTGGTAATTCTGGATATCAGCAGCAACCGTATTAGCACAGTTCATAAGACAGCATTTGCAGGATTAAACCAACTGTCAGTGTTGAATCTATCCTATAACATGATTACTCAACTAGATCCTTATACATTTACTTGTCTAAAAAGTCTGACAGCTTTAAATCTACAGTATAACCCTCTGAAGTATTTTCATATAAAATCACCCTTTAAATTGATTAAAATAGTTTTAGCTGGAAACCCCTGGACCTGCTCCTGTGACCTCCCTGATTTACAGATATGGCTAACTGCCTCCAATGTGACAATGGGTAAGTTTTGGTTAGAGCAACATTTCATACTTTTTTATATTAAACAGCCTTACCTTATTTTTTACTGATCTGGATAATATCCACTATCAACTTATTAGCTTTTTGCAATAATGCATTAGATTACCTATGATTTTTTTTTAGATCAGAGTGCCAATTAATTAATAATATCTCATAGCCTTTCCACTGCTCGCATCCACAGAAAATGAAAACAACACTATATGTACGTTCCCAAATACCAAGGAAAAATGCTCCATCAAAACAGTAGCTATTCAACCAGCTGACTGCAAAACTGAACAAGCTTCTTTAGAAAACACTGTAACTTCCGCTTCTGCCATTAAGCTTAAAAGTAGTGCCTTCCTAACAGCCCGGACTCCAAACATCACTGAAAACAATGGGACGCATGCAGGTAATATACTGATGTTCCACATTACTGCTTATAAGATGTTGGATTTGCTATTCCATAATTTCATACCATTTGTACACCTCATACACTATAATTCTTCCATAAAAGCTGTGATTATGGAACAGGCATATTTCCAGGTTTTGGTAGACTGCATACAGACTATAGTGAATGCTAAGCTCTACGGAGTAAGTGTTCAAAACTGATAAACCACATCTGAATTCTCAAATGACACTACAAACTGACGATGACATTTCAAAGTCTTGAAATTCAGGTAATTGCCCATATCTACCTAGCAGAACTGGGGAAGGATCTTTTAAAAATTTCAGTTACTTCTTCCAAAATCACTGCTTTCTAGAAGCAGCTGTCTTCTTAAATGTGAAATAGTGAGCAATAATTTTACTCCTGCTTTCAACTGTGTTCAGTGTAAAGGAGACAGATGTGCCCATCCCATATTCTTTCAAAATTTCAGTCTCCTTAATTTTCTACCCATTTTGACGGTAATTCTATCATCACTGTAATATTTTAGCTTTTCTTTTGGTCAAGTCACTTTCTTCTTTCTCACATGCAAATTTCCACTCTTCCATACTGTAATGTTTTTTACTTCTTGCTTCTGACTAAAGCAGAAGAAATATTATTTTCCAGATACATACACAAACAGTACACAGCCACTGCTATACACTTCTTTTACCATAACAGCTAGATTGTATTTTAGCACAGGGGCCAGCACACAAAACCAGATTCTAAATAAAGACTCCTGGAAACTACAGTCTATTGAATTTTTTATTTTAAAAGAAGTACAATTGAAAGGATATGCCAAACAAAAGATGTAATATTTTAGGCTGCAGACATCATCACCAAACAGAAATTTAAGCCTGCGAAATAGAATTTGAAGTCAATTACTGTTTGGGTTTGTCTGGTTTTGTTTTGTTTGTTTTTTTTTTCCAAAACCTAATCTTGGAATTTAAATTTTGGAAAAATATCATTTTTTTAGTTTATATGCCCCCAGAATTTTTTCCAACTTTGAAGCTATTGTTTTTTATAAATATGCATGGTGGATATATATTGCTAAGAAATATAAGATGTACATGCATGTTTTGGTCAGGTGATGTGGCTAATTCCTCAAGAACATAACAATAAAACTCTACTAAAGCTTTGGACACACTCAGTAATTCCTCTATGATTGTTTATTTTGCGAGTTCCCAATTTAACTATGAAAAAATTCATACTAGAGTTCTTGCTGGCATTCCTCATGAGGATGATTCTTCCTTTTTTCCTGTTTGTTTTAAAGAGTTACCACTTCCTGGCAAAAGCTGGACCTTCCTAGCAGGTGTCCTAGGGTTTGTCCTAAGCATTACACTCCTGATTTTTATGGCTGCAAAATGCCCAACATGGTATCGCTATTTGATAAGCTACAGTCACCGTCATCTAGAAGAAAATGACTCGGAGATGTTTGAACAGGAATTCTCAGCTGACATGAGTTCTTTTCCTACATTATTGGATACAAACAATGAAGATCCAATTTCCCTTGAGAAAATTCATACATGTGTGCCTGGGGAAGATGGATTTATTGAGAATAAATACACTGATCCTTATGCAACTGAGGAGAGTTAATAATGTCTTAAGGATGAAGAACTGATTTCTCAAAACTGTAGTACACTTGTACTTCCGTATTATGCGACTTATGTACAATACAAAAGGAGGTTAAGCAGTCCATCTCCTCTCATCTTGACAAATTCATAACAAGGTTTGCTGCATGAATCATGAAGTTAAAAAAAATGTGGTGATGTGCATGCCTCAGTGCCACAATAAGTAGTTCAAGACATGCAAAAAGTACTCAGAATCCACCTTTCATAAAATCCTAATTGGTTACTTATGGCAGGGGGAGAGCTTACTGTATACTGCTTAATATGAACTCTTTACAAAGTAGCTTGTAAAGTTGGCATAATCACTAATGCTTTAATTGTGAGTAAGTCCAGAAAGGAAAAACAATTTCTCTAAAATGCTGGAGCAGATCATAGCCAGACTAGGGGCTGAATCCAAATCAGTGGTGTCCCAGCTCAGCAGGCTATTAAGCTAAACCAAAGCTATCAAAAGAACAGAGCATTTGTTGGGTTGTTTTCTTTTTCCTTTTTCTTTTTACCCAAATTAGCAGAGCAAGAAAGACCAACTGCTCCATTCCCTTAAGTGAGCCTACATACACTACAACAACAAGTTATCATTACTGCATACCCGATGCCTTTACTCCTTAGTTTGCTACTGAACCTAGTTTCTTCTTTTTATACTTATTTCCTTAACACTTAAAAATGCATTCAGGGATAAAATAGACACATTTGTGAGCTGCTGAAAACTGCAATTTTATTGAAAAGTGACTTACTATTACAAGGCAAATTGTTTTTTTAAAGTGCTTATCTATACATAGAATCTCATAGTTGAGATTGCTCTTGCTTGCAACAAGCAAGATATCTCTTTCTCCCGCACATCTCTGGTTCCTAAATTAAACATCTCAGAAACTCACCCTCTCAGCCTATAACTACACAAGCCATTCTCATGGTGTACAAATTGTTACTGCAAGCATATTGCTGTCATCTTCCTCTCCACAAGTCCCTACCTAACACAGGAAACTCAGTGATAGTTCCCATTTCTGCTTACTTTTTCCACTCTGGATTCCACAACACAACTCGCAAAACTCAGGTTCCCAAAAGACAGGAATCTCCACTGCCGCTTAAGTCCTCCTGGATGACATAGTAAGTATCTCCTCCAAGCAGTTAATCAGAAGAGTTTAAAGCTAGGAACCCAGCTGCGGTATGGCACTACTATACCACCCTGAAATTGCTCAGTTATCACATGTGGCATACACGGAATTGTTAAGGAACTTCTGAATCAGATACCACCTCAATTTTGCCAAGTTTGGTTATGATTTTAACAGCTTTGGAGAAACATACACTTCATGTACTCACGTTTGTCTTTCTGTGAAAATTTTATCCACACTCTGAGTGTCTTGGTCATTCTGAACCTTTAACTTAAAAAAAAAAAATTCTGATATAATATACAGTAATAAAGATACATGTTCTATATATAAATTTGAAAAGTTTACTTTGGAAGAGAAGAAGCAGCTCAGAATGCATTAGAGGAAGGAGCAGCAGAGGCCACTTGCTCCAGAGGGTTTTCACAGTTGATACTGAGCAAAGGCCGTCTGAAAGTACAGTCTTCTACTGGAAACCAAAGGAAGTAAAAAGGCATCTCTATGTTTAAAAAATCTAATCAAGTTTGTTACAAATCAAGTCACTTACTGTGGGATCTATTCCTGCAACATTTAGTAAAATACTGTTTAAGTCTACAGGCATGATGAAAATGTAACACTTGCAAAGCATTCTTTTCTTTATGACACAGACATTGTGACTTTATTGTGCAATCAAATGCGGGGGGGGGAATGTTGTTTTGACCAAAATAACGTACTCTAAAATCAAACTAGTTTCTTTTGCTTATGGACAAAGTTATCCTAAGAAATGGAACATGCTTAATGCCACTTGTGTCTTAAGACTTAGAGGAACACTCTATCTGTATTAGAAAATAAAGAAAGGCAAATGAGAGCTCATTGATTTTGTGGTTATATTTATTATTTAATAAATATTTAATACTTATAACATGGGAGTAATTTAAAAGGCTGAAGAAACAATATAACTATCTTTCCAGAAGACCGGGCAGCTTTACAAGGCAGTGCAGTCTAATGAATTTGCCTTTCATAAGACTAGTAGTGTTCCATGTTCCCAAGTCAAATAAAGAACATATCTTAACAGTCAAAATTTGGGTTGGGACAACATCCTTCTCAAATCTAAACCATAGAAAAATATCATGGGCCTGTTAATGCAACACTTCAGACAACTGACTCACTGCAAACATGTTGCCCATGGTTTGTTTAACTTGGAAAAATGGGTAAGTTTTAAATTAGTGCTATGCCATTTTAGATACATTGTACATTCAAAGTTCCAAGAATGTAACACACCATTTCACCCTTCAAACATAGCTTATATCCTATTTCTTACCATATTGTAATCGTGAATCACTTCTGCCATATCTGTACTAGTATTAAGTATATCCACAACCTGAAATGAGACAGAATTCCAACCCATTAATGCTCTCCTTTTGTTTTAAATTACACACAAAAAAATCAGACAAGTAAGTAGTAACTCACAAAGCACTTACAAAAACACAACAATTTTGTGTTATTGCAAATGGAAAAAAAAATGATGTGGGAATCTGAATAGATTACATGCAGTTTTAAAATCACAGAATCATAGAATGGTTAGGGTTGGAAAGGACCTTAAGATTATCTAGGTCCAAGCCCCTACCCATGAGCAGGGATGCCTCAGAGTACACCATGTTGCCCAAGGCCTCGTCCAACCTGGCCTTGAACACTGACAGAGATGGAACATCTACCACTTCCTTGGACAAGCCATTCCAGTGCCTCACCACCCTCACAGTAAAGAACTTCTTCCTTATATCTAAACTGAACTTCCCCTCTAAGTTTAAACCCATTCCCCCTTGCCCTATTGCTACAGGCCCTAATGAAGAGTCCCTCTCTGGCACCCCTGTAGGCTCCCTTCAGATACTGGAAGGCTGCTATGAGGTCTCCAAGCAGCTAAACAGCCCCAACTTTCTCAGCCTGTCTTCATATGGGAGGTGCTCCAGCCCCCTTATCATCCTTGTGGCCATCTTCTGGACTTGTTCTAACAGCTCCATGTCCGTCTTATGTTGAGGACACCAGAACTGTACACAGTACTCCAAATTTTCAGAAATTATTGTCATTATATGTAGCTGTACATAACCCACAAATGCTATGCTGCAGTAATTTCTTAAATCCATATGCAACTGCTTCTCCTAATGTATAGTACACTTTTTTTCTTTTATGATTTCTTTAGTTTCCACAGTTTCACTTTCCAATAACTGAAATTATTGAGGCAGAATTAACGAGTGTATTTTCTTATTAATACTGAGGTGGGACTAAGCAATGTATTTTTACAGAGAAAAGTTAATAAAAAAGATGCTGAAGCAATACAAAGCAAACAAGATAGGGAGAGCATTCAGTATCATAAGTTGATAGCAGCATACCATGTTGTAGTCTGCTAGCTGACCTTGAAATTCTTTGATTTCTCCAGCTAGAGCCTCTGCCCTAAATATAAAACAAAATCAAACTTAAGACTTGTACATATAAAAATAAAATAATGAAAAGAAAAAAAAAAAGATATTACTTAGTGGTTCCTTGAAGGCAGCACAATACCTGAGAATAGTTTTGTTACTGAGAAAGTTAGCACTGCATTAGCTGCAACATCTCACCTTTTTTCATATGACAAGTAGACAGATTTCTCTTGCTTGTACATTTCTACTTCTTCCTGCAGCTTGTTAATTTCTGTTGTTAGTTCACTTGTTTTGCTTCTGCAAAAAAATAAGCAAATATTGGAATGTACAACTAAAACACATAATAGAAACTGTGTTTTACTCTAGCTGTGCAATCAGTATCTCTTTCTCACACTGCATGATGTTTCAAATCAATATTTCAAAGAAGAGCTGTGGAAGTGAGTAAAAAATACGACTGTTTCTAGCAGATAAATTAGTAAGTAGTTGTTAGAAAACCTGGATATGAAATAAAAGACTTTAATTAGCTGTGTCCCTGCTGGTGAAATGTAAATTATTCTCAAATGGACAGGTAAAAAGACCACAGTATCATGGTATATATCATAGTATTTCACAGAGTATGGATATCATCCATATGTAAAATTATGTATTTTAGGACTGATCATTCAATACTGCAATATGATCAACTGACAAAATAGCCTTGTATACAGTACAGTTTCTGCTAGGCCTTGACTTTGTTAGCATTAGCTCAATGTATTATCCAAGTAAACCACCTGAAATGTACACTACAAAATGCTTAGTTTGTGATGTGACTTCTTCCAAATGCAGCTATCAGACCTATCAAGCATTACAGGTGGAAGCTCAAAATCACTGATCCTTTTTTACTAACGCTGTGGGAGTGCATACGATTTAGCAAGTCTGATCACAAAATGTCAAAGGCATCCACTTGGACTTGAACATAAGCATAAAATTTCCTCCCTCCTGCACAATGACCATACCTCTTATAAGAGAACAGATTTTATTGTAAGTGAACACCACTTATCCCATGCTCCTGTTAAGCACAATAAATTTCATGTCAGAAAGCGAACAGAGCATTAAACCTCCTGCAGTTTTAATGTGCTCTTAAGACATACCTCAGCAGACCCAGGTAATATGTTTTATCCATTATCTGTCTCTGAGGACCTGACAAAGGACAGTAAGATGACATTTTGTTAGAAAACAATTAATGTTGATGAAGTGTAAATTATGAAAATTTTTTGCAGAATTTAGAGGCAGAGAACTGCCATCTTCTCAGAGTTCTTAAAAAGATAGTACCTCATTATAACAAATCAAAGCAGAAATTAATTTCACACTGTTGCGAAGATAAACATTACTTTTTTAGCTGTACTAATAGTTACTACATAACACAGTATTTTAATTATTCTGCAGTGATGAAAGAAGACATAATCTGTCTTCTTCTATGCTTCTGAATGATTTTTAAAGACAGCTCAGGCACAGAAAAGGCTTTGTCATCTATGATTGCCAAGAGCAAAGAAAATAACAGGGATGTTTTAATCTTCCTTTCCTTTCTCCTACTCCTATTATTCACAGCTATTTACTCGGCACTTTGTACAGGAATGAAAAAGTTGCCTTTAGAAACCTACATAGTCCTTTAAAATGTCTGCAGACACCTTGATAGCTACTTTCAGTAAAAAAATACCTTTCATTGCAGTTTTCATTCCACTTAAACCATGTTGAGTCACTGGACGGTCTGCAACTTTAATCTGAGATGATAAGACTCCTCCAGTAGCTGAAGGGCCACCACGAGAAACAGGTCTTGATGTACTAGGAGGCATCTATAAAAAAAGGACCAAATAACCAAACTACAAACCTCCCAACACTGAATTATGACTTTATTATCCTTATGCAACTGTCAAAGCAACTGAAAACTTCAGTTAGTCTCTATACTATTCCTGTAAGAATCTTCTAATACTTACATCTCAGACAAAGCATTAGTCAAATGTCTGCTGCAAAAGGGTAAGAAATTACTTTTGAACAACTTTTCATTGTTCCCTCTGTCTGCAACATTAACGCTATTAAGGTCTCCCAGCTGAACTTTTGATGCAAGAGTTCTCTTGACTCCTTTCAGGCAAAACTGGGAAAGGAAACAAAACCAAAAACTCTCTACAAAACTTAAATCTTAAAAATTCTTCCTGAGAAACTATCACTCCAGTCACAGTACTAAAAATAAAACAAAAACAAAACACAACAAAGCAAACAAACAAAAAACCCTATCAAAATGATAAAAATCTAAATATATCAAGTTTTGTTTGGTTTTTTTTTTTAACATACCCCTGTTCCTATTCTGGTTGCTGATGCAGTCCTTGATGAAGTGGTAGGCCTTGTGGTCAACCCTATTCCTGCTCTTGAAGAAGGACGAGCTATTGGAGGTCTGTGACTGCTGGCCATATTTATTTCTTTTTGAACTTCTTTCTGGAACAATGGATAGAAATACTCCTTTATTTTGCACAAGGTCTTTTAAAAATATCATGCATCAACTCTATAAAGCTTAATTCTTCCCCCTGTCAAAAGGAGTTTAATTTTCTTTAAAAATCTGCAAAGCACTTCATTACTGGAAAAGCATGGTACGAGACAGATAGTGCTCAGAAGGGACCACAGAAGATCAATGAGTAAGGAGAGACAGCAGTGCCTTTTCAGTCCCAAGTGCTTACTCAGTCCTCAGGGGGTACTGTTAAAACAGATGACTCCTCCTAATTCTTGCTGCACTTATTGTTTCGGCATCTGCCCACAGAATGCAAGTCTCTCATGAAATAAACTGGAAGTGAACAGCTGTTGTCAATACCCATCTGGGTTATCTGGGGACAGTCCTTCAGGCATCACCAGCCACCAACACAAACCCAGAACACACACCCCCTGACAAATCGTAGCAGCTTTCACCAGCCCCTGAGGAGCAACGCCACGGCCATAGTACATAGAAACTGCTCTTGAATGGCTGAGGCTATCAGGCAGTGGATCAGACGGGCCTGTGAGATGGTGGTACTGCTGGCCGTGACCTAAAAGGGCAGAAGTGCCGCAGTTCCCCCGGGGTCGACAAAGACCCTCCCCCAGGCGCGCTGAGGGCTTCTGGAGCTACAGAACCCCGCGGAGCCGCAGGCGGGCGTGGACCCCCTCCTCTCACCGGAGTCCCGGGTCGCCATGAACTCCCCACACACCACACCGCTGGTATCGCAGCAACTCCACAACCAAGCGGCGCCGCGCCAGAGATATCGCGAGATTTAGAGAGCTCACCCCGGCCTACGCAGGCTTGCAGTTCGCAGGACTACAGCTCCCAGAATGCCTCGAGAAGAAAGTGTAGTGCTGTTTCCCGGCGCTGGGGCGCGCTGCCTGCAGGGACATGGAGTCTCCTCGCCTGCCTCTGTCGTGCCTGCTGATACTTCTTCCGGCGCGGCGCCCGGCGTTTTCCGTCAGTGGGGGTGGTTGCTGTGTCAGAACGCCTCGGCTGCCTCCGGCCATGGCGGGCAATGGTGGCGTGTACCGGCTTCGCTGCTCCCTGCTGGGGCACGGGCAGGACGTGCGGGGTCTGACCCGCAGCCTGTTTCCGCCGGGCGGTTTCGTGTCCGTCTCCCGGGACCGGACTGCGCGGCTCTGGGCTCTTGACGGGTGAGTGCCGGGCCGCGGCCCTTGTCCACTGAGGCACCGGTTCTGGGCGGCCGCTGCGGGTTGTGCTATGCGGAAGGAAGAGAGCGGACGTGCGGCTTTGGGAGCCCACTTACTGCCCCGAGGTCTTGCCCGCTCCTGCGACCCGGCGGGGTCGGCGGGGCTGTGGCGGCGGCGTGTGCCTGTGGCGGCGGCGTGTGCCTGTGGCGGCGGCGGTGGAAGCACGTTCGTCGGAGACTTCCCGATGGGTTTGTGAGTGGCCGCGGCTTTGCCGCTCGCACGCCTGCTTTGGGAGAAGGTCGGGGATGCTCAGGCAGTTAAGTGAGTGTCGGTGTGTTTAGCGTGCTTTGCAGGCGCCAGTGATGTCCGTGAATCTGTGCGTCTTTTCTCCGCGTGGTGTTTATGTTGTTTCCACCTCTTGGTATTCAGTGCCAAAGTAATCCTGCTAAGTAGCAATGTTGCATTTTTGACAGTAAGGCAGTATGCTTTGAGTATTTTTTAAAGTCCCTTTTCTAGCTCTGGCTGAGCAGACTTTGGACATAGAAAAGAATGTGAATCATGACCTGCACAGAAGATTTAAATACACAAACAGGAATACTGGAAGAGGAAAAAAAAAAAACAAAACAACCCACAAAACAACACCCAGCATTAGCGTCTCCTATTTTCATGTTGTGCAGGGTTGTCTTCTACGGGATTTGTCTTCTTGAATTCACTCAGTGAATTTTTCAGGATATCACTGTGACCAGAAGAGGCACTGCTAAGAAGTGTTAATAGGATATGGGGATGTGTAGGGCACTGAACACGGGACATATCTCCTTACTAGTCTATAATTCCGAATTGTGAACTGCAGTCTGAATTTGCTAGACATGGATGTTGTTTCCACTGCTGTCCTGTTAGTGGAGAAGCTGCTACCTGAGCACTCACACACCATTCAAGGAGTTGCACACACACCAATCGAGGCTTTACTGCTGGGACCAGAGTCCCTCTGAGTCATGGGTGGCCCTTCCAACTCCTTGCTCACCACACCCGAACCCTCCCCATCCTTCAGGCTCACTGCAAGGTTTCCTGCTGCAGAGTGTCAGCTTTTCGATTCCAGTGAGAAATAATTTAATAAAGTGGTACAGCTCCGTGCTGGTGTCTCTGAAGAGGGACCTGAGCAAAGAAATCCCTGGGCAATTAGATCCTTAAGATCTGTACACCCACTCCTCACGCGCCTTTGTAGTCCAGTTGTGAGTTTTTGTTTTTGTCTGGGGTCTCCCAACACTTTACAGGACTCTGTCTCTGCCTTCATACAGGCAGCCTGTTAACTGTTCTTATTTTTTGAGTTGCAACTTCTGCTGATGTGGCAGCCTTCTTGTCTTCTGGTTTGTGCTTGTTGTGCACCTTCTGGAGCATGGAGCACTAAAAAAAAAAAGTCCTAGGCCTAGGATAAAAATTACTTGGCAACAACTAAAATACCAGTGTGCATTCTTCCCATACTAAGCACAAAAACCAGCACTATACCAGATTACTAAGAAAACTAACTGTATTTCAGCCAGAAGCATATCTGTGGAAAAGCCCAAAGCTTATGGCCCAAGGCTTTAGTAAATCTAGCTGTTCATGCTAAGCAAACAGCATACTAAACCACACAATACCAGAACTCTAAGTGACTCAAACTATTTAAAACTTACTTATTTAACCTAAATAACTAATATCTCAGAAAGCTTCCAGTGAAACAGAGATAATAGGCAAATGCATCTGAACGTATGTGTTCAAATGTAGCTCTGGAGTTGAGGGAGAGGAACACTAATCTCATTAAGTGTGTCCTCGCAAGGGGAAGAACTTGTTAAATTGCTTGGAAACTTACTGCAGGAAAGGAGGTCTAATTCCAACCCATAATTTTTGATGGCTGTGTGAGGAAGACATGAGTAACTTACACAGAGTCATAGCATTGGTGGTTATTATCTCTCTGAAGACTCTGGGATTACAGTTAGGCAGAGTTCAGTCAGTAAACAGACTGCTGTGTGTTATTTTTGTTTTACAAGAAGTTACCTTCATTTGTTCTCTGTGCCTTCAGCAGAGAAATTTTAGAATTTAAAAGAGTATCATGATTTCTGTGCATATTCCAAGCATTTCAAACATTACAGTCTGATATGATATATGTTGTTTGATGGTTTTGTTTTCTTTTTGGAGGGGGATGTGTGAGGGGAAGGAAGAAACAAACGAAAAAAAAAACACAAACAAGCAAACCCCACTGCAGTCCACACAGTTATTGTGTGGGAATAAGTAGCTTTTTCCAGTTAGTACTAACTGTTGAGGATGGACCATGATGAAGAGATGAGTGGTGCTTGAATCAGTTATAATCTATTTAATTATTAAACATCTACCATGCTCCTAATTAAGTGCCAATGATTTGGCAGGCAGTAAAATTCATTCGTTTAGGTACTCTCATATTTTAGGCTATGTTGGGATACATAGTTAAAGCTTGAGACAGCAATAGATTTCAAAAGGCAAACTGTAACTGCTTCTTATCAAATTGAACATAGTGTTTGCCAGTGAGCAAAGACAACCAAAACTAAGTCCTTCCAGGCCTGCCATGGAAGCTTTAAATATTGCATAATGGGTGGAATGCTGGGATATAACTTTTCTCTTAAGCTTTTCATTCTTTCTAAGTCATCCAGAGTTTTTATTCAGTGCAGTGCAAGCATAGTTATTAATTCAAGAGTTGGAGTATAAAACATCTGCTGTTATTCAGTGCCTCAAATAAGTGCTGTTTCTGTTATGACTCTGAACTGATTACCGCTTATGTTTAGTCTTAACAGGAGGTTTACTGAAATCCACTGTATGAGTGGCCACTCAAATTTTGTATCCTGCGTATGCATCATACCTCCAAGTGAACTCTATCCTCGTGGACTGATTGCAACTGGTGGCAATGATCATAATATTTGCGTTTTCACAATTGACAACCCAGCTCCTCTTTACATCCTTAAGGGTCATAAGAACACAGGTATGTTCTTATAATTTTATTTTGGAGTTTGTTGCATAAAAGCTAGCATAATTTGTTACAGAAGAAATGAAGTTAAACAACTCAATTTTGATTAATGTTTAGCACAGAAAACTACTTAATTATTGCCTCTGCAAATAGTATTTTATAATCACAGTTCATGCAGTGACAGTTCATTGGAAGGGCTTCTGAGTTTCACTGATGAATGCTTGAGCTTTTAAATGGCAGTTTACAGAATTGTCTTGAAAACACAGTCTGTCACCTGGTGTGTGATAGCCAGTTCACAGGCATAGCTGAGATGTTTGTTCATTGTTGATATCTGTATTTTGAGGATGAAACAGTCTTTAAGGAGTCTTTCCTGTTTAGAGATATATTAGCCCTGTTTCTTAAACAATCTATGCAAGGCCAAAGCCTTCTCCCCTGCTGTGAGCTCTTTCCATTAGTCAGTACTGTTGTTCTTGGGTCATCCTGAAATTTTAGGAGGCCCTTGTTATTTGTTCAGGCTTTTCCATAGTAACAAAGTTCCATTTTTTAACTCTATGTCTACATGACATAAGTCCCATTTTTTAAACTATATGCCTACAATAGAATTACCTTTTTGCTTAGAGTTGCATGTTTTAAGAAGCAATTTAGCAGTTAAGAGCATTTAATTTAAAATGGTTAAATGAAGAGCAGCTAATTTAGCTCTCCATTTATTAAGCTTAATTTTTATGTCAAAGTTGATAGAAGTAGAAAAAGTCAGATTCCTAAGTATCTTCTAAAATAAAAGATTTCTCTGCCCATTTTTTTAACCTAGACAGGGATCTAATATTAATTGATGCTTTAAATACATAGTAACGAATAAAAGCTCACTGCAGAAATTTCATCTCTCTTTAGTCAGGTCAGTGCAACGTGTGACGTATTAAACCAACTTTGTATACCTTCTTTTGAGCTATATAAAAGAAGATTCAGCAATTTTCATATTAGCATACCAAGTTTTGCATTTTGTGAGCTGATCTAATATTTAACAGACGTTTGAATTGTCTTATCATTTAATTATTAGGTGTCAAAAAAAACATTTAGAGTCTTGGAGATTTTGAGGGGTTTTTTGTTTTATTTTTTTCCCATTTGTGTTACTGAGTGGCTGTGGAGCCTAGTTCAAAAATACCCTGCACTTTCAAAGAGCACTTAAAATGTATTTTTGTATTATAAACCTCCTGTATTATATTTTATTATATGTGTATTATTTTTGTATTATAAACCTATTCTGAGAGAATAATGTCATTGTGTAAGGAGCCGTGGAATAGCTTGTGTACTTTATGAGAAACATAGGATGGATGGTTAAAATACTGTGACACATTATCTCCAGAGCTGGGGGGAAAAAAAAAAAAAAAAAAAGGAGGTATTTTAGGCATGGTATAGATTCCACTACAAAAGAAGTATTTGTAGCAATTTTTACAGTAATGTAAAATTACATTAATTGTAAAATTGAGTGTTTCAAAGTGGGAGGAAAAATGACAAGGTACTCTTGACAAGTGGCAGTGTAGAATACTGTCCAGTTCTCAGTGTGGAGTCAGAGAAGGAAGAAACGTAAGGCCATACTTTCCTTCAATGAACAGTTAGGTGTACAGAGTACTCTATGACTTAACTCTTTTTGTAAACTTATTAGGAAGCCATATTATCACTTCATTTTTACACTTATGTATTACTGGAGCATTTGCAGATTAACTTTTTGCAAAGTCTTTAAATGTTGCCACAGTTTCTTGGTAGTAGTATTTTGCCTTCCAAGGGGATGAGCTAAGTATTTTTTTGTAAGAGATCTTGCTTTTTTTGAGGAAGGACATAAATTAATTCATCATGTTTATGAAATCTTGTCTTTCTCTGTAATCTTAAAGCTAAACCTTTGCATTAATTCTGTTTCTTGACTAGTTATCTAACTTGCTTTTCAAAATATCATAGTCTGAGGAGATCTAATAATAAGAGAAATTTAACAATATGAACGGGTAAAAGATGTGAAATTTTGTAATCTAAAGTGAACAGATTCTTAAGAACCTGCTTCCTAGGTTGCAATGCAACTACAATTCTACTCCTCAAGACTAAATATGCTACTAACACCAAGTAAATGTCCTTAAATAAATCTTTTTAAATTGCTGGTATGCGATTGGCGACAGTGTACTTGTCAGTGCTAATTCTAATCTTCATTCCAGTTTGCAGCCTTTCATCTGGGAAATTTGGCACGTTATTAAGTGGATCATGGGATACAACGGCCAAGGTTTGGTTGAATGACAGATGTATGATGACATTACAGGTATGAAGTTCCTCTACATGAAGATAAAGTAAGTACTCTGAATTTGATTCTGACAAGTCTAACAATGTCATTTTGCAGGGTCACACAGCTGCAATATGGGCAGTGATAATACTGCCTGAACAGGGATTAATGTTGACTGGTTCAGCTGACAAAACCATTAAACTGTGGAAGGCAGGCAGATGTGAAAGAACATTCACTGGTAAGCGTTGCTGCAGTTGGTAATTTCATCAGGGTCAAATGCTAATTTAAAAAATCTGACAAAACTGTAGATAGATTGAACAATGTTCAGGCAGGATTTTTAAAGACCCTTCATTTGTATGGCCAGAAATCGCATCACTTTTAAAAGAAATAATTTTTTTTTCCAGAGAATAATGAGCAATTAATTGTTTTCTTTCTTTTTTTTTTTTTTTTTTTAACTGCTCCCATAATGAAGATTGTCAGGATTTAGATGTGAGCTAAACAGAAATGGTATACTGCTGCTAATGGAAAGACAAGATGCATTAAAAGTTTTCCTTTTATTTTGTAAAGGACATGAAGATTGTGTGAGAGGTTTAGCTATTCTCAGTGAAATGGAATTCCTTTCCTGTGCTAATGATGCTACTGTTCGAAGATGGCAGATATCTGGCGCATGTCTGAATGTGTATTATGGACATACAAATTATATATACAGCATCTCTGTCTTCCCTCAGTGTAAAGGTAGGATTATTTTTGTGACTAGAATCCAAAATTCTTCCAAAATGAAATGACAGAGTAGGCATTCTGTAGTTCTGCAGAGCTGCCACAACTAAAGAACTTGGGTAGTGTTTACTTCTTTATTTACAATTATTTCCAATTAATTAAAATTTAATCGTAAATAATTGAAAAAAAGACTATGATTGACTCCAGATCGCACCCCTGGCAGAATTGCTCTGGTAGTAGGTGAGATGAAAGGTCCTGGGTTAGGCCAAATTATAAGGCTTAAGGGAAACTTCAGCCAAGTGATAGGCAAAACTATCATCCAGTTTGTCACCTGTTTTTGAAGTACATTATAAATAGTTTAAGAATTTTATATGTAGGGCTTAGTTGTGTTTGTTTTCAGAGTTAGAGCTTTAGAAGTTCAGAGCTAACTGTAGCTGGCAGTTGCAGAAGAAATGCAAAGTCGGTGAGCTTTGTGTGATATATGGGTTGGCTTTTGAACAAGGAAAGTGCGTGCATATTGGTGGATGTGCATGTAGTAAATCTCCTATGCCTTATCATTCTTCACTGAGGAGTTTATAGACTTCTAAGAGTGCTTTATTATTACTGCATGTTTCCTGAAAAAGTGGGCCTACCTTGCAAAAACCTGAATTTAAAACAAATGCTAAATTATGCAAGTACAGTGCAAGATAAAACACTGATGGTTACAAAATTTTTCAAAATTCTCTATTTAAATTTTTGAAAGGATGAAGTAATCTTGTTTGTCCTGATCATAATTTCATTCCCTGTTTGGCTGCTTGGGCAGCAAGGTGTGCACTTCATTATTTTTTGAGAAGACAACTATGAGGTGGCTTCCTTTTAGCTCTCTTTTTGCAGTTGAAGAAGACTGTAGATAGGTCCTTCACTGTTCTAATCTTTAGATACCCAGTTGCAGAATGGCATCTAGTATCACAGTACACTAAATATATACTTTAAAAAAATTTATTTCTTTTCAGGTTTTGTGACTACTGGAGAGGATAGATCTCTTAGAATCTGGAAGAAAGGGGAATGTGCTCAAACAATCAGACTCCCAGCTCAGTCTGTATGGTGCTGCTGTGTGCTAGACAATGGTGACATTGTAGTTGGTGCAAGGTATCTGGGTTTTACCTTCTGTATTTTTTTAGATCTAAATCTGCAAGCCCTAGATGAAATCAAAAGCATCACTGTGGATATCAGTTTCATTAATATTTTAAAATGCAGCCATCAAAGTGTGTATGGGGATTAAATTTAAACATGCTATCCTTCATCCAAAAAATCATTTTTTTATGTGAATCTCAGAGGTAGAGCGAGTTCTTCAGGCATGTGGTAAATCATGAATAGACTGAGTATGAAATTAAGAGTACTCTATAAAGACCCCTTGTGATAGGTATATCATACCTTGATTTTTAGATTATACTGCAGACAGGGTTACCTGCTTAAGTCTTTCTCTGGGTGTTTTTAACATTAGAGCTAATTTGTTTCATACAAACAGTTGGGATGGGTTAGAAATAGTAGTTTCTTAAGACATAAAAGTCACTACTAGAATGTATGTGTTAATTTTGACATTTAAAATAGTATTTTTTATTTGAATCTTCTCTCTCCATGCAGTGATGGAATTATAAGAGTGTTTACAGAGTCTTCGGAACGTACAGCAAGTGCTGAGGAGATTCAGGCTTTTGAATATGAGCTTTCTCAAGCATCTATTGACCCTAAAACTGGTGATTTGGGAGATATTAATGCTGATGACCTTCCTGGAAGAGAACATCTCAAGGATCCTGGTAAGTTCCTATATTTATGTTAGAGATGCCTCCAAATCTTGGTTCTGAGATACTAAAACTTCCCATAGTTTCCAAAATTAAGGCTTTGATCACTTTCATTAGAATTGTTGGAGAAAACAGCTTAATTCTGCTCTACTATTTTTTCAATCATTCTTTGGAGGAAAGACTATAGTTTAATTATATTTATTTTTGTAGACTGAAACGGTAAAAATGACTTCTTTTATGAGATAATTTAGAAAAAAAGTGGAACTTGGGATGCCGCAATGCCTTCAATATGTTTTGGATCCATTATGCCAGCTGTGCCAGTAGTATATGAGGCAGTTACATAATTTGCAAAAGGACTACTGAATGTGGAAATTTTTTCCTAAAAGGAAAGTAAATGCAAATTTTCTGCTTTAGATTTCAGTTTGAAAAACAGTCTCGATTGACTCAGTTCATGCTTTCTGGGTAGTTGGGAGATTACTGAGAATACACTGGGAGCAGGTAGCTAAGATTACTCTTAAATACACAAATACTTTTTCCCAAGGCAGAGTAAGCAGTGACCTCAGGTCTTGACTCTGGTCAGCAAGTGGCGTCTTAGTCATATGCTTTCTGTCTTGTTAGATCATGGGTGATGCCCTTCTGTTAATTATAATTTCCCTGGGAAATAGGTAAACTTTTGAAATGCTTGACTTGGATTGCTCTTGCAGTTTAGTTTGGTGGCAGATACCATCACTAATAACTGTAAAATGACGTTGTCAGTGTTTTTGCTATTGCGACATGTAGTACTGTGCCAGTTTTGGCTGGGGTAGAGTTAATTTTCTCCATAGAAGCTGGAAACAGTGCTGATAATTCGGGGATGTTTTTGTTGATGCTGAGCAGTGCTCATACAGAGTCAAGGCCTTTTCTGCCCCTCACCCCACAATCAAGGAGGCTTGGGGTACACCAGAAGCTGGGAAGGGGACACAGGTGGGACAGCTAACCCCAGCTGGCCTAAGGGATATTCCCTATCATACAATTCCATTCTCAGCATTTAAAGCTGGGGGAAGAAAGAGGAAGGGAGGAGGGGAGATACATTTCAGAGCAATGGCATTTTGTCTTCCCAAGTCTCCATTACTTATGATGGAGCCCTGCTTTCCTGGAGATGGCTGAACACCTGCCTGCCCATGGGAAGTGGTGAATGAATTCCATGTTCTGCTTTGCTTGTGTATATGGCTTTTGCTTTACCAATTAAATTGCATCTCAACCTAGAAGTTTTCTCACTTTTATCATCCAATTCTCTCTCTATCCCACTTGAGGAAAGTGAGTGAGCAGCTGGGATTAAACCACAAGTATCTTGTTAGTTCCTTTGTTGTGTCTTGAAATGTCAGTGAACTATCTTTTCATCTTTAGATTTGAGCGGTATTTGAAGACGTTTTTACCTCCTAAAGTAGATCATATTCTTGAATGTGTTCAAAGTCTTAAACGCTTCTGTCTACAGGAACAAGAGATGGGCAGACACGGCTTATTGAAGATAATGGGAAAGTAGAAGCTTATCAGTGGAGTGTTAGTGAAGGAAGGTGGATAAAGATTGGCGATGTTGTTGGTTCTTCTGGAGCCACACAACAAACGTCTGGAAAAATTTTATTTGAAGGAAAGGTACATGCAAACTTTAATTGTTTTATTTCTTCCTAAGTAAAATGCCTAATTTCCTATTAAAAATTATTCACATATTTGCTTAAATGAAATATAATCTAGAAAATAGGTATTTGTTGGTACTTTTTTGTCTTTTTTGATCTGTTAAAACTCAGAGGTGTAACTGGGTACTGCTTCATACGTTACTTCTGAAACAGTGGAGAGGAATTATTTTGGAAAAAGGTAAACTGTTAGAGAAATTACCAAGTTCTCTAACATTCATTGCTAACACCCTGAAAAGTTACTTTTAACTTCCTTTTTAGAGGAAGTGAATTGTACAATTTATAATGGAAAGCTTACATAAAGTATTAGGCACCAGGCTTTCTGTGCCCCTTTTCTATAGTAACTTTTGAGCCTAAAGACAGGTAAGTTGAAAAATGTTTCCTTTACTGAAATATGCACAGAAAAGACTTGTCTGGTGCCACCACAGAAGGAAAGCCTTTGAGATACTAATTTTCTCTCTCATATGTTTTAAAGAAATCTTAGGAATTTGTTATTTTCAAGTATTAGAAGCATGCTTTTAATACTGAAGTTTTATGAGGCATCTAACTGCCCTATAGCTTTGCAGGCAGGCAGAGCTGTTCATGAGAATTACCTGATGTATCTATTACTTTGTAATATATATCTGCATATGCATTATCGTGCTATATTGTTCTACTCTGCTCTTCTTGAGACAGAGAATTCTGCAAAACACAGGATGTGGTTTCAGTACTTTTTAATTGCAGCCCATGTAGGCAAGTATTATTGCTACAATTTGCAAGTAGCAGTGTTAAAGTTTTCAGGCTTAGCCCTGGTTGATTATTGGTCTGTGTTTGATACATCCTCATGTAATAACTGCTGACAAACTTCTGTTTTAATTTTTATTCTTATTCTTCTTAAAGGAGTATGACTATGTTTTCACTATTGATGTAAATGAAAGTGGGCCTTCCTACAAACTGCCATATAACATCACTGATGATCCTTGGCTGACTGCGTACAACTTCCTGCAAAAGAATGATCTAAATCCTATGTTTCTGGATCAGGTGGCCAAGTTTATTATGGACAACACTAAGGGACAAACACTGAGTACAAGTTCTGAATTTTCTGATCCATTTACAGGTAAAAATTTTAAATTTGAATGATGACATCAGTCGTTTCTCCCGGTTTTGTGTCATCAGCAAACTTGCTGAGGGTGCATGCTGCCCCATCATCCAGATCATTAGTGAAGATATTGAACAGGACTGGATGTAGTACTGACCCTTAGAGTGCATCACCAGTGTCTGGCCTCCAGCTGGATACTGTGCCACTCCTTACCACTGACTGGGCCTTGTTCTTCAGTCAGTTTCCAATCCACCCCTCTGTCTGGCCAGGCAGACTGCAGCGTCATAGCTCTTGTGCTTCTTGTACAGGACTTCATTGTCTTCAGATGACTGAGAGCAAGGCCCAGATAGATCTGACAAGGCAAATATGAAAACCTGACAAATTTCTGAAGTTATTTGTCAGAACAAATCTTGAAAAATTTGGTAATCAAGCCAGTTGTATTTTTTAAGTCTAGTCTTTTTTTTTTTTAATTTTTTCAGTGGGAGAAAACACCAGTTTTCATAGTAGTCCAAGAAGCGGCCAGCTGCTCTTAAGGCAGTTCATAATATACAAAAATGTAGCTAGATAATGAACTGAAACTGAGTGAAATACATAAATTAGCCTTTTCCAGGCAAGAACAAGTTAATTACTGATGAGCTGAACCATGTTAATTAATTATATCCTGCTTATCATATTTACAAAATAAACCACTTGTTTCAACTAGTTTCACAAAGAAGTTGGAAATAAAATGTCATCACAGTAATTGAGCTAAATCTCCTTTCTTCTAATGAACTAGAAATAAGAATAAAGGCAAACCAGGTGCAGATGTAACTCATAGAGCTGCAGTCATCTGAACTTACATATTTTGATCTGGCTGTGTCCAAAGGTGTAATATATATGCTCCAGAAAACAAATTTCTGACCCTCAAATAATTAGGGGGAATTTCCTCATAATCAGGGAGCATATATGTGGATAGGATCAGATTTCTTATAATACCACAATAAACAGTAAGACTTATTTGTCAAGCTGAATTTTTGAGCTGCTTCTGTCTGAAAACTATTGACATTTTAGTAACATCAAACTGTGTAGCAGTCATTGCTTTTCTTACTGTTTCACTAGGTGCTGGACGTTATGTTCCAGGCTCTGCATCTGGATCAAGTACAGTACCTGGGGCAGATCCATTTACAGGTAATGCAAAATTCGTAATCTGTCTTGCAAGCATTTAAGATACATTTGTTATGGTGTTCAGTTGCATTCAGTTTTAGACTCCAGATGACTGTTTCTCACAGTTCTCTGTTTGGGGCGGTAGTTTGGGACAGACCGATAAGGTGGACATAGACCCTGCCACTGTCAAAATATGTCCAGATCTGTTTGCCAGAGGACAGCCTTCTGCTGTCTGGTCTGCCTCGTTGTCACTCTGTCCTTTACAGCAGAGGAGTAAGGTCTTAAACCTTGTGTTTTGTCAAACTCTTATATGCATGGCCAACATGGGAATGGGTATATTCACAGAAGTACTTTTCCTTATTATTCCTTCTTTTGTAGTTTCCACCCTATGTTTTAGATTCACACCCTCCCTGGCATAGCTAACTTAATGACCTCCTTACTAGTTCAGCAAACCTGTTGGAAAAGACATTCCAGCCCTGCATTGTCAGACTTATCCCATCTTTGACAAGTAGCTCTTGCTCCTCAAACAATGTCCTGTAGTCTGTAGATACCCCATATTGGCAGTCTTTCTCTGTTCCTATTCTACTGTGGTCCCCATCTGTCTTTCCTTCCTGGCTTTGTGTGGCTCAGGCTGTGGTCTCTGCAGATGCATAGACCCTGCAGTTCCTTCACCAGAGGCCTCAGTACCACAGAGTCCACCTCTCCTTGGAGAGGGAAGCCAGGCCTGGGCAGCCAGTGCCCTCCCCTTTGAAGCTTGACATGTATAAGGTATTGCTGTGATGAGGGCCTTGGCACCAGTGGGTGCCATAAACCATGCCAGAATGTCTCCCAGCTGTGGGTCATTCAGCTTGTAATGCCATTGTTACCTCCAGCACCACCCTCACACGTAGGCTTAGATTTAATCCTTAATTTTAGGAATTGATGAAGACTCGTTTTAACTCCTCTAGTGCAAAATAACATGCAAAATAACACCTTTAATAGTGATGGTTGAAAAGTAGTAAATAAATACAAATATACATTACCTCTTCACCAGTGGTAGTGTTTAAAAAGCTTAATGTTTCTGTTCAGGTGCTGGTCGCTATGTTCCTGGCTCAGCATCAAATGAAGTAGCTCCAGTGGGTGGGGTTGATCCATATACAGGTAAGAGATGATGCCTGCTAATGAAAAGCATCCGCGATCTTTTGCTTTTTTTCTGTTGACATGGATTCTGTATTCATGCAAATTTATACTTAATTTAAAATAGTAAGCAGATTGAAGCTGCTTTTACTACTCTTTTTCTAAAGAGATTTCAGGCCACTATTGCATATGACATAACTTGGTCATATATATTGGAAGATACGCAGAAAAAAAATTGCCTATTCATTATGAAAGTAATCAAAGGATAAGATTTCAGGGGCAGGAGGGATCTTTTCTCTAAAATGAAGCTTGCCATTTTCATGTCTTAAATGCAATATCCATTCCTATGAAAGACTCTGCATTTAGTTCATGTAATTGAAAAACCACTGTTACTAATTTGCACTCATATAGTAAATTTTTACACAAGGGAAGAAAATTTGTAATAGTATTGCTTTCAAGCAATTTTCAAGCTGGAAGTCAAAACACAGCACTGCACCAGTTAACACAAAGGAAAAACATGACTGCTACTGCTGAGTCCAGGACACTGTTGAAAAATAATGTAAGGAATGACAACTATTTGCGTAAGCATTCAATTTTTTTAAAAGGTGTTTCTTCCGAGCAGTGTTACTCAGGAGGGTCTTACTGATAGGATATTGTTCTCTGTCAGGCGCTTTGGTACACTGTTGAACTTTTTGTGTTTTCTTTATGTAGGAATGGGTGCCTACCAGTCATCTGAAGCTAAAGTCGAAAATATTTATTTTCCCAAAAAGGATGCTGTCACCTTTGACAAGGCCAACCCTTCACAGATACTGGGTCAGTGTTTTAATTCCAGTGATGGTTCTATGTTTCATCTGTTTGGAATTAACTTCATTTTTGATTTTTTCAAAAAGCTAGTTGAATAGCTTTCCTACTGTTTCTTGGTTTTGACCTTTTAAAATTGCATTCATCACTTGAATGGTGCATGTATTTGGAGGATTAGGAGTATGGTTGAATTTCATAAGAACTCTACCTAATTCAGGATATCATTTCTTCCCCACCTTGGCTTATATCTGCTGTTGTTTGGTATCTATTTTTATTAAGCTGGTATATTTGAACTACTGGGTATGCAGGTCTTGTACAATTCCTTCCTGATTTTGCCCATAGTTCACCAGATAGCTATATAATGTAATGTGTGAAGTGCCGAAGTATGGCATTTTGCACTTTCACGGATTGCAGCGTTCATTTCTGTATTTAAAAGGAATACTGCATAACAGGAAGAGAAAACAGTATACAGTATTTACAAATTATACATGTTTGATAAAAGCTATTATTGGCTTGGTTTTCAGTCTCAGAATCTGAGTGTTTGTTGTTACCAGTTTACGTCAGTATGTTTCTTTAGAGTGCCTTAGTACGTTTAAGGGTTTTGTAAAACTAGCTTGTATTCATAATATACCTGCTATGTACTAATGTGCTGCCTGCTTGTGTGTTTACTGACATGGCCCTCATGAATTCTGGAAGAATCATGACTGGGAGGTGTTTAATGTAAGATCTATTTCAAGCAAAATGTTGTATATTAAAATATTTTTTCCAATACTGTTTTAAATTGCCTTGAAATTTGAATATAGGACATGGTGCAATCATATTTTGCTTATGGCACCTCAATTAAATAAAAATACAGAAACCGATTACACTAAGAATATACAGTTTTTGTCTAAAAATGGAAAAGATCAAAAAGTAATCACATTTCAGTTAAGAAAACTACTAGTGCTGTGATTCTGTTCTGCATTTTTGCCTGTATATAGGCTAAGATGTGAATTCTGAATACTTGGCAGTGTATTAGAGAGGGCTTAATTGTTGCAATCATTGTGATGATTAAAACTTAAAATTAGGAAATTACGGAACTGGGAGAAGTAATATTTAAAGATCTAGCCCACACCCCTCCCCCCCCAAAGAAACCAAATTACAGTAGTTGCAACTTGTTTGTAAAATGTTTATGTAGTATTTAATTCAAGATCTGAATTTGTGAAGTTCTAATGTCAGAGATCCATGCTTATTCTACTGTTCTTACAGGCAAATTAAAGGAACTTAACAGCAGTACAACTGAAGAGCATAAGCTTACAGAAGATGACTTGATAATCCTAGAAAAGTTGTTGTCTGCAACATGCAACACCTCTGCAGAAACACCTACAGCACAGCAACTTCAGACTTTATGGAGAGCAGTTAACTGGCCAGAAGGTAGATACTTATGATTATTTTTTGTACCATCATCTTGTCAATAGTTGATCATCAATACTATGAACACATCAATACTATGAACTAGAAGTCCCACTCTGCTGGCTGTTGCAATGGGGCTGTCCCAAATAGAAACCAGAAGATGGTAAACAGATGTTAATAGCACTGATAAGTAGCAGGTGCAGTGGCACCAATTGCAAAATTGGTAGCACCAATTGCAGAATTGGTAACTGGTCAGCTTTTGCTGTTGGCACAATAGTAAACATGAAGCAGAAAGTTGATATAAACATAAGGTATTTCATTATCAGGAGCATCCTCGAGAAAGATGTCCAAGTCTTGTTTGAAATAAAACAAGAATGTGAGGTTGGAGTCCTAAATTATCAAATGAGAGATGAAATTTATGGAGATAAATTACTTAAAAAAAAAAAATCTCAAAAGTATCTGCTGTTTAATGTGGTAGAAAAGAAACTAGGTTATATGGTCAGAACTGCATTAGTGAAATGACATTCTGAATGAATAGAAGTGAAGGTGATAGAATTTCATTTGATAACATAGAGTTGTCAGCACTGATGTATTGGAAAGACTATTTCAATTGTAAGGGCACATTTGGAAAAAATGGATACATTGCATGTACAGATATCTAAACATCCAGTTGAACTGCTTTCTTGAAATTGCAGTTCAAGATTTATTAATGGGGAAATTATTCTGCTGTTAAAAATTCATGTACATTATATAACATCACTTAAACTATGTTTTTGCATAGCTGCTGATGGCTAACATATTCATACCTTCCAGACTCTTTGCATAGTATAAAGCATTAAATCTCAAGATTCTGCATGTCTGCAGGGAAAACTGCCCAGTAGCTAGCTAAGCAGGTTCAGCTTTGATTTGGTTATAAGCACAGGATACCAACAGCAGACCCAAGAAGCAGATATATTTGAAATTTGGGTAAGTGGTGGGAACAAAATCTGAGTTCCACTTCCTTACAATGATTTCCAGCTGACCAGCTGAGAACATCTTTTTGTTGGTTTTCTTTGCAAATTATATCTGAGAGCTGAAGGTCTAATTTTCTTTTTTAATCAGTTTTCTTTCTGTAAGCAGTTTTGTGGTTATACCAGACTGCAAGATACAGAATGAGGACAAAAGGAGATGCTGCCTATGTAGGGGTGTTAAGTCACTGAGAAGTTTTCAGAGATGTTTTGGATTAGTTAACCGTATTTTGTGTTTGCCTTCAGTGTTATCAATTAGTTTTTAGGATTTTAAAACTTTTGCAAAGCACTGTGTTTATCCTAAATTAAAGACCATGGTCTTTTTGTGATTAATTGAAGTTTTACTAGAAATAGGTTTGTCAACACTTCTCTTTATTTCAAACAGCTTTCTTTCTTTCTGCTTGAAACTGCTTTTTGTTCCCAAAGCTAGGGATTTAAGGAAGTCTGTATCTGAAAGAAAATCAGCAGCACACCTATATGTAATGCAATATTAATACTAAAACATTTTTTTGTTTTGTTTCTTAGATATTGTCTTTCCAGCCCTAGACATTCTTAGATTGTCTGTCAGGCATCCCACTGTGAATGAGAACTTCTGCAATGAAAAGGATCACGTACATCTTGCCATCCTCCTTAAATTTCTGAACCCTAAAGGAAAGCAAGCAAACCAGCTGTTGGCACTTAGAGCTCTTTGCAATTGTTTTGTCAGCCAGGCAGGCCAGAAGCTCATGATGGAACACAGGGGTGAAATAATGACACAAGCAATAGAAACAAAATCAGGCAATAAGAACATCCACATTGCACTTGCCACACTGACACTGAACTATGCTGTGTGTTTACATAAAGACAACAATATTGAGGGCAAAGCTCAGTGTTTATCAGTAATCAGCACAGTTATGGAAGTTGTTCAAGATCTTGAAGCTGTTTTTAGACTGCTTGTGGCTCTTGGGACGCTGATCAGTGATGATACAAATGCTGTGCAATTAGCTAAGGCTCTTGGAGTTGATTCTCAAGTAAAAAAGTATGCCTCTGTATCAGAGCCGGCTAAAGTAAAGGAATGCTGTAGGTTTGTGCTTAATCTGCTATAATTATTTTTCTTCGCACTTGGGAAACACTGTATGCAGAAAAAAGATGCTTTTGTTCCTATTTTGTGACAAACTACAATTGAGAAAACACTGGGGATGAATTACACTTGGTTTGTTGCAAGACACAGAGCAAATAAAACTTTTTACACTCTTTGTCATTTGACTGCTTTTCTGAGGTCTGTAGTGCATAGGATCTTCACAGGAAGTCCTTTTGATGTAGCTCGGATCAAAATAGATCACCAAGAAGTCAGACAATCTTGTAATTAAAGGTTACCTCGATGGCAATGTAGGAACTGGCTGTGATTCAGTGACCATTAACTCCCAGCATTCACCTCAGGAATATTTCTGCTTTTCCGCACGAGCATTTTTCTTGACTCTTCTTTTTCTTTTTTGGTCAGGGGATACGGGGCTCTGAGAACTGTTCAGTAGCGCTTTTCACATACTTACCAGTGGTTAATATTAACCCTGGTCAAATATTCTGCTAAGGAAATGACATTTATCTCATTTTGCATCTGCTTTTTTCCACTTCCTTTTGAAACCCGAGCTGTTTTATGGCTCTTTAACCTAGAACTAGGTGACTTTTTGAGGGGTGGAATCTTTAATTGTCATGTAGATGTTGCACTTCACTGATAAAGTGAGTATCTTGTAGCTTGTAAAATGGCTTGAAGTTCTACAATAGCTTTTAATTTCTAATGACAGGGATACTCCACCATTTGATAGCGAGTATCTCATCCCAAAGCATGTTACATAACAGGTGATTAAAATGAAATAAAAAGTAGTTTTTGGGAGAGAAATTCAGGTGCAGAGAACATACTGAAGAGCATAAACTGGAAGAGACTTCCTAGAGGTGGTTGATACCCCAGGCCTGTCCCTGTTTAAGGGGCATTTAGAAAATGCCCTCAATTTTAGCTTTAACAGCATTAACTTTTGGTCAGCTATAAAGTGGTCAGGCAGTTGGCTAGATGATCATAATAGGTCCCTTAGAACTCAAATACTCTATTCTAAACTGTACAGATGTAAAGTCAAGTTTTACGAAGTAGCTTTAACGTAGTAACTGTGGTGACTGTGAAAAGGGAAAATAACATTTTACAGCTATTTGAGCAGATCAAGATGTTCAGCTCAAAAGGGGATATGATTTCCTACAAATGTTACACTGGTTTAGAATTAGGATGCAATCAAGATGGTCAATGTTCAAGTTACATTTTTCATTTGACTAATAGAGTGGAAAACATGAAAAAAAATTGGCAAGATTTTCAGACACACGAGCTCTTCGTCACAGTACCTGTCTGCCTCATTTGTGCTAGGTGTGAAGGATCGTGTAACCAAGAGCTCTAACTTTTTTTGCTCCATCCAGTGAACTGTGAGTTACTTCCAGCAGACCTTGTTTCTTGGACGCTTAGTTGCACACTTGCAGTGTTACAATTCTGATAGATTTTCTGATACATATCCTGACAGTCTTGATTACAGCTTTAGTCACAGGCTTTCTTATTCAGTGCATCACAGGTTCATGTATAAGGCAGTCCAAAAGATTACTCATGATTTACAGTGCTAAACAATAGATCAGCCTCTTCTTGGGAAAGTATCTAAGAGGCTATCTTTAGGAAACATGTCTGTGAAATGATGTGCCTGTCTATTGAATTTTGGTTGCCTATTATATAATTGTTCTTGAAGCTTGGGCTTTTTAATGTGCTTTTCAACTGTGTTTGTAGACATGCTATTTTGAGAAATCTATATTCAACTAACATTTTGGTCTTATTTCTGTGGGATTGCTGTGTTACAGATTACCTCTTTACGTGAAAATTGTCATGAATTTTCCCAGACCAAAAATCAGTGTTTGTGTTAATAAATACATTTTGGCAACTCTAAGAAATGGTACATTAAGAGGTACTACAAAATTAATTTCAAATTGCAGGGAGATGGCGGGGTACAGCAACAAATCCTTCATGTGGGGATTGCAGCATTGTGTTAGGTAAGATACACAAATCAGGCCAGAAACATTTGAATAGGACAGCTGCTACTACAGGGTACTGTGGTACCTGACCATTCCATGGTTTAGCGCTGTCTGAGGAGAGAGTGGGAGTCATTGGATTCCATTCCCACGGGAACTGTTGGAGACTGTCTCCACAGAGATGTGCAGTAGCAGCATAGGCTAGTAATGAGAAAAAAAAAAAAAAAGTTGCAATACACACCAGGATCTTACAGTATGTTGTAACATCTTACAACAGGGTTTTTTGGTTTTTTTTCGTTGTTTTGCTGAGGTTTTTTATTGTCACAGAAGTGTGGTGGTGTTCTTACACTTTCATGTGTTTGTGCAGCTTTCAGTGAAGATTTTCCTAAGCTAGTAACACTCAGTATGTGTTAACACAGGTTGAATGCAAAAATGGGAGAACCTCACATATTTTACAGAGCAGAGTACCTTTTTTTTTTCTGTCTTTAGATGTATAACTAAATGTCCTCTTTTTGTCAGCATTACCTTGAAAATAAGTAACTGTTACTGGTCTTGTTTTAAATTACACTGTTCTGAAACTCCTCTGTGGTACAGGTAAGCATGCTTGTACATGAACACACACATATATATGTGTACTACACAATCTGCTGCTGAGATCACTAACAACTAGAAGACCTTACGGTTGCCACCAGGATGAAATTTCTGTTTTGGTGGAAGGATACTAAATCTATGGTTAGGAAGCGTGCCACAGAAGAGGTCCATGGTATACATTGTATAGAATATTTTGAGGACACTGAAAACAATTATGTGCCTAGCACAGAACTCAGCTTTCTGTCCACAGCATTAAAACCTCAAATAGCTTGTTCTGTGTACTAAGTGCTCCTGCTGTGATTCATCAGGAGAACAGTAAAAAGTATGTTTGAGAGAGTTCAAGAGCCCCTTGGTGAGAAACTGTGTCTTCTGCTATGAATTCAAAGCTTCTCAGTAGATGATATAATCATTATTTTGGCATCTTTTTCCAAGCTAGAATGGAAGCTCATAGAACAGCAAATAACATGTAGTAGCACTTTACATTAAACTTTTCTCAGTAGGCCTGATTTAGGTTGTATGAAAGGGAAGTACTTGGGATCTGCTTAGACCATCACTCAACATACAATATGAAATGTCTTACTAGGGAACTGAATGAGGAATCAAAACTGACTTAGGTGAACACCAGCTGCTGTACTTGCCAAAACAAATGGAGACTACAGACACTTAACTGGGGATATATAAATTGCAAGATTTCCATAATTGTTTATTATGATGGACCTTGCCCTCCCCAAGGTCTGATCTTAAGCAGACTTTTAAAATCTACTCAGTCATGCTCAGGTTGCAGGCAGAAATAGACTACAGTCTGCAAACCTATTTCATTAAAAGCATTAAACTATACATCCATGAATTGTTGGATGCAGTCTCTCCTCTATGATGTAATACACTAAATTAATCCACTAGAGAAGCGTAGTACTGTAGATCAATACTAAAGGGGTAACTAAATGATTTAGGAAATGTTACTATCTGCTGGTTCTAATTCTGTGAAGTTCTTTGTTTAAAAATATTTAGTTAAGCAGTCTTAGCTGATCACTTACTATATCCTATGATCATTTTCCCTTTTTTTCCTCACTCTCCTTTAAAGTATCAACAAATCCAAAGTCTTGCAACAGCAGACATTTCTCATCTTTTAATAATGTGTGCTGAATAGATTGTGAAATTAAATGTTCAGCAGCAAGATCATAGAATCATAGAACGATTTGGGTTGGGAGGTACCTTAAAGATCATCTAGTTCCAACCCCTCTGTCACAAGCAGGGATGCCTTCCACTAGACCAGGTTGCTCAAACCCCATTCAACATGGCCTTGCATATGCAACCGTATAAATATATATATGTATTTATACATATGTATGTATACATTTATATGTATATGTATAAATATATATATATTTATATATATGTATACATATATATGTATATGGCAACTGCAGCCAAAAAGAGGAGAACCTGTGAAAGCAACAGCCCTGCAGACATCCACGTCAGTGCAGAAGGAGGGCAGGAGGTGTTCCAGGTGCCAGAGCAGAAATTCCGCTGCAGCCCATGGTGCAGCCCATGGTGAGGCTGCTGAGCCCCTGCAGCCCGTGGAGGTTAAACCGTCCCTACGAAGGGTCAAAGATACTTTTGTAAACGGGTGGCCTGCCTACGTTTGCGAACAGTTGTATCCCCACCTGGCTACCCGAAAAACATTACAGAAAGATCCCAAGACCGCTCCAGACCCGGGCAAGCGGAAAGCCTCCGCAGTGCGGGGCCGCTCTCGCCGCAGCTGTCCCGTCGCGGCGGGGGCTCCGCAGACAGGACCCCGCTCACCTCAGCGGCCGCCGGAAGGGGCGTGGCACGCGGCGCTGCGGCCTGTGAAGGCTCCGCCGGAAGGCGGGCCGGTGGCGGCGCGTCGATGCGGAGTCGGCGGGCCCCAGGGGGGGGATGCCGGGCAGGAAGTCCTCCCGCGACAAGAAGCGGCGCCGGTCGCGGTCCTGCTGCCCCGAGGGAGCCGCGGTGGACAGCGGTGACAGGAAGCGGCGGAGGACTGAGTCTAGCCACGGCGCCACAGAGGTAGTGCGGGAGGGAGGGGCAGCCTAACGCTGCTGCGTCTCCTCCGCCTCTGACTGGGAGAGTTCGGGCCGCTCCCCGTTGCAGTCCGCCCGTCTCCCTTCCGTGGCGCCCGGCGGTCGCTGCCGTTTGGCTACGACAGTGCCCTTTCCTCGGCCGGCAATTGCGGCCGGCTGCTGTCCGCACCGGTCACGCTCGGGCAGAACGCGACCGGTAGCAGAGACATGCCAGTGCGGCCTCCGAGGTGAGGCTGGTCCGTGACCGGCCCTGGGTGTGGGTCTCTCCGAGGAGATGAAGGTGCGCCAGGACACGCACTCGCGTGACGCACCCTCCTCAGTGGAGTGTGGGATGTCAAAGCGTGTTTCTGGCTGTAAATTACGAGATTACTGATGTTACTGTACAGCAAATCAGACAAACGGATTTTTGCTGCTTTGAAGCATGCTTTCACGTATAAACAGCAGCTAGGTATTTGCAGCTAATATTTTACAGTGAGTGTTTAAAAGCATGTTTCACTTCCTTAAGCTTTTAAAAGTTCCTCTTTCATAAGAATGGTTTCAGTAACCAGAAGTGTAGCTTCTGTAATGCAGTTACCTTGCAAGCTAAAACGCTGTAGGGAAGTTCAGAAGTCCACCTTAAGATGCACCTTATGAAGGGAAAAATGTTGCAAGCATGAATGAGGCTGTAGGTTTCCTTCTTCTGCAGTTCACAAAAAAAGGTGGAAACACTACTTGTTCTCTTTTATTATAGGAAGCAAAATGCAGTGTGCCATCTGGAGAAAAAGTGGAAGAAGCTGATCAGCTCAGTGACATAGAAGAAGGAGGATTAGATCTCAGTGTGTCACTCAAACCTGTCAGTTTCTACATCACAGACAAAAAAGAAATGCTTCAACAGTGTTTCTGTGTCATAGGAGAGAAAAAACTACAGAAGATGCTCCCTGATATTTTAAAGGTACTGAAATGCTCTTTATCTTTTATACATACCTTTTATATACCTTTTTTTACAAGCTGGAATGCTTGTATAACAAAACACAACTCTCACATGTAGTGGATTTCCAGCTTAAAAGCTGCCTGTCTGTTTCTTAAACAAATGCCTTTGACATTTGTTTATGTCTTTGAAAGCGAGACTTTCTTAAGATTTGATGTACTTATTTCAGTTTACTTCTTTCTTCCAGTGCTCAGCCATTGCTGAACTGTGGGCTGCATGTTTGTATACTGTGTGTCTCTACTTGTTAGGTAAATGCAAAAGGAATTTCGTAATTGTGTGCACTAAGATTCAGTAGTGTTGTTCACTAATAGATATGCTGTTTTCTTAATGAAAGGTTTATTTCTGTTTGTGTCAGCTGAATTTCTTTGTATGGCATTAAATTAAAATCTGTGATGAGGCAGTAAAACCCCTTCTTGATAAATAGCTTCTGAAGTTGTAACTTTTGTGGACTTTAGCGGTAGTGTTCCTAGTTTTACTGGCTTAGTACATGTGCCCTTTGAGTCTTGTGAACTGCAGGACTTGGTAAAAGTAGGTTAGGTTACTAGCCTGTACAGAAGAGGCTGCAGACGAAGTGCCGCCTGCAATGCAGGTGTTTGTTAATAGTTTTTAAAATGTTGTTGCTTAATTATGTGATTCACCTGCTCCCGAGTGATGGAGAAGTAGGACCAAACAGGGCTATAGTTGTTTGGTGTTGTGTGCTTCAGACACATGGCCCAATATTTCTACTGTTCAGTGTTGCAGCTGCAGTAAAAACTCCACGCCATAGATCAAGTAACGGATACTGTGTATTGCTTCATCTCCTTACCACCATTCCAGAAAAAAGCATACACGCTATTTTTGGTAGTTGTCAAAGCTGAAAAGCCTACCTGGTGTTCTTCAGCAGTTCTGTCAATGCAGGTCAGAATAGGGAGAGGACTTGCATTCTGAGTTAAGTCTTCATTCAACACAGTCGGAGTGCTACTTACTATGATTACTCTTTTATTCATGAGTACTCTTTCCTCAGAAATTTTTAGTAGTTTGCGGTCTCTCTTATCTGTCTCAGAACTGTTCCATGGATGAAATCAAAAGGCTTTGCTTGGAGCAGTTGGAGCTGTTATCTGAAAAAAAGCTGTTGAAGATACTTGAAGGTATGAATGAAACTTCTAAGTGCCACTGTACCCCAGAAAATAGTCTGCTTCTAAACTGGATTTTCACTCTCTCTCTAGTTACTTTATAAATACATATATGCACTAATAAGTATATATTACTTACTATTACTTACACATATTAGTATACATACATATGTTAGTGTTATGTATATATACCTGCTAATAGCATGTATGGGGGTGTGTATGTGTATATATGCTGGTTTTGACCTTTTAAGCTTGAATAAAATTGTCCATTGACTTAGACACTATTCAGAACACATTCAGAAAATAGTAGTATAAACTTCTTTCCTTTAGTACCCAAATGAAGAACAAAGCTTTTGACTCATTAAAAAAAAAAAAACAAACAAAAAAAAGAAAAAATACCCAAACAAACCTAGGAGTATAGAGGTATTGTTTGAAATCCATTAATTTAGATAAACTGACATTAAATTGTTTCCTGATTCTCTGCAGGGACATCTGCATAACTGCAATACCAGTTCAGTTACATTAGCAATTGTACTAGGATATTCGGTGTAGTTAAAGGATTATGGGTGGATCCCTCTGCTCTGCTGAGACAAATGGTTCATGAACTTAAATTAAGGATATGACATTCCAGCTTTTCAGTACCTTCTTGAACTTGTTATTTGAGGGCTGTAGCATTTATTTGTAAACATATTCTGTCTTCTCAGTGAAGTGGAACTCTTTGAATCTTGAATGTTGCAGAGTACCTTGTGTATTATTTTTGTCTCCTGTGCTTTATTTTTAGTGTCTATAGTATTGTACTAGTAACATGTATTCTGTTGGGTATTTTCATAATACTGTAGAACTGAAAAATGCCAACCACGTGGCTAGCAGAAAACTCACAAATAAGGTTTTTGGTTTTGATTAAGTCTAATTTTAGAGCATCTGCTTTAACTGAGGAGAATAAACTTCTGCTGATTGCAGTCGTTAAGAGTAAGCCTAACTATATAGCATTAATTATATCACCTGCTTAAATTTTCATGTTTGACATTGTGTTTATTTAGGCAAGATTGGAGCTGATTCTGATCCTGAAGAGGAAGCAGATGGAAGAGGCAACACTGGAGGTGAATCAGTCAGTCAGTGAGTAAAAGACAAAACATTGAATTTAAGATTCCTGAACAATGCAGTCATTTTTTATGAGAAATGATCAAATATAACATTGGAAGACTTGGTCACTATATCCTTGACTATGTAATTACTTCAGCTGAATGACAGTGAGCTGTGACTGCTAGCAAGCACTAAACTGTAAAGTGACTTTGTCACCTTATAATGTTGTCTGAAGCAGGTAACTGGGTTTCATAGTGGTTTTACTGCCCGCTAGCTGAGTTGTGGTAATTGAATGTGTTCACACTCCTAGCTTGCAGCAGAAGTGAAGTAATACGGTTTAGGTTAATGCTCTTTCAGTGAGATAAAGCAGGTTAAGTAGCCCGTTCCCACTTAGGTCCGTGAATTGTTTATTTTCAATTCAGCTGAGATATATCACTCCTCATCCACTCTTCTGTTCCTTCATTCCTGACCCAATTGAAGCAACATGTTCTCAGTCAGGGATGTTGTAGAATGTCTAGAGTTTCAAGAACAGAAGCTTCTAGTTTCTTGGTTTTAGGTTGGCATTTGTCAGTTTCATAAAGGCCAGTACTTTTTAAACTTTTCTTAAAATACTTGTCTGTTATTTGAAAACAAGTCTTTTGTAGTATATTACAAAGTCAGTTTATTGAAGAGGTGAACTCATCCCAACAGTTTCTATAGAAGTAGTGAAGGGAAAAAGAAAGTTACTAGTTAACACCCACAATTTTTTGAGTCTAACTGGGTTGTAAAAGACAAAAAGCTTTTCCGTTTTCATTGCTGACCTGATTACAGTTGGTCCACTGATTCAGTGCACAAACTTGATAAACCTCTGACACAATACAAGACTATACCAATGTTAGGCACATTAAAGTTCCTTGTAGTTGCTGGTTTAGTTGGTTCATTTAGGTGTACCAACTAGAAACAAATGGTTAGAAAAGGTGGTGATAATAATCCATATTTCACATTCTGGTCAGTATTTTTGATTTAAGGGACCTGGTTTCTGATCCTGTCTTTGACTAAGAACAAATTATAAAGTTATTGAATGTAGTAGTTTTTCTTTGATCACATCTCATCATACAAATATACTAGCAAATGGAATGATACTAAGTTAAGTTATGTTTCAGTTTTTCTTGTGTGATAGTTTTGATACTTCCTGGCACTATTTCTTCTGGTGTTCCATTTAGAGCTGATTTGTGACTGTATTCCCGTTTTTGCTGTTTATTGCTTACATGATCTGTGAATGGTGTCAGTACACCTGTTTATGTAGATTAATTTTCTTACTTTGGACATCGCCCATGCCTGGGTATTTAAAAAAAAAAAATAAAAAAAATACAAAATATGTTAAATACCAAGTCTCTATGTAAAGGAGTCTCTCTTAAATGACTGATATTTTGCCAGTAAATTTCTAAATAAATTAGAAGACAAACTTGTTGGCTGAGGAAACCATGAAAAATGCCCCAGGATTTTGATTTTTGGAGAAATAACATGTTTTCTTTAAGGCCTAATTCACAAGCTCTTTACTATTGCAAGATACATTAAATGCTCTTCACCTTTAAGAGGTATGGCAGGATTAGTGCTGCTGGATTTCAGAAAGGCAGTTCCATGGCTGCATAGTTCCATGGCTGGAAGATGTTTCAAAACTACTCTTGAGACATGTATTTATGACAGTAGATTGAGTGAAGTCTTGCTTATATGCGTTACTTTATAGTAATGATTTGAGCTACTAAAAGCCTAAAAGGGGGAAATTGTTACTGACAATTAATGAATTGAAAAAAAAAAATAAGAAAAGCAAGTGGGATTTACTTTTTTTTTAAATAGCAGATATCAGAAGATACTAAATTGCCTGTGGCAAGTAGGAAAGTTCCAGGAAAACACATCCATAGGATATAAATTGCAGTTTGGGAATCTACTGGTTTTATGTTGCCTGAATAATATTCCAGGTATAAGCAGTGAGTAAACCAAAGTGAGTTGGTGGTGTTTACCTTTTCTCATAGCTGTGTTGAGGTATAGCAGAATTAAAACTGACCCAAGTTCTTCAACCAAAACGTGACAAAGCTAGGTTATGTTGCTGATGAAAGATGTGAGGAGTAACTGAGAGCAAAAATAGGAAATTATGTTTAAAAAATGTAAAAAGCTGAGAGATATTGATCAAAGTTATAGAGCAGATTGCTTCCTTTGACGAACAGAATCATTGAGGTTCCCCTCATTCTTATATCTCTATCTCCACCCTGATTAATATTTCAGACCCAACCAAGCTGGTCAGGCAAGATATGTTGATGTAGGAATTGTGACTTCCTTCCCCTTAAAATGCAGTGGGTGAAAAAATAGTACTGCTACACAGGTGCTGTCTCAGAGCCTTGTCTCATAGGTTCAGCTGTGTTAGCTTTAACAATAAAAAAAAATGGCAAAGCTGTTTGCATGATAGAGAAATGAAGGAATAGGAAGAAGTAGGTGAAATGGGGACAATTAAGGTTTATATTAACCATTAAGCACAGTGCTCAGTAAGTAGAGCAGTATTACACTTTTACAACTGTAAAATTCCACAAGCCCTTTTTACAAAGTAGTTCTAATCTTCTGGCATTTAGGCTAACTGTTTTCATAACCTCTGTGTAAATAAATGTAAATGCAAGTTTGCAAAACTTCGGAAAATTTGTGTTTCAGCCAGAACAGAAGCAAGTCAGTCAGTAGGCAGGGAAGCTAAAGATGCAAGAGTGAACAAATAGGGAAAACCGTACTGATAAGCTTAACTTAGGTTGTTTGTAATCGTTACCACATTTTTAATTGTAACCTGAGTTTAAATGGGTGAATTTGTTTGCCCTGGAAGAAAAAAGACTTTTCAGAATTAAAAAGGCGGTTTCTTTTTTTTTATTTTATTCTTACTGTTCATTCTTCCTAGTTTGTCTTCATTACTTGTTTTCTTGTAAATGAATACTTTTTTCTGCATTTTATCAATGACACAACATTAAAGCTTCTTTGTTTAAATACAGCTTGTCTTAGTTGTTTTCATGGGCATGTAAACATGGGAGGGGAAAATGTGAAAAGCAAATGATAAGTAAAAAATTTGTTAATTGATTGGAAACATCGGTTTATTTCTTTTATTCTTTTATTGTTCCTAAAAAAAAAAAAAAACGAATTTGTACCTTCAGCAATCTATATATCAGTAGAAATCCAGAAATCTTAAATTAATACATCTGAAGAAATTACAAATGTATTAAAAAAATACAGGCTTTCTTAGAAGGGTGTAGTTTGACCATCCCTCGTCCTGCTGGCATAGAGACTTACCTGTCTCTAAATACCAGCTTCCTGTCTGTACCATCTAAAAGGAGCAGAGATTTAGTTTCTTCAGGTGCAGGGAAGATTGCAAAATGCAGATCTTTGTGTGATGTTTTGGATGGTATTGCATCTGTAATTGTAAATTG
Organism: Pezoporus occidentalis; assembly: GCF_034315485.1. Taxonomy (NCBI): domain Eukaryota; kingdom Metazoa; phylum Chordata; class Aves; order Psittaciformes; family Psittacidae; genus Pezoporus; species Pezoporus occidentalis. The sequence continues at coordinate 7,474,163 of NW_026916220.1, forward strand.
AAAAAAAAAGCCTTCCTTTTTCTGCTGCACGTATCCTCATTCTGACAGCAGAACTGGAAGTCCTGAGGCTTATTCCTAAATTTCAGCTCTATAAAAGTTTCACGTTTCCGTTAGCATGTAAAACACTTGCTCTGTTATTTGTCGCTAGCTGCTTCCTGAGTTAAACACTGGAAATCCTAGAATAAGCCAACAAGAGAACTGAAGAAGCAGGGCAAGTATTTGCCAATAACTGTAAATTGCTGTTACAATAGATAGCTTTGTTGCTTCACTTTGTGTAGATTTTTGGTTATGCAGTTCTCAGATTTTTGTTAGTGTTTCCGTGTTACTGTCTGCAGTGGAATATTGTTAAACCAAGAGCACTGTTGTATGCTATGCTTCCAAACTAAATGACAATTAATTAAAAAGAGTTAGCCAGTTCATGTCCTACAAAATGAAGGAGACATTCTTCCATCTCATTCAAAAGATATTAGCATGCTCTTGAGACCTTTTTTCCTGTTCCCTGTATTGACTCTTGAAATACCCTCTAACAGAAAGACTAAGTAAATTATTTGCTGTAGTAATAAAACATATAGTGAGAGAACAAGCATGCTAGTATTGTTAGTGATCATATGTTCTTGTGTATAATGTGAGCAAATTATCTTTTGCTTTGAAACTCTAATATGCTTATTTTTTTACTGTGTGAAAATTTGCAATTTAATATTCACTCTTTCAAGAATTCTTAGGCTTTTTAGTGCTTTGCAGTCATAAGTCCAGTATTGCTTGTTTTGTTTTTAGAAAGGTTAGTATTTTAAAGGTGTGCCTTGTTTTAACATGTTTTGCTCCTGGGTATTGGGCTGTTCCAGCATGCCATTGCCATCTGATATTTGCATCTTTAGGGCAATTTGGTTATCTTCACTGTTTGGAATCACTGGAACAATAGGCTACATGAGTCACTGAACAGATATATCTGCATTTGGCCTCTGTTCACTGTCTTGTGTTCTGGTATCTTCAAACTTCACCTGTAATCAGACTGATGGACCTTTCATAGCTCATTAAACTGATTAGCATCTGTCATTTAGGATACCTTTCCTGAGGACCACTGCTTCCTAAGGACTTTTTTCTTTTTTTTTTTTAGTTCTCATTTCTCCTGGAAAGCGGCCCTTAGAAATTTTCAGGAAGCTTATGAGGACCTGGGACTCAACTAGAAATTTTTTTTAGACTTGGAACTGCAAAGACAAATTTTAGTTTAGGAAGGTACATAACCTTTATGCCAAAAATAGCAGAGATACTGATCTCAAGGCTCACTCCAGAGATTTTTCTTATGTTTCTTAACAACAGTTAAAAGCCCTGTAACAGCATGACTGTATCTTATGTTGTCAGGCTGTCTTCTTGCATGGTACATTAAGATACATTTTTCTGTCACAGAACTTTTCCTCCTGGTCTCTGACAACAGTTACTACTATTGAAGGTTGATATCCTAGTGACCAACCAGTGTTGCAGTTTTAATCCTTAGCTATCTGCTCTTTTGACCAGTACCCCTTTTCCTAACCTGTGCTGCTGTTTTACCTAACTCTTCATAGTCTGCTGGAGTTGTACCCAGCTACCCTCAAACCTAAACTTCTTTGTCAGCTGTGCAGATTTATGGAAGTAATAGGTTCTATAAAGAATCCATGTATGTGAGCCCAGGTTAACACTGCACTAGTGTGGAGCATATCAATGTGAAAAGCTAGCATAGGGCAAATAGATATTCATAGCATTTGTCACCAATGAAGTGTAGTAGTTAGCTTCTTTCTGCTGAAGAGAATATACTGTGCACATGTTTTTCTGTTAAACTCAGCATTTTATTTTTTTTTATCTCTTGAAAGAGTGACTTTGAACTTAACTGTTATCCTGAGGGGGAAGTAGATTTAAAGACTGATAAGAATATAGAGATACAAATCACTATGATCACTTATGATCATGGCATGGAAGAGGGTATTAAATTTGTATGCTGGTTTGCCGTGTCTTAATTTTAGGTTAATACATCTTCTGCTGCCATTGTTTGAAGACATGATGTTGTGCTACCCATCCTTAACCCTATAAGCAATATAGATAATTAGGACAAAAAGTATTTTTACTAGCAAACTAAACAAGGTTAACAAGACCAAAGCTAAACTGAACTGAAATGCTTCTGCTTGGCCACAAGATGGTGCAGAATGCCTGCCTGTTAAATGAAGTAATGAAAATTCAGAAAAACAGTCGAATCCAATCAATTTGGAAGGAGTAAAATGTGCTATAGAAGTACTTTTGGTTTAAAAAAAAAAAATTGCTGACATATGTTGCTTTAAAGAGAACATCGATTTATTTCCATCAGTGATAACTGTCAAGGCAACAGGAGGAAACTTTACAAGTTCTGGTGAATGGGTTTTCTTTATTTGATAATTTCTTTTTATGTAGCTGTTAAAATGGCTGTAGGTGATTTCAGCTGATGCTAGACCTCAGAAGCTCTGAGGTTTCTGTCAAAGGAGTGATCGTAATTCCTTAGTGAAATTTGGCATTGGAGCTCAGGGTGATACCAGAGATGTCAAGTTTCTTGCCTGGATACTGTTTGTTTGAAGTCTGACTTTCCCATGGTGCTGTCCAGTGCAGAGGTGTTCAGATGTTCAGTTCAAAATTATGAATCGTGTTCGTGTGAGGAAGGATAGGGTAGGGGCAGCATGAGCTGCTTTTGCTCCTGGTGATGACCAGGGTATATCACGAGCTTATTCTGGTTGAAAGTCAAGTGACTAAATCATTAGGAGTTGTGGATGTGGTGCCTGACACCAAGACCTCTCATACTTGCTGGCTAGACTAGCCTGAGGTTTGTTAGTGAATTACAAGCATCTCCATACATGCTGATGCATTACACTGAACTTCCTTGAGGAAGCGTACACATTTTTCATTCTGTCTAATTTGTGGCAGTGCAGTTCTGCAGGCCTCTATGATCTATGGTCTCCTTTGCAGTTGCAGGCACACTACGTGCATGTATACAGAGATTAATATCCTCTCATTTGGAAGAATGGTATGGTGATAGAGTTCAGTAAGAAGGCAGGACAAAGCTGTTTATGCTCTGCTGGCCCTTTTATAATTTTTTCTTTTTTTTCTTTTTTTATTTTTTTTCATGGTCTCTCTCTCTTCTCACCTTTTTCTTCCTCTAAATAGCCTATGCTGCCTTACATGTTTCTACACTCCCCTTAAAAGACATCTGCCAGTACGTTTTGGGCAATCCTGAAATGCTCTTCCACAGCATCCTGTAAAGACCCCTTTCCTCCTATAGACAGTAATACCCTTCAGTCTATGAAGTGATTTCTCTAGCTGACTGCTCTTACAAGGTTTTATTGCCAGAAGGATGGGCTGGTTGCTGTCCTTTCACAGCCCTAGGAGCAGTTCAAGCAGGGTGATCCCTCTACATTGGTGAAGTTACTCAAGGTCCTCTGCTTGCCATTTTCTTGGGCTCCTTGCTAGGTCTTCGTGCTTATGGTGCCTCACCATTAAATGCATAACCTAATGGACAAGACAGTACAATGGAGAACTGGGTGAGATAAGCTTTGGCAAGTGACAAGAGACCAAAACCTGAAATTCCTGGGAAGGTGTGCTGTGAGTGCGTTATGGACAGGTTTTGTTGGTGGTCTGTGCTGGCAGCTGGCCTAACCCCACCCAGTAGTGGAGGTGGGTAGAGAAATGTTAATATCCAAGAGTCCAGCACTGTATTAAAGCGGAGGACCAGCGAAGGCTTGGTCGTAAGCTGTGGCTTGCGCTCTAAGTACTGAGAGGGTGTTTCCCCTGGTATAGGCTGCACAGGCTAACTGGAGTAGTCTCAGTTAACTGTGACCACATGGGGGTGTGTATTGGAGCAAAACTTTCTCTCACAGCCTGTCCTCTGATCTACTTAATAACTTGAAAATGGTGATGTCATGTTGAAGTCCAGTGATTGCCCAGTGTTCCTTTTCCCCCATAACAGCGGGGAGATTGAGACTCTCACTAACACGTCTAAACCACCACATACAGCAGACCTTTTTATTTGTTCAACACATACACACAGAGATACCACATACAGCAGACAAATTTTATTTGTTGAATTCATGGGTTTATTTTACATCTAACCAGTGAGGGCTGTAATCCATCCTGCAACACCTCTGGCCTTTGTAATACAAGACTGATGACTGGAATAGAAAACAAATTGGAAAACTCTCTTGTTAAGAGGCAAAGTTTAAATAATTTTCTGAAGGGATTAGCCATGCATACAGAACTTTCCGCTCAGCACAGCTATTTGAATCTAGTTGTATCCATTCTTTCTCCTTCAGCCCTGCCTTGGAATGGAAGTTCCAACAGGAATTAAAAGGCTGTACATTTTCTTTGCTAAGGTGCAGAACATTTAGAAGTCTTTCTGGGTGCTGTGTGCTACACATTCTCCTTTATTATTCCATGCTGCCATACACATTTATGTAGCGATGGACACAAAAAGTGGGAGAAATAGAACAGTCTATTGATTTGTAATGTCTGCTACTACAGAAAGGGAAATAGCAATCAAAATAACTCTCTCTCAAACCAGGATGGCTAAAAGTGTTTTGGTGTTCTCCCTCCTGACACACTGATTGGACACCTTAAAAATAAAAATAAAAATCTGTATTCAATTTTAGGAAAAGCCTTCAGGTCATTACGGAAAAAAACCCAAATGTTAAGTCATTATATTTACATCTGTGTTACCAGAATACTGCTCTCCTTTTTATAGGGCTGTTTAGCTACTGCAGCATAGTTGCATTGATTCCATATTAATATGTATGAAACCAGTGCTGCACCAATATTTAGGGTAGGAAATCGGCAGTTCAGTTGTCAAGATGCTCACTAAATGTGGCCATTGAACTCGTCCTGTGATTCTGGTTCCTTCTGCCTTCCTCCTTCCTGTATATTTCTCAGTATTTTCACAGTTTATGTAACTAGTCTGTGCAAAATGTGTGAAGGACATGAACACTTCATGGAAGTATCTTTTCCTCGTATTTTGTATAAAGCAGTTGAAACTTTACAGGTCAAGGGTAAAAATCGTGAAATAGAAGAAATAAGAGAAATGCAGATACTGAATACAATCTCAGTTGAGTTGCATTTCTTTCTAAAAAGTGTGCCTTTGTGAAACTGTGAGGTTGTGATGTAGGAGAGGTGGATGGTTGTGGGATGATTGTAACTTCATGAAAATAGCTTCTTGATTTCAAAAGAAAACAGTAAGCACTATATAAATGCAACTGAAATTATAGTTTTTTTTCAAGTCATTCAACTGTGTGACTATTTATTCTGAGTTTCAGAGAAAAGCTCCTAAGGGACTACTGGTGAAGATTATTACTCTGAAAGGCCAGAGCATAGTGGAAATACTTACTTTAATTTCTCCAATTAAGTTTCACGTAATTTCCACATAATTTCTTCAGTTAAAGTAAATGTTTCGTAGAAAGTTCTCTTAAACTGTAAAAGGTGTAGATTAAGATATTTTCTTACTTGTTTCCAGACAGGACAACAGTATAGACTCTACATCCTGTCTCAGAGAAGACAAGCTGGAAAGTCAGGAGTCAAAACAAGGTATGTGGTGGAGAAAGCGGAAAATCTGTTTTCTTGCTGTTGGGCAGGGGCTAATTCCAGATAACTGACAGCTCTCTTTTGAACAGTAGCTGCAATCTACTGTAGCTGCAAGAGAAGCACCTTCTTAGAAATCAGTTTGCATGGGGTTACAACATCTCCCTTGGGACCAATTTCAGAAAAGGAGAAGGGAACATTGAAGAAGACATTGTAGTAACTTTGGCTAAAAGCAAATTGCAGCTGTTCAAAAATTTGCTACTTTAGTATCTAAAACATATCTGAAGCTCTTGTGAGATTCGTTTAGCTCTTCATATCTAGTTTTTCAGCTGAAGAGAAACTTCAGTAATTTCAGTTTCTTGGTACAGGCAATTGCTAATAATGCTAATACCATTTGCTCTATTCTTTTAAAGTCAGTTTTGCTTTCTGTTGAGATGATAGGAGAGTTGCCAGTACTCTGTTTTGATATTCACAGAAATCCATTATAATATGATAATTTTTTTGCCAAAGGACTGCTTATAATTTTGGTCAGTCTTAGTATGTGGTACCTGGCTTGCTTTGACTGTAGAGCTGAGGTCCAATGGTACGGTGCTTAATACCCACCACTCTCAATAACTGACACATTTTTCTTGAAGTTAGTTACAGGGGAAGTGCCCACTTAAATCTTTGAATCTCTGAGGATGAACGTTGTCTTGTATATTTTCTCTTTTTAAATGCAAAAATGTAGTGGGTGAGATATTCAGAAACTACAGTGATTGAAAGAATAGAAAATGCAAAAGCCAGGTAGGTTAGTGGTGCACATTTCATTACCTGCTGCATCCGGAAACAGTTTTCGTAACCTGCATTAGTATTTGTTGTATTCCAGTCATTAAATCATCACTGTGTAACGACTGCCAGTATTATTTTCTTGCACAAAGCACTAGAATTGTAGGTGTTCTGTCTCAGTCTGCTTATTTTCATTTAGACCAGCTATATGCAGTAACATCAGAAACAGCTTTTCCAGTCAAAGAGGTTTGCAAATTCTTCTAAGCTATATGTCTCTCCTGCAAAGATCTAACATTATTTGCTTCCTGCAGCTCCTGTTTTGCAGTTCAGAATGTTGTCTACAAGATGTCTCTTGGAATAACTTTATAAAAAATGTTGTTTTTTTTTTTTTTCCCTGAAGTAGTTAGTGAGGGGAATTAAACAAAGAGGAAAGAGTCAAAAGCATCAAAATTTTTAGGAGCAGGTTGTTACGGCTTCGTGAGGAATGCTTTAGGTGTTGCTTGTTGTACTATATGGACTGACCTAAGAACTGACAGATTTGCTGCAGATCTCTTAACTTTTCTGTTATGAAAGGGAGTTGATGACTGTTGTAGGTGATTGCTTCATTGTTGTTTTTTATGACTTAATCAACCAGAGTATCATGATGTCTTTGGGCTGTAACAGTGGCTCCACTCAACATGTTAGCTTTAAAGAGCTTTTGAGAATCAAAATTCATCCCTATGAATTTAAAAATGTAACTCTAATCATTCTGCTGAGCTGCAGTGTGTTGTGCTATGGAGAAAAAAAAAGAATGAGAGGGTATGCAAAAGTGGATAAAATAAAATTGAAAAATGGAATTAAGCGTGCTAAAAGAATTTTGCAACTGTATCTGAAGAAAAAATGAAAACTTATCAAAATGAAAAAGATAATGAGAAATATGAACCGTGATCTTTATTACTGGGTAAAAACACACTGCAAAAGAGGGAAATAAAGCCTACCAGCTAAATTCAGATCTGTAGGCCAGTGAGCTTGTATGAGTGCAGTATTATACATTTTTTGAGGCAGTATTTCTAAATTGGAACTGAAATGCCATGAAAAATTGTAGCCTGTGATCAGGAGTGAATATGTGAATATCTTTAATCCTGAATCAATAAAATCCTTAGAGTTAGTTTTAAAATGATACTCTTGCTTATAAAACCAATTTGAGTTTTTTTGACTAGAAGATAAGAATTAGTTTGCTTGCCTGCCTCTCTCACTCCCATCCCCTCATTATTTTTTTTTTTAAGCAGAAATTGTGCATTAATAGCTTTCTTAGTAGTCAGTATTGATTATTTTTTTCTCCACACCCTCAGGATAGCAGCAATGTGATAAGCCCCAAGAAAAACAGATCTTTTTTAAGGCTTTCGTATACTGCTAATGAATTAAATGCATGCATGTACCAAAAGGCATTTTAAAATATTTTGAAAGAGAGTAGTATTTTTCTAAAGCCTTGTTTAGAAGCTTTCTTTTAAAAGTGCTCTCTTTTTAAGGTTGGTTGATTAAACTGATTTGGAACAAAGAATTTAATTTTTCTAATCCATATTCTGCTGTTATTCTTGTATAAGAGCTTCCACCTAATGTGAGGGGTTTGCACAAAAACTCAAGAAAAAAATAAAATCACTGTGGGTGGGGAGGCTTTTTACACTTCACATTTGTGTTTTCTTAAAATCTCACATTTGTTCTGTTGCATTTTTAAATATTTTCTGTATAATAAAAGGCAGTGCAACAGCAGTGTAAACCAAAAACTTCTAAAAATGTTGCTTCTAATATTCTTTATTCCTTTGTAAAGGATTTTTTGTCTTGTATCTGAAACTCATGTCAAAAGAACATTCTTACTGAGAATTATTAGAAAAAAAAATTGAGAAGTTTTCCAGCAGTAAAACATGTGTGACCATCTTGAGCAAAAAAGCCAGTGATAGGAAGATAATTATAGGTGTTAAAACTATAGGTTTCTGCTGTGGTAGATTGCATTGTCAATGTTTTTTTTAACATACTTTGAATGTCAGCAAGATTGTGACTGCAGGCTCTTAAAAAAGAACAATACACAAAGGAAGTACTTGCTTGGATTTTGAGTGTATAGATTGTTTTGTTGTTGATGAGCAGTCCCTGTAAATCTGTACTTCTGCCTTGCAAATTTGAGGTTCAGGAACTCAAAGGTATGGGTTGATGAAAGTAACAGTTAAAAAAAAAAAAAATCAATGGCTCGATTAAAGTGAATCTTTTAAAGCCGGATGTCAACACACTAATTTTAAGAATCAGTCACAAAATTGCTTAAACTAAAAGGGACTGTTCTGTGACCATTGAATCTGATGCTCCTGCTCTGCCAGGTCAGCTAGAGCAGGTTGATCAGGACTGTGCAGTCGAGTTTTGAATGTGTATAAGGATGGAGACACTCCAACCTCTCTGGGACACCTGCACTGGTGTTTGACCACCCTCAAAGTATAAAAGTTAAGTATGTTCAGATGAAATTTCCTGTGTTTTAATTTTTGCCTGTTGCCATTAATCCTGTTAGTGAGCAGTGCTGAGAAGAATTTGGCTCCCTTGTCTTCATGCTGTCCCAGATTTTCAAAGGAGAATTAAAAAAAATTTAAAAAACAGGTTTGCAATACTGTCTGAATATATCTTAAAGAATATTTTGGATATATAGAGAATCGTTATAGACTAAAGTAACTTTTTCAGAATGGTTTGGGTTGGAAGACACCATAAAGATCATTTAGTTCAAACTCCTCTGCCATGGGCAGGGACTTCTTCCACTAGACCTGGTTGCTACAAGCCCTGTCCAACCTGGCCTTGAACACTGTCAGGAATGGGGCAACCACAACTTCTGTGGGCAACCTGTGCCAGTGTCTCACCACCCTGAGAGTAAAAATTTTTTTCTTAATATCTAATCTAATTTAATGTCATCTTAAACCAGTCCCCCTTATTCTGTCACTATGTGCCCTTGTGAAAAGTCCCTCTCCAGGTTTCTTGTCGGCCCCTTCAGGTACTGGAAGCTGCTCTAAGGTCTCCCCTAAGCCTTCTCTTCTTCAGGCTGAACAAGCTCAACTCTCTCAGCCTGTCTTCATAAGGAATGTAAACTTTCTTTGAATCTTTATGGTAAGAAATTGTATGTATTTCAAACCCACAGATATTTAGCTATAGAACCCTGTTGTTAATTAGAGGGAACACAGCTATACCTTTAGATAGTGATACTACCTAAACTGATTATAAAGCTTTAGAATCAGTAACTTTACCATCATCTAATCTATAAATTGTTTTAAGCAGGATCAAGTCCTACTGTAAGTTCCCACAGATGAAATGATTGGTGAAGAACTAATAATTTCTGAAGCCAGTGTGTCAAAAGCAGCAGTCTCACTTTAGCCAAATTATGAGAACAGTTGCTCAGGTTCTCTTAAGAGTTTTGCCTTTTTTTAGTTGCACTGCCTCCTCTATTTTTATTTTTTTTTTTTATGTTTTAATAAAATGCAACTTTTACCCAGCATTAAAAGTCAGTGCCATAACTGTGTTCATGTTTTTACTGAGTCAAGTGTCTGAAGGACTTCTGAGAGATTCTGAATTGTAAGTGGAGATTGTTTTACTACTGTAAAAGAGTACTCTGTTTAAAATACATGAAATAGTTTTAAAGTGGCATTTCTAAAAGTACGTTTTGAAAACTTTACTAAGTTTACTTCAGAGATAAACAGTAATCAGTTTTGCACTGCAAAAAAAACCTCAAGACATTTTAATTGGGAAAATAGATCATGTAACTCCATAGGATGGAATAAATTTTCCTGGTACTGCTGCTTTGCTATACTGCCTGTTCTTCTAAATGAGCATAAAAGTGCATTAACAGTTGTCTAAATTAGATCAGCCTTAAAAGTTGGAGGAGAAAAAAAGGAGGAATTAGTTGTCTTCATTTCATCTTTTTTTGCAACTCTTCATCTGCAGAGAAACCCTTTAATCAGAAGTGATACTGTAAGTTGAAAGAAAAGCGTTTCTGTTCGGCAGCTGTATGATTGTTACACTTGTGTTACAGGCAAGGGAGAAGATAGTGATGTCCTCAGCATTAATGCAGATGCATATGATAGTGACATAGAAGGCCCATGCAATGAAGAAGAAGGCCCAGATGTGCAAGAGAACACTGTCAGAAGTGGAGCCAGTCAGTTAGACGACCTTCAGAAGGACATTGAAAAAAGCGTGAATGAGATACTGGGGTTGGCAGAGTCCAGCTCAAAGGAGCCCAAAGCAGCAACCTTAGCCATTGCTCCATCAGATGTTCAGCCATCTGCACAGCAGCTGGAGCTTCTGGAGCTTGAGATGAGGGCCAGAGCTATTAAGGCTCTGATGAAAGCTGGTGATGTAAAGAAACAGCCCTGAGATTGTTTAGATTAAATTTTCAGTGTTTGTTTTGATGGATGTGATGTCTGTTATCCTCAGTGCTAACCTATGTTTGGGTTGAGTATGACATTCCTCATTCAAAACCTATTCTGTATCATGACCTGTGACTTCAGCTGCTGATAGTTGGCTTCATTGCCTTTAGTGTGCTGCTTCCATGATGTGCACAGACAGAGTAGTTTGATGCTTCACCGAGATCAGGTCTTTTTGTGTTGGGTTGTCTCCTCTAGGAGTCACAGAATATAGAGCTCTATATATATGTATATATACCAGGATCCTGCTGCCTTTCAGAAAGGTTAGGAAAATCAAGTTCTTTCTAACCCCATGGTTAGAAATTACCAGCTGTTTTGTTTATTAACAACTTGTTCAACTATTTGAGAAATTTGATTTATATGTACTTCGTTAAAAATAACATTTTTAAGGGGTCTTTCATTGTGTGACTGCCTTCAGCAGTCTGTAAAAGGATTTGAGATTACTTATTTCTCTTTGGCATCCACCTCATCATAACATAGGTATTTTGAAAAATGAATGATTATTTACTTAAAAGCATACTTAAATATTAGGAAGTTGAATTCCTGAAGGAAGGGATTTTTTTTTTTTTTCTTTTCAAATACACAGTTGAACCATGGTATTTTTAAAGTTATGAAAGTGCCTGAAAGTGACAAATAGTGGATTTTTATACTGTTTGTCATGTAATTTTGTCACTCTGCTGTTTATGTCCTGTGTCATAACTGAAATAAAGAAAATGAGGTTTTTTTTTCTTGACTGTGAAGCTTTTTTTGCTGTTTCATTTAATATTTAGGGCAACACAGCAAATCAGGCTATTTAGAAGACCTTGAGGTTTTTAACATTTAACTGATGTAGTTATGTCACCTGTAAATAGGAAAATCCACCAAACTTCAGTATATATGTTTTTTTAGAAAGGACATTTATTTTATAAGGTTTTTAAATTATTCCACTTTTATCCATTTCAAGGACATTTCTCTGTAAATTGTATTATAGGATTAATTTTCCTCCCATGATTTCTTACAATTAAGATAACTATGAATTTGTTTTGATTTAGTGCTGGTTTTATACTTGGCTGCTAATTAAACCCATCGAATCATAGCATGCAAGAATGGTTTGGCCTAGAAAGGACCTTAAAGATCATCTGGTTCCAACCAACCCGCTGTGGGCACTGGTTGGGTTCCTTCCACTTCCACTAGTCTGGGTTGCTCTAAGCCCAGTCCAGCCTGGCCTTGAACACTGCCAGAGTTGGAGCATTTACCACTTCTTTGGGCAACCTGTGCCAGTGCCTCACCACTCACAGTGAAGAATTTCTTCTTTATATCTAACCTAAATCTACCTTGTTTATGTTTGAACCCATTCCCCCTTTTCCTTTTAAAATATTTGTGTTTTGTTTTTATACACACACACACACAGATTGATTTTTATTTTTTTTTTCCCCTTAGGTATGAAGTTTGCGAATCTGGTCCTTGTTAAGTGAAACTGTTATATGTTGTTAGTTCTTATTTTCCCTTTGTTGTTACCTATAAAGTAAATTAGATACTTAGCAGCAGTACCATAGATAATTTCCACATGCTATTTTGTAATATTACTCCAGATGTTCTATGCAAATACTATGTCTTTTTAATTTCCTCCCTTTATTATCTTCCCTTTCCTTTTTTTTTCCTTTAACCTGCTTTCTACCATTTTCCTTTCTTTTTTGGTCATCAAGTGCAATGTCTTCAGCAGCAAGCTTATATATTTCCTAACGTCTTACTGAGTTCCTCCAGAATCAACACTATTGTGAGTACAATGATAGAAAAATAGTGCAGTGTAAGTTTGATTATAAACTAAAACCTGTATTAAATATAGCTGAGAATTACAGTGTTCATTTGCAAAATTATGGCAGTGACCTGAGTGAATTTCTCCTGACTATTCTGTTACCGATGGCAGAAACATTTTTTGTTTTTAGCAAATGGAGGATGTAAGTTAGAATATATATATCAAATTCCAAAGGTAACTTAACTGTGTGTACATGTTGTCTCTACTTAATTTAATTTGGCTGTTTGGTGAACTTGTGATTTATTAGATTACAGGGAAACAAAAGCAGGTAATGAGAGACAGCTGGCAAAACCTGATGTGCTGTCTTGTTATTTGTAGAGTCAGAGGCTAGTGGAACTATGTTTGACTGTAAAAAGTTTTACTGCTGCTATGCTTAGTTCCTTAAGGCAATGAACACTTCACTTTGCCTGCTATGGAAACAAAAAATCTCACCTCAAGGACATTTGTTTCCTAGTCCTACTGTGCAAACAGTAGGAAAACTTATCTCCTATTGTCTGCCTCTCTTCTTTCCTGTCAGTGTTCATTTGCCAGTTCTACAGTGTGCCATAGCATTGATGAGGCTTGCAAAATCCCAAGCAATAGGAACAAACAAAATTCAGTCCTTAATACTGAAGTAAAATGTGCAATACGGTAACAGTTGATAGAAAGAATAAATGTTTATAGACCTCTATCTTTCCTTTGCTGCTGGCACTCTCAACACTTGTGGTTTCATCAGCCACCAAGGTGATTTCCAACTGACTGCATACTGCTGTGTGGCTCACATGTATTTTTGCCAACCACGGAAGTGCAAAAGGTTACTTCATGCAGAAGCCATGCTTTGGTAAAGGTGTCGTAGGAAAGCTGGCTGCAAATCAGGTTTAATTAAAAATATGTTTCCTGTGCCACCAGAATAACTTAGTCAAATATACAAAGTCCCTTCAGGGATGTTGTAGAACCATTCATTTGGCATCAGGGAATACGGCTAGGAAGACTAGATAAACTAGAATGTAGTTCTCTTCCGCTGCCCACCTGCTGGAGGTATGTGTCATTTCTTTCTGAACTAAGCTTTGTTTACCTATTGGCTTTCCAGGTCACCTTTAAAAGTTCATTTTGTAGTATGCTGAACTCTCAAAGGTTATTATTTCAAGGTCTGTATCAAGAAGTTGTGTATGCTAACTTTAATAAGCACTGCGACAAAGAAGAAACAGGTTTGCTGTGCATCTGACAAAGAAGATTTGTAATTACAGCCTAATTAAATTTGAAATGAAAAGAGAAGGATTCAAAGAAAATGAAATTAAGCTGTTTACAAAAATAAAAAATATGATTGTGATTGATTACACAAGCGCTAATTCATTTGTAGGATATTGTATCATTGCTGCATAGGTTGAAAACAGCTCAGATAAATTATATGGGTTCCTGCACTGATTTGTGTTACTGCACAGTTAAAAAAATCCATTTATATGGATTACATATAAATTACATTAACACATAATATTTAAAATGTGTTAAACAATTTTTTTGTTGTTCACTTCTAAACATCTCTTTGATTTTTCCTGGAAAAATAAAATTAATTTTTCTTTTGAAGGAAGAGTCAATTTGTATGTAAAATGAAGTCATGAATTATTTATGAAATTTTAAAACAATTCTACGGGGTTTTGATCAACCACTTTGTTGGGAAAAAATATACACTTGGTGTTGGTCAGCATGAGGAAAAAGACCCTGATTATATTCTGGGCTGCAACAGAAATATATTCGAATGAATTTTGTCTGTCGTTATAGACGAAGCACAGTGCTTTTTTTTGAGGAGGAGAGTTGACTGTGCTTGTATTAGGTAAATGAAAAGGTGTAACTTCTCAGAGAGCCAAAAGTATCTATTATTTCTGTTCAGATGCTTTAATGTTATTTTTATGATGATTTGATGGAGAATAATAATTCAAGCGGCCACTTTTGAGAGGCAAATCACAGGCATTTCCTCGGTAAAGAATTAGTTCTGTTTGTAACACTATATGATTTTGCTCATGAGACTTGTGCTTTGCATAAGTTTTCTTAAGCTGTGTTACAAAATACATTATTTGCTGTTTAAAATTATTGTAATTATTAGTCACAGTGAATGATAATTTTGATCACTGACTTCAGGTTGCTTCTAAGTAGGTGCAGGCGTAGAGCATAGGGGATCAAATCATCTGTGTAGATATTTGAGATGCTGCAGTTCTCCCAGGATACTTTTGAAATGTGGCATTAAACATGAGCAGCATGGCTCTGTATTGTGAATCTCACCCACTGAGGCAGCTGGGTAGCATTCCTGCAGCCTTGTCTGTGTTTGCAGAAGCACAGTTTCACAAACAGCAGCCACAGTGCAGGGACCCTGTAAAGGGGCAATTATGTCTCTTCACCAGACGATTCCTTATGTGGTGGGGGCTTTAAAGATTGTAAATGGTTGCTTGGTTACTACTATTATTTTTAAAGTATTAGTCTACAAAAGCAGTTGTCTTTACTGAAGTTACTTCGTTTTCGTCTGTAGATAAAGCATGTCAAGGTTTTCCTAAAAAGTAGCAACCGATAAAAGGTTTTGTGCACACGAATGCATAGCAACTTGTTATATGTAGGGCATTTTAAATGCCCATCTTAAAATTGTTAGCAGTGATTTAGCTTTGTGAGATCACTGATGCTGGTAAACGTGCCCTTTTCACAGAAGATAATTGAAGATTAATTGTGAAATAGGCGTTTTAGCCAGGAAGGGGGATGAAGTGGTTAATTGATGCAGAAGTATAGAGAACAACAGTGTAACTTTAGGAGCGCAAGCACCAAATTAAAAGCTGATTATGAAGTCATCTAATTTAGTCCCAGCAATATAAACCTTCATGTTTATTGCTAAATCAATCTGCCATATACAGAGAGCAAACAATGTTTGTTCACTTTATTTATGGCCAAATTTAAGTGTTAAAAACCTGGATTTTTTTTCCCCAAGTCTCATGTTTCATGGGCATTAATATTAAAATATGTGAGCAGAATACATGAAAGCTGGATGAAAATCTTAATCTTGTAAAAAGACTTAACCCCACACTAGTTAATCAAACTGATTCTCAAAAGCCTAAATGTAAATACTGCATGGTTATTACATTGTACAGACTAAGTAGTCATCTCTGAAAAGAAAAAAAGAAAGTTCATTCAGTGCATCATTGCTTTCTTCAGCACCTTGGAAAATGTCATCTTTCCTGATGGGATCTGTCTTGATTATTGTCAGACTCAAAACTGAATTTTCAACTTTTGCATCAAATGGTTCTGCAAAGTTGATCGAGGTGGGTATCTTACACCATGAAATGTTGAATCTGTGATCTTCCATTCCATTTCCATTTTCTGACTTGGTTACAAAATACCAGTTTTATTTCCCTGGAATACTGTGTGCTCTGCGTGGCTATATCATAGGCAAATGTGTTGGGAGTGGAACAAATGCAGACAAAGTCTTGTAAGATCACCATAGGAACAGAGGCCAGGTTGGATGGAGTCTTGGGTGACAGGTCTGGTGTGGGGTGTCCCTGCCCCTGGCAGGGGGATTGGAACTGGATGATCCTAAGGTCATTTCCAACCCCAACTATTCTGTGGTTCTATGATTCTATGACATGAGATACGACTGGAAAAGCTGGTTTGGTATAAACATGTTGAAACTTGCCTGTAAAGACTGGCAGAAATAGAGTGCTGGGAAAGGCATTTAAGCTTGATACCAATACTGGCGGGCAGCTATGAATACATTTTGATTAGCTTACTTGTTTCTAGGCTGCCTCCTTTTCTGCTCCCTCCATACTACTGCTGTGAAGCTAGTGTTTATGTGGGTATGTAGACAGCCACAAGAAGAATCCCATCTGAGCAGGGAATCCTGGCCATTTGTTCCCCCCAACCTGGACCAGCATCCTGATTGAATTTGCTCTGTTAGCACAACAGAATAAGTACTGAAAATCCAACTGCTGAAAATGGCACTGCAAATGGATTATCTTCCACAAGAGTTACCCTGGGTTTTTCCAGTCCATTAGATATGAAGCATCAGAATTAAGGTCCATGATTTATTTCTGTCTTGCTGGAGTGGTGCCGATCTCCACTCACAAATTGTAGCTGATCTGCTCCACATGTAAATAATTTTAGCTATTAAATTTGCCAGTCTACGTAACTCTGGTATGAGTTTTCTAAGCAGTAGTTCTAATTTGTACTATGTATAGCCTGGTTAAACTTAGCTTCTCACAATTGTATAGAAATTAAACTTCTGAATTGCATCCACACTAGGGGGCTGTGTTGTTTCAACAATGTCTGTTTCGATGTGCTGTATGCTCAGAGCAGAACCCAAACTGTATAAACAAGTTGTAAGAACTACTTTTTCCTACATAAAAACAGAGATGGGAGCAGAATAGTAAAGGGGAATAAGGGGGAATGATTTGCAATATAGACAAATATAAGGTAGGAACAAGGAAAATTTGTTGTATATATACTTAGATAAAATGTTGAATTTTAAGGGTGAAGCGATGCTCTCCTTGTCTTGAGATGAGTGGAAAGGCTGAGGCCAGTACCCTGTTTACTTCAGTCCTAATGTGGCACTTGATGACCTAGGATGTATAACCCAGTTTGTTGGAATTTGGGACAGGTAGGTTGCTCTTTATCAAGATGTAGCAGCTGTAGCATTTTCTCCTCCATAACAGGGAATTTCTCTGTGCTGCATATCCCAGTGCTTCTGCTTTAATATCCTATTTCTTTGGCTGCATCAGTTCCTGTATCACTACAGATAACACTCATGTATCACTATGGTTGTGAGATTTCTTTGTTACAAATACAGGCACTCCTTTTTTGGAAGCTGTCTGTTCTATATCCAAAGCAAAATTGAGATTAACTTTCTTTCCGGGCCTCATCAGCACATTGATGTAGACATAGGCCTGTAACTAGTGGAGTGCCTCAAGGGTCAGAACTGGGACCAGTATTATTTAATATATTCATCAATGATTTAGACGAGGGAATTGAGTGTACTATCAGCAAGTTTGCTGATGACACTAAGCTGGGAGGAGTGGCTGACACGCCAGAAGGCTGTGCTGCCATCCAGCGAGACCTGGACAGGCTGGAGAGTTGGGCAGGGAATAACTGGATGAAATATAACAAGGGAAAGTGTAGAGTCCTGCATCTGGGCAGGAACAACCCCAGGTTCCAGTATAGGTTGGGGAACGACCTGTTAGAGAGCAGTGTAGGGGAGAGGGACCTGGGGGTCCTAGTGGACGACAGGATGACCATGAGCCAACACTGTGCCCTTGTGGCCAAGAAGGCCAATGGCATCCTGGGATGTATTAGAAGGGCGGTGGTTAGTAGGTCAAGAGAGGTCCTCCTTCCCCTCTACTCTGCCCTGGTGAGACCCCATCTGGAATATTGTGTCCAGTTCTGGGCCCCTCGGTTCAAGAAGGACAGGGAGCTGCTGGAGAGATTCCAGCACAGGGCAACCAAGATGATTAAGGGAGTGGAGCACCTCCCTTATGAGGAAAGACTGAGGGAGCTGGGTCTCTATAGTTTGGAGAAGAGGAGACTGAGGGGTGACCTTATAAGTGTCTATAAATATATAAAGGGGGAGTGTCACGAGGATGGAGCCAGGCTCTACTCAGTGGCAAACAGTGGTAGGACAAGGGGTAATGGGTACAAACTGGAACACAAGAGGTTCCACTTAAACTTGAGAAGAAACTTCTCCTCAGTGAGGGTGACGGAACACTGGAAGAGGCTGCCCAGGGAGGTTGTGGAGTCTCCTTCCCTGGAGACATTCAAAACCCACCTGGACACATTCCTGTGTAACCTTATCTAGGTGTTCCTGCTCCGGCAGGGGGATTGGACTAGATGATCTTTCGAGGTCCCTTCCAATCTCTAGCATACTGTGATACTGTGATATCAGTATACCTGATGTTTTGGGTGCACTGAAACTCAAGTGGAGGCAGTACTGGAAAATTAACTGTAGGGACCTCCTGCCATTGCAAAGGCAGGTAATGTCTTTGTGTCTTCCGTTTCTACTAACTTTTTTAAATACTCAGTGGATCTAAGCAACTCTATTAGTATTACCGTCTTTTTTAACTGTGTAAAAAGGGTATTTTAAAGAAATGTTTCTTATAGTACTTATTTTTGTACTAAAATGTCGTAGAGCTATTAATGTTGCTGCCAGGAAGTTAAAATAGGTAGCATCCACCATAGCAGGGCCCTGTTTAGACAATCTAGGTTTTTCTATTCTTTCGTATTTTGTGGGTCTGAAGAGCTACAACCCCTAATAGAATAAGGTATCAGGATTTAGGTAGAATTTAGGCAGTTCAAATGTCTTTTATTCCAAATTATTGGTGTCAGGTCACATAATACTAGAGCTTCATCAGTTGTTTCACTGACTATTTTGCATATTCTTTTCAAAAATACAATAGTTGTACCTGCTTTGCACAAGAGTCCATTGTGACAATTTCATCATCTTGACAGTGTTCCTGTATAAATGTCTTGGCATGCTGATATTTATTGTCTGTAAATTACTCATTTGGTGAAACAAGCTGATGCAGGCATTGGTAGATGTTTTTACTAAAACTCCAGTTGGTAAATCTGTAGCAAGAGTGATGAGGCTCTACAGGCATGTCTGTGTTTGCAGGCTAGGGTCATTCCAGTCTCAGGAGTCCTTTACTTTTGCTATGCTGGGGTGTTTTAGCAAATATAGTGTCTGTGTGAGATCTGAGAAATGAAGGTTACTAAAATTTTCATTGTCTCATTAAAAGTATAACATGTCAAAGATGTGAATGACTGAAATGCTTTTTAGTGGACCAGGTTTTTAAAATACATTGTATCACTGCCACAGCATTAAATTAACACTGAAATTTGTATGGGAAGCCAAGCCATAAACAACAGAGGAGGAGAAGAGGGAGCCACTGGGCCTTGCTACAGAAACAGGTAATATTGACAGTACTCTTCACTAAATATCAACAGGCCAAAGGGAGTGATCTTAACTGAAGTGAGTGCTGTGGCCAATGAAAGATGGCAGCTTCTAAAGCTGTTGGGGTATCATACATGCTTAACACTGAAAACTGGAATCAGGGTCAGGAATCAGTGGCCAGTATTTGACACAGTCAAATTGTAAATGTGGTTAGAGTCGCAATTCAGACTAGCACATTAAGCAAACCTCCAAATGCCAAACTTTCTATGGACCAGTATGGTTTATATTTATATTGTTTATTTTATATTTTATCTTTCTATTTATAAGGAAGGCTTTTCACATTAATTGTACCTTTAAGCAAAGAACAGTGAATGCTCTCATAAGGAACAAAAATTCTGTTATCTACCCTCATCGTGTCTTAAACAAAGGACATGGATGCAGAAGGAAAGGCTGTACTGAAATGTTCTTGTGTATTCTGTGCAACATAATCCATGGTTACATTGTGAGATGGTATGAACATTTGCTACTAATGTTATAAATGCCCATACATGAAAATCAGGTTTCATTCCTTATTCTTTAGTATGCAAAAGGAAGAAAATGTTTGCTGTTTGCAGCTCCCTGCATTTTTATTGATAAAATGTTGTAATCAACACTTTGTCTCACTACTTCATTTCATTTTTTTAATGTATATCTCTATGGGGAGCTCTAAACTGTACTTTTATAATGTCCTCTCTCTCTTTGCTAACTTTTATGTTTAGCTACTGAAGAAGATGAATAATCCCCATACCTCGACTGCAGAAATTTAATAAACAAAGCTTAATTAAAACAAGAGAAGCACAATAAATCCAAAGGGTTCTGCTTTAGCGCTGCAGATTCATGTAATTTTTCTTGTTTGTTGTGTGTTTTTAAAAATTGGGGGGGGGGGGGGGGGGGGGGGGGAGGGCTGAAAGAGAACTTCAGGTTTTCGTGTTTAATTGAACTAACAGCATATGCTGGTAAGTAATAAATAACAGTGATACAGAGTGACTAAATAAATTGGTTTCCTCAAGCAGTGATTCATTTGCTGTCTTTCATTGCCACCAGATTAAGAGACAGCTTCTTTTTGTCAGCCTACAGGAGAAATATTTGGTAGTCTAACAACCTCCTTTCCATTCCAGCCACAGCAGCCTTTTAAATGCATTGAATTAATATAAGTTAAGATGTTGATGCAGGAGTCACGGACAACGCAGAGATGATCAATGTGATAAAGCGATTGCCAAATTTATTACAAAGCCTTAACTCCTTATATACTATTTCTTACATGCACTTACAGTGATTTGGCATATTATGATTGGATACATGTCTTGAAGACCCTTAGTGACTAACATATAATTGGTTAAGCACAGGTGTGAGAACTTGACTTCAAAAGCTTGCCAGCAGTCCACAGTTCTCATTAACTCAGTGAATTCCAGCTTCTTCTTATCTTGCTTGCTTAAGCTTCTTCAGGCCTCTCATGGCCTTGCTGTATCTTTCAGGATTTTCAGAGTTTATGTACCAATTATCCATTCTCCTGTGAGATCACTGTCTCCACATCTCCCCCTTTTTGTTTTATATATGTTTTGGGTGACTCTACTTGAGCAGGGGATTTGGGCTCGATCATATCTCCAACATATGCCAGCTACAGGCTGCTGGGCCTGCCCCTTTTTTCTGCTGTATGGCTCTCTGACAACAGGGGAGGCCATCCCTCACATCGAGGTCTGGCATGGCATGTGTCCCCACCGCTCCACGCCTGCAGGGTTGCAGCCAGCGGCGGAGCTAAAGGTTCTTCTTGGTGGCAAACACAGAGGCCAACCCAGTCTTGCCTTTGACTGTGGTAGCAGGCATTTTGCCAGTCTCAGTCCTTGCACCTTGTTGTCAATGCAGAGTTTCACCTGCTTCATCCAGTAACAAGTCGCTACTACAGCAAGGCACACACAAATTTACATTAGCAGAGTAACTATTACAGGGTGCAGCAGCATGTTGAAGATGCTGATGGCAGTGAAGGACTAGCCAAAGAAATTTTACCAGTGGAATTCTCTCCCCCTCTTAATCTGTTCCATTACCTGCTTTACAACACTGCCACTGTATTAGAATCTTTCCAGCTTTTGCCTTAGCATTTTCTAGCAGCTACTGCAAATTTCCATACTCTAACATCTCTTTTACAAGTGACAAATCTATACAATACAAGGTGTAGTTCCTCATTAGCAACTGGCTAGCAAATACAGGTGGTTTTATACACAAAATCACAGCCTCTAAGAATAGCTACTTTACAAGCACACATATATTCAGGCTGTTACTTTTCAGTTGCCCCCAAGTGATGTTTTGCAGTCATTCGTTTTTCTCTTCCTCCATCTCATTCTGCTTGGGGCATTTGCTGTCAGCTCCTGTAGCTGAGGCATCAGGTTTTTCCATTCGTCTGTCCAGCTCATGGCAAGGCTTGACAAACTTTGCAGGCAGTCGCCATGGACCTGTAGGCAGGAGGACACAAATATACCCCCTCCCCAGGTTATCGGTTCTTGAGAAGCAGACAGGTTAAACTGCACATTGTTAACAGTCGAGGAGTTTGCTGCATCATTGCCTCCTTTCGTTTTTTTTTTTTTGCCACCCTGATGCTGCTTAGGTGACGGCTCATAAAGCTTGTGGTTGCACTACCCCTCTCGCTTTTTCAGTCAGCAGTTCTTATTTCAACCGATCTATCTATTCCTCCAGGTCTTGAATTCACCCCCAGGTTACCTTAAACATACTAAGCAAGGCTCCTACCATGCACCCACTGTGTTGCGGGTGCTCTTTAGGCTTTGGCTGTGGTGTCTCTACAAACTGCCTCAATACCTCAATAGACTGAGAGGTTGGGTTTTGTTTTGTTGTTTGTTTTGTTTTTTGTTGTTGTTGTTGTTGTTTTGGGTTTTTTTGTTTGTTTTTTTTTCCCTTCACTCCTCAGCTCTGGCGTCCATCCTGGCCGTTCTGCCGGTGGAGCACCCGGAGCTGAACAGGAGGTCAGTTGTTTTTATTTTTCCAAAAGTCGCTCACCCTGCTTTGCACAGCTACAAACGCCGGCCTGCTCGGCAGCAGCTACAAACGCCGGCCTGCTCGGCAGCAGCTACAAACGCCGGCCTGTTCGGCAGCAGCTACAAACGCCGGCCTGCTCGGCAGCAGCTACAAACGCCGGCCTGTTCGGCAGCAGCTACAAACGCCGGCCTGCTCGGCAGCAGCTACAAACACCGGCCTGTTCGGCAGCAGCTACAAACGCCGGCCTGCTCGGCAGCAGCTACAAGCGCCGGCCTGTTCGGCAGCAGCTACAAACGCCGGCCTGTTCGGCAGCAGCTACAAACGCCGGCCTGTTCGGCAGCAGCTATAAAAGCCTGCCTGCTTCAGCAGCAACCATAAATACCTGCCGGCAACCGCACTTTTGCATTAACCCTTTCTTGCCGGAAATGTTAAACTGCTACGGGATAAAAACTTTTATATGAACCCAACAATAAAAAATACACAGAACACCATCTGCCCTCAGCACACACACACACATACACACACACACACACACACACACACACACACGTATGGGATCCCACAAGCACACTCCACACAACTACAATACTTGAAGCACAAAATCCAGACAATTATTACTCCCACTACACAATCCCACATACAGAATGTGGCACAAGGACCCTGTGGAGACTAACAGGAAACCAGCTCCGAGAAGCATCATTGCAGTGTGAGGTGGCAGGCTCATCCTTAGTGGGCGTCCCCGCAGAGGCTCTGCCTCCCCCAGAGTGCATGAGGCTCGGGCTTTTATACTGACCAAAATGCACACTCATTCCGACACAGGTGGCCAGCCTATGTTGGAAGAAGTAGCCAGCAATATCTACAAAGGTCTACAAAGGTTGATAGAAACCTGGACATACTTATATTTACCAACTTCTGGTACATGAGTATCACAGAGAAACTGTATTAAATGAGTTGTATATGGGCTTCCAAGTCCACGGTCCATCACAGTATGCCCAATACCCCTGATAAGAGCACAAGAGAGACCTTCCCACCACCAGAAAATCACACAATACATCTGTATCCTGTGCTGGTCTCGCTTCCCTGGATGTTTGGGGGAAGGGGGCGTGGGGTGGAGGGTGGTTTTTTGTTGTTGTTGTTGTAAAAAAGGTTGCTCCCTTCACTTTAAGAAGGACTGAAAACATACATAAAACGGATGTCCTGAGCTCAAATTTCAATTCATTCAATCACTGACAAGGGGGGTGTCCTGGGGTGATGCTGACTCTTTCCAGGGTTTCACCCATCGAGCTGGCACCCACTGCAAACTGGAATCTGTAATTTACACACATATAACCTCGACCAGTTAGTTTTACTTCCTCAGGACCTTTCCAAACGCTGGTTTCCAAATCCTTGTACTGGACCAGAATACCTGCAGTTTTAGTCATATAACCTGAACCTAATGCCTGGCCATGTATTATAGCAGAGGGATCATTAAAGTCTCCTGTCAATCGCAAAAAAAATCATAACATATACAGCTTGAGTATAAGAGGATTTTAACCCATACGTGGTCACCGCTTGTTGGGCCTCCTTATCTATTTTGAGATCAAAAGCTTCCCACTCTAACCCCCTGCTGTGTAGTAAACACAGGATATGCAGAGAGCCCCATTGCAAAATATTCACCTGTAATAATTGCATCTTTGATTAACCCGCGCCAACAGTGCGCAGGATTTGTGCCCCCCGATACCTCTCCCACCCCCTCCCCGTTTGCCTTCTTTAAGGAAGGGGTTTTACGGAGGAGAAGGTGGAGGCACCGATAGAGATGTGTCAATCCGAGTCTCAAGGGCTTCAAGCTTTTTCATCAATTGTTGCAGCTGAGCGTCTCCAAGGCCAGTAAGTAGTTGCTGATGAGCTGAGCAGACCTACCCAGGAGACGAAGAGTCAGAGTCTGGAAGCAGAGGATATAAATCTGGCTCGGATTCAGGGGACTTGGAGCCTGATCCTGGGTCGAACTCAGGGTCTCCGTTGCTCACAGCTATGTCTTTCTTGTCAGATGTCTCTCATTTGGTATGTGGCCATCTGCGGACCTGGCTCTTACTTTCATCGGCTTGGGGCGTTGATTTTTTTTGGTGCCGTTCCAGGTACCACAGGGTGTGCAAAAGTCATAGCCGCAGCACTATGGTGGGGGTTAGGGGAGACAGCCCTTTCTGGAGCTGCAGCGGCAAATACAGAAGCTACAACCGCCCTTTCCAATTTCATCCCTTTCAAAGTCTCAAACACCAATCTCCAAAGTGTAGAGTGTTTCTGTGCATCTTTGGTCCCTTTACTAACCTCGCGATCACGGGACCACTTTAACAGCCTCTGTAAGGCGGCGCTATCACATTGCAGTCCTCTCTTAGAGAGAATGTGTTGGAGGAGCTTCACCACCGCCTGTTCCTCTTTGGATAGCAAGTGCCCCATCTCCTCCCCGGCCGCTCACCTGATCAGGGTGAGATTCCTGAAGTTTTGCAGACGTCTGACTTCCCAGCGCCGGGGCAGCGCTGAATTTCGGCCGGCTCTCCGCCCCCTCCTTTTTGTCGGACCTTCAAACTCGTCTTTGTCGAGTTACCGATCGGAGGGTCCCTGTTCAGGTGCCACTTGTTGACGTGGGAGTCACGAACAACGCAGAGATGATCAATGTGATAAAGCGATTGCCAAATTTATTACAAAGCCTTAACTCCTTATATACTATTTCTTACATGCACTTCCAGTGATTTGGCATATTATGATTGGATACATGTCTTGAAGACCCTTAGTGACTAACATATAATTGGTTAAGCACAGGTGTGAGAACTTGACTTCAAAAGCTTGCCAACAGTCCACAGTTCTCATTAAGTTGGTGAATTCCAGCTTCTTCTTACCTTGCTTGCTTAAGCTTCTTTGGGCCTCTCATGGCCTTGCTGTATCTTTCAGGATTATTCAGAGTTTATGTACCAATTATCCATTCTCCTGTGAGAACACTTCTCCACATTAAGATATAGCAATTAAACAAAAAATGCAGCAATTAAACAAAACTTGGGATGCTCATTGACTTACAAAAAAAAAAAAAAAAAATCCCTGCAGAACCAATTATCAAGAAAGCATCTTGCTGTGGGTCTGTGCACTTTGCAGAAGAAAACACTGCTGATAGGCAAGGTCCTTGCAGTTTTGCAGAAAAAGGGTCGTTAATATTGAATCATGGGTAAAGTCTTTGATCTTAGCAGACTTCTGCTAAGCACTCATCATTCAAGAGCACAATAAAAACCATGTTGTTGCAGAAATAATTTGCTGCTACCTTGTTATACCCACTTACGAAACAAATTGGTTGGATCTTTAAGTGTGCACCATTTGGAATATTTTCTAGTTAGTAGCTTAATGTATTGTGTGGTTTTATTAATCTTATATAAGGTCATTGCTACAAAGCCTGGAAAACAAGAAACTAAACAGAAGAGCTAAAAATCAACATTTCTGACCTTTCCTTCCCATAGTGCAATAGTAGGATGATAGAATAAGCTTGGAGCTATGCTGCCCGAGTGAAATTTATGGGGCTACTGTAACTTGCGCATGTAACTCAGGCTGCAGAAGTCACTGCATTTATTGTGCTGATCCTCTCCTCATTTGTTTAACTGAATTCCTTTCAGGATTTTGGGTCTGAAGACCCAAGCTGGTCAAAAGACATTTTTCCATCAAAGATAATTGGAGCAGCTGCAGGAATGTGCTTATGGCAGAGATAGACGCAGTTCAAGAGATGATCAGAGTTGTTGCATGGCTCATTGTTAGGAAGCTTACCCTGACTGTCTGCACAGCATGGTAATGTGAGTGCCATGGTACTGCCTGGCATCTGCAACAGCTCACCTCTGTCCCACTATGTATCCATGCAGCATTTAGGAAACAGAGATCATCAGTGAAAAGGAGGGAATTAAAATGTACTAGGGTTTTTTAGATATAATGAATCTTGCCACTTCATTGCTTAAGTGTTATGAAAGGCATTCACAGTGCCTGGAAGGCATCCTCAAACTTTTTCACACCAGAACCCAGAATGCCTACTAGGAATTTTTGGATCAGATCTACAGTTTTCCTTGACAGAGCTGTTTTCTCCACTCACCATACTAACACCCCCTGATGTAACTAAAGCAACATCCAACATAGGCTATAATACAAAGATAAACATTTGCTAGGTATTTTCTGTCTTTTAAAAAAGTGCACCTGATTTCATGAGAAGGTAGACTCCTGATCACACTAAAAACTCACTGTCTGCCACATATTCCTAATATCTCTACAGTACTGGGACAGGTGCTGACTGTAGCTTCTGCTTCTAGCTCAACACCAGACCAGCATGCAGTATTGAAATTCATAGAATCATAGAATGCTTTGGGTTGGAAAGGACCTTAAGATCATCCAGTTCCAACCCCCCTGCCATGGGCAGGGACACCTCACACTAAACCATGTCACCCAAGGCTCTGTCCGACCTGGCATTGAACACTGCCAGGAATGGAGCATTTCATTCTTTGGGCAACCTGTTCTAGTGCCTCACCACCCTCACAGTAAAGAATTTCTTCCATATATCTAACCTGAACTTCCCCTGTTTAAGTTTAAACCCATTCCCCCTTGTCCTGTCATTACAGTCCCTAATGAATAGTCCCTCCCCAGCATCTCTATAGCCCCATTTCAGATACTGGAAGGCTGCTATGAGGTCTCCATGCAGCCTTCTCTTCTTCAGGCTGAACAGCCCCAACTTCCTCAGCCTGTCTTCATACGGGAGGTGCTCCAGCCCCTGATCATCCTCATAGCCCTCCTCCAGACTTGTTCCAACACCTCTAGTCCAAGGCAAACTTGCTGAGGATGCACTCAATCCCACTGTCCATGCTGGTCACAAAGAGGTTGAACAAGACCGGTCCCAGCATCAACCCCTGAGGGACACCACTCGTTACTGGTCTCCAGCTGGACACTGAGCCATTGACCACAACTCTTTGCGTGCAGCCATCCAGCCAGTTCTTTATCCACCAAGTGGTCCATCCATCAAATTGATGTCGCTCCAATTTAGAGACAAGGATATTGTGTGGGACAGTGCCAAACGCTTTACACAAGTCCAGGCAGATGACATCAACTGCTCTACTCCTGTCCATCAGTTCTGTAGCCCCATCATAGAAGGCCACCAAATTGGCCAGGCAGGATTTCGCCTTAGTGAAGCCATGCTGGCTGTCACCAAGCACCTTGTTGTTTTTCGTGTGCCTTAGCATGCCTTCCAGGAGAATCTGCTCCATGATCCTGCCAGGCAGTTCCCTGGGTCTTTCATTTTCCCCTTCCTGAATATAGGGGTTATATTTCCCTTTTTCCAGTCACTGGAAACTTCACCTGACTGCTGTTATTTTTCAAGTATGTTGGGCAATAGCTTAGCAACTTCATTTGCCAGCTCCTTCAGGACCCATGGATCAGACCCACGGACTTATGCACATTCAGGTTCCTAAGATAATCTTGAACCTGGTCCTCTCCTACAGTGGGCAAATTCCTCATTAATTATGCCATTTCTCCCAAAGCCTATGCTTTATACCTACAGGTATAGAGGTATTGTAGGTATAAAGCATTTTCAGCTAATTATTTCTCTCTTCTGTTGTCTTTGTACTACTTGCAAATAAATATTAACCATGTACAGGCTGCTATCTGTCTCTCTCATTTATCTAACCTTCTGAATCACCTTTGCCTCAGTTGTCCTGGAATGGTAAAGTGCAGTTCCGCCCTTGCACAGCATTGGTTTAAGTCCAGGACACGATAAAGGTCTGCTTTGCATGTGCATCCAGAGCTGTGTGTGCTGCTGTTATGCCTGGACAACAACCATAAATTGTACTCCTGTAATGGTGACAATACAAGCTGCATAAGACCTTCTCAACACAGAAAGATGGTTCCTAGCATGAATTTCCTTCGTATGCATTGCAAAATTATATATCTGATTTGCTGATGATCTCTGTTTTTGTTAACCCTGCAGAGCTATCACAAGAAAGGCAGAATGAATTGAACTGGTGCAAGTTCTTTTTTTTTCAGTTGAATTTACAGTTGGCACCTGTGTAACTCCATACTTTTGTGCCATTTGGAATTAGGTCCCTCTCCCTCCTTAGGTTGTTTTCTTACTTTTGTATCTTCCCAGTCAATAGTTCTTACGCATCTTTCATTTTTGGGGGTCAGAAAAAACTCTATTCTGCGTAGCTCCTTTTCTGAAAAAAAAAAACAAACAAAAAAAAACCCCAAAGCAAAAGTTATTCAGTGCTCAAGATTCCTAGAGTAAAAGGCCCAAATGACAACTATAAATTAAGCCTACTTAAATTCTGTTCAGACTAGAGGATTTCCATAAATTAAATACTTAATTATGTTAATTAAAAAATATTCATGTTTTTTCTTTCTGAGACTTTGTCTCAGTCATTAGATCCTGTTATACCTCATCCTGGCAGCCTGAATAGCCCTCTGTTATCAGGCTTGTGCTTCCTAAGTGGTACTTAAGGACAGTGACCAGTGCATCCACTAACCTGCTTCTATTAAGGTAGAAAGATTGAGATCCTTAAAATCTTCCTCCCCACTGCGCCACTTCCAGGTACTTAATTCATCTTTAATTAGGTCTTCCAAGAATCCTCTTCATCATTCTGGTGTCTTCCATGAACTGAGAATATTGGAGCTTCAAGACAGCAGGGACTTTGGATAGTTTACACTCCAACGCCCTGCCCAGAGGAGGCTCAGCCCAGAGCAAGGGGCAGACCAGGTTGCTCAGGGTTTTATCCCATGGGGGCTGGAAACTCTCCAAGGAGGGAGGTGGCACTGCCTCCCTGGCCAAGCTCCACTGCCCAGCTGCCCTTGTGGCGGAAAAGCTTTTCCTTGTCTCCAAATTCTCTGGGCCTGCTCAGCTTGGTGCCCACCAGAACCCAGAACTTTCTCCTCAGAGCTGTCCCTGGACCCACTGGCATCACTGCCAGGGCTCTGATCCTGCCTGAAGTGCATGGGAGTCTTGGTGAATCTTTCCTTCTACCAACCCCAGTGCCTCTAGAAGGGACATCAGGACTAGAATGACTTCTATTATCATTAGCACTCATGCCAAACAGAGAGTACATCTTTCTCTACTCCTTGATAGTTCCTTATCTTTAATACTCAGGCAACTTCTCTTGTACCAGTGTCCCACATTCTGAATCATGGCTGCCCAGGATGTGAGCTCCCCAGCCATTTTTAGCTGCTGCTCTGAGTTAGGCTTAAAGATTCCCAACTTACTCTTTATTTTCCCAGTAAAAAGGGTATCGAACATCCCCTTCGCTGTTCTTACATGATATCTTGCTCTGTTCTCAGTCTCGTGTTTGGTAGTGGTAGAGGTACCTCTGTTGTATCTATGGTGAAAAACTGTCACTCTTTCATGGGAAACTCTGATAATGTATAAACCTTTTTGGTTCAGCACATTCATTTTGGT
Organism: Pezoporus occidentalis; assembly: GCF_034315485.1. Lineage (NCBI taxonomy): Eukaryota > Metazoa > Chordata > Aves > Psittaciformes > Psittacidae > Pezoporus > Pezoporus occidentalis. The sequence goes on from NW_026916220.1 coordinate 7,504,051, forward strand.
CCTGCAGACTTACCTCCAAAGCTAGAGCTGATGTGCAGTTACAGTAAACACTAACAAGAATTTCATGAAGGCTGAACCTGGGCACATTCCCAGGGTGGTTGTCTCTGCACACATGTTCTAATTAGTTTTTCTTTTTTATTTCACTTTTCCTGCACCTGTTTATCATGCCTATTTTCATCTATCTCTCTGGTTTTAGGTTGTGTCTCAGTCTCCCTGTGAAGATTTCTGCTAGCAGTGTTCTGCTGTCTTTGACCACCGTATTTGCCTTCCCAGAGAGCTAGAAATTTCTCTTTTCTCCTTAAAAGTACAGCCAGTTCTTCGTGTAATCCTGAGGCTTATATGGTGGAAAACAACTACAAATAGCATCCTTACCTGCCAGGTACTTCTCCTGACCCTGTTCCTTTCACATCCTTTCGCACTTCCTTTTCTGTTTGTGAAGTACAGCCTTGTTTTAATGAGCCAAATCTTTCCTTGGCTAATGAGAACAGAAAGGATTTGTGTTTTTCACAGCCAACAAGTGTTTTATTAGCATCAGCTAGAGGTTGTTAACATACTTTTTGGTCTGTGGGGAAAAAAAATATTGAGCAGGTGCTTTATATATATATTACTAAAACAAAGAGGAAGCATATATTATTTTATCTAGAGAATTGGTTGGGATTGTGACCGAGGTTATTAAATTCAATGAAGTTGGTAATCCAATTTCTGGGTGTTTCAGTGTAGCACTGTCCTTAAAACGAAACTGACAAAATCCAGTATGCACATACTTTTGGAAAATTATATTTTTTGTTAGTTCTTAAGGCAATAGGGTTTTTTTCAAAATCAAGTATAAAAATTTTTTCTGCAGTAGATATCTGACTCAACAGTGTTCAAAACATGTTTCAGTACCCAGATGGTGCAAAGTTCCATGCTAAGAGAAGAGCTGATCATGAAGTGCCTAAGTAATGAATAGCATTAAAAATCTTTTAATTATTGAATGTCTACATTACTCCAAGTAAAAATGGAAAAGGAGGGAGAGTGTTTACAGCAGCTCACACCCTTTGTTTTGAAGGACTGCATGCTCTACGGCAGAGTATTTGTATTATGTCACCCTGCTGCAGCATGTCCTCTTATTCCATGTAAGCCCCAGTATTTTCAAATGATCAGGCTATCAGTCTCTGTCTTGTATGGATAACATGCATTTATAGATTATTAAATAAAAATATAAGAATTTCCTGATCAGTGTTGTGCCTGTTTATACTGTATGATGCTCTGAATCAATATTTCTTTTTCTATCTGATGTATTTTTGTTAGTGAAAATATTTATTTTGCTAACACTGCTAATGAATGCACTGCTGTCATATCTGGATGCAATTTATATGGGCCATCTGCAAAGAATGAGAAACAGCTTTCTAAATAGTTTATTAGACTGCCTAAATTTGTATCCTAGTCAGACTGCAAAATTTAATTGAGGGGTTATTTCTTTTGTCAAGTTTTAGGCCTTCTATTGTTGAGGTACTGCAAGTTTTTCTGACTCAGAAAGCTAGCAAAACTGTTTGCTTTTTAAGGTTTTATCACACATAGTAGGTTGTCTCTGTGTGAATAAAGAGAAGGAAGAGTACAGTGCTACTATTTCCTGTGTGTTCATGTATGTGCAGCATGTATGCATGTATGCACATAAATAAGAAGCCTCTTTTTTTTAGCAGCAGATGGAGGTAACAAAGAATATCCTTGGAGAAGGAGTAACTGGAAAATCATATGGGGTACTGGATGGAAAAGGTTTCTGCACAGAAATTCTTGGAAGAAAAATCAGAAATAAATCATGGCAGGTACTGATGAAATCAGTGGCTATCAGTATTTTCCTCAACTAAATACTTTCATTCCATGAAGAAACACTGACTGTGTATATGAAGGCTGAATGGATTCACTAAAGTGTGACTGAACTAAAGGCTCTTTAAGAAATAGGTTTCTCTTCTGATTCTGTGCCTTTTGGTCAGGGAGTTAGTGGGTTTTTCCCTAGCTGCTTAATAGGAGTATCTCTATAGCTGTAGTAATGGGGTGAGAGGGAATAATAGACAAGGCATTACTTGTGTAATGTAAGGGACTTGGAGGGCATTTTGATTTCTCTTTATAAGTGTAAAAATTCTAAATAAGAGCAGGAATGAAGTTTGTTTATGCATTTTCATGGGAGGACATGAGGAAAGCATGTGTATTTCTTTAGTAATAAAGTAATTTTAAGCTTGCCTAACTTTTTAAGAACTAATGATAGCTTGAAACAGTGCTGAAGACTTTCTGAGGAGATTAATTTGTCTCCTGCAGTAGAGACCTAGGTTGGCATAATCCTGCAGCAAAGCTCCAGGTAGCCTCTCCCTGGGCACAGCAGTGGCCAAGGCCCTTCTGCTGCTCTGAAGCACTGCCCCTCCCACCCCACAAAAAGACAGGCTCAGCGCACTGCAGCAGGTGTGCTAAACTGGTCAGTGAGCTAAGACGGTTTTGAAGTACACAAGATTTTCTGTTTTGACAGGGTTGCTTCTAACCCAGGTGCTGTTCAGTGTACAGCGCTACTGAACAGTTGTTTTGGTGTAACTGACGGGCAGCCCAGGGCAAAGAATGAGACCTGACATCTGGGGCAGGAACCCCTTACAATGACAAAAGCCCATGATATTGTGTCCTAACATCTGCAAAGCTCTATTAATGTGCTTCATGGGACATGTACATTCATCTGTCTTACCTGATGACAATTTTTAAAGGAAGAAGTTAAGGAAAGTAAAATAATGCTTTTCTTATAAGAGCAAGTAGTGATAGGACCAGGAAAAATGCTTCAAACTGGGAGAAGATAGATTTAGGTTAGGTACTAGGAGGTGAGATACTGGCACAGGTTGCCCAGACAAGTTGTGGTTTTCTCAGTGTTCAAGGCCAGGTTGGATGGGGCTTTGAACAACCTGGTCTAGTGAAAGGTGTCCCTGTGGGTGGCAGGGGGGTTGGAACTAGATGAGTTTTAAGGTCCTTTCCAACCCGACCCATTCTATGATTCTGTGATAATTATTAGTCCATTACATGCACATATTGTTTCTGAAATGTACCAAGTTCCTAAATTGTGGGTAAAGTTCCTGAAGTAATTCCTTGCTAGGGTAACCCGAGTGATAAAAGCCACAAAGTCACTTTTATGAAAACTCTGAGGTCACTAAGATCTTTGAAAATGATAGTTCTGCCCATGCATTAGCCACATCAAGTCTTGGTAATATTTGCACAGCAGTCTGGAGGTGTCTCTTGAGCAAACTGACCGAGCTTTCTCATTAACCAAAATATGGCAGCAGTGGAAATGGAAGTAACAACGGAAAGAGAAAGCAGGCAGAAGTGCAGGCAAGCGGCCAGGACTCACAGGAGTTGAACTGCATTCAGAGGTGTCAGAAGCAGTGTGGACAGCTGGGCTGCAGGGATGCGGAGCCTCCATCCCCAGCAGGAGCGGATGGATAACGCCAGCCGGCTGTGAATGCAGGCTGTGCCCTAAGCAGCTCTCAGTTGCTCCTGGCGAGGGCAGCGGAATACAGGATTTAGGAAATTTAGAGCGTGTGACTGGAAAGCATCTCTGTACCTTGGATATCACTCTGGAACACGTAACATTATGCCTGAGGGACTTCACCGTACCATTGCATGATGCACTGAATGACTTTGCAGGCTTGATTTGTAGAGATGCTCCTTAAGCATTTGCAATCAAAACAGACTGTATTTTTAGCAAAAGTATTAAGGGAATTAACATATAAAAATTGCAGGAGAAAGACAAAAACTGTGCAAGATGTTTTTGCTTCTGATACCATTTTCACAAATGAATCAATTTCAAGCTCCAGTCCTGGAGCTGTGCCTGAACCTGGTTCCCTCACTGGGACTGATCCTGACTCCTCATAATATGCCAATGTCCTGGCTGTGCCTCTCCCATCCCTGTCGCAAGAAGGTGTCTGATGCTTGGGGCTCCCTGTGCAGGGTAGTGAGACAGTGCTGGCTGCCACGTGCTGCCCTGCCAGCCGCAGGGCAGCCCTTGATTCTCCCACCACCAGCAGCCCCTAGCCCCAGACGAGGGACAAGGGTGGTTTTGTGGTTTTTGCTTTGTTTGACTGTTTTGCTTTATTGTCCTTATTCAGTGACTTCTGGCTGAACAGCATGATCACATGGCATTTATTCATGCTCATGCTTAAGAAGCACTAGGGGGAAAGCAAATAATTATGTATTAACACAGATAAGAATCAACAAACTGTTGTGTGCCCACCACGGTCATTTGAGACATGTTCAGCTTCCTCTTCCCATGTCCTTATACATTAAGAAAAAAAAAACTGTTGAAAACAAAACCCACAGAGCTCAGATGTCTTCTTCCCACCAATGAGTCTGATATCAGTCCACCCATGACTAGATTAACTGCGGTGGCTTCTCAGGTTTTTGTGGTGGCATATTTGCAGACCAGGAAAGTCTGTGATCCTGGGTGCACTACCCTTGGAAATACTGCATATGAGGAGCTTTGTACTAAACAGATTCCTGAGAAAATGGCATCATTCTATTATTTTTATCTGTCTTTCTAATCACTCAAAAAGACTTTATCCTGCTTTAACTGGAGTTTGCAGCTCCCCTACATTTAATATAATTTGCAGCTTTCACAAATGTAACATTTTTTCCTGTAAAACACTACACAAGGGAGGCTTTAAATAAAGCCAAGCGTGACATAGTTCCATTTCCTTGAATATCTGCGTGCCTTTGAAAATTTACAGCACTGTCTTTCACTTTTGACTCTGCCATTCAGTTTCCGTAAATGTTTGTCTTTTATCCAAACAAATATAAGTGAGTTTTGAGGTAAGGTTTCACAAAAATACTGAAAGCTGCACAAGCATCCCAATACAGTTCATCTGGTTCCACATTCCCTTTATCCCTTTGTCTTAGAAGTCAACAGGAAAAACCAGTTCAGTTTGTTATTTGAGTCCTCTGTCTGGTGCTGGAACCAAGGAGACAGAAATACGAACCTCTGTGCCAGTGCAACCAGTTGCTTTCTGAAAGCAGAGCAAGATCAGTGTCCATTTTCTTTATAACTTCTAATACCAGGTGTCATGGGTTCAGCGGTAGCAGTCATTTTTCCCCTTCTTGGTAGCTGGTGCAGTGCAATGTTTTGACTTTCAGCTCGGGAACAGAGCTGATAACAAGCGATGTTTTGGTTTGGCCAAGGACTTTGTGAGCCTCATGCTCTGTCAGGGAGGAGGGGAAGCTGGGAGGAAGCAGAGACAGGACACCTGACCCAAACTGACCAAAGAGGTATTCCATACCACAGCACGTCATGCCCAGGATGCAACTGGGAGTGAGCCGGGAGGGCTGGGAGACTGCAGGGTTGGAGGAGGTATCGGTCAGAACTTGGTCGGGCTGGGGGGGCGAGTTATCGGTTGGCTGGTGGTGAGATGATGTATTCTCTTCCCTTGTTATTTCCTTTATCATTATTATCATTGGTGGTAGCAGTAGTGATTTGTGTTATACCTTAGTTACTAAACTGTTCTTATCTCAACCCGTGGGAGTTGCATTCTTTTTGATTCTCCTCTCCGTCCCTCCGAGAGCAGGGGGAGGGCAAGAAAAGGGGGGGAAGTGAGCGAACGAGTTACCTGACTGGGTTTAAACCACGACACCAGGAAATAAAAAGTTCTAGAAATCCCTAGTTTAGCACTTACCGACAAGTGTTTTGCACACAGAAGCCTCTATAGCATGAGCCAAGACCTTGCTTTTTAACCATTAGTTCTTGAAGTTTTGGAACTTTCTGCATAACTTTTTTCTATTAATCGATTTATAAAAATGAGATGGTGATTGGCAAGACAGCTTTCCATCCTGGGCAAGCAGTATGGCACTTGTTAGCTTTCCTGTCCAGGAGATTTGACTAAGGAGTGAAACTGAGCTCAAGCATGATGAATCAAGATTTCCGGAATCTTGAAAATTACTTTGTTTAAAGAGTTTTAAAATATGTTTTTAAACATGGCATACTTTTTATTTGCTATCTGCTTGTTTAACTTTGGTCTGATGAAAACTTTTCTCCACAAATGGGAAGACAAAAAGCAGCTTTTGAAATACGAACTCAAACCAAGAATTTCTGTGTCACATGGCACCAGCAGCAGAGGCTTCATGAGTAACATGTTTTGTGATAGTCATGATAAAATCATATGTATTGCATCAAGCTTGGAGGTTAATTCTCTTGGCGCCCACACTTGTGTATCAATGTCATTAGGGTATTACGCTGTGCTGAAAATCATCTGGGCAGATATAACCAATGAAGATTCAGGAGAAAGGCATTTAAGGCAACGGTTTGTCCACTACTTTGAGTGCTATGTCTATCTTTTTTGTCCTCACAGTTTTCTTTGTTTCTGTTTTCTGAAGGTACATTTTAAAGAGGAGGGCATTTCTGCCTATCTTACCTCTGGGTTAGGTGGACTGCCTGCGCATTTGTATACAAGACGTACTTGACAGCTTGACACTGTATGCTGTGGTCCCAGGACAATATTGTACCCTTTTCTCAGTTCAGATTACAAGACACCTTTACTCATAATTCTGTTACCTTCACCAATCCTTGCTTTTGTTTTGTTGCCCTTACCCTTTCCCCTGCAAGCTTAATCTAACCTTCAATAGTTCTGGCTCTTTCTCCCATGTTCGTTTATTTTATTTTCTCATTTTTCTTCTGGAACTTCTGTGTCTCTCAGCAGTTCACCTGTGGCTCTTGTGTTGACTGCCCCTTCCTCTCCCTCTTAAATTTTTCTGTTTTCATTCTTCTTTTTCAGATAAGTTGATGTCTGTTTTGTTTTAATTATAGAGGTTTCCTCCAGCTTCCTTCTACACACTCTGCTTACCCTTACCTCCTCTTAGTGTCTACATAAGATTATCTTGCTTTACTTAGATTTATTGTCCACTTGACCAACATTATCTCCCTCAGGACTCCTAGTCATGGTCTCTGAAATCTTTCCTGTAAACAAAGGTGCAGCAGGGTTGCTTTGTGCTATAGCTTTTTTGGGGGACCTGACCTCTGTTGTTCTTCTGACTGCAAGCAGAACTGTTGGAGGCACGGATGGGGAGTTATTAGCCATTTTATGCTGTAATTTTTTTATTGAGTGTTTGCCTGCATCTGTTAAGTCAAGGCAGTTGGAGGCTGAGCAGGATCACAAGAGATTGCACTAAAACAGCCAAAGGAGAAGAGCATTGTCATCTGTAGATGATCATCTCTAGATGTTATTGTGCCCAGCCCTGGGCTCCCCGGTAAAAGAGAGTCATGGACATACCAGATCAAGTACAGAGCAAAGCCACAAGGATGATGAAAGGACTGGAGCATCTTTCTTGTGAGGACAGGCTGAGAGAGCTGGGACTGTTCAGCCTGGAGAAGAGAATGCCAGGGGTGACCACATTGCTGTTTATAAATATCTCATGGGGGAAGTTAAGAAGTTGGAGCCAGACTTTCCTCAGAGTGCCCAGTGACAGGACAAGAGGCAATAAGTACAAACCGAAAGACAGGAAAGTCCATTTAAATGTAAGTAAACACTTTTTTTACTGTGTGGGGTTTTGAGCACAGGAACAGGCTTCCTGGAGATGTTGTTGAGTCTCTGTCTCTGGAGATATCCAAAACCCTGAGCAACTTGCTCTGGCTCAGCAAGGGAGTTTGGCCATGCTACCTCCAGAGGTGCCTCCAGTGTCAGCCTTTCTGTGATTTAGTAACATTTTAAAGCATCCTCACAGTGGGATTTATCATGCTGTTAATTTATCACAGCAAAATCATCAAGGAATTTTGCTTGCAACGAAAAGGGGGTTTCCAAATTAGTGTATCTGCAAACGAAGTCCCTTTGCCCTGCTAACCCTAATCTGCTGCTCAGATATGCTCTAAGTGATTCCTGCACATTCCTCCAGGGAATCCTGAAGCTCTGTAAACCACAGTAAGCCTTGTGGTGGTGAGAGGAAGGGTCCACAGAGCTTTTCCACAGATGTGGTGCTCCATTCTGCATCCTCTTGAAAGCAGTCAAAATGCTTGGTTGGTTGGTAATCTTGTTTTTTTTATTCAGTCCCATTATTGATAATGTTCCGTGTGGTAATAACTTCACCAAGAGATACTTAACAAACTTAAAAAAAGTTTTGAATATAAAGGTTATATTATCAACAAAAACTGTGGTTTGAAAGAACTAAATAGGATTATGAAGATTATCCTTCTTTAACAATGCCTTAAATTTTTATCTCCTTATCTCTTCCTCATTGCTTTCTCTCTCAAGACATTATGGTTTATAGTGCCTCCACTAGGTACCTTGCATATGATTTGCACACTGAATGACTCTGCTTTCAGAGCAAGGTAATGATATAATATCCCCATTTATATTCAGAACAGTCAACACTTTCTAGCTCTCTGAATAATAAAAGCACCTGCATTTAATATACATGGAAAAATGGGAAGGCAAATAGCAGATATGGTACAATCACATAAGTGTAATCAGATAAACTATCACAATATTATAGCAGATCAGCATCTGGTAATGACTTGAATTTTAAAAGACTGACAAACAGCATGGCCTAAAGCAATCAGGCATACCTCATTTGGAGCTACTTATCGCAGATTTGATTGCTCTTCTCGTATGTTTCTGGGAGATTAAACATTCAGGCTTTCTTACTTTAACTATTCCTGTGCTGCGTCTCTTTAAGTGGAAAAACACCGGCTTTTTACCTTTTTCTCCCAGAGCAAGAAAGCAATAACAAATTACATAGTGGAAAAGGGAGCCCAGCTCAAGGGTTGCAGTAAACTAAGCCAAGCAGCCCTTCTGCAGTGTGTGTGCAGTTGCACATCCATCTCTGTCCTGTGTCTCTGCAGTTCCTGCCAGAGCTTAGCTGCGTCCCGGCTGCTGGAAAATTAGTGGAATCAGAAAGGTTCTTTTTGTATCTTTCAAGCCCGATTTGAGAGGGCTGTGGAAGACTTTCTTTGGGCATCCCACTGCACTGAGTGGGACCCTGGTGTTATTTTGGGGCACCCTGCAGTTACCATGAAACATACAGTACAAATCAAGCCACACCACAGTACAGCAGGTGTTCTGTGGAAGTGCAACCTTGCCTGTCTTCTAGTTGTTTCTATGTCTCTGTCAATATCAGGTCTTAGCTGTTAATGAAGGTGCTGGAGTATCACCCAAAATGATGTTAGGATCATGTTCCTCTCTCTTTCCCTCTCCCTTGCCTCCTTCGTGACCTTTTAATGGTATATTCTCCTTTCATTTGGACAAACACTTCAGGTCCTGTCAGGATTATGTGCAACAAAATACAGCTGCAAGCTCTCTCTTATGCATCTAGATTTAATGCAAACATTAATTATAAAGAGCTTCTCTAATTTCTTCTTTCTGATTTGGTGTCCCAGGTGATGCTACTGCTGGAAAGCATATCCCTTGCCTTGCCGCATCTTGAGTACAGGGAGTTCATTTGCTCCCAATTACTGAGCTTGTGATCAGACTGTGCATGCCGCAAATTGAAACACTGCATCTCCAGAGTGTATTGGGAGCTACACGCTTGCACTTGAACCAGATGTGATTAAAGCCTTCTTTTTCCTTTTTTATTTTACATCACAGGACTCTGTCCTTACTGTAGCACCAGGGAAGTTTTAACGATAGCTGAAAAGATGCAAGACTAGAACATCAAAGGAAGAAAGGGAACAGCCTATAGCTGCATTTTTTCCCTGCTTGCTCACACATGAGATTAAATAATATCTCAGATGTTTTGCATGTAACTAGGAGAAAGACTGTCCAATCAGAGGATATCAGCATGATTTATCAATGTAAAATCTGAAAGCAAAGGGTGCCATTGGGCCCCAAGTATATGGTTAAGAGTAAGCTGCACCTACTCTGGAAGAAATCATGTCCAAAGAGGGGTGTGCACTTTGGAGGGCAACCTATGGAAGATCTGTAAGTGCCTATGGAAGATAACTGCAAGTGCCTAGTAAAGACAAGGCACTTGTAATATCAGCATAGTTTAAGTGCCCATCTTAACTCATGAGTCCTCAATAAAAGCAAATGTTATGGTTATACTGAGTTGACTTTTATGGGGAACTGTCCTGGGTTCAGCAGTAGCAGTCATTTTTCTCCTTCTTGGTAGCTAGTGCAGTGCAGTGTTTTGACTTTCGGCCTGGGAACAGAGCTGATAACAGGCGATGTTTTGGTTTGGCCAAGGACTTCGTGAGCCTCATGCTCTGCCAGGGAGGAGGGGGAGCCAGGAGGAAGCAGAGACAGGACACCTGACCCAAACTGACCAAAGAGGTATTCCATACCACAGCACGTCATGCCCAGGATGTAACTGGGAGTTAGCCGGAAGGGCTGGGAGTCTGCAGGGTTGGAGGAGGCATCAGTCAGAGCTTGGTCGGGCTGGGGGGGGCAAGTTATCGGTCAGCTGGTGGTGAGATGTCGTATTCTCTTCCCTTGTTATTTCCTTTATCATTATTATTGCTGGTGGTAGCAGTAGTGATTTGTGTCATACCTTAGTTACTAAACTGTTCTTATCTCAACCCGTGGGAGTTGCGCTCTTTTTGATTCTCCTCTCTGTCCCTCTGGGAGTAGGGGGAGGGAAAGAAGAGGGGAGGAGTGAGTGAATGAGTTACCTGACTGGGTTTAAACCACAACAGGAACTCTCTGGGCATCATATTGGCTCCCATGAACTAGATTAAGTGAAGTGAGAACACATGAACTTCATCAGTAGCTGTAGAACTAGAAAACAAGGCTTTCCCACCTTTGTTTCCTCTCCTGCTTTCTGGGTGTTAAGGGTGGAAAAGCAGAATTTAAAAGTTTAGACACAACATAGTTCTTCCTGTGAAACCCTGCCCTGTGGCTCCCTCTCCAAGAAGCTATATTTTGTTCTCCACTGCCTCGCGGAAAGTGAACAGTGAATGGGGATCAAGCTCTACCCTTTCCCTCAGCTGCTGGTGTACACATACAGTATCAGCTAGAGAGGAAGGAGTAACAGAACTAAACACATGATCCAGAGAGCAGTCACAGAGCTTGATGTGTCCTATTCAAACCCACTTCATCTATACCTAAAAACCAAAAATTCATGGAAGGCATGACCAAAAAGTTGCATCTAATCAGGAGGAGAGTAAGGAAGAAAGAATGTGTAAATGTTGCTTCCTGTCACATGTTTAAACTTTGTGAAACACAAGTATAGACTTTTTTTCTTTCTTTTTCAAATAACACAAAATTCTTAAAAATGGAGAAGGAGACTCAAAGTGTTCCTGCCATTATATTCACTGTTATGAGTGTATATTCTTGTACTGCTTCATTACTGAGGGTGATAAGTGACCAAATACATTAGACATCAATTGTGTACAAGGAAAATGAGGGATGATTTGTCATGACTTCTTTCTTCGTATTGATAAGATGTGTAGTACCAAGATGAAATATGATATTTTGTCTTCCACTCCTTAATGCTTCTGATTCCTGTTCTATTCCTGTTCTCTTGTCCTCACACCTTTATTAGGCTCCTTTGGTTGGCAGTGTTAGTTTATGATGACATTGTCAATCGTAGGTCAGTGCTGTTGATCGCACTTCAGCTGGCCTGGAGTGCAGACAAATCAGTTTTGGGGGAATCTAAAGTTACTGCTGTTCTTGTCCACAGCTTGTTCTTTGGTGAAGCCCTGGGCACAGTGAAATAAGAAATAAACCTTTCACTTTTTTACTGCAGACAAAACTTTATGCGAAATGTGTGTCTACGCACATTACCAGTGTCATGTGGCTTTAGAAAGGTGGTCCAATGAGTATTCCAGGGACCTTGCCTCTAGAGCTGTTTTATGCTTGCTTTGGGGGGATGAAGGGAGAAGCATTTTGATCTCTAACAAATAAGAATTTTTGATTTTCACTTTTTTTTATTTATTTTTTATTTGTGTACAGGGGATGGAAAGGGACTCAAACTCAGTCAGACTCCACCAATATTTTTTATTTCTCAGACATACATATGGAATGTCTCCCCTTCCCCAGGAGTTTCTCTTCTGCCTGTCGTTTACATGTTGAGAAAATGAACCGTGCATTTAGTTTTACACACAGCTCACAGCTAGCTCTAGGCCATGATTCAGGGGTCCAGCAGGACCAGTAGTGGAGGAAAGTCCCACAGTAGGGCAGGAATCTGAGCACTGACTTTCCAAAGGGATAGGACATGAGAGACTTTCATGCAGCATCTAATACCAGCCTTATCCTTCACCCACTGTTGGATGTCCTCTATCCAACCAGGCAGAAATCCCTTTCAAACTCCACTTGGAGTATGAATGGTTCAGCCCTTCCCAGTAGGAGCCATCTTACAATTTAAACTCAATTTCAGATCAGCTTTATAAGAACCTCTAACACATTTTCTTCCTCAAGCTAAGGCACAACAACTAATAATCAACAGAAAGGTGCTACAACTTTTCAGATTCAAGTCACCAACAGTGTCTGGTTGAGCTTGGGGGTTGCCCCTGAATGCACTGCTCTCCACCAGCTGTAGATTCATTAACTCTGTCATAGCCTCAGATTGAACTGTCTGTCTGCTGGAATTGCTGCTCATTGAAGACCACAGGTAAAAGGGCAGATTCCCTCTCTTTCTCCTGCTTTTTTAGGAATTCCAACTTCCTTCATTATGCTAGGAAGATACATACCTCTACATGGATTGTAATATTTATACATGTAGATTTTATTCCTCAGTTTTCTGCTAAAAGTAATGATGAACTCTAGGCCTCTTCTTACAGACATGAAAACCACCTCTTATCTCTCATAGCATGGAGAGTTGTTAAGAACATATTGGATATCTTATGTGCAACTTCATAGGATTTGAGTGCCAGATTACCCAAAGGTTTCTTCGAAAATCTGAGCCTAAATACTTAAACTGCAGAGAATTTCAGGTTACAAACACTGATTTGCTTTGAGAACAACTTGCAGGAGCAAACTTTCCCCCTCTTGAGATTCTGAACCCATATCCTCCTCTTTCATCTCTTCCTCAGATGATGGCTTTTTTTATTCTTTGTCTTTGGCTTGTGATGTAGAGTATTATGCACATGAATATGTGCATAATATGTGGTTTGGTGTGCTAAGAAGTGGGATTTATCTGCACCCCTTGGATAAATAACTACCTCCAGTGTCAGAGAAAGGTGAGGTACAGAAACTTGACAAGGAGCAGAGACAAAGAATTATACCCCATAAGATGATTGTCACTCATTTTAGAGAGAGTAAAAGTGACAAAAAAGATGAGCTTTTTCACACGCACCTACAAATCGCCCCCTGCCCCTCTCTTGCTCACATTCACTATCAAGGAGCTGTTTCCTGATTTGTTACTTAAAAAGCTGCCATTTGACTTCATCACTTGAAAGGGATTTTTTCTTTATTTTTATTTTTTAATGTGTGTAGATAAGGTCTCAAGCAGTCCAGAAGACACTGCAGCCCACAAATGAAATATCAGAACGCAGGATCCCACATCCAAATGTCAAAAGAGCTATTACTCCATACACAACCAGACACCCCCCCCCCCCCCCCGTCAGTGTCCTCCCAAAAGCTAAAATGGAGTAGGACCCTCCAGCATCCCAGCTTTCCACAGAGAAACTGGGAAACACAGTTAATATTCATTATGCTTCTTTATGCACACTGATATGCTATAAGATTGTCAGTTTGCAGTCTGGGGAGAATATAGAGTCATTATGGCACAGGAATACCTATATTAGCGTTAGCAGGAATCACTCAGGCTTGCAGGGGAGAAAAATAAACTCCCTTGCTTACTTGCCATTTCACAGCTACCACCGATATTTTGCAAAAGAATTGTGACTGAACTGTTTGCAGCTGTTCTGAACCCAGATTGAGAACTCCTGGTACTGAAATCTAGCTAGCACTTCTGCTGAGTTCAGATAGCTAATTTTTATTATTAACGGAGGTTGAAAAGCAGTTGATAGTGTGCACTAGATGTGCATTAACTTCTGCCTCTGATTGGTGATTTCTCTACAAAAATCCTCATGAAACCCATTTTTCAGTTAGTAGAAAAACTGTCATATGGTTTTTAAAATGTTACAATAGCTCTCATGAATTGTATTTGGGAAAGTAGTATTGGCAAAGAGATAAGTAGGCTAAATAATGAGAAAGATAATCAACATATTTTTAAATGAATCAATGTTATGGCTTGTCTTGTCTTTGTTCCTATTCAAAACTAGTAATGGAAGGTACTGCAACCCTACTAATTTCTTACTAGGCTGATAGGCACAGCTGAGCATGCAGCAAAGAATGATATAAATGAGTACATTTATGCTAATTTTAGTATAAACCTACAAACCCTGTTGGGGATGATGGAGCAAGATGAAGAGAGAAGACACAGGTCAAAGTCAGAACCCTATACATCAACTTTTTGTTGTCTTTCTTCAAACCTTAGAGACACTGGAATCAAATTCTAAAATAACTCTGCAGTTTTTCTTAAAGACTGCTGAAGCAAATCCAGGCCGCATGTTTCAGGACTATAAACCTATTTCTTTAAGTTTCTGTTGTGAATTGAGCCTCAGTTCCTGAGAATTTTTTCATCCATAATTCAAGACATGTATTGTGGTGTCACAGTAGGAAAGGATGTGTTTATGGGAAAACAAAATCACATAATTGATAGAAATTGTGAACATACTTGTTTTGGCTTTCATATTGCCTTTGTGTATCTGCTTTTTTCTAAATTCTTCCCCTCAACACTTAGCAAGAATATTTAGAGAGGTAAAGGCATTTTAGTTAATCTTGGAGAACTGCAGCAACAGGTGAAGAAAATGAAGTCTGAAGCCTTGTTTGTTGAGACAGTGAAGGGGTTAATTGCATCAGCCTAGATTAATGAAGAAACCTTTCTTTCATAAAAATTCTTCTGTTTCAAAATAATTTTTTTTTTTCCTCTCAATATATTTTTCAAAGTACAATAGGGGGAGGAGAAAATAATTTTAGCAGAAGGGAGCAGAGGAATAAAATTAAGAACAATGCATCAAATATTCCTGGCTCCTGGTCAGGTCATGGTGGACACCAAGTTGACCATGATCCAGCAGCATCCTAAGCTGCATTGGGAGGACTAATGCCAGCATGTTAACGGAGGTGATACTTGTTCTATGCTTTGGAGTGCTGGCTCCATGTCTCAACTCCTCAGATATATTGGAATGACTCCAGAGAAGGGCTGCAAAGATGTTGAAGGAACAGAAGCATCTGTAGAGCAAGGAGAGACTGAAAGAGCTGGGACTGTTCAGAAGTGAAAGATCAGGGGTGTCTTCTCCGTTGTATAAATATCTGATGGAGGAGCATAGAGGTTGGAGCCAGACTCTTCTCAGTCATGCCCAATGACAGGACAAGAGGCGATGCACAGAGACTGAAATAATAGAAAGCCCATTTAAATACAATACAAAACTTTTTACTATGAGGGTGTTCAAAAACTGGAGAAGGTTTCCAAGAAAGATAATATTAAATTATCTCTGTCCCTGGAGATATTAAAAACCTGACTGTACACAATCCTGGATGCCCTGCTGTAGCTGACCGTGTTCTGAGCTGGAAGAGTTGGACTAGATGAGATCCAGAGGTGTCCCCAGTCTCAGACACTTCATGATTCTGTGATTCTTGACAGTATCATCCACTACTGGCCTATAAAAAAGAAGAGAATGATTGAATCTTGATTATTATTTTTAATTAAAAGAAATCATGTATAGCAGAACTCTCCAAATCCTAATAGTCAAAAGAACTCCAAAAATCCTAATAATAAAATTTCTTTTGGAACTGAGAGCAATTTCTCAACAGAAAAAAGTTCTAGAAAGATGTATATATATTTGTTCCTGCAATTTCCATGATAAATAGAGATCAAGCACATATGCAAATAAACAGCTTTAATGAACAGGTTCGAAACAGCATCTATTTTTAACTCGATGCATAAAGCTTGTGTTTAACTGGAAATTGCAGGGAGTCTGAAGTTAAAGCTGATTTTACCTTTCACTCTGAGGAGTGTAAGCAAACATCAGTGGCATTATGTAGCTGTCATTTCATTCAGTTGTTTAAGAAGAAAACTTAAACATTCACTATTTAGCACTTACATTCTGTTTTGTGAGCATTTTATTCTTTTGAAAGCCAATTCAAACCAATTCAACCCTGAAGTTTGTTTTCAACACATTTGGGTTGCAGGGACACAATAAGCACCTCTATAATTTTCTTATATTTTGATTTAATTTATTCCAGTTTTCCATAGCACTGAACTTAAAATCAGGTCAGCTAGAACGAATGTATATCTCGAAACTGATTGTGGATGAAAACGCTTCCAGCAGGTGAAATGCACCCCCACCCCCATGCTACATCCACAGGGTATTTTTCTTGTTCAAACAATCTTCTCTGCAGCAAGACCTTTTGTTTCTTGGTTTTACAGAATGCAGCACAAATGTAGCAGGTCCATTAGGCAGAATGTGAAACACAGCCACTGAGTAAGCAATGAATTAACCTTATAATCACTGTGAATTAGCTGGAATACAAGGTAATTTGCTAATTTCTTATGTGGGTACCTCTCCAAAAGCATTTTCTCTTCTTTAGTGCTTCCTTTCACACCTTTAATTCTACCTCAAGGGAAAAGTGATCTTGGATGAATATCACATGATTCTATGATTAAGGTATTCTACTACATATTTATCTTCAATTTTCATCCAATCCATGCTGACTTTTTTTTTTATTTTTTTTTTTTTCTGGCAGTGTAAGAGCCTATAAAATGGAGACCAAACTTCTGCCTCTCATATTAACAAGTGACTAATTCCATGAAGATCATTGCTGGTCTAAAGTGCCACAGAAGAAGGTGTGTCCCAGGAATAATATCCATAATAGACCTGTGATACAGCCTTAGGTAGTAATATGATAGTGTTTTTGCTTCTACTCCTTTTCTGACCCCTGTAAGAAATTTGGGTTCATAGTGAGTTTCTCTCAAGAGCTATGTCCTGGATTCAGCAAGGTGCAGACCCTTTGTTTCATGAAGGTTTTCTGATTTAGAGATGTTCCTAACGAAGGTGAAGATAGCAGCCACATGTATGTAAGTGCTTTATTTCAGCTGTCCTGAAACATGACAGTTTTTATGATGTCTGTCGTAAAGCTTCTTGGGAGTATAGTCATTAAATGCAGTCATTCTAATCCCGTTTTGTCCGTTATTTGTATCCTCTCATTCCAGGTGACAGAATCATTTTTTTAAAGTAAACGCCATGTGAGCTGGTTGAGTGGAGAACTGTGAAAGTCTTTAATAAATTATATGTGGATTTATTAATTCTGCTCAGGGCCATGCTAACAGTGCTGAAGCGAAGGGAAATTGAACTTGTCCTTTTGGATGGGAGAGCACCACTAGTTTAAAAGAAAATAAAATAAAAAAAAAAAGAAAAAGAGACAGAACATTAAAGTCAGGTCTATTTTGGCACCATCCCAATTTCAAGGTTAGAAAACTTAATTTCCTTATCTAGTGAACATCTATAGCTACCCTCACCTTCAGCAGTGGCAGCCTTTTAACAGACTAAAACAGCAGAAAAAGGAATGGTGTGAAGGGCCTGACTGAAAGCTAATAGAAAAGTGATGTCTTGAATATTGTAAAGTAGCACACAGTTTCTTAAAACACATTATTCTGAAACCTTCTGAAGTAATAATGTTCTACTTAGAAAATAATCAGAGGACACAAGCTGTGAGGGACCAAAGTGAAAACCTCATATCCCCTCACCAAAGTGTCTGCCAGATTTGAACACTAATGTTGCACTTTGCTTGGAGTGGTGAATTAGATGAGATATATAATCTGAGGTGCTTTTTCTGTGGGGTATACTAAGCAATTTATTTTCATTTACATGAGTTTTTCTATGTGAGAAACTGTAACTTGCATTAAACTGTCGAATAGAGACAATTTCCATCTGATCTGCTGCAAAATAGAAATGTTGAAATGAATATGTACGTATGTATGTATCT
The DNA here is from genome assembly GCF_034315485.1 of Pezoporus occidentalis. Lineage (NCBI taxonomy): Eukaryota > Metazoa > Chordata > Aves > Psittaciformes > Psittacidae > Pezoporus > Pezoporus occidentalis. The sequence goes on from NW_026916220.1 coordinate 7,521,960, forward strand.
ATCAATCCATCTGTATACCTACCTAACTGCCTTCCTGCCTGTGTGGCTATATATAAGACAATCCACTTAGTGTAGATGATACTGTGTGTCAAGTAGTAGAATTAAGTTAATGGGTCTTTCTTTTGGTTTGTTTCTTTTTTTCTTTTTTTATTCCCAGTGTTTGAAGGTTGGATTTTTTTGTTGTTGTTGTTTTGTTTTGGTGTTTTTTGTTTGTTTTGTTTTATTTTGTTTTGGTTTTGTTTTGTTTTTTTGTTGGTTTTCTTTTCCCCCAACTGATGATATGTTAGTGACAGAATAACCAAAGTTATTAAGAAACAAAAACCTGCACCAGGGTAATCCCATTGAAGGATTGGGAAGGCAGTCAGAAAAGTCCTTTACATTTGGTTCTGAAACATATTTTATGACAGCTAATGAAAGCTAATGTTCCATTTTTATTAACCATCTCATTGCAATATCAATTATATCTGCTTATACTTAAGCAGAATTTTACTGGAGGAGGCAGCTAGGCAGCAGTGTGCCTTTGTAAAATAATGTAAAGTAAGTAGGTGGTAAATAGATTAATAGTGATCATCACCTGTGGGAAAATGAGACTGTAACAAAGCCTGTGTTTAAAATGGCTGGAAAGGTTAAGCCACAGAGATCAAATCAAAATTGTGAAACATCTTTAGTGTTCAGGGTACAGAATTTGTATTATGGAGGTGGGCTTTCCTCTATTTATTTATTTAATTGGGTTAGAAAATACAGTCAATGAGATTTTTGATCTTATTTTACATTTGTACTTAGTCTTGATGAAAGACTAACAGTAAAACTCTTTGAGTCACACATTAATTTCATAGATACTGCTATAAATTAAAAAAAAAAAGCCATTAGTTTCATTGCATTACTTTGAATTAACATCAAAAAGAGTGGAATCTCACCTGCCAATTCTACCCAGTGCTCTTCTTTCCTACAGAGAAACTAACTAAACATGGAATTGACTTTGAATTTGTCTATGAATATTGTTTATCTATAGAACCAATAGATATTTTTAAGTCAGGATCTCTGTGGGGTAAAACATGTGTTGATATAGTTTAAAATTAGTCTGAAAACACGTTTAAGTTACTAATACTTACTGAAGAAAACTAGGGGCAAAATTTGAAACCCCTATCTCTTGTAGAACTAAAAGTCTAAATTCTTGTGCAAATCTGCAAATTGGTCCCTGCCTTTAAAAAAGTAGGTAAGAGAAGTATTTTCCAACATCAGAAGTTGAAAATCAGTTATGGTTTCCACAGGACAAAAAAAAAAAAAAAAAAAAGATTACTTGGGTTTTAAAATTCAGCAGGTAGAAACTCTGTGATGATACAAGGCTATGCTATGTTTCGGTGCATGTTTTTCTCAGTTAGAAATAGTTATATTCTGCTGGATATAGTGGAGCTATTCTGATTTATGATTATATAAGAATATGGCATACCCATTTTTTCTTGTTTTACAAGAAAAGGCAAGAAATACCTTTTTCTTGTTAAGGAAATGCCACAGGTTATTCAGCTAACACCAGAAGTGAATAAAACCAGACCTCATTTTTAATTAATGAATTCTGCCTTAATGTGATCATTATAGGTTGATGTCATTCACCTGGAAGGTATCTTCTAACCTAATAACACCAGGAAGAATGAGCTGGCATGACATTCTTCTTTGGATGCTAGGATATACCTACAGGGTACTCTCTTAACTTTTTTTCTTTTTAACATGTAATAGAATGTAACATTTTGGAATGAGAAAAGCACACAACTCGTTTGTAATAAAATTACTACCCTTGACTGGGTAGAAAGTTTCTGAAGCAGCATGTAATGATTTAAAACCTGTCACATTCAAATATTAGAAACTGTGTATTTCTAAAAGGCAAATAACTTGTTGAAAGCCTCTGGATAGTGTTGAAACAAGCTGTGTTATCTGGGTTATGTTTTAGCTGTTATAGTCCTTTGATTTAAATTCAGTTGTGTGGAGTTCTTTTCACTGTATTGCAAACTTGTTTTTTTTTTTTTTAAGTTGGTTACAGTTTGATGTAGGGATGTGAAGAAAACCATTTCCAGTTCTAGATGACCTTTGAAAGGGTTGTTTGGAGTCTGGTTCATCTCCCACTCTATTTAATGACATAAAGTCTCCCTGACTGGTGCAGTAAGATGAAGAAGCTTATAGGATCCAGTCCTTCTGTTTGTCAAGTGCTTCAAATTAGTACTAAGTGCCCTTACCCTGCGTTACTGTGAATCAGAGTTAAACATGATAATTTGCTAAATGTATTAGTGACTTATTAGGACCTATTGTGGTGAATTATACATAGATTTTTTTGCTGCTGCCCTGCATGGCAGTGAATATCCTTTTAGCTGCATTGTAGCATGAGAAGTAGAGCTGACAGACATGTCAGAGGAAAAAAAAAGTTTCAGATGTAACCACAACGGAGAAATGGGAATAAAAATCATACACAACATGCTGAACTGCCAAGCCAGACAGCACTGGGAAAAGGAATGATGCATTGTCTTAAACATCTTTTCCTGAGGTGATATAAATGGGTCCAGTGTTTTCAAGCTGACTCTAACTTTATGTTGCGATAAATCAGTGCAGAACTGAAGTAACACATAGGGATGTGCTTTGTTTTGAGCCTCAGCATGTATTAGACCTAACAACAAATTGTCACTCAGTGTAACAACAACTAGTATCTTGCCAGCTTTGTGCTTATTTTGGTAGCTGTTATGATGACTCTGAATAAAAAGAAAAAAAATATGTGGTGAAGGGTTTGCAAGCCAAGCATAAGATAAGACAGCAGCAGAAAGGATGTACTACAAAAATGCTCATTGGATTGTAAAGCTGGGGTTGACAGAACTTGGAATTTTTATACTACATGCTTCCTCATGCTTCTTCCCACAGACAGCTCTCCCAAGAAATCCTTTTCCATGTTGTGCCAAATTTTTTACACTGCTTTTGTTGCTTTTATGGTTTTAGGTTATAGGCACATCGCAGTTTTGTACACAAAGTGTAAAGATCAGTCCCAGATATCTAATTTGAAAGTAATAGGCTTCGTGCATTTCCATCACTGGACCTACCAAATGTGCACATATATGGCTAATTGACAAGTAACATTGCATATGCGTGAATGCCTTCAAGATTCCAGTTTGCTCTGACAAACCCAGAGGACCCTGGTCCTTTTGTGGGATTATCATAATGTGTACAGAGCCGCAGTAAGCTATGGGAGGAGCTGTTTGTGCGTGCAGTGGCTATTTCTGGGCACTGTGCCTGACATACAGAAGCCTGGTACAGTCCCTCCTCAACCCCTAAGTGGCAACATAGCAATGGACCAACAATCAGAAAATATTCTGCTGCCAGTGCTGTTGAGGTTGTTAGGTTTGGAGAATTACCCCTTCAGGCAAAACTGGTAAATGAGGACTTGAGCAAAGGACAAATATCTCCATCCTTTCTTTCTGAAGGAAACACAGTCTGTTTAGAGCTGACTCTCCTGCTCCACGTGAATATGATGTCACTGGAATGGATAACAGTTGCATTTACACTGGAAGATTAGAATGTAGGACCTGATGATATAGGGATAGAGCTGTACAGGTGGAGGAATTAACATTCTCCCATTATATGACTGGGACATGTGAGTGCACAGACGTGTGTGTCTCAGCCTAAGTGCATGTGAATCTTGAGCCTTTGAGCCACTTCTGCAGATCTTGTGAGGCTGAGAAATACTTCTCAAATATTCAAAGAAATTTATTCACGTGTAAATGGAGTAGGGGGAATTGCACTGAAAAGTGATCCAGTAGCAGGCCAGAATTTTTAATGTCTCTCATCTTTCAGCTATTGCCTGAACCACACATACAAAAAAACTACACTGAAAGCATGGAAAAAAGCAATAATATAGCACAAACTGTAGGTACCATTAATCTCCTCTGAACCCTCTTTTCTGAGATTCATTCATTTGTTTTGTCCCTTCTTGACATTAAAATTGCCTTAAGAGAAGTGTGTGGAGTACATATTGTACTTGTCACTATTTGCTTGCATCACTTTGAATTAGGGATAGAAGAACCTGAGGCTGTTCAGAAAAAAGGATGTTTAGCCAAATTTTCAGGTTGTCTCTTTTAATGTTCTGGAAGCTCAAAAGCTTTTCGTTGTGAAGGGAGGCTCTGAATGCCATGGAGAGACTAGTAATAATGGAAGTGTACATGGTAGGGAAGGTCAGTGTTTGCCCCATTGGCTTGTTTAAGGTGTATTTTGAAAATGAAGGTTTGCCTATTAATCTTTCATGCTTTCTGTGAGCTGTTGGCAGTGTTGCTTCCTGGAAGTTGCAGACTCTTTTGCTTTCTCTGTGATTACGTTCAAAGCCAACTAAAAGGAAGAAGCACTGGTCTAAACACCACACCACTTGGGGTAAAATCACTGCATGTTTGTCTGAAATGAAATGTGAATGCAGGTTTGTCTGCAAAGGCTATGCAAAGGTACTAGATGCACAGTGTCAATAGGGAAGCCTGGCTGCTCACAATGGTCTCATATTTTTAACTTTTCTACTTGAAATGAAGGGCAAAATCAGGGTTGTAACCTCATATGAAGATAGCTGTAGCTGGATCAAATGCAGTATTTACAGCTTTCTATATTACTGCTTGTTTCACAGTACCAGCTTTCAACCTGATCAGAGTGACCTTCTGTCCAAAGCTTTTCACTATCATTGCCACTGAAAAAACTTGCCTCATCAACCAGGGAGGAAAAGTGATCTCTACTCTGCTCAGCTGCACCTGAAAGGCTCTGAATATGAGAAATTCCAGATTCAAACATAATCTTGAAATACCTGAACTCAGCTGAGAAATTCAATGCTCATTGAAATGATCATAATGTCATATTGCTTTAGTAGGGTAAGGATTCAGTGCATCTGGCTGTGAGACACTTAACTATGTTTTGGAGGCTTGCAGCTGGCTAGTTTGGGTCCAAGATTCTTGGCTAGCAGGACTAGAACTCTTCTCTGTCATATGTTAATTAATGCTGACACTTTGCTCAGTTTTAATACCAACAATATGCCAAGAGTGCACTCTAAAAAACAACCTAGTTAGGTGTTCTGGAGCCTGCTCAGCTAAACTGAAATGAAAATACAATGGTTTAATTTGCTCAGTATGTACAGAATTGTTGGCATAGGAGCCTATATTCAACTTGATCTTCATGGCTGATGTAGGATAAACTTTTCCTCAAGTGAGTGTGGAAAAGGCTCTTTGGTCTTTAAGAGTATTCATCCCAGCTTAAATACATGTGGGGAGGACCTCTTTTAGTTAGGGACCATACAGATCAGGATGTTCAGCTGCTGAGATATTAATGGATGCAAATTTTACTTTTAACTACTTATGGTGCACCTACCTGCTTATGATCTCTTGGTTGCCCACATTCGCAGGCATCTGTTTGAATGGCATGTTGCCTACTTTCAAGTAGGTCAAGTTCTTGCCATAAAGCATAATAACCAAGGAAACTTGCCTTATGTGTACAGTTTGCATAATGCTTCAGGAAACTCGTCTCCAGAAATAAGCTTTATAGTGATGCTTCCGCCAGTTCCCATATGCTTTCTTATACTTGAGTACGTGTCTTGACATTTAAAGTTATACCTCTACAGCCAAAAGAGACCCAAAACAGACCCATAAAGAAATTCTGTCAAAAGTGTTTTACTGTAATTGGAAACTGTTTTGGAAAATGGTGTGGATCGCTGGAGGTACTAAAGTGTATGTTAGAAGGTAGGTCTGTCTATAGGCATCCAACAGTACATGCAAAGGTAGCTCTGTAGCAGGGCACAACAGCAGCACTGCTTTCAGTGGATGTTGACTGCTTTATCTGTTAAAATATGTGAAGGTATTTAGGAAGCCCTATATGAGAATGCCATGGAAAATGGCAAGAACAAAACAGAAAGAGCTCAGAAAGCAGATCTGTATAAAAGAAATAGTAAACCATTAACTCTGCTTGTTGTAGTTATGCTGGAAGACATTGAACAGAAAAGGGAGAGACATATTTCCCACTTTATTCAGAGGCATGCTTACATTGGCATTTCTCTGGCATGGTTGGTTTGCATTGAAAGTGAATTAAATCCTGACTTTTACTAGCATAAAAGGACTGGTAAATCCATTAGCTCTGACAACAGAATGAGAGACACTTGACTTTAAAAATGTTCAGAGTTCATCAACAAAAGTCTGTTCCAGGCACCTTTATCTCGAATTTTTTTTTTTTTCCCTGCATTTGTCAAACCCTAAGACTTTAAAATCTTTTAAATACATGGAATTTTACCAAAGTTCTGTTTTTCAACACTCAACCCTGCCAGTTCAAGACTAAACCACTGCCTTGGAGACCTGGTTCATATCTCTGTTTTGCCTATTTTGGGGCTGAGATTTTTCCCTTCCCCCCCTTAATATGGGATTGCCTGTCATACTGCAGATTTCTTCCTCTGTGTGAGGAAAAACTGCCCCCCACAAAGTGGTTAGGCTTCCAGGGAATGCTGTGCACTCATACCTGTCTTGAAAAATTCAGTGCAACCCCCATAGCTGGATCCAGTTTCCCCTGAGGAATCAGCAAGACTACTGAGTTGAGAGTTGCAGAGATGGAAGAGATGCACATTTTCTGGTGACCTTGCTCCTGCACGTTCGAGAAGCTTCTGTGCTGGCTCAGGGGCTTCATAAGCCCTACCAGGCCCATGCGTACCTGTATACACACAGATGTGCAAATTCACACAAACCCTAAAATTCAGATGCACAATTCACTTTTGTTCTGCTCAGGCTTTTTTTTTTTTTTTTTTTTTTTTTTTTTAAGACTAGTGTATTCCTACCTGTGGGCAGTCAAAATATCTTGCTAGACGTGATGCCTTTTAAAAATATTATTAATGTGGGATGCCTTTGTTGCATTTGGTATTAATTTTATTACCTGGGTGAAAAATTAAATTTCTTTTCTTTTATTTCTTAAGATGATTTCCTCTGTAATGATGTATTTATCTACTGTGGGGACAAGCCTTTTACCTCTTTCATAATTCAAGTAGTGCTAGCAAAGCTATATTATAAAGTCCTAATTAACTGCTAAGAATTATGGTATTCTATTGAAACTACTTCGTAATTAGCAGGCAACCAGCAGAGAATTGGTTGCATGTCAGTGTATTGGCTTGATTTTCACAGGTATTGGAGCTCCTCTGTGTTGTTTGGATAGCAAAAATTTCAGCTAAAATTGAGACTGAAAGAGTTATGGTTGTGTGAGTTGTTCTTTTCCTGTGTATTGCAACTATTTGGTACTCATTTTTCAAGAAGATTGACCTAGGATCTTTTTACAATGTAATTTATGGTGTGGAAATTTAGGGAAGTTTGTTATATTTTATTACTTCACGTCTCACCAATGTCTTAAACTGGCCTTATGTGTTTACATTGTGTATACATTGTATACATAAAGTTGCATGGACTTCCGTAAGGCATAGATTTAAAGGATTTTTTTTTTAAGTGTTCTTATCTGAACTGATAAAATACTGTTTAACTCATGAAAGGAGAAGCTGACATTAGAGCATTTATCAGACATATGAACCCTGTCCAGTTTTCTTGTACTGAATGCTGAGCCTTAAACCCAAAGAGTATGTTTTAGAATATTAAGGTTTTTAATAATCAAAATCATCAAGATCAACATCATTCTTGGGGATGATGTTCTAGAAGTCCATCTATCTGATGTGTTTCTGCCATAACAACACAGTATCTCCAAGCTTTTGTGGGCCTGCCATATACTCTGCAGCTGCCAAAACCTTTGTCTACTATCCAATATTTTCTAAGATGTATGCAATGAAAGCTTCTTCAGGCTTACATTGTTGCTGTCATTAAATGTAGGGGCAGTGTAACATCTTTGACAGCTCTGACTTACTGTTTCCCCTCACTTCTTATTGCGTTATTGTTTAGTATCCTCTACAGCCACCATGCTATGCTGGTGGTCTTTCACCAGTTCCTTGAAAATATGATGACCTTAGCACTTCAGACATTAATGCAACAAACACATTGATGTCACCCAAAATAGATGCATAAGAGTAAGAAGTCTGCAACAGAAACATCTCTTTCGGGGTGGGAGGAAGAAAATAGTGCAGGGCATAGGTCTATGAGTAGGACACCTCCTAGCTCCATGCTTTCCCTTTGTACCTTTATGATTGGTTTCCCCTGCTGTAAAACAGGCAGAGTTTCAACGGATTTCTGCAGAAATCATAAGTCACATGTAATATTTTCATTCCATGGAGTAAGGCAGTAATTAAGTGTACACTTTCTAGAACAAAGTGGCTGCATGAGTGGTTGCTATTTTCCCATGCAGCAGAGTTTTAAGGAGGCAAAAGACCATCCACAAGAGTATGTGACAGAGTATTAGCTTTCAGGCCAGAGAGCATGCAAATAATATGGTTGTTTAGTGGAATGAGTTCACTTTTTAATGGAAAGTAATCCATTTCAGAGAATCTATCACATATAATTTGGTGCAATTGAACTTCATCTTTAACCTTTTAATATGATTTATGTGATTAGGTCACCAGAGGAAGTGGTTTCAGAAAGCATGATTAAACACTTTAAAGAAATAATTTCTATCTTCAAGCACCTTCTGTAACTGTGCTTTTCAAGTGTTTGTCCTTCTTCATCAGCCTGGCTGCATCAAAATGTAGAAACACATCCTTTGAAATGCTATTTTATTTTTTTTAATATAAAACTAGGGGAGAACAACTGAAGCTCAAATGAATTGTTGTTATTCTGATACTGAATATCTTCAGGTTTTACTGAATAATTTGAGTTTCAGTATCTGCTTAGGACATTGCTGCTCACTCTAAGTATAGCATAATACACGTAATTTATGTGCAGTTGTTCTGCTGCAACTTACCATTTTGAAACTAGTATCTGAAATTATAGCCAGTAGATAATGCCTGAAGAAACATAGATATGAAGGCACAGTTCAGAAAGAAGCAATTTTTGAATCAGCTTGAATTCCATGCTTAATACTTTTATCTCTGTAATGAACTTACATTTCTGAAGAGAATTCTGTGATGTCCAAACATGTCCTACCTTGTTTGGTTTCTGGCATTAATGCCAATGGACAGTGGAAGCTTCAAACTGTTCCAGTGGTGAGTAGGTTGTGACCCATCAAAGTTCATCAACTCACTGAGCAGTGATTAACATTTAAAATGTATGCAAACTAGTCTCATAATTAAAGTTCAGTAATGTAAGGCTTTGAACCTGTTCATTGCCTTTGGAAATAATCAGAGAAGAGAAGCAGGGTGCTTATCAGCAGAGGTCATTATCATAAAAGGCCAAATTCAGCACATCCCCGTTCTGCATCTTCACCATATTGGCCAGTCTTGAATAGAGACAGAGACAGGTAACAGAATATGGATGTGAACTGGAAATATACAAATTTGCTGCAGTTCGTTTCCATTTGGCACTTGGAATTTGTTCCTTATAACTGAGGGATCTGGATGCAGATCTGTTGCTAAATTCATGTTTAAACACCAAAGTAAAGCTAATTCTCCTCTACAGTTTGCATAATATGCCACTGTCGAACTGAAGTCAAATCACTGAAACCTCAACTCTAATCTAGGATATCTAGCCTGCTTATCTGTACTTCTTTACATTATTTCTATCCAGCTATGCTCTTCCTCCCTTTTAATATCTGTGTGCAGTCAATATCACATAAGCTTTCCTCTTCTGCTAATGTTGGAGAAGGAATATTAGTCTGGGGGAGAATGTTTGCAGGAAATTGAGGAAGATAGGCAGAGCTACTTTTATAGTGTCTGTTCTGTAGTGTTAAATTCATATTATTTGTCTCTTACTTTTCTTTATCCCTGAGAGGTTGCCAAGAACCTTACACTCTTGTGTGTCTGTGCATGTCTGCAAAGACAAAAATTAGCTCCAAAATCACAACGTGAAATTGAATCGTTCACATCATCATACAGTATAAAGAAATTGAGGCGTAATGATTTGTAAAGGGTCATGTTTGTCTGATTCAACATTTGCATTGGAATAAAAATTAATTGTTTTTATGTCATATTGCTGTGAAGCTTATGAAGAACAAATTCCTGCATGGTACTGAGGATCATTGCTACACAATTAACTCAGAATCACCTTTGGATATTTATCAGTTAAAGAGAATGAATGTTTTTTTCCTCTTGTGACATTTGAGTTCCCTTCTCTTGCTATCCTTCTGCAAGATATCTACTGTATGAGACTTTTATTCCCTTCTCTGAAAATAGCTGAAATCTGAAAGGAAGAAGCATAAAGACATATTTTTAATCTCTTTGCTCCTTTCTTATTGATATGTTCATGTAAAGATTTGAAAGGTCCCATGAGACAACTCAACAAAGGAAAAGAGTGTGGGCTCAGTGGCCTGACTAATGTAATTTCACTCAGTAAATCACTGCAGTTTAAATGCCAGTAGTACAAGAATTCATGATAGCCTTGCTCTTTTCACAATAGGGATGGTATGTATACTTGCAAGTCAGTGCATTTCAAAAACAAAATGCATTGCTCCATAAACTGCTTTGTGATAACATGTTTGTGGGATATTAAATGTTATATATCAGGAACCCACATAAAGTGTTTGCTGTGTTTATTATGATTGTTGCATTAAAAGAAAAGTGATGAAAAGGGCAAGGAGCAGAAGTTTATTCTGAAATCCACACAACACTATACAGAACACAAGGACAATGAATGTCTTCTCAGACACCCTTTTGTCAGATCAGTGTTTAAAAGCCCAATTTCCTTCACAATGATGATGAAATTTAATTTACTCCCTATCTTTGTTTTTAGAGTGCTCAGTTTGAGAAAGATGGAAAGGCTGGAGGTGGGAAACAACCCTGTGACAGTAAGACCCCTTAAAAGTGTCGCCAGTTCAGGCATCCAGAAATTACTAAACTTGTTTTCAAAGAGATTTTTTTCAGTCAGTTTTCTCACAAATAGTTATACTGAATTGTAAATTTTCTACTTGAACAGTCACAGTTTAAAGCAGCAAGTTCATCTTCATCACCCATTCATTTTTTGCAAACAATATTATACATCAAAAATTTAATCTGATGTTAATAATTAATTGTCCATAATTTAGTAGTTGCAGTCAATGAAGTACAGAACACCAGAAATTATCATCAGCAGGGTGGCATTTTATATTGTTTTGTTTCAGAACAACAAATCTGAAAGTCTATGTTTGAATTGCTGAGGTGAGCAACTCGAGAGAGGACGCCTTCAACACCGGAGCTGAGGGGAGATCAGCGTCCAGGAGCCTCAACTCAGAGCGGCGAGAGCCTCCCACCGAGGGAGCCTCAAGTCCTCGACAGGACCTGCCCGGGGCAGCTCAGCTGACGAGAGCGAGCAGCTGACTCACACGGGGCGGAGCCAGGAGGAGCGGCACCAGCCCTGGGTGGGTAAAAACCTGCCCCAGGGAGCGCGAGTGACCGGGTGAGGTTGAGGCAGTTTGTGCAGCAGTTCCAGCGGGATGGTGAGCACTTGCCGTATGAGCAGGGCCCGGTCTGGAAGCTCTGCTCTGGCTGCCAGGGCGGTGGCCAGCGTAGGCACCCAGAGAGAGCCGATGAGAGGGGAGGCTGCAGTGCAGAGCTCGGGGTGTAGAGAGTGCCTGCACTGGTCTGGTGAGGGGAGGGTGCACAATGGGCAGGGCTGCACTCGGTGCTCCCTGGTGGAGGTCCTCCTGCAGCAGGTGGCTGAGCTGCGGGATGCTGTTAATAGGCTGCGAGATGTCAGGGAAGCTGAGAGGAAGCAGGAATGCTTGCTCCTGGCCCAAACTGTGCAGGGGCCTCAAGCTTCCCCTCTAGCTCATGAAGGAAAGAAGGAGGCCGTTAACCCGGGGAGCTGGGAAACAGTAACAAAAAAAAAATAAAAACAAAAACCAACAAAAAAAGGAGGCAGAGAACAATTAAAAGCAAGGGGCTTCCTCCTAAATCTGTTGTCCCCACCCAGAACTGCTTTGCTGTCCTGCAGGGGGCTAATGAGGAAACAAACTCACACCAGAAACAACCGGCTGATGAACGGGTAAGATCACTACTGGTGCTGCCAGGAAAAAGAGGCGGGTCATAGTAGTAGGGAACTCTACTTTGAAAGGCACAGAGGCACCCATCTGTCAGCCTGACCCGGTCTCAAGGGAGGTGTGCTGCCAACTAGGGGCACGGATTGGGGATGTTGCAGAGAGGCTGCCTGCTCTAGTAAGTCCCACTGACTATTACCCACTTCTGGTGATACATGTGGGTGCTAGGGATATAGATAGCAGTAGCCTGGGGAACATAAAGGACTACAGAGCCCTGGGGGAGGTGGTTAGGGGCTCTGGAGCTCAGATTGTCTTTTTGTCAATTCTCCAGGATACAGGGGAGGACCTAAAAAAAAAGCTAGGAGGATTGGCCAGGTTAATAAATGGTTAAAGGGTGGTGCTATAGCCAGGGGTATGGGTGTCTTGAAAACGGGACCCAAGTTTGTAGGCAAGGTCTAGTGGGGGCTGGTGGAGCTGGTCTGATAATGAAGGGAAAGAGCAGTTTTGGTAGGAGGCTTGTTAGACTGGTCAAGGAGGCTTTAAACTAGATGTGTTGGGGGAAGGGGGCATCATTCCATCCCAACACACCCAGTCAGTTGCCAGAACCTATAATAAGTGCTCAGAGCAATGTAGAGATATTCCAGCCACTCCAGCCAATGAGCCGGCTTCATTTGGACCTTGGCTCAGATGCCTCTATACAAACACCCATAGCATGGGGAACAAACAAGAGGAATTAGAGATGTGTGCATGTCTACGGGGGTATGATATAATAGGCATCACAGAAACATGGTGGGATGGCTCCTATGGCTGGAGTGTTGGAATGGAAGGTTACAGGATTTTTAGAAAAGACAGGCCTGGCAGGTGGGGAGGGGGTGTTGCCCTTTATGTTAGGGATAGGCTGGAGAGTATGGAACTCTCTCTGGGGACATGTGAGCAGTTAACAGAGAGTTTGTGGGTCAGGGTTAAAGGGAGAACAGCTATGGGAGACATTACTGTGGGGATCTGTTACAGACAGCCTGATCAAGGAGAACCTGCAGATAAAGCACTCTATAGGCAGATAGGAAAAGCCTCACACTCACAGGCCCTTGCTCTCATGGAAGACTTCAACCTCCCTGACATCTGTTGGAAGGACGGTACGGCCCGGCACAAGCAATCCAGGAGGTTCCTCGATTGTATGGAAGACAACTTCCTTCTGCAAGTAATAGAAGAGCTGACAAGGAGAGGTGCCGTGCTTGACCTCGTGCTCACCAACAGGGAAGGGCTCGTTGGAAATGTGACTCTCCAGGGCAGCCTTGGTTGCAGCGATCATGAGATGGTTGAGTTCAAGATCCTGAGGACAGTGAGAAAAGCGTGCAGCAAGCTCACTGCTCTGGGCTTCAAAAGAGCAGACTTTGGCCTCTTCAGGAACCTGCTTAGTAAGGTTCCATGGGATATAGCCCTAGAGGGCAGGGGGGCCCAAGGCTCTTGGCTGATATTCAAGGATCACCTACTACAAGCTCAGGAGTGTTGTATCGCAAGTAGAAGGAAGTGCAGCAGGAGGGCCAGGAGACCTCCTTGGATGGATAAGGAGCTGCTGAGGAAAATTCAATTGAAAAAAGAGGCTTATAAAAAGTGGAAGCAAGGACAGGCAGCCTGGGAAGAGTACAGGAATGTTTTCTGGGAAGCTAGGGACCAGGTTAGGAAAGCTAAGGCCCAGTTAGAATTAAACTTGGGTAGGGATATTAAGGATAACAGGACTGGATTCTACAAGTACATAGCAAATAAAAAACAGACTAGGGAGAATGTAGGCCACCTCAGGAAGCTCTGGGGAGAACTAGCTACCCTGGATTTGGAGGAGGCTGGGGTTCTGAATTACTTCTTTGCCTCGGTCTTCACTGGCAAAGGCTCTGACTGCACCACCCAAGTCTTGGAAGGCAGATGCAGGGACTGTGAGAATGAAGACCTTGCGCCCACTGTAGGAGAGAAAATGGTTCGAGACCATCTTAAAAATCTGAACGTGCACAGGTCCATGGGTCCTGATGTAATCCATCCACAGGTCCTGAAGGAGCTGGCGAATGAAGTTGCGAAGCTGCTGGCCATCATATTTGAGAAATCATGGCAGTCAGGGGAAGTTCCCAGTGACTGGAAAAAGGGAAATATAACCCCCATTTTCAAGAAGGGGAAAATGGATGACCCAGGGAATCACAGACCAGTCAGTCTGACCTCTGTGCCTGGCAAAATCTTGGAGCAGATTCTCCTGGAAGGCATGCTAAGGCACACAAAAAACAACAAGGTGCTTGGTGACAGCCAGCATGGCTTCACTAAGGGGAAATCCTGCCTGACCAATTTGGTGGCCTTCTATGATGGGGCTACAGAACTGATGGACAGGGGTAGAGCAGTTGATGTCATCTACCTGGACTTGTGTAAAGTGTTAGGCACTGTCCCACACGATATCCTTGTCTCTAAATTGGAGCGACATCAATTTGATGGATGGACCACTCTGTGGATAAAGAACTGGCTGGATGGCTGCATGCAAAGAGTTGTGGTCAATGGCTCAGTGTCCAGCTGGAGACCAGTAACGAGTGGTGTCCCTCGGGGATCGGTGCTGGGACCGATCTTGTTTAACATCTTCGTCACTGACATGGACAGTGGGATTGAGTGCACCCTCAGCAAGTTTGACAATGACACCAAGCTGTGTGGTTCGGTTGATACCCTGGAGGGAAGGAATGCCATCCAGAGGGACCCTGACACATTTGTGAGTTGGGCTGATGCCAACCTCATGAATTTTAACCATGCCAAGTGCAAGGTCCCAGGCACAGCTACAGGTTGGGCAGGGAAGAGATTCAGAGCAGCCCTGCGGAGGAGGACTTGGGGGTGCTGGTTGATGGGAAAATGAACATGAGCAGGCAGTGTGCGCTTGCAGCCCAGAAAGCCAACTGTATCCTGGGCTGCATCAAAAGGAGCGTGACCAGCAGGTAGAAGGAGGTGATCCTGCCCCTCTATTCTTCTCTTTTGAGACCTCACCTGGAGTATTGTGTGCAGTTCTGGTGTCCTCAACATAAAAAGGACATGGAACTGTTGGAACAAGTCCAGAGGAGGGCCACGAGGATGATCAGGGGCCTGGAGCACCTCCCATATGAAGACAGGCTGAGGAAGTTGGGGCTGTTCAGCCTGGAGAAGAGAAGGCTGCGTGGAGACCTCATAGCAGCCTTCCAGTATCTGAAGGGGGCCTATAGGGATGCTGGAGAAGGACTTTTCATTAGAGACTGTAGAGATAGGACAAGGGGTAATGGGTTAAAACTTAAACAGGGGAAGTTTAGATTGGATATAAGGAGGAAATTCTTTCCTGTTAGGGTGGCGAGGCCCTGGAATAGGTTGCCCTGGGAGGTTGTGACTGCTCCATCCCTGGCAATGTTCAAGACCAGCTTGGACAAGGCCTTGGGTGATACGGTTTAGTGTGAGGTGTTCCTGCCCACGGCAGGGGGGGTGGAACTTGATGATTTTAAGGTCCTTTCTAACCCTAACTGTTCTATGATTCTAATTCTGCAGGTCTTAAACAAAAGAACCCTGGGGATCTGATGTGGTACATGCTCTGTCACTGAGCAGAGCAGGATGGAGACTGTCACCTTCTCAGCCCCTGATTAACATCTTGCCTGTTGGACTTTGCTGACTTTAGCAGATGGCAGGCTTTTCACTTCTTGAAATCAAGCATAATAAAGCCCTCCTACTCCCCAGACACATACTGCTATTAGGGACACAAAGCTCTGCAGCTTGTTCAGTGAAATTGACAAGTGCCAATACAGAACATCTTTGTAATGAGACTGGCCACCAACTCATTTTTACAAGCAATTTATTTTCTATATAATCCATCCCCGTGGCAACTGACTGTTGAGTTGAGGATCACAATGTATCTGTTGGTAGTTACATTCTGTTTTTTAACCAAGTCTGATGTGAAAGGGAGGTGATCTAGTTGGTGCTCATTCATGACAAACGGAGCAGTAATCCTTCTTTCCTAATGCACAAAATAGGTACAGGATCTGCTAAGCTATGTCAGATCATTGCGCCATTACAGATTTTCTGTGGCAGTGACTTGGTATCTAAATTGCAGCCTTTGCAAGCAATTGTTAATTATGGTGTGTTTCCCTATTAACAGCTGTTTTTTCATATTTTCAGCAAATGTTAATCACGTACTCAGGGACTAAGCCAAATCTGTCACTGAGTGTGACACTGTAATACTATTCTCGTAAAGAATGAGACCCCTTAAACATAAAGAGTCAAGAGCTTTGTCTTCCATTCACTTCCTTCAAAGTCTTTGCCATCATTGGTGAGTTGGCTCCTTTGAACACAACAATGGTCACAGCTGGTAGCAGAACAAGACATGTTCTACTGTCATTAATGTTAGCAACTGTTTTCACATGTTTGACAGTTCCTCTACCACAGCCTGCTCCTCTGGGGATCATTTGCCTATGCGGCAGCCGGTCTGAACAAGACTGCTGCTTCATGAGGCACATGTGCTTTCCTCACCCAGGCTCTGGAGTGTGGTTGATAGTCCTTAGACAGTCGCAGTTGCTGTGGATGATGTAGAGTACAATTACTATTAGCACAGACTTTTACTGGCTCTGTATTGAGATAATTTAGAAGTGCAATGAAAATGGGGAACTAATTCCTTTGGCATTGCTATGTCATGCTTGGAAGAAAATTTGGTATTTTAGAAGTCATAAATTAACCCAATTTAGCTAGCATAACCTTGCAACCTTTTATCATTTGGTTTGGCAACTGATGCTAGTATTCTCACTCATGTAAGTTTCATCATCAGATCTTTCTTTTTTCTTTCAGGAGGAGGGTTCATACAGTACACATTTATTCCTCAGAAAGGATATAGCATAGCTATAGCAGGGCCAAGAGCCTTGGTATGATGTAGCCTGTTCGCCTCCCACATTTCCCCTCCAAATACGCTACTCCTAGAATTTACCTATCCATCCTGGTTGCTATGGTATCTGAGCAACTGACAAGGAGGCTTCATGTGCTATAAAGACAAAGGTCCTTCTAGTTGGCAGTAGCAGGTGAAAAGTACTGCATATGTCAAAAAGAGCTGGAGGCTTTCAGATGAATCACAGTCCTCCAAATTACCTGCCACTGCTGCTGGCCCCAGGAGCATCTCAGTGGTCCTCATGGGAGCGAGCTCTCCTATTATCCTGCCCAGGCTCCTGCTGCCAGTGCATTAAAAACAAATTCAATCAGACAGTTATGTAACAAGGAGGTGAAGTAGAAATCAGAGAAAACTTTGCAACCTTCTGATCTGAGACTCTAGGTTTAAGGAGATAGTGCCATGTACCACACATATGGTTTGCAACATTAAAAATTGAATTTCAACAGCATGATTTCTTAAAAATAGGCAATGCATGACAGTACATCTTCCTGATGATGAGCTAGTGTATGTTAGAGAATGATTCAGTAAAAAAATAGTGTAATATTTTTACAATTTAGACCAAATTTAATGGGAAAATGTTTTCAGCTAGTTACAGGAATAGGGAAAAAGAAACAAATACTGAAATACTTTTTTGTGAACTTTTCACAGGTATCACAGTCCTTAGATAGTCAAAGCCGGCAAATATGCATAGTATTAAAAAGTGTCTGTAGTATGATTATTCAGTATAAATTATACTTTCAGCAGAGCATAAGAACCAATGCAGAGACCACTGCTGTTCAGAGTTATCAGTGTGTTTTGTTGTTTTTTTTTGTTTGGTTGTTTTTTCACTTTTTTTTTCCTTCTTTTTCTTCTATTCACCCTCCATTCCCGCCCCCCTTGCTTCCCAGACAGGCTCAGGTCTAACAGCCATTAAGTTGTCTAATTTTGTAGGATGCCAGTGGTTCCCATTCCATGCTGTCAGTTATTTATATCAAAATAAAGCAAAATACATTGCTTTTTAACTTATGCATATATTTAAACAATGCCCTCCAGACAGAGATCATACTTGAGCCCTTGATATCTGTCTCAAGAGGAAATGACAGAAGGTGGGTCCCCATAGTGACTCCTTGCTCAGGTGGCATGTGCTGGCCATTTTTACAGAAGTTTGCACTTTCAGAAATGGAAATACAGAATAGAAGGAAGGAGAAAGAAAGCTCCTGAAATGACAATGACTTGTTAACCATAAAAAATTGAGAAAATAATTGAGACAGATGACCAGATTTAGTAAAAATAAACCTCACCATTAAAAACTAATTAAACATTTGCATTTCAGAGGTAAGTTTCTGTGCTAAAGTTTAGGTAACAGCAGGTTGACAGTGAAGATTATTGACTGTAATTTGCTGAAGGTTTTTATGTAAGTTATGTGCAATATGTGGAGGATTTATTCAGCTCTGCATAGCTGCTTTATTATTCTTTTAAAGTGAATAATTTACAACTGTTCTCAGAGATGTTTTATCAGCCACTTATCTCCTTCAGTTGGACTTGTGATGTGGAGGGATAAAATGAATTACTGTTTAATATAACAGAAATTAATCAGGCTAGAACAGCAGGAGAATAATGACTGCCTTAACAGTTAAATATTTTACATTTGGCAACAAAACTGCAACTCAAAATATAAGGAATTTAACCTTTATCCCTTATCTGAACACTGGAAAATGTTGGTGACACAACGGACTACAATATATTTGCTGCATAATGTAATTTCATTCTTGGTAACTAAACAGAACTACTTATTTTAGCATAAAAAGTTACTTGTTGTCTAACTGGTTCTCCTACCCATGTCTTGTGGTATTGTTAAAACTTTCCATTGGATGGGCTATATTCCTTACAGCTTTGCTCCACTATTATAACCTTTAGAACAACTAAAGTGTCATTTTTTGAATCTTACCTGCTAAATGATAACTGTGTGTTTGCCATCACTACTTTAACTACATCAGCAACAGAAAACCTGTGGAAATACTACAGTGTTCTGTTAGAATTAATTGTGGTAAAGTACCCATTCTCTGTATTTTCCTAGAATATAGCCGGTCCTTTTAATATCTCCATAACCCTATGAAGTTGATGTTGACCTAACGAATGCTGGAGGGAGAGAAAAAAAGTATTTATGGCCATCAAAACCTAATCCACAGATGTACTGCGCATTTATTACTAATTTTCCATAAACATTTTGTGTTCTTTAGGGTGAAAAATTATATGTGTAAATTTTCATAGAGCAGCAAGTATGCCTTCATGCATGTATTCCTGCAAGAAAATCTTCATGAAGATTTTGCAGCTTTTTTCATCCTCAAATGATTGTAATAATTACATGTGTTACATATATGAATAACACCAAGCACAGCAGACTTGTTCTGTACTTACAATATCTACACTACTGAAAAGAAAGTGTTTTCTTCAGATTGTGTGATTGTGCTATACAACAGAGTACTTGAGTCTGTGACTGACTCACAGTATGTTTGCTCTCTGCTTTGTGAAACTCACTTGTAAGTTTCTTTACTTTACAAAGGGTCTTTGCCTACATCTATGAAAGGATGGTGCAAAATACCTGGTTTCTGTTATTTTTCCAAGGTGATTGGTTATGATTGCTTTTGAGCTGCCTTAAACTGTTTGAGGCTTTAATTCAAACCCAGGAGAGGTTAAGTACGTCCTAAAAATTCTGTGACAAGTAAGCACTCATGAAGACAGTTGAAAATTCCATGTTATTTTCTCAGTTTACCTGTTGAAAGGAAAGATGTATACAAGGCATTAAACACAGGTTTGGTCATCACATTAGAATTAACACTTCTTAGACACTTCTAGGTGAAAGATAAATATTTTCTGTAGCAATAGATCTTCTGAGCTGCTTGAAATGTCCAGTCTGTGGCCCTGCAGGAAGACCTGGGTAGGCTGGAAGGGTGGGCTAACAAAAACATTATGAAGTTCCTCAGAGACAAATGTAAGGTCTTGCACCTGGGAAAACATAATCCATGAGTGCAGCACAGGCTGGGATCTACCCAGCTGGGCAGCAGCTTTGTGGAAAGGGCCCTGGGGGACTTAGTGGCCACCAGCTAACTATGAGTAAACAGTGTGCTACTGCGGCAAAGAAAGCTGACAGAATGCTGGGTTGCATCAACAAGGACATCACTAGCAGAGAAAAAGGTCATTATCCCACTACTCAGTGCTTGTCAGGCCACACCTGCAATACTGTGCCCAGTTTTCATCCCCTCTACACAAAAACATGCAAACAGGCTAGAGAGCATCCAGAGAAGGGCCACAAAGATGAACAAAGTACTGGAAAGCCTGTAGTATGAGGAAAGGCTGAGAGAATTGGTTTTGCTCAGCCTGCAGAAAAGAAGGCTCAGGGAAGACCTTATCACCATGTCTCAGTATTTAAAGTGTGGCTACAAAGAAGATGGAGACTCCCTTTTTACAAGGAGTCACATGGAAAAGACAAGGAGTATGGAATAATCTCCCCAGGGAAGTGGTGGTCTCCCCAGTGTTGGATGTTTTTAAGGTTCGGCTGGACAGAATGCTGGGACATCTAGTCCAGGTCATGCTTTGCCTAGAATGGTTGGACTAGATGATCCCTGAGCTCCCTTTCAACCTGGTATTTTGTGCTTTTATGAAGCTTTATTCAGGCCAAAATCCAATCAGTTTTAGCAGAGGTTTTGTACATGTTAATTATACAGGATTAGACTCCCTTTTATTTATTTTTTTTACCAGCCTGTGTAGTAAAAAGAACATTTTTATTAACACTTTTCAAGATCTATAATGTGTTCTTGTTCCGTGTTTGCAGTAAGAAGCAGAATATAATAGGATCTCATTTTATGCTTGGAATAAAAAGTATTTTAGACTTGTCATAACTATTATAGTGTAAAATAAAATTATTACAAACAACTGCTAACCTTGTTGGCCTTTGATTACAGTCAACTGTTTTATAATATTACAATCTGTGCTTTGAATAAGTCAGGGTAATTTACTTTGAATTGTAAATGCTCAAATAAGAAACTTTCTTGATTTTTGTTTATTGTCTCATATTCTGCTCTTCCTTTTACTTTACTTTTTTCAATTTCAGGGAAACTTCTGCCTTTATTTGGACTCTCCAAAACTAGAATGCATTTACAGATTCTCTCATTTTCATAGATAAATGCTGAATCCACAAAGAAAGGAACATTCTGATGTGAAAGCTTTCTTGTATCATATGAAGTAGGAAATATATTGGTCAAGAGAATCTTCTCCCTACCGAGTTACAATACATAGATTTTTACTATGCAATTTTGTAGGTGCAGATGAGAAGGCTTTTATTGTACAGCAATATCCAAATATTATGTTGCAAAAGTGAGATAATTTGCTTTTCCTAAATAGTTTTGTAGATACTAGATGGCTCAGGAGACTAATAATGAGATAAACCTATGGTAATGGATGAAGAAGTTTTCACTTTCAGGTCAGGAGTTGGAATTTGGGATCATTAAAAAATCATTAAAATTCAGTGACTGAGTGATAATTTATGACTTGGGAAATCAAAATTCAGTTCTTTCTCTGCTATAAACTTCCTATGTTACTTGGGAAAGTAATGTAGGGTTAGATTTATGAAGATATTTATCATTGAAGTATCTCCACAGATCTGATCCTTCACTTCTTTGCTTAGCCTCCATCTGTTTTATGTCCATAAGCACCATACATTCTTTCAAAAGGCCTGTTTTCTTTTTTTTTTTGTTTTAGAAATGGAGACTGGCAGGTATTCACAAATATGCTTTAACTCACATTGTTGTTGGACATAGCGGCAAGGAGTAAGGAACTGAACTTCTGTTTCAGGAAAGGTATGAGCCCAGGCAGGGTGAAATAATGTGTTTTTTTTTTATCTCCCCTCCTAGGCTAAGTTGCCCTGCTCACGTACTTTATATTTTTCAAGCACTTGGAGCCTCATAACAGGATCAAACTGCTCATGGGTGTCCCATGCCGCACAGCTTATGAACATATGGTCTATAACAGGCTTAGGTGAGAAACAGCTTCTGAAGTGAGGAGCCAGATTTCCTTATATATTTTTAACAAGGACAGATAAGGACTAGCGAATTGCTTTCTGGTCATGCTGTAGTTAAATACCACAAATACTCATTGTGAGGACCATGCTCCTTTTGCCCCTTTATAGACTTTTTATGGTATTGTCCTGGGTTCAGCAGTAGCAGTCATTTTTCTCCTTCTTGGTAGCTGGTGCAGTGCAGTGTTTTGACTTTCGGCCTGGGAACAGAGCTGATAGCAATGTTTTGGTTTGGCCAAGGACTTTGTGAGCCTCATGCTCTGCCAGGGAGGAGGGGAAGCCGGGAGGAAGCAGAGACAGGACACCTGACCCAAACTGACCAAAGAGGTATTCCATACCACAGCACGTCATGCCCAGGATGTAACTGGGAGTTAGCCGGAAGGGCTGGGAGACTGCAGGGCTGGAGGAAGTATCGGAGCTTGGTCGGGCTGGGGGGTGCAAGTTATTGGTTGGCTGGTGCTGAGGTGTTGTATTCTCTTCCCTTGTTATTTCTCTTTATCATTATTATTATTGGTGGTAGCAGTAGTGATCTGTGTTATACCTTAGTTACTAAACTGTTCTTATCTCAACCCATGGGAGTGGCATTCTTTTCGATTCTCCTCTCCGTCCCTCCGGGAGTAGGGGGAGGCAAAGAAAGGGGGGGGGAAGTGAGTGAACGAGTTACCTGACTGGGTTTAAACCACAACAGTTCTTTTTGGCGCCCAACGTGGGGCACGAGGGGTTGAGATGATAACGACAGATCTGACCGGGTTAATAGTCATTTGTCACAGTGCTGATTCATTGGCTCTCAGAGTTGTTCCTCTTGATCTCACAGTTTCAGAATGCAGTACCTTACTTAGAGCCGGTATTTGCTGTGTTAGTGTTTATCAAGTATGGGGCCTGGGCTAAGTTTCTTGTCTCACTGTGCTTTATGGCAATGGCTTGTAACACGGGCGGGCTCCAGCAGCAGGGCGGGACGGACGTGGCCGTGGACTTGTACCTGGCCGTCCGGCTGCTCTTCACCGGCCTGGCCCTCGCCCTCGCCTCCGTCTTGTTGAGGCGCGGGGAGCCGAAGGGGAGCGGCCCCGGGAGCCGGCGGCTGCTGAAGCGGCCCGGGAGAGCGGCCCCGGGGACCAAGCGGCGGCGGGAGCGGGGCCGGAGGCCGCGAGGGGACGGCTGCGGGTGGAGGAGGTCGGGGCGGTCGGGGAGAGGAAGGAGGCGGCTGCAGAGCAGCGGGAGGAGGCGGCGGAGGAGCCGAGCCCGGCGGAGGAACCGAGCCGCGCGGCCGAGCCCAGCCCCGCGACGGCCGAGAGCGTTTCCCGGAAGCCGCCCGCCGAGCCCCAGGAGGACGCAGGAGACCACGCAGCATTTCCCAGCAAGGCAGGGGAGGAAGAGCTGGACTCAGGAAAAGAGAAGCTGGTGGTGGGAGAGCCGGCAAGCACAGCGGCTACACCAGCCCCAGTGACAAGCACAGCAGCTACACCAGCCCCAGTGACAAGTACAGCGGCTACACCAGCCCCAGTGACAAGCACAGCAGCATCAACTGAGAGTTCTGAAGGTTTTGAATGGCCTTTGGGTATCCTTGGGACCTGCCTGCTGATCGTGATGGGGATCAGCATGTTGGCACACACACAGACTGTGTTCTACCCACCACCATTTTGTCTGATCTCAAAAGTTAAGCAGAGTCAGGTTTGGGTCTTGTCTGAGGTTAGACGACAATGCTGGGGGACCAAGAGGTTCTCCCCAAGGCTGGACAGTCATGAGTGGCAGGGTGTGTGGGACAGTATGGACAAGTATCTAGTCCACTGGGCCCCTCCAGTGCTTTGGAAGCATAGGAGATGGAAGGCAGCTGTATGGAGTCCCCAGCAACAAGCTGCAGAAACTGCTGAAGGGGACAGTGAATTATTTTGAGCCTGGTGGGGCCATGGCACTTCAGGCCATCAGAGCAGAGATGCAACATAGAGATGGACTCATGATCAAGGGGTGGACTTAGCAATGGACACTGTTGCCCAGGTTATTCATAAGTGTGAACACTGCACACAGTCTCTCCTGCTCTGAAAAACTGTTACAAGAGGTGGAGCCTGACATCATGGACCAGATGGATTCAGCAGCTTTATAGGGACTGGTCCATGCACTTAGATAAGAGTGATGGTATATTGAAAATGTGGGATCTGAGCATGATGTGAATGGTACGGAATAAGGGGTGGATAATGTCCTGGGTTCAGCAGTAGCAGTCATTTTTCTCCTCCTTGGTAGCTGGTGCAGTGCTGTGTTTTGACTTTTGGCCTGGGAACAGAGCTGATAACAATGATATTTTTGGTTTGGCCAAGGACTTTGTGAGCCTCATGCTCTTCCAGGGAGGAGGGGAAGCTGGGAGGAAGCAGAGACAGGACACCTGACCCAAAGTGACCAATGAGGTATTCCATACCACAGCACGTCATGCCCGGGGTAACCTGGAAGGGCTGGTGGACTGCAGGGTTGGAGGAGGTATCAGTCAGTGCTTGGTCAGGCTGGAGGGGGGGGAACGAGTTAATCAGTTGGCTGGTGGTGAGGTGATGTATTCCCTTCCCTTGTTATTTCCTTTATCATTGTTATCATGGGTGGTAGCAGTAGTGATTTGTGTTATACCTTAGTTACTAAACTGTTCTTATCTCAACCCGTGGGAGTTGCGTTCTTTTCGATTCTCCTCTCTGTCCCTCCGGGAGTAGGGGAAGGGCAAGAAGGGGGAGGAGTGAATGAGCTGTCTGGCTAGGGTTTAAACCACAACAGGTATTTATCTAAAACCAGATGTATTATGGCGTATCAATGTCAGGAACCTGCATAGCAAATACCTGCCAAACCTTCCAGACAGTGAAGCATTATACTCCGATTTAATGCTCTGCATTAAAAACACCCTGGGATCCCATCTGGGAGCCGCTCCCAGCTAGTGCTGAAACTTCTGCTGGTTTCAGGACAGAAGAGAATCAAGCCATCATCCATGAATTCAATCCTCCACAACCATGCAAAGAAGTGAAAGCAGACAAGTGTTTGTTATTTACCTACTTTTTCTGCTGCTTCATGTAAACAATGTGTGCAATTTCTCAAACTCCACGCAAGTTAGAGAGACAAAGGCACTCCATAACCTCTAAAATAGGGCAGTAAACAAATAAATAATAAGCAGGAACAAATAAGCCAATAAATCTACTTTGGTGAGAAGGTCAGACTAATACTGGGTATCAGGAAAACTTTCTTCACAGAGATGGTAATCAGTTACTGGAACAAGCTTTCCAGGAAAGTGGGATGTGCAAGTGCTTGTTAAGCTCTTCTTAATTACAGTTATTAGCTTCATACTGTTCCAAAAAGCACTACCATTGCCATTTTCAACTTAGGACACAAAGTTATCTAGTAAATGTAATTTGGTGGTAAGCATTAGAAATTTGAGGCTTGAATAAACCTGGTTGTTCCTACACAAGACAACCTGTGTGAGAGTTGGTTTTCACCTTGAAAGCATTACAAAAGGATTATCTTACCAAAGTGCAGGCACTTCAGTGGGTATCTTTTGAGCTTTGGTATTTGTCTTAAGACAGTGCTACACAAAGCCATGTCGCTAATCAGCAGCAGAAACAGCCATGTAAATGAGCATTTTAGACATTCTATCACTCACCTCTCTAATGCAGCATTACAGTTTCAGCTTTTACCTTTTGAACCTGTATAATATGCAACTGCTCACTTAATACTAGAAGCTAGCTCTCTTCCAAGCATCTAGGGGAGTTCTGTGTCTAATATTCAGGTTATTATCAGAGATTCCAGATAGTCCTATATGAAAGGAAGAAAAGCCTAATCACAGCATGATTCTGGATCAGTGGATTCTGGAACAACCTACCCTGAAGAGATCCTCACCTGTTTGGACTGGAATTTTAGAATAAACAACCTAAGAGTACTGATGTGGTACAGGCGATTATAAAAAGAAAAGCTTAGGTATCCTCATATGACCTAAAAATGTCTATAGGTCTAAATAATTTTCTGCCTTTTCCAAAGAAATAATGGACTGTGCACCTGACTGACAGCAACACTGTTGTTCTTTATGTTTGCTATTTGTAGTCATGTGCCCACTGTGCCCAAACTGCTGTGTATACTCACACCAAAAGGATGGCATTCATACTCAGGAACTTTCAGATGAGGTAGAATGCCAGTAGTAAGAGAGATATATTCACTGACTGCTAGTTTCCAAGGAAACAATTCTGTGTCAGTTAGCATTGCAGACAGTTACCACTTTGAAGGCCTTGGTAGCCTAATTGTTGTCAGCTACTGTTTCTATTGCACTAGAAGTGTGTTCTACTGCATACCATGTAGATACAGCCATTGTTGAGCATCCTGCTGCCAATAAAACATTTCTGAAACTGGTAAAACATTAGATTACCTGGCTGGCAGCACTACAGTTGTGAGTTTGTTTAATTTCAGAAAAACTACAATGAATTTATAACATGGGACAAAAATGCCCAAGACTTTCCTGAATCCCCACTGGTAACCCACAGATGTAAGGCCCTGTAGGGCATTATTATTCTGCTAAGCCAACTAGGGTTTTATCTTTCAATGAAAATGTTTTCTTTGTGAAGTGAGACGATAATGAGCTCTTGCTCTTTTGTCTCCTTTGGGAGGATCCTATCCCAAAAAGAAACCTGCCATCATAAAAATTGTGGGGTGCTTTCGATGTTTTTAAGTGCAGCTGTAAGGAAGGCTTTACAAAATATTGAAACAAACCTGTGCATCAGTCCTCTTCCAGGTTGAGGATCATTTAAAAAAAAATTAGGTTCTTTAGCATAAGTCTCCTTGTAACCAGTACATAGAATCTTAGAATCATAGAGCAGAATCATCAAATCATAGAATCAAATAGGTTGGAAAAGACCTTTAACATCATCAAGTCCAACCGTTACCCCAGGACTGCCAAGGCCACCACTAAACCATATCACTCATCTACACGGTTTTTGAAAACTTCCAGGGACAGTAACTCCACCACTGCCCTGGGCAGCCTGTTCCTATGCCTGATCAACCTCTCTGTGAAGAATTTTTTCTTAATATCCAATCTAAGCCTCCCATGGCACAGCATGAGGCCATTACCTCTTGTCCTATAGCTTGTTAGTTGGGAGAAGAGACCAACCCCACATCACTACAACTTCCTTTCAGGTAGCTGTAGAGAGTGATAAGGTCCCACCTGAGCCTTTCCTTCTCTATTCTAAACACCCCCACTTCCGTCAGCCATTCCTCATCACACTTGCGCTCCAGACCCTTCACCAGCTTCATTGCCTGTTTCTGGACCTTCTTCAGCACCTCAATATCTGTCTTGTACTGAGGGCCCCGGAACTGAACACAGGATTCAAGGTGCGGTCTCACCAATGCAAAATGCAGGGGGATGATCACTGCCCTGGCCCTGCTGGCCACACTGCTGCTGATACAGGCCAGGATGCCGCTGGCCACCTTATCTACCTGGGCACAAAATGGCTTATGTTCGGCAGCATCAGTGTCGTGGTTTAAACCCAGTCAGGTAGCTTGTTCACTCACTCCCAGTGAGTGGTGCCGAGCTGACAACAATCGAGGTCCGTGTCTGTCTCCCCCCCCGCCTCCCCGCACCGGGGCTCTCCCCTTCCCCGCTCCCGGAGGAACGGGGAGGAGGATCGAGAGAGTGCAACTCCTACGGGTTGAGACAAAAACAGTCCAGCAACAAATCACCACCGCTACTATCAGCTACAACAATGATAAGGGAAAATAACAAGGGAAGAGAATACGATACCACCGGCCAAGAAAACGAGTTCCACCCGGAACCCCTGTCCTTCCGGGTAACTCCCAGTTACCCCTCACCCCGGGCATGACGTGCTGTGGTATGAAATACCTCCCCGGCTAGCCCAGGTCAGGCGCCCCATCTCTGCTTCCTCACAGCCTCCCCTCCTCCCTGGCAGAGCATGAGCCTCACAAAGTCCTTGGCCAAACCAAAATATCCTTGTTATCAGCTCTGT
This sequence comes from Pezoporus occidentalis, assembly GCF_034315485.1. Classification (NCBI taxonomy): domain Eukaryota; kingdom Metazoa; phylum Chordata; class Aves; order Psittaciformes; family Psittacidae; genus Pezoporus; species Pezoporus occidentalis. The sequence goes on from NW_026916220.1 coordinate 7,549,903, forward strand.
TCCCGAGCTGAAAGTCAAAACACTGCACTGCACCAGTTAACACAAAGGAAAAACATGACTGCTACTGCGGAACCCAGGACATTATCCACCCCTTATTCCATACCATTCACATCGTGCTCAGATCCCACATTTTCAATACACCATCGCTCTCCCACATATATACATCCATATACATACAGACCAAGAGGAAAAAATCATTTTCTTAGTGCATGGACCAATCCCTATAATGCTGCCGAGTCCATTCGGTCCATGATGTTCAAAGTTCATTCTCTGTTGGGATGACGGCTGGCGGGAAGTCAGGGCCAGTCGCTGGTGACCTGGAGACATCTAGTTGATGGGCTATAAAAGCATTACACAGCAGGCAACAGCATACAATTGAGTTCACTGGCTGTTTTCCCCTAAAATCAAATCCCCTTGAGGTATACATCGGACTTCCCCATCTTCCCGCATTACCCACCAAGTATATCCAGGTCCCTGAGCAAAAGCAATCCCACGAGTGGGTTTGTCTTTACCTGAAGCAGGAATAACCCAGACTGTCTTCCCCAGCAAATTCTTCATATGCACCACGGGAACTTTGTCCCCCTCTACAATATGTAAAAGTTCTGACTGGGCTGGGCCAGCCCTGTTGGCAGATCCTCCGGTGTTGACCAACCAGGTGGCCTTTGGTAAGTGTGTATCCCAATGCTTGAAAGTTCCCCCACCCATTGCTCTCAGTGTAGTTTTTAACAGCCCATTGTACCGTTCGATTTTCCCAGAGGCTGGTGCATGGTAGGGGATGTGATATACCCACTCAATGCCATGCTCTTTGGCCCAAATATCTATAAGGTTATTCTGGAAATGAGTCCCATTGTCTGACTCAATTCTCTCTGGGGTGCCGTGTCGCCACAAAATCTGTTTCTCAAGGCCCAGGATAGTGTTCCGGGCAGTGGCATGGGGCACGGCGTATGTTTCCAGCCACCCGGTGGTTGCTTCCACCATGGTAAGCACACGGCGCTTGCCTTGGCGGGTTGGTGGCAGTGTGATATAGTCAATCTGCCAGGCCTCCCCATATTTATACTTCAACCATCGTCCTCCATACCAAAGAGGCTTTAACCGCTTGGCTTGTTTAATTGCAGCACATGTTTCACACTCATGAATAACCTGGGCAATAGTGTCCATTGTTAAGTCCACCCCTCGATCACGGGCCCATCTATATGTTGCATCTCTGCCCTGATGGCCTCAAGTGTCATGGGCCCACCGGGCCAAAAATAATTCACCTTTACGTTGCCAATCTAAGTCCATCTGAGCCACTTCAATCTTAGCCGCTTTATCCACTTGTTGGTTGTTCTGGTGTTCCTCAGTGGCCCGACTCTTGGGTACATGGGCATCTACATGACGTACCTTCACCACCAGGTTCTGCACCCGGGCAGCAATATCTTTCCACAGTGCAGCAGCCCAGATGGGTTTACCTCTGCGTTGCCAGTTGCTCTGCTTCCGTTGCTTCAACCACCCCCACAGGGCATTTGCCACCATCCATGAGTCAGTATAGAGATAAAGTACTGGCCACTTTTCTCGTTCAGCAATGTCCAGGGCCAGCTGGATGGCTTTCACCTCAGCAAACTGACTCGATTCACCCTCTCCGTCAGCAGTTTCTGCAACTTGTCGTCCAGGACTCCATACAGCTGCCTTCCATCTCCGATGCTTTCCCACAATACGGCAGGACCCATCAGTAAACAAGGCATACTGCTTTTCACTTTCTGACAGTTTATTATATGGTGGGGCCTCTTCAGCGCGCATCGCCTCCTCCTCTGGTGACATTCCGAAATCTTTGCCCTCTGGCCAGTCCATGATGACTTCTAGGACGACTGGGATTTCCTATTCGAGTTCGTTGTGTAATTAGTGCAGCCCATTTACTCCGTGTAGCATCGGTTGCATGATGTGTAGAGGAGACCCTGCCTTTGAACATCCAGCCCAGCACGGGCAGCCGGGGTGCCAGAAGGAGCTGTGCTTCAGTGCCAATCACTTCCGAAGCAGCTCGAACCCCTTCATAGGCTGCCAGTATCTCTTTCTCAGTTGGGGTATAGCTGGCCTCAGATCCTTTATATCCCCGACTCCAAAAGCCGAGGGGTCGACCTCGAGTCTCCCCTGGAGCTTCCTGCCAGAGGCTCCAGGTAGGACCGTTCTCCCCAGCTGCAGTGTACAGTACATTTTTTACATCTGGCCCGGTCCGGACTGGTCCAAGGGCTACTGCATGAACTATCTCGCGTTTAATTTGCTCAAAGGCGTGTTGCTGCTCAGGGCCCCATTTAAAATCATTCTTCTTCCGGGTCACATGATAGAGAGGGCTTACAATCGAACTGTAATTTGGGATGTGCATTCTCCAGAACCCCACAGCACCCAAGAAAGCTTGCGTTTCTTTCTTATTAGTTGGTGGAGACATTGCTGTTATCTTGTTGATCACATCTGTGGGGATCTGTCTACGTCCATCTTGCCATTTTATTCCCAAAAATTGAATCTCCTGTGCAGGTCCCTTGACCTTACTCCGTTTTATGGCAAAACCGGCTTTCAGCAGGATTTGGATTATTTTCCTCCCTTTCTCAAAGACTTCTTCCACTGTATCGCCCCACACAATAATGTCATCAATGTATTGCAGGTGTTCTGGAGCTTGCCCCTGTTCCAGTGCAGTCTGGATCAGTCCGTGGCAAATGGTAGGGCTGTGTTTCCACCCCTGGGGCAGTCGGTTCCAAGTGAACTGGACACCCCTCCAAGTAAAAGCAAACTGTGGCCTGCACTCTGCTGCCAAAGGAATTGAGAAAAATGCATTGGCAATATCAGCTGTGGCATACCACTTGGCTGCCTTTGACTCTAGTTCATACTGAAGTTCTAGCATGTCCGGTACGGCAGCACTCAATGGTGGTGTGACTTCATTCAGGCCACGATAGTCTACTGTTAGTCTCCATTCTCCATTAGACTTTCGCACTGGCCATATGAGGCTATTGAAGGGTGAGTGGGTCCTGCTGATCACCCCCTGACTCTCCAGTCTACGGATCAGCTGATGGATGGGAATCAGGGAGTCTTGGTTGGTGCGATATTGCTGCCGGTGCACTGTTGTGGTCGCAATTGGCACTTGTTGTTCTTCAACTTTCAGCAACCCCACAGCAGAGGGATCTTCTGAGAGACCAGGCAAGGTGGACAGCTGCTCAATTTCCTCAGTCTCCAAAGCAGCAATACCAAAAGCCCACCGGTACCCTTTTGGGTCTTTGAAGTACCCTCTCTTGAGGTAGTCTATGCCAAGAATGCATGAAGCCTCTGGACCAGTCACAATAGGGTGCTTTTGCCATTCCCTCCCAGTCAGGCTGATTTCGGCCTCCAGCACAGTCAACTCTTGGGATCCTCCTGTTACTCCAGAAATATAGATGGGTTCCACCCCTTGACAGCTTGATGGCATCAGGGTACACTGTGCACCGGTATCTACTAGAGCCTTATACTTCTGTGGGACTGATGTGCCAGGCCATCTGATCCACACAGTCCAGTAAATCCGATTGTCCCCTACCTCCACCTGGCTGGAGGCAGGGCCCCTCTAATGGTTGTCACAGCATTGGACACTTAAGTCGTGGTGAAAGGGATTATTCTGCGTTATCACAGGAGCTGGAGTAAAATCAGCTCTTCCACTCCATCTGGGAAACTGATCACCAGAGACTGAAGCCGTAGCTCTCATGGGACGATCAGTCTTGGCCCTTGCTCCCCTCTTCAGTTCACTCACCCGTTCCTCCAAAGCTGAAGTAGGTTTTCCATCCCACTTTGTCATGTCTTCTCCGTGATCCAGCAGGTAAAACCATAGGGTACCCCGTGGCGTATACCTTCTGTATCTCCTCTCTTGAACAATAGGACGCCTTTTGTTAATAGCTGAGACGTGTGTTGGTACACGTGAGGAGCTGGATAAATCAGATAGATTGTCCTTCAATTGTTCGATGTCCTGGGACAGTTTTTTCACAGCTGAGATGATGGAAGGGGTGAGATTGTCTTCGAACTCTCGGAGTTTATGAACCATTTCATCCACTGTTAGTGGTACTATGTCATTCCAGGTTACTGTTGCCAATGAATGGGCATATGACGACGGTGCATTCCGTGTAAGTTTTCGCCACATGGGTCGTGTACATTCAACTTCATCTGGATCTATAGGTGTATCCCCGTTATTCGGCTTGATGTGATAGATCATCTCTACGATGGCTGATTCCCTCAGAGACTGGAGCACCCCCAGGTCCTTTTTCATCAAGCAGCTTTCCAGGCGCTCTTCCCCATGTTAGTAGCATTGCATGGGGTTGTTGTGAGTCAAATGTGGGACCCAGCACTTTGCCTTATTGAACCTCATACTGTTGGCCACAGTCCATTGATCCAGCCTGTCCAGATCCCTCCGCAAACCTCCATATCCTTCAGCAGATCAACACTCACAGCCAGCTTGGTGTCTGCAAATTTACTGAGGGTGCACTCAATCCCCTCATCCAGATCATCAATGAGGACATTAAACAACACTGGCTCTAACACTGAGCCCTGAGGTACGCCACTAGTGACAGGTTGCCAGCTAGATGTGATGCCATTTACCACAACTCTTTGGTCTCTGCCATCCAGCCCAGCAAAGAATACACCTATCCAGGCCCTGAGCAGCCAGTTTCTCCAGGATAACACCATGGGAGACAGTGTCAAATGCTTTACTAAAGTCCAAGTAGACAATGTCCACAGCCCTTCCCTCATGAACCAGGTAGGTCACATTGTCGTAGAAGGAGATCAGGTTGGTCAAGCAGGACCTGCCCTTCATGAAGCCGTACTGACTAGGCCTGATCCTGAGGTTAACCATGTGGCAGTTTATGATCTAAAGAGCGAGAGAAGCTCTGAAGTTCACATCGTATTGTTAGTGTCGAGTGTTTTTTTTTTGCTGTGGATGTATTGAGTGCTCCTCTGAAGTTAAGAAACTATATTAAAAATTACTATTCGGTTCTTCTGTATTTCAGAATTTTGGCTTGGTTGGGAGGGAGGTAGCAGAATTCTTGTCACTTTCTTGTGCTGATATCGGCTCTGATGCAAGGACCAGCACAGTTGGGACTGAATTCCCATTGTCTGCAGGCTCAGAAGAGATCAATGATATTCAGTTACGCTAGGCTGAAGACACTGCAGTTTGTTCTATGATGTATATGTCACTTTTCATTAATTCTGAGAGACCTGCTACTTTAGAATCCAGGGTAAACAGAGTCATGTATTGGATTAGATCTCTGCCGTGAATAAATTTAGTTCCCAGCAAGTATAAAAAATGAGCAAGGCCAAAACCCCTCAGAGCAGAAAATGTCACAGTGATTGCTAATACATTACTTTATTAGGCAGAGAAATGCCTAATAAAACCCCTATTAGGATGTCATACCTGCTTATTACTGAATTCTCTAGAAAGTTTATTTGATATGCCCAAGCCAATTATCAAAGTCCTGGTGATAAGAAGCAGCTCACTGGGCCTGAATATATCAGATCAGAATGACTAAATTGTGGGAATTCATGGGCTTTGAATAATTAACTTGACTCTTTGTAGAAAGCACACACCTTGGAAACTAATTTCCTGTTTGGACAAAGCAATTTGTCCTTGTGTTGCCTTTGAAAAGTAAACTGTTTGACTGTGAGGCTATTCTCATCTTCTTTTTATTCATCTCTGAGCTTTCTTCCTCATTTTCTCTTGTTACATTTTGCGTTGCTGCTCTTGCACTGACAAAGCTCTGATCTTGCTAAAAACTGAAATGTGAGATTGTGTCATTTCCCACCAAATGGAGCAGGTGTATCCTATCTGCATTAGTTTTGTGGCACATGGCCTTTTTCCCCTCCATGATGCTGATTATGTTTAAAGAAAAGCTTTGCACTGGACCAATAACAGAAATAAACAGCTGCTGGTATGCACAGGGGGTACAGCTGACTTCACAGGAGGGAGCTGTGAAAGAAGCTCCTGCATTCCCTGGGTGAAAACCTGACTGTACTCAAATTAACGTCAAACCCTTGCTGATACCTGTGAGACTGGGATTGCATCGTTTGGATCACAGGTATGTTTCTGTTCCTGGTGGGTCACCCTTGACAAGAAAAACATTTACTATGTGACTGCTTGGTTGAAGGGAATGGTTTCCAGTCTGCTCCCTAGTGAACTCTTATGTCCAAATTTCAGAAATCACTATTGTGTTTGCCAGTTTCAGTGTAAGAATTATGCTTGGAGGCCGACCAGTTTTTTCGTCTTTGGTCTTCCCCTCTTAGAATTAAAGAATAATAAGGCTGCCAATGACAAATTTTAGTACTCGGCCTCTCCATTTACAGGTCACTCAGATCATGCTTGAGGGAAACAAGGAGGACTGCAAAGTGTCTTGACTGTACAACAACCTCCTTGCCTGTGACCGCGTGACCATCACTTGTAACCCATGGGCTCTTTGGTCTCTTGGTTTCCTTAAATGTGGAGAAGTCTGTGTTTTGAATAGACCTGACTGATTCAAATGCAGGAAAGAGCAATAATGTTTGCAGGTGAGGATTTATCTCTTACAGTCAGAACAGTCGCACATCCTTACAGAAAGAAATGTTAGTGCATTACAGGCTTTTGCTCAGATTGTTTTCTGAAATCATAACGTACCTCAGTGTATTCTGAGCTGTCCCTAGTGGGAGATTACCATAGCACTATTCCTCTGTTCTGTTATTTTGGAAGACACATTTTTCCTTAAGTCCTGATGGAATACATTATGAATAGGAGCTAATAAATCTCTGGTGCCAGCACTGTGCCTCTGGGAAATGCTAGATGTGCTTGTCATTCCAAACACTTCCTCAGCTCCCTGGTTCCCTTGTACTCTGTGAAATTCAACAGGCATCCTTCTTTGCCACCTCAGTGATGATACTTTCAAGACAATGAGCATGGCCTTCCACAGCCTTTCTTTAAGATTTTCATTAAGATTTTCAGCTCTAGTTTTGATTAAAAAGAGACAAGGGAGATGTAAAGATATCTTAAAGCACTTTATTTGGTTTGTTCTGGACCTTACCTGTAGTTATTGTGGTTTAAAATTTTCTCAAATTACGTTAAACTATGGGAAAAGTTTACTGTTGCTAAGGATAAGATGGCGTCCAGATTGCCTGTACCAGAACTCATACAGTAGACATAACTATAACATTATGTTCTGTAGCACATCCCTCAAAATTGCAAGCAACCAGGGAAAACCCCTAGGTGTAGTTTGGTCCACAAAAAAACCTGCTTTGTAAGAAAAGGCATGCTCCTAATAAGGTATGGCTAAAGGAGACTGTTTACAACACAAGCACAAATCATCACCCTCAGTGTGAGCAGGGAATTTGTCCACTGCTCAAAATGTCCTTCCCAAAACTGTTGTTTCCACACTGCTACAGGCTGGACAGACTGAAACCCACCTCCTTTTCTTATGCTGCTTTTAGAAGCACTGTTAACAGTTGCTGTGAATAATGAGTCTAGATAAATCTTGTTCCTTTCAGATCTTGAGGTTCCTTCTCTAAAATCTTGACTGGTGTGAGTGGGGTCTCACAGTTTATCATTATAATTCTGTCTTACTATTTAGGAAGGTTTAACAGAAAGTAATAAGTATTTCTTTCTATAGGGGAAAATGGTAAAATTTGCAAAATATTCAGTGGTTGTGCCAAAAGTTATCTGTGAAAAACATCACATGAACTTCAGGGACCATTGGTAAATTAAGCAGGAACAGTATCTTTTGCCTTGTTTTGTTTTGCTTTGGATGTGAAATGAAGTTCATCCAAAACACATCAAAACATATGGGATTTATCCATGCATCTGATCCTTTTAATGGAAATCTCTTTTCTCACACCAAGTTGTAGAAAACTAATGTATCCAAGGAAACTATATCTTGAAGAGTTCTGTTCCTCTTTCAGTCCTCAGTCATAGATAAGTGGTGCTGCGAGAGTACACTGGTAAGGCATCAGTGTTATGTTTGCCCTAATAAAAATTTTTTACCTTGTCTGCAGCTGCTGGAAAAGGTCAGCAAAAGTAATAATGCAAATTAATTTTTTGCATGATCACAGAATCATGGAACAGTTTGGGTTGGAAGGGGTGTTTGAGATCATCTAGTTCTGACCATCCTGCCATGACGAAGGACACCTTCCACTAGATCAGGTTCCTCGAAGTCCTGTCTGACCTGGCCTCAAACACTTCCAGAATGGGGCATCCGCAACTTCTCTGGGCAACCTGCGCCAGTGCCTCACCGCCCTCATAATGAAGACCTTCTTCTTTGTCTCTAACCTAAATCTACCCTTTTTCAGTTCAAAGCCATTCCCACTTTGTGTCTTGTCACTACATGCCCTTGTAAAAAGTCCCCCTACAGATTTCTTGTATGCCCCCGTTGTTTTCCTCAAAGGTCTCCCTAGAGTCTTCTCCTCTCCAGGCTGAATAAGCTCAACTCAGCCTGTCAGCAGCTCTCTCAGACTGTTAAGGTGTGGTGCTGGATAATGTTTATGCCACGTCTGCTGTGCAAAACCAAACTTTTGAAAACAGTGCTTTGAATCAGAGCAGAGCAATCACATATAAAACTTTCTCACCATTGAAGCTGCTGAGCATTTGATTGGTGGTGCTGAAGTTATTTATTCAACTAAATCAAAACCTTCATTTTCCATGGAACAAAATCATTCTTCATTTTTTTTATCGTATCCTGTATATGAAATAAATATAAAAGAAGCTTCAAAAATTAACTGAGATTTTTCAACTGAAATGTATCAAAAACTTTATTCCAGGCTTTTTCAAAGACATATATTTTCTTCATTGATTAATAGTTCTTGAATATTTATAGGTGGTTTTTTTTCCCCCTTTGAGAAATATTTCAATAGAGAAAAACACCTGATTTTAATCGTGAATGTCTGATAAATTACTTTATAGCAGAAGTAGTTATGTTCAAAAAGGGAAAGAAAAATGCTGAAATAAATTTTGCATCTGATGTTAGCTTTGTGGCCAGCTTCTAGACAAGCCTTGTTTTTGTGTGAATACAAGTCCTGTTTTTGTTTAAATGGGATAAAATTTACATGTTTTAAGATTCTTTAGTAAGCAGTAAGTTTCAAAAAAAACAGTATTGTTGTAATTAGACATATATTTGTGCTTAATAGAAGCTCCTTCTCAGCTTTATTTACTGATAGTAAATTTAAATAAATAGACTTTTGCGTAGCTTGCTTAATTGATCCCTTATTTTCATTATAATTTTTAAAATCAGCTCTTCAACGTAGTGTGGTGAGTAGGGTCGCTTTCAGAACTATATGAATTTTACTCATTTCCGGGAAAAAAATGTATCTGTAGGCTTTTATATTAACAGTCTGACTCTGGATCTAACCCCAGTGTGTCTCTGCTTTCCTTTTTTGCTGCATAGGCCAAAAAGACCAAGTTGAGTAAAGGGAAAGAGAGATTGACAATATGAAGTTTTTAGATTTCTACTCTGATATCTTGGTTTGGGTGCATTTTTACATTTGCTTTGTGCTAGCAGGCATGATTATTTAAATGATTATTTAAGTGAGAATATCACAGTGAATAAAAACTTACATGACTTGAACATAGAAGATGACCCAGAAATTACCAGCCAAAACTGTCTGGTAAATTATGACAGCTGTCTGAGGACAAATGTTATGAAACTGAGACGATAAAATGGTTTTGCAAATTTTTTCCTGGTTGCAGTAGCAAGAAAACCCAAACAAACAAACAAACAAACCAACCACAGGGTTGGGAGGTTTGTTTGTTTGTTGTTTTTTTTTCTTTATTTCTTTTTTATCCCTTTCCCTTTCTGTTTATCTACTATTGATGACTCAAAGAATGAGTTTTTGATATGGAAGTCTTTCTGAGCTGCCTGGTTTTCATTCTGTTTTGTGGGTTGATTTTTTTTTGTTTCTTTGTTTGTTTTGTTTAGAAGGAAGAAACCCCTTGAATTGAACTTTTATAGAGCAGAATTCTGGTTTACAGAAAGCATTTCCATGCCAGGAAAATTAAAACCCAGCCTCTAATGTATTTTGTCCAGCTCCAGCGGCTGTGTGGCTCTGGGACTTTTCCACTGGGATGGTGACAGGCTGAGTGCTTTGTTTCTCAGCAGAAGTTGTGTGTGCCCTCCATAGCTCAATATACCTGAATTAAACCTATAATGTTGACTTTGTACTCCAAATATCAACACAGTGAAACCTACCTTTTCCCTCATGTAAATGAATTTCTGCCAATTTCACCAGAAAGCTGTGAATTGTTCTATAAAGACAAAGCCAGAGACATTTCAGATGTTTTTACCTTTTGAAAATTCAAGGCTTTGTAGGAACTCCGTGTTTGTGACAAGATCCAAAGTCCCATGAGTTTTGTACAGTTACTGGTTTTGCTGCCAATATGTTTAAACGCCTCCAGATTGCAAGTATTTTCAGGCTTTTTAGTGTTCTGTCCCTATACCACCTGAATAACTAGACCTAATCTAGTGTGCCATATGGAGCATAGGCTGCCTCATCAGAGGGAAGGTGGATTTAGGTTGAAGACAGTGTGAAGACAGCTTATAGATGTGCTTCTAGGTTGTAAGGGCTTTTGCTATGAAGAAAAGTTATAAAAGGATTTTTTTTAATGACTTGACAAGGCAACACTCTCCAGTACAGTCAGCAGTGCTTGAATATTGCTGGGGATGAGAAAAGGCTGATATACGTAAGAGTGAATAATAGCAAAAGACATATTTTAGGAAGGAGGAAATAAGACACTGTATCAGCAGGAGATGGTTCATGTATTGCGGCCATTGTAAAGCAAGTGAGTCGCCCAAACAAATGAGGTCAGGTGAAGGTCTGCCTCCAGCAGTGAGATCAACATGGAGCTGCATCTTTGTGTTGGATTTATGTGGCAAGGTTTTGGCATAGAGGGGACAAAAAGGTGGCTTCTGTAAGAAGCAGCCAGAAGCTTCCTCCGTGTTTGATAGAGCCAATGTCAGCCAGTGCCAAGATGGACCAGCTGCTGGCCAAGGATGAGCCCATCAGCTTGATGGTGGGAGCACCTCTGGGATAACAGAGTTAAGAAGGGGGGGAAAAAAACCCTGTGCAGCTGCTGCTGCAGAAAGGTATGAGAATATGTGAATAAAAGAATCAAAAATTTCATTAACCAAAAAGAAGAGGAAAGTAAAAATGAGGAAAAAAGTCAAACATTGTCATAACACAGTTGTGCTATTTTTTAAGCTTCTATAAAAAATAACCCTAGGACCTCGGGGCTGGTATCAGATTAGATTGCAGAGAACACTTACTTGTTCTTTTTTAAAAAAATTCTGGGTATAAATGCTTATAATGGAGGCTATATTTAGCTGTCAAATAATGTTGTTAATAATAATAAAAATGTAGGATAATTTAGGTTGGAAAAGACCATTAAGATCATCAAGTCCAACCATTAGCCTAGCACTGCCAAGTTCACCACTAAAGCATATTCATAAGTAACACATCTGCACATCTTTTAAATACCCCCAAGGATGGTGACTCCACCACTTCCCTTGGTAGCCTGTTCCAGTTCTTGATTATCCTTTCAGTAAAGAAATTTTTCCTAATATCCAATAAAAACAACTTAAGACCATTTCGTCTCATTCTATCACTTGTCACTTGGGGGAAGAAACCAACAGCTACCTCACTGCAATCTCTTTTCAGATAGCTGCAGGGAGCAATGAGGTCTCAAGATGTTAGAAGAGAAGAAAATTTGGTATAATTTTCATGAACTTGGTGTTTTTTAGGTAAAAAATAAAAAAACAGTTTCCAATAAGAGGGTAATTTGAGAAGGAATGTAGTCTAATCCTTGTGGAAATTGAAATATTAATGTCCAGTACTGCCTGCTGCTTTCTGACTGTACTTCAGCAACCTTGATCCATTTGGAAGGTGCACTCTATCCCACCTTCCATGTCACTGACAAAGATGTTAAACAGCACTAGTCTCAGTACTGACCCCTGGGGAGCACCACTTGTGACTGGTCTTCCCTTGGGCATTGAGATGTTGACCACAACTTTCTGAGAGCAACCATCAAGCCAATTCTGTACTGCCACAGAGTGGTCCACCCATCAAATCCATACCTCTCCTGTTTAGAGACAAGGACAGTGTCAAATGCTTTGCCTAAGTCCAGGTATATAATTTCAGTTTCTCTTATCTCATCCACCAACACTGTGGTCCTATTACAGGCCACCAGATTTGTCAGGCACAATTTGCCCTTGCTGAAGCCATCTGGTTCTTCATCATGTTCTGTGATGATTATTTTTTTGCCTCTCTTTGGACTAGAAAACTACGTATCTGTGTGACTTGGGCTGGCTTATGGCCATAAATAATAAGACACTACAAAAATAACATCAACGTCTAGAGGTAACTCTGGTTAGACATAGTGTCCTATTGAAAACTTAAAGCAACATAGAAATTGTCATGAATATGGAAATGCATATATATTTTACATTTGTTTACATTAATACAATATTCTGATCTTTGAAACTATTTTGTATGTCTCCGAACAAGAAAGCTGTGAGTTTAGTATTTTCTTTTTTATTTTTTTTAATATCTTTCCCTACTAAACTGTTAAATTCCCACCTCTTTCTCTGTCCTTTTTTCACTGAAGTATGTCAAAGCAGTTGCAGTCTGGTGACACAAGATATAATAAGTTTTAGGATTGCAGCTTGCCTGAAAACACATCCTTTCCTCCTTCTCTCTTTCTTTTTTACAGGAAGTTTTACCTTCAGTGACCTGAACAAATTCTCCTTTAGAAGCAACGTTAATTTTATATTCTGCAGATAATTCTTCTGTGTGCATGCCAGTGTTTGTGCACTCACATGCATACTGCATTCAAGTCACCGCTCTTTTCCCTATGATTCTTTCCCAATCTTTCTTGTGAAGAGGATATAAATGACTTCTAGATTAAAATACAGTTATTACCTTTTGATGTAATGGCTCAGATTAAAAGCACTCGAATATAGCCAAGTTGCAATAGACACAGGTGGAAAAACTTCATCACTCTTGTGCTGTCTTTAAAGGTAATGATTAATGTACCATTGCAGGATGATACAAATTCCCCTAGATTACTTTTTAAATTATTGTGCATGCTTTATGACTTACTGTTTGCCAGATATCTCTGAACATTTCATCCAGATATCTCTGAACATTTCATTTAAGGATCAGAGAAGAATTAAAGCATTTTCTTTTTCTTCACAGCAAGGCTTAGAAAATAATAAATAAAAATTAAAAGGGGTGGGATAGGGGAAGATGGATGACTCATTCTGGCCTGAAATTAAGCACCTGGAATCACATCAATCACTTGCCATTGAAGCTCACAGAGACTTAAACACCCAATTACTGGAAAACAGATTCAAGGAATAAATAAAGATATTTACTGCATGTAGTGCTGTATCTGGACATAGGGCCCTATGTTGTTAGATTTGCTGGCATGTTTTCAAATGGATCTTCTCATGCAACAGAAGTCACACTGACACAAACAGAAGGAATAAAATGTGTATGCTGTTTGTTTTTTTAATGCTAATTTTCTGGCCATTATTGATGTGACAGTGGAGTCCACTGATGACTGGAGCCCATTTCCTTGGGGAATGCAGGTCTCTTTTCCCAGAATCTGTTTGTAAAACAAACCAGCCGGGATAATGCAGCTCCTCTGGGAAGGATGGAGTTTTGAACTTTGGATTTTCAGTCTGCTTTGGTGAAACTGGCTAGTAATCCTGTCCTAGCACTGACAGAAACATTAAGAGATGTTTTTTACTCTTTGTTTCTGTGGTATTTTGCTCCTGTCGAGGTTTCTACCTTTGTTGCAGGACATGGAATAGAAGTAAAAGGACAACTTGTGAAGGTAATGGCTTTAAGAAAAAGAGTTGTAAAGAGACTGTCTTGAAAATTATATATTTTTTTTTTAATTGATATTTTACAGGATGTATTTCTAATGTTTAGTGGGGGAACTGAACAGTTAAGTTACTGGCACTGTATGTCCCAGAAGAATCAGGTTTCACAGCTTCAGAAAGCTTAAGTCACTGTGTAGCTGCCCATTAATGCTCAAATTATAGCAACTATTACTGCCATATTCACTACTGCCACATGAAGAATTACCACTCCTCTCTGCCACCCAAGATTATTTAAAAATTGTTTTGGTGTAGAACGAAAAAAAGAAAAAAACAAACAATATTTTTATACTTAGTTTTAAAAGGTTGCTTCTTATGAAGAACATAAAATTTAAAAAATATATTTTGTCATGCAACATTTGCCTCGTGCAGTGGAGGTGAAATTACATATCCACAATATTTTGTTTACTATTGTCCTTCAGTGTTAAGGTATGGCATCTTATGTATGACTCCTGTGATACCAGTGGTGAGTCTGAAAAGAGAAAATAAATCACTAAAAGTGCTATAAACTGTATGCTGAAGCCATATTGGGTGAAAAAACTTTCACTGAGAAGAAGCAGCAATTTTAATTTCAAAATCAGGAAATTGTTACTTGAGTAAGTGCCAGATTTTTTTCTTTTTTTTTTTGACTAAAAGGTTTTGTTTTTTGTTTGTGGGCTTTTTCTTTTTTTTTTCATTTTGCTGTCCTTTGACTTTTCCTCTTTGATTCACTTTGTCAGTTAGTTCCCAGTGTGACTGATACAGGGAAAAAAAAAGTGGAGGTACCAATAGATATTTCTTTTGCTTTTCCTTTCTTATTAGAACTTAGTTTTCCACATTTCCTAAAATTTCAAGTGGCTGTTCAAGCATGAGAATGTACATACACATGGGTACACATATGCAAGAGCAAACACACACACACACACACAAACACGTATGTGCGCACACAAGTATGCAAACACAAACAAATAGCTTCTCATAAATGGGAGGGAAAAACTGGCTTAATTTTGCAGATGTAAATGTGTAGATCATCTGATATGCAGATCATGTAATAAAGCTGTTCTGCTTAGCTCTAATTCCATCAGGATCATTTACATTTTGAAGGATAGGAAGAATGAATTGAAGATCAAAATCATCAGTCTTATTTGGCTTCATCCAAGATTTATGGCAGTTGCTTTCAAGGGCAACTAAGACCAGCTACAGAATTCATATCCATATCGCTTTCTTTCTTCTCTTTCAATATTTTATAAATGTTACAGGCAAAGTCAGCCTCTGGAGACTTTAAAATTAAACATTCTTTTCCCTTCTGGTACTCCTGACACTTCAGGAAGATCTTCTGTGTTTAGCAGCTTTCCTGACATCATCCCTCTATGCTTCTTACTTTTTTCTATAGTCTTAAAGTTTTAAATATATTTTTTTCTTGTCTGCTTACCAATCAGGATTATGGTACTTAGATTTTTCCAGTGTTTCACATTGGAAAACATTATGGTTTTGTTTAGATTATTAATGATACAGTATCCATTCCTATTGGCTTTTTACTCAAATTCATTTTTTGAAAAAATATTTCAGTCAGATCTGTCAAATAAAGAACATAGCCAGTTTAATTATGGACATGCAAGACTGAAATAAAGGAGTTATTCTCTGGATGTATAAGAAGGAAAATGCTTTTTCTGTGATGTCCTTGTACATAAATAAGATTCTTTGATTTCTTTTAGATTCTTTGATTAAATTTGACAGCAACAAATATGTCTCCCATTCATATGATAAAGGAGGACAATACATGTGAGGCTGATACAGTAACTCTCAAATTATCCTGAAGATCAAGAACACTGTGTAAGAATCGATAAAGCAAATTAATTTTCTGCTTGTAAGTTGTTCTAAACTTTTTTTATTTGTAGCAGTTTCTCTGAAATTCCAAGGTTGGGCAAGTTTTTGGAATAATGTTTATTAAACTGGTCAGCACCATACTCAGAATGGCAAGAGGTTTATGTAGTAATGCTTAGGAGACTTTGGAATTAGTTGAGTGAAACATGCTGTTCATAACCCCTAGTCATTCCATCAGCCTTCTTGAACTGAATGAGAGAAATCTATTATGCACAATTGAAGGAGAATAAAAGTATGGGGTAACTTAGCATTAAGTCTCACATTCACTGTCTTAGATTCTGATGTCCATTCACTATTTCATCCAAGCTTAGAAGTGTTTTTCACTGCCTTGCTCAAGAACAGAAATCTTTTCGAGCTGGCATAAACCAATAGGAGGAGCTACTTTCTCTCAGGTGATAAAAAACCCTAAGGTGATTCAAAAACTTTTGAATCCCTACAAGGGGTTGGAACTATTGTTATGTTGACAATGCATGGTCTATTGTACTAGTAGTCATCATAATTCTTGTAAGAATGGATGATGTTTGGTTTTTCTGAGTTGGCTGTGTCAGCCAGGATATTAAGATAAAAAGTTAGTTAAGATCAAAATAAAACAAAGAGACAGACTAGAAATACACTATGTGGCTAAGGAAAAATTATATTGGTAGGACATTAGGTAGGGCAGCCAATAAAATGACTTAATTATATCTACAATATATTCCTAATAGATGTTACAATAATAACTGTGATATTAACATTTCCAGTTATTCCCGTTGCCTTACTGGGAATAAGCATTCTTCAGGATCTATATCTTGCCAACCCTATTTTAAGTAGGTCTTTTCAAGAACTGCTAGGGCTTGGTGTGTTCTCCGCAGATTCCCTAGATCTCAGAACGTTAATGGATTGTCACAGGGAAACTTTTTTCTTTCATTATCCTGCAGGGATTTGCCTTGTAACCCTTTGGGGGAGACATAGGAACAACTTTTCTACATTAAACAGCTTGACATACAGCTTTAACTCCAAATTCATATGATGTAACCTGTAGGACACTCACAGAGGGGTCAGTCCTTTCAAGGGAATCTGCTAGACCTATTTTTAGATTTGCCACCTGAAGGGAGTAGAATTACTTAAGATTCTGGAAATGTTATATAAACAAATCAGATTAAGCAGAAAGAAAACAGAATTTTTTTAGTTTTGCCTAGGTTGTCAATCTTACCTTTTGGGAAGTCCACAGAAACAGGTGAATGGAAATGAACAGAAAAATTCCAACCAGGATCATATCTAGTTTGATACGTAAAATGCTCTGTCACTAATTGTAATTGTGTTAGGAAGCTGGGGGAAGCTTCATACATTAGTGGATAATTATTTTGTTCCTTCTGTGTTCATAGACTGTACATGTGAGAAGTGTGTCTGGTGCGTGGGTGATACAGACACTAGGTGGAAAGATAAGGAAAAGCTAGGAATGGTGGTTTAGTGTTGGGGTCCAGTCAGAAAAAGAAAACCATATGTCATGGTTTAAACCCTAGCCAGACAGCTTGTTCAGTGACTGGTGCCGGGCTGAGAGCAATCGAGGCCCCCCCCCACCCCCTGAGGCTCTCCCCTTCCCCGCTCCCGGAGGAATGGGGAGGAGGATTGAAAGAGTGCAACTCCCACGGGTTGAGACAAGAACAGTCCAGCAACCAATGTACAACACAAACCACCACCGCTACCACCAACGACAACAATGATAAGAGAAAATAACAAGGGAAGAGAATACGATACCACTGGCCAAGAAACGAGTCCCACCCAGAAACCCGTGTCCTTCTGTGTAACTCCCAGTTACCCCCCACCCCGGCCATGACGTGCTGTGGTATGGAATACCTCTTTGGCTAGCCTGGGTCAGGCGCCCCGTCTCTGCTTCCTCCCGGCTTCCCCTCCTCCCTGGCAGAGCATGAGCCTCACAAAGTCCTTGGTCAGGGTAAGCATCACTTAGCAACAACCGAAAACATCGGCTTCACCAACACTGTTCCCAGGCTGGAAGTCAAAACACAGCACTGCACCAGCTACCACGAAAGAGAAACATGACTGTTACTGCTGAACCCAGGACACCATATTAATAAAAAATTGCAGACAGTGGAAGGCACAGAGTACCTAAGACTCTCAAGTACTAAAGCCATGGAAAACATTTGCTCAGATCTTCTTGTCTTCTACTGATGTGGTTTTACAAACTGTTCTAAATGTTTTGGAGCTTTATAACAGTTTATAAGGATTTAATGAGAAAATGAACATGGGCTGGCAGTGTGCGCTTGCAGCCCAGAAAGCCAACCGTATCCTGGGCTGCATCAAAAGGAGCGTGACCAGCAGGTCAAAGGAGGTGATCCTGCCCCTCTACTCTGCTCTTGTGAGACCTCACCTGGAGTATTGTGTGCAGTTCTGGTGTCCTCAACATAAAAAGGACATGGAGCTGTTGGAACAAGACCAGAGAAGGGCCACGAGGATGATCAGGGGACTGGAGCACCTCCCATATGAAGACAGGCTGAGGAAGTTGGGTCTGTTCAACCTGGAGAAGAGAAGGCTGTGTGGAGACCTCATAGCAGCCTTCCAGTATCTGAAGGGGGCCTATAGGGATGCTGGAGAAGGACTTTTCATTAGAGACTGCAGAGACAGGACAAGGGGTAATGGGTTAAAACTTAAACAGGGGAAGTTTAGATTGGGTATAAGAAGGAAATTCTTTCCTGTTAGGGTGGTGAGGCACCGGGATAGGTTGCTCAGGGAGGTTGTGACTGCTCCATCCCTGGCAGTGTTCAAGACCAGGTTGGATGAGGCCTTGGGTGATATGATTTAGTGTGAGGTGTTCCTGCCCACAGCAGGGGGGTCGGAACTAGATGATCTTAAGGTCCTTTCCAACCCTAATTATTCTATGATTCTATGACTCTATGATTGCTCTCAAAGTCATTGTCTAGTCTTACAATGCAGAGAACATTGCTCCAGTTAAGTTTCTTTACCAAGCCACTCAGATACATCAGGTTTGGAAAATAAACAGGGAAAGTGAAGGTATAAATTGAGGGATGAATAGGTGACATTATGGAAAGAATACACTGTCAAGAGCAGAACAACGGGAAAGAAGTGGAAAGAACTGTGAGAAGAAAATACCAGGGGGAGAAAAGTTAATTCAGTTATTCTGCCAAAACCAGATCTCAGCAGAAACATTACCATATGATTAGAAAGATCCTGCTTTTCCGTCCCAGCCTTACCTTGTTTTGATAAGAAATAGGTATCTGACAAAACATACTTAAGCTTTTGCTTCCTTTACTAAGAGGTGCTAACAGAGACCTTGCTTTGTGCTTGTTGAAAAGTGAGATTTTTCATTGGTGGTAGCTGCAGAGCTAAACACTCAAGGACCAAACAGTTTTGAAAAACTATAAACTGGAGAAATTGCAGGTAAAAAAAGAGAAGTAAAATAACTGAGTCCCTTTCATATTTTGAATCTGCTGATTTTGATGGTATAGATTACGTTTCAGCTCTTACTTCTGAGGAAAGAGATGACGTAGTTAAACTTCATTATTTACCCCCATGTAGCAGTGGTTGAAGAAGAAGGTCCCCTAATACTTACAAATTGGAGAGCTACCTGAAAATATATCTAGTTTCTGCCTATAGTCTGCTGTGCAAGAAAAATTGCATAGTATGCAAAAGACAATCAGTGTAGTAAGATCCTCTGACCATGGTAAAATGCTAATTCTTTCTGTGTTGACTTTTTCAGACACCATATGGGTTATTCTATTCTATAGTTTGGCAAGTTGGATAAAGGGGAGAATGAATTCCTTTCAATTTCCATACATAACAGGTATCTGAAAAGCCTTTAAATCTTTGGTTATCTAATATGCCGCCCCCAGAACAGGCTTATTTTTCAGAGACTGCAGAAGACCTGCACTCAGGCATTTTCCACTGTGATTCATATTTCTGTGGATGAACTGTAGGTATTAATTTGGAAAATAATCCCCTTACAACATTGTCTGGCATGATGTGAAAATTGCATAAAAGGTGCTTTTTATAAAAAAGGTTAAATGCCCACAGTGACCAAGACAGGAACAATCCGCTGAGTGGAAAAGAGAACTGGTAAAATTAAAATGATTAAGCAAAGATGATTTTACATAAGAGTACCTGCCTCAAGTCTCCAAGGCAAGTATAAAGGCTATATTAGTGAATTCCTCATTAGAGGGACTCCACAGAGGGAGGGAGGTGGGACATATCTTTCGAAGATCTGTTTGGATGTGAAATGTTCTACACAGCAGTGCAGTCACTGTTTGGTTTCAATGAGTCACATTTCAAGAATTAGTTGCAGGAATTTTTCACAACATAACTTGAGGTAATGAATGTGGTGGAAAACAAAAATATCATTAAACATTTGTAGAAATTTCCACTGAAGAAAAAGTAGTTCATGTTTATTGAGGAAAAGAGAAGTAAATCAATATAGATCATCTACTTTGCCGTTGAATCCAGTTCTGTATTGTCTACCATTCTAGCAGCATAGCAGATTAAGAGAATGGGAATTTAAATTGAGAAAGTAACTACAGCTTATTGTTTGTAACAGTCAAAGGTTCCATTAAAAAATAACTAGAAACTTTGTCATATTCAGTTGCACAACATTATTAAAACATATGAATGATTTCATCACATGAATATTTCCTTACCACTTTCAAACTATGGTATCTTTGAATTCCATTTTTGCTGATATATAACTTAGCTGATGATTCAGAGTATGTTGTTGTGAACATAAACTGAAATAAAAGAATTCTAGACATATCTAAGACAAGCATATCCTATGAATGAAGACTATATCTTACTTTTTCAAGTAAAGAATGGATTATGACTTTGCTTCGATAAACAAAAGTGGTTAATGTTTTGATATCACACAAAACTAAATTCTGGATGGTCTATGCAGAAAGCATTCATCTTCTGTTATCACAAACACTCAACTAATTTGACTTAGAATCTAAGATGAAACTTACAAAAATTTATTATTTTTGATAGGAGACCATCCATTTAGTACAGTTAACAATAAATGTATGGCTTTGATGTATAAGCTCACCTATAATATGTATATACACTTTCTATCAGAACAGAATCCCATTACAGGTCTCACTTTGCCCCTTTAGAAAGGTACTTCATTATGTGAAATATGCAGTTTCCTTCAGTTTGAGGAATAGATTTTTACGCAGAATCTGTGAATGTCAAACAAGGACAAAAAGTTTATTTCATTAGAAATTTTCTCCTGACTCTTTCAGAAACTGTGCGTGTTCTCTGAAAGTCCTTCCAGGCCCTTTAGGAAGATGTCTCGAGCATATTTGTTATATCCCCTTGATTGCATTTAGGTGCTCAGAAACCTTCATGCCGAGTGCTGTGTGAGATAGGCAGTCAACATAATAAATGAGATTGCACGATAGTGGCATCTGCTACATTTAAGAGTCTGTCAGTGTTTCCACAGCACTCTGTGGTATATCCACTGACACGCTGATGTGTCGTTGAAAAACATATCACTTCAGGGCATCATAGTCGCCCTAGCATATGCAATGAGTACACTGCACAGCCTAAGAAGCAGACAAAAATCTTCACCCAGCAACACTATTGTGGAGTAAGCTGTTAGAGCTCATGGTGGAATTCATTTTGAGGAGACATGATCTGTGATCATACTTCTGAAAATATAAAAGCAATACATGCTCACAATGCCAAACTGGGATATTTTGTAGAAAGGTATGACTTTTTAAACATGGATTTCTTTGCTCTCACATAACAATGGATTTGCCAAGTTAATTTAAATGCAGAATTTCTAACTTTTTTTCTTCACCAAAAATAATCCAGAATAAGTCAATGTAAATAACTTTGTTAATTGTGCACCATAATGTGGCATTTAAATGCACTGAAGTCTGAAAGGAGGAGGTTAAGCAATGCCATATATACTGTGTGGTATTGAAAGGAATAATCAAAATCTAGTAAAAATGAACTACACCACAAATAAGCATAACTTGGTGACTTCAATGTGAGATTTGCCTAAGTAAATATTTGAAGGACAGATTTCTTTTCCATGAATATATTATTAGAAAGCATTTTGATACCTATCTATGGTACCCAAAGGAAACATAAGGTGGTTGTTGTATAAAATAATTTTAAAAATATTTATTTATATATATTTATATATATTTACAGACCAGTCAGTCTCATCTCCGTGCCTGGCAAAATCTTGGAGCAGATTCTCCTGGAAGGCATGCTAAGGCACATGAAAATCAACAAGGTGCTTGGTGACAGCCAGCATGGCTTCACTAAGGGGAAATCCTGCCTGACCAATTTGGTGGCCTTCTATGATGGGGCTACAGAACTGATGGACAGGGGTAGAGCTGTTGATGTCATCTACCTGGACTTGTGTAACGCGTTTGACACTGTCCCACATGACATCCTTGTCTCTAAATTGGAACAGCATCAATTTGATGGATGGACCACTTGGTGAATAAAGAACTGGCTGGATGGCCGCACTCGAAGAGTTGTCGTCAATGGTTCAATGTCCGGCTGGAGACCAGTAATAAGTGTTGTCCCTCGGGGATCAGTGTTGGTTCCGGTCTTGTTTAACATCTTCGTCACTGACATGGACAGTGGGATTGAGTGTGCCCTCAGCAAGTTTGCCAATGCCACCAAGCTGTGTGGTTCAGTTGATACCCTGGAGGGAAGGAATGCCATCCAGAGGGACCTTGACATGCTTGTGAGGTGGGCTGATGGCAGCCTTATGAAGTTTGACCATGCCAAGTGCAAGGTCCTACACCTGGGTCGGAGCAATCCCAGGCACAGCTACAGGTTGGGCAGAGAAGAGATTCAGAGCAGCCCTGTGGAGAATGACTTGGGGGTGTTGGTCGATGAGAAAATGAACATGAGCAGGCAGCGTGCGCTTGCAGCCCAGAAAGCTGCATCAAAAAGAGCGTGGCCAGCAGGTCGAAGGAGGTGATCCTGCCCCTCTACTCTGCTCTTGTGAGACCTCACCTGGAGTATTGTGTGCAGTTCTGGTGTCCTCAACATAAAAAGGACGTGGAACTGATGGAACAAGTCCAGAGAAGGGCCACGAGGATGATCAGGGGACTGGAGCACCTCCTGTATGAAGACAGGCTGAGGAAGTTGGGTCTGTTCAGCCTGGAGAAGAGAAGGCTGTGTGGAGACCTCATAGCAGCCTTCCAGTATCTGAAGGGGGCCTATAGGGATGCTGGAGAAGGACTCTTCATTAGAGACTGTAGAGATAGGACAAGGGGTAATGGGTTAAAACTTAAACAGGGGAAGTTTAGATTGGGTATAAGAAGGAAATTCTTTCCTGTTAGGGTGGCGAGGCACTGGAATAGGTTGCCCTGGGAGGTTGTGACTGCTCCATCCCTGGCAGTGTTCAAGACCAGGTTGGACGAGGCCTTGGGTGATATGGTTTAGTGTGAGGTGTCCCTTCCCATGGGAGGGGGGGTTGGAACTAGATGATCTTAAGGTCCTTTCCAACTCTAACTATTCTATGATTCTATGATTCTATATAGCTTAATTATTTTAATAATCACACATGTATAATTTTATATAGATATATTACTTCCTCCTTGATGTAAATGTGGGGACAAATATAACTAGGGCTGCTTAGAACCTGAAATGAAATCAGTGTTTCTCAGTGCTCTAACCAAAAGGCTTAGCACAGTGGACCTCACATTACAGTTTGTATTTCTTCTACTATATTGCACTTTATTTGAATTATTAAACTGTTATCTCAAAGCACGTGTTTTACTTCTTACAATTCTTTTCCCCATCCCACTGTAAGGCTGAGTGAGCAAGCAGCTCCGTGGTACTTAGTTGGTATCTGGAGTTAAACAATGACAAGCTCTCTTGGACTCAGAGTGATGATTTTGTGGCTTTTTCTTTTTTTTTGGTTTTAAATGACCTGTTGAAAACTGCCACTATATCACATATACAAACCAGAAGCAGTGAAGGGCACACAGATAATGAGCTGCATGGGATATTACTCTGGCAAAATAGCACTGAGGAAAGAACACCAGAAAACAGTATGCAGGACTTTTTCGTTATTTTCTGTCTTTCAAATACTGGCCAGTTTTGGAGGAAATTATTTCTTTGATTGCCAAGTAATCAAGTTTCTCTTTGGAGGAATGAAAATGCAGCTGGTAATTGCCCTTCTTTTCTCCAGGTGTTTGAATTCTGGATCTTTGCACTAAGAAGGTAGCTTCTTTTCACTCTTTCTCATCATTGTGGACTAGTCATGTGACTCAGAGAGAAACTTCATACAGTAACTTTGTTCAAGGAGATGGATGAGCTCACAAGTTTGATTTTGCTGTGCCAATGAATTCCAGTTCATATTTCTTTTTGGGTGAAGTTGCCTTTTATTTTATTTTATTTTATTTTATTTTATTTTATTTTATTTTATTTTATTTTATTTTATTTTATTTTATTTTATTTTATTTTATATATATATATATATTTGTTAAGCTGATCAAGCAGTTCAGGCAAAAATAATTCATGTATATATGATAGATTTAGAGAACCTTTCATTGGCTCTGAGCTCCATTAATGTTTTTCTGTCATCACTATAGCAACATTTCTCAGTTTTTGTTTACTGCATTTGTATTTCTCTAGTACCAGGCAGAAAGAGAAAATACAGATTTCACTTGGTTGTGATTCATGAAAACATTCAAAATCTCAAGTTCCCTTTCCTGAAAGCTGGAGCATACAGACCAGCACCCTATCAGTCTAGGACAAGCTGTAAGGTTACGAGTGTTTGATAATGTTTTAATGGAAAGAGTTAAGTTTTTCATTGTCACTAAACATGAAGTCATTGTGTTGCTGTGGTAGGCTTCTTTGGTTTTTGTGTCTTCTGTGACTTACATGCCTGTACTATTGCAAAGCCGTAATGGGCTGCAAAATAAAAATTAATGACCTGAGTTTTAAATATTTTTTTAAATAACTGTTATAAAATCAAATATTACCTGGACCATGCTTGGTTTTCTGTCACTTTCTGGTGTATTTTGAACATCATTAATCTGGATGTATAAGTCTTTGAATCAAAACTAGTGAGTACACACATGAATGACAAGAGAATTGTGCCCTACCAGAGTAATTTGAGCAACGTACTTCACAACCATTTAACTTGACAACATAGGTTAGAAAATAACTGCTAAATCCATTTTGTATGTTGAGGAGCTCGGGTGCAGGTTAAAGGTCACTTTTTTCCTCACAGTAAGAGTTTATTCAAGAACCCACTCTTACTCTCCTACGTCCTTATATTAAGCTCTGACAATTCCATCCTCTTCACTTTTATCTGGTGAGCACACATTTGCCAATCAGTTTTTCTTTTCCCTTTTCTCCTTCTTAACCTTTCCAAAGTGCTGATCCCAGGATAGCTGTATCCATGTATGTGCCAGCAATTTGAATGGGAAACAAAGCCTCCTTGTAAAACACTGTGCTGTCCTGAACCCAACAGAGCACTCAAGCAGGCACTTAAATTTAATCAAGTGCTTGGACATACTTTGGAAATTTAGTGTGTCAATTGATAAGCACACAGAATTCCTACTTATGTAGCTAAATACCACTTTCCTTTTCCAGTGTGCAATTTCTTTTTGAAGGTGCTAATCTGAGGCTGATTAGGACATCCAAACATAAATATTTGGAGACAGGAGAGAAATCTTTATAAAATAGCGTGCAAGTTAACAAAAATATGCAATTTGTGAGATTATAACTTTAAAATACTCTTATTATTGCAGATTTTATTATTCTGGAGGTTCTAAGCATTGTACAATGATGTGGTGGGTTATCCTTTTTTGGCCACCAGATGCCTACCTTGCTGCTCTCTGTCACTCCCACTCACCAGGACAAGGGCAGAAAATACAAATAAAAATATGTACAGGGAGATCACTTGCCAATTATGTTCATGGGAAAAAACAAGCTTGACTTGGGAAAATTATTTTACTTTATTCCCAGTTAAATGAAGTGGGATAATGAGAAATAAGAATGACCTTCAAAAAATTTCACTCCACCCTCTTCCTTCTTTCTAGGTTTAAGTTCATTTCCAATTTTCTCTACCTCTTCGCCTCCAGCAGCTAAGGGGAAAGTGAATGGGGGTGGTGGTCAGTTCACCGCAAGTTGGTTTTGCTGCTCCTTCCTCCTCAGGGCAGGACTCCTCACACTCTTCCCTGATCCTGCGTGGGGTCCCTCCCACAGGAGACAGCCCTCCATGAACTTCTTCAATGTGAGTCCTTCCCATAGGTTCCAGTGTGGGTCCCTTCCATGGGGTACGTTCTTCAGGAACAGACTGCTCCAGCGTAGGTTCCCTGAGGGTCACAAGTCCTGCAGCAAACCTGCTCCAGTGCGGGCTCCTCTCTCAATGGGCTCCAGTTTTCTCCTTTAGGCTGTGGCCCCTTAATGCAGTATGGGGTCTTTCACAGGTTACAGGTGACTATCTGCTCCACCGTTGTCCTCCACGGCCTGTAGGGGGACAACTTATATCACTGAGGTCTTCTCCAGGGATTGAATCTCTGCTCCAGTGGCTGAAACACATCCTCCTCCTCCTTCTTCAGTATGACCTTGCTGTTTGCAGGGATTTTTTTTTTTCACGTATTTCAATAACCTCTCTTCCAGCTGCTGCTTTGTGGCAGTTTTTACCCTTTCTTAAATATACCATCACAGAGGCGCTACTAACGCTGATGGGCTCAGATTCTGCCAGCAGGGGGTTCATCTTGGAGCCAGCTAGCAATGGTTCCATCTGACATGGGGACAGCTCCTGATCTCTTCTCATAGAAGCCATCTCTGCATTCCCCCTGCCAGTACTGAAACCATGCTACATAAGCCCAGTGAAATAACAGGAGTCAGAACTCGACCAAAAAGCATAAAATCACACACACAGAAAAGAAAAATAAAAAAAACCCACCAAAACCAAACAACAAAAAAAAAAAGAGGAAAAACATCTGATAGTTCATATGTATTCTCATTTTTGTGTAAATACTCCAGAAACTGCCTTAAATATTATTTTTCCAAGATACCTGTGGAGAAGAAGATTGTTCTCATCTGAAACACATCTAATTTACTCAGGGCACCCCTTACCTATAGAGTGAGTCATAAACCTTTCTTTTGGTGTTGGATAGAGGGTGGTTGCCACTGTTAAAATCAGCTATTTTCTTTATAAATTGCTATGTTTATCATAAGTGGCTGATTTTAACTTTCCCTCAGCAATCTTTATTTGAAACATTAGTTTTAGCAAATAATTCAGTCAATCCATTTTTCTGCTATGAAAATAGCACAGGGGCAACAGAAAATGTTACTAAATTGTGATTAAAAACGTGACTATCACTTGATTGCTGTCAAGTTTCTGCTTTTTTTTTTTATGGGATAAAGCAAGTCATATTTGGCATGGGTCTACATGCATAATGTACAACAATTCACAATGTTACTGTTAATACAGGAGTTCATCTTCCCTTTTAGCTGTATTTTTGTTCATAGAAAATTCTAACTTTACAAAAAAGGCATTTCAAAATGATGGTATCATTGACACTGGATTTGAGGAACTAATCATAATATTTACACACAGAATTTAAAATAAATGGAGTGGCTTTTCAGAGTTAGTAGCTAGAGAAGGTTTGGTTTGATGTAGACATCTCTTAATTCTGACCTAGAAATTTCCCCAGATGCTCAGAGCCTGTGTGGACAACAGTACTTGGAATAAAGAGAGGAAAAATCTGATTCATTAAGTAGCCTATGTACTGCAACAGCTGCATTAATCAGAGCACATAAGCCATACCCCTACATGTAGTGTTACTCTAATTGAGTGTTGCTATATTTGACCTGACAGTCTGGATCCACAATGTCTGGCAAGAGTCTGGAGGCTCCTGATACGTGTGATATGTGATATGCGGTATGTGTGACACAGGTATTTTGTGGTTAAAATAGCCCAAAGTCAAGGAAATTAAATAAGAACAGCATAAGTCTTACTTTTATGGCATGACTGAAAGAATTGTTTTTGCAGATCTTTGTAGGTTGTCAGTCCTGTGGTAGCCAATTTGATCATATCTGCAGCTCACCCAAGTTGGTACAAAGTCTTGAACATACAGGCAGGGTGGAGCCTAGAATGACTTGATTATCTGGCTCAGATAATTTCTTTTATTGACATTAATTTTAGTTCAAGCTGTGCCATCTTATAACAAAAGTTTGTATTGGCTTTAGCAGTGATCTTGTGTAAGAAAAGAAATAGGACTGAGGTTTTTGTAACGTATAAACAATTTCCTTCCCATAAACACACACACACACAGACTCAAACACACACACATACACACATCTGTGTGTCTTCTTCTTCCCTGTAGAGATGAATTATAGATTCGCTCTGTTATTTTAGATAACCTTGACAAGAATGTACAAAAGGGACCTTACTTTCTTCTCAGAAGGCAAACTCACTCAGCAGTCTTGGCTTTAATCATTGGTAGCACTAGGTTACTAGTGGGTCACTGTGGCTAAATGCATTTTACAAATGACTATATTTTATCTACAGGGAGACCTAAAGATTTTATGACAGCAGACTCTCTTCTTTCTGGAACATAAATATTCACCCCAAATTTATAAAACCAGAATCATAAAAGAATGGGGGGTTGCATTTATTTATTATTTAGCAGAAGACATTTTTATGAGGTAATAAACTCCTTTTTAGCCAAAGGTGTATTGTACAGACAGACCCTGTTGATGGCAAACACTAAAACAAGAAATAGCTTAAACCCATTAAACTAAGATAATTATCAACTGTAAATCAATGCTATAACATCAAAAGGGACCATTTAATGCATAAAGGACAGAAAGGGCAAAAAGTTGCAAGGAGAAGAGCGTAACATTTGAAAAAGTCAATAAAATTCATTTAGAAGCAAAAAAGCTCTGTCTAACTGTAATTCTGTTGTGTTCTCTCCTTTCACTCCTGCATTTGAAAAATGTGACCATTTGTTTGCTCTAGATTTTGCAATTGCTGTAAGCATCTGCATGTCTGTAGTCAGTTTATTTTGTAGGTCCATTATGTCCTGCACCGTGCACTATAAACTCTGACTCAAAATCTGTCCAGGTCAGTAGAAAGATTATTCTTGACTCTAATAAGCTTTAAAGAGGCAGTTTTTCATTAGGGCTAGTGCTTATTTTATTACTCTGGAAAGCAAGAGCAAAATGGCCAAGTGTCTGAGCTGTACAGCTGTTCCCTTTTGCTTTGGTTAAAAGCAGTAAAGGGCAGTGGAGAGAAAACAAATAGATGTTGCATATGTAAGAACTAAATTGGCTTTGATCTCCAGTGCTACCTCTGCTCTGCGAGGCATACCCATGTCTGTATTTGACTGTTGGCCCCTGGGAAGGATGGAGCTGACCCCCAGAGGAAAGGCAACACAGCACTGAGTTGCTTCATCTGGTTGAAAAGGAATGAAAACATAAAACTTGGAGTCATGAAACTGGACACTAAATGAGCCAGAATTTCCTAAAACAGAAAGGGAAGATCAAAAGGCTGTATAGCAGTAAAATCATGGCAGAGATGCAAACTCTGCTGAACCTAGCAGGCAGATGGCTATGGCCTATGAAATGTGTAAAAAACCATAAAAATTACACTCAGCACAAAAATTCTGAGCCTTCCAGTGATTCCAGGTTGCTGGGAGTCATCAAAGTATTCATAGCACAGGGATAATATGGCTTCATTCACAGCTTTATTCCACATAAATCTTCAGAATCAAGCATAAAATAAAGTTTCCCTTGCTCAGTCACCAAAATCTTGTAGTTATGAACTCATTTTAAAGTCATTGAATTTATCTGCACTGTTAAAATATTTCTAAGTTACCCAAAACTATTAATGGACCTCCATTTAATCTACTAAAACATTTGCTATCATAATTTTGAGACAGTTTATGTATCTTCTGTGGTTTTATTGAACAGAAAATAGTACATCAAGAGGAAGGTGGAACCTATTTCTGCATAACTGCAAAGGAAAGCCTCTAAAGGCATGAAAGGTTCACAAGCAAGCTTTGCCATTGGTGGGATTTGTGACTTTGCTTGCTTTGATTTTATCTATGCGAATTTTAAATCTCTATTCTGAAGGGAATATGGCACTTTGATACAATGGAGTGAATTCATGTTTTGAACTTTACACATTCAACTCAAACACCCCAAGCAACAGACTATCATATGCTATTGCTTTCTTCCACAGTATGCCTACAGGTCACAATTATAGGTCAAACTTCTCTAGATAGCTAACAGTTATTGAACAAATAGTTGTCCCCTTTTCTGAATTTGAGTAAATCAGAGCTTAAACCATAGAATGGTTTGGCTTGGAAGGGACATTTAAAGATCATCTAGTCAACCCCACAGCAATAAGCAGGGCTATCTTCAACTACATCAGGTTGCTCAGATCCCCATCCAACCTTCCAGCGATGGAGTGCCACCTCTCTGGGCAACCTGTTCCAATATTTCAGTACACTCATCATAAAAAAAATTCTACTTTATATCTTTCAGGGCTATGAGCACACATTGCTGGCACATGTCCAGCTTTTCATCCACCAGTTCCCCACCCTTAGGGTTACTCTCAATCCCTTCATCCCCTAACCAGTACTGATACTGGGGATTACCTTGACCCAGGTGGCTGGACCTTGCACTTGGCCTTGTTGACCCTCATTACGTACATATGGGCCAAATTCTCCAGCTTTCCCAGGTCCTTCTGGATAGCATATTGTCCCTCAGGTGTGTCAACTGCACCGCATAGCTTGGTGTTGTTTGTAAACTTGCTGAGGGGGTAGAGCACTTACATCCACCACGTTACTCTGCTGCTTGCTACAGGGCATTATCCACCTCAGGTAAATGAGGCAGCTGTCTCTGTGGTACCCATATTATGGGGTACTCTGTGTGAATAACAGCCAAAGGTGCAATGCTTGCTGCAACATGTTGCATGTCACTGGCCTTCCTAAGAGCAATACTGGAGCAAGAATCTGCGTGGCAATTTTGGTGGGATTATTTACAAACCAATACTTTTTTTTTCTGCTCTGATTAAGTTGCTCAGAGTTTTGCTTTTAAAAAGTATTTTTTTCCTAGTTGACAGTAAAATAATAGGTTACTTCTTTGAGTATTATAGCCTTTTGGCCTTACTTAGAGCTACCTCTGAACCCCGTGTGACTGGGCTCTCATCAAAAACTCCTCAAAGAAGTGCTTAGGGCATTACTGGAGGCTAAAATCATATGGTGCCAGGAGTAACTGTGATGTTTACCTGTGAAATTAGAGTGTTTACACTTAGGATGAGCTATAACATTCTGAATAAAAGAAAGATGCAAAGCTTTCAGTGCTATTGGTCTCAGGTGTGTGCTGCCCTTACAAGGGAAGTAAGGACTGACATCGCTTCTGTTACATCAGGTTGCAGGCTATTAACATTGCAGAAAGTAGTGTGGATAGAGAAAGTAGTGATACTTTTTAAATGGCTTTTTATTATCATTGGCTTCCAACACCCCAACAAAAGTACCCACAGAAAAAGGCTATGAGAAGTGAACCGTAGAGTCAGAATGGACTGTTGTTCTCACAGGAGGCTAAAATCATATGATGCCAGAAGTAACTTTGTGATGCTTACCTGTGAAATTAGCATAGTGTAAGGGCTACCATACTACCTAGTTCAGATAGGAAATGGTAGCCTAACTATGGGGGAGGAAAATTCACCCATCTCAAAATTGAGGCAGCTGCTGCTTGGGTGGTTCCCATAGCTGGGGTAATTTAAAGACAGCTCTGATGACTTGACATAAGGAAGGAGTCTCTAAATGTATAGGTACCTAATGAAGATTGCATCTTCCTTTCTTGTCTGCTTTAGTGGCAGTGTGTAGAGCTTATGGAAAAGTGTGGAACTAGACCTATTGATTTTCTGTTTTCTTGGAAAACAAGGTAATAAACAATGGATTAGCTGAAGAAACAAAATTTGCTATTGTTACAGTTTTGATATGTTATGTAGGAGAAGAGGGTGAGGGCTTAATGAGAAATAAAATAAATATTAAAATAATCCTTGAAGGAAAAAGAGAGAAGACTCATGGGAAAGGTTTAAAACTCTTCAAATAAAAATTAAATTTTTATTAAGTTAGCCAGTTACTTCAATATTATTTAAGGATTAGTTGCTGAAATGCTTAAAAATTAAGCAATGAGTATGTATCTGTTACATTTAGAATTCTGTTTTCCCAGCTGTATGTTGTAAAGCTATAATTCAGATGGGATATTTTAGTGATATGAGATACAGGCACACAGGCCAAGTAATTTGATCAAGTCACTAATACCCATGGGTGGAATTGAAAGGAAACAGCTCCTGACAACCTGGATCTCTTCATTTTCCTGCAAGCTTGCTGCCCTTCTCCAGCAATGGGTGACTCCTGAGGCTTAAAGAGAGATAAAATCATCTACAGGATAAACACTACCTGTTCTAGAGTACTATGCTGTATTTTTTAAATTAATTTCTTTCTTCTTTTTAACAGTAAGAACTACATATTGTTGTCAGTTTGTACCTATTCCTAGTAACCCTGGTGGGAGATAGTATGGGGTTTTCTGATGGTAATTCCTTACACAGCTGTGGTATTTTTGTGACTGCCTGTCGTCCCGTGGCAGTCTTGGTTTCTGTGTAGAGGTATCAGCTTGTCCCGATGAATGATACATGACATATTATGCAGCCTCTTGATCTTTCTTCCTACCTTGTGCTGTGAAGTGCTTTAAGATAAGCAGTGTTACCTGTTCTTAGTTTTCGAGTACTGCACTTCTGAGAGATTCAAGAATATTTTTAGATTCCTGCTAATGTAATTATGATGCTTTTCATCTGCACAATATAATCATATAATATTATGAATCTCTAATCCTGTTAATCACTTTGCTCTATTGCCTGTAGCTTATTCGCCTCCCTCGTTGTCATTGTATCTTATCTTATCTTAATCTCTGCATTAGGAGATGGAACAGAACATTTAGTTGACTGAAGACAAATTAGATACCCATCAATATCAGAAGTAATTTAATAATATTCTATTTATATGAAAAAAAAATAAAAAAGGAAAACAAAATCATTAATCCTAGCCTAATTTGATGTTAATGCTGACCAGGAATTTCCCATAGGTTCCTTGCTTTTTTCTTGTGACATGTGGTTTTGGAAGAAAAGTTTGATGTTGTCAAGACTTGATGTTTTCTGAACAGTTGGGACAAAAGCTATAAATTTTTAACGCAAGTGTCTAGTCATAAGGACTGTGAACAAGAAAAATATGAATATATGATTTGGGGGCATCTTAACAGCCTGATATAAAGAAATGAAAGATATAAAATTATTCTTAGTATTATGACTGTTTCTCTTTCCTCAGTTATCATACATACTGTATTCTACCTTACATACAAAATTGTATGTGTGCTTTTGGTGAATCCTTATATTTTATGTAATGAAAACTGGTCCTTGGAATTATTTATGACCATTTTTGTCCTGAATTCCAGAGCATAGTTCAATGTTGCTGCAATTTGCTGTTTGAAACAGTTGTATCTACCTGGTGAGTGAATACTCCATGTGCTCCAGAGTCATATTGGTTAAAACAGACTTTGTAAATTTGCAGTAGATGTGGTTTTATATTTTGATAGTCACAGTGGGTGATGTTTAAAACTTCCAGATAGAAAGAGGTTTACCAAACACTGTATGCAAGTTGGATAGTACTCTAGCTAATTTATATGTGGTGGCTCTGTGCAGCTTGGAATCAGTTCATCGGGGAAACAAGGAAATAACCTCCTCCTATCCCCACTTCCATTCCCTACCCCTGACAAGGGAAAACAGGTCTGTCCAGTTCTTCCTGGGAAAAATAAAAATATAGTTTCTGTTTTGCACCATATAATCAGATTGTGATATCAAATTCACACTTCATGGAAAGAACATAAGGGCATTTTGGATACCACAGGGACCTTTATCTTCTCCAGCCTGAAGAAAATGATGCTTTTATTATCTTTTGAAATAGCTCATCTTTCTTATGTAGCAAAGCATTTACTTTTCTCCTCAAAACGACATGCAAGTTCCCAGGGAAGCAGTCATACTGCAAAAACAGGCTGCACTGCATACGATAGATATGATACCAATCATGGCTTGATAGGACCTTAAAGAGAGAAAAATGAACTGGAAAGCGTACTGTATGCTAATGCTTGACAGCAGAAACCCCCACTGTGACCCTATTTGGGGTTTTTGAATCATATACCGTGCATCTCTGATGACAAAGTATGTTAAGGAAATGTTAAGCTTCTCTGGTTGTGCATTCAGAAGTTCAGAAATGTAGAAGGCTGGTATTGCAACCTTGATTCTTTCCATCTATACTTGTTCACTGTAACACACATCTAATTTTAGGTTTACACAATATTTCTTAAAAATGTCAGCAGATCTACTACCTTTCTAAAATCTCAGGTACACATTGTACTCGTAGTTTTTAGTAATATGTTTTCCATTCTGGATTATTCATCCATTTAGGTTTTGTCACTACAGCATAGTATAGCTGTAATATATTCTTGCATTGTCTTTTGTGTTTGTGGCCAATTTTAAAAAGAAGTCTGGAACATTCTTTTCCCAACTTGTGGGCTGCTTTAATTTACTGCAAACTAATATAAGCAGTTTTGAAGTTATGGTTAATTTACTGCTATGTGTTAAGAACATACTGTCTCTAACATGCAAACCTGTTTCAGGTCCTGC
Source organism: Pezoporus occidentalis (assembly GCF_034315485.1). Lineage (NCBI taxonomy): Eukaryota > Metazoa > Chordata > Aves > Psittaciformes > Psittacidae > Pezoporus > Pezoporus occidentalis. The sequence continues at coordinate 7,584,319 of NW_026916220.1, forward strand.
AAGGAAGGATCTGCTTATGAACGTCTATGTCAAAATAAATATTTCTGGGGTCATTGCAGTGTTTTTATAGTCCATACATATTGCTACATGTTATGTGAAGTTTCTACCTCACACTCTCAACTAAAGAACTGGCATTTTTCTGACATAAGTGTTTATTAATGATTTCAGGTGTGGTTAGGTGTGCAATACATAAATATATGTAATAATAGTAACAATAACAATATATTGTTACCTCAGTCATGATGATAAATAAAAATAAAGGCTTTGTCATCAGACTGCACTCGCAATGGTTTATTTTCTAAAACATCCCAAAAGATGCTTGTCTTTAATCCCTTCCCAGATAAGATTCTCCCAACATCTTCTAACACCATACTGGAGTGTTGTTTGGCGTTGGTGAGAAGGAGCTGCTGGGAAGCAGCTTGGACACTTTTTTTGGTTTGTATGAGTGGGTCCTTATGGCTCCTGGCCTAACTTGTGAGGTTTGGCGAACAGAAGGAAAATGCCATCTAATTATAGGTTGATGTTTTTATCGACTTGAAAAAAATAGGCTTTTTGCACTTGATAGACCTGGAATCAAAAAAGACATCTTTTCCCTACAGGGCTTTTTAGCATAAGATTTCACACATATGTCTGCTATCTTCAATGATATTTGCAAAGACAAGGGAAATCAATTTCAATTCAAAATTCCATTCTTATTGCTACTGGGGAGAAGGACTAAATTTCTTCCTGGAGTTTGTGGCCCCTCTCATGAGGGGCATATGGTTGTTCCCCTAACAAAAGACATAGTTAAAAAGACATAGTTTCAGACCATTCTGAGGTCTGAAAGACATCTATTTGCTGGTAGTCATACTGTCTTTGTAAAGGTTGGTCATTTTTAGCTGTTAGTTTTAACATAGTTCTTTGCTACGCACTCAGTTTTCTCCCCAGCCTGGAGCTTTTATAAAAAGCAGCTTGAGACTTGTGTCACTTGGCCCTATGACTGTTATGAGATGACACTTGCCTGTGCTGTGGAAGAGCTGCTTTTCTTCTAGTTTTGTGGCTGCTGATGTTTAGCACTGAAATAGCAAAAGTAGTAATAGTATAACTCCCCTTTCCTGTGTAAAGATGATTTTTCCTGCACAGAAAAGCTTGAAATATGGCCACCTGCTGTAGGAGCAATGCTTAGTATTAGCTTTCATACTGAAGTGAGCCCCCAGGTCCCTAAATGAATTGCCATTACTAAAGGCAGTACTACTAAAGGCAGTACTATTTCCCTATGTGTGACATTAAATCAGGTGATGAATCAGGTACTCCTTCTGCAGCTGAATTCTGTTTGCATTTACTTGCTGTTCCCTGTTTCATCTCCTAATCTTATCGAATGATTCCTGTGCTTGCTCCATTTCTGAAATGTGTCACTTTTTCCTATCTTTTCCGTGGTCTTTCCATTTCTTTGCATTGATCATTTTGTTGTGGAAATTGACAAGTTGCTGGAAGAAGAATCTTCTTGAGGAAGTGCTCTGCATGCTGTAACTTAGTGCTGAAGTAGGTTTTCCCATTTACCACCTCAAGCTTCACCTCACATCCACATCAGTGTACAGGCATTACTCTCCTGTCACAGCACACAGAAGTGAAACCTTGCTTAAATCCCAAGGAGTATCTGTAAAATTTGTCATTATCAGTACAGCAGTGAATATATTAGGAAGCTTCTAAAAATTCTTATGTGTGGAACAGATGGTTTATATCAGGAAGTATTTATTATTGCTTCCTTATAATGGTCAGATCTATTCTTTGTTTTTAATATGAGTAATTATCTTGTATATCTCCATATAACTATTGCGTTGGAAATGGTAACCATTGTTAATTTATGGTGGTCATCTTTGTCACATTATTGACTAGACAGCATCCAAGAGCAGGGTCTCAAGGTGTTGAACATGGGGTAAACTGAGGCTAAATGTCCCTATCTTGCAAGTCCAATTGTGCCTGAGTCCTAGGCTGTCCTCTGGTTTGAATAAGCCTCATCCAAATATGACACCAGCTGACATAAACCAAAGTAACGGGACTCCTCTGCAGTTTAGAGAAGTCTCTTGGTTTTGAATTACTGGTAGAGAGAAAATCTCATCAGCTCTGGAGAATTCATTAGCCTGAAGTGACAGGTCCTAGTTTTGCATAAGTAAGGCTATTAAGGAAACGCCGAAATTGCCAGAGTTAGACTGTTAGCATAAAGCCAGAATATTAGAAAATAAATAAAAAATTAAAGAACCCAGAGTGCTTAAGACACCATGAAAGTCCTGTAGCGTGTTGATCAGAGGTTGAATCTAGCTAGTCTAAGGAATGCAGATTAAGGTAAAACATGGAGATGCAGTACCTTGAGCAGAGCATCATTGCTGCCGGCTCTTAATATATTGAGGGTAAACTATTTGTTTTCATTTAAATCCTGCTTTTTGTCTGTATAATTTGGATGGGTTTTTAGTTCACAATGGACTTTAACCTGTAGTATACTCTTGGGAGTTTTGCTAACTCTTATAATGACCTGCAATGCTTTTCTCTACCACACTGGAGTTCTTTACATGCCACCTGTGTTTAGCGTTTTCAAGACCAGCCACTGCTCAGGAACTGCTTTGTTATGTCCACAAAGGTGTATCCACAAGGTACCTTTTTGTGCTATCATGAAGATGTCCTGGGTTCATCTGTAAGTTATTTTTCTCCTTAGTAGCTGGTGCAGTGCTGTGTTTTTGACTTTAGTCTGAGAACAACGCTGATAACACACCAATGTTTTTAGTGGTTGCTAAGTAATGCTTAGTCTGATCAAAGACTTTTCAGTCTCATGCTCTACCAGTGAGGAGGGGCATGGGAATCTGGGAGGAAGCAGAGACAGGACACCTGACCCAAACTAGCCAGAGGGGTATTCCATATCACAGTGCATCGTGCCCAGTATATAAATGGGGAGAGTTACTCGAAAAGCCCAGATTGCTGCTTGGGTCGGGCTGGGTATTGGTGAGGGCGTGGGGAGCAATTGCATCTTGCATCAGTTGTGTTTTTTTTACTTTCCCCTTTTAGTTTTATATTCTCTTCCTTTGTTATTTCCTTATCATCATTATTATTGGTGGTAGCAGTAGCAGTTTTCTATTATGGCTTAGTTACCCGACTGTTCTTCTCTCAAACCATGGGATTTACATTCCATTAATTCTCCTCCCCATCCCTCTGGGAGTGGAAGGGAGGGAAAAAAGAAGGGGGGAGTGAGCAAGCCGCTGTGTGGTTCTGAGCTGCCAACTGGGCTTGAACCATGACAGAAGACCTGCAGAAAGACATGATACATTATTTACCAAAAGAATAGCACTTGTTCTGACAACAAAGTGACAGAAGAGGCAGGATACAATGACTGGAGTGTTCCTGGGTATAAAAACCAGAAAAGGCTAGGCTGTGCCCTGAAAATCTTAGAGTCTTAAGGCAGATAACAGACAAATTGTGGCAGCAAGGGAGATTTATGCATTTCATAGATGCAGAAATGATGCCCAGAGCAAGATAATAATTTGTTCAAAAGAGTATTTAGAAAGCTGGAAATCTGACTTATGCACAGGATCTTTTCTTCCGCTGTGGTTTCCATTTCTGCTTGGACCATTTCTTCAGAAGTACAGATGTTTTCCTGAGTTTTCTGCAGGTGTTCAAGTCATGAAGGTATTGTTCAAATAATCTGAAATTTTATCATCTTTCTTCATTGTGACTATTGACCAATAAATAATGAGACCTTTTGATATCTTTATTCTATGAAACTATTCTGTGCTTAAATAGCAACAGTTTTAGCAGATAGACTGAGTCTTACTGTTGGTCATAAGTTCCTTGGGCAGTGATGTTACCATTTGGGCCTTTTTTCAGGAGTATAAAAAATCTGCAACTTCAGTTAGAGAACATGAAGATGAAATGTCTCTAAACCCCAATTTCTCCAAAGAAGACCTCTGGCCACCAGTGTAGAATTTGCCTTTTTGCAGCTTTTGCTCCAGATGCCCCACTGTCAGAAAGTGACAGACTTTAAAGCATACTAATTGGAAGGACAGCTGTCTTTTAAAGACTGTGGGAAGATGGGGTTGGAGGAAGGGAGTCCTGCAAAGAGCTAAAGGTTACTTTCTACCTATTTCTTTATAGTCTATGGTTCAAGACCATGTGTTGGAAGGACAGTTCTGTAGCAATACAAGGTTATGTGTCATGAGCATTTGGCATAACAGTCCAAGTATTGTTACTTCGTATTGTTTGAAATGGCAAAGACTGCACCACGTATCAGTAGCCTCATAATACATAATGATGTGCCCTGAAAAGGAGTGGAAAATTTGAATCTCTTGACTAGTGTTCTCTTTTCTAAGTGCATCAGGTTTCATTGTTTCAGATGCATGGAAATTAACATCCAATGCCTCCTGCAGGTTGTCTTCATGTACACTAGTTCACTGAGCACATCTGTGCATGGAATTTGTAAGTCATGCTCACACTGAAAGTAGCTTTTCACCTTTGTTGCCAGTTATGAAAAAGGAATCATGCAGCTCCCACAGCTGTATTGCAGTGTTGTTAAAAGACCACTGTTCGTAATAAAAAAAATCCCTCAGAGAAAGGGAGAAGCTTTCTTTCCCCAGACTCGGGGAGCATGAAACAGCATCTGAAGCAGTTTCATTTGACCATGAGTTTTGTTTTATTTCTGTCATAACAGAGAAGTAATAGTTCCCTAAGGTACATCACAGCTTTAAGGTTTACAATCCAGTCTCTGCAAGGTTGAGCTGTGACATTGATGTCAGATGGTGTCCACTAAATTGCTGTCAACATTAGCACATTTGTGAATTATCTGTTGCTTTTGGAGGCAGGCAACAGAAGCTTTGATATGTTCTGAAGTCCAGCTACTACACTGGCAACGTTTTCTTTGGTTTATTTGTCTATTTTTAGTGAATGAAAGGTCACCACTTGGTAGTTCAATTTCATAATGCAGTCAGCAAATACATTACTCTTCTTTCTCTCTCTCTCCTTTTCTTTCTCTCACTCCTTCTCACTTTTTAAAACACCAATCTGATCTGGGTAGTAACTCACACACCCATAAGAAATGTCTTGTTCACAGCCCAGCTGAAGGGGTAACATCAATCAATCACTTTCTCTGTACTTCTAAGTTAGCAAAGAGGTAGGCATGCATGCGTAAAAATGAATAATGCCCAATTTAGGGTGCTCATCCTAGACCCTACTCTCATTATTTTTTAGCCCACCTGCAGGCTACCCGACAGAGATGGCTTATTTGTGCTGTGGTTACAACAAAGTTATAGCTCTGTACAGTTTCAGATCTCTTGTGGTATTTAAATAATGTAGACAATGGAAATAATATTAATAATCCTACTAATTAAGGAATAAACTGTGCAGAGATTTAATGGCTGAAAATGTGCTCAGAAAGCTTGTCATGAAACTGGGTCTTGATGCCAAATTTCCTTAACCCTGTGGTGTATTCTTGGAGAAAAATCATGCTTTTCTCCTATGTCACCATAATGTAAAGTGAGAAACAAAGCTGCATTGAGTCAGAGTTTCATCCTGCTGCCCTTCCCTGGCAATTTTTTAAAAACATTACAGAAAATCATGAAATGTGATGTATTTGTTGCTATGCCTACTTTCTTCAACATTGCTGATAAATGAAGGCCATTTTAAAATAATTTTTTGCTTGTTTGGGTGCAGACTTTCCTCATGTGCAAAATATTCAAAGTGTTTGAACTGACTTTAACTACCAGAGTAAAAAAAATTCAAGAAATCCACTGTAGTCTAGTGTGCTGTGCAGAGCTGCCACATCATTCACCTCCTTGGTACCTCTTTTCCTTTTCTCTGTGCATCTCGCTTGACTTCATCATGGTTTACAGGATCATGTATACTTATTTTACAATAAGGTGGTAACTAAGAGTTTAACAAGAAGCTAGATCATTTTCAGGGAGTTTATAAAAAGGGTAAAAAGTTGTGTATTTTTCAGTTTTCAAATATACTGCAAGAGACAGTAATTTTTTATTTTTGAAGCACACTAGGTTCAAGATAAACAAATCTGGTTATTTTCCTTTCCTTCACACCACAGTCTTTGCCTATAGGCATCTGGGATGCTGGAGAGGGACTCTTCATCAGGGACTGAAGTTATAAGACAAGGAGTAATCAGTTCAAACTCAAACAGGACAAGTTCAGGTTATGTATAAGGAAGAAGATCTTCACTGTGAGGTTGGTGAGGCACTGAACAGGTTGTTCAAAGAAGTGGTAAATGTTCCATCCCTGGCAGTGTTCAAGACCAGGCTGGACAGAACTTTGGGTGACATCATTTAGTGTGAAACATCTCTGCCCGTGGCAGGGGGGTTGGAACTTGATGATCTTAAGGTCCTTTCCAGTCCTAACTGTTCTATGATTCTGGGATTGACTGAGAAGCTGAAGGTCTGATCCTGTAGTCTGATGCATTCTTACATCTCTCCCTGGCTGCACAATACACAGCATCAAGAAAGATTAATCTCTTAATTCTTTACTGTTTCAGGAAGGTTCACTTCTCAGGTACATTAGTGTAATTTTGACAGCTGAATTGCTCAGAACTTAGTCTTCTCCATAAAAGTCAGCCCAATTTACCTCTTTCCTCAATACTTCAATATTTCAGGCTTAAATGTATGAGACCATCCTTGGCTTTGGTGTGTGGTTTTTTTTTTTTTTTAAGCTAATAAACAAGAATTAGCCACATTATAGGTATTTTCTGTGTTTGGCTTCACAGAAACGTTTTGTTTGATAGCAAAGAAGGTACAGATAACATATTTCTAACTGTGCAAAACGTACCTAGTATGTGGAAGTAACTGTGCAGAAGAAGAATCTCGAAGTCTGTTTCAGAAACTGGGGTAAGCATTATGGAAACCACAATCACATGGCAATTTTTCCTGCATGTCAGAATGTAACTATGAGTACTTTATCTTCTTGATGAAATCACCATTTATAAGACATTTTTCATCAAAACTGTATGAATGGTAGTTGATCACTGCAAATGACTTTGTCATTAGGACCATAGCTTTAGTATTTTTCTTTCTTTTTCAGTATTAAAACTGCTTTGGAAGGCAGTGTAGAGGAGCCTGGATGAATCAATAAGTGATTAAACTCAACTTTACATAGATACATGCATTTGCAAAAGCTCCATACATTGGTTTCTTTGTTAAATTATTTTTAACAATGAAGGAAACATTCATCAGAGTCAAAAAAAATACCACAAAATATTCTAAAATATGAGTCAAAACACCTCTGGAAATAAATGCAAACTAATCTTTGTTTCCAAGAAGGAATCCCACAGGGGAATTTTGCATTGATTTTGGACTGACAACTTGATGTTAAGGGGTAACACACACGCCAATTACGTATAAGAATAATTTATTCCATTATAGTTGGCATTGTGGAAGTATCTAGATGCCTACAAAAATGAAATTGTGCCATACCCAACTCCAAAACTACCTGAAAATTGTCCTTTTATTTGGTCTAAAATTTCTCAATATAATTAGACTAGTTTTTCTTGTTACTCTATGTTATACAAATGGCAACACAGCAATTTAGGGCAAAGCCTATTTCAAGATTTGTATAATCAACAGTAGTAGTGCACTCCGGTTATTTTGTTTTGAAACCAGAAGAGGTAGATCTTTTCTCTCTAGAAGACCAAAGAATGGATATCAAAACCTGAAAAGCTCATGCTGAATTTCTGCATATTGAATTTCTATCAGGCTTTCTTATGGAAAGTACTTCAGTGGTACTGCAAGCATGGGTCAAAAGGTCCTGTAAAATTTTTGCTTACCTATCACTGGAGCCTGGAGATAGGAATTTCTTTACCTTCCTGGTGTGTGCATTGTCCATGCATTATCAAAAGTTACTAAAATGCCTGCGAATATTTGAGAATGTGTGATCTAGCAAAGATAGCAGTAGTCAGTACTGAATATGTGAGATTTGATTCAGTGATAACTTGGATGTGTACTGTAGGACTGCATTTTTTCCTGTATATCTGATATGAACCATTGTGCTTGTTTTAGCTTATTTGTCAGTGGTCTGATATCAGTTGAATCTTTCTGATATAAAATTAGCACTGTTGTCCAGGTAGAATATTGGAGCAGATCCCAAGCTTATGTAAATTTCTTCATAAAACAGCCACACAAATTTGTAGAGGTTTTTAAAGGTACCTAACACCTTTCCAAGAGCTAAAGCTGATCTCTGTCTTCTCACCTTTTCTTATAAAGCTCTAGGTGTACCTTGCACTACCAAAATCCCAGTCAGTTTAGCACCACTAATAGCGTAAACATGAGTTTCTCCACAAGTCCATTTCAGTATTTGCTGTTTCTGAGAACATAGTAATGTGAAAGGATAAGATTTCGCTTGTCTTTTCCATCACTGTTAGCAAGGATTTTTTAAAGGTTAAGAGATTCAACTTCTGTTTGACTGCATGTGTGGACAGAACTGAGTGTAGGTAGAACACATTAAACTTTATAGCATTCAGGTTGCCTTCTGCACATTGATAGAAATGAATAATAGATGGATCATTTTGAATGATATGTTTGGATCAACTTGCCTCAACATCACATAAAAATTTTAATTTATTTTTTAATTTTAAAACTGCATTTCATGAAATTTCCACTACTACAACGTGAAGAAGCAGGCAATTCAGCTGGGCAAAAACCAAAACCAATCACCTGAGCTTATATCAGAGTCACCTTTCACTCTTTGTAATGAAGAGTTGGGCTGGGGAAGGTATGCTTTGCATTTCAGTTTTTTTTTTAAGCACAAATAGAGAAAAAAAAAATCATATCTGGAAGTGAAATTCAGTGGGTAGATGAGCCTACCTGTGCAAAATAGGAGTGGTTAGTCCTGAGTTTATTTAGGCTTGACTTGAACTTTATTATATCCTGGAGATAAAGTAAAAGGGCTTGGAGGGCTGTCCATCAAGAAAACAAAATCAGAAGCTAAAAAGTGGGATAATTCAGGCAAATAGGGATCCATTTTAACTGACAGTAGTAAGAGAATCTACTAATATGTTTAGCCACTTTAGTCCTTCATATACTGTTCCCAGTTCCATAGTTCTCTCAATTCATATAAGTCATTTATACAATGTATAGTGCAAACTGGGCTGTATTGTACAAGGGAAGATAAAGTCTGCTTGCAGAAGTAAGATTATCAGCAAATACCTTTTTCCATCTCTTCAGAACTAAAGTTCATAGTGCCTATTTGTTGTTTACTAATATTTTTATTTCTAAGGATAACTTTTTTGCCTCCTCTTCACCCGTGATGCCTGTTTAAACCAAACAACAATCACAAAACTTACCTGCTGAGCACTGCACTATCACGTACTGTTTTGTATGGTAATGTTCAGAGGTGTTAACGGTGCCATGGGAACACAGTCTCTGGAAATGGGTTTGACTTTACAGATACAAGGAGGATACAACTGAGCCATTCAGAGGTGAACAGCTGATCTGACACATTAACTGAAATTCATGCTAGTTTATTAAAAGTACCAGTGGAAACAGTGTAAGTGAAGCTGTGTAAGGCGCCACTTACCATGTCACTCCACTGCTGCTCTTACATGAATTCAGTGCTGGAATTAACCCTTTCAATCACCTGATTCTTCTTGTAACCCCACGGCAGGAAAAGAGTATCTCCGGTGCTTTGTTTGCCTGTTTGAAACTTGCAATTCATCTCATTTGATCTCAGGGTTAGTCCTGACATGATCAATCACTCTGCTTTCTGAGCACCTACAGCAAGAAGCTGTGCCCTCCCTTGCTGCTATCTCCATGTTATACATTTTCCTCTCACTGCTTGTTTTTAATGATTAATAAAATTAGTGCTGTTTTCTCTCTCATTCTTCTCCAGAGGAGAAGCTTTGAACTGCTTCTTCCTTCCCATGCTGCCTCTCATGTGCCCTGTTATGGGCTACAGCCCTGATTATGCCTCTTGTGGTGGAGAAGGTGGTTCATTCTCTAGTGCCTCCACAGTTCTTGTACTGCGCTGCTCTGTATCTCAACCCTGTTTGCTGCTGCTGGCCTGCATACTGGGTAAAAGCAATAGTACTTTTATGCTGCACCTCTTTTCCCATTGATTAACGCTAAATTCTTCTGCAGTGGAGTTTTATTTCCCTAAGTTTGTTCCATGCTTTTAACTTTTATAATTTACAGGCACTCCTTTTCCAGAAATTTCTCAGCCCTCCAAATCACTCTTCTTTTTGTGTCTGCCTATCCAACAATTTCTGAGCAAAGCCAGTGGAGATAATATGGTGACCCTCTCTACACTGCAGGCTTTATGCTGATGTCAATGTTACCACTTAGCAATTGCCCGGCTGTAGTGAACACATGGTCATGGGGTTCTCAGAAGGCTGAGTTAAATGTTATAACCTCTTCCAGAGAAATGGCATCAAATCGCCTGCAGTCATTTCTCTTCCACAGCACTGTTGTCATGGCTGTGCTTGTCCGCTTTGCAGCTGCTTTGTCTTTTTCCCATTCCTGGAGTCTGCTTCTCAAGAAGGTCCAGTGATTTCCAGTTTCATGGGGGGACAGTGACTCCTAGAAAACAAAACAGGGGCTGACTGGGAAACTGTGCTGGAAATTAGCTGTGCGCATTACAACAGAAAGGAGAGAATCTTAATGGTAGTTTGAGTGATAATTATTGAAAAGTTTCCTCCTAAAGAAAATTCTCACTAATTTCAGTCAAACTGATACTTGTCTCTCAGTCTAAGTTCATATGTTGCTCCTCTTGTGATAGCCATGCAGAGCCAATTTGTAATGGTATTTAGGTAGAGGTTGCAAAAGCGTCTAGGTGTCTCCTATTCAATAAAATTAAGAGCCTGCTATGTGCCATTTTGCATTTTTTGAATTGTCTGGATACCTCTAAAACCTGTCCACCAGATATTAAAAGTGAATGAAAAGTAGTGTTAGTTTTTGTTTATTTCTCCCCCTTTCCCTCCTCCATTTTTTTTGCAGTGACCAGTTTGCTATAAATACAGTAACATGTTAATTACTATTTCAGTAACACTGATTTACTTACTGCCTTGCGAAATGTGTCTAGACAGCTAGAATAAAAGTATTGTGCATGTTTATTTACTTTCTTGCAGTTTTTTTTTGTATTTAGATTATAATCTTACGTTATCATCAAAAAGCTGCAAAGAAATCACAATGCAGTTTTGCGTTTAAGATGTTCTTTGAAAACAAATTCCTTCTTAAAACACATTTTTGCTTTGATTTTGCAATAGAAATAAAATTATTTGTTGCTCTAAAATGTGTAGTTACTGTAAAAATATCAGAAACATATAGAATCAGGCATGTGGATTCAGAGGTTTTTATATTATTACTGAATTTGTCCGGATTTCACTGTCGTATGTTCCATCATTACAGGCTATTCAAGAAATTTAATAAATTTGTGACAAGATAGCTCAACTTGTTATGTCACCTGACTGATAAATGTTTGTTTTCTGCATTTGATATTTATTGCCCAATGTTATTTATATACTTTGAATGATGATATAACTCTAAAAATTATTTTTTTTTTTCTTTCCCAGGAAATGGTTAAGAGGTGATGTTTAAGGTCCCTTCCAACCCTAGCTATTCTGTGATTCCATGATCCTATGATGATTTTGGTGATAAACTTTCTGAGATCTAGCTAGATAATTGTCCTGATAGGACATTTTATTTCAATTAATTTTATTATGGCACTGGATATCAGGCCACAAGGAATATTAAATTCCTAATGAGTAGTAATTTAGTAGATTACTTTTTAAATGGCTCCCAACTGAAATAGTTACCATGTCTTCTTTCACACAAGAAAAACCAAGAAAACCCCAGCAGCATTAACTTCACTGAGCTTGCTTTTCTTTTGAAGTTGTTCATGTGATTTTGAGGGAGGAGTGTGAGGGAATGACTGTTAGTGGTAAAATCACATCTTCACCTGATGGGGTTTGAATTTTGAGCACCATACAATAATGAGAAAAAAGATATTTAATAGGATTTGTACCCAGCTTTGAAACCCTTCTCATTTTCATATTTATACTCTTAAGCCTTTTCTGGACAGAAGGGAAAAAAAAAAAGGTGTGGCTTGGTCTGTCACTGTAGATAACTTCAGCAGGAGCAAGGTAGATGTATTTAGAAAATTAAAGAAGTTTAAAGGGAAAACAATATGGACTTGAGAACCAGATTGCTGCTTACTGGTGTTTTAAAGGGCAGAATGACAAATCCATCTAGGGAAATGGTGCTTACTATGGAGTTGTTTTTTTTTCCTTTTTTGTTTAAATCTGCATCCCCAAACTTACCAGGATATGAGCTCTTCATCTTTGTTTTATGCTGGCAAACTTTTCTAAATTTAGTGGGCAAGGCAGAATACTTGATTAAAGTGCTCTGTAGAAGACAAGTGTAAGGACCCAACAAGTTGAAGAAGATTGTATTTTAATATGGTCAATTTCCTTTGCTCTACAAAGAAAATGGAAAGGTGACAGAAGCGGTTGATTTCATTTGTCCCTACCCTAGTTGGTTCCAGTGATGCATTCTTCCATCAAAGAGTTTTGGAATAATTTACATTGGAAAAGACCTTTAAGAACATCAAGTCCAACCATGAACCTGGTGCTGCCAAGTCCACCACTAAACCATGTCCCTAAGTGCCACATTTACACATCTTTTAAATACCTTTTAAATACCACCACTTCCCTGGGCAGCCTGTTCCAATGCTTGACAGCCCTTTCGGTGAAGAATTTTTTCCTAATATCCAGTCTAAACGCCCCCTGCACAACTTGAGGTTGTTTCTTTTCATCCTGTCACTTGTTACCTGGGAAAAGAGATCAACCCCCATGTCACTACAACCTCCTTTCAGGTTGTTGTAGAAAGCAATAAGGTCCCCTCTGGGCCTTCTCTTCTCCAGTCTAAGCAATCCTAGTTCCCTCACCCATTCCTCATCACAACTGCATTCCAAGCCCTTCACCAGCTTTGCTGCCCTTCTCTGGACCCTCTCCAGCACCTCAATGTCTCTCTTGTAGTGAGGGGCCCAGAGCTGAACACAGGATTTGAGGTGCAGCCTCACCAATGCCCAGGACAGGGGGATGATCACTGCCCTGGCCCTGCTGGCCTCACTGCTGCTGACACAGGCCAGGATACCGCTGGTCTTATTGGCTGCCTGGGCACAAGCTGGCTCACGTCTTTTTCCACAAGCAGCTTTCCAGCCACGATTCCCCAAGGCTGGAGCCTTGCATGGAGTTGTTGTGGCCCAAGTACGGGACCTGGCACTTTGCCTTATTCAACGTCATACCATTGCCCACAGCCCATTGATCCAGCCTGTCCAGATCCCTCTGCAGAGCCTTCCTACCCTCAAGCAGGTCAACACTCCCGCCTAACTTGATGCCAACTGCAAACTTATCTAGAGTGCAGTTGATTCTGTCATCCAAATCACTGACAAAGATATTAAATAGAATTGGGCCTAATACTGAGCCCTAGGGAACACCATTTGTGATCAGCCACCAACTGGATTTAACTCCATTCACCACATTCTTTGACATAAAAAAGTATCTCACCTCTCACCTCAAAATTGGAATTTTCTCTAATTAATCAGACATCTGATCAAACATATTGGGTTATCCTTTTGTGAGGCAAGAGCAGGACGATTTGCAAGGCAGATAAATTCCAGTTTATTTTTGAAAGTTAATTACTGAAAGCAATAAAATATATTTGTACCACTGAATGATTTTTATGAACCAGTATCCTCCATATTCTGCTTGGTAAGTGACTTTGTGTGAGACTGCCCTGCTTAGGTAAATTTTGTGAGTAATTGCTAACAAAAAGCCAGGACAGCAGCAAACACAGATGGATGAAATAGCCGTAAATAGAAATGTGCTTGAAAAAGTTAATTACGATCCTACATGTAGTTTTACAATTGTTCACTTTTCTCCAGAAACAGATTTTGAGAAATGTGTAATATTTCAGATGTTGCTACCTGAACAACTGCAGAGTTGTTTGCCCTTTAACTGTGGTCATCGTTGACTGCATCTGATTAAGTATAAAATGGAACTGTTCCATTGGGTAAATGGCTTGATGTAAGACAATCTATGCTTTATGCTGACCAAAAGCCTACTGATGCATACTTAGCATGCAAATAATAGATACAAGTACAAATCAGTTGAAGGGACCTAAAGTAATATTGTTTTGTAAGATATCTTTATATCTTATAAACATATGTTAAAAAACTCAATTAAAAAGTAAATTGGGAAGCTATAAAGTACCTACCTAGAATACAAGGTTTAGTTTTATGGATGCAATAAATGTTTAACAGTTCACTTCTGTTTTTTTAATGAGTTTTAATTTTTGATTTTCACTTGACTCTCAGTTTTTAAATGAATTGTGATCTATTCCAAGAGAACTATTAGTTTTACTGGAACCATTCTATTAGCTGAATATAGAATTATAGGATCATAGAATGGTTTGTGTTGGAAGTGACCTTAAAGATCACCTAGTTCCAGCCAGAGGGAGATGTCCCTGCCCATGACCAGGTTGCTCAAAGTGCCATCCAACAAGGGTAAGGCTACACCAATTGCAGTTTGTTTTAAATAGGAAAATATGTTTTAAATGGGAAAATAGGAAATATGTTTTAAGTGCGTAAAGAGTTTCCACACTTACCTGCGTAGAGCAAAGTCTTTCCAACAGAATCTACAGATTTGTTTGTCACAGATTGTTGTGGTTTAACTCTGCCTGGCAACTAAGCACCACACAGTTGTTCACTCACTAAGTTGAGTTTCTGGTAGATTTGGATGGGTAAATTTGAGAGAAAACCTTGTGGGTGGAGATAACGACACATTAATAATAATAATAATAACAACATGTAATAATAGTAAAATAATAATAATAATAGAAAAAGTAACGAAAAGAGGAAAAAAGCCCCCAAACCCAACCCACAAAGAAGAGGAAAATAAGCTCCCCAAAAGACAAGTGGTGTAAATGAAAACAAGTGCTACGTCATCCACTGACCAATGCCCAGCCATCTTTTCTGCAGCTCTATATGCTAAGCATGATGCCATATGATATGGAATATCCAGAACAGCCCTGTGGAAAAGGACTTGGGAGTGTTGGTTGATGAGAAAATGAACATGAGCTGGCAGTGTGTGCTTGCAGCCCAGAAAGCCAACCATATCCTGGGCTGCATCAAAAGAAGCATGACCAGCAGGTCAAAGGAGGTGATCCTGCCCCTCTACTCTGCTCTTGTGAGACCTCACCTGGAGTATTGTGTGCAGTTCTGGTGTCCTCAACATAAAAAGGACATGGAACAGTTGGAACAAGTCCAGAGGAGGGCCAGGAGGATGATCAGGGGACTGGAGCACCTCCCATATGAAGACAGGCTGAGAAAGTTGGGTCTGTTCAGCCTGGAGAAGAGAAGGCTGCTTGAAGACCTCATAGCAGCCTTCCAGTATCTGAAGGGTGCTGGAGACAAACTCTTCATCAGGGACTATAGTGACAGGACAAGTTAAACAGGAGAAGCTTAGGTTACATATAGTAAAGAAGTTCTTTACCATGAGGGCGGTCAGGCACTGGAATGGGTTGCCCAGGGAAGTTGTGAGTGCTCCATACCTGGCAGTGTTCAAGGCCAGGTTGGACAGAGCCTTGGGTTTAGTGTGAGGCATCCCTGCCCACAGGAGGGGGTTTGGAACTTGATGATCTTAAGGTGCTTTCTAACCCTAAGCATTCTGTGGCTCTGTGATGCCTTGGGTCAGCTGTGTCCCCTTCCCAGCTTCATGCACCCCCAGCCTCCTTGCTGGAGGGGCAGTGTGAGAAGCAGAAAATTCCTTGACTCTGTGTTATCAACACTATTTTCAGCACAGATTGAAAACATAACTTCATACAAGCTACCCTGAAGAAATTTAAATCTATACCAGCCAAAACCAGTAAAAAGTTTATCTGTGGAATTGGCTCATCGTGGCACAAGACACTTCAGCAGTTTTAATTCTCTGAAAGTGTCTTTTCTTTTTTACAGTTTTATTAATTTGTACTGCTGTACATAATTTACTATAAAATCAAACACCTTGAAGTTCCATACTCATTTCCACAATAATCCTCCTCTGAGTCACCAGTTTGTCTTATCATATTCTCTCATATAGATGCACAAAGAGTAGTATCACAGCTTGCATGATAGAGGTACTATGGTTATTATGGGGGTCCACAGTTGAAAATGACTTTTGCCTTGTTAAGTCAGGACTTAGAAGGATAGCAACATGTGCAGCACTGCCTGTTTTTAATATTCTTTATCTTAATGCTTATTCTCAGTGTTTCACCCCCCACCCCTTCATGGCCGACCACTCCCTAAGAGCAAGGTATTTTCTCTGCTCTCTCAACATGAAGAAGAGATGGGCGTATGTAACTTTAACTGTTCAACTGTCCATGTAGCTAATAAAACATGAAAAAAAGATATTTTTGGGTTTTGAGTAACAAACAATGGTCAAAAGGAAATGAGATGATACAGACTAGAGTCATAAAATAGCATGATGCTGAGGCTTTAGGTTGTTTGAAGCTTCTTAAGCAAAGAAGGGAAATAAGAATATCCCGTAAGGTGATATTCAGTTCTCCAGGGTTGATGCCCTTACTTATCATTTATACTATTTCATAATTTCTGAATAAGTAATTGAAATTGTAAAGTGAATATTTTTAAAATACAAAAGGAAATGCTTTCATGCAGCTGATTGCTAATTTACGGGACAAAAGCCTTGGTGGTCTTTATGCAAGGGGTACCTGTTTGTAGAGGTAATGAGAATATGCAATTGTGTTTATATAGAAAGAATTGGTGTAGGAATACTCCTGACTGAGCCTATAAGTCTGCTTGTACTCCTAAATTGTACAAATTAAGTCATTTTTTAACAAAACTGTGGATTTAATTTCACTAATGGACATATTTGCACATGCCTGTTTCGCCTGGCTGCTGAGGGCAGGAGAGCAGAGTTTATTTTTATATCCTGCTGAAGTGTAACATCATGCAAGGCACAAAGGTTTTGGGACCTTCATCTGGTGCCCCCATGCATGTATTCTTGCACTTCTGAAGAAAAGAATCTACATATCATTCCATTCCCCCCACACCTGCAGTGCTAGCAAAAGGTTATTGGTATGTATTAGGGTGAGCTGCGCAACTTAGGTATATCAAGCAGGAAGTGTTGGCTCAGGACATTGTTTTGGCCCTCAGTCAAGACAGAGAAGTACTGTGTATTGTGCAGAACAAAAAAAAATTTTTTTTTTTTTTTGTGGTAATCTATAATATTCCTTCCAGGAAGACTGTATTACCTGTTGTTTTTAAATTGAATATTTTTGGCCATTTTTTCCCTGAAAATGTGTTAAATGCCAACACTCTTTACTTTCAGCTAATTCTCATAATGCCTGCCTCAGTTCTTTCATTCTGTTTTCTTACCTAAAGCAAATTCTTTGAATGTCTATCCACATTTTTCACACTGATCTTTTGCACTCAGTTTCTTTTTCAAATATTTTTTACTGTGCATACCTCTGAATAACAATGCAAAGTGACCTCTTTTGCTTTTCATTGTTTGACAAAGTGGTGCTGCATTTCTCAGACTGAGAAGAGGCAGAAAAAAAAAATCATTAGCTCCTTGTACTCTGCAGATTTTAGAAGATATTTTTCTTTAACTTGTTGGCTTAGTATAGGTGAGTCTATGAAGGATTTATGTCTCTGCCAAAGTCCATTTGCAGTGCAAAAAAGGAGTAAGACGTTAATGAATATAAAACTCAGGGGTTGTTTTCATATTACTTTTCATGAAAAACTTTAATTTAGTCTGCACTGAAATTCTTTCATTTGTGAGATTAAAAATTTGTAACATATTCACCATGTATTCAGATGAAATACACCTTAAATGTGAATTGTCATTTCTGCCCTAGAATTATGACTGCACATTTGCTGAGATTGTATGTATTGTTTTACTTGAAACTTATTAAAATCTAAAGAAAATGTAAATCTGAAGATGCACTATTTTATCTCTCATATTTCCTTTTGAAAACCTTGTAGCCTTGGAGGGAACTCCCAGTTTTGCCACTGATTTCAGTCAGTGTAGGCTTCAAATAGGTTTATTTGTCTGCTAACTTGGACAGACCTGACATGGGATCAAAGCAGGTTTTTTAGAGAGAGAAAAACAATACAGCTATTTAAGAAGTTCTTTAAAGGTCCCTACTGAATCCTGTGACAGCCTGAGTTCTAGAATCAGACTATAGTTTTGTGTAGTTAATGGAACTGGTGTTTTCCTGTGAGGAAATGATGTTATTGGTTTGAGGCTTTAATGTTTGTGGCTGATAATAGAAATGAAAATACATCTTTCTGGACTTCTAAGGTAGGAAAATACAGAGGAAGGTCAAAAGATGCTTCTAATATTTGATCTACTATATAATGTTTGATCATACACTAAAAGTGCTTTTTAAAACTGCAATATCCATTAGCTTTAAGATATAACATGTTTCATAAGGGTGGCACAATTATTGTACCTGTTATAAGCATGGTCTGTTTACCATTTGTTTAGATGTGTTTAATAATCTGTATGCACCTGTATTTATACACACACACACTCACTCACATGCACATCTTTTTACATTGTTCCTTTTCAATACAAAGTTAATCATGCTGTGAAACATGCCTGTATGCTATGTTAATAAAGGAGAAATAAAGCCCCTTAAAGAGGGAACCTGAATTAAAATTTAATCCAAATGAACATTTTAGATTATAGAACTGTTGCAATTTAGTATAATGAATTAATAAAGAATTGAAAATATATCTGTATCCCTTTTCTATGTCTTCCAGTTTTCTCTAAAGCATAAGCACTCAATTGTTCCGGTCCTGTTGAAATTGGATATTTGTGCAATAATGGTTATGAAAGACTGCATCTAAAAACCATCAATGACTCTGAATCATACACTGAGAACAGTGCCAGCTAGCACAATTCAGTTGCTTCTTTCTGTTTGGGAAAGAAACCCAACACAATAACATAGAAAAACCCTCTCTCTGTTGTACTGTTCTTCTACTTTAAGGTTTGAAATATGCTTCTGAGAAGTTGGTTCTGGCTGGAAATATATCTAGCATATGAATAAGGCTAAGTATTCTTGAATATTAGCTATACTGGACTTTTGTGACTAGCTAGCATAACAAATATGGGAAAAGTGTTGAAAGTAATGCTCTTAACCAGCACATTTTTATGCTGGGCTTAAGTCCAGTTTGAATATTAATACCAGAGTTATCAGTCTCTTAATTGAAAATATGGGCTTATCCTAGAAATGCTGATTCAACTTAACAACAGCAATGCAAATATTACTATTCTAATAAAAGAAGCAAAAGAGTTTTCAATCTGTTGCCTAGGAGCCCTGAGCACATACATGATGATTTACGACCAAGCAGACTACCAAACTAAGTGCCTTTTCTAGCAAAGGTACATTTATCAATACAACAGTTGCCCCATAAATGATTCTGCATTCTGCCACTGTGCCTATTGGGAAAATACAAACTTTTTCTGATAGAGTAACATTGCAATCCAAGATTAAAATCTAGGAAATCTGTCAACAAAAAATAATGATAGTATGATGGAAAATACAGCTATCAAATGAAAATGCCTTGGAAGTAATTTTTATAATGGTCAATTCCATGTAATTTCCTGTTTCTTTTTTCTCCTCCTAGTGAATGGGGTGGCACAGAGGTCATTTTAATGCTTAGGGTAAGTATAGCAGGAAAGTAGGTATTTGAAACTAAAAGCAAAAGTGAGTCCTTTAGCACAACTGTGACCAGACTGTGACCTCATACTCTTGCTCCTGTAAGTAACTGGCTGCTGTGAACAGTTTTAATTCAGTGTATGAGAAAAGGCTGCTTGCATTAAATTGGGAATATGCTCTTGCTCCTTGAATCAGACTTTTAAAACTAGAAAAGCTCAGTAAGAACATACAGATACTTTCCTCCAGCTACTGAGAAAATATTCAGGTGTGGGCTTTTCTGAGCCAGAAATGGCATTTTATACTTAGGAGCATACTAGGAACTTCTTTTCATCAATATGCCCAGTTATTTTTAACCAATATAAGTTTCAGTCTTTAAAACAACTTGCAGGGAGAGAAACCATTGCATGTCAGCTGCAAGCACATGTCCTTTTCCTTGTTTTGAATCTATACCATCAGAACTTGAGTTAAAGTTACCTGTTTAGGAAAGAAATTCAATGTCCCTAAAAGGAGGTATAGGTTATACCTATCGTGATTTGTTCAAGTAGGTGCTCAGAGGTCATTCAGGTATTTCTTAAGTTATATATTTTTAGATAATTCATAACATTTTAGCCCAGGTTAGAAGGAACAGCTGTGAAAAGATTCACCTCCTGCATTTAAAAGCTTAGGCTTAAGCCCTGTCTTCAGCAATGGGTTCTCTTCTTTTTTCCTTTCAAATTTATTTTTTCTGTTTGTTTTTCTTTGGGTTTTATTTTTATTTTTGTTTTTTTTCTTCCCTGAATTTAGAATTAAAGCAGTTTTGATTTTCAAATAGACATTATAATTCAAGCAGATACTATATTTGAATATTTTTTTCCAGTCTTCTTTTCAGCTTTGAAATACAAAAGATTGATTACAGTTTTCTTGCCCCTTTCTTTTTCTTATTTCCCTTTCCAGTGTGGCTGTAGCTCTTGCTAGCGAAGACCGAGGCAAAAAAATTGTTGAGTACTTCAGCCTTCTCCATGTCCCAGGTAACCATGACTCCTGTTTCCTACTGGAGGGGGCACAGATTTTCATTTATCTTCCTTTTATCCCAGTGAATCTTACAGATTAGACACCAGGTCTGGGGCTCGTATTCTTGCAGTTATCTTCTAGATAAATAAAGCTGACATGTTTATAGTGCATTATGGGTAAGTCATTATATATGTTGTCATCCAAAGGTTTTGGAGAAGTTTATAGCATAAACAATTTGGTGCTGTCACAGTATCAATAAAGTTTCACTAATAAGGGAGGGTTGTTTTACAGAAAATCAGTTTGTTTTTCTAGGGCAGTAGTGGAAATCAGTAGTAATAGGACTTCTGATGAAATTTTGGCTTTGTAGAACCTATTATCATAGTCCTTATTGTTGTCAAAAAGTAGTATTTCATGCTGTTGGAATAACTGACGCCTTTGCTAACTGTTAAAGCTTGACTGCAGTAATTGCCATTAACAACTTAGTTCCTCAGAACCAGGCTGTAAAGATTTATCAATATGTTTACAATCAGACAACACATATTGTAACATGGTAACTCATTATTTTTTAACAATGAGAAAACCAGACACTGCTACAAATACTTTGATTTTTTTTGAAGGTTAGGTCTTTCATAATTACTATTTTCTTGAATATTTCTCAGCCAGTTAAACATGCTGCTTTCAAAACAGAATACAATACATTTGCAGAGGTGGCTGTTCCCTCATAACTGCTCTGTCCTCTAAATACAGTGTAAATTATATAGCTACAGCATGTTTATAAATGTATTTATTACTCCCTGTAAGACATTGATAGGTAGTCATTGTAAAAGATGGAAACATCTTAGGGTTTGGCTCCTATTGTGTTGCCTTCTAATATGGCAACACACTGAGAAACACAAGGCAATAAAGCTTGTTATTTACAAGGCTATGTCAAGCCTCAACTCAGATAAATACTTTTATAAAGTTTGTGGATACAATTTAGTCATTCTACTATTAAAACAGTGCCCTCTTCCTGACAGATGAATCAGCTTCTAATTTCTTCAAGAATTCTTTTAATTCTTCAAGAAATTAGAGGCTGAATGAGCACATCTGTGATGTGTTTGCTCAGTTTGCAGCATCATCTAAAAAGGGATGTTTTTTACCTTAGTGCAAATCAACAGGTCAGACCCATAACAAACATCATATTGAAAGGTATAGCCAAGAAAATGGTAGTCCTCAATCAATGGTACCCTAAAGTACTTAACCTGATGTAAAAGCATTTGTCACACTTAATTATGTAGGAAATGAGAAATTAGTGGAGAAAACCTGTTTTCTGACTCTCCCTTGTTTCAAGGTTGGGCAGAATTTTGACATTTTACTGTAAAATGCCATTGAAAGCAAAGAATTGGATTGTCTTAATCAAATCCAGTAAAGATCAGAATTTTTTATATAAAATTGGATTTCAACAATTCATGGGCTTTTTATTCAGTAAAGGATATACCCAATTTGCATATTCAGTTACACAGCAAACAGAACTGATAATGATACACTTTTCCTTAAAATTTTTAAGTGGACTTAACTAGAACTTGTTCATATATTTTTACATTCATCATCATTTAAACTTAAGTTGATGTGGCACTGTGTAGGCCATCTTTGCTCTAACATCATGAAGATTTTGTGGTCACAATGAAACTAAACTGTAGGTCTTATACTATCACAGTGCAACCAACATACAACTTTCACTCAGAAAAATGGTGCTTAAAATTTTCATTTTGCGCTTCATTTGCACATAATAGAACATAAGTTCTATTTTTGACAGAGGAACATTGAAAGCTATTTTTGAAAGAGTAATTATTTATTAAAGACAGCTAATCTAATTGTATCTCTTCAGATGACTTTAACTTGCTAGCATGAAAGAAATTTATTTACAGTAAATCATGACGTGGTGGAAATGCTGTACCCATAAGACATGACTGATATATATTGTGAATTTCTTCTCTTTGCACATTAAAAGCTCATGAGGATATCACATATTGCCAAGTTTTCATATCTGTATTACTCCAAATACAAAGCACAGTAGAGGTACAGTTCACTTGTAGCTTTGCATTTGTTTTCCACTTGGGATTTCTAAAGATCATGTCAGCATAACTTCAGCTTCCTTGAATATCCCAAGCTGTGTCAAAAAGTTATACAGCTACATTTTCAAACTTCTGTACCTGTAGTTAAAGTTTATCAGTCACAGAGGACTCAAAGATTATTTTTTTTCAAGTTTTCATTAAAAATACATCCAGTCTAAGTGCATCCTTATCCAACTGAAAGAGGAAGTCTTGCAACAATTTGTCCTGTAATGTATTTCTGACTAACTGCTGCATTCAGTATATGCGTATATTTCCCAAAGGCTTTCATTCACTTCCAACCATGAGTAAGTTTATATTTATGTTAAAATAAGGCTTCAGACTATTCTTCCCCCCGCCACTTTAATATGAATTTGTCCCATAGCATTTTTGAAGCCCTGCTTTGTCTCTTATGTCTACCCCTTTATAAGTAAAATTGGATCAGTAGTAAACAGCAACTTAATAGTGTTTGTCCTTGTTGCTCAGAAGTAGATCAAGACAGATTGCTTTCTGCCTGACCTCATTGGATTGCAGGAATAAAATCCCCAGCTTCATAATTGTTATTAGACCTATGCTATAACTATATTTGATGCACATCTGCTTTATTAGCTGCCCAAATAATTACATTTTTTCATTTTTTATCTTTTAGTCTATAAGCTAAAAAATGTTTTTCTTTTGGTGTATAGATGGCAGATAACTATTCAAAATGTCAGAAAATACAAACTTCTAGAAAAAGATACATTGAAAGAAATAGATAATAAACAGGTTGAACAGCAGGAGGAGAAAATATGAGACCCAGTTCCTTAAATACTTGCATATATATGTTAAAGAATGCATTAAAGAAACTAATGTGGCAGCTGTCAAGGCAGGAATCAAAACTAGATAAGTGCACAGCATTTGTGCAGCACAATAATTCTTATTTCAGTTCCTTAAATGAAAAAGCCCACACATTTCAAAATGTGTTTCAATTTCTATGTAGAATTAATGATTCTTTAAGGTATTGTGTTGTGCAAATTCTACATGTTTGGTCTTGGAAATATCATTTTTTTGGGGGTAGGTATTTCAAAAATTATGTCATTTTGGCAACACGCTTTTTTGATGTGTGTAGTTAATATAAAGACAAACAAACCAAAACTTAGTAAAAAAGATCTATTTTTTCAGGTGAGTAAATGAAAAAATCTCAATTTTTAAATTGAAATTAGTATTTTCAGTGAAATTAATATTTTTCTAACAAAAATAACAACCAGGCTGTGTGAAAAATATTATTTACTTGGTTTTACTTTTTCACTAGCTAATCCTTTTATTTTTTTTGTGTGGAGAGGTGAGATCATCATCACCTAGGATATTTAGGTAACATGAGGAGCATCCTAGTTTCTTTGCAAGCCACAAATATGAGTGATTTGACCTGTGTGACAATTCACCAGAAATATCTGCTCAACTAACTCTTTTGTGTTCTTATATTTGTCTTGTTTTCTAAGTATGCCGATCCATTCCTTAAAAAGAGAGTAGTTATGTTATATATCCTAAATAAAACTATTTTTGTGGATGCTTATAGCTGTAAACCTGCAGGTGTATAATTGAAGATACAGTTTCTAGTTTACTTATGTATTTGCTCTCTAACTGTAGGACAGAAAGATACTTTTGTCTACTTTTTCTTTTTTTTTTTAGCTGCATTTATTTTCAGCATAGTATTGGACATAGTGTGGCCTGCCTAACTTAACCCAACTTGTCCAAGCAATATGTTGGAAAAGGGAATGTAACATAATTATTCCCACCTAATTAATGTTAACCTGGATTTTGTGCAAAATAATGACTGTTAAAATAATAACTGTAAAAATACCAATCTCTAAACCATGACAAGTTTAGCATATCTTTTGAATGATGTGAAAGCTTAGAGAGAGATGATAATGCCCTGGAGATAAATTTTATATTTCTTTTTAAAAGGAAGATAAAAAGCACATGCAGTGTCTTGATGAAACAAAAATGGAGGAGGAAAGCAACTGAATGAGTTTGATCACTATATACTGAAGTTTTCTAAAGAGCAATAGGAAATATTGTGTCTCTGTGGAAAAAAACTTACTCTTCCATTTCTTCCAAACACAAAACCCCTTGTACTCCTTGAAGAAGGCAAGCTGTAATTGTGTCCTCCCTCCTTTTCATCTGCTCTTGTCTTCCTACACTTCCCAGACATACAATGAAATGCCTGCAACACAATTCAGCCTGTCGTGATTTTTTTCCTGGAATATGGAACACAAGGTCAACTTGAAATTCAGATTGTAGCTGCTCAGCACTAGCAATTTCTGACCAAGGAACAACCTAGCATGGAGGGCAAGAAGGTCCAACTGCAGAAGGGGTTAACTGGTTGGGTGCAGAAGCGGCAGGGCAGGACTCCCTGTAGGGAAGTGAAGTTTCTCTTGGTGATGAGACAAAAAATGCAACAATATAGTCCTGTAGCAATCCATCAGTTGTGGAAGGTGAGTGCTCAGGGGCCACCTTTGGGCAGCAGAGCCAGGCTGGGGGCTGGACCCCGTGCTGGCTCAGGTGCCTCATTCTGATGCTCATGGGGTTGGTGCCCATGCAAGTGTACATAAGAAGTTGACTTATGGCATACCATTACAGCTTCCCTGTAGAACTGGAAATCTGTCCAATCATTGTCCGTTAAAGCACTTATATTTAAGCATAAATACGTGCCAATTCTCCAACACTGTCACTCAAGTTTCTATCTTTTCTCCTTTTCTATGCTTTCCCACCTACCATTTTGTTAAAGTGTAACACAAAGTACCTGAAGAAAGTAAGCAGGAAGGACCTAAGGGAGATTCAAGCAATGCATGAGAAGATGCGTCGAAACACAGGATTTTAAGAGCCAGTCTGAATATTAATCTTCCAGGTTTAGCTCATAGACAGTTGCAGTATTGGTTAGGTTTGTTTGTCTTTTTTTTTTTTCCCATTTATTGATGACAGACCAGGGTTATTAGATCTTGCACACAGCTGTCAGAGATTTAAAAGCTGAATATCTGCCTGTAGCTATTCTTTTGGAAGATGTAGTTTCTTGTTAGTGGTCGTAGGTACAGTATTCTTCTGAGAGGTAGTTGGGAGAGGAAGGATTGACAAGATGATTTTATATACTTTCAGTTAACAGCTTCTCAAGAACAAGAAATTGTCAGAAGAGATTGGTGTTGGATTAGGGATGGTGTTTTGTGTCTTTCTGAAATAGCAAACAATTACTTCCTTTCTTTGATAGTTATATAGGTTTTGGAGCAGCTGGATTAAAAAAAAAAAAAAAGATGTCTTCAAATGATGATGGGTCCAAGTATGTTTGCTTTGCTAGTTCTTGAGTAAGTTAAGTTCACTTCACATGGGACTGCAATGAGTAAATTTTAGTAACAGCTTAGGGTTCTCTGTTTTTTTTAATGCTCAATATTGTCTTCTGTTGATAGTTTTCTTACCATTTTTACATTTTACGTGAGGTGACTTGGGAGGATAATCAAGATTTTTGAGGTTTATCTTGAAGTTGCTCAGTCTATTAGGAGGATCTGTTCTGTAGAGAGAGGAATTAGTAGTCTTCTCATGCAAAAAGTTTGGAAATAGGTTCTTCATAGTGCTGGCTCACTTTGCACAAGCTGTGTGTCTGGGAAGAGCAGAAAGATGTATTCCATAGATTTTGTAAAAGCAGAAATTACATATTCTGCCCACTGAAATTCAAACTATTAGTGACTATTAATATTGAATGCTAGATCTTACATTTAGTGGCGGTGAGCACATTACAAAAAATCAGAATACTATCAAGAAAAATAAAGGTTTAGATAAAAAAAAGATGTATTGATGGTTTGGAACAGCCTAATTAGTAGTGATAATTGCATTTCACTTCTGCTGCATTTTTCATGTCAACATTTTATTGTGCTTTTTTCTATGTAGTTATATATTGTTATCTCAATTTTAATTTGAGGAATTTGATCTCCAGAGAAAATGTGATAAGAAATTGCCTGTTTGTATGCATGAGACCTTCTGCATAGCTGTAGAGCATCTGACTTGCAGTGCAGCGGACAAAACATAACCATGATGGGTACTACTGAAGGAAGGATAGCGCTACATCTCTCTCTCTCTCTCTGTTCCTCTTTAAAACACCTTTTGTTGAGTAATCATAGTTTGACAATGGCCTCATCATTTTGAGTTGCCAGGTTTCCCAAGTTCTGGGGCTCTCACCTTCACTAGCTGTAGCTCCACCAGCATAACCCTTAAGGAAGGCTGTATGAAGAAAACAAAAGCAGATTCCTTTAGGGGAGCTTAATTTCAGGAAGTGTTCCATAATATCATTATGTTTTATTTCAGACGCTTTTAATTTGGATGTAAGCTATTGATTACTAAAAGAGCTTAGAAGACACCATGTAATAGAAATGAGAAAAAAAGGAAAGAGATTCATAGCTGAAAGACATGAGAAGAGGGGAAGAAATAATGAAGACAATTGGTACAAATCATATCTCTATTCTGGAGAATAAGAAATACAATACAGAGAGCCTTTCACTTCATTATTGATTCACATGCAAAGTTAATTCCTTACCCCTGTCTAGCGTCTACTGGGCAAACTGCCTGTCTCAGAAAAGCAATGCCTCCAACTGCATCCGTTCTTTTCTAAGAAGATGCCTTAGCTATAATGGTTCAAAGATTTTCTGTAGGCACACAGTTTAGTAAGTGGCCTCAAGATACTCTAACAAAAATTTGTTTTTTTTGTAGATTAGTGAAAGGAAAATGACTCAGTGCTGTAGTCAGCAGTAACCTGCCATCTGTAAAATACACTAGGTTAAAAGGAGAAATTAGGGGTTTGGCAATGTGTCTGAAGTAGTCTTCCATACTGACTGATTAGGCAGTTGTTAGGCTTAAATTCAGATTGAGATTCATGTACTAGTGCAAAAAATATGGAAATTGAATAGAAAGATGACCTGATGGCTAGGACACCAGTCTGGAAGTTAAAAAAATATAAAAATTACTGTGGGTATTTGCTACAGTTTATTAATATAACCCATGACTTGTTCGCTAATAAATTTCTCCTAATTATTCTGTTATTGATTATTTCTAGATAAGCACCTTAAGTAATGAAGCTCTTCTTACTCATTACCATATTACAAAATAATGTTACTACATAAATTTCAGATCTGTTGTTGTCGTGGTTTAAACCCAGTCAGGCAATTCGTTCACTCACTCCCCCCCCCCCTTCTTGCCCTCCCCCTGCTCCCGGAGGGACGGAAAGGAGAGTCAAAAAGAATGCAACTCCCATGGGTTGAGATAAGAACAGTTTAGTAACTAAGGTATAACACAAATCACTACTGCTACCACCAATGATAATAATGATAAAGGAAATAACAAGGGAAGAGAATACAACACCTCACCACCAGCCAACCGATAACTCACCCCCCAGGCCCGACCAAGCACCGACCCATACCTCCTCCAACCCTGCAGACTCCCAGCCCTTCCGGCTAACTCCCAGTTACATCCTGGGCATGACGTGCTGTGGTATGGAATGCCTCTTTGGTCAGTTTGGGTCAGGTGTCCTGTCTCTGCTTCCTCCTGGCTTCCCCTCCTCCCTGGCAGAGCATGAGGCTCACAAAGTCCTTGGCCAAACCAAAACATCGCTATCAGCTCTGTTCCCAGGCCAAAAGTCAAAACACTGCACTGCACCAGCTACCAAGAAGGAGAAACATGACGGCTACTGCTGAACCCAGGACAGTTGTTCTATTGTATCAGAATAAAATTTCACACAGGAATGAAAGAAGAGGAGTCCTTATCTCCCTTGGTTGTAAGAGAAGGCTGGGTAACTCCTGAAAGTGCACTGCTTTACTCACCTGGGTACTGCTGGTCATTTGTGGGAAGGCATTGTTGCATGAATTTACTGGAAGGAAGGACTTTTTGGCATGAGCTGTGAAATTTTAGTGAAGAGAGAAGTTAAAGCTCCTTCAAGAATGCCAATGCCAGTATAAAGACAAGACGTAAAAATAATGAGGAGTTGTAAGGGAGCTTTTTCAACATCTGTTTAATTAGGCTTGGGATTGCATTCAATGAAGTCATCAATTTTAATTTTATGAATTCTACTCTAAAGGTGTCTGCATATCTCAAATGCCCAATTTCCTGCCTTAACATATTTCCATTTCTTTTATATTTCACCTAATACCCGTGCCTAATGCTTACTTAAATGTGAATAAAACATCTTCAGAATTGTTTTTACTTGGTATTTCCGATCAGTACTTAAATTTTGTTTCTTCTTAATCTCCTTTTTATTCAGTAGGTACTGCCTGTACCAACCTGTCTGGAAAAAAACAGGTGGACATCAGTCAGTGGGTGGTGAGCAATTGTATTTTGTGTCACTTGTGTTTTCTGAATTTTTATTTCTCCTTCTTTTTTTTGTTTTTCTCCATTATTATTATCAACGCTTTGTTAATACTGTTATTTTCATATATCTCTTGGTTTCAATTATTAAACTGTTTTTATCTCAACCCACAGGTTTTACATTCTTTCAATTCTCTCCCCATCCCACACAGGGCTGGGGTTGGGGGTTCAGTGAGGAAGCAGCTACATGGTACTTAATTGATGGCTGGGCCTAAGCCACAACAGTTCTTTTCGTGTGAAAAAAAAACACAAATCAGGCAGTAGGAAAGACCGAGTATGTTCCTACTGGAAGTTCTACCTTACCAATGATCTCATGGGTTTTTCCGTAAACAGCTGCGTGCTCAATCAGCTAGCACACCACTTTTATGATTTTGTCACCAAATATTCTGCATGTGTCAGTGGGCATCAGAAAAGCCCTGTTAACTGAACAGTGGAAATTCTTAGTTTGAGGCCAATGTGAAAGTCAGTGATGGATGAGGTATAAAAGAGGAGGAAAAAAGCGAGAAACCAAAGGCAATCACAGTCAAACTGTGACTGGAAGGTCAGATCTCACTGAAGTACCTCCCTTTGAGTTTAGTTCAGACATGTATTAGGTAAAGACAAATGTGAATTTTAAATCATACTTAATCTTCATTAAAGTAATTATCTCTCTTAATGAAGTATTTGCTAGGCAGTGGTTGTGCAATTGAATATGAAAGCCTAAGTGAATAAAATCAATTTAATTTTTTCAGCCTGGTTTTTCTATCCATTAAGAAACAAGGAAGAAAATATATTTTTTGGAGTAACGTGATGTGCTCCTAGCTCTTTCAAGATTAATATCACCTGAAATAATGAACAGAAACATTGTTTTGGGTCCCTCTCAACTGTTATTTTGATCCAAGCAGGCTGTTTCAACCTTGCTTCCTATCTTATTTCATTTCGTTAATTTTTCCCCCAGATGCCAAGTAAGGCACAATCTAGTATATTTCACACTTAAATGAATGGACTAATGGAATGGTGTTTATAAGTGAAGGTGTATTTTTTTTTCCAGGCATTCTGGACTATTAACCATGCAAACATGAATTAAGCTCTGACATGCCTACTTTTTGTAATATGTACAAAATTTGTTTATTTACTTCCATGCTGTTATAATGAAAAGAAACAGACCAGTTCTAAATGAAATGGCAATGTACTGTAGTATGAAGCAATTAACTAAGTTGTATGTCCCCTTCAGTCAGGATAATTTGTTATTAACTGTACATATTCATAGAGACAGGACAAAATAAACCTGAGCTGGTGAGCACCTCAGCCAGGAGTAGCAGCAATTAAACAAACACCCTCATAATAATGAAATGGAAATCTGGATGAAGTAGGTTGAACAAGAGACAGTAAACTGCCTGATGAATGTGTGACTGTAAGGGGAACTGAGGCTGGAAATTGAAGTGTACTGCCTGTAGTGGTGTCTCTGTGGTTTCTTTCTTAAAAAGGTGAGAGGGAAGAAGAATAGGCCTGTATAAGGTCATCTTTTTGCCTGCTGATGCAGAGCTGTTTTAACTGTAAAATAAGAATAAACTAATTTTCTTATCTGATGACCTATGACTTTTCTAGTATGTTCTGAGTGCTAGAAAGATTTTCTTAAGTCTGAGTTTTTCTGTAGTTGTATCAGGCTGAAAGGCTACACTCACTGGGGTTTATTTAATGAAACTCTAATGGCACAAAGTAAAATGCTGAGAATATCAGTATTTGGGATCTTAAGATCTTGGTAGGAAAGTAATTAACAGGAACAAAAAAATGGCAAGTAATGCTCCTGGAAAGGAAGCCCTGCCATGCGTGGGAATTTCAAAAGCTTTGAGACACTTTTCAAGTACTGCTAAGAATAATGTCAGGAAAAGAAAACTAACCAAACTATCACAAAAAAGTTGATGAAATATAATTTCTTGTCTTTAAGTTTAATTGTCCTATTTTCTCAAAGACACTAACATTTTTGCTCTTAAAGTAAAAACTCAAGGTGAGGATGTTCTGGCTAAACACCCCGGAGGTATCAGTAATATTTTCTGGAGGACCTTGGGATTATCTATCAAATTTTTGACGCAGAATTTGGTTGTAGTAACTTGATTTCGAGGTCAATTAATAGTGACAGAATTATTTACACAGAAAATATTCAGATTATGCATGGTTTCTTTAATATAATTGAACTTTATTTTGAAATGTTGGTCTAACCTGATCCTTTTATGGTTTTCGAAAATTCTGTTTCCAGCTGGCATAAAGCAGTCTCACTAGTGAATCTGAAAGCAGTACAACCAGATACTATTTTGCCAGCCGTAAATACTGATATTTTCCTTGAGAGATTGTCATGAAAAAAATTATGATAAATGAAAGAGATGATTAAAAAATATTTTTTTTTGTTGTCATGTGGCAAGGGGCCAGTCTGTGTATAAAATATGGAAGATGCAGTCTCTGCTCTAATGGACATCTTTGCTGGAGTGTGTGGAAGCATGAGAGACAGAAAGATCTTTGAAAAATAGAGAAAAATCGAAAAATAGGCTCAAGGAAATTGCCTCCGTCTGAAATGGGCTAGTTTTTGGCTTAAACACAATCTTTGAACAGACATGAATACATCTAGACCTTTATCCTCATGTGCAAGTGATGCGAGTTACATACATGCAAATGAAAGCAAATGCAGAAATAGAAGTAGAGAAAACAAGAAGACGGTAGTAACCTGTACTACAAAGGAAGGAAACAGTTTTTTTCTGAGTGAAGAATATACCTGTCCAACTAAATTTGTAATAAGCCAAGGTGATGTGGACTTGCTGAATTTTTCATGTGCAAAGGTAGGCTTTGAACTTGAGAAATTATGCCTTTGACTTGAGAAATTACGAAGAGTCAATCAAATGGTTTGATTTACATACAGCATTTTCTTTGGGGACACAAATGACATTCAGGGGAATTTGAGAATATATAATCATCTGACTGTTGATGAAATTTCTTATCAGCTGACAAAAAAATTCAAATGTTCTGGTCTGTATTTTTAATTAAAACCAAAATAATTTACAAAACTTTTTAAATATGCTTACAGAACAAGGGAAAGGATGAATTGAGAGGAATTGACTTTCTGTACTATATACACAACTCGCTGATACTGGTAGGATTTTTCTAAACCACATTTATGGCATATTCTGATTGTCACTGATGCACTGCACCTACTCTTTATGAATATAGATAACCTAAGAGGTAGCACAATTAATGGTGACCATAATAGTGGTCACTGTGTAAATATTATTAAATACTTTTTGTCAGTGTTTTTTGTTCTTAGTAAACCACTTGCAGTTTAAAGATCTTTGGATGCTTTACA
Organism: Pezoporus occidentalis; assembly: GCF_034315485.1. NCBI lineage: Eukaryota > Metazoa > Chordata > Aves > Psittaciformes > Psittacidae > Pezoporus > Pezoporus occidentalis. Next base: position 7,616,778 of record NW_026916220.1, read on the forward strand.
ATGCCTGGTTAAATGTAGTCTTATCCCAAACTGAAATACAGGAGCAAGAACTGATTCTTCAAACCATGTGTTTTCCAAGGCAGTTGTCAAAATCAAACTATTTAAATATTAAAAGTACCTTCATTATCTGTCTATCAAGAACAGATACAGAGTCATAACCAAGAAGGACTGTCTTCTTCATAGCCCTTTTGATCTCTCAGGATGGGAGAATTGAACATACAAAAAAGCCTTGAAACACTTTGGAAATTGCACTGCTGAACTTGATACACTGTCAGAAAGTCACCTTCACATCTCTGGGGAAAAAGGTGAACATGAATACAGGGTGATTGGTGTAGCACATAATCCTACGGTATCTTCTACTGAACTTTGAACAAGATCTGGTCTATGCCAGCTTTCCATTTTACATGTGTGGAAAAGTAGTCTTGCTGCACTTTTGCCATGTCCACCACCATGAAGTAGGTAGCTGAGGTGCCCAGACCTTGTGTGTGCTGCAGAGCACAACTTGCTCATCTCTTCATAGCTACTCATGAACTATGCCACAGGTTGTACCACTTTGTAAAAGTTGTGAGAGCACTCAAACATTCAAAGCAATCATGTTTATGGACAAAAAATAGTGGAGAAAAAAAATAATAGTAATATAAATGCAAAAAAAAAAAAAAGTTCCAGAGAAGTTGTTTTTTTTTTTTTGTTAAGTACAAATTCTTTAAAGTAGTCGATTATTTTGCATCAGGTGGCACACAGTGGGTAGTACTTTTTGAGACCACATTAAACATATGGGAAGTAAAACTGCAAGAGACATTGAGATGCTTTCGCTTGCTGTTCCCTAAAACAAAACAAGGTATAAGGAAAACCAGAAAGAGAACAGGGAATAAGGAAAAACAGAAAAAGGAAACAAACAAAAAGTTCTGGTTTTGTTGTTCTGCTCAAATATGTTCAGAGTCAACAGTTGTAACATTCATAGTTACGTGATTGTGAACATATTTGTGCAGAGTCTGCTCTTTGTCCTATAGGTTTTCATTTGTAGAATACCTAGAGGAGTGAGACCACCCCTCAGCCATTTTCAAGCCTTCCCTCATGAGAAGCATTCAGTAATGACATAGTACTCTTCCATGCTTGCTTTGTAACAGAGAAGGGTGGGTTTGTTCCAGAAACTGTGGTCAACATACCTTGGATTCTGAGGCAAAGACACTACTAATTTTAGCACATCTGATTTTCACTGAAGAGAGCATGTTCTGTATTTTTACCTGCAGTGCTAACTCATCAAAAAGGTGGAAAGGGAGGTGGGTAAATTGTCATTATTATTATTGGTAGTAATATTTATGTCAGAAACAAGTAGAATGATGTTAATGAGCATTTTAAGGTATTAATTTTCTTGAGACTAAATATTTATCTTTTCAAAATCAGTGGAAGATAAAACCTTTCTAGAAATCCTCAAGCCATTTGTCGTTATCAAGGATATTCTCTGGTTTTTGTTATGCGATTGTGAACATTGAAGAACACTGATGTGACTGGTGCATTTTAGTTCTCTGGGTCTTCCAATTGGCTATGTGTCAAGCTGAACCTTAGCAGAACCAAAGCAGGGGAGACTGAAACACTCCCCAAAAATGACAGAATTAAAACTTGTGGGGAGAAAGCCTGTTAGTGTTAGATATTTCAGGCTTTGCTTAGACTGCTTTCTGCAACAGTACGAAACTGTGGAGAGGTAAACACTCAACAGAAGTGGTTTGTTTTCTTGATACAATGAGGTCATCATCTGTGATCTACCTGTATGATCTGTATAAAGAAAGAATAAGTCAACGTATTTTGAATATACAGTTTTGACCTACAAATAAATTACTGTCTATTGGTAAAGCAGTTATAATTGCCAATGTACACCCTTAATTTGTAGTAGTGAAGAAAAAAAAAAGGATATTGTTGAGAGAATAGTTAAAGGCCTAGATAGTGTAAAAATCTAATTAATTTTATTTAGCTTACAGTCTTCAGTAACTGTGCTAGTGACAGATCTAGAAAGTATATAAAAAAAAAAAAGTCCAAAGAGAATACCTTCTCTTTTCCTGCAATCTCTCACCTGTTCTTGCTGTTTTCTTTTTATGAGGTACTTTTTTTCCAAGTCAGAGAGGGGCCTGGGAAGCTACAGTTACCAATAAGAGAATGATTATTTTTTTTTATTCTCTCCCAAAGGATTTAATCCACAGCCATCAGTCAAGCACTAATCATAACAAGTAATTAGGATTGTAGAAGAGGTTACTGGTAAAGTCAGGAAGAATAAGAATACTTCTGAATGGTGTCATTTTAAAGGACTTCTTGATTGTGGCTTGGCAGATGATAGTCATTAACAGAGTTTTCTCATTCTGTTTAAGGCACAGAGAATTTGGGTGCTTGAGGGGCCTGGCATAGTCTGAATGTCTGTTGCAGAAAGGAAGAGGCACCACAAATGTCTTCTTCCACAGAGCCACTTCATAAACTGTCACCAAGATGCCAGGAACCTGGCTTTGGGATCAACAGCATGAGGGTGATAGATAACTTCTACTGGGCAACCCTCAGCCTGACATACTTTGCTGACCCTTTCTAGTTTATGTAAAGTTGTTTGTTTTTTTTTTTATCCTTCTGTCTGAAATATTCATCTGGCACATGTGAATGAAGAGTTTAGGTCTTCAGTTACAGTCAGAAACAAAATAGATCTAAGAATTCTAAAAGCTTAATAATCACAAATTTTAGTTTTATCAAGTTTAACTTTGCTGAAGGCTTTTTCTACAATTAAAACCTGATGACTGCTAATTGCTATTTTTTTAATACAGTCTTGAATTTCTAATGATATTATTATAATTCAATACTGTTTCTTCAGGCACAGAGCTCTCGTGCTAAATCACATGCCTAAAGTTTACAAAGTATACTATCCCTTGAGCAATATTTATGGCTTTCTAAGCTATTATTGTGACCTCCTAGGTCTTTATTTCTTTCGTTAATGGAGTTGAACTGTAGTTGCAATGCACGTAACAAAGGAGTTGTAGTAGATGTAGATGCCAGCTACTTCTATTAATTATCTTTACCTTGCAAATGAGGGAGGGTATCCCACCTTCCGGGTCTAGAGATGGTCTATGCAGCACCAGCAGTAAAGTGGACTGGAGTCAAACAGCATAATGCGTGGCAGAAAAATCTTCATTTTTTTTTTAGACCTATGATCCCTCTGCCTTACAGGCTTTTGCTGCCTACAAATAAGTCTTGACAACTGGTGCGCATGCAGATTTCTGTATTTTAGAGACTGAAATTTGGACAGACAGGCCATTTGCACCCCTTCTTAAGTGAGCTGTCCCAGAGACACTGATAAGCAGCTGTTTCTATGAGAAAGAGCTTTGTGATGAAGAGTGACTGTCCATCTTTCTCACTCACCAAGCAGAGTTTTGAATTGAATTCTGGGATACTAGAAGTATGTTAGACAAATTATGAGGCAGTAGGTTAGGCATCACTGGTATTACCTGACAGGTCATCCTGTTCTGGAATATGAGAATTGCATGCCTAAGGGACTTACACGTATTCAATGTCTGTTTGCTTTTCTTTGATATTTAAATACTGCCTGATCCAAAACTGACTGTGAAATCTGGGTGAGACCGCCTGCATATCAGTAAGAGTGTTTGATGAAGAAGAGTGGGAAAATCTGTTGTACCATTTGAGGTACACTCAAAGCACTCATTTAGTTTTATTTTAAAGTCAGTATTTTTTTCCAGCATGAATTAATTTTGATAATAAAAAACTTGCCTAGCAGGACAACCTTTAATCCCACATTCTTAATATCTTTGGAAAAGTGTTAAAATTTGTGGAAAAGCTTGATAAAAAGTTAAGAAAACTGTAGAAGATTTTGTCTCCTTTTGATTCTGAAGTAATCTTCATCATTTTCCTTACAAGTGGAGGCTCATCAGAAAAAGAAGGCCCTTAGGAAGAGGATATTTTCATCAGTAGCTCACCATTTAGACTGAACAGGGTATGTAGTCAAGACTATAAAAATATTTCTGCTGCCAGTGGCATTACGGGACAGTAGAATATTTGACGTGTTATTAGAATGGGCAGTACTGTAGATGAATTGATGTTGTCTGTAGTACCTCTCAGGGACTGGCAGAAGAGTAAAGTTGCATTTGCTAGTTGTTTGCTGATCTTTGTCTTGTGTGTTGGGGCCACTTCCTGTATCAAAAGTCTGTGCTCATCACATGTGCATGAGGGATTGACACAGTGAGCAACCACAGAGACAATGGCAGCTTGTAACAGGGACTTGATGCAGACATATGAAAAACTCAAAAATCCATGTATTATTCAGGACTGAAAATGACTGCAGGCTCTTGGCAATAAATTGAGCAATTAAGTGATTATTTTCTAATGTAGCTTAGACAGAACTACGTGAGGTTGTCTTCGTTTCAAGCATCTTAATCATCTGCTGCCTTATCCTAGAAAATAAGTACAGATGATGACTCTGACAGGGCTGTCATAATTTTAAGTGCTCCCAGAAAATATACTGCAGATCTTGGCTTTTCTTTCCCGTTATATATGTGTGTTCTCATGAGTAATATTTATTCAGAACTCTGCTTAGACTTGAATTTTCATCTTCTTGAAGAAATCTCCATTAGAAAGGGAAGATAATCACAATCATCCTGAAGATTTTGTTACATAATTTCCTTTTATTTTCTCTCTGCTCATTTACAGAAAATAAAACCCTGTACAGCACAGAAATGAAGACATATTCCTCTGCTTATTCCATTCTCTTTCACCTAATTTCACTGTATCAGTTCCTCATTTTCAAAGTCAGAAAAGCTTTCCCTGAAGGTAGGTACTGTTCTGTGAGGTATCACTCAAAACTTTCCTGTGTCTCACCCTTATGTTGTTATGTTAAGGCCACAACTTCTGAACAATGAGTCAAATATTGGAAAATGTGTTTCCTATAATTTCATATTATTTCAGGAGAAGATATCAAGAATCTCCTTTAGGTTTCTTTTTAAAAATATATTTTCCCAACTGCAATTTTGAGTCCCTCTTCTTACAAGAATCAAGGCACAACTTTTGCTGTTATTCAGCCCTATTCCTCTATGCCATTATTGGTCCACCTTTGTTTTTGCTAAAAAGATTTTATTCAAAGTCCTTTGGGTTTGGCCAAAAAAGTTTCTAGGAGGAGAATGAGCATGCCATGTTTTTCTTTGTATTCACTACATTTGCTAGCCCAAGATTTTGAGATTTCACAAGAATTAGTAAGTTATCTTCACACAGTAAGCCCTAGCAATGCAAATATATCTCAATCATAAGCAGAGGAAATTCGTGAAACTTTCATTTTTAAAATCCTATTATGCGAGCTGCAGAAGTGCAAGCAAAACGAGACCTGGCAAAGACCCCTAGAGATGTGGCAGACTGAAGGAAATTGAAGGTAGCATACAAAGACTGCAGTACTTTTACAAATCCTGTCTATATCCAAGCAGGACTTCTGAAAGTATTTCTGAAGATAGAGACTGGAAGTGGCTCAGGTTGGGACCAGGTGATGGTGAAGAGGGGACAATTAAGTCTGCAAGGTACACAGGGGACTCCAAGCAAGCAGAATATCAGCTGTAAGGCTGCTGCAGGTGGAGAAAGCTGGCAGGTGTTGCAAGTCAGTATATCACAGTTGATATAGGTAAAATGCCAACAGGAAGCTGGACTTGATGATCTTTATGGATCCCTTCCTACTTGAGATGTTTTATGATTCTACAATTCTTCGTTGGCACTGGTACACAGAAAGTGAGGAATATCTTTTCCTTACTTTTATTCAGTTCTCATGCCCTTATTTGTTTTTCAAGAACTGCCAAATGAAGTGGTTTTTTTTGGAGATTTCAGATAAAGGTGATGAGAATGTTACCTAGCCAGGATTTGCCTGTTCTATTTCATGCAAGTGAGATTTGCTCCATTAGTTCATCAGTCAGCATAATAGTTTATAAATAATCTGTAGCCCAGCCTGAAGAATGGTGAAATTTGTTTTACACTATGTGGCTCAGTACTTTGGCCATGGTTGTCTGCCATTATACTTAGGATATTTGACTTTTGAAATACCACAGTATAAAGCTCCTATTCATGTTTTTAAACCCCAAACTAACAAGTTTTGCTGATTTGCTGTAGAGTGGTAGAGCTCAGTATTCAATTTATTAGTTCACTAAGCAAACACTAGCAGCAAATTGCGCCAAAAAAAAAAGGCAAGAAAATCAAACTACACAGAAGGCATTACCTCGCTGCTCTGGTTTGGCATAGGATGGTAGATTCTCAGACATCATCTTTGCTAAAGGGCGAAAAAAGTTCAGTTTCAAAATGTCCCTGACTTAGTGGGGAGGCCACAGGATACTATATTTGATATCTAAATAAGGGGAGGGGTGGGAAAAGAGAGAGAGAAGTACTGCATCATACATTACTATTTATACAAAAAGTGATATTGCATTCAAAGAAAAGTGAAGCTGTTAGCGTCGGGACAAACACATAACCACCGGGATGGTTATGAGGTGCTTTATTGAGGTGCCGGGTAGCAGGGGTAAGCACCCAAATCTCGTTCTGACTCCCGTCACATCGCGTTCGCAATTTATACAATAAAAATTTCGTCACTAATACATATTCAACACAGATTACATCACTGACTAATACATATGCACCAAGGATTGCTACATCAGTCTATTACGACATCAGCCTCCTTTGCGCTTGCGCAGCCCCCTCTGGTGGTCGCCCTGGTGAAGTAAGGAGTCTTCCTCAGGTGAAGTAAGAAGTCTTCCTCAGGTTGTCCTCTTCACCTTTTCTCTACTTGGCTAGGTCCCAATCGTCTTGCGGACGTTAGCATTCTCTTATCTTCACCAGGATGCTTCTGGTATGCCCTTTTTAGCTATCTTAAACTTAGGTTCTGCTTGGGTAGAGTTTTACAATACATACACCCATACTCCCCTCACCATATGCAGTTATGTTAGCTCTTGCTACCAAGACTACCATTGTAACATTTAGTTACAGAGTAACTATGATACAAAACGGCAGTTACGACGTCTTCTAATATACAAAGCCTCACTATTGATTTATAAATTTCTCAAATATAATCATTTTACTATTTTATATATTATTTTATTGTAAAAACTTCACCCTCTCTAACAAAGCTGCATGAAACACTGAAATTTGATAAACATTTTGAAATTCACTGTTTCATTACATTTACTAGCTACTGTCTGAGATAAGCAGACCTCAGACAGATGTTTTGCTATTCACCTAAACCCAAATCAAATTCACCTGAAGGATGTATGTTGATTGGATTCATCTGAGTGACAAAGAGCTCTGTTATAAATCTGAAATGGTGCAATGAAGACGAACATCGTATTCAAATAGAATATGGATTATAGAGAGGTACAGGATTCGCATGTCATTTTCTGGCAGATTTTTCATGTTTCTTCTAGTTTGCTCTCTAGTTGGCAAAACACACTAGGGAGGTCCTGCTATGGATCAAGCAGCTCTAGAAACAGTAAAATCGGAAATGGGAGTAAGCCCCCTTATTTCAAATACTACTCCTTTCTTTAAAGCAGTGCTCTCCGTTATAATTCTTCTTGTGCCTCCAGCTGTAGCCTTGGAGAGTGTACAGGAATTCAGGAGGGGGTTTGTCCTTAGTTCTTCAGAAGGACAGTGGATGGATCTAAAGTACACAGGCTGCCCGTTTTTGGCAAGCAAATGAGTTCATTTAACCAGGCAGGACAAGGACAAAGAAGGGTGGGTTGTATGGGCATAAAGGAAATAGGTAGTGTGCTTTAAGATATACAGATTGCATCCAAGAGAGAGAGCATTGAGAAGGTCTAGGGAGGGTTTGCTTGCAGGCACACTGAATGAAAATCTGTAAAAATTAACACCTCTCTGGTGAGGGTTTTGGGGGTTTTTAACATCAAAAGCTAGATGGCTCCTTTGAAAAATGCAGTTTTTGATTTTTGTTTTCCTGTTATGAAAACAGGCAACATTTTTTAGGGCAGGAGCAGAAGAAGAGATGGAAAGCTGATATTTCTAGACAGGGGAAAAAAACAGGACTAGGTACTTCTCTGCCAGCTTCACACTGCAATGTCAACTGCTGCCTAGATCCAGCTCCGCAAATCCTCTGAAAATCTTCTCCAGGTACAGAGCCTACAATTTTGCATATCAAATGCTTGGTACATTTAATTTTCCTACCATGTCCTTCTCCATGTTGAATTATATCTACATCTAGTTATACTGTTTGCATAGTAAGCCAAAATCTACTTTTCCTCAAATCTGCTAATTTAGGAAGTTCAAATGAAAATAACTGATGAGTGTATTCCTCTCCTTTTTTTTTTTGACTGAGCTCAGGCCTGTCATCAGGTATTTGCTCTGTCCCTTTAACCCTTAGCCTACACTCTCAGGTCAATAGTAAGCATGCTGAAGAATACCAGGCCAAGTTCCTCTGCTGCAAATAGAACTACACCAGGAACAGATCTGACCCTGTAGTTTTCAGTCTAAATGATCCACCAGTTTAATCTTCTATTTTTGAAGAACTTTTCCTCACGTACAGCCTTGCTGAGTAAGGAGTTACAGCTAGTTTCTACGAATCATTCTGACTGCTTGGGAAGGTAGGGAAAGCTTGACAGCTGTGACGGAATACTTATGGGATAAAATGCATGGAAGTTTTAGAAGGAGACGGGTAAAACCATCCTTCCAAACAATCAATATTTGTCAGTAACCTTAACCTCTTCTGCTAATCCTCTTCTTTCTGCAAGAATTTGATATGGAAAAAGAAAAAAAAACCCAAAAAGCTGACCTATGCAGTGGCAGAACTTCACCCTTTTCCTCTCAAATCAGTTGGAACATGAAGATCTGTACAATATAACATAGCTAAAAGAACCTCCTATTTAGAGGAATTATTCCTGAGAGTGGTTATGCACATTTGCTGACACCAGCTCATGGCCAGTTTGGGATTTTTCATCCAAGTCTAAAACAAATTCTCTGTAACAGTCTGGATGTTTCCCTGTGGTTCTGAAATGAATTTTTTCAGATAGCAAAACAGCTCACCTCATCACAAATTGAAGGAAGTGCCAGGTGACTGTTACTTAGCATTTCACATGGGGTAACTCAGTAAAGCTCAAATCAGAAGAAAATTCTCTTGAGTAAAGATTTAAGTCACATCAATTCTGAGAAAACTTAGTTGTGTAATGATTTCTGTGACTTGAAATGGACTTCTGCTGCCAAAAAGAAAAAAAAAATCAAAATACTTTAATTTTCTTTGATATATTTAATTAAAAAAAAATCTGCCATTTTTAAAAGAGAAGACTTAACTGCATGTGGCTTTAATCTTTGTTTCTCTGAGTACCTTATTCAAACTGTACTTGAGATCCATTTGGATAAAAACTGCTGGGTGAAAATATTATAACACAATAATATCTTTCTTTAATTATAATTTTTAAAATATTTGCAATATTCATAAGGTAGATTAGTTTTGAAGAAGATCTGATGGAATACTGTTATGATTTGATAGGAAGCTACATCTCATGAAATCCGCTGGGAATTTGCCAATCTTTCTCGCAGCTGCTGGCTTGACTTTCCTTCATGGACTGTTGAGTGTAATTGCGATCACAGTGTCCGATCTCCCAACAGCCCAGGCACCTGAACCTGTGGAGGGCTTCTGGAGAGCTGCAGTATCCCTGCCAGTACTGTATCATCCACTGAAGGGATGCTCTCTGATTAGGTTCTAAGGTCCCTATTAAACAAACCAACAAAGAAACAGAAGAGTTTGAAGAGCTCATGTTTTTATGGGTGTTTGTGTGTTTATTTTTTTAATCTTTGCATGGCTTTTATTTGAGGTTTGCTTTAATGTTAACATTTACATTTGCTTATTCATTATATGTGTTAAGACTGCTGGATGAGTTTTGCTGCTCTTTGGTGTTCACTTAGGTGTTAATGAAAACAATGCTGTCACCTGTTCAAATGCCAAGAGTAGAAATAAATGTTCATCCTGGTCTTGGATATACAGGAGTAGCAACTCTTAAATCATGATGTTCTGATAGAAAAAATTATATTAATTAGGTAAGGATAATTTTATATTTACCAAGTGTCTATATGTTAGAATACTTTTTATCATTGGAAAGTTTGGAAAACCTGTGGATTTTCAGAAGAAGATAGATACACTAATAATTCAAAACTTTTTCTTTCGTGCTTCTTCTCCTTTCTTTTGAGCCATGCCAACTTCTGCTATGTGAAATCAGAGGCATTTGCTTTGCTGTATTTTTCTGCAGGATGAGCCTGTACTAACATAAATGTGTAAAAGATGTTCCTAAGATTTTTGGTGAAAATATCAAGCACATCTGATATTTGTGTAGTTTACACATGAAGTTATAAGAATCTATTTTCACCACAAAGGTGGCTGTATTAAAGAAGTTCCCTGTTTGCATGTCTATATCAATAGAAATGTTGGTGTTCTCTTCTTTATTAACCTTCCATGAGCTTTACAATGTAAACCGATTTTAGAAAGACATAATCAAATTGTTCATGATTTGTATTCTTTCCTTTTGACTACACAAATAACTGGAATTGCATACCTTTATTCAATGATATTTTCAGTATCCTATTCATAGCTGGTGGCGTTCTTGTTTCAGAGGAACATGAGAACATTGTTCTACTGCTCCAACCTGGCTCAGAGGAAACAGAAAATAAGTCATTGGATTTTGTCCTGACATGTCATAAAAATCTATTCTGACAACTTAAAAAGAAGTCACGGACTAAACTAAAATGCCAACGCAGGAGACATGCAAAAAATACTTAAGTCCATCAGACTTTGTCATTTATGTTTTGCTGCTCATTTCTATTATTCATTTGCAACAGACATGCTTCTATACTTGTGATACACACGCAGTGACATGTCGCAGGCACTTAAAACCCCCTATCCAACTGGCCTCCACTGCCCACTTTTGCCAGACATCAACCAGAGGAATGATCAAGGGGCTGGGGTGTGACAGCTTATGAAATACAGGGGGAGGCAGGCCTTGGCCCAGGACAAACAGAGCATCCCAGAGTGTACAGCCAGCAGGCAGCTCCTGGCTACATTCCCTTTTGCTAGAATACAAGCAAACCTACTAGAGTTCTAGCAAATTATAAATATTTCATGTGCATACACTGTAAAATACAAGTTTCAGCAGGAGGACGATCACTGAGACGTTTAGTGTTCTGTGTTTACTAATCTGAATCTTTTCTTTACCTTTTTGATTGTGAAATTGAGAAAAAATGTCTTGATAAAATGTTCTGTGATAATATCTCTAGTAGAATTAAAAGGGATCCTTTTGACAGAAATTCGTGTACAAAAGCAGTAGGGCCATGAAGGCAAGAACATAGGGGCCTTCCTATACAAGATGAAATTGCTTTTTCAGTGTTGGTCATTAAAGGTGTAATTTGTAAGTGCATAGAAGTGTTTTTTACATAGCCATATATGTGTTGTGAATGGAAGAATGGCTTTTATATAGTTAAATATTTCACCTAGATTATGCCATCCTTACATAACAAGTGAATTTTTGGCCTTGCCCAAGGATTTATTTTCAGGTTTTGTACAAAAACATGTTCATAAAAATTTGAGTATTTCTCTGTTCTTTTCTTAGGATCAGCCTGTCTCTTTTCTGGGTGTCTTTCGGTCCTCTCACTCTTTTAAACCTAAGTGTAGCTCAAGCACATCCTGCACCATGTGCCTAGAGACAACTGCACAGGAATTCTGAAAAAGGCTTATGTTAAGGCTGTTGTGTGATTGAATTGATGTAATGTAGTGTTTCCTGAAGACTAGCAGAAATCTGAGTGCTCTGCAAAAGAAACATTAGGAATGGTAATTCCTATAGTCTTGCACACTGAAGATAGCGCTGCTAGAGCAAAAATGTGCATTCTACCTCTACAGCACCACTCAAAAGCTTGAAAATTTCCTCTGGCCAGTGACAGAGAGAAGCAGCGTCATAAGGCATAGGCATGGGGAAAGTCAAGAAAAACTATGAACAGAGAAAAAAGAAGCTAAAGGTGCAAGGTTCTTCTGCGTTTCTGCTTTGTTTGCTGCATGAGTGGAAGGTAATCAGCACAGAAAAATGTGCACCTCATTTCTCAAAGCTCTGAAAGCAACAGCTGTTTTACAGTGTGCCAATTATTTCTTAACTTTTTATCCAAAAATAAAACTAAATTTAATATTTACTAAATAGAATTGCAGTTCATCATCACTGCCTATGAGCTTTTTGCTCCCAAACACATCCTCTAATGCTTATACTTTAGTAGGATATGATCATGTTGGTGTGAACTGGTAATAACAACTTGCCTAAAAATAGTACAGTAAAAGACTGAGATTGTGAATTAGCTTTCTTGGCAAAACAGGAATTTACCTGAAAAGTTTTCAGTCCTAGAAATGTGCATCATTCATACGTTTTCTCCCTGGTAGTTTAACAACCACTATTTGGATGTGAATTCTACTGCTAATATGAGGAAGGCACTTGTCTGACAGTCCAGATGTTAACCATTTGCCTGTCAAGTACAAATGAAGGATATCAAAAATTGGTAAAACAATATACTTACCAGTTTTTCTGTGCTGCTTTTATTGTTTGAACTCTATGTCTCAGAGCTAGGAACAAACATGTCTTAAATGAGTCAAAGAGAAAGAGAAAAGGAAAGGAGAGGAGAGGAGAGGAGAGGAGAGGAGAGAGGAGAGAGAAGAGAGAAAAGAAAGAGGAACAGAAGAGGAGAAGAGAGAAGAGGAAAGAGAAAAGGAGAAAAGAGAAGAAAAGAGAAGGGAAGGGAAGGGAAGGGAAGGGAAGGGAAGGGAAGGGAAGGGAAGAGGAGAGGAGAGGAGAGGAGAGGAGAGGAGAGGAGAGGAGAGGAGAGGAGAGGAGAGGAGAGGAGAGGAGAGGAGAGGAGAGGAGAGGAGAGGAGAGGAGAGGAGAGGAGAGGAGAGGAGAGGAGAGGAGAGGAGAGGAGAGGAGAGGAGAGGAGAGGAGAGGAGAGAGAAGAGAAGAGAAGAGAAGAGAAGAGAAAGAAGAGAAGAGAAGAGAAGGGAAGGGAAGGGAAGGGAAGGGAAGGGAAGGGAAGGGAAGGGAAGGGAAGGGAAGGGAAGGGAAGGGAAGGGAAGGGAAGGGAAGGGAAGGGAAGGGAAGGGAAGGGAAGAGAAGAGAAGAGAAGAGAAGAGAAGAGAAGAGAAGAGAAGAGAAGAGAAGAGAAGAGAAGAGAAGAGAAGAGAAGAGAAGAGAAGAGAAGAGAAGAGAAGAGAAGAGAAGAGAAGAGAAGAGAAGAGGGGAAGGAGAAAGGAGAAAGAGAAAGGAGAAAGGAAAAGAGAAAAGAGAAAAGAAAAGCCTATATAGGTGTTTTGAAATGTATAATTCTGTAGAAAGTACGTCCTTGGTATTGAATATGTTTTTTTTTAAAACATCTAGTGTCTAGAATCTAGTCAACTAGATTCTGCATTAATTATCACATTACAGAGGTTTGGGGATCATTTTGCACAACTATATTAATATTAAATTTATATTGAGCATTCATGCATTAATGCTTATTCATTTCTATGGTTTCTAGTGCAAAGGACATGAAAATGTTTGTTGTACTTCTTTCATCCTGCAGCCTCAATTCTCTGTTAGTTTTCCTGAACTCTCCCTGGTCTGTAGACTATTTGTGGGTTTTTCACCATATTCTAATTCTGAAGTCTAGCTTTCTTCCTTTCTCCACTCGAGATCTTTTTTTTTTTTTTAAAGCAGCAGCCTCTTCTGTTTATTTACATGATACAGATGGTAAGTGTCCTTCTTGCCACTTGAGCCATTTTGCTATGGTTTCAGTGATTATTGCACACTGTGTGAGAGTTAACATCTGTTTCTTGTATATATGTGCTGGCAGACTTTCCTAATTTTACTTACAGAATATACCAACATAAATATGTGCTGCCATCCAGCGAGACCTGGACAGGCTGGAGAGTTGGGCAGGGAATAACTTGATGAAATATAACAAGGGGAAGTGTAGAGTCCTGCATCTGGGCAGGAACAACCCCAGGTTCCAGTATAGGTTGGGAAGCGACCTGTTAGAGAGCAGTGTAGGGGAGAGGGACCTGGGGGTCCTAGTGGACGACAGGTTAACCATGAGCCAACACTGTGCCCTTGTGGCTAAGAAGGCCAATGGCATCCTGGGGTGTATTAGAAGGGGGGTGGTTAGTAGGTCGAGAGAGGTCCTCCTTCCCCTCTCCTCTGCCCTGGTGAGACCGCATCTGGAATATTGTGTCCAGTTCTGGGCCCCTCAGTTCAAGAAGGACAGGGAGCTGCTGGAGAGAGTCCAGCGCAGGGCAACAAAGATGATTAAGGGAGTGGAGCATCTCCCTTATGAGGAAAGACTGAGGGAGCTGGGTCTCTATAGTTTGGAGAAGAGGAGACTGAGGGGTGACCTTATAAGTGTCTATAAATATATAAAGGGGGAGTGTCACGAGGATGGAGCCAGGCTCTACTCAGTGGCAAACAATGATAGGACAAGGGGTAATGGGTACAAACTGGAACACAAGAGGTTCCACTTAAACTTGAGAAGAAACTTCTCCTCAGTGAGGGTGACGGAACACTGGAACAGGCTGCCCAGGGAGGTTGTGGAGTCTCCTTCCCTGGAGACATTCAAAACCCGCCTGGACACATTCCTGTGTAACCTTATCTAGGTGTTCCTGCTCCGGCAGGGGGATTGAACTAGATGATCTTTCGAGGTCCCTTCCAATCTCTAGCATACTGTGATACTGTGATACTGTGAAATATAAGTGACCTTATATGAGTTCTTAAAACATTGTGTAAATTTAAAAAATATAAATTTTCTCACAAGTTTCTTTCATTTTTTTTTCATATAAAAGAATATAATATAAAAAGAACATAATAAAAAAAAATAAAATCACATGAAACCTTGGCAAAACTCCAGACAAAAGAACTACAGATCTAGTCCTTTGGGAATAGTCCTTAGAGTTTAATAGCGACATAATTTAAGTCTCTCTGAGGGCACAGTTGCAAGTATTTTTTAAATTATTAAAATTTTGTTATTTGTTTTACTTTGATAGTAATGTTTCCTTAGTAGCTGAGAAATCAGATTACTTAACCTAGTTGCTGTTGAAATTAACCAATTTCCTAATCATAGTTGAAATCGACATTTTTAGCTCTCTTGAGTATTTATTAATTCACTACTCTTCCAGAGACAGCAAAAGAAATAAACTCATTTTTTTCTCATAGGTCCTGTATATATGTAAGGTAGATCTATCTAAGAAATCTATAGATGAGTCTTTTCAAATAAAAGTTCTGTACAAATTGTAAAGAATTGCATGTGCAGTTGTTGTTACTGTCACGTGTGGCTTCCTTGAAGTCAGTCTACAGCCAATCTGATCTATCTGTGTCTTATGATGGCACCATGACTTCTGTCTGTAAAATGTGCTTCTGCTCATCAGATGCAGCAGTTGATTTTAAGGCAATTTTTATTTTTGATTGCTTTAAAGTGCCAAGTGCACTGTTAAGATCAGTGCTTTATTAGTAATAAGTTTGGGAGAAGCATTTTTTCCTTCCAGTGTTATTGATCAGCTTTTATTAATTTTTAAATGTAACTACACAAAAGCATAATGTATATTTATAATTTAAAAAAAAAAAATCTGTGTTTTGCTTTAGTCAAATTTAAACCATTCTTGGAACTGGGAGGCTGATGGCTATCCTCAGTGAGGACTGAATATATTCAATAATACACATTAATATGTATAAAACCAATAGGGAGTTTTCTTAAAAAAAATGTAAGTGGGAAATGTTTATTCTTAATAACACTAGATCCAGATTCATCTTAGGATCTATCAATGTCAGTGTTATAAAGGTAACATGGAGTTTTCCAAACTGGGGATAGAAGAGCTTCCCATGACTAAGTAGTATTTGGAAGTCACATCTGGAAATGGTAAAGAGCTGTCTTCTGGCTTGAGCTGGAGGTACATGAAAGGGGAAAAAAAATGTAGGCTCTTTTGCTATCTGCCTCATGTTTGATACGCATTATTCTCGCATATGTGGTGTAAAGATCTAGCAGTATATCGATTTACCCCCTAAAAAAGTGAAATTAGATTCATTAGTTATAAGCCATTTTCTCTCTCTGATCCTCACAGCCTGGGATACTGCTGTTGTTTCCAGAGATGTAGAGTACATTTTAATAATTTTTAATGATTAAAGAGCAGTTAAGAACAGATTTCACTGAACAATGTATTTTGAAAACACTTTATTAAGCCAAACCTGGGCATCATCTAAAAACTTCACTTTAAAGTAAGCTCCGTTTTACACAACAGCTCAAAGGAATATTATTTGATTTTCAGAGCACTTAGGCCTTGTCTGCTTAAAGCTGAGCGTATTTTTATGTCTTCTTCAAATCTGTGAAATATTGGAGAAGACTGCTATAAGGCTGAAACCACAGGTCTGTTTGCGTATCATCTTAGCAGCTGATTGAATTTCGCAGTTTAACTCCAGTCATCCTCAAATTTAAAACACTGAGCTGGTGATAGATCTTGTGTGTCTATGGGAAGGCGTTAGTGATGGCAAAGATGTCTGTATTTTAGTACAGATAAACATGGATAATTTGTTTCTTTGTTTGTTTGCTTGTTTTCATTCTGGCTATTCCCAAGTATTCTTTGTCACTGTCCTGATGCTTTTCATACATTGCCACTCTTGTGGCTTCCTGCAGGGTGATTCCCCTGACAACACACAGATACTTGTGCAAATAGGACTAACTTGTTGGCTTTCCTGTATGTTAAGGTGCTCAGACCATTGAGCTTATGAAAGATCAATAAAGCTCAAGAATTACTTAAATGGATTTATCCTTTCTATTTCACTCATGTATTACATAGCACATTTAGTCAATTCTCATGCTATCTCTTCTATAGCAGCTAGGAGATTACAGGGACACTTCAAATAGCTGGTTTGCTTTGGCTTGGTTTAGGCTCAGTCTAGCTTATTTACTTTCTTAATAACATAAGACTACATGAGGTTTCTGTTATCCTTTGAGCAGAACTGCTAATATTAGTGATATTACTGCAGAAAAATGCTTCCTTAATAAAAAAGAATTATTAAGAAAATGAAACCTAGTGTTTGATGATATCCATGGGTTCTTTAATAAGCAACTTTTATATCTAATCAGTGCTTCTGTAATATCTTAAGGTGTTTAAATTTTCATATTTTTTTAGGTCAGTTTTCAAGGAAACATCTCTTTTTTGGGTGTTCATTATTTAGGGAACATTCAGACTTTCATATCAAAACACACATCAAAACCCAAACATGAGTATGAAACAGTTGTTTCATGAAATAGATGAAGTGAATATATAGGGAATTCACTTATATCAAAACACTTCATGCTTGCTTGAAATTTTAAATCGTGATTATTGTTGTTTAATTTCTCTTTACATGTCAGACAGCAGATGAGCAATGCACCTAGCTAGATTCTGCTGTAATTGCTTTGACATATACATATACAATTTAACAGAACTTTCACAGCCACCCTGCTATTTCACCTCTTCCCCTGCAATGACTAAGCTCATGACAACAGAGTTTTGTCTCCTGTCTTGTTTAGACAAGGAATTGGAGTCTAATGACACCACTGGAGCAAGGGAGGATGTGGACCACTATTGGACCTGCGTAGGAATAAAGGTCTTCTGAGGGACACTTGAGAGCACTCTTCACAATAGCTGTCTCTTTTTATTCAGACAAATAGCTACATTAAAGTCACCTTCTAAAGTTAGCTCTGACTAAAGCATTCCCTAGGTTCAGCAGTGAGAGGAAAGCAGCAATTAGAAAACAAACAAAAAATGCAACTTAAGAGGTGCAGGAGAATGAGGGAAATGAATAAGAACTAGAGCAAATTAATAAAACATATCAAAATACATATGGAAAAAGTGAGAAAAGAGCAAAAAAATTTTCTTGAAACCTGTCAGAAGTAAAGGAAACCTAACATCAGTACAGGAGGTTAGAAACAGAGATGAGTAGAATTCCTCAAAATCCGTTAAGAAAGGTGAAACTGCTTCCTTGCATTTGGAAAGGGTGCAAGGTAATGTCCTGGTTTCACTTAGGGCAGAGTTGATTTTCTTTCTAGTAGCTGGTGTGGTGCTGTGTTTTGGCTTTAGTCTGAGAATATTGCTGATGACACACCAATGTTTTAGCTGTTGCTCAATAACACTTACTCAGATCAAGGACTTTTCATTCTCCTGTGCTCTGCCAGTGTGGGAGGGCATAAGAAGTCAGGAGGAAGCAGAGACAGGACACCTGACCTAAACTAGCTAAAGGGGTATTCCACACCACAGCACATCATGTCCAGTATAGAAACTGGGGGTAGTTACCTGGAACCAGAAACCACTGATCACTGCTCTGGTCAGGCTGGGCATTGGTCAGTGGATGGTGAACAATTGTACTGTGCATCTCTTTCTCAGGAGAGGAGTCTGTGTTATTCCTCTCTCTCTCTCTCACATCATCATCATGATTCTTGTTATTATCATTTACTTTTACTTCAATTACTTAACTGTTCTTATCTCAACCCATGAGTTTTACTAGTTTTCTGATTCTCTTCCCCATCCTGGTGGGGAGTAGCAGGTGTGGGTACTTAGTTGCCAGCTGGGCTTAAATTACAACATGTATTGAAGTTCTATACTATCCATAACATAACAGAGAAAGCAAAAGTATAAATTCTGAAGCAGATTAAGGATTTCTATCAAAAACTCTCTAACCAAATGCTCTGAAGGAACAAAGAGGAGCTATTTCTCAATGGTTTACCATGGTGCCGTAATGTTAAGTTTCCAGGACCTTTGTATCCCAAAGCAACATATCAAAATTCTGTATATGAAGAGGATGATTTTGTTGCTGATGACTGAACAATTTAAACTCAGGACTGTGAAAAGTAGGATTCTAGTTCTTCTTCTGACTTCACTTTTTATCCTTTATACTTTTTATCCTTTAAACTACTGTGTTATATACCGTACATTTGCATAGGGACTAACCATGTTTATAATGTACAGTTTGTCTCTCTATTGCAACATAATAGGTGAAAATGTAGAAAGAAGCCAGTGAATATGCTCTTTTTAAAGAATATGTTTCTGTGGTAGGATTTGATTCTGTGATCACACAGCTGCATTTAAAATATCGTACATTTTTTTCTCTAGTGTGATACTGATAGCATAAAAAAAAGGAGATTTTCTTTTGTGAGTTATTAATAAATTTTCATAAATGCTTTTGTTAACTTGGACAGACTCTGGTCTTGAAAAGCCACCAAGATACTTACATATCGTTTTCTAGGAATACACAAGAAAGTCCAGCTGTTGATATGGCAGCACTGAAACTTCAGATGCAAGGTGTCTCATCCTTCAAGATAGAGCCAACAGCACCTCCCAGTTTGGAGTCATCAGCAAATTTGCTAATGGTGCGTCCAGCTCAGCATCCAGATCATTGATAAAAATCCTGAACAGACCTGGTTCTAGAATTGAACTATAAAAGAACTGAGAAACACCACCTTATGTTGCCAATCTTTCATAACTACCACTGCACATAGATAAATCATCACTACTGTCCCCTGATCTTGTGCAGGGACATGTTTTAATTTCATTCATATTAGCTGAAATACACAATACAGTGTTTACTCTGACTTTTTACTTAGTGTAGGAGGACAGGTTATCAGATTAAATTAGGATGGCATACAGGTGATGCTTCACTTACAAACCCAGCTTCTGCATAGTTAACTAACCTATATTTGAATTAATTTAGAGGCGGAACAAGTTTATCGTGGATCGGTGTGCTGTGTCACGTAACTGCAGTAGGAGCTGCAAATTCAAGTTTACTCTATTGTGAAAACATGGTTTCAACATGTGTGCACTCAGACATGTCATTTCCATTGGGGGTAGGGATATAGAAGCTGGGAGGAAGCAACAATGCAGTAACAAGTCATATTTGAGAGTTTTAGGAATATATTCATGGGGAGAAAGTGATTAGACTTGTGGTTTGACCTAGCCAGAAACTAGAACTGAATTACGACTGTTTCCATCTTTTCTTCCCTGTCTTATTGCTCTGTATGTATGTCATTTAGGAGCTAATTAATCAAACAAGATGTGATTTTTTTTTTCTTCACTGCACTCAGGACCAGGCTGCCTTAAATAAGATGTGCAGCTCTTGTTTCCTTGAAGACACAGATGATACAGAGGATGGCAGCTCTGATCTTTTTGAGACTGCTGGAACTATTTCTCCTGTGGAAATGTACAGGAGAGATTTAGAATTGTTTCTAAAACTAATGCTGAATTTGAATATAGCAACTGGGCCTGCAATAGTAAGAAAGACAATCATATGCTGTACAAGCTGAGCACTACTGTATTTGCTGATAGCTCTGAATATCTTATGTTCTCACAAGGAAAGACCACCAAGTCCTTATGGGGAGCTTTCTGGGATCTCTGCTGCATTTTAAGAAGAAAATAAGACATCTGCTGTGTTGCAAAGAGCACTAGAAAATAGTAAAAAAGCCATTTATATATATCAATGCTCTTCAGTTACTCATTTATGTTTAAAATAAAAAGGTAATGTCTGCCTAAATGTCTTGGTGCAGTGACAAGCAATATGATCCAGAAATTTTTGCAAGGTTGAAATTACCTTTTCAGCAGAGACACAGCTGCCCTCTTCTCCTTTTATCATGACAGGAACCATTACACTCTGCTAAATTTACCAGAGATATTGCAAAATGGATAAGAATTTGTTCTCAGGTAACTGTGGCAGTTACCTGTACCGCAATATCAGAGATCTAAGCAGAAGCTTATATTTTCTCTCTTATCCTTTCAGAATCCTGGAATTTACATATCTATGAGAATGCAGTTTGGGATGTTTATTGTTCGCACTCTTACAAGCTATAAGAGCCTTTTGTTTCCTTTACAATTCTTCCTTTTTTTTTTTTTTTTTAATTAAAATGGATAGAAAAAAATTCATTCAAAATACCATGTATATGATGGTGTATGTATGCTATTTTACGTTTCAAGTATATTTCAGAGAAGATAATATCCTTGAAAAGGCAAAGGACAAAAATTATATGCATTCATAAAAAATAATAATGATTCTGTAAGGTGATTTGAATAAAAGCTTATGAAGAAGTGTGTCAGCTTTCTTTCAAACCACTTGAGTTTGCTAAATAAAACACAGTCTTTCTCCTCAGAAGCCTTGTCTAGCTGGCTTACCTTTGGCACTGTCTATCCAGAGATCGCAACACACTTGGCAGGGATGCAGAAGAATCACGACTCTTGTTTTAGAGATGGGGACAGTGGAGCACAGAGAAACTACAGAGACAGGTGACACATCATCAATATAGCACCACTTACTTCACAGAACCAGTCACTCCTGAAACCCAAGGTGTTCCAATTGTGCACAATTAAGCAAGTTAAAATTTATATTTGGAGTTATATTTACGTTTTGATTCTGAGTTTTGAGGATCTGTGGATGCACCATGAACTGTCACAGCTCAGAAGTCCTTGGTTTTGGTGGAGCTTAGTCTAAAGATATGCAGTAACAGTCCCATAGATGGTCGTAATTTCTGTAAGTGAAGAGTTGTTTTTACTCATCACTACACACTCAGAGCAGCTCTCACCTCTCTCTGACCCTGGAGGCAACAGATAGAAAGTAAAGTGGCTTTGTCAGGATTACCTGTGGGAACAGTCCCCAGTAGATTTACAGCATCTGACTCTCAGCACTGAACTCTCCAACCACTGGCCTCTGACTACAGATATTCTTGTCCTGCTCTTCATCCAAACCTTTCCTGTATATAATGTATATCATTCTGAAAGTGGAAAACATGAAAATGGAGGATAGCCACAGGAAAGTGGTAAGGATTAAAGCCTGTTGGGATGCTGCAGCTCCTTTATGAGATAGGAAAGAAAGTTACCTGAAATGTTTCCTTACATAGAGGACATCTTCCTCTGTTCAGGAAAATATTTTGAAGTCTAATAAAATAAG
The DNA here is from genome assembly GCF_034315485.1 of Pezoporus occidentalis. Lineage (NCBI taxonomy): Eukaryota > Metazoa > Chordata > Aves > Psittaciformes > Psittacidae > Pezoporus > Pezoporus occidentalis. The sequence continues at coordinate 7,638,740 of NW_026916220.1, forward strand.
CACAGGTATTATTTGATTTTAATGTCTGTGTAGCAGGGCTTTATTAAAAAGGCAATAAGCTTTTGCCAGGTGAATTAACCATCTGAACACTAAAGATCTATTAAACTAAGGCAGGGATTGTAAAATAGCCAAAATGTTCAGAAAAGCCTCCTAACATGAAGTGGTGTTACCACGGCAACAAGAACTCTAAATCTCTCTATATGAAGTTGCCCTCTTTTTGCCTATGTCACTTTGGAAACTAGTAAAAACAGGGTGCAGTCCTCAAAGCTGCTAAGTACTGGTAGCAAACCCAAAGAATTGTCTGAAACAATATATAAACCTTTATGGTTAACAGCTTTACATCCATGCTGAAAAATATAAACCAAGATACTATAGAATTTCTAAAGTAATTCTCCCCCCAGATTAGAGGGACATGATTTTTAACCATGTAGCTCTTAACAAAAGTGCAAGGAATATCCAAATACATTTTTAGACAGTATTCTGTAAACATGCTGGCTGATATCCTTTTGTTGTTGACCATTCTCCCTTCTAGACTAGACTTCTGTGCAATATAGGCACTATTGTCAACAATGTCCCTTGCAAAGGAGATTAAGAAAACCTACCAACAGCTACAAATGCTATGTCATGGTCTTTCTACTTAATTTTGACTAGGACTGGAAGAATAGTCCCAAAAGAGATAACAGAGAAATTCTCCTCCAGGTTAGCTTCTGACTCTTGACACAGAGAGGTCTTTTGTTAACAAAACCAACTTGGTGATCCATGGAGAAAGAAACTAATTTCTCAGCTTAATTAGCAGAGGTAAAGGACTGGACATAAAAAAGACAAGAGGAGTTTTGTTAGTGATTGCTGTGGACCTATAATTTCTCATTAAGTTTGTAGCTTTCTTGCCCTTTTCAACACAAATTAGAAAACTAAAATTAATTCAAATTGAGCTAGAAATGGTACAGTCTGCTGGATTCTATTTCTATCACAGCAGGCGAGGTGATCTAGAGATTCTTCTCCTGCTGTCTAATTATATAATTCATTAATGTAATTTGGGTTTGGGAACTCCTTGCTAAGCCCTCTATGAGAACAACTCTGGTGATGAACAATGAGAATTTCTCCCTCAGGGGAGGGGAGAAGATAGCTATAATTATATTCAAGTTTGGATCATAAAGATCTAGAAAACATTTGAGTGAATATAATGTTAAACTTTTGGTTAGTAGTGCTGGGGGTTGTGGGTTATTTTTTCCTATATTTATGGCCAAAAAAAAAATATAACAGAGAACTCAAATATGTAGTTTCCAAAGCAGAGAGAATTTTGTTTGGAAATTTTAACTTCTGGATGTCTCAGGAAGTGAATACTGTCTGCTGCAGATCTACTCTAAAACATACATTTCTTTATGTTTGATGTGTCTGGGACATCTTACCTGTGCTTTGTGCGTATTTGGTGTTTATGTGCTGCATGGTTTGTTTACTGACTTCTGAATTAGAAAGGCCAAGCCGATGAATGGAAGCTGTAGTCATGCACTGTTCTGCTAAACTGAATATTACTACACTTGCTTGTAATAGGAAATTCATGCTTGGAAAGAAGCAAAATTTTAGGAGTTGTTTGTGTGTTTTGTTTTTTTTTTTTTAATGTGTAAAAATTACAAGTCTTTATTGCTGATTCTTATGGACATGCATTTTTTGTAACATTAGCAGCAAACACATCAAAATAGTCCTACTTCGGAACTATCTCAAACACTGGATTTGCACCTGAAGTGAGTTAGTGAAATCTGCTAAGAGACAGCAGTAATCATGTTCTGTATGGTGTTTACAATGAATATTGCGTTCCACGACTACAACTTTCTGTCTCTAGAATGGTAAACGTACATAAATAAAAAAAAGGAGTCCATTTTATTAAACCTTAGGATATCAAGAAAGCTGTTGTTTATAAGGAATACCATCTTCCTGTGGAAATACCTGTATGCTGCAAACATGGTCTTTTTTAATAGCGCAGTTCCAATAAGACCTTTCTTACTTGAGCCTTTTTTTCTGCAATATCAATGTCAACTCACAATCATGGACTGGTTTAGTCTGAAGGGAACTTCTGGGGTCATACTAGCTAACTTTTCTCCCCTCTTCTACAGCAGGTCCAATTTTGAAGTTACATTTGGTTGCTGAACTCTTTCTTAACTCAATTTTTTAATGTCTCCAACAATGGAGATCCCACAACCTCTGTGGAAAACTCTAGCCTTTGTCTACCCTCTTGGTGAAGAGTTTGCTCCTTGCATCTACTTAATTTCTTGTACTACAACCTTTGGCTGCTGCCCCTTATCCTTCTGCTACTCATCTACAGAGAGAGAGTGTGGCCCATCTTCTCTATAACCCACCAGGCATTAGGTAGTTGAAGATAATATGTAGATCCTTCAACAGCTTCCTTACCAGGCTAAGTAAGCTTTTCAGTCCCTCCTTGTTTGTTGTGTGCTCCCAGCCCTTCTGCCCTGGGGATCCTCTGAAGACTCATTCCAGCACAACAATGTCTTTCTGGTTCCTGGGGGACAAAAACCTGCATGCAGGGCTCCTGATGTGGGCTCACAAGTGCTGTAGTACAAGGTCTGAAGCATAGCTTCTCAGGCATTAGTCTGCTTATGTTTGTCCTCTTTGACAGTTTTCTTAGTTAACTCCACAGTTTCATAATCATCAAAGCAGACATATATGTGGATACATACATGAAGAACATGGTCATGCACTGCTGACATTGCTAACAAGTTCTATAATATCTGAATAGCAGTAAATGGCGGTATAAAAGGTATTTCTAAATATGCTGTCAGCCTCCTTCTGATTGGCATTGACTCATGGACAGGGCAGCCATTCTATACGGTGTTCACAAATTACCTGTTTGAGAGGTTTCAGGAACCTGTGGGTGCTCTTTTGTTCTATTGCCTCTCTTTAGATGACCTGGAGTGAAGGGTGAAGAAGACAGCAAGTCCATAGTCTTGTCTTTTGAAGACCAAAGTGTGTGTTATGGGATGGTAGGAAATATTTTTCCTGGATTCCACTTGAGCCTGTAAGGATGTGTCTTGTCCTACATGTGGGTAGCAAAATCTATAATTTCATTCCTTCTATTTAAAAAGATTGCATAATGAAACAGGGTTTGAAGATAGGGTGATTGGCAATTTAGGATTAAATTGGCATTCTCTGAGGTTGTTAAATACATCCTATGGCCTCTAAAGAGCTGAAGAGTTAGCTTGCTGGCTCTTGTTACCTCTTGCTGTTTTATATATGCTGGTTTTCTTTCTTCTACCATGTTTTTACTTGGTGAGAATAGTGTCTCAGAACTCTTGCTGCAACCAAAATATTGCAGTATAGACCAGTATAGAAATTTCTTCGTTGGAGGGGTAGGAGGGGAGAGAGAGGGGGAGAAGGGAAAGATGAAAATTATCATCTCTCTGACAGGAGGAAATGCTCTGCCTTGCAGGGATTTTACGTTCAGTAAAAGTTAACTTTCAGAAGGTTCCCAAAGTAGTCACTGTAGCTGGAAACAAGAAAGGGGTTTCTGGAGTTGTTGTGTAATCTTCTGTCAGAACATACCTTTTTAACCAGAGAAAATGTTATCTTGTTCATATTTTTTGCCTCACCCTCCCTCTCCCCCCTTCCTTATACTATCTGTAACAGTAATATTATGATATTATGTTAGATACAAATTTGGAATTATTTACTAGGCAGTGACCCAAGTTTTACATTTACAGACATTTATTTCTCTCTTCAAGTGTACTGTGGCTAATATTTTGCTAATACACTAAGTGTAGCAGCACCCACTCTAAAAAGCTTGCGGAGAGCTGGCAAGAGGAGGGACCTTTTCGTCCAACAGAGGGCACTGTTTATTTGATAACCGTTTACCACGCTGTAGAACGTTATACAATGCACGGTTTGCTTTTCCTTACGCAAAGAACAGAAAAGAACACTACAGGCCAGTCCTCTTCCCTTTATTTCTCACTCTTTTTCATTACTGTAGCTTGAAGCATAAATGCCTTTTTAGTGAAGATTGAAACCAGGAAATATGCATTTTTCATTACCACAGAATTGGAGACAACGTGAGAGGAACACCTTCTTATGGTAAAAAATACAATTTGCTCTTGGAAATGTATAGAAATATTTTAAAATAATCTATTTTACAGCCCTATTTCTTTCCCCTCACATGTACGTACTCTCACCCTTTCCATCACCAGGTAATTTATTAAATGTGACTGTGTTCGATTAAAATACATCAGATGATAGCAGCTCAGGTTGTCAACTTTTATAGTTAGTTTATGTGGTCAGGGTTTAGGTAAGATAACCTTAAACAACTGGGTCACCTTACAACAAATGAGACACTCAAGTTAGTCGCAGGTGAGGAATTAAGGATTTGGACAACTACTTGAATTCAGCAATCCTCTTTTCCCTGATCCATTCCTTCTCCTTCTATCCACATCCCTCCCATTCCCCTTCTCTCCACGTCTCTCCCATTCCCCACACCCACCCCCCGCCCAAAAAAAAACCTGCAATGAAGGAAAGAAAACAATCAAGTACAATATTTGCATGGTGCATACACTGTTTCTCAGAGGTTATATCTGATCTGCATATAAGGTCTAATGTTATCATGCTTTCTGAAAGCCTTTAATCCAGTGAAATTGCCTGAAAACACAAGAAAACTCCATTTATAGCTTGCAACAGCAATAATGACATTTATGCATGATAATTTTGGGGGGGATCAATTGCCAGCTGTTAGAACTTCACTGTGTCTTAAGATATCTGTTTTTCTCAGCTGGCCATTAAATACAGGCTATTCCCTGAAATTTACTTACCGCTGCTTAAATGAAAGAGTTAATCAAAAAAATGGAAAAGATTAGGGCCATGCAGAGTCTTGAAGGTAGAAATTGTTTTGAAATTTTGTAATGTTTGAAGTAAAACAGGGTTTAATATTCAGTGTCTTTGAGGGGTTTTAAATTACAGAGTAATTATGAATTTTTATTATTGTTATTATTATTATTACATATTTTACAGCCAAGTGACATAAAATATATTATACATAAAGGTGATAAATGAATTCTTTCTGTTTCTATGTTTTCCATTATATTCAGTATGAATTTGGAAAACCTTAATCCTGGAAAAAGAAAAAAATAAGATTAGAAATTCTCAATTTTAAAATAATATGTCTTAGTTTTTGGCAGCATGTCTTGTAAAAGATTATAAATATAACTTTTAATTTTTTGTCATAAAATTAGTCTTAAATTTTTTTGGCAGAAAATGAGTCTTTGTCATTAATCTCTTCCACACTGAAAACATTTTAAGGGATTACAGGGTGGAAAGGAGGAAACAAGGAATTTGGCAGATGCATGAAAAATCCAAAACCAGGGTCTTTTTTCAAAAACAACTTTAACAGACATACAGGCTAAGAGTCTGTTTTAGTTGGAATTCCTTCTCAAAAATCAGAAAATACATTAAAAATAATATTACAAAACCAGTGGAAAAACATATTTGTCACTGAAAGCCCATATTTGTCAGAAAAAGACATTAATTTGATTACAGCAGTTTCTGGGCATTTAAATTATTTTCAGCTAAGGATAATATCCTTGCAGTTTTGTAGGCTTTAACTCCTGATTTTCATGCTCTGAAATGTCATTCTTCAGCCAGAAATGAGGAGTTTGAATGGTCCGATGAAATGCCTCTAGTGATAATATGCCCTCTCTGGAGGCTGATTTTCCACACAGATCACTTCTGTGATCTGATTTGCAAACAATTTACCAGAAATTGTTGAGTTGCGAGGGACTGCAAATGTACAGCCAGAAGAAAACTTCTTAATCAAACTTGTCCAAAAATCCAAGACATTACCAAACACTTATTACCCTAAGTGTCTTTGCTACCTAACAGAGAATGTCTTCAAAGACAGTTTCTGGGCTAGCCTAGTATTTAGGGAGTCCCATTCCCAGGGGACACTCCAGTGACTTTTTATATTAAGCACCATTCAGTCTCATAGGTCCTCTGGAGGGAAAAAGTCCCCACCCCAAACAGCAACTCCTGTAATCTGAGTTTGTTTTTCTGACAGAAGAGAAGGTGTTAATATTTGCAGTTATGTCATTTTGTAACTTGTCTTGATGTAGAGTAACTTAGAAAGAGACTGCTAATGAGTAAGTTTTAAACTTTCTATGACAAATGCTTCCTGAAAGTGAAAGTGTTCCCTGTGGCAAAAAGTTAGTCATCTAGCTAAATCTTGGCCTACTTGCTTTCCTTTCTTAAAATGAACTCTTGAAATGAGAAAGTCATAAATATCCTCTGCATCACTCAAGTACAAGTCATCCTCACAGGGCTTTGCAGTCACAAACCCCATTACATGATTTTAGGCAGTATTCCTCCCATCCCAGCAGCAAATATGACATGAAGCAAAACCTCCTTCTCATCTTTCCTTTTTCTTTTTTTTTAAAGGTGTTTTAAAATGAAATATTCGAATATTTGTTTTAAAATTAGATATTAGACAACGTGATCCCCCAAATGTTAGTTGTTTTGAATAAGGCATCTATACTTGCCTGCTTGAAGTGACAAAACCAAATCCCTCATACTTCACATTAGTGGAATTACTTGATAGCTATGACTGATTATAGTGGATATTTTAGGACTATTGTCCTTTTTCTCACATCTTGTGGTAATAAAAGACGAAATAGATTACCTTCTTAATTTCTCAGAAGTTGAAAAGTCACCTGGATTTTTTCAACGCTGTCCTGCACAACATCGTTGTCTCTAAATTGGAGAGACATCAATTTGATGGATGGGCCACTTGGTGGATAAAGAACTGGCTGGATGGCTGCACACAAAGAGTTGTGGTCAATGGCTCAATGTCCGGCTGAGACCAGTAACAAGTGGTGTCCCTCAGGGATCGATGTTGGGACCGGTCTTGTTCAACATCTTTGTTGGTGACATGGACAGTGGGATTGAGTGCACCCTCAGCAAGTTTGCTGATGACACCAAGCTGTGTGGTTTGGTTGATAAGCTGGAGGGAAGGAATGCCATCCAGAGGGACCTTGACAGGCTTACTTTCACCCTGGGAACAGTGATGATAACACCGGTGTTATCGGGGGGGGGTGGGGGGGGGGTGGGGTGGGGATGAAGGGGGGGGGGGGAAGTGAGCGTGAGAGCTGTATGGTTCTGATTTACAGCCTGTGCTTAAACAGTGACAAAAAAGAATGTGATCCCGCTCCTCTACTCTGCTCTCATGAGACCCTACTTGTAGCACTGTGTGCAGTTCTGGTGTCTCCAGCATAAGAGAGATATGGAAGGGTTGGAGCAAGTCCAGAGGAGGGCCACGAGGATGATCAGGGGACTGGAGCACTTACCTTATGAAGACAGGCTGAGAAAGTTGGGGCTGTTCAGCCTGGAGAAGAGAAGGCTGCGTGGAGACCTCATAGCAGCCTTCCAGTATCTGGAGGGGGCCTATAGGGATGCTGGGGAGGGACTCTTCATTAGGGACTGTAGTAGTAGGACAAGGGATAACGAGTTAAAACTTAAACAGGGGAAGTTTAGATTAGATATAAGGAAATTCTTTCCTGTTAGGGTGGTGAGGCACTGGAATGGGTTGCCCAAGGAAGCTGTGAATGTTCCATCCATGGCAGTGTTCAAGGCCGGGTTGGACGAGGCCTTGGATGACATCATTTAGTGTGAGGCATCCATGCCCATGGCAGGGGGGTTGGAAATGGATGATCTTAAGGTCCTTTCCAACCCTAAGCTTTCTGTGATTTCATGATTCTATGACACATTTGACACAAACCTCTTATAGTAAATAATCTCTACAATTTTATGTTTAGAATTTAACTGATATATATGTTGCTAAATTCAGAAGTGCTATTGGGAAAGAGAACATCAAAAACCTATTTGAAAACTGAGAAGACAAAAGATGAAACTATCCTGGTCAAATATCAGCAAAGAAGCTGGATTTTCTATAATATACCCAGCCCACTGCTTAAAAGTACTTGTCGCTATTACATGAAGCAAAAATAGTGTTTGAATAAAAAATATGGTGAAAGAGCCAGTTGTGAAAAAGAGTCCAGTATAAAAAACTGTTGCAATAGAACAAATTCATGATGGTGATGACATTTTAGTGGTAGCTAATCATCAGTGCTATAAATGATACAAGAAACAAAGGAAACTTCATCCAGATTTCCAGCATTTCCACCCACATAATACTACCAATAAACTTTACTATCAAGCTCAACTGCCTCAATAAAATAGCCAATAAAAATCTTTTAGAAAGTATTATCCATGCAAAAATTTTCTAAATATTTCACCATTGAAAACTTTCTATCTCTAAAAGTCATTCTATAACAGCATGAGGAAAAAAAATCCCCACAACCAATGCCAAAAACGTTTCAGCTGAATTTTTGAGAAAGGTTTCTTTATTTGAAGAATAGAAATAGGTGAAATTGGTTTAGACAGAATTAATAATGGCCTCAAAAACATTTGTCCATTCTGAGTAGAGAAAGAAAAAACACTGTCTAAATAGTTGCAGTAGGAAGGGTGTTTGTTTCCAGGGAGATTTATCCTGCCTTCTAAAGACCTAGCTTGTAAAAGATGGGAAATAAAGGTTTAATTTATAATGTTTAAAACAAACTGTCGCAGCAAAATGGCTCTCTCTGCACTGGGGGTACAGATCTAATGCATGTCTTCTATCAGAGACAGCGGTTTTCCCTGTTTCTGGGGCTTGAAGGTTTTAATGATCTATTTAGGTCTGCTTAAACTTAAGTAGAGTATTTAAATACTCATATGATGCTTTGAGGTTCTTCTTTGCAAAGCCAGAGGAGATGCTGTAGTGCACAGTAATTACCATTTCATAATCCTGAAACCTTTTTTTAGAGTATTAGCCCTCATTTCAATGACTAGTGAACATCAGTAAGTTGGTCTGTGCTAGAACAAACTCAAAACAGTTAAGAGATGGGATTTAGAGTGCGGTACAAATAGTGGATTTTTGATCTTCTGGTAACCCAGCTGAAAACATAAGCCCATTGAATGTATGTCTTGAGTCAGAATTAAGCAAAAGGTTGGCCTTGTCTTTTTCTTTGGTCGAAGAAAAATAAAAATTTAACCAAAAATTCATGTAAAATCAACTGGGAACTTTTGATTTAACCCAAAACTAAGCAATCTGGGTTACTAGGAAGAATTAATTTAAATTAGTTCAAACAGAATTAGAAGTCACACCAAAAAAGTAGAAATGCGATAAAGTACAATTGAACCTGAAAGTTTAGTTTTGTTTAATTTTCTTTTGTGTTTTTTTTTTTAAGTACAACAATGTACACTTTAATATTTGTGCTGCTTGGGCCTCCCCTTCCTCTCTCTCCTCACCAGAATCCTGCATTCCCTTTCTTTGGCCTAAACTGCTTGCTAAAGTCAATTTCAGTGTTGAAATTATTTTACTCACTCCTCTAACACACTTTTAAAATCTAAAACTCCTACACTTTTGACCCCACAACGTTACCGAGTAGTAACTGTTGGTAGCGCTACAGAGAGGACAAACTCTAACAGAACAAGTTGAACTCTGTCTAATCCAGAGTGATGATGATTCTAAAGCATTTGTTCTCCTTATTGGCTGCCAAGAGAAAGGTTTTTCCCTGCTTCAGATGTGGGTCCTCTCCAACTCCATTTTCACCCTAATTCCTGATTTTTCAGATCTGTACCATGGTCACAAAGAATTGCCGAATGACTGAATTGCTAGTTCTCTGTCATCTTCAGTCAGTGAGCTTTTGTTTTGGAAATAATTATTCTGGCACATTGCAAGTGCCTTGCTGGGCTCAATATGCTTTTTCCCAGGATCTTGTATAATATGTCTCTGAGGTCTCTGAATTTTTGATGCAACTGCAGGGGAAAGACAGCAAGCCCTGAAATTTCAGATCACTGCACCTTCCGTTCCATAATCCTGTTGGCCTCCTCCCTCTGCTGTGCTGCTACTCTATCCTCCATGTTTACAAACAATTGCCTAAAGAAGATGGGGGGGGGGGGGCTTTTTGTGTGTGTTTTTGTTTATTTGTTTTCCCACCAGCTTCTTCTTTATAACTTTCTCTGGTTTGCATTTTTAAATCAAGGAAGGAGGTTAGAGTTCATAGTCACCGCAATCGAACAATCTCAGTTAACTATAGTCTCATCTTACTACAGTGCCCTTAGTTTGCTACAGCTGGTATTTTTTTCTTATATATTTGAGTGTATCTTGACCACCAGCAGAAATAACCAGAAGATCATTGTGAAACCCTGGAAACTTGCTAGCGATATATGTTCCCAATTCACTTCTGTCAGCCTGAATTGTAAGTATGGGAAAGACCAGTGCACTGTGGTGGCTTGCTCTAAGGAAAGACTCTAGCTCTGCTGGCTCATCTTGTTACAAGTAATCTGAGCATAGTAAAATTACCAGTGTAAGAAAAAAAAATATAAGAATTTCTAGCTCTAGAGACTTTATAAGGAGCCAGATCAATTGCTTTATTCCTTGTCAGACTAATTTCATACTCTGAACTGCTCATGTAGTCCCCATCCAAGTAAAAATATTTTAGTCCTGAACCAGTAAACTACCCATGTATACCTAACTCCCTCTGTTCAGGCACTGATATAGCGTAAATAGGAGAATTTTTACTCAAAACACTTCCAAATATTGCATTGATATCTCTTCTCTGGAGAACTGAACTTCAAGTTTTTCATGAAGTTCTTTTTCTGGAGTTAAGGTTGAATGTGAATGACGTGGGTATAGAAGAACCAATACTACAAGTGAAATATGAGGGATAAATGACACAGCTTCTTTTATCTGAGATTTTAAAGGTGAGAAACTGAAAACTAAGAACAATTAAGAAATTAGTAAGGAATGAAAGAAGTAACTCTAACCAGGGCATTAGTGGAAGACTGAAAATATGAGCTAAGTTTAGCCTTTTAAAACCCTTCAATGCAATATTTCTAGATGTAAATGTTTTAGGTCTTCAGAATGGAGGTGTAAGCAAGGTTTGTGTTAATTCTTGGTGTTTTGATATGTAAAACATGCTTTTCTCTTTGTATTTCATTGCATTTTGTAGAATTTAATGAATTAAAACATTCAGTTTTTGAAAGTAATTTGTCTTATATTTGATTAATAAAAGGTGTCACACCCAGTGCTGCTGAACTCACATTCTTTAAGAGTAATGCACATAAATCCTCTGAACGTTTTGAATAGTATCAAAAGCAGTGATGTACAATCCACTGTGGATGACAGATTAAATGATGTGTCATATAGAAACATCCATTTATAATTAGGATCACCTGGAGCAAAAATTCCTGTACTCTGGCTACAACTGTTGAAAATATTTCTGTGCATTTTGATGATATTTTATGATATATGACTTTTATTAATGGGGTTCTATTTGAAGCTGGATACTATGGCTGTTTGCTAATGTTTATTGCGGATTTTATGGAGCTATGTCTGCAGCAATTAAAATCTAGACTGGGTCACTGCCTTGTCAACTTCATGGGTGAGCCATCTACCTTCTTCCATGTACATACAAAAAAATCAAACCCTTTCTTTCAAGGATGTTACAAGAAGCAAATGACAGGAGCAGATGATGAGTTTGTATATAACATACTTCTGTCTAAAAAGGTAGGTATTCCTCCCTCAAGACAATAGCATCATCTTCCTTTCGCAACTAGGTAAACTGAACTTCACCAAAGACAGAGGTGGAAAGAGAATGGAGATCTTCAGAGTACCAGTCTCCTACACCACATTACCTTTGAAATGCTCCAAGACTCTCCTTACATCATGGGTACCGACTGATTCCTTTCACATGCACAGCACAGATCTTAGAATCACTGAGGGATCCTAACAAAGGGGTAGGGAAAATCAGGTTCTATTTCCCGGCTGCACTTTCAATGAAAGCTGACTGCTGACAGAGAGGTGTGTTAATTATCCTGTACAATTCATAGCACAGCAAACATTATTTTCTTTGCTTCTGGAAACTGCCAGGCTTGCTGAAAATGGCTATTTCTAAATAAGTAACTGAGAGTCCCTTAGACATCTCCTTATGAAGTACCTGTTTTGCAGTCGTACTCCCTGCTAGTGCGTGGCCCCGTGCCCAGTATCATTGGGTAACGCAGGACCTCAGGAGGTCTCCAGTCTGACTCCCTACCCAGGGCAGGATCAGCCACAAGATCAGATCAGCTTGCTCAAAGCTTTATCCTGTGAGAGCCGGAGTCCATCCAGGGAATCTACTGTCCCCACTGACAGCAGCTCCTGTCCCCGCTGCCTTCCTGGGGAAAAAGCTCCCCCTTATCTCCTGTCTCTCTGCTCAACCTTCTTCCCAGAGCTGTCTACACTGGCCTTGCTGCCTGAGACAAGACTGCACACTGCTCCTGCCCCAGCTGCATGGATGTTCTTTGGCCCCTTCCTTCCTCTGGTCCTGACCCGTCTGAATGGGACATCAGGAATAAATGGAATATTATCATCTTGTTAGCAGTGACAGAGCTCTTTAGAACCTGTTCGTGGTTTCTAGAAGCAAAAGCTGAACTCATGCTATCTTTCTATTTATCTACGTGTTTAAATAGAAAAATGTATGAACAAGAAGTACTCCTTTTCCCCCACAGTTTCCCTTCTAATTTACCTCTCCTCTCCAAAGTATTACTGAACCTACCCTGCTGTCACAGGCTTCTGTGCAAAATCCTCTCAGCACTCCTGTTTTCTCTAGTATTTGATTTCACCTCCTGACTATTGCTTTTTGCTAGCTCTTTGGTGACAATAGCTTGTTTTCATAATGCAATGATTAAAAACAGCTTCCTGAGTCTGCAGTACAATTTATTTTCTCATCTCTAAATTTCTCTTTCTTGATTCATGGTGTTTGAGAGCTACACAATTGTATTTAGAATGCCACCTCTGAATGCCTGAAGTTCTTTTCTAGTCAGAGAGCTGAAACATTTTCTTTGTGTTTGAGACATTGCCTTGTATATCCTGTATTTGAATGTTAATTGAAAATCAGATGCTGTAGAATGGTACAAAATGTTGAAAAGAGAAAGGCACACCTAATTAAGCCCATAATTCTTTTTCCATTCTAGGGAATTTATCATATACCTCCATTAAAGCCTTTGAATTCTTAGTGGAAGAATTTGTTGAGTCACAGCATAAGATCTGTAGCAGAGTAAGAAAAAAGGGTTTAATACTTTAATCTTGTAAAGAGTCCCCAGAAAGAAAAAAAAAACCCACATGTAAAAATATGTATTTTCTGGGTGATGCAGAACACCCTGTGAAAGACTCTGTTAACTACTGGTTAAGGTCTCTCTATTCAGAGTAATGCAATTTGTAAGCTTCTTTGGCAGGACTCTGACTCTCAGGACCTGTACTGCAATACTGGAATAGATTTCAAGCTGCAATACTATACCACTGTTCTCAGAAATAACAGGGTGGAACAATTAAACACTACTCATGCATTAGTTTAATTTAAAAGAAAATGATCTGAATGAAGTTCATACAAAATAAAATGACACATTTTTCCTATTTTTTTTCCCACCATTGTGGTATTCTGCCAGCTTTATGTGACTTCCTGTGAGATATCTAGAGAAAAATAGAACGGGATGTTGAGTGTTCTAGGGTTTCTTGTGTTTCAGACGAATACAGGGTTGTTTTGGTTATTTGGAAAAATGGGGAGATTCAACATAGAAGGCAGTTTTGTGAGTCTCTGGATGTGTCTTTTGAACTCTTCATTTGAATGGTCCCTAAAAGTAAGGAATCTGCTTCTCAAGACAAATCTTGATATTATTCCTTCTTTCAGGGGGAATCTGAACAGAGCAAATAATAAATATGACATTTATTCTACTTGCGGGGGGGGGGGGGGGGGGAGTTAAATTCCTATGTCATGGACATGTTCGAAGCACAATTAGCTGACATTTCTGGGCTATTTAGCGTAGCCAGATTATTGTTGTATTTATTGCTGGTTTGGAAGGAATGCCTGTGGCAGCACCACAGAAAGAAAACAGTAGGATTTGAACAGTGGTGGTGTTCTTGGCTTTTGATAATTACATGAAACCCTGAGCATCATGCCACTGGGAGTGTAAGAGTAAGGGCTCTACTTATAAGCAATAATATAATAATAAGCAAGAGAAAAAGCCTGCAAAACACAAAGATCCATCACATTCAAGAATGCTTGAGAAGTTAACCTTATTTTATCTTTCCAACTGTTCCTCAAATGCAGTATCTAGAGCTGATGTCAGTCTGGGTTTAGCAAATACTCTGTACCAGAGTAGCTATTCTTTGGTATGTAATTAACTGTACCTTTAATCAGTATACCTATTTATCGTAGACCAAGGCTTCAGTCCTGAGGACCTCTATGTTCTGAGGGATTTAAACAGCTTTAAAAATTTTTGATCCCTATCGTGTAGCCCTTTTTTTCTTTCTTTTTCTTTGGTCTTTATATCCTGTGAAAATGACTTTATCTTCCATTGACTGTTTTCCTCCCCCAGCTCTTACATTATATTCTCTTTCTGTTTTAATTCTCTTTCTTCCATTTTATGGTGCTTTTGTTGTTCTTAGGGGAGGGAGATGGGGTGAGCCAGTTTTAAAGCTTTCTAACAGCTTTCTTTGACCTTTTCTGCTCTTGCTGGATAATATTTGGCTGTGAATATTTTTGATGCTGTTAATGTTTCCTTCTGTGTTTCCTTATCTTCATAACACTGGTTTTGGAATTATTTTCAGCTTTCTTCTGGTAACTATCTTAAGATATATTTACACAGAGTTGAGGACAAATTCAATTCTTGCAATGTCTGAGCCATTATTTTGCTGTATTATTCGTAAACGTTGTGCTACTTATGCAACTCTGTAAAGGAAAATACGTATTGTAGGTGTATTAGTTCAGATGGGCATTCAAGTGGTGTAATAAATTCTCTCCATCTCTGCCTTGCTTTGTAACAATCCAGGCATATCATTCACTCCAGCTGCAAAAGATTAGGACTAGGTTCAATAGCTTTTGGTGTGGACTTTGAAAATTAAGCAGTCCCTAGGGATAATTTCCTGGTGGAACAGATGCTCATACTCCATAGCACCAAGTACTGAATTTTGGGATGTTGGGAAATAAAGTGAATCAGTGACAATAATACCTGGTTTTAAAGGTGATTCAGCTTAGAAAGAGCCAGAACACAGATGTGAGAAGCAGTTGAGAGTAAGATACCTTTTATGACCCACTTGCATGAGTGTCTTTACTATCCATAATCTCAAAACTTGGAAGTCTTCTTGCAGTGCTGAATTACAGATTACGAGCACAGCTTCTTGGCAAGCAGTCAGCTGAGCCATTGTTGCACCATTATATTAAATATTTTAAACCATAGTTTTAGTAATAAAATGTCCCATTTGATTATTTGTCTCACATGATTCAATGTCACTTTATACTGATAGATAATCGGTATGTAGCACTCAGATTGTTATTAATTATAGCATGTTATACTACTTCCTAATGGATGCTTCTAGCGTCATCTCTTAAACTTGGAAAGGAAGTCATATCTACCATCTATTTTCACAGTGTAAACCTGGTAACTTTTCATCCTAGTAAAAAGAAAATTTAGCATTAAATGACACCTAACTAATTCTGAACATAGGTATTCAATTAGCCCCCATAGTCTCAGGAGACACTGGTTTGGCTGGAGATGAAAATGACCATGGAAGAGTTTGCAGACTGATCTTCTGCAAGGAAGGTTAGTAAATTTGGGTGCTGGACTACTGAGCTTGCATTGCCTGTCTGGGTACTGTTCTGGACAGCTAGGCACGGTGAAGTATGCTACTTCATTAACAAAATTTAAATTACCCATCAATGCAAAAGCAGGAGCATTGCATTTAGCTGTCTGCAAGGGCATTACATTGAGACGTCTGCAGAGCGGAAAGTCATAAACAACATGTTTCAAAACCTTAATTGGAACAATACAATATTTACTGAGATCATTAATTCCTTATCTGGTTTGTGCATACCTCCTAACCAGCTTCTTTTGTTTACTTCATATTTGTCAGTTTTAATCTCTGTTGCTCTGTTGCAGTCTGTACATGCAGATTAAAAATGCTCTGTTTATTGAATTCCAGGAAAAGCCCTTATTTTTAGTTGTGAAATGAAAAACAAAGCAGCCATACAATTTTTAAAATTTAGAGTTTGTTTTTTTGACAGAAACCTGATGAATACAAACTTCAGCCCACAGCTGTCAAGGCAGCTGTATTCTTCATTTGAGCTCTGCAAAAGATTTTCTTCTTTCCTAGTGCTCTTTAGCTTAAAAATAGGAAAGTTATGGGTCTACTGAGTCATGGTTTACTCAGTACGTACTGCATTATTACAGATGTGACATTTCCAAAATAGCTATCTTTTAATGGGACCATGGGCTTCTCAGGCACATCAGTGTCAGAAAGCTTGATCGTGCCAGTTCTAGTAATGTTTTTTGTGTTGCCAACGCATGTCTGCTACAAACTGCAAACTTAACAGCTCTATAGTAGCAGTGGCTTAGAGAGTCTGAACATCAGCTAATCACAGAGCTCCTTTATGAACTTCAGTAAATTGCTGCCTAACAAAGGAATTAAACTCCAGTTTCTTGTATGATGGCATTTGTGTTTATTAGAACTATTAGAACTATTAGAACTCCACTTTTGGAGATGAGAACATCTGAATGACATCAAAATGAGCCAAACACCAAATTTCTAGGCTGATTTTGCAGCTTTCTATGTTGTATATTTGGACTGTAAGTGGCTTTTGAGTCACGTGAAATGTTGGTTGGACCTTGGGGTATTTAGGCAAAAGAGAAAGATGCATCTTAGCATCCATTTAGCATCTATGTAAAATAAAACAAAGTTTCAGAGTAAAATTCTAGCTTTGCTAAATGTTTATAGTGCTCACCAGAAAGAGCTTTATACACTTAAATTTTGTTTGTTTTTTTTTGTATGAATATGTTTGTGGTAATGGACTAAAGATTGCAAAGCATTATAACTCATATAATTCCTAAAAATGACAAACAAAAGGATGTTGCTTCTTTGTTTGGGTATGACTGATCTGGTAATTTGTACACAGATTTAACATTAAACTCATCTCTTTGAAGTAACTTTTGAGTTAATGTCTTTCAGTACCAACCACGCTAATTCCTTTATTAACTGTTAGGAAATAAACAAAATTAAATGAAATGTCATATAAGCTGCTAGTTTATGTTCTGGTTCTTTGTTATGCCTAGTGAGATTATAGCTAAGGACAAGAAATATACTCTAGCCAAATGAAGTAGCTTCTCTTCTGCCTTGCCTGAGTCAGGGCTCTGGTGCCAGCCTCACATTATTTTACCAGTGCTGAGGTCAAAGGTCAGCTGTTCAGAGAGGTCTCAGGATAGAATCACAGAATGGTTTACATTGAAAGGCACCTTAAAATCATTCATTTCCAACCCCCCTGCCATGGACATGGATGCCTCACACTAGACCAGGTTCCTCAAGACCACATCTGCCATGGATGGAACGTTTACTTCTTTAGGCAACCTGTTCCAGTGCCTCACCACTCTTTCAGTGAAGAACTTCTTGCTTATATCTAACCTGAACTTCCCCTGTTTAAAAGCTAACCCATCACCCCTTGTCCTGTCACTGCAGTCCCTAATGAAGAGTCCCTCTCCAGCATCCTTATAGGCCCCCTTCAGATACTGGAAGGCTGCTATGAGGTCTCCACGCAGCCTTCTCTTCTCCAGGCTGAACAGCCCCAACTTTCTCAGCCTGTCTTCGTACGGGAGGTGCTCCTGTCCCCTGATCATCCCCATGGCTCTCCTATACACTTGCTCCATGTCTTTCTTATGCTGGGGACACCAGATCTGTATGCAGTACTCCAAGTAGGGTCTCATGAGAGCAGAGTAGAGGGGCAGAATCAAAGGATGTCAGCAATTAAATGTCTAAACTCCCACTGAAGATGGGAGTTTGTGGAACAAAGTGAATTGGAGCTCAGTACTGAAATACTTATAAGGCAAGAACTGTAAATTTCAAGTCTCTTTGAGCTCAGAACCAGTAACTTCCAGAACTAACTTCCAGACAACATTCTATTACAAGAACAAGATGCCAGTTAGCATTTTAATTTATTTTCACTTACCATAATATTTGAGAAATTACTGTTACCCTTTGTTTTTTAGTGGTTAACATAATGTGATACTGAAATGTATGAGTGATGATTTTGGCATGATAGCTCATATCATGTCCGGGTCATGTCATGGTCATTGTAATGGTAATATCAGTGTTGCAGTGTTTTGGAAAAGAGAGACACAAATCTAATTCAAAGAGTAGCAAAGAATATATACAATTTTATGAGTAAATTATTAAGGTATATAATAATAAATGGAAATTTCATTTTGATATGTGTGTTAAAATATTGAGAATTAATACAAGGCCAAGTAATGTGTCTTATGTTGGGAAAGAAAACAAGGGGGGAAAACATTCAATAAAATGATAGATTAACTTCATAAGGTAACCGTGGATATCTCTAGTGGCACTTAAATGCATTTGTATTATTTTTTAATAATGTTAATACAGAAGACAGGCACTTTTCCAGTTTGAGTCCATACCACAACTATTGATGAAATGTAACTCTGAAATCACTTGCATGTTCTGATATGAAATACTGATCAGAAAGTAAAGTGTTTGGATGGTGGCTGTTAAAGCAATCACTTCTACTCTGTACAATGCAATGCTTTATTAAAAACTCATTTACTGATTTAAGGGCTGATGTTTCCCTTAATGTACAGCTGTTGTTGTAATTATAGTGATTACATCTTGCATGACTGGATATGTATTCAGACATTTACATTTAAAGTGGATTACCAGTTTAATAGTAAAATAAGTGTGTTTTTTGAAGAAAAAAAAAAAGACCTACCAAAAGACCCAAACAAATAAACTGTGCTACTGATATATCATCTCTTTTCTCTCTCCCTTTTCATTCTGTCAGCACTTTTCTCCATTCTATGGAGCACACCAAAAGTAATTTTTTACATACCCTTCAAATCTGTCTTGTTACCTTTAGTCTAATGTATAGCAATATGAAAAATTCTTGGTAAGTCATTTATAAACCTTTAGTTTTCTGGCGCTTAACCTGCTGACAGGCTTGAGTATTTTTTTCAAGCATTGCTCATTAAATCAAGTGTTAATATATATTAAAAAAAAAAAAAGACATTTCTTACTTTGATGTTTCTGTACACCTGGTATTGAAGCTATTCTGTGTCAAATTCTACCATCACTGCAAATCCAAAGCATCCCTCTCAAGTTCAGGACAAGCTGCACTTTTATCCTCTGCTTGATCTCTGTTCTTGTCCTGGCTGTATCCTTTTCATGCTTTTGGGGTAGTGGTATGCAGTTTGCCCAGACTTATTTTAATGCTCTGTATAAGTCCTGAGAAGACAAAAACCCCAAAACAGCACTACTTCATTTTATACAAAATTTCTAGATAATCTTTCCAATATCTCCAAGCTTTTTGAGTGCTGCTAGGGAAGGTATTTACCATCAAAAATGAGTTGTCATGAGCAAGCAGTTTAGGGCCACTCAAGGAATTGCCATAAAAGGTATTAGCAAAAGTAGTCATAATATGAATTTATAGAAGTGTGACTTAACAGTTTGATGGCAGGGCTCACTCTATTACTTGCCACATGCATAAAACATACAAAAAGAAAATCAAGGTCGAACCAACCTAAAATTATTTATAAAGAGACCAAAGACACAAAATGTAAGGGAGAACCTCCCACTGAGTCACAAAGTTCAGAGTAGACCCCCTTGCTCTCTAAACTCCTCATGGAGTTAAAGTGTGGCTAGGTCCAATCTCAGTCCCAGACATGGATAACGGTTTTTAATCTAACGGAAGAAATACAAAGAGTAAGGAAATCCTCCTGTTGAGTCATGAGATTCAGAGTTAAGTCCCATTGCTTTTTAAACTCCTCATGGAGCTAGGTGCAGCAAGGTCCAGTCTTAGTCCCACACTCAGTCAATGGATCTATCTAAAGTGCATGTGTATAATCAGTTAGGTTTGCCTAAAGAATCACTGTGCAAGATATCAGCAAAAAGTGATCTTAACCTGATGTTGTAAAAGTATCAATTCACACATGGGAATTTTACACGGCTTTTGATCTAGCAGAAGTCTGCAGTTTTAAGGTGGATCACAAGATCTAGTAGTAGTCTATTACTGAGTAATTTAATATTTGCAAAATGAGTCAATAGAATATACTACAGTCACAACAGTGAGTTACATATTGCGTATTACATATCCAGGATGACAACATTCATACTATGCTTGTTATAGGGTATCTAAATCAATTCACAGAGACATTACACGGACAAAAATATTTGTATTTGCTAAGACATTATTCACCATATTTGAGAAGTCACGGTATCTAGTGAAGTTCCTGCTGACTGGAAAAGAGGAAAAAGAACCCCTATTTTTAAAAAGAAAGAAGCAGGGAACTACAGACTGTCAGTGTGACGTCACTGCCCAGCAAGATCATGGAGCAGATCCTCCTGGAAACTGTGCTAAGGCACATGGATAATAAATAATTGGTGACAGCCAGCATGGGTTCACTCAGGGTAAACCATGCCTTACAAATTTGGTGACTTTCCTTGATGTCGTCTGTCTGGGATCGTGCAGGGATTTTGACACTGTGCTGCATGACATCCTTTTCTGTAATTTGGAGAGGCATGGATTTGATGGGTGGACCACTCAGTGGAAAATGGATTGATGGTTGCACTAAAAAGAGTTGTGGTTAAGGACTTAATGTCCAAGTGGAGATCAGTAACGAGTGGTGCTCATCAGGGGCTGGAATGGGGATCAGTACTATTCAACATCTTAGTCAGTTACAAGAACTGTGGGATGGACTGCACACTCAGCAAGTTTGTTGATGGCACCAAGCTGTGTGATGCAGCTGACACACTGGAGGGAAAGGATGCCATCCAGAGGGACCTTGACAGGCTTAAGGTGCTTCACTCCCCAAATCATAACGCAAAGGGCAAGGCCTGAGGGGAATTCCTGATACCCTAGACCAGACCAGAGGAGGTGTGGTGGTAAATGTACCACCATATGAGTAATAGCTTCATCTATTGACCTGTGATATTAAATGAGGTGGGCATTAAAATTTACTGAATCATTAGATGTATTATGAGGCAGTGTGATATATATATGTATACTTATATGTACAGATATATGCTCACAATTTTACTTACAGATACCCACCATGTTCTAATGCACTGACTCCACTGAGGCCTTCCTTATTTTAGGTGTTGCCAAGTGTGTAAAACAAAGTGCACATACTACAGGAATTTAAAAATATACAGAAAAAATAACTTATTAGGAAGTGTATGACATCTTGGGTTTTCATGACAGCTGTGAAAAATGCAGAGGTTTAATTTTTAGGTGAGATGTAAGTGACCAAGAGAAAGAGGTAATTCACACCAAACCTGCATTATTTTGGTAGGCTTAACAAGTGAATATGCTACCACCAACATAGTGCAGAGCCTCATCAAAGGGTTTTAATTTTTTTTTAAATAAAGCAGATGTTCATGAGTAGCAGATTGCATGATGCCCACCCAAAAGTGAAATTAAGAAAGGCAGGCAGTGGTATTCATGGTGTTGATGACCTTGCCAGGCACTGAAGTGAGACTGACAGTCTGTAGTTTCCTGCTTCTTCCTTTTTTCCCTTTTTAAAAACAGCGGTTCTTTATCCTCTTTTCCAGTTAGCAAGAACTTCACTAGATGCCATGACTTCTCAAATATGGTGGGTAGCGTCTTGGCAAATACATTTTTTTGTCTGTGTAATGTCCATGCAAATTAATTTAGATACCCTATAACAAGCATAGTACGAATCATAGAATCATAGAATAATTAGGGTTGGAAAGGACCTTAAGATCATCTAGTTCCAACCCCCCTGCTGTGGGCAGGGACACCTTACGCTAAATCATATCACCCAAGGCCTTGTCCAACCTGGCCTTGAACACTGCCAGGGATGGAGCATTCACAACCTCCCTGAGCAACCCATTCAAGTGCCTCACCACCCTAACACGAAAGAATTTCCTTCTTATATCCGATCTAAACTTCCCCTGTTTAAGTTTTAACCCATTACCCCTTGTCCAATCTCTACAGTCTCTAATGAAGAGTCCTTCTCCAGCATCCCTATAGGCCCCTTCAGATACTAGAAGGCTGCTATGAGGTCTCCACGCAGCCTTCTCTTCCCCAGGCTGAACAGCCCCAACTTCCTCAGCCTGTCTTCATACAGGAGGTGCTCCAGTCCCCTGATCATCCTCGTGGCTCTCCTCTGAACTTGTTCCAACAGTTCCATGTCCTTTTTATGTTGAGGACACCAGAACTGTACACAGTGTTCCAAGTGAGCTCTCATGAGAGCAGAGTAGAGGAGCAGGATCACCTCCTTCAACCTGCTGGTCACGCTTCTTTTGATGCAGCCCAGGGTATGGCTGCCTTTCTGGGCTATGAGCACACACTGAAGCCAGCTCATGTTCATTTTCTCATCAACCAACACCCCCAAGTCCTTCTCCACAGGGCTGCTCTGAATCTCTTCTCTGCCCAACCTGTAGCTGTGCCTGGGATTGCTCCGGCCCAGGTGTAGGACCTTGCACTTGGCATGGTTAAACCTCATGAGGTTGGCATCAGCCCACCTCACAAGTGTGTCGAGGTTCCTCTGGATGGCATTCCTTCCCTCCAGGGTATCAACTGAACCACACAGCTTGGTGTCATCGGCAAACTTGCTGAGGGTGCACTCAATCCCACTGTCCATGTCAGTGATGAAGATGTTAAACAAGATCGGTCCCAACACCAATCCCCAAGGGACACCACTCGTTACTGGTCTCCAGCTGGACATTGAGCCATTGACCACAACTCAGTGTGTGTGGCCATCCAGCCAGTTTTTTATCCACCGAGTGGTCCATCCATCAAATTGATGTCTCTCCAATTTAGAGACAAGGATGTTGTGTGGGACAGTGTCGAATGCTCTACACAGGTCCAGGCAGAGGACATCAACTGCTCTACCCCTGTCCATCAGCTCTGTAGCCCCATCATAGAAGGCCACCAAATTGGTCAGGCAGGATTTCCCCTTAGTGAAGCCATGCTGGCTGTCACCAAGCACTTTGTTGATTTTCATGTGCCTTAGCATGCCATCCAGGAGAATCTGCTCCAAGATTTTGCCAGGCACAGAGGTGAGACTGACTGGTCTGTAATTCCCCAGGTCATCCATTTTCCCCTTCTTGAAAATGGGGGTTATATTTCCCTTTTTCCAGTCACTGGGAACTTCCCCTGACTGCCATGATTTCTCAAATATGATGGCCAGCGGCTTCGCAACTTCATTTGCCAGCTCCTTCAGGACCCGCGGATGGATCTCATCAGGACATGGACTTGTGCACGTTCAGGTTCTTAAGATGGTCTCGAACCATTTTCTCTCCTACAGTGGGCGCAAGGTCTTCATTCTCACAGTCCCTGCATCTGCCTTCCAAGACTTGGGTGGTGTGGTCAGAGCCTTTGCCAGTGAAGACCAAGGCAAAGAAGTAATTCTGAACCTCAGCCTTCTCCAAATCCTGTGTAGCCAGTTCTCCTGAGAGCTTCCTGAGGGGACCTACATTCTCCCTAGTCTGTTTTTTATTTGCTATGTACTTGTAGAATCCCTTCCTGTTATCTTTAATACCGCCAGCTAAGTTTAATTCTAACTGGGCCTTAGCTTTCCTAACCTGGTCCCTAGCTTCCCAGAAAACATCCCTGTACTCTTCCCATGCCACCTGTCCTTGCTTCCACTTATTATAAGCCTCTTTTTTCATTTGAACTTTCCTCAGGAGCTCCTTATACCCATCTAAGGAGGTCTCCTGGCCCTCCTGCTGCACTTCCTTCTGGTTGGGATGCAACACTCCTGAGCTTGCAGCAGATGATCTTTGACTATCAACCAAGAGTCTTGAGCCCCCCTGCCCTCTAGGGCTATATCCCATGGAACCTTACTAAGCAGGTTCCTGAAGAGGTCAAAGTCTGCTCTTTTGAAGTCCAGGGCAGTCAGCTTGCTGCACGCTCTTCTCACTGTCCTGAGGATCTCAAATTCGAGCATCTTGTGATCGCTGCATCCAAGGCTGCCCTGGAGAGTCACATTTCCAACCAGCCCTTCCCTGTTGGTGAGCACAAGGTCAAGCATGGCACCTCTCCTTGTTGGCTCCTCTATTACTTGCAGAAGGAAGTTGTCTTCTACACAATCGAGGAACCTCCTGGACTGCTTGTGCCGGGCCGTACCGTCCTTCCAACAGATGTCAGGGTGGTTGAAGTCACCCATGAGAACAAGGGCCTGTGAGTGTGAGGTTTTTCCTCTCTGTCTATGGAGTGCTTCATCCGCAGGTTCTCCTTGATCAGGCGGTCTGTAACAGATCCCCACAGTGATGTCTCCCATAGCTATATTCCCTTTAAGCCTGACCCACAAACTCTCTGTTAACTGATCACCTGTCCCCAGACAGAGTTCCATACTCTCCAGCCTATCCCTAACATAAAGGGCAACTCCCCCTCCCCGCCTGCCAGGCCTATCTTTTCTAAAGAGCCTGTAACCTTCCATTCCAACACTCCAGTCATAGGAGCCATCCCACCATGTTTCTGTGATGCCTATGTTGTCATTCTACTCACATGCATGTTTCTCCTAATTTCTGGACCATGACAACTGTTCCTTGAGCTTTCTTCATTGTTTTTCAAAAGATTTCAGAGGTTTCTGTTGTTTTGCCTTCTTGAAGGAAAAAGTTACAGGTGGAATGTAGCCCACTGGAAAATGCCTCTTTCTTTTGGGGAAGGCAAATATATCATATTCTGCAAACTTTAAGCTGACCTTTGAAAATAGTATTATTTTATATTCTATCAAAACCCATAGACAACAATTCATATTTAAATGTACATGTGTGGTTATTAAAAAAAATCTGGACTGTTTTAGAGATGCCAGCTGATATTTAAGGTCTAGGATTCAAGAATTCCAGCAGTAGAAAATACTGTTTAGTGTAAAGTATAACTGACATTCCATTATATTATGTTGAATCAGACAATACAGTAAGTTGCAAAAGTGGACTTCAGTGGTTACTAGTAGAAGAAATTCAGTGGCGATAATTCAGACCTGTTGGGAACTGGCTTCATAGGTTTAATGTATCAATTTTTATTATCCAATGTTCTCAGCTCAGGGCTTCTTGTACTAAATGCCAGCTCAAATCAAACTGTGCAGACACATACTAAGAGAGATTTTGCAATATAGATAAGGCAGAGAGTGGACTAAAAGGCACTTGGGGATTTAAAAATAAGGCAGGAATGTAATTCAGATCTTATGACATCTTTTTCGATATTGTTGCTGGAGTCTGGAGAACTCTAGAAGTGAATGTGGGCTCCAGAAGTCAATATCATTGAATGAACTTTATCAGACAAGGCATTGCTGCTGTCACTTAAAAATGGGGGAACAGAGGCACAAGCAAGGCACAAAGATAACTCAGGGTCATCCAGGAAACAAGTTACAGAGAGGTGTAGAGTTAGTTAGATTATCCATTTTTTACTTTAGACTACTTCAGTCCTCTGCTCTTAACCATGCAAGCTGTTCTTGCTTACACAACAAAAAGAAATTGCTCAACAGCTGTGCCAAAAAAAACCCAGCTTTGAAAATTCTTAGCATATTTCTATATATTTGAAAACCCGTCTTTCTGAGACACGTGGCATCTTTTTTTGTTCTGCCTGCTGATGATTCAGCTGAGCTTTGTACCTGGATGGGAGCAGCAGGATACCATGGTATCATGGCTAGCCATGCTTAGATCATTGTCCATTGCCTTTGGACTTCTCCAGTCTTTGTCATCTCCCCTGAATAGTTGTTTGGTTTTCCTGGAAAAAAAAAAAAAAAGATACTGAAGTAGGAATCTTTCTCTTTTTATTTGTGTGTGAGAGTCTCTTTTCATGTTAAAATATATGTTAATGAAATAACCTTCCCCTGAAGCAGATAGTAAAAAGAAATAGCTACTGGACCTCACCAGCTGCTGATGTTGCCAAAGGGAAAAGGAACCGTATTCACTTCAGCTGAGCACAGGATTACTCCCTGAATGAATCTCCCTTCAAATTATCAGTTCCTTCTGACATGACTGTCAGGAAAATAAAGCAAAACTTTTAAAGAAAAAACTAACTTGCACTTACCCTTTGACAACAGTGTGCATTACAGTGATTGAACTTTATTAACAGAATTGTTTGCCAGTTCTATTTGTCTTTCTTTTGGCAGCTCTGGCATAAATATTTAATTTAATTTATGTCCCAAATTAAAAAAATGTCTCTATAAAGGCTGAGGAGTACCAGCCCACCAGGAAAAAAAATTATGTTTATATATTGCTGTGCCATTCAGAGTGAAATATCTCTATATGAAGGCTGACTGTTCCCTTATAGTCTGAAGTTTTAACTGTTTCTTAAATGGGCTGAAGGAGAAAGACTGCAGAGTTAGAAAAATACATATACACACAAGTCGAACAGATGCTTATTGTAAGGAATGGTTTTTCTCTGGGCAAGGAAGATTTTCTTGATTTCAACATAATTTTTTTCTATGTTTGCTACATTGTCTCCAAAATTGAGACAAATAAGAAATTTCAGTCTATGCTTGGGGGTTAATATATCCCTGATAAAAGGCCACTGATGATAATGAGTTTCATCAATAATTCATTTTGCTGAGTGTGTCAATGTACCTGAGCCCCAGGAGTTGTGATTGTGTATCCATTTACTAGGGCTTTTCTTGTACATGATCACATTGAATCCCTGCCATTTTGTCCCCAGGTAAAGCTGTATCTTCTATTTATTTAATTTTTCAGGTCTAAATTCTGAAATTCAAAACCTGGATAATCCTGAGCTCTGTAAGTATGCATGCAGGAATTGGTTTATAGCTTTTCTGTCTGTTTTCTGTTGATGTTTGTAATAAGATTATATTTTTCATTCATAATGAGTGTTCCTCATGACACACAGGGATGTGAGCCTGAGGCACCAGAAGAATGAAGATTCAATTGCCCTGACAGCTAGGAGGCTGCAGTCTTATACTGCAAATGCCTTGTCATTTTTGTAAGTTGTTCAAAGTTAGAGACCTTCGAGGTCTATCTATGAATGAATATGCACTTCTGATCAGAACAAGTAGACCACTTGGACACATTGCTTTACATTGAGGTGGTTTACAAACAAGGTGCCTTTATTCAGCTAGACCAGCCAATGTTAGAAGTAAATGCTAGTTCATCAGAGTTGGGCTCCGAGAAGATTTTCCTCTGACCTCACTGTACTGCTAAAGAAAGGTGAAGAGAGAAAATCAGTGTTTTCAAAGGTGAAAGTGAATGAGCTGCAGAAACCCAGTTAGTTTTTTAACTGTCTTAATGCACCCCAAAATTATGTTTTCACAACTTGTTATTTTTAGTAATTAAACAAATCATCATTTTCTTATTTTCACAAATATTTCATAATTGGAGGTTTTATTGCTACCCTTGTGCCTCAATATGCTGCTCAAGAATTTTTACCTGAAGTTTAAAAATAATATTTGGCTATTTGTATAGAAAAAGGCCCCATAGAGGAGTCTTTTGTACCCAGAAGAGTTAAGTGACGGTCTGCCATAAATATGCAATAATCTTCACAGGATAATTTCAGTGTGTATAATGCATGCAGGATAATTCAAAACAAAATTTAGGATGTTTCAGACAATAAATTCCCTTAGCTGGGTAAGTACTAGTGTTTATTTCAGTTTAAATTGAGTTTAACTGGGAGGTCTTATTGGCTGAAAATTCCTAACAGTTTTTAAATTACTTTGTGCATATTTAACATCAATTAAATTGTCATCTGATATCTTGGGGTACTAGCTCTTTCATACAAGAAGCTCATGATGAAGTGAAAATAATGTTTTGTTACAGTGACAAAAAAGTGCTATCTTTTTTTTAATTCTGCTTCAGACTCGTTACTTCAGAGCTGTGATATCCCTCAAATTATGATTTAAATTAGTTTGATCCTACTGAAATAACTTTGTTGCTCCTCCATGTTCGTAATAAGACATTTTAATACTAATATTTTATTCCAAGTGGTATGTATGTGTGCTGTTATGCCTATGAGAGAGAGGGCGGAGTTGAAGGAATGAAACAAGAGTAGTAAAACTCTTTTTATTAAAGAGAATTTTTTTAGTTCCCTTTGGCAACTAATTAAACATTAAAATTGTTAAAAGAAGAGATATTTTTCAAGGCTAATATTACTGAAGGTTTTAAAAGAGGATGTATTTCTTCCTATGTGTGGCAGCAGGCTACAGACACATTCGTGTGTAGGAAACATGGTATATATTCAGCACTAGAGGAATGCATTTGGGAATAATGTGCAGCATCTTGTAAATCCACATTAATTTTGACAGTGTTGAACAGTCTTGCCTGTAGCTCTGTTTTAGAACAATAACTAGATAATGACATCTTTCTGAAATCCTACTGAGAGAAGAACTTTTCAAGTGTCTAATAATATAGCTGATTATATTATATATGCTTACATTAATTTAAGATAATCATAGAGTCATAGAATCATAGAATTATTGAGTCACAGAATTATAGAATCACAGAACAGTTTGGGTTGGGAGGAACCTTCAAGTTCCAACCCTATTACCATGGACAGGGACGCATTCCACTCTACTATCTTGCTCAAAACCCCATCTAGCCTGGCCTCAAGCACAGCAAGGCATGCGGTGGTTGCAGCTTCTCTGGGCAACCTGTTCCAGTGTCTCACCACCCTCATAATAAAGAATATTTTCCTAATGTCTAATCTAAAACTTCCTACTTTCATTATAAATCATGTCAGCTCTTTCATCTATGATCTTAATCATGCAGGTAAGGTTGCAAGTTTTCTTCAGGTTATGACTGACTGGATTTGCTCTGTAGAACCAATTTGCTTCACAAACTCTTTTTGTTTTACAATCTCTTTGTACAGGTCAGCTGCCAATAAGGCCATTGTTGCATTGCTGTGATTGCAGGAAGCTTCATTCTGTACTTTAAGGGGTTATCCTAAATCTGTTCCTTATCTTATTCAAAGTGTGGCAAAATTATACAATCTCCACACAACATCTGCTCTGCAAGGCAGATGTAGCACTTTCAAGCTGCTTCGTTATTGTTTTTTTGTGCACTTCTTAGGTTTGTAGCTTATAGCTGTTCCAGAGGGAGTGTGCATTACTTGTTAGCTCTGCCACTGTGCCCTGGTTTGAGGTATTAGTATTCTGTCTTCTACAGCTACAGCTGCAGGCAAACTCTAGGAGGATTCTCTATTCCTACAGTTAGTGCTACATTTACAGTACAGGAATGAAAACCTGTTCAGCAATTTCATTATACTCTTATTTTGTATAAACAAATAGTTTGTTGAATAACACTACTGTGAAGTACATAGGATGCATTCAGATGCATACACACATCTGCTGTGAGGATTAATGATATGCCACCATTTAATTTAAATCAGTTTCTTCAATACATCTTTATTTCATATTTCCTAATGCCCTATTACAAATTCGTTTCATGTCTGTTCATGTCTTCAGTACAGTTCTTCTCTGCTCTCTACTTAAATCACATCCTTGGATGTCTGAACATATTCTTACAAGAATTTCTGCAATGAAAAATTAGATTCTTATCCATTTTTTCTTTTACATCTACATGGCATGGCAGCTTATTTTGGTGAGGTTTTGGGTTTGGCTTCATTTCTTGGTTTCTGTAAGCAGTTACACTGAGTACAGTTTTCTCTTAATTTCTTCTTCCTTCCTTCATTCATATAGCATTTGAACCCATGGATCAACATCAGATTTTACAGAGTGGTAGATGTCTCCAGGATGATGGGGTTCTTAAGCATTTTGTGGAAACAGGCGTTCAGGAAGAGCTGAAAAGCCATATAAGTGATCTCAGCAAGTGCTCCAGCTCAGGGAAGAGCTGCAGTGGGAACCCAAGACATGCTAAACAGTGGAGAATGTGTCCTTTTAACTGTCCCAAGTGAAGATAAAAAATCTTATCTTAATAAACTTCATAAAATGCACATTGTTTCTGTGGGAAAGGACATGATTGAGCCATGCTTGCTGTAGAGGGCTCCAGTTAAATTTTGAGATGCAAGCTTTGCCTTCTACATAGATCAGAGATATCATCCAGTTGGATAAATACAAACTGAACTGTCAGCTTGCTCTTTCATCATGGCTTTTTTCCAGATTTCATAGGTCATTGAGCTCTTTGGACATGACAGCACAAGCTGAGTATGTTAGTTTACTTCCCAAGAAAAAACCTGCAAGAGGGCAAAGGGCACATATCTGTGCTTCCAGTGGCTTCTGTTTCTGAGAAGAAAAAGCTGCATTTCATGTTTTTTTGAATTTTCCTTCGAGGCCAGCAGCAACTTGTGTTAACTGCGGAAGGGTCTGGGAGCAAAGTATATTGCACTGACATGATTCAAACAGGAAGCGATGCCAAGTCATGGATTTTCCACAGCACATTAACGTTTCTGCTGTCTGAGCCTTGGTAGTAATAGTACTCAAACTCATTCAGTTACAGTGCAATAAATTCTTAAGGTTCATGGATCACAGGCAAGAAGTATTTGTTAGGAGCATATACTACATAAGAACTGGAAGGTCTATATAAATGAATTCAGAAGCTATATAGATGTTTGAGAGACTTACAAATCACTTTCTTGTGGACGCAACATTACTAGTGATTGAAGATTGGTTACTACATGTTTATGGAAGTGCAAAATAAATACATTCAAATTATGTGAATAGCCAAATAAATCTGTGTTGAAAGAAGTATCCTCTGCCAGTGGAACAATGCCATTTTACATCAGTTTATGATCTGGCTTAAAAAAATATATAAATAGACTATGTT
Organism: Pezoporus occidentalis; assembly: GCF_034315485.1. Lineage (NCBI taxonomy): Eukaryota > Metazoa > Chordata > Aves > Psittaciformes > Psittacidae > Pezoporus > Pezoporus occidentalis. The sequence continues at coordinate 7,669,554 of NW_026916220.1, forward strand.
ATGTGATCCTCTAGGATTTCGAAGCTGATGTGAATGTATAGTTTTAACCTTATCACAAAATATCTTTAGCTTCCTATTTCAAAAAGGTAGACATGGATCATTATAAACCAGGGCTGAACAAAAAAATTCTGGAGTAATTGCTATTTTAGTAGGCTTACTTAGCAGTGTTGGTGAGTATAGTTAGTAATCTAGACCATCACATGTTGGTGAAGTAAATGCTTGGCCAAAGGAGTGGCATGAACACAGAGCTCTGCTTAAGTCCCACTTAAGTCATTAATCTAAGAATTTGAAGAGATGTAAAGGGTTCAGAAACCTCCTGCTGCCTCCATCCATGAAGACAAATTTCACTTTCTGTAAGAAATGGACAAAATTGTCCTTCAGTTACTAATTTTAACTAAATGCAGCTATACAGTAACAAAAAGGCAATACAACCCAGACCAAAAATTGCAAAAGCAAACTTGATGCCAATGACTTGTTTCAATAAAGAGTATTTCCTGCAAATGTATCTTGTAAACTCAGATGAAGAATCAGTGTGCCATTTGTGCTTGTCTTCCTCATTCCATTTATACTCCAGCTTAAGTGCTTTCATGCAATACTTAAATCTCATAGAAAGCAGTGTTTTGCTGCTAAAAGGAAGGAGCCAGTTGATAAATTTACTTGTTTGCTGAAGTTAAGATAAAATTAGGGAGCCTCCTCTCCCTTTTTCCTTCTTACTGTTCTCTCCTATTGGCAGCCACTGCTTACTGAGTCTTCTGGTGAGCACATAGCGCATTTTTCATTAAGCCTTCCTCTGGGAGCTCCTCTTCCTGGTGACCTCTCTGGGGACATCCTTCCCTGTGAAGTTTAAATCTGGCCAGTTCAAATAAACTGCAGGATGGGAATTTGCTGGAAGGTACTGAAGGAAAAATTACTTTGTGATCTTGATCTTGCGAAATCCAATCTGCTAGGAAATGAGTCGTGTATACTAATTTCTCCCAGGTTTTTTCCTAGGGGGGTGTTTGAACTGTTTTATTAAATATAAAATGTGCTTGCTCTAGAACAGGCCATAAAATCTGACTTAAATATGACTGGAAATTTTTGGAATTTATGTTACTAATAGATGGGGTGTGCTGAGACAGGCATAGCCTCTTTTGGATATATTGTTAGGAACGGAGACCTGACTCCCTCCAGTCCATGCAGGCAGGATATTGCAGCATGAGGCAGTGCACTGGAATTTAGATGTCATGGACTTGCTGAGGGTCACTGTATAGCAACAAGACACTTCAATAATTTCCACTCTGTGTTGAAGTTTTTGATTGTATCTCATGTAGTGTATGCTAGCTGCAGAATTCATGAATATTTTACATTGCGAGATAACGAGCCTGCAAGCAAAAAACTTTTTTCCTTTTTCTTTTCTTAGGTAGGATTCTCCTCATGCTTCTCCTCTTTCTCTGGGTGATAAAACTGCTCTGAAAACTTCCTGAATCTGTTTAAGTGCCTTTACATTTGCAGACTGTGCTCCCCAGTGTGTTAAAAATTAAGCTCTCAGGGAAAGAAATTGTATCACTTGAATAGAGTGGGGAGAGTACTGAAAAGATGCAGACATACAGCTAGAATGGAAACACCTGGGCGCTCACAGGGAGAGAAGCACAAAATTGGTGAAAAGGCTGAGGCTTATTTGAGTTACTCAGTTTTATGCAGGGCCTGTCTATCCTCACCGTATTCTTTAGACAACCACTGCCCTTTAGCAATGGCACAGCACTGCTGGAAAAGGTGGGGAGAAACACCAGCAAATCCTGGGGAAGAGTGTATAATAAAATGTCGGCTAAGGGCATGACATTCCCATGATTAAAACCTTGACTGTCTGAAAAAGCAATCCCAATGCAGTGTTTTGGATTTGGTTCTGCCTGATTTTTTTGTTTGTTGTTTTTATTTACAGTATTTGTACGTTATTACTTGCCCAAGTGTAAGCTGCTTTATTTCTTGTACAGCATAAAATATCAAGAAGTCACTCAGCCTTTTCACATGAAGTGTGAAAGTGCTTCAGCTCATGGAGAGCCCATCTGGTAATTCAGCTCATGGTGGGAGTAAGAAATGCTTATAGCATCTTGTTAGACAGCTGTTATCTTGGCTATGGACCTACCTCATACTATACAAGCAACATAGGTCTGTAAATTCTTAAATTCCATGTGTTAGAAGTGAACATAAGCAGCATTGACTCTCTCAGCTGAAAATACTCCAATTATATTATCTATAGATATGTTATATTCTCCTCCATTCAGGTCTTTATCCCAAGTTACAGGGCTTTGCCTGCACTTTTAGGAGCAAAACTTAGCTTATCCAAGTGCTGAAATTTCAGTCTACATCTACTGTCATACTTTTTTTCCTTTAACTGTGGGTCTAGAGTTATTTTTTCTTACCTCTAGGTGGTCCTTATTAGTGTGTCCTGGATAATAATATTCTCTATGCATATCCCTTTGTGGTTAGAAACCTGCAGCTACTATTATGGGGCTTTCCCCACAGAAGGACATCAATAATCAGTCCTATCCAGTGAAGTGATCTTTAGGGTACTTTGCATGTGCTGGTGGCACATCATCTATAGTGTATGTTATTCTAGAAAGATAAGCAAACCTGGCTGGAAATTTAAATGGAAAAAATTTCCAGTAAGAAAATAAACTTATTTAAAACCTGAAAATTTTAGCAAGAAGGTTTCCTCTTTTTTTTTTTTTTAGTATAATTTTTCTGCTGAATCTGAGAATTCTGAAATTTTGTTTTCTCTTCCATTTTCTCCTTCTTTTTGTATTACTCCTGACATCACATGGGATTGAATGATGATAGTGGTTACACTGTCTTTCTCACAGTTTCCTTGTGTTACTACACTCTTTAAGATCATTTTTCCACTTTTGGAAAATTAACTGGCTAGCAAAATTCAGAAACATAGTGAAAAATATTTGAAGAAATAATACATTTTAGTGCCCTGAAAGGCAAAAAAAAGTAAAAAAAAATGTAAGGAAAATAACTTGGGGAAAGCTTTTAGTAAATTTGTAGATTTTCCAAGAATGTTCAAAACGCCAAACATAAATCATATTATAGGGCCTACAAATAAAAATATCAAGTTGCTTGATTTTTCATTAAATTGTTCTTCTTTTTCTGCAAGAGGTAGAGACCTCATAATTGTTGTAAGCAGTTGAATAACCCTCATTTAAATTAACCACATTTGTTTTCCATGGTATTGTAACTTGATTAGTGCTGTCTCTTGCTGCATAATACAAATTAGTTAGATTTTACATAAATATATCTTACTCTTTCACGTATATGCTATGAGATTTGCTCCAGAAGTATAAATGGATGATTAGAGCCCTTTAAGTATTGTTTGTATTTGTTAACATTTTCTGTGATCTTACTCTTCTTACTCTGACAGACTCAGTTTCCTCAGAAGTGGTGTTTGCTTAGAATGGCTACTGCATGAGAGAGCTAACCCTTTTTCAGACAACTGCACAAAGCACGCATACTGCTGAAGCACAAGCAGGGTGAAGGGCAGAGGTTTTTTTTTTTCCCCATACAAAAGTTTAAAATTAATTTTATAACTCCTATACTGTTGCTGTTCCTGTTGTGAAGAGCAGTTTTCTCTGAAATTCTAACCATCTGGATAGTTTTGTTCTTATTGGTCGTGTTTTATTCAATGTTTGCTACCTGTACTATTCTCAGGAGACTCTCCATTTTACTTTCACTTTTTGAAAAGTAGATTTTTTCTGTTTATATTATTTAGTAATGTAATAATAATAATAATACTAATATGTTGCTGTTGTTGTTGTTATTGCTATTATTGTTATAGAAATCCAGAAGGAAAAATATCCAAATATACAGACATTTGGTTTTGGGAATGTTGCTGTAGACCGTTATCTCAGGGAGATAGTGAACTGACTGAAATGAGAGCTTGGGGAAAGTTGAGAGGCGGTGGTAGAGTTCATCACAAATTCTGTTTCCAAGATGGGCTTTATTCAGAACTGTGGGCTTTTCTCAGGTTAGTGGTAACATAATGGTAGAAGAGATAAGCACTTGTTTCCTCTGTCTTGTTACTCCTGGTTGCTATAAAACTGAGCATGAACTACACTGGAAACACTGCTTGGATTCACTGTTGTACAGGCATTTTGCTGTTACATCACACAGGGGCTTGTGAAAATAGGGGGAAAACAGAAGGCATATTATTCTGTTAACTTGCAGCTGGATCTATTTAGAGGTACATATCCTTACCTAACCTACATTTGTTGAGGTTGCTGTTTTTTTTTAATAATATCTGAGTTTGTTGACCACTGTGGTGAACCATTAAGTAACAGCGCAATAGTTTTTATCCATGCCCGGTACCATAATACCTGAGAATTGTATCAGATGCTTTTTCATCTCTCAGTCTCTAAATGGACCTGTGAGACATGACATGTCATTATATCAGTTTTACTGGTGGGCTGCCCAAGACCAAATAGAAAGTTCATGACTGAGCTGGCAGGGTCCTTACTAACCTGCCTAGTACTGACCCAGCCTTCCTCTTCAGCCAACATCTAGAAGATCATGATCAAGATGAGGAATTCATCTTTGATTTTTCAGAGGTTCAAACTTATTCATGCTGTGTAGCCCTAGAAGCTTCCTTACATTCATGTTGTGATGGACTGCTAAAGTAACTGGACAGGTTTTTCAGTACTTTGGCTTCAGAGCTATCTGAATCCTTGTGATTTATAACAGTAAGATGTACTCAGCATGAAAGCATATATTTTCTGTGATGATTCCCCCCCCCCCATTTCTACTATTAATTATGGCTAGAATATAGGGGACACAAATGCTTGTCCTGGTCACCTTTGCCTCTAACAATGCATAAGCACTGAAATTTAGAATATATAAAACATGTGAGTGAGTGGGTAGTGGAAAGATTTGATCTCTGTTGAAAGACACGGATGAAATTTCACTTAACATATGTAGCTAAATTAAGAGGGTTCAGTGGATCAGGTGAGCATGTGTGTTTTGAAGAGAGGAAAAAGATTTTATAGTAGTGGGAGCAGCTGAGGATGCAGATAGGGCTTATGGAGATTTTCCAGGGTATTTAGGTACATAATCCAGCTGACTTCAGCAATAGCTTCCTGGGCACTTATTTGCATCTGGAGTAACCTTGTTGATTTTAGCTTGGGGTTCTTATTTTAAAAAAACGTAGACACTAAAATGGCACAATTTACACATTAAATAGTACACATTTTTCAGCTCCTGTACAAGTATTACAAGAGCAAAGACACATTAATTATACATTAGAAAGAGTAGTTTTCTGACACAGTTGGGCTGCTGGGTGTGCATTTTTATTAGATAGCTGTGTCTACATTATAAGGTCATCTTGGCTCAATTGAACAGTTGTGCTTTTTCTCATTTCTAAGACGTTTGGTGCAGAGAAGCTTTTAGATTTTGAGAATATCAGTAAGAAGCCATCTGCTTGATCAACACTTCATATTAGGTAAAGGAGCAAGTCCTTCAGAAGCAAACAATTCAGAAGCAAAACACTGTAAGCCTGTTTTTCCCCTTCCCAGTGGCCTTCATGCATAAACCATTAAATGAATTCTGACTAGTGGCACAGAATTGAATCAGTTGTTTTTAGCTTTTTCATGAGATTTTTCACTGCCATTCTGAGTAATGTTCTCCTTTTCTGGTTAGAATCAGGTACATGTCTGTGAAAGAAATAAAGACTGGCAATTATAAAGTCACGAAACGTAGGTAAGGATGTTTTGACACCATTTCTATGACTTTACCACATAGCAACCTCTCCCTGTGCTGTTTGTTTAAATAAATTGGTATGATGGGTGTCTGAAAATTTATTCTTACAGATCAATGCTAACAGGGATTATTCAACTTTATAGGTCAAAATAACTGCAGCTTTTGCTCCTGATTTAAGTATTTGATTGGCATAACTTCTTTAACTGAAATTTTTACTAGCTTGTCATAGCTTTGTTATTAAAGCTTTTCTCTATTTGCTGTGTAAATAGGGTATGTGCTGCCTGTAGACTGTTGTTGTGGGATGAGCTGTTTTTTTCTCTGTATCTTCCAGATAAAAACTCCTGGAGTCAGTATTGAAGAACATCCTAGTATTTCAGCCAGCATTTTTATGTTCATTAGAGAAACATATCTCCTTCATTTAAAGCATATAAACATCCTTTTTGAAACATGCTTTTCTTTATTTTTCAATTTATTGAGCAGTATATTTCATTTCAAATGGAATACTGCATTTTTTTAAAAAAGTCAGCTTTTTTGAGATCTGTACCTTAGCATACATTTTTAGTCACTTTGTTTCATATAGTTTTGTTTCATTTATTTTTTCTTTCTTTTCTTTTTTGTCTTTTGGGCTGACTTAGCAACACTAGGTGTCTTAAGCAGGGTTGAATTGTGAGACTGAACACATAGAAGCAGGGATCAAACCTATGCTTTTGAAAAATGGGAAAGAAAAGCAAATGCAAGGTCTACAAACTTTTTTTTCCCCTCCACTATGTATTTTCCCTGTGTACATTCAGTAAATTCTCTGCCCTTTCTAGATGACACCTAAGAAGTGTCATTAAATCACTTGTGAAATTTTTAGTTCTCATGTTATTCTTCCTGAGAAATGGAGCATTTTATGGACAGACACTGGCATTTATTTTCACATCCACATTCTCCTCTGTGCATAGTCCTTGCTCATCAACATTTCAACCAAAATGTTAAAACATTTTTTTCATCTCTGTCTCACATATCTGCTATCCTGGCTGCCAGCCCAGAGTGTGTACTGACATTACAAGGCAATTCCTTTTCCCATCCTGCCCAGTTTGAGTTAGATGGTAGGCAGATTGTCGAATTTAAAGCTGGGCTGGCTCTCTTTCTCAGGCTGGGTTTTTCGGGTTTTTCAGTTTTTCCAGTTACTCTGCCAAGCAAGCAGAGCTCTAGTAAACAAAACTGAGGGGAGTGCATCACGTCAGGGCACACATCAATCCCTCTGCAAATGGAAGCTGAATTAGACCAAGCATTTATAGAAATGAAGAATTTGGCTTATGGTTAGCTCTGAATTTTATGAGGCACCATTGCTGGAAGCATCTCCCTTAAATATGTCAATTGTTTTTTTTTTTTTCCCCTCAGGTTTGCATGAAACAAAAAAGCAACGCTGGCTCCCAAAAGCCTTTAATCACATACAGAGTATAATGTTTACCCCTGTGTTTGCTTCCAATGTTTCCTTCATGGATCAGAAAACCTTTTTTTTGTCTTGATGATGTGGGTAACTCAAATTATTTCTATTTGACACACACAAAAAAAATCTGCTTCATTGTTCATGAAATCCCCAAACAATTATTTCTGGGCTGATTTTGGTGTTCATTTAAATAAAAAGTTTCTCTGTAGTGATACTTTGTATGATTGCCCAGCAGCTCTGTGCTGCCCCAGTTTGGAGGGAGAAGTTTTTAGATCTCTGCCTGCTCTCTCTCTGATTCTTCCTGTTATTATACACAACTTTAAAAATCTTGCTTTGCGTAATGAGTTTGCTCCTTCTTCAGTGAAGAACTGTTTTTTAGCTGCCATTATATTTTTCCCTGTATACTCTTCCAGGGGCTGCGGAAGACTGGCAGTAAATAAACGTATACTGGAAAGGCCAGGGTGGATGGTGAGATGTGGCTATTGTATGAAGCACTGTTTACTCTGTTGGTAGAAGGGAATCAATAACAGGATTCTATTAAAGTCTTCTAGGTAGTATTGTTAATGATCCATCTATCTCACCACTGAATCAGCGGTAGAATCAAGCATTAAACTCAGTTCAAGTTCACATTTTTGTTTTCTAATACTTTGGACCCAAATGATTCTAGTCACTCATCAGACTTTGGCTGCTGAACCAAAATCCTTCACATTCTTGACATCTCTTGGTAGCGTCTGTCATGCCTACCAAAGTGACCATGGCCTCTCCATGCATTTTTGAGGCTGGTCCTCATGTGTCACTCTTCCATAACCATAAATCCACTCTGCTTTTCCAATCAGCTGCTATATCTTCCTCAGCCTAAACACACTGAGACCTTTTGTCTGCTCCGCTTTCCCCCTCCTTTCCTTGGCAGGAAGGTATTTGGGAAGAGATGTGGACAATAAAAAGCTAGGACTGATTAAGTCAGGATTACTAGGAAGTTCACATATACATGTTGAAATGCTGCCACATGTAGTGGGGCTAGAGGGGAAAGAAATACATCAGAACACTCTGGAGTCTGGTAGAATTTTGGAGGGTCAATCTGACTGACATTGACAGCTTATTCTTGGCAGGCCAGAGACAGTAGTGGCAAAGAGAAAAGGAAAATGTAATGTGCCAGATGCCTTCAGTCTGGTCACAGAGACTAAATCTCTGCTGTAAATGTGGTCAGTCCTTAAAGAAGGAACGCAAAACTGGCAAGGACTTCTATGACCATTAAGTTCAGGTTCAGTTTATTACTGACATTACAGTAAAACCAAAATCCTATCTCATGGCTGATAAAACTTATTATGAAAGTTGTGAGACTGACATTGTTATATAAATTTCTACTTCAAACATTACTTCCTCTCTTCTTAGTGGTTAGCAAAATAGTCATCTTCTTTTCTCCCTAGTTTTTTGTTTGGTTGTTTTTGTTTGGTTGCCTTTGGTTTTGTTTTATTCGTTTTGTTTTTTTTTTTTTAACCTGTAAGATCCTTCTTCCTTCTGCTAACCTAAGCAGTTGAAGAAGGCTCTTTTGGCCCATCTTGTGAAGTAGACTCCAATAACTTGACTATTCCTGTAAGATCCATTTCAGTTTGAATTTCCTTTCTTGAATGCATTTGGATAAATAAATATGCGCATGTTTTCATCAGTGCCTTGTGCAATGGTAGTACAACTTACCCTGAACTTTCTGCAAACAACTTAGACATAGTGTATCATATACTGTTATTCTTTTTTCTGAGAAGTGGTCAGGAAATTAACTTCACCTAGGTCATGATCTCCTGACTCTGACAGTTAGAGTGCTAATATATTGCTAAATTAACAATTTCATAGCAATAATATACCATTCTATTTAAGAGGGATTCTACACAGTATAATAGTATTCTATACTATTCTATACAATATATGTGACTATGCATATAGTCACATATATCCTTATTTCATACTGTACTTTCTGAAAAAATATGAAATAGCTAATCAAGGTTGCAAACAGTAGGATTTGCAGGTGTTTTTGTCTCTTCTTCAGCAGCTTGTAAGAATGAGATATAATCATAGAATCATAGAATAGTTAGGGTTGGAAAAGACCTTAAGATCATCTAGTTCCAACCCCCCTGCTATGAGCATCTCCCACTAAACCATGTCACCCAAGGCTTTGTATTGCCTGGCCTAATCTACAGAGTGAAGTCTGATCTTCTTTTTGTTTTGCCCAAAAGTTTTTGCCCAAAGCTTATTAAACTTTCAGGAAGAAATCATGTTACCAACTGCCATCGAAACAGAATTCATGTGGGTTTTATATCATTAGATAAATTGTGGAAGCGACAAGTAATGGGTTTTAACTTAAACAGGGGAAGCTTATGTTAGATACAAGGAAGAAACTCTTTACTGTGAAGATGGTGAAGCATTGGAGCAAGCTACACAAAGAAGCTATAAATGCTCCATCCCTGGCAGTGCTCAAGGTCAGGCTGGACAGAGCCTTAGGTGACCTGGTCTAGTGTGAGGAGTTCCTGCCCATGGCAGGGGGTTTGGAACTAGATGATCTTAAGGTCCTTTCCAACCCTAACAATTCTATGATTCCCTCTTCTACTCAGTAACACAGAACATCTGTGTACTGATTGTTCTCATTTACATATACGGTTATAAACCTTTAAGTTCTATATCTGTTTTAATTACATGAAGGTTAATAGACCATGATGTATGGTATTGGATCTGAAATATTTTTTAAGGTGTTGTTTCCTATGCATTACACTTTGTGCATGATGAGATTTTGAGGGGAAAAAAGAAAAAGTAATATGAGAGTTTTAGTTTTATACTTAAGCCATCACCCAGTTTGACAGGAGCATTGTCTGTAGACAAGGAAACCTTTGTTCCTAAAATTATTTATCCCATGAGCTATAAATTGAAGGTTGTTTTTTTTTTTTTTTTCTGTTTCAACAGGCTATGTAGGAGATTTCTTGTTCTCTGTTTATATCATTTACCTCATTTCTGATGAAATCATTAGAATGAACACACTACTGTTAAAATCTGGACATATGGTAAAATTTTCAGTACTGTGAATGGAGATTTAACGTGCTAAAGTGGAGATTCTGTGTGTTTTCAGAAATGCGTGTGCCTCAGTAATAGAAGTCTATGCATGCTGCTGAAAATTTACCTTTTTTTTTTGCCCAAGGTTTTGTATGGAGCTGTTCCTGTTTTGTATGGATCTGATTTGTAAAGCCAGATGTTCTGATACCTATGAGTGTCCCTGTAGTTCTGTGGTAGTTGATTAAAATGAACTGATTAGCTCATAGACTTCAAGAATTAGATGTAACTCCTTGCAAATCACTGTTTAAGAGTGAACTGAACCATAATTATGCTGCTTTCCACTTTTCTGTTTGAAAATGTATTTCTCTAAATCCTGAACCCCTGTGGATCAGGCAGGGTAATGCTTTCTTTTAGATGAGACTAGGACTTCACCTGGTGGTGGGAAAAGTAGGGCTTCAAATGTACAGAGCACACTGAGACCTAAGAAGACCAATCAGTACTTGTGGGGACAGGGCTGATGTCCAGAGGCAATTGTTACCTTACTTATCATATCTCTTTAGATCTCTTTCTGCAAGTAATTTGTGGTGTGAGACAAGAGAATACTATGAAACAATAATGATGGTAACTGGCGTATAGTCCAATGACTACTAACGAAAACAATGAGTTAAAAAGAGAGGAAAGAGCAAGGATTTTAGCCCAAGAAAAAAATCCAGTAGCAATTCTCCTTAGGCAGCATATAATTTGTTTGAGTGCATAATTAATAGATTTGTCAGAAGGTACTTAGATTGTGAAATATTGAGAGTAGACCTCTTTCCAGATGGATTAAGATAAATGACTTCTCTAGTAGAGTATGAAACCTTATTGCTCAGTGGTTGAAGAGTTTGCTGCATTTAGATTTGAGTTTCTGCTCCTTTACTCTCTTCGTTTTCTTACTCCTCTGGATTCAAGGGGAGAAGATAGGGAGAAAGAAGACAAAATAAAAGAGTGCTTCTAATTTCAGTATTAAATTGTGTCCTTTATCTAAAAGGCATCCAAGTGGTCAAAACTAAATCAGATGTTCAATTGGAGACTAGCCAGTGGACAGGAATGTAGAATAGGAAGAATGTGTTATTATATACAAAACAAGCTATGTGTCAGTGCAGTTCAGAGAGAATCGCATATTCAACATGGGATATTTTAAAACCAATTAATTCCTTTTAGCTGCAACTCCAGTAATAAGATAAGGAGAGAGCAATAATTTATGATACCAAAGTGACCTGTAGAAATCAAGATGAACAGCTTATTCTATGTTTATTATTAAATATTCCTTCACTGAAAACATGCAACGGCATTTTGAAAATGCTTAGAATTTAAATCAAGAGTGAAATAACTAAAATAGTAAAATGTGGTAATGACCGCTACTGTGGTGTAAACACCTAATTTTAAGACCAAACAAGCATCAGGAATGGAAGTTATCCAGCATCCTAATTTTAGATTCCAGTTCTGACAGAGCAGTGGTAATGTGCCAAGGTTATCTGATGTTCCTCTGGCTAAAAGAAAGGAACAAATTAGAACTGGCAATGGGAAGTGAAACATGGTGATTTCTAAATCCTCTCTCAATAGACAAAAAAACAGTTGCATTTGTGTCTTTGGTTTTGGAATTTTTAACCACATGTGATCCTGTCCTGGGTTCAGCAGTAGCAGTCATGTTTTTTCCTTTGTGGTAGCTGGTGCAGTGCTGTGTTTTGACTTCCAGCCTGAGAACAGTGTTGGTGAAGCCGATGTTTTCGGTTGTTGCTAAGTGATGTTTACCCTGACCAAGGACTTTGTGAGGCTCATGCTCTGCCAGGGAGGAGGGGAAGCTGTGAGGAAGCAGAGACGGGGCGCCTGACCCGGGCTAGCCAGGGAGGTATTCCATACCACAGCACGTCATGCCTGGGGTGAGGGGTGACTGGGAGTTACCCGGAAGGACAGGGGCTTCCAGGTGGAACTCGTTTTCTTGGCCGGTGGTATTGTATTCTCTTCCCTTGTTATTTTCCCTTATCATTGTTGTCGTTGGTAGTAGCGGTGGTGATTTGTGTTGTACATTGGTTGCTGGACTGTTCTTGTCTCAACCCATAGGAGTTGCACTCCTTCGATCCTCCTCACCATCCCTCCGGGAGCAGGGAAGGGGAGAGCCCCGGTGGGGGGGGGGGGACACGGACCTCGATTGTTGTCAGCTCGGCACCACTCACTGGGAGTGAGTGAACAAGTTACCTGACTGGGTTTAAACCACGACAGATCCCTCATTCCCAGTGAAGGCACCATCATGATAATGAGAAGAAAGGACTATCCTGTACGCTTGTCCAGCTTGAACATGTGTTCCCACATCCCTGAGAAGACTATAGCAGAGCTGCACACTTTTGCCTTTCACAGAAGTACTCAGATTCTTTTTAATCCAAATTTTTTGTGCATATTGCTGAACATTATTTTTCCCTCCACTCTGTCCCTTGTATTTTACCCCTTGTTTTTAGTTTGGAAAAAGCTTGAACTGAGTGGAAGTCGCTGCTATAGTCCACTTAAAATCCAAAAAAGTTTTTGTTTAGACTGAAAGTACAGTTTAAGCCTGCTTTTAATGGAGATCTACAGCAAAACCTCATATTAAAAGGCGTAAAGGTGTTAAGAAAATTGCTCTTTTTTTTCTGTCCCAATCATGCTTAAACTTTACAGTTAGGATCTGCCTCTAGTTTTTGGTTATCACTTTTGTTTGGCTTAGCTTGTGCTCAGATCTCTATGAATGGAAACATTTTAAAATAACATTTCCATTTGGTAAAATAGCTTTGATCAGAAATTAAAAAAAAATCATTCGTGCTGTGTTGTTGAGTTCTGTCAGCCTTTCTTTGGGTAGAATAGTCTAGTTACATATTTAGATGAGTCCCAGAATTCATTCCTGGGCCTCTCCAGGCATTCCTGGATGGCTAAAATCTGGTGGAAACACTGAAGGCAGAGCATTCAGACCTCAGAACAACTGGATTACCTATAGGTTGCATTTGTCATATACCAAGCTTGCACACAGTGAGATCTAGGATCTAATTTAGTCAGGAAGATTAACCAGCAACTAATCTAATGACAGCTTCATTAAAGGGTTTTCAATATGTTTGGGAAAATAAAAGTTATTCTTTGAATTGTATTTAAAGAAATAAAATCAATAATCTGATTTTTGAATAGGAGATTTGGACTGTAAAGAGATGAAATAAATTCAAGTTGTGTTTGTGATTGCTTGGATTCTATTTTACTTGGATCCAGTCACTGTTTATGATACCATGAAAGTGACCTTCACTGATGTCAGCTGCTCCCAGGACTCCAGGGAAAAGCAGAGTCTTGGCTCTCCTCCTTGATTAGGAAATGATCATTTTGGGAACTTCTGCAGAACGAAGCTTATGAATTTTTAGGCAGTAATTCCTGCTTCAAACCAGGTAAATTAAAATAGAGCGTATCTGGATTAGCCAGAGAACTGCAGGGGGATGGGCCTTTTGGACATTATGATAGTTTGTTACCAGGTTTCACTGAGAACTGAGATGAAAAGCTTTTATATTAGTTATTATTCCTGAAGTTAAATGTTACAAATGTCATTCTGAAGATGATAAAACATGTCATACTGTAATCTTTGATGAAAATTAAGTATTATTATGTTCCCAATGAAATTCTGAATTAAGTGAAATTTAACTGAATTAGAATAAAAACTTTCTTTAATTTTTTAAAAACTGAACTGAAACAACCTACATTCCTTTTGGGGCATGATTATCCATAAATGTATTTAGTTTAGGAACATAAGAGGGAAATACAGTAGGTATGTCAGTGCCATTGATTCAGATTTATGTGTCTCTCTCAAGATAATGTACTTCTGAGAGAAGACAGTCCCTGGTGCTTTTTCTCCTGTGGAGGTGTGGTGTGTAGGAGAGACCAGATAATTAGCAGCTCAAAATAGTCAGTGAGATGGCCTGCAAATTCAGTCTTTATTGAACTTATTTAACACAAACTAAGCAAAATGTCATAAACAAGCAAAAAAAAAAAAAGAAAAAGAAATGAAAATAGATTGATTATCTTGTTTTCTCTTGACAAAGTTAAAAATCTGTGACAAAAACCTTCTGTTTTGTTGTTTGGGGGTTTTATTCATTCTAAAGAAGCATACTAGTAATGAAAAAATGGAGCATCTGCTCATTGGACTGTTTGCTGGACACACTGGTTACTAGAAATGGAGCATCTGGTAAGTGAAGTGCATATTGCAGTATGAGTTGCAATAATGAGCATGCAGTTTCAAAAAGGACTAGAATGGTTCTGTCTGATGGGCAAAAATGAAATATTAAGTTACACTGCTTCAGCATATTCCACATCCTACAAAACATGCTGAGTCTAGTTTTTAAAGGACCCTAAATACATCAGAGAATCTTGTTTAGGTGCTTCAGTGTACAATCAGGTTTTCAAATGTGAATTGAAATGGTAAACACTGGGCATGAAATTTTGAAAACAGCTTCAAGTTTCTGGGCTAAAAGTCACACTTTTACCTAGCTGTGTATATACACAAAACCTCAGAAAGCTGACTTACTCTTCTGGGTTTTACCTGTAAATGTGTTAAAATAAGGCACGTATCCATTATAGCTGCCACATAGGTACCTGTTGGGCTGTGTACATGTGTGAACACTAAATTGATGTATAGACATCAAACAATTGTGTTTATAAAACAGGCATATTATAACTTACCTATAACTATTACTTTATTTTTCCAGTTATTGTTGGAGCAATATTTTTATGAAATCATGCATATTGTTTTAACTTTTCCGTATTTCTACTCTTTCTACAAGGATATTTAATGGGCTGTATTTTAGCTAACTGCTTTTAATAAAAACACATGCTTTATGTCCATAAAAGCAGATAAACCAAGCATGATACTTCTTTGCAAAAGTCCAAAGTTATTACAAATTTTGGGAAGAAAGTCAGTGAATACCTGACCATATGCTATACACCTGCAGAGAATACAAGGGTTTTTTCAGTGTCTGCAATAACAAAAACTACAGTGCTATAGCTAAAATGCAAATTATTTGGTAAACAAGTCCTTATTGCTTCTTCAGAAGCTAGATGTGCAATTCATATATACATATGTATACACGCTTGCTACTGTTATCCTGGTTTAATCCCAGCCCACAAATAAGCACCGCACAGCTACTCAGTCACTCCCCCTGCCAGCGGGATGACGGGAAGAGAATTGGAAGGATAAAAGAGAAAACTCATGAGCTAAGATAGGAACAGTTTAATAATTGATGTAATAATAATAATTAATAGCAATAAATCGCAATGAAAAGAAAATAACACACAGAGAGGATTAAAACCCAAGGAAGAAAATTGGTGCAAATAAAAACAACTGCTTATCATCTACTGACCAATGCTCAGACAGTTCCCAAACAGCAGTGCTGCTAACCTCTTTGCTAGTGTATATGCTGAACATGACACCATGTGGTATGGATACCTCTTGGGTTAGACTGGCCAGCTGTCTTGACTGTGTCACCTCACAACTCTGTATGCGTCCCCAGCCTGCTTCTGGTGAGGTGGGGTGAGAGGTAGAAAAGGCCTTTATGTGTGAAAGCACTGCTCAGTAGCAATGAAAGCAAGCCTGTGTTATCAACGTTTCCAGCACAAATCCAAACATAGCCCTCTGCTAGCTACTATGAAGAAAATTAACTCTACTCAGCCAAAATCAGTACAACTATTCATAAATCCATTTTTTTCTGAGAGTGTGTTGGATCTGTTATATAAGCCAGAATGAAAATCCTGCCAAAGGCTTTCCTAATCAGTCAGTCAATTTAATAAGTCAACTTCCCGACTCAAACCTATAAAACCCCATTATAACTCCAGGAAAAAAAAAAATCAGAGCAGATAAGACAAATTTATTCTGATTTTTTTACCTTCTTAAAAAGAAATATTTCTTTAGCATCAAATTGTAAAAATCCAGTTTGTATGTGACACCTGCAATCTTGCCTTAAAGGAGAGTTCATTGAAGTCAGCAGGCTTGTGTCATGTCCTTTCCTTCAATTTTCTGAAGATCTGCAAAGGGAAAACATTGAGCTCTGCTTTTGTGTATGTGGCATACTGAGGTATTTTCACAGATGGAAGTGAGTGTGGGCATGTTGCTTTATTGTGAACTAGGTAATTTGTACCACTGTGCCACGAAGATGTGCGATGCAGACCCTACTTTACCAGCTCAGCGTTTTTCAGGTGTTCTGTGAGAGCCAGAGCAAACCATGCCTACAAATAACCACTGGGACCTGAACCCTGTGATCCAGATACCTCAGAATAGCCATATTGATAAAAGAAGAAAAAAACCTCTCATTTTTAAATAAACTTAATATTCTAGTTCTGGTCTCTGAGAAAATCAGAAAACAGAGAAATACCACTATTACTTATGGAACTTAGGGCCTTTTTTGTATTTCTTTTGTATTATATTAGGATTTAGAATTTTAGTTTGTATTAAATGCAGTGTGAATTAGCAATCTAAACACCTAAAATTCAGGTCTGTTTTGTCTCTCTTTTTAGTGTTCCAGGCAAACTGCTATGTTTTATATTTTTTTTTTTTTAGTGTTAGAATAATCAGTCTATAGCTTTTGTTCTCTTACAATCCTTGTAAAGCATTTCTTCTTTTTTTTTTTTTTCTTTTTTTCTTGTATAAAAATAAACTTCAAAAACCTTACTGTCCAGGTTTTCATTTTTGATTAAATAGTAGGAACTGGAAATTTCAGAAGCAGCTGAGAGAGATGTTCAGGTTGCTTCCTATATCCAACATTGCTGCCTAAACGGCAACTCTGAAAATGTGATTAGCATGAAGAAACAGTATAAGATCTGTTTTTATGGTTCAACTTTCTTCACAGAAAGTAAATCTTACGCTATGTTGAAGTCACTAAGCAAGCTAAATTGGCACCAGAAATGGGGCTAAAGAAATATTAAAAATTGGGATGAAAGTTTGAACTTTCAGATGGCCTTGCTCTGACCACATCTGCTTCTTGCGGAGTAATTTAGAAATTACTTATCTTTGTATAGGTAGCTGATCAGCACAGATGTCCGTTCTTCCTAGTCAAATTACAAAGGGAAATGCACTAATTATGTAAGATTAGACTATCCACAGGTCTGAGTAGCTCTCAGTTTATGTTCCATATAAAGTCTATTGAAACAGTTCTTAAAATCTGCAAGCCCTTTTCTTCTTTCCTCAAAGGGGTATGGTACTGGGTTGGACCATATCCTGTGTTGCCAGAATGTTTGATCTTTTGACTGAATTTGTACATACATGCAGACCTAACGTTGGCAGGAAGACATATGAAGTGTTTGGGATACTTGCGTACTGGTGACAAAGTGGGTTCATGTCCACTATGTGACTGCAAAGAATGATCTACTTTTGAGAGCTTGGGGTGCCTCCATAACAATTATTTTACCTAAGTTAGCAATAAGTTGTTTTTTTTATTTTCTCCCATATGAGATTTTCTCCATGTGAACTGCTGAATTTTCAGAGATATTGATTCCCGTCTTTCCCAGGGACTTCAGCAGGACCCTGGATGACCAGCAGCTGTGCAAAACAGACCATAAAGACCTACAGTTATTATAAAAATTCCCATGAAGTCAATAGGATCTGAGAGGGAGCTGCAGACAGTTTTTGATTAGCTTGTCTGTCCAAGGCAAAGCTTTTGCTGCTGTGCTGTTTTGCTACTGCAAGCAGATTCATGAAAACAACTCTCAGTTTCAGCATGGCAGCTGTTTGAAGTGAGGATTGCTCAGGCATGTAAAGCTTCTCATGACCAAATCCTTGGTCATCATTAAATAAGTAGCTTTGTATTCTGTTCTAAGGACCACTGGAGCTCAGCATCAGCAAAAGAAACTCCCTCAAGGGTTTCCCTCTTTCCTTCAGGTAATTTAGGTTGAATTGTACTCCTTATCTCAAGTAACAATGACTGTTTACAATTCAAATGTGATTTCTAGCTGTATGACTGCCCAGCAGTTCAAGAGAAAACACATTGAAAAGCATGTCAAGGAGGGTTTAACAACTGTGTTTTATAATATAAAGGTAACAGAAAAATGAAATGAATAAGATATTTTACGTATCTCCGTTTCCTCCTGCCCCTGCTGACAGCAGTTTGTAATCTAGACAGATGTGTAGAGCTTCACTTATTGCTCATTGAAGAATTAAGGGGTTTGAAGCTGACTGCTTAGCTTCCTGTCTATTGAGAAACATGAGGGTTCCTTCTGTGTTCTGTTGAAAAAGTCTGTGGAAAGTTAATTAACAACCCAAAGCTCTTCAGCCTCTTTGATATGCAATCTCTTGAAGGAGGTGACCCATCCATCTGAGGCACCTGCAGAAGGAGTCTAAAGATCCTATCTGAAGGTTTGTTTTGTTTTGTTTTGTTTTCTTTTTATTGAGGTAATTGCAGTTATGTGGGCTGAATCGGTCTAGATCCATAGATGAACATGACCTGGATTTCAGGTACCTGGTTCATAGGGTAGAAATGGTAGCCCTGAATTATTAACCTTATATTTCTCTGCAGTACAAGGAAAGTTATGGACCTCATGTGCTTTGTGACTATTAAGTCAGTTTTGGGCTGGGCTTCATGCTTCAGGAAAGGTATAACTACATCACCAGTTAGGAAATGTCAGAGAGAGGGGACTACATGTGAAATTCCATCCCTTTACAATCCTTCAGATTCACCAGCAGCCTTGAATTAAGTACCTATACGACATCAGGATTTGCAGTTTAAAGCTGTCTCGTTTATAGTTCTCTGCCTTTTTCTCAGTGACAAATAATCTATTGAAAGGACTTCATCTTCAAAATCCAGACAGCTTAAATTGGTCACTCTGACTGAGCATATTACCTGTGTGAGGGCCTTAGAAAGAGGTTTTTCCTTCTGGAAAGAGTTAGGCTGTTCATAGGTTACTAGTAGACAATCTATAACAGATGAGATAACAACTCAGTAGACTGGCTTAGGTAACAATGAACTTAGCTCAAAATTCATCCAAAAGGAAGAAAAATCAGGGATGGCTTCTGAATGCTATTAGCTTGTTTTAAGAAATATACTATGAATTGAAATATATATATTTTCATTATTCTGATAAGGGAGTTTCTGCTTGTGTCTTCTCCAAAAGCAATGGTCAGAAAGGAGATTTTTAAGTATTTTTTTCTTTTTATTTAATGTATTAACTTATTGTATAATTTGTGGGTTGGATTAGATGACCTTTATGGGTCTCTTTCAACCAAGCCATTTTATGATTTGGGAAGCTGATTTATTTCAAGCAATGTAGAAATGAGTCTAAGTTTTGCTACTGCTATGAAATATGCTTAATTTTATATCTGTTAGTCTAGATTTTCTACCCCTTAAGGGATCATTCTATATAAGCTAAGGAACAGTAGGGAGAGAAAAAAATACTTGGATGTTTCATAGCTCTTTTTTTTTTTTTTTTCACATTTTAGCCTTATTTTCATTACTTCAGGTGTGACCCAAGGCAAGTTTTATACCTGTTCCTTGTACAGTTGAGTACTTGTCTACTTATTTTTAAATTCTCATCGATGAAGCTTGTAGCTGATGAGACAGGAAAGTTTGAAAGAACTTGTATGTGTTTTTAAAGAAGCTAAGGCACTAACCGTAAAGATTATGGCACACTAAGTTACTGAAGGACAATAAAAAACCTGGAGCATAGATCTTTAGATCAGAGGTACTCTCTGCCTCTCTGGATAGTCTCTTTTTCACTTTTGAAACATAGCCATTGTGCTCAGTAACTGCAGCTACTGTAAAAAAAGACAGCTACTGTAAAAAAAGAAGTAGGTCTGGAGCGTCACTCCTGGTTCACAAAGCAGGATCAGCTGTGACTTCTACAGACTTTGATACAACTGGATCTTACAAACTTTTGATGACGTAAATTAGATACCCTTCCTGTGGTGAAGAATATATGCCTTGAAGCCAAGAAATATAAGATGGAAATTTTCCAGGTAATATAATTGATATCTATACATATATATAGTCTTCTGAGAAATCATATTGGTTAAATAATAAATCTGTAAGGGCAACATTTTTTGCAGGAGAGTAACACTGAAGACTTCTATTTAAACTACTGGAAGTATTTAAACTGTCTGAAAGTATTGAGGTATCATCTTTCATAAAGAATACAGAACAGGGTAAGTTTTCATGTTTAAGTTCTGTGCTGCAAACACCCTTTCTGAATGTTAAATTGCACAGAGTGCAGAAGGCTGAAAGGCCAAGTTCACTATACCGGGAGTTTCATTTATACTGTATTGTCCTGCCTTTTTCCAGTGCAATAGAATTTATGGAAATCTGATGCCCTCAGAGGTGGAAGGACAGCACCTCTCTTACTCCAAGTTTAACTTGGAAACATCAAGCTCTGGCTTTTACAATTTTAATAAACCTTTTTGATTAATAATTAATAAGCGAAATAAATATCTTTACCCTATAGAATGGTCTGTATCCTAAACTAGAACCCAGAAGAATTTTTTCTGACTGCCAAATTGACCCAAGGAGACAGATTGATCTATGCCAAATTTGCATTTTAACCCTCCCAGATATTCGGGCTGTCTTGTTACATACAAGGTAGCACACCTCACATATGTTTAGCTCTAAATTGACATGAAAAAGAAGCATAAATCATTACAGGAACATTTTTGTTTTGTTTTGTTTTGCTTTGTGTTTCCCAAATAATCACAGCAGTCTCTGCTTGACTAACATGATTTCTTTGTTTTCGTGTGCATCTTAACTGCTGACCTCTTAGTTGGTGCAGTCCAGCTCTGGAGTCCCGAGGCGAGACAGAAAAACAGAACCTCCAAGAGTCACATTTTCTGTCCCACTCTTACTGAGTATTTCTCAGTCCCCAGAATGAGCAATCTAACATTTCCTGGCACTATAGTGGGGTCAAACAGATGATTGTCTTCTTTCCCATGACCACCAGTGCTGAAACTAGGACCAAATCTGCTGCTGAATCAGATGCTATTCAGGTCCTAAAACTTCTAAACCCAGAGATTTTTAACTGAATTTAAATTATTCATCCATTTTCTGCTATGTGAAACAGACAATGTAAATAGCTTTATGAATTCAAAAGACTAAGATAGGCATTGTAATTCAGAATTCCAGCATTTAACTGGAACATATCTTGTCTAAATATGTAAAACAAATTAGACGTTACATGTGACAGATATTGATATGTCTATTTAATACATCCAGATGAGTAAATTAAGATTTTGAGAAAGTAAGATAAACTTTGACTGTAACAGCCAATGCCTTGTCATATTTTCCTTTCAGGGTGAATTCATGTCTTCATGGTGAACACTTTAGCATGGACACTTTATGAGGGTGAACAACTGCAAATTTAGTTGGAGTGTGGATGCCTCATTTCCAAAATGCATTCTAAGGTAAACCAGAAATAATAGAGTTAATTGG
The DNA here is from genome assembly GCF_034315485.1 of Pezoporus occidentalis. Taxonomy (NCBI): domain Eukaryota; kingdom Metazoa; phylum Chordata; class Aves; order Psittaciformes; family Psittacidae; genus Pezoporus; species Pezoporus occidentalis. The sequence goes on from NW_026916220.1 coordinate 7,691,187, forward strand.
AACTGATGTAGTGAGGCTGGAAGACGATTTCCTATGATTTCCTATTGGCATTGGCTGATCAGAGACTGGAGAATTGTCTGACTGGAGAATAAAATTTATTCATAGAATTATTGGAGAGTAGGAAAACATAAATGCATACTTTTTAGTTAAATCTGAATTTCATCTCAAAGACTTACACTGTCTTTTCTTTGACGTTCCATGAACAAATAATCAGATTTCTATTACTTCACAGATTTGAGCATTAGCTGTTATTCATTTTTTGCTTACTAAATAGTTTGCCTTTTACTTGTCTTTCTATAACATTGTCTTTCTATTCAAATCAATGGGAACAAACAAGGTTTACTTGTTTATTTTTTGAAGGGATCTTTTTCTAAGGCATCACAGAGAAGACAAACTTTGACCCAGAGAACTCATTCAAGGCAAGACTGAGCTTAAACCTTTCAATTTTTTTGTCTATTAGTTATTCCTACTTGCAATTAATTTGGATGTCAGAAATGAAAAATTACTTTGAGGATGAGGAGATGGATTGCTGATAGTTGGCTTGCTATGCTTTAGCTGTGCCTAAGCACTGACATTTAAGCTGGTTTTATTTCTTGACTTGCTCTAGCATTTTTCAAAATCAGGAAAACAGTGTAATAGGTTGTCCTTCTGCCTCGATATTCAGTTATGGCTGCTTTGCTTGCTGTTATAAAGAGCCAACGGGGTTTAAATCCATGAAAGATTCAGAGGAATGTTCTTAACATTTATTAGTTTTCTTGGCCATTCTTTACCAAGGGAATATATCTTTAAAGAAAGCACACAGTCTTGGTTTAATATTTTCTGTTCTTTGTTTCTGATGAATCTTCACTGAAGTAAAAGGAGCTCAGCTGATATAAACTACCGGTAAATAGTTATTTTCAGCATACCTCTTAAATATGAAACAGTGTGAGGTGAAAGAGGGGGAACTGATCCCTTTTTCTTATATGCTCAATTGAGGCAGCAAGGCAAAAAGTGGGAACTACCCTTCTGTGAGAGGTCAGAGGAGATTTGTATACTGCATAAAGAATAGTTGTAAAAATATGTCATAGTTTAACCCCAGGCCATAAATCCGAACCATGCAGTCTACCCCCCCCCCCCCTCTTTCTTCCGCCCCAATTCCTGAAGGGACGGGGAGGACAATCAAAAGAATGTAACTGCCATGGGTTGAGATAAGAACAGCTCAGTAACTAAGGTATAACACAAACCACTGCTGCTACCAACAATAATAATAATGATAAGGGAAATGAGAAGAGAATACAATACCACCCATCGAAACCCAGCCCGAATGAGCAGTGAACCAGCCCTTCTGGGTAGCTCTCAGTTACATCCCAGGCATGATGTGCTGTGGTATGGGATACCTCTTTGGCTAGTTTGGGTCAGCTGTCCTGTCTCTGCTTCCTCCCAGCTTCTCCTCCTCCCTGGCAGAGCATGAGGCTCATAAAGTCGTTGGTCAGACTAAATATCTGAGCAGTAACTAAAAACATCGGTGTTATCAGTGCTGTTCCCAGACAAAAAACACAGCACTTGCACCAGCTACTAAGAAGGAGAAAAAAATGACTCCTACTGCTGAACCCAGGACAAAATACTAAAACTATTTGGCTATTTTATAAAAAAGTAGAATGCATCCTGCAATTACAAACCCACGTGAATTTGGACTATTTGAGTGTAAAGTACTATAAGCCAAGAAGCTGGGTTATAGCTATCTTCACACCCTATTCCAGAAACTTTGGACTTTCCCTCTTCTCAGACTCTTGCTCTGTTTTATAAGGTGTGCCTCTTCACAAATTTTGCATTTTTTCTGACTGAACATAACATTACTAAGGTTCTTCTTCATGTTTAAATTACTACCTACGAGTATGACTCTTTTTTGTGTGTGGCATTATGCCATTGATGACAGTGAAGCTTATGGTGATGCTTGCCAGGGGACGCAAAAGGACAGTCAAGGTCACTAGTGACCACTTTTTACTTGCTGAAAGGAGTATTCTCTTTAAAAGGGCCATTCTGTGTTGGCTGATGAAAAGCTGGAGGTGAGCCAGCAGTGTGTGCTTGCAGCCCAGAAAGCCAACCATATGCTGGGCTCCATCAAACAGTGTGGCCAGCGGGTCAAGGGAGGTGATTCTTCCCCTCTACTCTGCTCTTGTGAAACACAATCTGCAGTACTGCGTTCATCTCTGGGACCCCAACACAAAAGGGATGTGAACTGGTTGGGGCTGTTGGAGCTGAGTCCAGAGGAGGGCATAAAGATGATCAGAGGGCTGGAGCATCTCTCCTATGAAGACAGACTGAGAGAGTTGGGCTTGTTCAGCCAGGAGAAGAGAAGGCTCCAGAAAGACCTTAGAGCAGCTTCCAGTATCTAAAGGAAATGTGGAAAGGGCCTTTTTATAAGAGTAAGTAGTGATGGGACGAGGTGGGATGGTTTTAAACTGAAAGAGTGTAGATCTAGATTAGATATATAGAAGTTCTTTGCTGTGAAGGTGGTGAGAGACTGGAATAGGTTGCTCAGAGAAGTTGTGGCTACCCCACCACCAGGAGCGTTCAAGACCAAGTTGGATGGTGCTTTGAGTCTAGCGGAAGGTGTCACTGTAGGGGGATTTGAAACTAGATGATCTTTAAGTACCCTTCCACAAAAACATCCTATAATTCTGTGATTGTACAATTCTATGTTCTATGAGTGTATGGCTTCTGGGTAATAGCAGGAATCTTTCATAGAAATGAAATGTTAAGGATAAAAAAATAACTTGATTGTTAATATTGATACATTCTTTGCCAATCTGATGACAAAGACTAAATTTCTGTGTATCAATGCACACAAATGGAATGAAGTCTACTAAACTAGTTAAGTTATATTAGCTTAGCTGGCAGAATTTTTATACTATCTCAGAAAATAAGATCTTGTCTTTAGTACTAGGTGGGTATTCGTCACCAGGATGGGCTGGAGGTCTGCCTTCTGTCAATAGAATTATAGAATCAACTAGGTTGGAAAAGACCTTTAAGATCATCAAGCCCAACCACTACCCCAGGACTGCTGTTCTGGGTTCAGGAGGAGCAGTCGTTTTTCTCCTTCTTAGTAGCTGGTGCAGTGCTGTGTTTTTGACTTTCAGCCTGGGAACAACGCTGATAACACCAATGCTTTTAGTTGTTGCTCAGTAATGTTTACTCTGACCAAGGACTGTGGGAGTCTCATGCTCTGCCAGGGAGGAGGGGAAGCCAGGAGGAAGCAGAGACAGGACAGCTGACCCAAACTAGCCAAAGAGGTATTCCATACCACAGCACGTCATGCCCAGGAGGTAGAACTGGGGGCAGTTATCTGGAAGAGAGGTCACTGCTTGGGTTGGGCTGGGTATTGGTTGGCAGGTGGTGAGCAGTTGTATTCTCTTCGCTTCTTTTTTCCCTTATCATTATTATTATTGTTGGTAGCAGCAGTGATTTGTGTTATACCTTAGCTACTGGACTGCTCTTATCTCAGCCCGTGGGAGTTACATTCTTTCCATTCTCCTCTCCATCCCTCTGGGAGTGGGAGGAGAAAGAAGGTGAAGAGTGAGCAAGGGGCTGCATGGTTCTGAGTTATCGGCTGGGCTTAAACCACGACAACTGCCAAGTCCACCACTAAACCGTATCACTGAAGGCCTCATCTACACAGTTTTTGAGCACTTCCAAGGACGGTGACTCCACCACTTCCCTGTGCAGCATGTTCCAAGGCCTGATCATCTGCTCTGTGAAGCAGTTTTTCCTAATTTCCAATCTAAACCTCCATTGGTGCAGCTTGAGGCTGTTTCCTCATGTCTTATCACTTGTTACTCAGGAGGAGAGAACAACCCCCACCTCACTACAACCTCCTTTCTGGTACTTGTAGAGAGCAATAAGGTCCCCACTGACCCTTCTCCAGACTAAACACTCCCAGTTCACTAAGCTGTGCCTCATAACACTTGTGCTCCAAGCCATTAACCAGCTTTGTTTCCCTTCCCTGGACCCACTCCAGCTCCTCAATGCCTGTCTTGCAGCCAGGGGCCCAGAACTGAACACAGGATTCGAGTTGCAGCCTCACCAGTGCCAAGTGGAGGGGGATGATCACTGCCCTGGCCCTGCTGGCCACATTATAGCTGATGCAGGCCAGGATGTCGCTGGCATTCTTGGCTACCTGGGCACAAGCTGGCTTGCGTTCAGCTCCATTAATCAGCATCCCCAGGTCCTTTTCCAGGAGCAGCTTTCTAACCACTCTTCCCTGCGCTTGTAATGTTGCATGGGGTTCTTGTGGCACAAATGCAGGACCTGTCACTTTGCCTTATTGAACCTCATAACATTGACAGCAGCCCATTGATCCAGCCTGTCTAGATCCCTCTTCAGAGCATCCTTATCCTCCAGCAGATGAGCACTTCCACCCAACTTGGTGTCATCTGTAAACTTACTGAGGGTACACTCAATCCCCTCATCCAGATCATCAATGAAGATATGACACAACATTGGCCCTAACACCAAGCTCTGAGGGACACCACTAGTGATCAGTTGCCAGCTAAATGTAATACCATTTACCATCACTCTTTTGGCTCAGCCATCCAAGCAGTTTCCAACCCAGCTTTACTCTGCTACTTGTTTTTCTTTTGATATCCTTTCATAAAAATTCAACTTTTCTTCAATCCATTCAGGACTTTGATAATGTCCTTCTGCTCCCAGTTAATATTCATTGCATGTTTGTGTTAAGCAAACACATACATGAACATGCAAAGTCCTGCTTTACCTCCCAGTGTCAATCTCTTAGGCTCCCCAGGTAACTGCGAAGCAGTCAAGTGGACCAGAGGCCCACATGGTGGGATGGTTACCTAACATTTTCCCTGTGGATATCCCTCTCTAATATTTGTTTGTTTTTTTTTCTTTTAATTAGTGTGAGCTTCAGTTGTAATCTTGAGCAATCCTTTTCTCAAGAGTCATAGAAGGAGAGGTGTGGAGTTTGCTTTCATGAGCAGAGTCTTCTTCCAGTTACTTGAAAGCTGCCACTGCTGTCCGCCATTTCTCAGGCAGCAGATCACTGTAATAGAAGGATAGTGCTAGGTTTCCATATTCTACTAGTGGGAAAAAAATCTACACAACAAATTGTATAAATGTATGATAAATAAAACAAACATCTTAAATAATATATACTGAGACTAAAACCCCTGCTTATTGAGAATTTCTCAGGTAAATAATGCATGTTTCATAACTTTCAGTGATTGTTTCTGTTTTGTTTTTTTTTCTGAAAAAAAAACCATGGGGACTGAATACAAAATACTACCTTTGAATAGCATTCAGGAAATGATACATACTGAAAATGTAATTTACATATATTTTTTTTTTCATGGAAACTGCCATTGTCTCTAACTTTCTTCACTGAAAAAGTAAATTATTCTGAAATGTTACATTAAAGATAGGATAGCACTACAAACAATGCAGTTTTTTAGTTTTGCTGACCTTATAAAAGGTTACCAAAGATTTTTGTACTCGTATAAAGCAACAACCTGTTTAATTGTGTGGAAACTGTCAAATCTGCTTACCAAAATAGACAGTGGAACTCCTTAAGTGAAAACTGATCCAGATGGTTAATTTGATTTTTCTTTTATTTAAGAATTACATTTTTTTAATTAAGAACAGTGGATTAAGTGCTAATTTCCTGTGAAAACTTGATTAAATGTCATGTTTCCTTTGCTTGGGGCTCCATATGTAAAGCTGGAATGATTGTAACTTTATGAGCAGAGCTGAATTTTAGTAAGGAAATGGGAAGGTATGCTCATGGTCTGACCCATGCTTTGGGGTGGTTTGGTCCCAAACCTGTTGTTGGTGATGATGAATTAAGATTTTGCCTTCTGTTTTCTCTCATGAAGTCTTAAGACTCAAGTGCAAACTTTTGTATGTGCTACTTCTATCATTTAATGAGAAAACACAGTGAACTAAAGAAAGCTCTACTGAAAGATGTGGATTCAGTTAGAAGGTATTTTTAAGCTGTTTTGGGGTTTGCAGCAGTGTTGCATGTGGGCTTCATTTTCATGACAGTAATAGACAGAAAGCCCAGAAAATAGGCTTGTTAGAATAAAGAGGAACTGTGCCATAGCTTAGCAAGACCCAAGAGGCTGAGGGTTGGGTCTGCTGAAGAATCTACATGAGAATCGTGGTTCAGGTTCCATATACCTCTATATATTAACAATAAGTAATAAAACATGAAAAAGAGATCAACTATGATATTAGTTGTTTTATTCAGCTGATTAGGAATGTCATATTTTAGCTCCTGTTAGCAGCCTTAGCATGTACAGCATCAGCGTTGCAATGCTTTCTTTGCTTTGAATTACTAAAAATTAAAAACCCAATTGTACTTCATGCTAATATGTCTTGTTGTTTCTGAAATACCCAAATTCTGTTTACAGAAAGCAAGAGGTGTGCCTTTCTTGTGGCTTGTGTAGCTCTCTAGCCTAATGTATGCTTTGGATAAGTGGAAATAAGCTACATCTGTGAACATGAATCTCTTCCCTGTTTTCATTTTAGATTTCAGAAAGCAGAGATATTGCAATGGCATGTAGCAGAAAACATTCAGATTTCTTTGAAGCTGCAACAATATTCTTTGAATACCTTTGGGTTGCTGTCCAGGCAAAGGCTCTGCAGGAGATTTTAGCTTTATAAACTGACACAGGCCTGCCCAGCATGCTATTAATCAAGAAGATATTGTAAATGTTCTCAGAAAAAAAAACATTTGCCTGTGCCTGAGCCAAATTAGATTGGTCCTGCAAATTTGAGGGATTGTTCTTCATCATTCTGTAGTGGTAGGAAGTGGTAGGAAGATCTTCAGATAGAGCTACATGGGCAATTCTTTTTTATGTGCAAACACTCTTGTTTCTCCTGATATCAGTGTTTGACTATTCTTAGAAGTTTAGAACTCTTTTTATTTTTCTTTTTTTTTCTTGGACATAGATGTTTGTTGACACTGAACGTACCCTCTGCTGAAACACAAGGAAAGCCTAAAATGATTCTTAAAAGATGATTCTGTTTCTGACTTAATTCTAGTAGTTTCAATAATTGCCTTCATTATATCTGCCGCAGGATCCACTTCCGCCACCTTTACTGTCAGGGAATCTAAACAATTTGAGAACATTTGCCGCAAAAAGCTCACCTGTAATTAACTACTAGCTGTCATGATCACCTCATCTCTACCTTAGCAGTGGGAAGAATGATTATTCTTACTAATAATGACAGCATAAATAGTCTCCTTCATTAGTTGCCTGCCTTTTGGTTACCTTGTAATTGCCATCCCCTCCTTCTTTAGGGATAATAGCACTTTCAGACAATGAAGAGAGTGCTGAGAAGGTTTCTACTTATTTTCATCCCAACTTGCTATATGCTGACCAAAACACAGTATATGAGTGTGACTAGCATGTGAGGGAAGACAGCAGGATGTGGGAAGTCCAGGACCCTTGAATTTCCATCTAACATAAGATTGATTTAGTGTGGCTGTTTTTGCTGTTTATGCCAGAAAAACATTATCAAGAAAAAACAAAACAAAACCCCCCAGAAATTTCTGAAGCTGCAGTATTTTAGTGGAAATTACACACTGAATGTAAGGTTTTGTTTTCTCAGCAAGGGTAGGATTTTACTCTGTGCCTTCCCTTGCCACCTGGGTAAAATAAAAGTAATGAATGAAACTTCTGCATTATTATAGATGGGCACTTTCAATAATTTGGGGGGGAGGGGGAGTGTGTGTGGATTAGAGAGTTCCATATTCCAGCAGCCTGGTTTAAAGCTGGTTCTGATTGTATATGTAGCAGCATGAAGAACTTCTTTGTATTTATCAGCATAGTCTCCCAAGTTTTCTATCCCACTTTTGGTCTCTGTACAGAAAGTATAAAATGCCCTTTCCCTCCATTTTTTTTTTTTTTTTTGGCTGAAGAAGCACCAGATTGGTTATTATTTGGGATACATCACTGTTTCTTTTCATTACTGTTTGGCAGTATTTGTTTAATATTTCAGTTTGTTGGGTGTCAACTTTCATCACAATAGGAATCTCACTGTAGTCTCTCACATTGATAGCAACTAGAAGTAGTTATGATCATGCTTTTCTTCAGCTTCATTAAAATGTGATGAGATTTTTGTTATTTTTTAGCTATTTATGTTCCTCTGAGATTTATTTACTGGTCTAGCATAAAAAGGCTATTTTTAAAATATAAAAAACCTGTGGGTGATGACATATAAATAGTTAACGAAATGGATCCAGGCGTTATCGCCCTGGTCCGGCTTAAGCCTTAGGAACAGTAGAGAAAATGCCAGGTGTTATTGCCCTGGTCAGGTTTAAGCCTTGGGAAGGGTGAAGAAAACACCAGGTGTTAATGCCCTGGTCGGTCTTAAGCCTTGGGAACTGTAAAGAGAACAATGAAGGGTAAAGATCTGTTTGCAAAAAAAAAAGCAGGCAGTTTGCTATATAAAGCAGGATGTGCATCTCAAAGACAGACCAAACAGTGTGAATATTTGTAACCCTTAGCAGTTTTGTTAAATTGGGATGATAAGGAAGCAAGAGAGTGGAAAGTTACTGCTTAGCACTTAGTAGACTATGAAAGGGATGTGAGAGGCGAAGTAAAGGTCTTCAGATTTCACCAAAGCTGACCAAAGCTGGAGTCCGTCTTTGATATGGACAAAAAAACAGTTCCAGAAAGCTAAACAAAGCAAAACTGCACCAAAACCTAGCCAAAAACAAAATAAACATTTTTTTTTCTTTTCTGCTTGGACAGTGCATGTGAGCCCATTATAAATGTGGCTCAAATAAATTGATGAGAGCCAGACCAATGAATCAAATCGGTTTATTGAGCAAGCCACAGCAAGCAAAACAGCGCTGGGCGGCCGGGGAGTCTCCGCTCTGCTAACAGCACGCACCCCACTTCCCCAAAGTCACTGGTTTTATACTCTTCTTCATCCGATATACGTGGCACCTGCTGGCATCCTCTGCGTCTGTGTGACCTGTAGATAAGGGGTCTCATTCTGTCTGCCGGTGGGTGTGGGGAGGAAGGCTCCTTATCGCCTTCCCCATACGTCGTTTACTTTAACGGATACTCGCGGTCTATAAGCAACATGTCAAAGCACCATAATTTTCCAGTAACTATTAAGCAAGCAAGTAACTCTAAGCAAGTAACTCTTAAGCAAGCAAGATTTGATTAACAAACAGGAATTTACTCATTACACCCCCTTTCATCCTAAATATTTTATGTTACTCACTGACCTGCATTTCAGGTTAGCACAAGGAGGATATCACCTTGTACATCCTTTATGGAGCTGGACCAAGCTGGTTTGGGGTGACGTGGTGTCCAGGAGAGGCAGAGAAGTGCTGGAAGCAGCACTTTCAGTCGACTTAGGTCAGAAAAAAAAATTATTGTAATTTCTTGTAACTCTTCTTTTTTGTAGCTGGACAGACTTTGGGCACATTACAAAGGAAGTAAGAATTGTTGGTGGTTCTAAAATAACTAAGGACAAGAGATACAGCAGGGGGGTTTGAACCAGACAATCTCAAGGTCCTTTCCAACCCTAGCCATTCTATGATTGTATGTTTTCAGAGTCCATATAATGAGTCTGTTTATCCTACTGCACTTCAGATCCAGGCCACTCTGTTCTCCTGGGGGTTCAGCAGTAGCCGTCATGTTTCTCCTTCTTGGTAGCTGGTGCAGTGCAGTGTTTTGACTTTCGGCCTGGGAACAGAGCTGATAGCGATGTTTTAGTTTGGCCAAGGACTTTGTGAGCCTCATGCTCTGCCAGGGAGGAAGGGAAGCTGGGAGGAAGCAGAGACAGGACACCTGACCCAAACTGACCAAAGAGGTATTCCATACCACAGCACGTCATGCCCAGGATGTAACGGGGAGTTACCCGGAAGGGCTGGGTGTCTGCAGGGTTGGAGGAATAGTTTGAGTTCCTGTAATACAGGTTGTTAGAAATGATACTATGAGTGATGCGTTCCACTTGCATTCTGGACTTCCCAGTGAAATGCTTATATCTGTATGCCCTTACATAACAGGCAAACTCCATGCTCTTACTTTGTGCAACACAGACTATTCCTGCGTTTAAAAAAACCCTTGACGGCAGGAGACAGATGGAGGAATTGCACGAGTTTCTAGGTTAGTGCAGTTATAAATCTGAGTGCAGAATCTAGAGGGTTGGAAGGTGCTCTGGAACATCTAAATACCGTGCATCATGAGAACAACATCAGGAAAAAAACCCGAAAATGAATTGTGCCAAATGTGTATTGTGTCTGGTAATACTGCACCTATTAAGAGTCTCATGTTCTTTCGCTCTTCTGTCCAACATCTCTTGATGGGCTTGGCACTCCAGCTGAACTGTTTCATGAGCACCCAGATGGCCTCATCCTCATATGCCTTCACTTACAAGATAGTTTAATTATAAAGCAAAAGTATTCTGAAGTGTTCTTGGATAAACACAGTGAATGTCTGCGTAAGTTTTTGAGTAGAAATGCATATATTCACTCCTTTATATGAGTTCCTAGTGAAGAAAATAATATATAAATATTAAAGAATTCAGTCAACGAAACAATAAATTCCTTTGAGAAATTCAAAACTTGGTGCTGGAGTGATAAATACTACTGACTACTGCAGAGATGACTGCTGGTCATAACGAAGTCTTTAGGATAAGGTCAGTGCTATGCATTTGCCTTTGAAAAATCTGCAAGGTATGCATTCTATTTCAAGAGCCTGCAGTGCCAAGGAGGTTCAGGTAATTCAGATTTCCTACCCTAGCATATTCTTTGCCAGGTTTTAAATCACAGTAGGTCTTGATTCAATGAATATTAACTGCTGACCTCTGGATAACTGACCTTAAATCTCACTAAGCTTAAAGGTGATTAACTAAAGCAGACTTGAGACACTCTTACAAAATACTTTTGCTAACTGTCTTTCTGCAAAGAAAATTAGTCTAGAATTTCTATGTGATGTTTATTTTTTTTTTTTGAGGTTTTGTTTGTTTTTTGGTTTTTGGTGAGGGGGCAGGTTAGCTTTATTTCTTTGTAAGACTGAACTGGGGGGAGGGAGTGAGCAGTTACTTTTCAGTTACAGTTTCAGTGGGAAAGCATTCAGCATCCATCAATTCATTTTAACAGTGACTGCTGTCAAAATGACTTCTTCAGGAACTAATAGACACTGAACTCTCCTGCAAATCTCATCCTTAGAGAGTATTTCGCTTGTCGATGCTTGAACAGAACTTGTTTTTAGCATGCATACTTTTAAGTCTCCAGCTCCAAACACTGTCTTTTCAGAAGCATTGCTTTGCATGTGACTTTCCTGTAACCTCATTCACCATTCTTCAGTACATATTTGACATCATTCATATTTCATTGTGACAAGCTCTCTAAATTCTAATGCAGAACACTTTTTAAAAAAATGTCCTTTTATATGATGGTTATCAAGTTTGAGAATCATCATTAACTTATTGTAACTTAAGTCATTAAAATGGATAGTAAATACTTTTTTTCTTTTAATTATTTTGTAAATTACAGTGAAATATATAGTCTTTTTTTCCATGCATTAGTATTTCTCTGGTGGCAATATATCTTTTAATACATACCATCGTTATGCTTTTATTTATTTTCCTTGGAAATCATTCCTACTGGATATGCTTGCTTTACACTGCACAGTGTTCATTTGACTGGGCTGCACTGGAGTATCTTCCCTCAGATTTTCCATTTAAGTTCTTTCAGAAACAAATTGTAATTGCAAACAATACTTTCAAAGGCATGAAGGAGTTTCATGGGTGCTGTCAGACAGAAACGAATGTAAACATAGAATAAACAGAGGCAGTTCTTATATTGTAAAGTATTTCCAAGGTCACAATGTGTATTATGATCTCTTTCTTTCCTATATCATGACCTTCATGTTGCAAGACACGTTTAGAATATTTCCCTGATTCTGTCCAGAGCCAAGGAGCATTGACCATAGCTCTCTTTTCGGTATATTTCTGAGCCTACACTACCATGTCTTTTGCAGTGGGGTGGAGACTGAATCCTTTCTCAGTCCAATTACTCATGCAGAAGCAGCGCAGTGTGAGACTCAAGTGCACACCATCAAGTACATGAACAATTCAATTTTCTGTCTGCATTTTTCCCTGGCTTCTCTCATGTCTTGCTAAGATTTTGACACATCCTGTTGTTTGTGTTGTACTAACCATAGCCACAGAAGCTAATTTTCATTAATAACAACATTAATTTGAGATCAGTATGTCACTAAGGCTGACTTCCCGCTGCCAAGCAACACCTGAGGTATTAAAAATGATGGCAAGGGAAACAAGAGCAGAAGACACTTCTAGACAGGAAACTTTGCATCATGTTTAGTTAGAAAGAAATTCAGACAAGAGTAATAATTAAAAAGTGTGGCACTGACTGAGGGCTTAATATAATAGAAGTAAAACTAAACGAAGGCACTCCCTGTTTGAAGGTTGTATCTACCCCAGGAAGGGAAAGCAGAAGGCTGATTGGTTGAGCGGATGGTGAGAGGGGGAGAAAGACAAGCTAGCAGTTCCTTCAGCAGAGGCAGGAATGACAGGAGCAGTCACTGCAGCTCCCTACAGGAAAAAAGATAAGGACTTTCCGTCTTCCCCAGCCATTACAGTCACCAAGCATGATTTGGACCCTACTTTTGGCAGCTCCAAGCCCTTTGACAAGGAAGGACAAAATAGGGAGCACATCCCTGAGTGTCCTACTGCCAATAAGGGTACTGCTGTTCTGTGCATCTCCCTACCTCTGTCAAAGCATATCTTGACATGTATCGCAGCAGCAGTCAGTACACGGATACTTGTGCCCTAGCTGTCTGACCCCTGCTGCTGGGATGAGGGCTGATGCACCAAACAGTTCCAGCCGAATGTTAAGAAATGTATCTCTGCCAGCTATTAAAAGCTTCTTCCTCCATTCTGTCCCCACATTTGGCCTCACTGAACCGATGCACTACATTTTGAAATAAACAAACTGTGTAACTAAAACATGCCTGTGTAACTATATTGACTTGTATCAGCTCTGAGCCCTTCACAGCATACTTCTGGGTCTCCAGAGAATTGCAGCGAATCCAACAGAAACCAGTCTTTGAAATACATTAGTTTGTGGTTACTATATATATTTTTTATTCTAGGTCGTGGACAATATCTTTATTTAAAAAAATCTTGTTTCTCCTTTTGTACCTTTAAGAATGTATGTTTTAATGAGCTCTTCCCTTCTTCAGAATAATTTCTTCTGCAGGATAAAACTTGTCCAGCCTGTGGCAGATCCTTTGATATAATGCTAGCTGTGAAAGAGAACACAGAAAACTGATTCTTCTGGATCAATTCCCATAACATGCTTAAAGCAAAGCCACACAATCTGTGGTCGTGGTGTGGAAGGAAGTGAAGGGTGAGGGGACCTGGTGGCTCGAACAACTTATACATGTCATGGCATCAATCCATAGTGCAAAAGGAGCAAAACAGAAAAATTTGCTGGTGCTCACTTTCCTCAGACACACTGCCGGCAATTGCTGTAACGGATGCCACTGTTTTTCTGCTTTCTTTTGTTCTTTTCCCTCACTGTTCATATTTAGGGTCGACTTTGGCAGAAACTCACTCCCAATGGGATAGAATTAGGTGTAATGGAGAGCTGTATTTTCAGAATATTGACTGGCAGATGACCCAAATTGACTATGATTTTACAGTACTTTCAAACCCATCTGACCCTGGTTACTGCAAGACTGACACACTATTCCTTCTTCCACTTTTGCTCTGCTATTTTCCTGAGCTTAGAAAGCTAAGGCCACTAGGCAGCACGAAATTGGAAGAACACTAATGGAAGCATAGTTCCCTGGGCTAGATTGCTCATCTAACGTTAGTGCAGTGGTTAGGGGGAGATGTGAGAGGAGAGGAACTGTTCTTTTCAATGGCCCTATAGCGACTGCTTAATGCAACTGCAAAACCACATCCACAGTGAGTTACACTGGCTTTATTCAAAGTCACTGCTGCTGAGCACCAGCAAAGTTTGCAAAGTGATCAAAAGATATTAGCATCTGAATCTGTAACAGCCAGCACCAGTGAAATGATTGTGCAAAGCAAAATACAGAAGAGTAGATGGCTTCTTGTTTCAAAGTTCATTTTCAGGTTGGAGAACCTGCCTTTCCTCCCCCCTCCCCCTCCCCTTTCCATCGTAGCTGCATGCACTGGCAACTACTAAAGTGATTTAGAAGATATCAAGAACCAAACTCAATAACCTTTGTTAGGGTTCAGGGTGGAAAAAGGTCTTGTCCTGCAGACAACCTTTTACAACGAGATTCAGTAAAAAGGGTACAGCTGTAGCACTGATGCAATGGAAATACAAGGAAACAGTCCTTGAAAATATCTGCATCAGTGTGAGGAATGTAAGTGCAGCTCTATTCTGAACTTAAATGATAGGAGACATCTAAGAAGAAACTAATTATCTAGGAAATAGTTTGGAGTTTAGCTTGCTACTTAGAGCAAGGTGAAGGACCATGAAGGGCCACTGGTTACACGGTAAGTAAATGACTTGCATACTGTAGGAAAAAGTGTATGCTTGTACCTAATATATGATACCATAAATATGTTTAAACAGAGATTGTACAGACAGCTTTAATTCTGATATTTAAAGAATAACCAACTTTATTAAAATGCAGGTTTACTAGTCTTTCCCTAACAAATATGGGCTATAATGTTTGTGAGCTATAATACTGCAGTACCCAGAACAGCTGCTTTCCCATTTCCCAGGGAAGGCTGCTTGCCAAGGTGCTCAGGAGTGTCCCAAACTGTGTGGCACTGCTGAGTGTGGTGTCGAATCCAGAAGTATCACCGAGCTCCTCTCCTGGTGAATTGTGTATCTCAGCCAGCCAGCTGAACAGTGTGAGGACTCGTCCTCTGGACCACAATTTTGCTCTCCAGGCAGTTTTCTCTATAGATCAGCATAGTTTCATGCAAAGTGGTTATTAGAGCTGCTCTTTGGCCTGTGCTAATACACAGACTGTGCTTGGGAGTCTGTCACTTTATCCACAGCTGCAGCATCTTTAGGACTTTGTAATAGTTCCCTCTACACTGTTAAACTATCCACCGATTGAAACTGAGCAATATCCAAATAGCACAGCATGAAAGGCCAGCTGATACAGTTTCCCACAGCACCAGTACCTTCAAATTGCCATGAGAGCTAGAAAAGCCAGGAGTCCCCAGGAGCCCTTAAGTTTATTTCTCAGTTGGAGCCAGTATTTAGCACGAAGATGAATGTAGCTGGTAATGAAGAACGCCACCTACTGAATGCTGTTCCTGCACGGCCTCTTTCCCTTATCCCCTGACCAGGATCTGTCTCAGCTTTGGAGGTTAGCTAAATATGTGCTTAAGACTTTCTCAAAGTTAAGCACATACTTAAGGATCCTTTAACGTGTAAAATCATACATCCTAAAGACTGAAAATCAAAATTTGGAAAGATGAGTTCATATCCCTAAGTTGCACTGCTCCTAACTAAAATTTCTTATTGTGTGGAAGTGGCTTATTAATAATTCAATTGTTCCATTAGTTTTCTGTCGAGGTCTTAACAGAGTTAACTGAGTTAATGCATGCATAAGTTATCAGTCTATAACCTAAATAGTTTAAAATGCAATATTCAGATTTACCATGATAATAGCTTATAAAGCTGTCTATAATTGCTTACAAAATGTGCTGACTGCATTGGCTGTAGAGTATCTGCAGAGGAGAAAATACTACCCCCAGGGTCCACACACAAACAAGGTGGGGAGGACTGTTGAGGTTGTGTTGAAAGATGCCACTGGAAACACATTTTTTTCAGAAAGGAATCAGGATTACGTAGTTGATCTATAGTTCCTGCTTAGTCTGGGTGAAGCACTAGCCAGGAATATCCAAAATAACCCCAAGTTCTGAATACAATGTACACCTCTCGTGCAGTATTTTTATGCCTAATAGGACCGTGTCTACAGAGGACATATGAAATGAATGAAACACACAAATTGCACTTAGGTTTTACATTAAGCTAATTAAAATTAATGGGAGCTGCTGGATGTCATCAGTTCCAAAACTTAAGGTAAGAGTTTCACCATATATACATTCAAGAAAGAAAGGTCCTGAAGTTT
Organism: Pezoporus occidentalis; assembly: GCF_034315485.1. Lineage (NCBI taxonomy): Eukaryota > Metazoa > Chordata > Aves > Psittaciformes > Psittacidae > Pezoporus > Pezoporus occidentalis. The sequence goes on from NW_026916220.1 coordinate 7,707,305, forward strand.
AAACATTACTTTGACTTTGAAAGATGTTCAACGGACTTAGATGTGTCTTGTTAAACACTCTGCAACAATATTCTACTTTTGTCTTTCAGATTGTGATCCTAGTTGCCAAAAAACAAAAGGTGAGAGGTCTAAGTGTTTCAGAATCTGAAAGTGTTAAATTTAAATTTATCTTTAAATTGTAGGCTGACATGATAAAGGCATAAAAGACATTTTTTCTGTTGTTGTAGAAACAAACATTTTGCCTACCCTCATTTTTTTTTTGCAGTTCAGTTCTAATGAAATCTCCTACAGCTTTTTTTTTTGTTTGTTTGATTTTTTGTTAGATTTTCAAATTAAACTTTTATCTAGCTTGTAAGTCAACAAGCCAGGTCCATGATTTTTCGTCTGACAATACTAATTAGAAGCCACTGTCTAACTCAGGCAAAATGAACCTGCTTTCTGATCATTTAAATACTTCCTGTCAGTTCAACTGGGGAAGCAAATGCTGTAGTATAAACACTTACTGGAACTCACAACAATGTCATTTGTTAATGCGTTTTGCAGTGAGAAAACAGCATTACTGGGCAAGTTTACAGTCAAACTATCTGTGGTTCATATGTGTATCTCTTTCAGTTACAAAGCGAAGGCTGCTCTCTTCTACAGGTTGTTTGGGTTAGTTAGGTTTCCAATTAAAAAAATGAAAACAACTGTTTTTTTTATGGACAATTCATCTCTCATAGTTTGAAAAAAACATCATTTCATTGATCAATGGAGGTGAGTTTGGATGTTCCCACTTTCCTGTTGTCTCATACACTTTTTCAAGTAACCTATTATGGGTAGGTTTCTGAATACGTGTCATACATCAGAAGCTTCATAAAATGTACCAATGGTGAATAAGATTTGAGTTTTATAAGTTGGATGAAGGATTTGTCCTTGTAACTGTTATTTGGTGTTTGTTAAATAGATAAACTAAATGGATGCAGAAAGCAACCTCAAGTCACAAGGTGTGTGCATCAAGGATTTTGTAAAAAAACAATGATATACAACTAGAATCAAAAGGAATGGGTCCTGAAACAAAGAAAATGGTCACAAACTGTGTAACAGATGGTTTGACCAGAATTTGATCATTTTCAAAAATGCCTGTGGATGGAAGTCTGTGAATTTAGCTAGACATGACACTGTAAACATTTTCTGTTAAAACCTACTAACTTCTTGAGTTGCTTTAGATTTCACTAGAAATGGAAATATGAAAAAGTAGCCAGGGATCAGCATAGTCTGATTGCGAAAGACCACTGTAGTCTCTACAAAGAGTTATTTTTAGATATATTCTATAGCTGTATAGTTATTCCCACAGTTACAGTCTGAAGCTAGAGAGAATCCCATTTTCTGACCATATGAATTTGGATGTGTTTTTTCATTTATTTCTAACACAGATATGTTTTTTCTCCACTTAATATAAATAACATTTTCTGTAAGTGAAAAGAGTGGTTCGGGTGTTTTTTTTTTTAACCATATGTTAACCCCCCCCGCCCCGCCATATTTTTTATTTTAAACACCAAAGTAACAAAAAAACAAAACAAACCAACCAACCAAACAAAAAACACCCAAAGAAAAATTAAGAAAAAATCCTGGAAAAAAATCAAAGGTAATTAAATGATGAAGTGTGAAATTAACTTCATTCTGATTTCCTCTGTGCGTGTACGTTTGTATTTTGACTAGTGTACAGGCAAATTTTACTGTTCCTGATTAAAAACCTTTTCTAAGCAGCTATTATTAATAGTGATTGTCCATAACTGTTAATGACAACCTACAATTTGTGTTTTGCAGCAAGTGTTCCTGAGTGCTTTGCCTATGGCTATGAAATTTAGCTTATGCAAAACAAACATTTTTATCTTAATTTGGAAAACAACATGTCAAGCTGACACTTAAAATTATGTTTTGCTAATTTTCCCTTTATTCTTTTTCCCATTTTTTGGCTTCCTTGATGCAAATTATTTCAAATGCAATTAGACCATCATCATAAACCATTGCATATTTTCCTGTCATAAGCACAATGCTTCTATGTGTCAATGAATATTCTGATTTTTGGGCTGTGCTTTAAGCAATATTTATACTCCTCTAGCTGGCTACAAGAGTTCATTTACTAAGACTCATTTCACCTCAAAATGCTTTTTTCAGTAATCCAATATGTGGCATTTGGAAAAAGTGGTCCATTCACCTTACTGACACCTTGCATTTATCCTTGGAACACTGTTGATATATGTGTCCCATTAAGAATCTGTTTCTAGTGTTGTAAGCTATCAGCAATTTTTTCTGAAGAAACTTGCATTCAAATAATTTTATATGAACTCTTTATCTCATATAAAGTCAATACATTTATGAGCATTTTCTGTTACATAATTAATTTTATTTATCCATTTAAAACCTCTCTTGCCCTACAGTTTTGGTCAGAGATTTCAAAAAGTACTGCTGACTTTGGACAAACTGTTTCCTATTCTTGTGGCAGTCACACTATACTAACACTAGATATGGCAGCACTAGGTAGGATCTTCAATATAGCTAAAAATTTCTGAAAAATTTTAGCGTGTTGACTTAGGTATCTTTTATTTGTGTCAGGTAGAACTGATACATAAGGAATATATTTAATTTAAACTAAACTAATAATAGGATTAGATTGTCATTCATTCCAGACACAAAAAATGGACACAGATAAATACTTGAGGCTTGAGTACGGAGTAAGGGAGAAAGGAGCCCTGACTCAGCTACTGAAAAATGTCAGTTTCCCAGACACATCAAAAAAAATATCTTTCAGAAGATTTCTCCAGGGATGCAGAGGTTGTAACATGCCTTGTGTCTTGTGCTTTTGTGCTACATCCCCCATTCCTTGTGTCTTTGTAGTGCTTTTGGAACCTTCAGTAGAACAGTATTACATAAGGAACTGCAGCTTATGGTGAATGCTAAGTTTTTGTGTTTCATCTGTCATCTTCAGAAAAGCATTTGAAGGAGCACCTGTATCTGAACTTTAAGAGGATGAACTCATTCAAGATTCATATATTCCCAGGTTTTAATCTAGTTTGGACTGTTGACCTTTATTTATTCAATTGCTAGAGTCGTGGTTTAAAACCAGGCAGAGGGCTCATTCACTCACTTCCCCCCTTCTTTCCCTCCCCCTACTCCCAGAGGGATGGAGAGGAGAATCAAAAAGAATGCAACTCCCATGGGTTGAGATAAGAACAGTTTAGTAACTCAGGTATGACACAAATCACTACTGCTACCACCAATAATAATAATGATAAAGGAAATAACAAGGGAAGAGAATACAGCATCTACCACCAGCCGACCCATAACTCGCCCCCCCCGCCCGACCAAGCTCTGACCAATACCTCCTCCAACCCCGCACTCTCCCAGCCCTTCCGGCTAACTCTCAGTTACACCCTGGGCATGACGTGCTGTGGTATGGAATACCTCTTTGGTCAGTTTGGGTCAGGTGTCCTGTCTCTGCTTCCTCCTGGCTTCCCCTCCTCCCTGGCAGAGCATGAGGCTCACAAAGTCCTTGGGCAAACCAAAACATCGCTATCAGCTCTGTTCCCAGGCCGAAAGCCAAAACACTGCACTGCACCAGCTACCAAGAAGGAGAAACATGACGGCTACTGCTGAACCCAGGACAGCTAGGATTTCTCATCTTGGAGCAGGCTGAGCTACAAAAACTGCTCTTGACCCTAACTGGGAAAAAAGGCATGCACTTAATGATGTTACTCTTAATGTAACATACTTTCTGAAGAAGTCAGAAAGTCTAAGCAGATTATTCCACCAGGGAACTCTGCTGAGTTGTGCTATTCCCATCTTTTTCAATTCATTTCAGTTTAAGAGAAAATTTAAGGACAGCACCTGTGTGGAAGATGCTAGAATCCACCCCCACCTGAACTTCATAATGTTTCATAGTATCTTCCTTCATCTTAGTTCAGACTGACTTTGGGGTTTTGTGTTAAAGCATGGGCACCACACATGCCAGCACCAAGCATGGTATCATGATGCATCAAAACAGGAAACAGTCTCCACCTGCACTTTAGGCCTCCATGATTACTCCAAAACTAAAAATTACTAAAGCTGTCACTAAGGCTGGATATTGCTCAAGACATCCCAAACACCATGACAAAATCCTGATAGTGTGATTGCATCATTTAAATTCAGGGTACTCTGTTTACACCAGTCCATCTAGCTTCTTGCTTTACATATGTTGTAGCAAGACAGAATTAGAATTGGTATGGTGACGCAGTGATCACATTAATTATAGTGAAAAATGCTCTCTGTAGGCTTGCTAAAACCATGGTGCATACTGTGGATGTAGCATCACTGAGCTAGTTCAGGGAACTTTGCAGCTGCTATTTAAGAAAGAAGTTTTGTAGTAACAGTGATACTGTCGATCACCTCATTTGTTTCATCAATATATGTGGAGGTAGTGGCTCTCCAAATTAAAGCCATTCAAACCTAAGTCGTATGCCATCTTTTACAACTAACTCACATAGTAGGTTTGGTTTGATAAAAGATAGCAGGTAGATGGGTAAAAGCAGCCCAGAATGTAACATTCAAGTAATTTGCATATCTTGTTCTCCCCATAAAAAGGTATTTCAACTATATATTCAAATTTATAGAAGCAGTTGGTTTTGCAAAGAGATAATCACACCAAGTTAATAAATTTTTAACAGGTAGAAATTTAGATGGCATCAAATTCAAAGCCCTTATCATAGCAAAGATAGCTTATTTTAGTGCAATACTACCCTTTGGTCGGAAGCTATGTCAATATTTCTCACCTAAGTTTCTCTTTTCCTCACCACAAATCTATATGTTTGATACTGTTGATGCTTGAATGGATGTAAACCAAAAATAGTTTCTTTGAAGCTTAGGAAGTTCAAAAGTAAAAGACTAACATGGGAAATCAGGTCTTTCACCTAGGATACTATCCATTGCTATCTCACTGTCAAATTCGTTTTTACCTTTACTGTGACTCCTAATAAATGACCTAGTCTTTTCCTCTTTGACTATTACAGTTTCTTCTCAATAAAATCTCCTAAATTCTACTTTCTAAATATCAAGAAGTCCCAGTTGATATCTTATTCCAGGAAATCAGACCATCCAATGTCACCTTTGTTTCCTATTCAAGGCCAATTAAAAATTACTTTCTGTTTTTAAAATGATTATCCTATGTTTCCTATGTTCTATGCATATATACACAACCATTGTAATTATGTGGTTCACTCCTTTCATTTTGAGAGTAGGCTTTTACACTCTTTGTCCCCTAAGTCTCTGTATCTTTTTTCTTCACTTTATCAGAAAGTGGTCAGTATTACTTTACATAAAAATCTAAAGGACAAAGGTCATGTTCTAGCCAACATGTAGCTTGTACAGCAGGACCAGAATTAAAACCTCAGAATCAAACAGCAACACCAAAATCTTATGTTTTGGTGTACCTGATGTGCCCCTTAAGAACACTATCACATTGCTCAACCGATCTATTTATGCATCTAGTTTTGTAAACTCATGGCATATCATTTTAACTGTCTCTGGACTAAGTGAAGAAGCTAAATGAGAAAAACAAGCTTGTTGCATTGTGCTAGACCTGAGAAGCACAGCATTTCTAACTCCCTGCAGCAACTCCTCCATAATCTGAACAAGCTTGCCTGATTTGCAGCCTCCTTGAGCTCACGCTAAGGCCATCTGTCCTAATAGTCTAATCAAGCCTCCTTAACAAATCAGCTGTGTTGTTCAAGGCTCCTTGCAGCAAACAGCTTATTGGATCCTTTCAGTTTTTTATTATTCAGCTGGCACTGCTTTGTGTTTTTTTGGAAAGGGTGTGTATTAGCCACGAGGTGACTTTTCTACAGAGGAGACACCCATGTTGGCAAATTGTATATTTCCTTTATCAGTCTTTATTTCTGTTAGACTTCACTGTTTTTAATCTTAACTGTGTTTATTTTTTCTTCTTATTTTCAATAACAGAAATTAGAAATTAGACAAAATTTCTTGAATTTTTACGACGTAAGTGTATACAGATTTTACCTATCAGCCTCACTAGTCTATGATTCCCTAGGGGAACACTTCCAAACTAAACTTGTCTCTTAAAATTCAAGGGAAATTGTTTTCCTTATTGCGATAGTGTAAATAGAATCATGGTACTGCATATTTTTGATATGCATTCAAGTCCACATGTTTAGGTGTATCTGAGTTGATGTATTTCATAGTCACTGTACATAAATTTGAAGAAGTAAAATTGAATAATGAGACAGAAAGAAGTTGGTCAGCAGTGATCTGTCAGTATTGTAAGGGATGTTGTTGTTCTTCACATAGTGTGGAAACTGCCCACTAGTCTGAAATTGCTGGACTTGTGTGTCTGTAACTATCACAGTTATATTTTGTGCCGTTCAAGACCACCCTGCCAACTACAGGCAAAGACTGAAGGCCCATTTTAAATCTGTAAGAAATAGTCTAGAGAACAACCAAGAAATGATGTTCTGCAAGCTTCCTCTGCATAGATACATTGTCAGAACAGCCTATACTTGTGCAAATGGCTCAAAATTATTGCTGGAATTATTTGACACAAAGCATGCTGAATCATTTTACCTCACTGGGAGGAGGCCACAGATATAACACGTAATACAAACAAAGTATCTTGCTGGAATCAGCTAAGCACTGGTAATTGACAGAATTTAAAATATTACTCAAATGACACTACCAGAATTATAATTTCCTCTTTTGTATTGGTAGTGTTAGTGTAGACACAGCAGGTAAGACTTTCCCACAGAGATCATATTATATTGAAAAATGCTTTGTATCTTCAAGAACATAGGCAAAATATCTCATCCAGGTTATGGACTCCTCTTCCAGCCCATCAAATACCCAAGGTATGATAATTACAATATCTTTCAAGTGCATGACAGAAAACCAAGTCTGATTTTTCCCTAATCACTCTTTTACTGCTGACCTGAGTACTGTCTAGGTCATGGTGACTTTTTTAGAAAAGAGTGTTTAAAAAGCTTTTCAGAGTCAAAATTAGATCTGCTGTCTGGTTGATGTGTCACTCTGTCTGTCCAAGTGGGGTCACTGTGGCTAAAGACTGCTCTCTGTGCAAACTATGATGTCCAGAGCCTTCACAAAAAATTCTCAGAAGGACCACAGCAATATGCTTCTGCCATTACAAATCACCCACAGTTGAGATGTGCAAAGCTCAACACCCACAGAGGCAGAGCACAGATGACGTTCTAGGTGGAGCATCTTCATACAAAGGAAAGTGGTAAAAATTGGATAAAAAATGTCTGGGCTAACTAGTCTAGCTGGGTAAATTGTTTGCAGGCGGGCTGGTCCCCACTGTGGCAATTCAACGATGCCAGCTTATTCAGATTTTTGCCTAAGAGAAAACAAGACTTTGCAGTCTCTGCAGGCCAGACTCCACTGGAGGAGGGAGGACCTGGGACACCACTTAGATACTAATAATCCCAGAAGGGGAGTTTTTTGGCCATAGCTGCCTTTAGCAAATGTTTGAATTTGGGCTTGAACCTTACTTCCTAATTTTCACAGGTTTTGATGCAAATATAGTCACCATTTAAGAAAGGCATAACTTGCTATTTAAGCTGAGCTCACGACACTTTTGGGACAGGAAATATGTGCAAAATCTGTTATTGTAATGCTACAGAGAAGATAGATATGCTGTAAGAGTCCATTCAGAAACTGTAGGACAAGTACAAAAAAGCAAGAACAAAAGGCGTGGGCAGGTAGCTGTATGATATGTGTACTATAGCAGTCCTCTTTGTCCTGTTCAGGAGGCCAGCTGCCTGCAGGAAGAGGACCACTGGAGGTTTTTCTCCTGGCTAAGGGGATGTAAACAATCTGCCAAAGGTCAGACAGATTTCGTAGGGTTAATAAACTTCGCCACTCACACACAAGAAACTACTAAGAACAAGGCTATCTTCCTAATTTCAAGTTACTTTCTGGTACATACAGTATTCATCCTCCATTTTAAGTTAGAAACTTAAATTAATTAATGCATTTGAAGGAATACATTGATCTATTTGATGGAAGACGGTTTGTAAAATTAGACAGTAAGCATCTAATCATTTAAAAATCTGACCGTGTCTCTTGAGGGATTGGAGCCTGGTTGCTTTCCCCAGGTCTTTGGAGGCCGTTGGCAATAATGTGGTTTCTGATATAGCAGACAGTGCTGCCATGCCCAATGAGTGTAAAGTGAACTCATGTTCTACTTCAAACCTACATCAACCAGTCAGTTTGCTGCCAAAGCCACAGTAAGGTGGGTCATGCTCATCAACAGGCTGCTCCTCCACATTTGCCCCTATTGTCCTTTGCCATCTCTCTGCTTGCCTATTAACTTACCAATGGATAAAGCTTGATATTCCTACTCTTTCCGATATCATCTGAAAACAAACAAAATTACAACATGTGCTCCCTGGCCATGAATCAGCATAGCAAATCAACATTAAGAAGCGCAGAGCTCTGCAGGGAACCTTGTTTATGTAACACCAGGTATCAGTTAGCTGCTTTGTTTTGTATAAAATGTAATAACTCACTGTTTGGAATCTGTATTTTCTCTCACTTTCAAAAGAAGGAAATTAGCACATAGAACTGAAAGTACCGAAGGAAAAATATGGATCACAGCCTACAGTTTGTCTCTGTCAGCTGACTAAATCACCTATAGTTTGCTGTAGGAGAGTGAACTTTCCCTCAGACAACTGTCTGTTGGTGCAAGAAATTGATGCACAAGGAGTCACAGTATATGGCAGAAAGAAACAGGAAGAAACGGAGAATGCTTAGCAGAAAAGTGCCTTTTGCTTATGTTTTTTCAAGAATAACATCCTTTCCCAAGTAACTTCAAGACTTTTTGTTTAGGATTCATTTCTTGTTTCAGTCCTTTAAAATATATTTCTTTGAAATAAATTCTTTTATATAGATTATATGAAAGAATTATTGAAATAAACACTCCTCTTGCTTCTTTCCTTCTTCTTTTCACTTTGACTTTTTAACTCATCCATTTTTTTTAATCTCATGAAAAAGGATAGTACATATTTAATGAAAGTACCATAAGTCTTTTTTAGTCAGCCTGAATGGTTTTCTTCGCAAGTATAAATTTGCATTCTGTGTAATTCTTTGTGATATTTGATTCTCTGCATACCTGCAGGCTACACAGCTAAAGGTCAGTTTAAGATTTTCTCAGTTACTTCTGTTCAATTTAAAGTAGATACTCTCATGGAAGACTAAGAACTGCATAAAGGTTATAACCATGCAATATCAGAAAAAAATCCTAGGGGTACCTTTGGAAGCAGTAGTCCACTTTAGCCATTCGTATGCTGTGTGTGTACCTCTGTGTCTTTATGTGCAGGTTTGCAGATTTTCTGTTCCCATGAGAGACACAAAACCAGGCTTGAGACATAATCTTCTTCTGAGTTACTACTGTATCCCAGGCAACTGAGAACTTCTCTTAAATGCTGTGTACTGTGGGCACATAAAATACTGGGTCATCATGAAAGAAGCATTTGTATTTTTTTGTGCTCCCAGTAAAAGAACTTCAAAGAATGCACTTCTTTTTCTTCATGACGCTCTTAGTGGAGGCAGTATTTACTCTTTGGATACTTTTTGATATAATGCTGGCCCTAAAAAGAACATACGTTTTCAAAATCATATTACTTTTGATCATATTTCATTTGAACTGGCTAACAAGGCAAAATTCCTACCTGAAAAGTGAGATAATATCTGAAACGCAGATGCCAGCAGTCCTTCCCATGTCCAAGTTCAGGTTGCATACCTTGGGCTGCATTTCAGCTTCAACCAAGGCAAGGTTTGGGCATGAGCTCCACATCTCATTGTGGTTACGAAGACCAGCAATGTTGTCAGGAAAATGACTGTCCACAGCCCTCCAGCACAAGGAGGAAGGCATTTTGCATCCTTCAGGTGTATTTTATAATTCCAAATTTGCTCTATTATTATTACAATCATGGGACATTCTACCGCATGTGAGTGTTTGAAGCACCACATTACTTCTTTTGATTGGTACAGCTCTATATATGGAACAGGCATGAATCAGGCATGAAGCATTTTCTTTCTTTCTTCTTAACTCTCGATGGATTCTCTCAGTTATGGACAAATGCAGAATTATGCATGTTTTTGAACAGCTCTATTCATGCATGCTTGGCCTGCCAAAATGAAAGACTTGAAGAGGCTCAAAAGATCAGAAACTAAACAGAGGTTAACTGGTTGAAATAACGTAACATAAAAACCAGTGGTATCAACCCACTGATAAAGAGTGTGTTAGGGGGATTTATGTGGGATTATTTAGCTTGCTTTGTTTTCAAAGAACCAAGTAATTACATTGGAAACAGGTGTGGAAAATCTCCATTTTTTAACCTGCAGACACAGGTGATGCACGGAAGTACAGAAGAGGTGTTGTTTGGGCAAGCCTTTGCCCTCAGCCATATATGTTTAGCTTTTATAAAAAGACCTTGTCTTCAGAAGAGTCTTCTGCAGAAGCAGGGCACAATGGAGCAATGCTGTCTTCTGAATTAGTCTGAATTCAGGCTTGGTTCTTAAAGCTTTCAGAAAAGTATTAAAAGAGTTACAAAAAAACAGAGTTCTTAAAAAACTCTTAAAGCCATAGCTGCAATTAGGTAGGAATCATACACTCCAAAGGACACAGTGTCTTCCTGGATAGATGCTGCAGTGCCAATGGGTAAAATTCTTTGAACCTTCTGTGTGATTCCTTAGCTCAAATTTCAAATGTAGAAGTGATTTAGGCATTTAAACCCCACTGACTGTCAATGAGATTTAGGCTTTTATGTGTCTAAGTCACATAATGATGTCAAGCTCTTAGGCATTTTACAGTTTCTCTTTCATTGTACTAATGTCTGTGTTTGGCAGCAGTCTTTAAAACTATACTTTTGAAAGTGATATTTTATTTTTAGGAATTCACGTCAGAATATTCAGACTGGTATTTATTTTACCAGCCATATCAACTGGATCATTGATTTCTTTTCTTCCATTATGCTTCTTTTCAAATTTTTCTAGAGAAATAAAAAATATAGAGAAAATACCTGCAAAAGGAGAGGTTATACTCCTCATATATGGAGACAATTACATCTGAAGAACATTACTGACTGCTAAAATTGAAATTTAAATTCGTTATAAAAGCAGATTTTCATCACCTAGAAAGCTTCAATACAGGCAAATGGAGATTGGACACAATCTATAATTCACGTATCAGAAAAGGAAATAATTTTGCTCTCTTGATTAAGAGAGTCACTCTGGTGGAAAACAATTTTTCCATTCACTTTTTGCAGAATTTTTTGACAATAACTGTGATGGGTGATTTTAAAGAGGAAATTCAGCAAAGTATTGGAATAGAAAAGAAATGGCAAAAATGCCATTATTCATTCATCACAGAAGGCTGGAATTCAATAGATTTTACTTTGTTAAACTACAGAGTCAGTCAATAAATAAACAAATAAATAGTGTTGGCCTATATCAGCTGTATCAAGGTTATGCCACCCACAAACAGATTGCTACTTGCTATTAACAGTTGGTAAGGAGAATTGACTGCTGTTAATGAAAAATAACCTGAGTGAAAAAACAGCAAAACTACTTCTGTTCTCTAGCTGTCTTGCTGTTCTGGGCAGCCAGAGATCGTGGTTATCATAAGGATTTCCATTCTGTAAATATTCATCACCTGTAATAGATTCATCTCCATTGCCAATGATGGATTTTCCCACCAAAAAATCCATTCCTTGTAATAGATTTCTATGACAGTGGCCTTGCACTGAGGCAGTCTTGTGACACAGTCTTACAGCAAAGGTTGCTTCTGCTGACACCCACAGTTTTGCTCAGACTACTGTTTCAACAAAGCATGCTGTTGCTATGCCTGGAGTTAGTAACTCGCAGGTAAAGCGTATCCAGGCCTTATGTACTTGCATGGGGCGGAAGAAGGACAATGCATGCCAAGTTCCTCCTGCTTGTTTGCCAGGTCATCATTATCCTGTCATACTGCATCAGGAATACAAATTGCCGCGAGGATGAGTGTGTACCTCCAAAGATGCACACAAGATGCATCTTGCAATTCAAACACTGGCACATATTCGTACCTCATTCAAAAATTTTAAGCTTAATTAGTCTTCAGACTGCACTGCAGTGAGCAGGCAGGTATGTTCAGCAGATCTGCTAGGTCCGATTAAAATCGCCAGCTGTTACTCAGTTCTGCTGGCTTCATCTTCATACACAAGGTATGCCTCCAGTATGGGGAGGAGGTGAGATACAGCCTTTATGTACTTATATATGTATTTATGCATCTAACTATATGTATATGTATACTTTTTGACTGGTCATAGCAAGTCATCAACACCTTACACTTGTGAGCAATGACCAGTTAGTGAGCTAACTGTGCCTGTCCAAAAATAAAGAATAAATCAGATTTTTAAAAACACTGTCTATAACTTTCTGTCAGGTACAGAATTTCAACTGTCTTTCAAAATCTTATCATAGAAATGTTTTTTCAGCATGTCCTGAAAAACAAAATGAGGTTACATGACTGGCTTCTTGTAAAACACAGCAGATAGAAGACATATCGTCCAGTGTAAAATATTCAACAAATTATTTGTCTTCATGCATTTTTTTTTAAAAGCAATTTTCAATGTCATATGTCCTGATTTCAGCTGGGATAGAGTTAATTTTCTTCCTAGTATCTGGTACAGTGTTGTGTTTTCACTTCAGTCTGAGAACAATGCTGGTAACACACCCATGTTTTAGTTGTTGCTCAGTAGCACTTACTTACCCTGATCATCGACTTTTCAGTATCATGCTCTGCCAGGAGGAGGGGCACAAGAAGCAGAAAAGGAGCAGAGACAGGACACCTGTCCCAGAGTATGAAAGGGGTATTCCACACCACAGCATGTCATGGCCAGTATATAAAATGAGGAGAGTTAGCCAGGAGGATAATTGCTACTTGATAATAGTATGGGCATTGGTCAGAAGGTGGTGATCAACTATATTATGCATTGCTTAGGAATATTTTTATTTGTTTGTGTTATCCTTTTTTCTCTGTTTTATTACGTAAAATATTTTATTATATAAGTATAAAAATAATTGATCATATAAAATATAAGGAAGAAGTTCTTAATTGTGAGAGTGGTGAGACACTGAAATAGGTTGCCCAGAGAAGTTGTGGATGGCCCATCGCTGGCGTTGTTCAAGGCCAGGATGGGTGGGATTTTGAGCAATGTGTTCTAGCGGAAGATGTCACTGCTTGTGGCAGGGGGGCTCAAGCTGGATGATTTTTAATGTCCCTTCCAAACCTAACCCTTCTGTGATTCTATGATTCAATGGTTCTACAATACTACAATTCTAAGATTCTATCATTTTTGTGATTCTGGTTCTTCTTCTTATTATTATGTTTTATTTTAATTTTTAAACTGTTCTTACCTCAATCCATAGGTTTTACCTTTTTCAAATTCTCTTCCTCATCCCACCCCACCAAGGGGGAGCAGGAAAGTGACCAAGAACCTGTGTGGTACTTAGTTGCCATCTGGGCTTAAACCATGACCATTAAGCATACTTTATCTTTTTTTTTTTTCCCCTTCTTTATTTTTTTTTTCCAGTTTCAGCCTCTTGCATCTGTTCCTTTGTTCACATGAATTTTCCACAGTGATTTTCTTGCTATTGACAGTCTGTCTGACAGCTGCAGGAGGTAGGTCATATTGCTCATTTGTACAGAAAATCTGAAATCAAAGTGGTCTCAGTGCCTTGACACAAAGCTTCCCTCTGAATTTTGGGATGTACTTCTTGGGGTTTAAGGAGTTCCTGTCAGCAACTAAGGGGGTTAATGGTATCAAGCACCTCTTTCAACCACAGTAAGTATACCATGAGTTGATTAAAAAATGATTAGAAGTGTTTTACATTTCTGATAGTCTTCTATTAAGATAGAAAAATAAACCATGCTTTATGGGCTGCTTCTTAAGCAGAAAGAAATTTGCTTTTCACTGCCTGAGAAACTAGGAAGCATAAGACAGCTCTGTGTCCAAGGATCTGAAACTGGGATGATGTCTGGGCTGTAGCTGGGAGGACTGGCTGATTAAATTTGGAGAAACACCAGAAATAATTCACATAGATGGGATTATAAAAAAGATCATAAATACAAGTTGTCCTGTGTAACCTACTCTGACTCCAGATATCAGCAGAGCCACAAATCCCTTTCTTCTGGTGTAACTGCTGTCCTGGTGTAGACTGCAGACTACAAATAAAGCCTCATCTCTTTGCCAAGTGAAGAAGCAAATGGACAACTACAGTTATTAAGGGGTATTCAGCTAAAGAGAAGAAGTTTCAGTAGGTTTTAAATAATATCAAACATCTATTCCAGGAAACAGAGAATAAGCAAGAGAAAAATGATAAGCTTAATATAAGGAAAGAAGTGAAAACTCAAAAGCTCTGAACTGGATCACTAATGCATTGTACATCAGTTGTTGGGAGGGAGAACAAGAAGGAACCAGTCAACATAAAAGGGTGTTGGTGATTTTTTTAAGGTTTTCAATGGAACAAAACAAAAACATTAAAATATCAGCTTGAATCAAACTAAACCCCATTTTGTTTCAGTTTTGAATTATTTAATCCCCTTCTGATATTATTCTTCTAACAAAGATAGCCTTTAAATGGAGAGGGTGTTTTGAAATACGAAGTTGGAAGGTTTCGTTTCTCAAAATGAAATGTTCCACAATTTTTCTAATGAAGCATTTCATTTTGAAAATGTCAAAACATTTTACTTGCACATTTTCAGAATAAAATGTTTTGACATTTTGACATTTTTGTATTTCTGACAAAAGGATTTGTAGACTTCAATGATAACTGAGACTTTTAACAAATTACTCTCCACACACTACCCATACTCTATGGTGATTTTAGTATTTGCAAAAAAGAAAAAAGTCCCAGATGTCTCTGAGCAACAAATAAATTACTCATTAATCACACAGCAGTGTTCAAACAGCAGCTTCTGACATATAGAAGTAGGGACTCTAGGTTCTTCCTGTAACACAGCTGGATTCCTGGTAATTCAGCAGGACTTCAGGAAAGCATGCTGGGTCTGCCAGTGGCATGACAGAGAGTCAAAAGGCAGAGCTTGGCAGCTCTGTTTGTTAGTGAGCATAAAGAACCACTCTCACCTCACAACAGTGCACAGCTCTGGGTGATTCCCTGCAAGCATCAAACCTCTGGGAAATGTAAAAAAATAAAATGAAAACGCAAAAAGTTTTCCAAACTGATATTCAAAACAAACAAACTCCTCCTGAGTATCTCATTTGTACGACGGAAGACCTCTGAGAACCTTACTTGAACCTATACATGCTTAAAATGTTTTTGCTGCTTTATCTTGCAGCCCTTTTTGCTTTTATATTTTTATAACTATATTGTTCTGAGCTTTGGGCACTTTAAAATTTCTGCTATAGTTTAAGTATCTGTAGTCACTGTCCTTCTGACATTGTGACTGTTTCATTGTGGTCTATGTCTTCTTGTCTCTCCAAATAAAAGCCTTATGTATGAGTTTTGGACTACCTCTTTCCACTTGTCTACAGAAGTAGGAGGGGAAGATTCAAAATTTCAGGTTTTAAAGGACTAATCGTGTGTCCTATATATAAAAAATCTAGGTTGTCCCTCCACTGGCTCACAGAAAACCTCTCAACATCTCCTCTAGTGTTGACTCTGTAATTCTTCCTTCTGAGGTATATGATTTACTGCCTAGTAATATAATAACAACAATAACAATAATAATAATGTTTATTATCATTATTCATGATCGTTATAGTGATAATGCTGATATTATTAGAAACAAATTAGAAAAATAAGAAACAAACTTTGTAATGGTCCACTATATGAGTAATAATATTTTTATAATAAACTGTTAACTGGGGAAGAAATAGCCACATAACCTTCCCCATACCCCCTGCTATGAAATATACTGTTATGATGAAAAAGCACTCTAAGAAAGGGACAGTCATGGCTCTTCTTCCTCCAGAAGAAGAGTCAGGAAATAAACTTCTACCCCTACAAAAAAGAACATGTGCAGAAAATGGGAAGGACAGTTATCCTCCTGCTGGTCACGTAACACATTCAGCATGTTGCGTCTGTCATATGCTATTCCAAGGCACTGTGACTACTGCATAGGGAGATAAACCGATGACAATTAGGTGTGGCAATGCCGAGCTTGACTCAGTGAATGTAGACCTACGTTCTCAGTTTCTTTGCTGAAGCACTGTGCACAGCAATCTACTGAGTTAACAAGGAATTAATTTGTAACAATTACATCCACAATTTATAAATTATATGGTATGGTATAATATATGATAACAGCACAGATTACAGGATGCATCTGGTGTCTTAACAAAAAAATGCCCTAACGTGGCTATTATGCTACAGCAAACCAAACTATTGCAAAATGACTCAACTTTTATTTCCGTCTATTAAATGAATCATAACACTTTAGCGCTCTCAGGTAATCTGCAATTATAGAACAACAAATAAAGCCTAAATGACCACACAGAAATGTCAGTGTTCAGAATTGAAAAGAAGATAGGGGAGAGAAAGAAATTCTAACTGAGAGATAAAATTTTGTGCAATCTTTAAGCACAACAGGACTTAAATTGCTTTGCACTTTTATTTTTACTACTTTTTGATTTATTTCCTAGTAAATACTAAGTTTTTTCTGCTCAACTTAGTTTCTTCTGAGTAGAGAAAAAATTTTATTATACAGTCTAATGATAATATTTACTAGAAAGTGAAACTACTATTTTTTTATATTAAATGTAGCTATATATTTAAAAGCGTAGTTCAATGTACAAAAATCAAGCTGCAGTTCTCATCGCATTCTATTTTCCTCAGCCTGAGCTTTCTGGTATTAAATTATTCAGGATTTCATAACAATTTTGTCCTTTATAACTAGTTAATTACTTAGTATACTCTTAGTAGCCCATACTGTAAACAGAAGAAAGAAAATAGGCTTCAAAGTGGAATATAAACAGAATTAAATACACTGGAAATTATGTAGATTATGGAGACATTATAGTGCTTTGATGTGACCCTGATCAGCCATTTGTATGCTCAGTGCTGCTGTTTGCTCAGCACAAAAAATGCAGAGAAAGTGGCAGTGCATTGGCTTCAGTTGTGTTTTTCAGCACGCAGACTGTGTGAAGAATATAAAAAACATCTTGCACATTGTGTAACACAAAGACATGGCATCTTGTCACTTTGTAGGCCTCAAGTATTTTCTGAGATTTTTTAAGAATCTTATTCACTGCTTTGCAGATAGATAGTTTTCAGATAGTGAAAGATTTTCTGAGACTTGCAAATTCCCTTCATTTAGACCTTTCCTAGCTCCATTAGGAAAGCTGTCTAAGAAGTAAGAATTTTCCATTGACTCCTATCTTGAATGGCAAATTATTTTTGCTGTAGGAACTTTACTGTACTGGTTGTGCATTGCAATAGAATACCATTTTCCATCTCTCTGTGCTGTTATGGACCAGTAAGAAAGGTAAACTCTTTGATTCCAGCAAAAAAAGATGCTGTGAAAGGATTCTTATACTAATGCACAGCCATGTATACAGCTGCACACAGCAAACAAATGGTGAAACCAAGAGCTGATGTACGAATCTTGAGTTCCTGGCTGCTGGCACAAAAGTCTGCCACCACAAACAGGATAAAGCAGAGTTACCATAAGAAAGTATTTTTTCATTTTCTATATACCTTACAATGGAGATGATTTTAAAAAGCACAAACTACAAACAAAAGAAATAAAAGTTAATAAGCAAAACAATTTTTCTCCCAATGAATTTATAAAGTGTTTTCAGTCTTTCTTAAAGTAGCCCCTTCAGTTTTATTTTGTCAACATCTTGCAGAATGATGTCCTACAGCTCTACTGTGTTTTTACTTTTCAGAACTCTCTGTAGCTTTTTCAGCCACCTTGTGACAAGATTAATTCTATAAAAAGAACTTCTTAATATATGTATTTCAAACAAGACTTAGGGTTATTGCTACACTATGTATCCTGTACTTCAAATATAATTCAGAGGGTCATAATCTCATTGAGATTTTAGATCTGGTTAATAAATTTCTGTAAGAACAGTAGCACATGATACATTAAGTCCAGAATACGAAATTTCACACTGAGTAGAGAAAAATCCTTTGTCTTATCTTTTCCAAGTCTCTTGTATCTTATATTGAACTCCTAACTGTACTTGATTGGTGAGTGAGACCTTTATTTGCAAGACAGATTCATTCTCTTGAAAATTATTCTGAATGAACAGTTACAGTGTACATTGTTCCTTGCACAGTTTTAGCATACATGAGACCCGTTATGCATGATGCCAAGCATGCTCATTGCTTTCCCATGTGCTAACCTTGTGAAGCTGCCAGATCTGAGGTGCTACATGACGTGTTTTTTTTATTTGCAGCCCATATCTTCAGAGGAATGACACAAAGGAACTGTTCACACTAGAAATTATGTGTTATCTACCATATGCACTTTCCTAAAGAAATTTTGTACTGTACCCTTATGTGCATGAGGAGAAAATGTCAAAGAGAGAGAGAAGATGAGTTTGCTTGAATTGCTTTTTTGTGGAGCAAATACCTTTCATAGTGGAGAAATCAGTTGTTCTAGATTAAAATGCTGAATCATGTCCCTCACCCTCCTCCACCCCTCATATTGAACTCTGCATAATTACTACTTATATTTCTTCAATTGAACTCCAATGTAAGCATCTTCAAAGTGAAGAAGACAATCTTTAGATGAAGGAATAAAGAGTAAAAAATTAGTTATATTATTAACCTCATCCCCTTTTTATTCTGTTGTTATGGTAACAAGAGATCTGGAAGTGCTATATACAAGCTATGGCACCAGAATAGGACAGTATTTGCATCTAATATTGGGAAAAATCTTTTGCACGTGCCATACAGAGTATAAGACATTTGTTCCATTGTCTGTTTCTCAGTCACAGAGTAATGAATGGGACTGTAACACCTTGTGCTTACCTTTTTGAGATGGCAATACTTACTTAAATAAAACCTACAAAACAAACCAAATCTAAGAAAAAAACCTTCTACAGGGTTATTCATAAAGACCACATCCTGGCAGAATGACAAAAAACTGGAGACTGATATTTTTAACACATGAATGTAGACTTCTGATACAAATCCAGAAATCTTCCCTACCAACGACCTACAAGTATGTTCCATGTCAAGAATGACATCCCACAAATTTCTCATGCCGTTCTCAACCTGAACAGCATGAAAATTTTTTATCTCCTGAATTGGAAAACTCGATATCTTTTCTTTCATCACACAAGTCTTCTGCATCAACTAAACAAAATAAATAAGGTACCTCAAAAGTTGTGACAACCATGACACTCTCTTAAAAAACAGATAAAAATGATGGAAACATTTCCCAGCTGAGTAATTATCTAGCTGGAACACTGAAGTTTTTAAGAAGCAAGACAGTTTTATTCTTGTATCCAGACTCAGACAAAAACACCAGATGACCGCAGTCTTATGAATAATTCTAGAGTTCTTTATCACACAGAGATAGTAATAGAGCAAGATCTGTTCTGAAGGCAAATTTATGGTCCAAAAAAATTGTCTGAGAGAGGGAGAAACAACGTTAACAATATTGTTCTTGAGGGACCAACAGGAAAACATCCAAATAACAGAGTGATCTGAGTTATAAATAAAATGCAATAAATTACCCCAAATGGCATAAAAAAGACACTAAAAGCTCCAATTGCAACTTTCTGATAATATGGAGGACAGCTGAAAAGAGTAATACTATAACTTATGTATGCAAAATGTGCTAGGAAACAAGAACTCTTTCGGAAGGTAATTTTATGTTTTGATACTAACTGCTTATGAAGCAATTAGTGCTTTTAATACTTTACTGCAGAGGAGGGAAGCTTCAAAAGCTCACTACAAAATTGTGATGAGCAACACACTTCACTTTGAAGTGAAACACAGAGGAGCTGCATTTATAGAGAAAGTGTAAAAATGAAGTTTGAGGAGGCTGAAGGTCAATTTACAATTTTGGGTGCCTGAGAAAAAAAACAACAAGTTCTGGCTTGGATTTGGAATGGCGTATTACATGTGCCTGCTAAACAACTCTTTCGACTAAGTCATAGCTCATAATAAAACTAGAAACTAAAACCCAAGCCATAATGTGCCTTCAATGATGACACCTGCATTTCCATTCACCTCAGTTTTCACAGTTATAGACCAAAAAAGCAGGTCTGATTCTTAAAAGCTTATACAAGTGTCCAAGGGGACATATGAATGTTAAAATGAAAATTAGAAAGAATTAGAAAGTAGGGTTTGCATGCTGACTATGAAAAAGATACTAGGCTTGTCTGCATCTTTTCCATTTGCAGTGGCAAATGGAGGGCACAGTATGGTATGGGTAGCAAAAGAGGTATTCCCGCACAAGCTTCTGTGTCAGAACTAATCACTGGTGTTGTCAGAGCTAATTGGCATACTGCAGCCAGGCAGTCTGGGATCCACTACAATGCAAGACACCATCAGGACAACCAGAAAGGCCATTTAGTGAGTGGATTAAGCATAAGCATTATTCTTCTGTTAATGCTGATTTTTGTTAGGCTTTAACTGCAAAAGGAGTTGTGGGGAACTGTTACTGTAGATGCTGTGGTGAGCACTGAAACTCCTTTGTGAAATGGTGAAGATCTTATATTCATGGTAACTGATGCAGAGCTCAGGCAGTGAAGGAAGCAGACATCTGAAAGACTCTTTGACCCTGAATAATTGTGTAATGTCACAGTGACCCTTTCCTGGTGTGAATTCCTTGGAGAGGATGAAGCTAAGCAATAAAGTCAGTGACACTGGTGGCCATATTTAGGATGCAACATGTTTTCTTGAACAGAGCTGCCTCCTGAGCTGGGGCTAATGGGATACATTTTTAGAGGCCTGTACTGCAATTAGGCACCCAATTTCCTCTAATTTGCTTAATCATGTTACAAACTAGTAATATAAGTGAACCAGTCCTAATTTCTTATGCTTAATAGTGCACATTTCCTAAACCACTTCTTTTTTTTTTTTTTTTAATTTTTCCTATAATCAAAAGGTGTATTTGCCTTTTCACCATCTGTTAACTACAAGAGCTGCCAGAATGAGCCAGCAATGCAAATTAGATCGTGAATACTGAAATTCACTTTCCCATTTTCCTTTGCTTATGTTATTTTAAAAAGCCAATTCATTTCCTATTTATTTTTGATGAAAGACTGACCTAGGAGACCTTTGAAAATGTCTATGACTCACTGAAATTTTCTTAATTCTTGTGATCTTTAAAAGCAGTTTTGAAAAATTTGAAGTCTTTTTTTGTCCATCATATAAAATGAGAGGGAAGACAGGTCCCAGAAGAGACAAAACAGAGCTTTCTCCTTCCTCTCAGTGCTGATGCTTTTCCCCCAAAATGTTATGAATTATGCAGAGGAATGACCCTAGTACAAATACCAAATTTTAGAATTTAAGTAAGTAGAGAATGATCATGACAGAACTGGGCTTTGAGTTATCATTGTAAACAATAAGTTCTTCATAATAGATTTTGATGCTAATGTTATAGAATCATAACACAGTTTAGCTTAGAAGGGACCTTTAAAGGTCATCTAATCCAGCCTTCCTCCAATAAGCATGGACATCTTCAGCTATGATGAAAAGCCCTGTAAACCCTCCTTATCTCTAGTCTAAATCTAAACTCTTTTAGTTCAAAAACATTACCCCTCATCACTACAGCCCTGATAAAAAGTCTCTCCCCATCTTTCTTATAGATCCCCTTCAAATATTGAAAGGTTGTAATAATGTGTCCCCAAAGCCTTCTATTCTCTAGGCTCGACGAGCTCAGCTCTCTCAGCCTTTCCTTGCAGGAGGGGTGCTCTGGCCCTCATATCAGTGGCACTACTCTGGACTTGCTCTCACAGGTCCATGTCTGTCTTGCACTGAGGACTCCAGGGATGAATGCAGTACTCCAGGTGGAGTTTAAAGGGAGAGGAGTAGAGGGGGAAGAATCGCCTTGCATGAGGTGATTCTGACCACACTTTCGATGCAGCCCAGGAAATGATCAGCTTTCTGGCTTGCAAGCACACATTACCAGGTCATGTTCAGCTTTTCATCCGCAAGTACTCTCTGCTCTGCAGGGCTATTTTCAATCCTTTTATCCCCCAGCCTGGTACTTTCATCCCCACTACTGGTACTGGGGATTACCTTGACCCAGGTGCTGGACCTTGCACTTGGTCTGTTGAACCTCATAAGTTTTATACAGGCCCACTTCTTGAGCCTGTCCAGGTTTATCTGGATAGTATCCCATCCCTCAGTTATGTCAGCTGCACCAATCAGCTTGGTGTCTTCTGCAGACTTACTGAGGGTGTGCTCGATCTTAATGCCCATGTCATTGATAAAATTAAGTGTTGCACATTAAAAGTATCAAATTGCTAAACTCTTATTCAGTGTGAGTGTCCAAAAATCTGAACACACAAACAAGTGAAGAAACAGGAATATTCTTGAAACCTGTAGTAATCTAAGCTGGCATTATCGTTTAAAAAATGTATTGCTTTCTTCAGGTGAGATGGAGACACCTGATCCTTCAGAGTGATCATCTGGTTTTGGATGAGTACGCAGCTGACCTTGCAATTGGCTACCTCTGAAAAGTGGAAAAAATCTGGGTGTGGTTCTGCTTCTCTAGCCCTTCCTTCAAACTAAAAGTTCATAAACCCAGAATCTCAGGGAATAACATGCAAGTCTTATGAGGAGTGGCTGAAGGAACTGGGGCTGTTTAGCCTGGAGAAGAGAAGGTTCAGGGGGAAGCTTATTGCTTTCTACAGCTACCTGATAGGAAAGTGCAGTCAGGTGGGTGTTAGTCTCTTCTCCCAAGTAGCATGTGTTAGGACCAGAGGAAATGGTCTCATGCTGCACCAGTGGAGGTTTAGATTGGATATAATGAAATATTTCTCCACCGAACAGGTTAACAAGCACTGGAACAGCTGGCCAGGGAACTGATTTTACTCATTGTCCCAGGAGCGGTGGACTTGGCAGTGCTAGGTTTATGGCTGGACTCAATAATCTTTAGGGTCTTTTCCAACCTAAATAATTCTATGATTGTATGATCTCCTGCCTCACTACTCAGAACTACACCATGTTTGGTACAAGCAGGCAATTAATCCACGTGATTTGTTTTTCCTGCGTGGCCACTACTAAATACATTCTTTGAGGAAATTCAAAGGTTCAGCTTTTGATTAAGGTGGTTTTACTTTTGTCTGAGCTGCTTTTCTGGACTCATAGACATTCTGGGGGAATAACTACTGAAGGGTCAATCAAGCTCAAATAATAGAGAAATGGGGGTATAAGACTTGGTTCTTGTTCCAACTGTTTATCCATTGTTTGGTTATTTAGGCAATGCTTGATTTTTCTTTTCATAGCCTGTTGACTGATAACAAAACAATGACGATTTTGGAAGAAGTCTTTCCTCAGTTTGAATGACTTTGGGAACAGTGGCAACATCCAAATGACATTTAAATGTCATGAGCCAGAAATCCATCTGCAAAAGATGTAAGGTTTAAGAACAAGTCGCAGTTTTATTTTTGTTTTGTGTTTTCTTCTCATTGTAGCTCCTTCACAGAGGTACAATAGAGCACAATTAATTGGGATATGATCTGAGAGTCTCATAATGTTGTATATGAGCAAATAATTAGACATGAATAAAGCTTTTGATTAATTTTGTAATTTATTCTGCTCGATTGGCCTTGCTCAAACAATAAACTCTTCAGTACATTCGCTGTTCTAAACTGTACATAAACTTCAAATGAATAGTTCCCTGCCAGCAAAGTCTGTTGTGAATACCTGCATACAGCAATACCAAATACATAAATTTGTAACAATAGACATTACATTTTAGTTACCTATTTGCAAAAGTTATTTGGAATATGGAGTTCACAGTTCTGTGTTGGTTATTTATATGAATCATCCAATCTGGAGGTATAAATAATACCATATTTTGAGCAACTCATTAATCTTTTCTATTTTATAAATCAGTTATAACCAGGTGCAACTGATCATGCAATTGAAAATTCAGTTGAAAACGTTGCAAATACATCACACTGTATTTCTTTTTTTTCTGAATGTGAATGATGATTAGGAGCTATGGTCTTTTTACCACTGTCTTTGCACTATAGTCCTGTGTAGCATGTCTCTTCAATTGGTCTTCCAAATGTGTGAAGTAGCTGAATATCTACCTTTGCTGTTTTCTTATAGACAACTGATACTGGTTGCGCTGATGTTCCTCTCCACTCCTCCGCCATGGTATGAAACGTTTTCTCTATTTAAAAAAATGACATTTTGTCACCATTTTCCCATTTAAAATCACACAGTGAAATTGCCATGAGCATTAGACAGAAAGCCTCTCATTTTGATGACAGTAAGGAGATGCATATTCCATTGATGAAAGAGGACAGAACGTGTTTGCATTGAATATTAACTGGGCTACATGTGTGAAAAACCCATGGCAGGTGTTATTTGACCAGGGAGTCAGGCCAAGCCTAACAATCATACTAGCCCCTGGAGTGCACGCTCATCACAAGCTCTCATTTTGGGAATTCTTTAACGAAACATTATACAGAATGTGGAAGCAGGCTAATACAGGCAAGCTCACACACTTAGCCTAACTGCTGTAGGATATCAAGGACACACTCTGTATCTTAGAGATTGTATTTTTAAAAGGCAGTATCTTTCTTTTTGGTAAAATATCTGGTGCTTCAGGAAGTCTTCTACCAAGACTTCTGTCACACATTGTGTGAGAAATCATTAAATAAATCAGAAAATATTTATATTAGCCTAAACTGGGTAAAGATCTGGCCAAAGGTGAAAGGGAATTAACAGCTTTTATTACAAATATTGTTCGAAATTCTGTCTTTGGACTGGTCCTATCCAATTTTTTTGCTAGCAATGTTTTCACAAAAGCTAAGAGCTCACTATTGAAATCTGAAGGTGACATAAAATACAGAATGCCATTGGCATAGGGGAAATTCAGAACAAACTGGTTGATCTTACAAACTGGAGTATTAAGAGGAAATCAGAAGTCTGCATGAAATATAAGAGCACAAAGATTCGGAGCTAGGGTTTCTGTTAGGAAGTGGGAGATTGCAGCTGGAAGAGCCTAGTGAAATTTGGTTTATCTGTGTAGTGTAGCCTATGGATGCTTGCTTTTTAAGTTGCTCAGATTCATAAAACTCTCACTGTGGCATTTGTTTAAACTTTCCTTCATGTGGTACATGTAAAATTCACAACCAACCTGAAAAGTTTACTTTTTTGGAAAGGATTATTTGGTGTTTGGCCAGTAAAGGTACAATGATATATCAGCAACAGTGAGCCACCCTATCACTCTCTCTGGCATCTACCCTTGTATTTCGTAATAAATTAACAGAAGTAAAAAAAAAGTGAGGGGTAAAAAGCCCTTTTGATTAAGAAGCTATAACTAGTGCCCACCAACCACTTTCCTTATTACGCTTTATATCCAGACAAATGCTATCTATTCTCAATGTCTGAAATTCCTTTCTCTTTTTCTCCTATACCTCTTGCTTCTGTTCTTTTATCCCCCTGTCACATTTTAACTTGGTCTGTCTTCTTGTGCAGGGGACCCTCCCTCAATCCAGATGACGTATTTTCTCACGTTTTTCCTGTTCCTCTTATGCTTTTATTTACCTTCTATTATTCTAGTTTAGGAATTAAATGTCAGCAAAGAATATTTTGTTAATCATGCTCTCTCCTAATTTGAAGTCTGAAATGCTAACTCAAAATTCAAGATCTTAGAGTCAAGATTTTTGGCCCTGCACAGCCAAAATACATGAAAAATAGTTTGGTTTTGATTTTTTTTTTTTTTAAATAAAACCCCATTTGTCATATTCTACATTATGTTCATTCCCAGGCACGCGACCATATTGGAGGTTCGTTTACAAGCATTTTAAATTTGCAAGTGAAACTGAACAATTTTTTTCTGACTTTTATCTGTCAAAGGCCCAGTAATATGATCAAATATGCTGCTTACAGTGCTTCTGCCATGAAGTCAGCCATATTTTGTATAAATATGAGATAGTAGTTTTGGCAGACCTTGAAGAAAGCCCACAGGCTCTTTATGAATGATAAATGTTGGTTTAGGGCTAAAACCTTCAAATGAACTCTGCTTGGAGGCTTTGTAATATGAACTTTAATGAAATTGTTTTGTTTCTGTTACAGAATGTATTCAGTGTTGTGTTTGGTAGTAAGAAAAATTGTAAATTTTGGTGCACACTGATGCAAGATAGTAACTGGAGAAATTATTCTTCCTATGAAGTTTTGTAATTGTACCTTGGGAGATCTTTCTCCTTTAAGACTACAGAGTAGAAAATCCTGGGGGACTAAAACCTTCAGCATGGAGCATCTTCTTTCAACATACTGCTTTATACATTATCCCATTTAGACAGAACTTTTCATTTTTGGAACTTGGAGCATATGAATAGTAGTAGGTAAATCTCATTACATACATTAGGCTGAGAAAGTTGGGGCTGTTCAGCCTGGAGAAGAGAAGGCTGCATGGAGACCTCATAGCAGCCTTCCAGTATCTGAAGGGGGCCTACAGGGATGCTGGGGAGGGACTCATCATTAGGGACTGTACTGATAGGACAAGGGGTAAAGGGTTAAATCTTAAACAGGGGAAGTTTAGATTAGATATAAGGAGGAAGTTCTTTACTGTGAGGGTGGTGAGGCACTGGAATGGGTTGCCCAGGGAAGTTGTGAATGCTCCATCCCTGGCAGTGTTCAAGGCCAGGTTGGACAGAGCCTTGGGTGGCATGATTTAGTGTGAGGTGTCCCTGCCCATGGCAGGGGGGTTGGAACTAAATGATCTTAAGGTCCTTTCTAACTCTACCTATTCTATGATTCTATGATTAGGAATATTATATCTATTTTGTAGAGGTCACAAAGGAGAACTGGACAGGGACAGTGACTTACCTCAAATGGTTGGTGAACAAATGGGAAAAAGCAGAAACAGGAACTAAAAATAATGATTCCCACACCCTGATGTCAGACCCAGGTAACAGCAGAGTCAACAATCATAGTTTTACAATAGCAACTTTTTTAAAAGGATTTTGTATTTTTAACAAGGTGCATTTTTTCATGAAGACTATTCAGTTTCTTAGGAAAACTGAATTTTCCGTTGAAAAAACCCAGCCTTTCTACAATGAAAATGTTTTATTTGAACTACTTTTTAATTTAGCCCAAGTATTGTTAAGGGAATGGCAGTCTGGCTTCTGCATATTTGTGTTTTCATGTAAGGCCTGCATTTCATGGTTTAATTCTCCCTGAAACACACTGGATAACCATAGACATTAGAGATGCTCTACTTCTAGTTTCTTTTGGAGAGGGACACAGTTGTGTATCATAGGTGAGGTTGTCTGATTTCTGAAGACAGGCATTAACACAATCTCTTAAGTAACTGTTGTATATTTATGGACTAAAATCTTGCTTTGTTATTGATGTTTTTGTAGCAAAACTTTAAAATAAATACAGAAATACTTTATTTTAGTCAACATTTTAAGGAAAAAATTTATTGTTGCTAGTAAAGCAGCTATTTTTCTTCTCTCTGTCGACAAATGCCTGCATCTATCTTTCTCAAATGATAACTTTAAACATTCCCACATTTTATATAATGCATTTTTATACTAATTGCACATATTTTAAAAATCCTACCTATATTATAATTTAGTGTCTTTTGCTATAATGGCTCTTGGCCTTTTCTTTTCAGACATTCTCCGTTTAAATCTTTACTTATGTGTTATTAGAAACGTCAGATTTATTTTTTCCTCAGACCCATCACATTTCAGCTTGTCCACCAAGACCTCATTTCATTTTTTTCACCATCTTGTCCTTTTGCTGTGGGTATGATCTGATGAATCTTACAGAGAAATACATTTAAAAGCTGTTGCTGTGACATGAGGGAACGCGTACAGATTTTGACCTCTTGACTATTCTGTCAGGTATTGCTGGCTTCCAGATTGTTACAGAATTGATTGTTATTGATTTCAAAGTGCCACTGACATTTGGTTCTGGCACTATTTCTCCTTACTAAAAAAAAAAAATAAAGTATTCATACCTATTCTTTCTGATCTTTCTCACAACATGCTCCATCAGAGGGAGTCTGATTATGAAATGGATTCAGATTACTTGGCATAAATGGAGCTTCCTGATTAACTACTAAATTGTGTCAGATATGGGTCACAGGGCTCTCAGCACTGACGAATAAACCATGCATTTTGCTGGCATGGCCCTATTCCCTTTTAAAAGGATATTTCTGCCTATAATAGTAGTGCAGAATGCTTATCTATTGGGGTGCTATTGTAAATAGCCTTAGACAAACCAGGTCTCTCACTTAAAAATGTCTCATGTATGTGACACATGCATATCAGTTGTCATGATATTAAGTAGTCTCTGATTCTCTATCCAGGCAAATATGCAGTATGGATTGCACATATTACCTTGACTTGCTCTCAAGCCCAGAGCTAAGATAGAGTCATTTCATCCAATCTGATGACTATACATGGCTGCATCTATACCACAGCATGTATCTACCCTATACTGTGTGTCCTCCCCTTGTCTAGACATGAGACCTATTAGAAAACATCTGTGCTAGGAGGTTTCTTTCAAAGTTTCTCCTGAGAAAACCTTGGCAGATTGTAACTTTGCTGAAAAGCATCTCTTTTTACAAGTCTTTCCCTCACATATTTCATCTCGCTTTTAATGGCTGTATTGTGATCATCACCAACAGCTGAAGGACAATATTATGCAGATGTCCTTCTGCCTTCCTTACTGGCTGTTGGGAAGAAACATGTGAATAAAAGCATCACTTCAATTTTTAAGAGCAAAGGTCAGTTGACAGATGGTCATAAAATGTTTCACAGCATTTCTTTAAAGCCAGCCTTATAAGAGGAACATAAACAGCCACCACGAACTGTCACATTGCATTAGACTCTGTCAACATTGTCCAAAGCTGAAATAAATGTTTGACAGTAACAATAAATTTAAAAAATGGAACACAAACAGGAAAGCCCAGGCAAAGAGAAAATGTATCAAACACATACTGGTATGTATGTCCTAAGCAAAAGTCTTAAAAGGATATGTGAAAAAAGCTTAACCGCTGCCTAGGAAATAAAAGTTCTATGCCTCAATGTCCTAAAGAATTCCTTCTTTTCCAAGTAATTTCCCCAATCCTATTTTTGATTTTGAAAGTTTGTACAGGTAAAAGGAAACTGAGCGTATTCACATCTTGCTCCAGTGAGGATGCAACTAGGGTTTCTGCTTTACAGCAGGGCCGCAGCCTGGAGTGCACCCTCAAAACATGGCAAACAGACAGGATTGACCTGGTCCATCAGAGGAAATCTGTTAGAACAACCAGACTTGCTGTCAGTTGGTTTTCTATTGTGTTTTGCTAAGCAAAAAAGAAACCTAAGAAGAAAAACTAGGTTTGTATGCCTGCCAGTGCACTTATGTTTAAAATATGAGCACTGCCTGCTTACAGATGACTAAAGATTCATTCATTAAAATAAAACAAAAAAAAACAAACAACCCAACAGTCTCCAGAGCAGTCTAGTCTCTACAATCCTCTTTCTACAATCCCTTTCCTGCCAGTGGAGTGGTTTTTCAGCACAACACTCAAGGATAAAAGTCAGGATCCCCTTGCAGTGTGTCTCCACAACTTCTTTCAAGTTCAGGTTCCTTGTGTTTCTTGTGTGTGAAGTGCTTCAAGGTACTCTGTTTGAAAGGCACAATACAGGTGCTGTTCCACTTTCTTGTATTATTCAAAAAACAAACAACAAGAGTACTAGCTGGCTGAACTGTCCATGTTAAATGATTGCTGTGAGGGAGCTCTGGGGCCTTTTAAATAAACAATGTGTGATTTCCATAGATGTATTGTTATTTAAATAGTGCCTATGATAGACAAGCTCTCATTAAAAAGAAAAAAAAAAAGGATAAAGGCTGAGATTTTCACAGTTGACGCACCAATAGTGGAGTTGCCTGTGGAATATGAAGTGAAACTTGCCCACGAGGAGACAGTAGATGAACAATGCACATGCAGACATGCTTACATGCATAATGATGCAAAGACATAATGAACTGTGCTGGAAAAAAAGAAAGGTGTAGTGTAATGTATGAAAGAAAAATTGGATTGGATCTGATACACTACATAAGATTACAGGGCAATTTCAGCATTCAAGCTCACTGTCTAAATAACAACTGTAGCACAGCTTTCACTATCTATCTCTATATGCAGCATGCCTTGTGTTGTCCTGTACGATATGAGTGGCGAAACAGGATGAAACTGAGAAAATGAAAATGAAGGAAAAATCAGGAGAAAAAGTAATCTCAACATTCAGGTCTGTTAAATTGTAAAAGTGTTTCCTTAGGGAAGCCATAAAAACATCACTTCAGTCATTTAAAACTGGGACAAACAAATATACAGGGCTACCTTCTGCTCCTATTATATGAATATCATTCTGGCTTTGAAAATCTGTATTCTCTTTTGCACTGATACGACCTAAAGGAGAACCTGCCTCCATGGGAACAATTTATTTTGGCAAGATTAGCAGGGAAAGGGAATATGCCATCCACCAGGTCTTTCTCCTTTCTTAATACTTATAGAAAAATCTTGAGATGGGATTGAGTTTCTGAAAGTAAACATCACAAGAGATTTGACCATGTCTTCATATGATTTAATATCTTAGGATTGTCTTGGGGCATGAGTGGCATCATCTATTACAATAGAAGAAATATAATATTTTCAAATAGCATTCAAATTTTCAGTGGAAATGGATACCACTTTGAGTCTTTCTGCACAAGCCTGAATGTTCATATGATTTTGGGGTGACTACTTTCACATTGCTATGCCTGCAGTAAGCATTGTCCTGAGACCATGAAATAAATGCCATTTACTTGTCTTTGTTTTGGTTTGTTTTTTTCAGGAATTAGATTTAATATCAATATCAAAATTTGTTATATGTCTAATTGAAGTGTATTATCTCTCAGACCTTTTCACAAGTAGTATAATGGGGTTTTTATTTATTTTTCTTTTATTATGTATTGGCTTGTTTTATTTATCAGTGGGAGCCTTTATTCACGTAAAACAAACTCTCAAACAGTTTAAGTGAAAAACTTATTTTGAGACTAAATCCAAATAGGAAGACACCAATAGAAAATCTAGCCCATTATGTTTTAGGTGACCAGCTGACTAATGAGTTTGGTGGTGTCTCTGTTGAAGGCTGCTGATGTTCAGAATGAAGCTCTCTGGTTAGAGCACTGGCTCTTCTTCATTGCAGTTTAAATGTAGCAGCACTTGTTGCTGCATGATAGATCTATTGCTCAAAAAAATTATCAAAATGATTTCTTAGAGGATCCATTCACAGAGGAAAAATGATCTTCACTGTTTTATTTTCTGGACAGATGTTGATGTTTCAATGGGAATACAGTAGTTCAGCATTTAAATTTCTTTTGAAAATCAGGCTGAAATTGTACATTACAGCTTTTATTGTCTTATGATAAAGACAGCTTTGTTTCAACTTGATGATGGAGAGGATATCAGACAATTCTAATCATCTTTGCTTTATTAAGCTATATTTACTGAATATTCAATTATTTTCTGTTGGCCAGACATATATGGTGTCTAGTTTCTGTCCAGATTCCTGTCTGAAATTCTCTATTCGGCTTTAAGCATCTCAGGTCACTGCAGCATCCTATCTCCAGCTTTTTATTCTGTATTCACATGCACTAGGAAAGTTCAACATCACTGTGCCTGGAAACAAAACATTGTACAATGAGAATATAACTATGTAAAGGGAATGCTTCAATTTCCTACATTTAAAAGTCCCCCTTTAAATGTTAAGTTATTAACATAAAAAAGAAGCTCTACATGTTTTACTGGTTGAGCGCATCTTTAAACCCCAGCTATACAATATATCTAATTTCCAGAAAGTGAAGTATTAACTGGAGTATTCACTAAAAAAATGTACAATACTTTGCTTCTTGGTGTCTACTGAACCAACCTGACAGTTGAACACAATAAACCTCTGACTATAACGAGATAGATAACTGACATTGCACAGGAACATCTGGCTCATCAGGTGTGAAACTGGTTAGGATTAGCAGTGTTACTGTTACTTATCATCTCCTGGAAGTTGGTGTATTGGGTGGGGACCCCACAGGGGCTGGTCAGGATCAGGAAAGCTTATTTGCACCCTTAACTTCAGAAAGTTCAAAGTCTTTGTTAACTCAGTCATTCCTGAGCTTCTTATAAAAGAAACCAGATGCTTGAACTTTGGTTCCTTGCTTTGAAAGTACTGGTTTAACAAATTAAAGAAGTATGATCACCTTATATAACTTGACATCTTGTTTAGTTTGCATTAAAATAATCCAAAGAACACCTAACATTTTCTGTATCTATTTTTTTCTATCTATATAGTGCCTATTCTATCTTTTTTCTGAAATCACTAATTTATTTTCTTCTTTCACAAAAAAACCCTCTGTTACTCTTTCCCTCCAAAGTGGGTGACTAACTATTCCATGGATTTTGGATGTGTACTGGTGTAATCTGGAGCAGTAAAGCTTGGTGCAGGGAAACTGTGTGGTGAAGATCAGCAGGCTTTCATGCTACTGTGCATTCCAGGCCTTTAAACAGCGCTTGGTGATCTAATAGGACATATCAGGAATGCATACAGATTGGTTTTTTCTGTCACACATGCAAAGTCTGTGACACCCTCTCATTTTGGGGATAATTTGAAATATTTAATTTGCTTTCCAATCTCCTTTCTGATATTGCTCCTTTAAGAAATATTTTGTCTATGCAGCAAGTCGAGGATTCAGAGCTCTTCTGTGGAAGAGGTATCCACGATTCCTTCTAGGGTCCTGCAGAGAGCAAATATGGCTCCTGTGTCAGTCTCACCTTTCCCAGTAAAAAAAGGTAGAAAGAGAAGGTGCTCTGAGATCACCACCCATTCTTCTTGGAAGGACAACCACTCTCTGCCTTATGTAACATTTTTTAACGTTATTGAAAAGCAAAAAGTAAATAAATGCCTTGACAGTTACTCTAAAATACTTATGTTTTGAATAGTTAAAAAAAGGATAAAAAGACACTTTCACTTGAACAATCTTTAAACAAATGAAAATATTTTTGTTTGTCTTTCAACCTTCTAAAATGTTTTTGAATTATAAATGTAGTATAAAATATAGTAACCCCCCCCCCCAACTAAAAAATAAAACTATTCAGTTCAAACTGCCTAAAGGATTATTTGAAAGGCTATTGGTACGCAAGATACATATTGTCACCAACTTGCATTTGTTTATGAGAAAATATCCTTCATGCAGATGTACTGAATGCCCAGTGGCTCCTAACTGACCACTCAGGAGCAAAGAAGACAAAGGAAATCTGGTTTTGAAGGGACAGAGATCACAGTGAGACAACAACCTTAGCTCCCTTTTGATTTTTGACTAGCTGGGAACAGAAGGCATACAGCGTCTTGCTGGGCAGAAGTCATGCCATTGCCAAGGACAGTAAAACCTTTTGCTGCCACAATAGCTTTAGACTCCATTTTTGAAGAGAGAAAAGAGAGTTTAGAGACTTTGAAAGGTCATTTAGTCCATTCCCTTTTCCCAAAAGCAGACACAAGCACACTTATATCAGGCATCATGTGCTGTGATATATTTCTAGTTTGTGAAAAAATAAAAAAGATAACCTTTGCAGTGATTATTTAGGATAGTGGTGTGTGCGTGTGTATGCTTTGTTAAAAAGCCATCTGTTCTGGAATTACATTAAGGAGAAGACACCAAAGGTGCTCATTTTGAAACCTGGCTAGATGTTGTAATACTCCTTGACTTGCTTACCATGTTTCTGTCATGGTTAAAAACTGTTGAGTGTAACTGCTGCACTGTCAAGCAGTACTGAGAAGAAGTCTCTTCCCTCCTATCAGTAAGCCCATATTTTCCACTCACTTAGGAATTATGTAAACACATCACCATAAAAAATATTATTTTGCCATTGGACATAACTTAAATGTGGTTCATGGGGCATTGTATGAAATAAATAGATATATAGAATGCTTAGAGTCTGCAAATGCGTCACATTTGGGTTTGTGAGGCTGCATTGGTAACTTCTTTGAACCTTTCTGAAGGAAGGAAGAGTGCCACTATTTGTTAGCCAGATTAACTACTTTTTACTCCTCAGAAGTTTGCCACCACTTCCTCACTTGTTTTTTTGCTAGACCTGACTATGCACTTAGCACGGCCACAAGCCATCTAAAGCCATTTCAGTGATTTGAACTATCCATGAATCTAAACACATTGGGCTGTTCCTGCTCTTCTCAGCCTGCCTTGTCCTGGGCTACAAAGATCTTTTTGTCTATCTGCACTTGAAAAGACAAATTAATCCTTTCCCCTGCATTATCAGCCCTGTCAAAGTTATCCACCCATCAGCTACATCAGATTAGACAGCTCTGGTGTGTGGGACTCATCCCTGGTATTCCTGGCACCTCTTACTCACTGCAGTGCCTTTTCTAAACAGTGTCAATGCTGAGAACAGAAGAGCACTGCTTTCTAATCTGAACTGGCTTCCAACAACCTCCTGGGCAAAATTACAATTTAACCTGCCAAGCTGTGTACACTTTGGTAGGCACTACCTGATAGATGAAATTTCCTCACACTGCCACAGGTGAGAATAGCTTGAATGCTATGGTACCTGCCTAGCACAAACATGAGGAAGCTGCCAGACAGATAATTTCTGTAAAGGATCTTCCACTCTGCAGGTTAGTCACCTCACCCATCTGCTGTTCACTCAGTGCTCATTCACTTCTATCCCTCTGTGTTTTCACTGTCTTAAAAGCTATTAGGTCAGTACATTTACTAATGTTATGTTGGCTTGGGTTATTTCATAATCTTTATTCATGAAGACAGAACCAAAGCAGGTGATTTACACCCATACAGCTCATTTCAATGTGATTAAAGAAACCCATAAACCCAGGACAATTTCAGCCTACCTTTGCCCCCACTGAATTCAGTGATAAAGCTCTCACTAATAACAAGAGTAAATGTGAGCAAATTATGTGGACCTTTTAAAGTATTGCATAGAAATACAGATAGATTTTAGTCTAGTATAACATTTTGTTTTCAAACTAAAAGGAAAATCCTTGTTTTATAAAAAAAAGAAAGAAAAAGGAGAAAACTTTTGCTGTGTTTTAATTTTGGTTTAGTTTGCTTTATTGTAGTTCTGTTAACAGCTACTTTGGCATTTGACACATGCAGGTCTCTATCACAGTGTGGACACTTCTGTCATTGGAAGCTTGTATGGTCCCAAGTTATTATGGAAAACAATTTAGTGTTAAGAGCTTTTAATGAAACATAATGAAGCAGGCAGAGTTAAAAAGGTCAGTCAGACAGAATTGCATTACAGCAACACAACTGTTTTTCAATAAATATTAAACTGAACTTCTGCTGCTCTCATTATATTGTAAAAATTTCATTTTATTAAGAACTGACTAGCAAATTACTTTTAGATTAAGAGTAATTTGCAGCTTAACTGTGTTTGTGTTTTGGGGGGTAATTTATGACTATATTTTCATACTGTATGGTGATTTCTTATTAAGATAATTTTTCAATTTCCTTCCTTTTGTGAAAAAAAAGGAAAGATACTAAGTGATTACATGCAGATTTCTTTCTCTTTACATCTTCTCTCTCTTAACAGAAACACTTACTCTGTAAAGTATATAGCTCCATGCTGTGCAATACCTCTATGAAGAAACCTAAAATGAAAGATTATGTGGCTCGGGCTTTACAGAATCAAAGTATTAAATAACTTAAGATTCACTGAAAATCAAGCCTGACTCAGCATTGTCTACTGCATGCACTCATATGTGATCCTAAAGGACTTATTTGTTTGTTTTCCTCCTACCTGATTTCAAGCCAGGAAGTTAAAGGTAAGGAAAAGAAAGTTTTAGAGCAGATGAAAAAGACTGCTCTTCAGAGCTCTGAAAAGCACTGCAATTCATGCCACAGACACAAAACCCAGAAATCCCCCACTCACAACTGAATGCTGCAAAAAGACGGCTGGGCACAACTTTATACTACTGCAGGAAGGTACCATATAATGCATTAAAGTCTTTGCCTGTAGTTTTAGAAGCAATGTAGCTCCACTGAAAAGTTTGCCACTGCCATTTTCATTCTTCGCTTGTTGGAAGAGTCTCATAAACAGCAGAGATCCTTTACTCCAGGTCATGTACAAGAGCCCATAAAGTCTCTCTGTCTATCTATCTATCTATGCAAATTAATTATCTGTAGCAGTGATCACAAGGTTATCTTGAGATCAACATTTCATTCTTTTGCAACTTGATTTCATCATGGTAACTGTAGGGGCTGAGCCTTGGACCCCTTTCAAACTGTTTGAGCATGTGTTTTCTTTGATCCCAAGCCCTGAAGATTATTGCCTTATTCCTTCACTCTTCAGTAAGGCCTGACTTTACTTTCATTCCTTTAATGTTAAGGTACATACAAGAACCGCAAGTATCCAAATCACCAGAGCAAAGTTACTGAGTGATTAGACTAGTGTTAAATGGCCATAAGCCTTTTTCCAATCTTCCTCAAAGCATCTCAGCTTAAATCACACTGAAGATAGACACAATAAGTATCAACATGGGAGCCCCAAAGGGAGTAGCTGGTGGGTGTTCTCCTATTTTTTTGTATGAACATATTGCTTAGGAGTCTTTGTATGGCTTGCATGATTTTTTTTTTTTTCCTAAAGCTTTTACATCCTCACCAAACCACTCCATTACAACTGTAAGAAACAACCATTAATGAACATATCCTAACATAGAGCACTGATAAAAATTGCTGAATAGCAGCTATGGAGATTCTTGTTACTCAAAGTAAACCACATATCACGTTCAGAAAATTTAGAGATAGATCCCTCTAAACTGAACAATATCTTCACCAAATCTGTTGACTCACAGCTTGCCTTTCAATTCATGCAAGACTCTAATTTGGTTCCCAAGCACAGTGTAAAAGTGTATGTTAGTATCTGAAAGTAAAATATGTGCTAAAGTACTTTAAGCAGAGAAGGATAATTTATTATTGTGCCCATATAGTTTTCTGTTCGGTATGTTAAGAAAAAGGCTGTGAGGTAGAAATACTTCACTAATGTAGATCATGTTTTCAAAACAGCATGTGGGTTTCATCCTATCTGAGCATATGATTTCTTATGGCATGTTTAAATGTAGGTCATGGCAGGGCAATTATTCTTGCGAATTTCTGTCACATTCTTTTATTGAGTAGTGAGCCTTAGGTTTGCCTTCTACTTTATGAAAGGTTATATTTTGTTACATTGGGCTTGGGGACCCTAGGCTGCATTAGGTATTTAGTTGCCAGCTGGGGTTAAACCAAAACAATGCAATTCGAAGACAGTGCTAAAAAGCATTACAGGCTTCATGTTCATTTAGTCTAAAAGAGAAAACATGAAATCTCTCACTTTCTTAGATTACTTCCTTTTGGTCTTAAATTTGGAAATACGTTCTGCAACGGGGTCATTATATGTTGAGACAAGTACTTGTGTAATACAGAGTATTGTAACTAACACATTTCTGCAAAGTAAACCAGCAATGCTCAAAAAGTAATTTATTTTTAAACTTGCTGATTTCTTTTAAATTTTCAGCAGATTCCAGGGAAAGAAGCATGGATAGGTAGCTCAATATAGGCAGTCACTGCTCAAATACAGTTTTCTGTGACAGCTGAGCAAAAATGTGTTTGCATGTGTTGGATGGCTTTTCTGAACTAAATTTGCACTGCGATACACAGAGGAGAAAGAGCTATTTTAAAATTGTACACCTAGCATATTTTTATACACAGAAACGTCTGAAAATGAAACTATTTGCCTTTTCTGTGTTTAAACCCTCTTCTACACTGACCATTAAGCTCCCTGTACTGAGAGTACCTCTTTAAACAGACTCATAGTAATAAATAACTTTGTCAGTCAGTGCAAATGTATATAAGTGTAGTGCTTTATTTCTGTACCCATGTTGTGACAGCCCTTGGCTTTCAATCCAATTAACTGAGTCATACTGTTATAAAACTCCAAGGACAGAAAAATATCAGCCCCATAAACTTAGAAATAACAGGATCGTACTTTTTTTTCCTTTGAAGGACACGTTTCTTTTTCAGCTGTATGACTTCCTTAATATTTTATATGTTCAAAATGAAAGAAAAAAAATCTGATTTTGAATTCCACTGGGTGGTATATTTAGAAAGAGTTACATACATATATTTCACAGTGAGAGCTACATACATACAGTTTATAGCTGTTTTCCAGAACTACATACCCTGTGTGTGAGGGCTGAACAGATTAATAGTCTTCGTATTACTTATTCTAACCACATGGTCTCCTAATACAGAGGAAGAGCAAGATCCTAAACCTCTTGCTTTTGTGTATCATTTAAGTAAAACTGGGAAGGGTTATTGAGTATCAGCCAGTAGGCAGAGGAACCTAACAAGAGTTCCAAAAGGTTATGTGAAAACCCTTTTCCTGGAAGTGAGGGTGATGGTTAGGAAAATGTAACTAATAATTAACTACATCAGGTGTCCAAAATCAGAATCATTAAGGTCTACTTAACCATCAGGGGAGCAACAGTAGCTGTCAACAAAGAGCATACAAGCCTAATGCGCAGCCAAACGCTGACTACATGAGTGGGAAAGGATGGTTGGAAGATTTGGTGGATTTCACTTTGTGTGAAGTCTGGCAGTGAACACAGTTTAGGTTTGGGCAGACCCTGCACCCTGCAGAAGTTGTGTCTCAAAATAGGGATTGTCTATGCAAATTCATAGCTAAAAGCCTGTGTGTGAAGCAGAAATTTGACATCAGGAAGGGCAGATTTTGAGGAGAACAAAAGACCCCAGAGAGTTAATGGATTTGAAGCAGAAAGTGATAAAAAGCAAAGAACGAAAACAAGCTACCAGATGGGTGCAGAGCAGGAAAAATTCAGGTTGTATAGTGTAATACAGTCAACTGCAGATACCTATTTCACACAATTAGAAAAGGGTGTTTTGAAAGCTTCAGTGGGAGGACAGAACCAGGCATCATTAACCAAATTAATCTCTCCAACCTGAAGTGAAATAACCAAAATAAACAGTTGATTCTGTGATGTTGTTAAAGCCTGAGTCATGTTTTGGTCATCTTCATAGTTTCTCTTGACAATAACTTTCCTCTTCTTTAATTCCTTTTGGTTTAAATGTGTTTTGTAATTGAAAGAATAATTTGTCATTTAAAAATTGCGGTTTTGTATAGAATATAACAGCAACTGTAATTTTGGAAGGAAGCACTGCAAGGATTTTCGTGAAAGATCTATCAGCTTTTCTATTCCTTCTTTTTATATGGAAACTTTAACTTTTTCTGTTCTTACCATTGCATAATATTTTTAGCACACACAAAAAACTGGATTTGCTGGGATTTTGTTTGGTTGGATTCTTTTTGTTGTTGTTCTCTTCTAATGACAGCTTCTGAAGGGTCTCTCCTGACCTGAAGCCACAAAATAAAAGTGGCAATGAAATGAGCGCTGTACATGCAAGAGTACTATGGCATAATCATGAGGTATGTGTAAGAGAGAAGTAACACCTGAAAAGAGTGAGGGACTCAAAAAAGAAAAGTCTCAGTGGCACTTGAGCTAGCTTGACATGTTGTGTTGTGAGCTTTACAAGCAGAAGAATTATCTATCAAGTATAGAAAGGGTGAGGAAATGCAGTTTTGAAAGGGTGAGGACTCAGCTTCAATCAGGGTTGAAATCTGCTTTCAAAATCAGCATTTAAAAATGAAGTGATACTAGAGAACAAATAAGAAGTTTCTTCAGCCGTTTACATATTAAATTCTTTAGGGGCATGTCACATGCTTGTCCCAGAGTTCTTGGCAAAGCCTAAGATCCAGCATTTCACTTCACTTGTTTTTCTGGGAATAAGGTTTTAGTTGTGTCACAAAATGGATCTGGGAAGACAAAAATGATGCTTTCTTAATGTAGATTGACTGAACCTTTCAATATCTAATCTTGTTCCTTATCTCATAGATCTGTGTTAAGTTGTATTGCATCCAACAATGGAGAAGAAACTTAAACAATACAGCTCTGTTACCGTGTAGGAAGAACTGCATTAAACATTTCTCCAGCACTTGGCCTGCCCCTGCTCTGTGTTCCCATGGCTCTGTGTCACAGATTTGTAGCTGCTCTTTGAAGAAGATAGCTTTGGGGCTTATACCCCAGACCTAGACTATATCGCCATTTGTTTCCTCTGCTTTTTCAGTAATTTACCTCTGCTATCACTGTTCAAATAAGGTACCTAAAATTGCAAGCTATTATAAAGAAAGACTTCATTCCTAAGGTAACAGGCTCTGGAGTCTACGCATGATAACAATGTGAACATAAACATACCAAATTTGAATATGGATTTCTGCATGTTTTCATGTCATTAGAATATCACGTAGTCACCAAATCATATTAGATGTTCCTGATTAGGCAAGATTTGGATGACTGACCCTGTTGTCTATATGTGAAATGCTCTGCATTACCTTTCATGCTAAGGTAAGTATATGGTAAGTATACGGTAAGTATATCGAAAGTTGGGCTCATCTAGGAATTAATAGTGGGAACAAAATACCAATTTGGTATTCTCAGATACCTTCTGTACTAAAGGTTATTGCTGAATCATTATTTTGTATGGTCTGTGAACATATTGCTAGAAAGGCTCTTATAATTGAAAAGTGGAGGTAACTATCATGCTTCTGTGAGTAAAACGCAATACGTAAATCTCTCCTGTACCCCTCTGGTTTACAGCTAGATCTACAATACACAAAACAGTGGCAGAGGTACTGCACTGTAATAAAAACCATCATGAAATGTTTTCATTGATTTCAATGCACAGCTGCTGAAAAAAAAAGTGGCAATTTTTGGAAGGGAGGTTGGATTTTTTTTCAATGAAACAGCAGTTTTCTAGACTACAGTGTGCTGGAGCAGAGCAGCATCATGCTGATTATTCAGCTAGATGCAGGTGTAACTGATACCAGAGCTGGGCCATGGTGGGTAGGTAACCCTTTATCATGGTACCAGCAGGCTGGTCAGTGGCTTTACTTCTAAACAACAACAAAAAAACAAACTTGTGAATATGGGGTGAAAGTTAGCCTAAAGAAAACAAACAAGAATATTAATCTTATAATTAATTTTGCTCACCCTACATGTAGGTAAGCAGAGAAAGCCTGTCCTTATAGGAACCATTGGAAATCAAGGAAGGAGGATGTGCCAAGAGATGTGTGTCAAGGGGTGCCAGAGGAGGTACGGTGGCAAGAGTTTATACTTCTTGCCACAAAGCTGTTGAACTTCTCAGGCCAGTATTTTTACACCTGTATCTTCTTGCAGGTTCTCTTTTCTATATAGCTTAATACAAATGCAGTTCTGATTACAGTTGTAGTGAATTAAAAACTTCTTAGAGACAGAAACATGTAAAACACACCAAGTATAAATACTGCCAATGTGCAAGCATATGTGTAATCTTAAGTGACTCCACTTGAAGACCTGAACAGTCATCCAACAAGAAGCTCATTATTATTATTATTAACCAAATTAGAAGCTTTTGGAGTGTAGATGAAACATTTCATTTGTCTTCAGAATACATTTCCTTCATTTATTTTGACCACTTTTCTTCCCTAGCCTCTTCCTGCTGTTGAAAAGCATCAGAAATAATAGAGGAAAGGAAGTCATTTTGGTCATAATCCAACATAAATGAATTTTGATCAGCTCTGGAAGGTAAATTTGACAACAAGAATTTTGTCATGCACCATACACAGTTCTATTTCCTTGTAATTTAAAGGTAGGCATTGATTTACCACAGTTCATTATTCATATGTATTCATAAAATAGGAGACATGTAATGCAGCATAAGGTACTTAAGTTTGTCAGAGCTAACTTTGGAGTCTTACCATTTTTAACCTCAAAATCTTAAATTACAGTAATGATT
Organism: Pezoporus occidentalis; assembly: GCF_034315485.1. Taxonomy (NCBI): domain Eukaryota; kingdom Metazoa; phylum Chordata; class Aves; order Psittaciformes; family Psittacidae; genus Pezoporus; species Pezoporus occidentalis. Next base: position 7,749,395 of record NW_026916220.1, read on the forward strand.
CTTGCCTTCATTTAAAATGTAAAATAAATTAAAGTACTAGTCTGTTTAAATAATAGAAGAAAACATAAAACATGAACTTTTGATATTTGAACATAAAAGCTACATAGAATGTTCTTAAATTTTATGATTCATGTTCATTTCAAAGACAAAACTACTGCTGAAAACAAAGAATAATCCAGCTTCCAGTTCCCACGTAACTACAGACTCCCCTTTTCTTCAGAGAATATTTAGCCTTTTCAGAACTGGTCCAGGGTCCATGGAAACTCCTGACATATTAAGTTACGACACTTTAGGGGTTTTTTGGTTGTCTGGTCTCACCTCTGCAAATTTCTCTATGTGGATGATGGAAGCTATGAGCTTGTGTGAAGCACCAGTGAACATTGTGGGCCACAACAATGCATCAGCTGCTATGAAACGTCTGTTTATGCAGTATTTTCAAAGGATGACTCAAACACTAGGAGTATCATCCTGCTTGCCCACTAAGTAAAAACACAGACAGCATTAATTTATTAATGATCTTGAAGGGAAACATGCCATTGGGCTCTTTACTTATTCTAGTGCTAGAATAAGAATTTATAGGTAGGGCAAACACTTGATTTAAAGGCATCTTAGAATTAATGATAGGCTGGAAACATTTTTAAAATAAGTAGCACATCATGGGGCTGGTGTGAATAATGTTCACAACACATTATGTCCCAAGGTATGCATTGTAACAACAATAATTATAACAGGTATTTTTTGCAATTTTATAAATGAAATACACAGTTCTCTAGGAATTTGCTGGTAATGTACAGTGATTATTCATTTAAAAATCTTTATGAGAGGCTAGGGCTCAAATGCGATTCAAAATTGGAGATTGGATAATTAGTCTGCATTTATATTTAGGTATCTGTGTTTAATTAAAAAAAAATAGTTTGAAACCTCTATGAAGCTATGAGTTAGATGTGGCTACCTAGTGTGTGCAGAAAGAGCCTTGAACATCTAATTAGTGTTAGTAGAAATTGTCTAAAATTTCTTTAGACTACAAAAAAAAAATAATCCAAAAACCAACAAACCCCCACCCCCCCAAAACCCAGTCATCTAAGTATATCATTTAAGCATATAATTTAAGCACATAATTTAAGATAATAGTGCCTGTCAAAAGCTAAGACACACACACATCCATTTATTAGTGCATTATGGGCTCCAAACACCATCTGCTCTGTTTTCCCTCATCCAATTTCTTTTTTCTTGTTTTATGTTCTTTTCAGTTTTTTTCTTTGTCTTTTCGTCTGAGAGCTGGATTTAATTCCCACTGATCTCAATGGAAGGACCCTTACTGACTTTAGAGGCCACTGACAGAATCCCATGTCACTTTCTCTGTCAGCTTACTCTTTCGGTCTCCTACGTCACAAGTTAATTTTCATCCTTTTTTCAATTTTTTTAATAACTTGCTTCTTATTCCTAAATTCTGCTCTCTGTCTTATTGCTGCATTTTTACATATTTAACCTTATGCCAATCAAAACTAAATAGTCTGGCTACTGATAAACTTTCTGATCCTAAAACTATATGTCATGTTTCCCCTATCCTTCCCTTTCATTTATGTCTCTCACTCAATTAATTCTGTTTCAAAAGAAACTGGCTCAAGATTTCAAATACTCCATTTGAACACATTTTTCTTGACCAAATAAGCATAAGCAATCCCTTCTGTGAATGTATTTTATTTTTCACTCAGACACTGTAATTTAAGTTTTCCTTAGTTTTTATTTTTCCTCTCTGTTTTATTTTTCCACACTGTATTTTTCCCTCTCCTTTGAAGTGATTAGATTTAATATTATTTTGAATGAGGCAGATGTGGATATCAGGTTCCATCATCCCAGGGCTACCAGCGAGACACAGGCTGATGAGTAATGATGGTAATGCACCATGCTGTCAGCACTAAGATTTCAAAAGCTACAGTGCCCAGAAATATCTTCCATTTTCCACATTAGTCAAAGTAATTGGCAAGATCATTTCTAAACATATTTTACCATCAGCATGAGAATGCAACCTTATCTTGCTCACTGGACCATGCTATATGAATCTGTGTTATAGAGGAACACTGCTTCAGCAACTGTATAAACTTTGCATACCCTCTGTGCAGGCTAAACAACCACTACTTGTGGTAAGTCTTCCCTGTTGGAGGATAGTTTCTTTCTCTTGCTCTCCAGATTTGCTATGGCAGGGCAACATCAGGGAAGTAAGGCATTGCTAGATCCAAACCAGCTTCTTTCATTCTATCCCATGACAGGAGTGAATCTTCAGAGGACCTCAAGCTCCCTTCTTTGAAAATGCAGAGTACTGCTTCATGCTGCAGCAAGGTATTCAGTAGTCTATTTATGTTTCCTTACAAATCTCCAAGTCCTAGCTATTAAGCAATTGCACAGGCTCAAAGTCCTGTGCTTTTCAAGGGAGAATTGCTGGGAGAAGAAGAGTCAATTCCTAATGAGTAGATGAAAATTGAGGCTTGATGTTGCATTTGTCAATTTGAATTTTGAATGTTTGTGGAATCTTAGGTGAGAAAAGCATCGGCTCCTCAAATTAATTTTAGACCTCCTGTGTTGTATTTTTAACTTAAGGTTCAAATTGTCACTGGCTTAAACATAAGGATTATGGTGCTGAATTTAACCATGTTGAAAACACTTTCAGCATGACTTACCAGTTACTGGTCATTGAGAACCCTGGAGCACGCAAATATAGAGGAACATAATTTTGCCTTGCTGCAGCACATTACAGAAAAGACCACTGAGTGCCCCTCATCACAACTCATAGGAGGTGACTGGACACCATTCTCACCTGCAGCATGATCTGACTTGTGGCTCATCACAGCCTTTTGTATTTTAGGGATAAACAGCATTTGCCATTGACAAATGGCACTGTTGCAGCAGAGCTCCTTACATCTCTGCATCACGGACGTCCTGTAACCTGTCAATGTGTTGCATGCAACAAGCTGTCACAGGAAAGACCATGCAGCACAAGGGATGGGTGAAGGAAGGTTTTGTGTTTAGCCTTATTACTCCAGATGTGTGTAGCGAACTGGGAAGAGCAGTTCTATGCACCAGAGACTCATGAATCAGGTGTGCTCATTGACAGTTCACACTTAGCTCTCTAAACCACATCTTAAGAGTTCATGGATCCCCTTCCAAAAGCCTGAAAATATCTTGTTAACAAGTAAAAATGTTTTAAAAAGAAACCAAAACAAAGTTATAGATTATTTTTTTCCAAAACTTCAGGTCACTGTAGAATCATAGAATCAACAAGGTTGGAAAGACCTTTAAGATCATCAAGTCCAACCATTACTCCAGGACTGCCAAATCCACCACTAAACCATATCACCGAGGGCCTCATCTACATGGGTTTTGAACACTTCCAGGGACGGTGATTCCACCATTTCCCGGTTACAATACGTGACTACCCTTCTGGTGAAGAAATTGTCTGTATTATCCAATCTAAACCTCCCCTGGTGCAGCTTGAGGCCGTTTCCTCTTGTCCTATCACTGATTACCTTGGAAAACAGATCAACCCCCACCTCACTGCATCCTCCAGTACACATTCTTTAAATATTTTTTAAAAAATAACATTAAGAAAATTGTTCACAACAAAATGAAAAATCCTTCTTCAACACAATATACTTTGATTCTTACAGAAGAATAGTACAGTTCCTGAGAAGGAACTTCTTCTCAGTGAGGGTGACGGAACACTGGAACAGGCTGCCCAGGGAGGTTGTGGAGTCTCCTTCCCTGGAGACATTCAAAGCCCGCCTGGACACATTCCTGTGTAACCTTATCTAGGTGTTCCTGCTCTGGCAGGGGGATTGGACTAGATGATCTTTTGAGGCCCCTTCCAATCTCTAGCATACTGTGATACTGTGATACTGTGATACAAAGCCTCCATAATTTTACTACTGTACCACTGATGCACACAAAGAGAAATTTCAAAGAATTGCTAACTTCAAACTGGTGTCTGCATGATTGTAATTAATTTCTCTCCTTCAAAGACAAACCTTGAAAATAGATTTTATGAGATAAAGCATGAGAATTATACTAGGGCCTGAACTAATGAACATTTTTATTGGTGAGAGTCTTTTACTAAGTCCTCCAAGCCGTCAGACCCTTAGAGCACAATTCTGCAGTTCTGCATTATGGCTTTGAATTGCAAATAATGAACATGAACTACTTAAAACCCTTCAGTAGAAATTTACCTTTATCATACCAGATTTTTTTGTAACTTGCTCCACACACTGTGATTCTGGCTAATCCTCTTACACAGATTTCACTCAAACCCACGAGACATACTGTGGGGTGCTACTGTTTAACCAACACTTCATTCTTCAGTGCATTTTGACTGAGAAAACTTCCCTTACTTGGTGGTGGATTGGAGGAGAGGGCAGTAGTCTGTTTTAAAAATGATGGGTTTACATATGTTACTTATTCATAGGTTCTCTCCATGAGAAATAACTGAAAGAAACCATTTATGTTAACAGAAGGCTGGATTAAAACATACATTTGGCATATCTATGTGGCAAAAGAAGGTGGAGAAACTGAGAGGTATGGAAAAGATGCACTTAAATTTCAATGTGTTTTTTTTTTTAAATATCTGTTGCGCTCTGCAGATGTTCATCACAAAAGCAAGGTCCAAATGAACGTGCATCTCACTGATTTAACTCTTCACCATCTTCTTTCATATATGTTATCATAGGTACAATGTCTTCATCAACAGATTCTTTCCTAGTGAAATCATACTTATGGTCTACTTAAGTATCTCATCTTAAAACACTATTTTTATGCTGCCTGCATATGGACAGATTTATATGTTGAAGTAAAAAATATGGTTTTGACATGGATCTCTTTCTGGTTTGTGCTGCACTTCTCAAGAATTCAAGCAGCTGACACAACCAGAAATCCTTAAATCCTTTCTGGAGGTAAAGGACTGGTGTCAGCTAAAAGTGGAAAAAAACAAAACAAAACAAAAAATATTCCATTAACACAGAGAAAACTGCCAGGAAAAACGTATGTCCTTGGAATGGAACAATTTGCTAATCAGCCTTTCCCAAAGTAATTTTACTACCAGTAGTGGGGTGATATTTTAAAAAGGTTAAAACTTTCTGATTTTTTTTTTTCTTTCACTTGTCATCTTCACTTTCATGTCTGAAAACAACAAAGACATCCAGAGTGGAGAAAAACCAAACAAAAGACCCACATAAGAAGCTCTCAGAGAAGGAGGGAGAAGAAATGGACACTAAATATTGACACCAAACATTTTCAATTTAATTTGTTTTAATTATGCTTGCACCCATTTTTTAACTTACCCATTTACTCTCAATTACCCAATTAAGAAAAAGGGTAGGGACCCAAATAAGAGAAAGTTTGTCTGCTTTGTAAGTTTAAATCTTAGAATCATTTATGGTTAGGGTTGGAAGGGTACTTAAAGATTATCTAATTCGACCCCCCTTGCCATGGGCAGGGACTCCTTCCAAAGCCTTGTCCAACTTGTCCTTGAACACTGCCAGCGATAGGGTACATCCATCCCACTGTCCGTGTTACCAACAAAGATGTTGAACAATGCCGGGGCGAATACTGACCCTTGAGGAACACCACTCATCACTGAACTCCGCTTGGACAACAAGCCATTGAGCACTGTCATGGTTTAAGCCCAGCCAGTAACTCAGAAACATGCAGCCGCTCGACCAATCTTCCTCTTTTTCCTCTCCCTCCTTCCGGAGGGATGTAGAGAAGGGAAAGAATGTAACTCCCACAGGCTGAGATAAGAACAGTTCAGTAACTAAGGTATAACACAAATCACTACTGCTACCACCAATAATAATAATGATAAGAGAAATAACAAGAGAAGAGAATACAACCACTCACCACCTGCTGACTGATACCCATCTCAACCCAAGCTGTGATCTAACCCTTCTAGGCAACTGCCCCCAGTTTATATACTGGGCACGACATGCTGTGGTATGGAATACCCCTTTGGTGAATTTGGGTCAGGTGTCCTGTCTCTGCTTCCTCCCAGCTTCCCCTCCTCCCTGTCAGAGCATGAGACTCACAAAGTCCTTAGTCAGAGTAAACATCAGTGTTATCAGCTCTGTTCCCAGGCCGAAAGTCAAAACACAGCACTGCACCAGCTACTAAGAAGGAGAAAAATGGCTGCTACTGCGGAACCCAGGACAAGCACAACTCTTTGAGTGTGACCATCCTGCCAATTTCTTATCCACTGAATGGTCCTTCTGTCAAATCCATGCCTCTCCAGTTTACAAGACAAGGATATCCTAAGGGACAGTGTCAAATGCTTTGCACAATTCCAGGTAGATGACGTCAGTTGCTCTTCCCTTATCCATCAATGCTGTGGCTGCACCATAAAGGCCACCAAATTTGTCAGGCATGACTTGTCCTTAGCGAAGCTATGCTGTCTGTCACAAATCACTCCCTTGCTGTCCATGTGCCTTAGCATAGTTTTCAGGAATATTTGCTACATGATCTTGCTAGGCACTGAGGTGAGACTGATCACCATGTAATTCCTTGTGTCTTCCTTTTTTCCCTTCTTAAAAATGGAGGTTATGTTTCCCCTTTTCCAGTTAGCAGGAACTTCACTGGAGTGCCACAGCTTCTCAAATACAATGGATAATAGTTTCGGAACTACATCCACTAGTTCCCTCAGGACCTGTGAACGTATCTTGCCAGGGCTTGTCCACCTTCAGGTTCTTTAGATGATCTCGAATCTGGTCTCTCTTGTTTTGGTTCCTTTATTGCCTGGAGAAAGAAGTTATCATCCATGCATTCCAGGAACCTCCTGGGATGCTTTTGCCCTGCTGTGTTGTCCCTCCAAAAGATATAGGTGTGGTTGAAGTCCCCTGTGAAGACCCAGACTTGTGAATGTGGGGCTGTTCCTATCTTTCTATAGAGGATTTTATCCACTTGGTCTTCCTGGTTTGGTGGCCTGCAACAGAACCCCACTGCAATGTCCTCTGTCCCTGCCCTCCCTTTAATCCTGACCCATAAGCTCTTGGTCTGCTTCTCATCCATCCCCAGGCAGAGCCCTGTGCTGGTCAGTGATGGAGAAGGTGACACCCCATCCTTGTATCCCCACCTGGTCCTCCCTAAGAGTCTGTATCCTCACATTCCGATATTCTGGCCATAGGAGGCATCCCACTGAATCTCTGTGATGCCAATGAAGTTATAGCACTTCAGGTGTGCACACACCTCTAACTCCTCTTGCTAGTTCCCCACTTCATAAATACCTCTGTGTGATGCCTGCTACCTAGGTCTTTTAAGCTCATTCTTTTCAAAGGTCATTCTTCATTATAATGTTAGATTCAATTTTAATCATAAAGTAAATTTTTATGCATATGGAATATGTGAATATTAACTGTATTTTCTTAAGATTATTTATTGTAGCTGAAGTCATATCAATCATTTAGGTAGGGAACTGTCACAGCAGATATCACTTTTTTTCTACCAGTGCTGTAAGTCCTGGCACCCTAACTAAGATGGTTTCCTCTTTCTTAAGAGAACAGCAAAGCCAGGCTAGAGCCACCTCAGGTCAGCTCATCTACCACATCTATCTTGTTCAAAAGCAAGAGCAATTATTTCCTTGTCATCCCTGCGAAATAAATGTTCGCTAAGCTCACCTGATAAAGACCCCATTATGTCCCTATTCTTCTTTGTTCCTTCTAGTGAAAAGTTTTTCATAATATTTAATTTGAAGTTTTTCTGCATTTTCTGTCCAACCTGGTAATCTTCCTTTGCCTGTTCTCACGTTACTACTCAGTTTTCCCTAAGCTAAAAGATATCACAGCTTGTTCTCTGTCTTCCTGTCAGTCATGCTTTCTGGAACTCTAATTTTTTTTTAGTCTTCTCTAGACTCTTTGCCACTGACTCACATGTCAGTGGCCCTGATGAGTCTTCCCTAATAATGTATTTATTGTAGGCTCCATTTTTGTTTTTGTCTTCCAATAGCAAGATTTTTGCAAAATATTAACTCATGTCCAGCTTGTCATTTACTGTAACATTTCAGACTCTTTCATGCACAGCTGCTTCCCCACAAGCTTTCTTGCATCCAAGATTTGATGTACTTATACTGAAATTCACACTAATTTAACAAGGCCATTTTTAAAGTGTTCAAACACTACTGAGATTCAGTTCCTGTCCTACAGCACACATACAACTTCTCCCATCTTCATGCCATCTGCAAATGTAATATATCTTATACTTACCCCAGGTCATTAATAAAACCAAATAAATAAATAAATAAGCACCCCTGTCCTTAGATGGTACAAGAGTCTTTGGTGAACCTTGTTTTTTAATACAGCCATTAAACATGGAGAAGGCTGAGGTACTCAACAACTTTTTTTGCCTCTGTCTTCACTGACAAGTGCACCAGGGTGCCCAGAGAAGCTGTGGCTGCCTCATCCCTGGCAGTGTTTAAAGCCAGGTTGGATGGGCTTTGAGCAACCTGGTTTAGTGGAGGGTTTTAATGGACTTTAACCTTAAGAACCTTACAGGATCTTAACATTTTCCAAGTCCTTTTCAGGTCACCCCAGCTGCTGCATCACAAATGTCCAAATATTGCTACATTCTAATCAGCATTATATTCCTATACGACCACAGCTATAGTGGTGGAAGACTCAGTTATTAATAGTGAAATACCATTTGTGGAAAGATTCAATGCATTTCAGTACACCGTAAGTTTGTTTGTTACCCATTTTTCCAATGTTAGAAAAAAGCTGCTTTTATTTTATCTTCTTTACCTGACTCAGTTCCCCTTAACCTCTATAAAACAGTCTGCCTGCAGCTGATAAGAAAAATTCTCTCTGGAAGTAAAGCAAAGGAAATAAGTGTAGATGATAAAAGGCTATCCTGGCCTCACAGCCACTGTCACAGATTTCAAAGAAATAAACAAAAATGCATGCAAACATTTTTCCAATCTGTGATTCACAGTCAATAGAAAATGCTAATCATACTAATTTCCTCCTGCTGGGGAAGGGATGCATAAATAATCTATTAACATGCAAGGGCCAACAGGGTTAAGCTGTTCAAACACTGTCATTGATTTCTTTGCTTTTCCCATATGCTTTTTTCTTCTTACTCAACTGGTACTAAGTAGCCCTTCTTTGCAGTTATGCTGTAAAAGTTTGTTCCCCTGAGAATCTCTTGGAGACTGCTGTTGAAACAATAACTACAAGGAGGTGAAGTATTTGACTAATCAGCAGCAGGAGTCTGTAGGGGTCCAAAGCTGAATGACAAATGCCAATATCCACTTTCGGTTTGTTGGATCAACCAGTCAATATTGTGAAACTGATCCATCAGCTTGTCACCAATTTTCCTTGCAGTCTCAGAAGCCTGCCAATTAAAAAAAAAAATAAAAAAAAAGTGCAATCACCATACTTCACTCAGCAGTGGTTGCAGGCACATGATAAATAGGATCTTTTGCTTTCACTCTCTTCAGCACCTGATGTCTTTTGTTTTAATCTGTACATTTATGGAGGCTGTTGTGCATTCCAATCTAAACTTAGAGAGAAAAAATGTACCATAAATATGCACAGTTTGGATTTGAATTACTATTCAATAAAAACAGTTAAATGTCATGGCCAATTTAGAGAAGCAGCAGGCAAAATTTGGTAGCTATATAATTCTAAGTACCAAAATATGGGTTATTCCACTTCTTACTCCTTTTCAGGAAATGTTCCCGCCTCAATTTTGTGAATGCAGGCTCAGAACAGAACACAGCTGAAAGCAAAACTGGACCTCTGGGAGCTCAGCCATTGCACCAGATGTGTTCCAGCTCCAAACCCAACAAACAAAACACAAGCGCCTGCACGTTTGGAGTATAAATATTGTTACAAGAATAAAATAGCCTCAAGTCGGTGCTTGCACTTGTTCAAACACTTTTTTTCCAGAACCCATCAGACAGCATTAGTACAAAGCAGGAAGAGAAAGGACAGCATACAGCACATGCGATTGCTCCCAACAGTGCCTGCTCTATAATATTGAGCCTTTAGAGGAAGAAACATTTAAAACAAAACAAAAAAAGTAAAATATTTACAAAGAGAAGTGAGAAGATGGCAGTCTGCTCAGTGGTACTTTGCACCCAGAGAGGTGAAATACACAAAACTCACCTTTGTGAACTACTTGTTCTATCATATCCTCATATGAATTCTGCCATTCTGCAGCTTAAATTATTAACATGGAAGTCTCAAACTCCTTTATTAAAGTGTTGCCTCTCTATGTAACACTTTAATAACAGCACTCGAAAATATAGTCCAAATGGGGAAAAGTGAGATGAAAACTTAGAGACTGAATTTTCCACAAATGGAAATGCCATTGTAAAACTGATTTTTTAAGTAGCTACTTCCATTAGCATCCCAGATTGTGTGCTATGACAGGTGGTGTATGCTTTTAAAAAACATTCTTGTGGGAACAGAGTCCCTGATGCAATCATGTGCAATGCTGATGATGTTTTGGCTTTAAAATAGTATAAATGAGGAAATTATGAATTTATTTATGTATTTTCATTCTTGCTGATTAGGAGGTTTTAGTGCTGGAATTAAAATGCAGCTGGCAGGAATCCAAAACTGAGATCTGAATTATAGCTTTTTTTTTTTCTTTTATCTCATTAACAAGAAATGATCAAGACAGCATCAAAACTTTCCTAGTCTTGTCCAAACATCTTAGAGCCACTACAAAAAGCAGGATTTACTTTTAAATTGAGCATACATTTAAATATCCACCTATCAAGCAAAGCACAATGAGCAAACAACCTTAGAAAATAAACTGAACACCTGATTGCAGTGTCCATGCTGCAAAGATGTTCATAATTGGATACATGAAAAGTTCCACTGTTTTCTGAACCTCTGCTTCAAAATTTCAAAAGGTAAACAAATACAGATGGAAAAAAAAAAAAAAACCCAAAAGAGAAAATTCCACCTACTGAGGGGTAAGTTTATGGAGTTTTTATTTGCTACTTAGAAACAACTTTTAAAAAGAAACTTAAAAGAAAGCTAATAATGTTACTGCTATACTGTTTGATTTGTTTCCCAAGGAACTTTGAAACTGGATCATATGGAATAAATAAAAAAATTTAAAATTAATCCATATTAACATTTCCTCCCTAGTACAGTTATATAGCTTTATGGATTTCAAATCCAAGTTTAGATAAAAGATTCCAAACATTTCATGAAAAGCTATCTCTTATTGGATTTAACCTTACAATTGAATTTAGTAATACCTTTCCCTCAATAATCTTCTTAATTAATAATAAATAAGTACTTTAAAACTGTATGCTCCCTATATGCATGAAGGCTTTGTATCGTGAATGAAAACAATAAAATCAAACCTTCCTTTTTAGTGTACACACTGAAGTCAACTCTGAATCTTCTGTCAGTGTGCATTTACAGATTTAACACTACAGCCAAACCTATACCCATAAGCACGAGCACTGCAAAGCACAAGAAGCTACAGAGGGTCTGAAACTCAGTCATTAGCACACAGGAATTCCTAGCTAAGCAATTAAGCAGACAAGACCCCCACATTTCATCATGGTAACAGTCTGCCTTGCAAGCGCATACCTGTCTGCTTATTTCCACCAGTCTGTACTAAACCATATACACTGCAGCTGCATCTTAAATGCATGCTACCCCACTTTGCTTCATTCTTATATACCAATTCTATGTTACTTTTTCTCCCTCCCTTCTTTTCTCCCTTTATTACTCCCTTGAAGAAGACTGCCTACCAACTACCATGTTGCTTTTGGGTTGGTTTCGGTTTCTCTGTGCAAATACCCATGCTGTGATTTTACATACAGCATGTTCCAAGAAGCACGGAGTAACTGGCATGGCCAGTAACACACAGAGTAATCTCAGTAGGCTCAAATCCCAAACCCTCTGTCTTCCTTGTTGTTTTATTAATGGAATGCACTATGCTCCAGTTGCATTTTGGGTAGGTAATTGCACTGTATTTCTAATGCACTGAAATAAGAAACAGGAGAATTTAGCAATTAGCTGTTAAATGAGTGCTGACTTGCCCTTGACAAGTGACAGGCAGCAACCTTTTACTAACCTTGTGAGACAGGCAGAAGAAATAAAGTCCCTCTTCCACTGATGCTGCTAAGCGTCATACCTTTATTACAGCAATTTATAGAATGGTTTTAAGGAAGATGGGCTTTTTCTTTTTTTTTTTTACGGTGCAGAGTTACATTACTAAATGGCCTAAATAAATATGTGCATATAATTTAAGTAATCATCTTTGTACAATGTTTGAAAATCCGATACTATGATACATGCTTTAGTAACTGCATAAGTGGTGTTTGCACCTAGCTTTTATGGGCACAGAAGACAAAGCCAAGTGTCAGTTTGCTACCACTTTTCTGTTCATTAAATTATGTCCATATACACAATTAATTTTCTACAGTAAAGATCACTGTGCCACTACAGCTAAGAAGATGCACTTATTTTTAAAAATACCTTTTAGAATTTTACCCATTCAACAGTAACAAATGCCAGTAATTCTGGTAATATAGGTGTCTTTTCCAAAAAAGGTGTTTCTACTTGGTATGATTTATCCGATTTGACTTTCAGACGCAGGTTTTAAAAAATACTTTCTGATGGTTTAGCTTTAGAGCTGATAAAGCTCTGCATAATAAAAATAACCATGAATAATTTATTTAAGTTAACATGCTTCTCAGCTCACTAAATATTTATACAATAATCCTGAATCCCTTGAATGTGTTCAGTATTTGAATTTACCTGGGCTCCCAGTGGTGTCTTTTTAAATAAAACCCAAGTTATGTTACTTATGACTGATCAGATAGCATTATTACACTTCAGGTTCTTTAAGCATGCATTCAAATGCTTTTTGTCTGTACTATTTTGTACACAAAATGTACAGTTAGTCCCTTGAGGCTCCAGCACCACATTTTCCTACTTTGACTTACACGGTTTCACTGTTCACATGAATTAAGACCTTTAGGATAAACTGAGCTTCTTAAAGCGTAAGATACTGCTCATTGCAAACCACAACTCTGGCTGAGAATACCCTAATGACAGAGACTGTGCACCAAGGTACCTAGATGTCACAGTTCTCAGCCTGATGTGTCAGAATAAACCTGTGCCATCTTCAGCCTATCCATTGAAAGAACATGGAAGGCAGCAGCTGTGGATGTGTATGTACTGGTCTACCTATTCTCTTGACACTGTGGACAAATAGGGTTAGAAAAGGTCCAAGATGCTCCAAACAGCTTTCCAGGACATGTTGGTCCCCCATACTGCTGCTCAGTAGTAAGCAGCAATCCTCAGCTGTGACCTTGAAACAGCTTCTTGCCCTTCTCAGTCATGTTAGAAACAGTGCAATGATAATACTGTAAAAAAAATGTGTGGCATCCCATTCTGTTTTTAGCTGAAGACCAGTCTTGGAGGGATTTTCACATCAACAGGGTTCTCACTAAAGTAAGGCAAAAAAATTCTTTTGCTGTTCCACTGGAGTCATGCATAGCCAAGAAATTTATATAGACAGTCAGACATTGACACATTATAAAAAACAGTTATGGGAATTGTACTGCCATAGACACTATAAATATTTTGAAAGATTAAATTGCAAGGTTGGGCCTTTTTTTAGAATTCTCCCCCTTTGTATACCTTACTTCCTCACATCCTCATCTTTCTGAGAGCTACAGGTTGACCATCTCTCAGAAATATGACTTGAGTAATACTGGCTGGTCTCTCTACTCTCTAAAGCTGAGTAAAACTGGAACCATGACAAATCTTTGACTTCTTAGAAGTACTGTAAGATATCTTAACACTATAGTTTTCATGCAAAAAAAATATACACCAGGCTTTTCTTCTGAAAAGATTGATTTAAATCAAACTCACCCCTCAAAAAAAAAAAAACCAAACAAAAAACCAAACAAAAATCCCCAAAAACCTTTAGGCAGTAAATGTAGGAACTTCTACACTGTGGATATGCACAGTATCCCACATGTTCCAAGGTATGTTCAAAGGCACAGCAAAAGCTCCCTGTGTTGGAGCTATACAAAACATTTCTTTTTTTTTAAATATCGGTGTTTGCTTGTACAGCAAATATTAAAAAAATATTCATCAGATATTTTAGAGCACAAGGCCTAAACAGTTATGACAGAGAGGCTGAACACAGGTTTCTATATAACATATTATGAAGCAATAAAAAATTATTTCCAAGTTTGACAGATTTTTGAAATGGTTTCATCATCTACCAAGGATAGAGAAAGGAGATAGGAGAGTTAGAGAATGGCATGAGAGGAACATATATTCAAAAGTACCAAGGAATTCCACATTTGGAATTCTGGAATCATAGAATAGTTAGGGTTTGAAAGGACCTTAAGATCATCTAGTTCCAACCCCCTGCCCTGGCAGGGACATCTCCCACTAAACCATGTCACCCACGGCTCTGTCCTTGAACACTGCCAGGGATGGAGCATTCACAGCTTTCCTGGGCAGCCTATTCCAGTGCCTCAACACCCTCACAGCAAAAAAACTTCTTCCTTAAATCCAATCTAAACTTCCCCTGTTTAAGCTTTAACCCATTACCCCTTGTCCTGTCACTACAGTCCCTAACGAATATTTCCTCCCCAGCATCCCTATAGCCCCCCTTCAGATCCTGGAAGGCTGCTATGAGGTCTCCACACAGCCTTCTCTTCTCCAGGGGGAAAAGCCCCAACTTTCTCAGCCTATCTTCATACAGGAGGTGCTCCAGTCCCCTGATCACCCTCATGGTCCTCCTCTGGACTTGTTCCAACAGTTCCATGTCCTTTTTATGTTGAGGACACCAGAACTGTACACAATACTCCAAGTGAGGTCTCACAAGAGCAGAGCAGAGGGGCAGGATCACCTCCTTTGACCTGCTGGTCATGCTCCTTTTGATGCAGCCCAGGATACGGTTGGCTTTCTGGGCTGCAAGCGCACACTGAAGCCAGGTCATGTTCATTTTCTCATCAGCCAACACCCACAAGTCCTCCTCCTCAGGGCTGCTCTGAATCTCTTCTCTGCCCAACCTGTAGCTCTGCCTGGGATTGCTCCGGCCCAGGTGTAGGACCCTGCACTTGGCATGGTTAAACTTCATAAGGCTGGCATCAGCCCACCTCACAAGCGTGTCGAGGTCCCTCTGGATAGCATTCCTTCCATCCAGAGTATCAACCGAACCACACAGCTTGGTGTCATCAGCAAACTTCCTGAGGGTGCACTCAATCCCACTGTCCATGTCAGCAACAAAGATGTTGAACAAGACCGGCCCCAACACCGATCCCTGAGGGCTACCCCTTGTTACTGGTCTCCAGCTGGACACTGAGCCATAGACCACAACTCTTTGTGTGTGGCCACCCAGCCAGTCCTTTATCCACTGAGTGGTCCATCCATCAACTTGATGTCTCTCCAGTTTAGAGACAAGGTTGTTGTGTGGGACAGTGTCGAATGCTTTGCACAAATCCAGGCAGATGCCATCAACTCCTCTACCCCTGTCCTTCATTTCTGTGGCCCCATCATAGAAGGCCACCAAATTGGTCAGGCAGGATTTCCCCTTAGTGAAGCCATGCTGGCTGTCACCAAGCACCTTGTTGTTTTTCATGTGCCTCAGCATGCCCTCCAGGAGAATCTACTCCAAGATTTTGCCAGGCACAGAGGTGAGACTGACTGGTCTGTAATTTCCCGGGTCATCTATTTTCCCCTTCTTGAAAATGGGGATTATATTTCCCTTTTTCCAGTCATTGGGAACTTCACTTGACTGCTGTGATTTTTCAAATATGATGGACAGTGGCTTAGCAACTTCATTTGCCAGCTCCTTCAGGATCCACAGGTGGATTTCATCAGGTTACACGGACTTGTGTATGTTCAGGTTCTTAAGACAGTCTCGAACCAGATTCTCTCCTACAGTGCGCCTAAGATCTTCATTCTCACAGTCCCTGTGTCTGCCTTCCAAGACATGGGTAGTGTGGTCAGAGCATTTGTCAGTGAAGACTGAGGCCATTCAGAACCTCAGCCTTCTCCAAATCCTGTGTAGCCAGTTCTCCTGATAGCTTCCGGAGGCAGCTTACATTGTCCCTAGTCTGTCTTTTATTCGCTACCTACGTATAGAATCCCTTTGTGTTATCTTTCACATCCCTAGCCAAGTTTAATTCTAACTGGGCCTTAGCTTTCCTAACCTGGTCCCTAGCTTCCCGGAAAACATCCCTGTATTCTTCCCAGGCCACCTGTCCTTGCTTCCATGTTTTACAAGACTCTTTTTTCAATTGAATTTCCCTCAGCAGCTCCTTATCCATCCAAGGAGGTCTCCTGGCCCTCCTGCTGCACTATATTTGAGTTGGGATGCAACACTCCTGAGCTTGTAGTAGGTGATCCTTGAATATCAGCCAAGAGCCTTGGGCCCCCCTGCCCTCTAGGGCTATATCCAATGGAACCTTACTAAGCAGGTTCCTGAAAGAGGCCAAAGTCTGCCCTTTTGAAGTCCAGGGCAGTGAGCTTGCTGCATGCTCTTCTCACTGTCCTGAGGATCAAGAACTCAACCATCTCATGATCGCTACAACCAAAGCTGCCCTGGAGCGTCACATTTCCAACGAGCCCTTCCCTGTTGGTGAGCACAAGGTCAAGCATGGCATCTCTCCTTGTTGGCTCCTCTATTACTTGCAGAAGGAAGTTGTCTTCCATACAATCGAGGAACCTCCTGGATTGCTTGTGCCATGCCATACCATCCCTCCAACAGATATCAGGGTGTTTGAAGTTGCCCATGAGAAGAAGGGACTGTGAGTGTGAGGCTGTTTCTCTCTGTCTATAGTGTACTTCATCCACAGATTCCTCTTGATCAGGCGGTCTGTAACAGATCCCCACAGTAATGTCTCCCATCGCTGTTCTCCCTTTAACCCTGACCCACAAACTCTCTGTGGACTGATGACCTGCTCCCAGGCAGAGTTCCATACTCTCCAGCCTATCCTTAACAGAAATAGCAACACCGGGCCTGCTTTTCTAAAGAGCCTATAACCTTCCATTCCAGCACTGCAGTCATAGGAGCCGTCCCACCATGTTTCTGTGATGCCTATTATATCATACCCCTGTAGACGCACACACATCTCTAATTCCTCTTGTTTGTTCCCCATGCTATGGGCGTTTCCATAGAGGCATCTGAGCTGAACTCCAAATGAAGCCGGCTCACTGGCTGGAGCAGCTGGAATATCTCTGCATTGCTCCAAGCATTTATTATAGGTGCTGGCAACTGACTGGATGTGTTGGGATGGAATGATGCCCCTCTCCCTCAACACATCTAGTTTAAATCATCCTTGACTAGTCTGGCAAGCCTCCTGCCAAAGCTACTCTTCCCCTTGACCAGCTCCACCAGCCCCCAGTAGACCTGGCCTCCCGCATTAAATCCCATGTTCTAGATACCCAACCCCCTGAGTATGGCACCACCCTTCTAACCATTTAATAACCTGGCCAATCATCCTAGCCTTTTTAAGGTCCTCCCCTGTATCCTGGAGAATTGACAAAAAGACAATCTGAGCTCCAGAGCCCCTAACCACCTCTCCCAGGGCTCTGTAATCCTTATGTTCTCCAGGCTACTGCTACCTATATCCCTAGCACAGACATGGATCGCTAGAAGTGGGTCAGTGGGACTTACTAGAGCAGGAAGCCTCTCTGCAACATCCTTGATCTGTGTCCCTGGTAGGCAGCACAACTCTCTTGAGACTGGGTGCTTCTCTTCCTTTCAAAGTAGAGTCCCCTACTACTACGACCTGCTGCTTTTTCCTGGCAGCACCAGTAGTGATCTTATTTACTGGTGCATCAGCCAGTTGTTTCTGGTGTGAGTTTGTTTCCTCATTAGCCCCCTGCAGGACAGCAAAGCAGTTCTGGGTGGGGACAACAGATTTAGGAGGAAGCCCCTTGCTTTTAATTGTTCTCTGCCTCCTTTTTTTTGTTGTGGTTTTTTTTTTTGTTACTATTTCCCAGCTTCCCAGGTTAACGGCCTCCTTTTTTCCCGCATGAGCTACAGTGGACGCTTGAGGCCCCTGCCCAGTTTGGGCCAGGAGCAAGCATTCCTGCTTCCTCTCAGCTTCCCTGACATCTCGCAGCCTATTAACAGCATCCCGCAGCTCAGCCACCTGCTGCAGGAGGACCTCCACCAGGGAGCACCGAGTGCAGCCCTGCCCATTGTGCACCCTCCCCTCACCAGACCAGTGCAGGCACTCTCTACACCCTGAGCTCTGCACTGCAGCCTCCCCTCTCATCGGCTCTGTCTGGGTGCCTACGCTGGCCACCGCCCTGGCAGCCAGAACAGAGCTCCCAGACCGGGCCCTGCTCATAAGGCGAGTGCCCGCCGTCACGCTCACTGTCTCTGTCTCTGTCTCTGTCTCTGTCTCGCCCTCGCTCTCGCCCTCGTGGCTGCCACTTCCTTGGGCAGGTTTTTACCCAACCAGGGCTGGTGCCGCTCCTTCTGTCTCTGCCACATGTGAGTCAGCTGCTCGCTCTCGTCAGCTGAGCTGCCGGCTCCTGGGCAGGTCCTGTCGAGGACGTGAGGCGCCCTCGGTGGCTTTCGCTGCTCTGAGTTGAGGCTCCTGGACGCTGATCTCCCCCCCCCCCCCATTTCGGTGTTGAAGGCGTCCTCTCTCGAGCTACTCACCTCAGCAATTGAATAACAAAAGCTGTCTGAAGAAGAAAGAGGAAAGACTACTGGCCAAGGCTGTGACACCACAAAAAAAGGGCCATCTGATAATTAGGTAAATAAAGCATCTTCAAAACAGGGGAACATCATGAGACAGTTACAGTAGACTGAAGATGTTAATCATCTTTTACTGATGTTGTAAGCCTAACAGCTGCTTAAAGGCCTCTGGTCTACTGCTGACAGAAAAGAACTAGACCAGAGAATCTTCACCTGGAGTTTCTTTCTTTCCCCAGGTGATTAAAAATGGTAGAATTGAACAGGGTAAAACACTTTAAGATATTCTGTTCCTGGGATACTCAGCATACAGCCTTAATAGTGCCTGAATGCACCCCTTTCAGAGACCCAGGAGGACAAAAATTTTGGGGTATTTTCGGTTGTTTGTTCCCCCCCCCCCATCTACAAAAGACAATTAACCAATGGGAAAAAAAAAACAACAACAAAACAAACAAAAAACAAACAACAACAAAAAAATAATATGATATTTTTTATTTTATCAAAACAAATTAAAAAAAAAAGAAAAAACACAAAGCTTCCGTAAGAGTCTGTTCTTGTGACATTTTTAGTACTTGTTTACAGATTCAGGGTATTCAACACATTGTTGGATAAACCCCTTAACACTTCAGTGCTTATCCAAGCCATTTAGAGAATCTGCATTCATAACAAGAGGATGAGAAATTTGGTAGTAAAAGTGATGTAGTGTTTTAAAAGCAGCATTTTGTGTTAGCAAAACAGGTATCCACTGTTCTGACTTCAGCCTATCTCATGGCTCTTCTGGGGCATTTTACTTTTCCACTTTAAGACATATATTTAGGAGTTACTGAAATAGATCCCAAGGCTCTGGTTTTAATGTAGCTTGACAAATACATTGTCATATGGAGTAATTGTACGGAGTTTAAGGATATTAACTTTTGGAAGGAAAACATGAACTTTGCCAGATAATTTGGTCAGATGCAGAAAGAGCTAACTGATTTGGATCATGGAGTTATTATAAAATAAATTGAATGTGATAGTGGCGATATTATTAGTAACCCCTATGGTACTGCCAATTTATCACAACAGGAGTTAGCTAAAAACAGAACACTTATGTAAACTGTACACAGTGCTTGACAAATAATCTGAACAGAAGCATATATGTTTCTTAGTATATTTTACCTTCTCATATAGTGATGGGATTTTGAGGTGGCATATTGTCTTGGGGTCCACCTTAACAAATTGAGAATTTATTCAAGCATGCTCTGAAGCCAATAAGAAGAGATTTTGCTGCTGCCTAAAGAACAGAGTGCAAGCAGGACTTCATCTAAGAGCTTTCTTTCCAATTGCACCAGACTGGCTGTTGCAGTTATAAGCTATATGATTGAGAAGACAATGCCTGTGATGAAACAACCATGGAGGTCATTGCCAAGGAAACTAATCCTCAAGTTTAAATAACTAGATATTGTATTATAGACATCATAGAATCATAGCATGATAGTGTCATAGAATGGTTAGGGTTGAAAAGGACCTTAAGATCACCTAGTTCCAACCTCCCTGCCATGGGCAGGGACACCTCCCACTAGACCATGTTATCCAAGGTCCTCTCCAACCAACATTTTTTTGCCTCTAATTTTTATTTTTTAGTAATATTCTTTGCCAAATTTGTGTTGCTTTAATTCTTGGTAATTAATCACTTTTACAGCAAATACCTTGATAATTAAAACCACAGCCAGGTTGGTGAGATTCACTGTAACACATCCAACTGAAATAAAAAATACCATAACCTTCTGTCGTGGTTTAAACCCAGTCAGGCAACTTGTTCACTCACTCCCAGTGAGTGGTGCCGGGCTGACAGCAATCGAGGCCCCCCCCCCCCCCCCACCGGGGCTCTCCCCTTCCCCGCTCCTGGAGGAATGGGGAGGAGGATCGAAAGAGTGCAACTCCTACGGGTTGAGACAAGAACAGTCCAGCAACCAATGTACAACACAAATCACCACCGCTACTATCAACTACAACAATGATAAGGGAAAATAACAAGGGAAGAGAATACGATACCACCGGCCAAGAAAACGAGTTCCACCCGGAAGCCCGTGTCCTTCCGGGTAACTCCCAGTTACCCCCCACCCCGGTCATGACGTGCTGTGGTATGGAATACCTCCCTGGCTAGCCTGGGTCAGGCGCCCTGTCTCTGCTTCCTCACAGCTTCCCCTCCTCCGTGGCAGAGCATGAGCCTCACAAAGTCCTTGGTCAGGGTCAACATCACTTAGCAACAACCGAAAACATCGGCTTCACCAACACTGTTCTCAGGCTGGAAGTCAAAACACAGCACTGCACCAGCTATCACAAAGGAGAAACATGACTGCTACTGCTGAACCTTCAGCTTTCTAAAATATGACGTACATCGTTCACTGCATAACAGATTTATTCTATTTTTTTTTTTTAATGAGAAACATAGAGCTTTTCCATTTATTTTAGGTTGAGGCAAGACGTTGCTAAAGCAAGCTGACTGTTTGAATGAGGATGGCTGTATGAACTCAAGGAAGAAATAGGGAAATGAGCTATTGAGTATTTTTACACATGTCCTTGTATGTATATAGTTATGAGAATTTTTTTAAAAAAGCAAAAGTCTTATAGATCAAGCATTTCTTAGATTATCAGCACTGGTTTTATCCTATATACTATGTGGTGTACACTATATAATATACCTTATATACCCTATGCAGTATAGCAATACTACATGCTATAAACTACTTAGCAGAGAACTGAAGAAATAGTTTTTCTGACTGCGTTCTGAGCAATCATCTTTTGTTAAAAAAAAAAAAAAGAAAAGAAACATGCATGCAGAGAAACAGATCTGATACAACAATATATTACTCCTGGTATCAGAGTTAAGTCATAAAAAATATACTGCTTTATGAGTAACATTCTTCATTCTGTCCTACAATTCTTTTACTGCACCACCAGATTCTGTTATATTCAGTTGCACAGACATAAATTTAGGGTTATTTTCATTGGTGACAACACTTCATCAGGTTTACAGTGGAGTAACTGGGATCAAAACGTGAACCCTATTTTTATTGCAACTAGCTAAGGAATAATGGAAACAGAAATGTGAAAGAAGTAGAGATGAATGGATAATTTTCTGGGACTGATAGGTAAATTACTGTACTGCAGTAGAAAGGGCAGTCTCTCCTTGTCTCTAGTGTAGGCCAGAAGAAGCTGCTGCAGAGAAGACAGTTTAGTAGCTCTAGAATAAGCTGATACCAGAGAACATGTGTTTCTAATTCTAACTAAATACAGGCTAAAGTCTGAATTCCAGTCCTTTTAAATGTCAGTTTGTTTTTTGGAGTGGTATCGGGGTTTCTTTTTTCCCCTTTTTCCCCCTTTTGATCATGCCTATTAGAATTCTTGTTCCTTAGTCTAAGGAACATCAGAAGTAAATGATATTTGCCTATCTCTCTACAGAAAGTACCCCATGGGTCTTCATATGTTGTACTGATTTTAGTTATTTGCATTGTGCATATGTGGCTATGTGTGCCTAAGAGAGTTTGGATTGAAACAATCTAGAGGTAAAAAAAAAGAATCATGCCACTGCACTCTTATCTTCGGTCTTTCTTAATTTCTTTAGCTTCCATATTTCTTTCACTATGCACAAGACTTGGAGAATCCTGCATGTATTTACAAATATAAAAAGTTGTGTGGAGTTTCAGCTCAGGGAGCAAGGAAAAAAGCTATGTTGCTGTGCCAGCTATATGGTATTGAAAATAGTCATGTTCACATCTCTTTGGGTCTGATTTTCATCAGCATTTTAAATGTGCAATGGTTTGCATGTCCCCAGAATAAATGGTTTTATATTCTCCAGTCTTCCCTCTGAACAGTCAGCCCTCGTGCTGGGGAGCTGTGGGCAGAGTGTCCCAAAATGGCAGCGGAGGTGTGGGGTGTGCTGTAGTGGGGAAACAGGTTTCTCTCTCCTTGCCCTGCTCACCGAAGCTGAGATCATTATTCTGACTGTAGTATGTCTGAGATGGGTATTTTTTCTTGTACTCAGTGCCAGTGCATTTCTGGCATCAAAGATGCCATAAAATTTATGAGCAACTGAGGGCTTTATGAGGGCTTTGAGCAATCCGGTCTAGTGGAAGGTACCCCTACCCATAGCAGGGAGGTTGGAACTGGGTTATTTTTAAAGAAGTTCTTTCCAACCCAAACCATTCTATGATTCTATGATTCTATGATTAGATGACAGACTAAGGCAACAGTTTATTTCACAGTCAGTCTTGCCATACATGGTCAATTCCCAATCAGGATTCGCAGCCATGTAATAGGATGTAGGTGGACTTTTTTTCATACCCCTGTCACACACCAGACTAAAGATTAGCAACAGCTGTAGGTTTGCATAGCAATGAAATAGTCTTTTCAAATTAACGCTAAAATATGCTATCATTGAGTCATTTCTGAAGATGTAGGGTGTCCATTAACATTTTCATTGTATTCTAGAACAGTATCCAAATACCAGTTTAGTGAGCGATGCTTAAATCAGAAATAATGTTAACTACGTTAACTATGATGGTAACAATTAATTTGGAGGTGGTTGTCCTTAACTACATTATATAAATGCATATAAATGCCACTGAATTTACAGACCTCTAATATTGAGCTCTGAAATCAAATGTTTATTTTCTGCTGTTATTCTCTAACAATCCATTCAGATTATTCAGGTTAAGCATTCAAGTAAGGCAATTCAGTTTATGATGTTAAACACAAAATAGTTTATTTACTCCAAGTGTTTTTTCTACTTTTGATTCATTGGTGTATCTACCTTTATAAAAATAATAATTGATGATAATTTGTTTGCAAGACATAGGCTTTCTAGTCGTGTTTCTTAAGTAATTGCCATGTCTTAACTCTCTATAAATCTTCACTCAAAATCACATGCTAATAAGGAGCATCAAAGATAATTTATACCCCCCAAACTTTGACTCATCATAGTAAAATAGGCAATACATATGAGACTCGTTATCTGTGAATAAAGAATGGTTAAAACCCCTCTGCACAGAGGTACAAATGCCAGAAGTGGGTAAATGGGAAAGAGCATTCCTAAGTAAATGTTTAAAGAGTGAGGATAAATGTCACATTGCACGTTTAAGAAAATTAATTTGGGATACAGATGGATGAAGGCTTTCAGCCCACAGTTAGTCAGGATGAAGGTAGATATGAATTGCTGTGTTGTATGTAATGGTACATACAATAGATAATAAACAACCATAACAAAGCAAAAAAAAAGGGAAAAAAAACCCAAACCGACCACCCCAGGAAACAGAATTAAAACTGAAATAACACCCTTTCAAAACTCAGTTGTTCACACAAGGTTATTCCGGGATATGCAGGCCACTCCTAATTCTCCCCTGCCGTCCTCCTTAAAATAACAGTATTAATAGACAGCAAATGTGTTTTCAAGTGCTTCCAACGGTTTACCCTTCTAGCAGTGACCTATCTGGCTTTCTCTATGTAGACTGTTAACAACATTATATCTTCACTGCTAGTCACTGAACCAGGCAACCAAGTGCCTGGCAGCAGGATGCCAACTGCCAGCACTTCCATAGAGTATAACTCTGAGTACCAAGCATCTTTGCTAGAGGGAAAAGGAGACTGCTCCCATCACCAGGCGTTTTCTGCATGGTCCATTTAGTGCTGGTTCTGTTGTTCTCTGGTTCTGTTATTTAGACTCAAAACTTATCTCCAGTTTCCTGTTCAGGAAAGCTTATGACAAGTAGTTTGAAATATTTTTATATTTGACATGATAACCAAATACACTGTGTTCCATAAAGATTTTTACATCTCACCTGAATTCAGAATTATTTATTTTGTCTTTTAATGGCAAAATTTGCCCTTTAAAAAAGCACTAACAAAATGGCACAGTCACTATTTTTTCATAATTATTGGCGATTGTGTCTTTAATAATTCATTTTCATCACTGCATCCGATATTATTGAATATATTAATGCTTATATAAACATTGAACTTTCATAATAGGTTTAATCTCCCTTACAATCTTTCAGGGATTGATCTGCAGTATCTCTGATGAAGACTATTGCTTTTTTCCCTGACATTATTTTGATTTACATACTGTGCACATAATACTTAATTGCATTAGCATATTGGGGGGTATGCTTTTTAATGAAATACAGTTCTTCCCTCTCCATATTGCTATGGTACTTTATACTGTTTGTTGTTTTTTTTTGTTTTGTTTTTACTGTTTTAACACTTCAAAATCATAAAAAAAATGATAACAGCCTGAAAAGATGATGCCATCAGTAACAGCCTTCAAGAAAGATATTAAAAGCAGCAAAAGATAATACAACTGGGATTAGGCTGCAAAAGTTTCAAGAGCTTATACAATAAAATCTATCTGCAGAATACATACAATATCTGAGGTGTAGTTTGTTGATTAAAACCAGCAATTTCAAGGAGTCCACAGTCCTAATTCAGAAGACTTATTCAGTCACCGTACTTGTTTTTCCCCTGTGTGACTGTACTCACATCACAGCCTCACAACTTTCAGAAGGAGATTCTCCATTTAGGTGCTTCAGTTTTATGACTCACATAGATGGGTGATCTCAAGGAATTCTGAGAGCCAAGAGATGACCTCATTCAGTGTCAGCTGCTGCAGGCACTTTCAGGTATCTCCAGACATCTATAGCTCAGACAATATTTAGCCTTCAGTGACGACCTCTTAAACAGTGTTATGAACTGGGCTGAAGAGGGTCCCACTCTACACAAATCTCTTCTTCGTGCAATGTCAGCCTTTCCCCAGTATGCAGCTCAGCTCTGCCTTCTCACAGCTGTTATTTTCATTCTTGCTCTCATACACATGGCACAAGATTGTCTTGTAACTCTTGTGTAAAACAAGCCATGGTCTTGTCCAACACTCTATATTAAAACTGTGAATCTGAAAAAAATTAGGTACCATAATTTAACTTCTTAGAAAAATCCCTTCTACTTTTTACTGAAATTACTCTTGAGGCAGTCACTGTCTTTGTGTTTCACCTGAACTCAGTAGCTCCTACTGGGATTAGGGAGCTAAACATGCCTGTAGATGAGAGAGTAGACTCTTAAGAGTGTTCAGAATGCTAAATTGGTATTTTTACGTTACAAAAGTGATTTCAAAAGAGTAAGAGCTAATAGCTCCAAGCACATCTTCACAGCCATTAGCCATAAACTTTGACAGCATCTCCTCCTGTGCATAATGGTTTGCAAAGATTGATTTTATTTTATCAGCACGCTGGAAATATAGTATAATCTATATAGATGGTGGGGAAAATAAATCAATATTTCTACGTAAAAATAGTCAGTTAACCTATTCCACTAAAAATTACAGGAGATTTTTAAGTACAAGGAAGGAAACAGAGCCGCTCTAAAAATGATGGAATGAGAAGCATGCCTGTGAGGGAGCTCTTATGTGGCATTAAGTTGCCTTGCCTCCTGTTGCAAACAAGCATTTCTTTATAAACATTTTTGTATCACCCCACCCATATACTGGACATTTGCATAATAGGTATAAGTGCTCTTTAATGATGTTTCAGAAGAAACTGTTTCATCTCACATGTTTTATATGGTTTTAGCTCAAGGTTAGACTGAGCAAGAGGTTATATATATGAAGAAGCTGGTAGATTCTATTGATACTCAGGATAAGATTCAAGAGGAAAGTGAAAAATAGCAGCATCTCTCATGGCAAATTTTTATATGTGCCACATTTAGATTACAAGCAAAGGAACCATCCTGCTTCCTCAAGACAGAGTATTTACATAGGAAAAGTATCTCAAAGCACGCAGTCAGTTTCTTACTTTAATAGTTGCCAAAAGACCAGTTCATCTTTTAGCATATGGCAGCACAGCCCTGAGGCTGCACTAGATTATGTCTGTTTCCTTACTTCCAGCTGCTACGAATTACTAGAACATAGATAGTTATTTGCTGTCTACCTTTCTGTAATAATTACTCTATGGTGGAGAACTCTTACAGGGAGTTTCTAAGGGCTGATCCTCACAGACTACATCTAAAGTGTTAAGTAAGATGTATTGTGGTATTTTATCTGCAGATTCCTAGTATCACAAATTTGGAAAATATTCAGAGCAGTGGCCTTGCCATGACTGAATGAACTTGAAGATGTCACAGCCCTTCAATAGTGAGCAAACCCAGGTATGCCGGAGAGTTCAGGTTCCTCTTTTTCAGCACATCTACAGGCTTCAACAGTATTCTGAACTCTTTATGTGGAGCCCAGAGCCCGGTCTTTTCAATGGCAAAACAAACACATTACAGTAAAGATCCCCTACTTTGCTAGAAGAACTAAAAGAATGCCAAGTAGCACCATGCATGCAGCATCTCAAATAAAGCACATTGGCAAGGCTTTTAATAGTACAATCCTGTGACTATGAGAAATAAAGGGTATATTTGGCAGTGTTAGGTTAACGGTTGGACTTGATGATCTTAAAGATTTTTTCCAACCTAAATGATTCTATGATTACCCTCCATCATTTTAATTCAACACATGAAGAATTTATAGGCATAGACATATACCCATATGCTTTGGGTAGCCAAGGAGAATGGTGTTAGAAGTGTTTTATTCTAAAATTAATTACACCCATCTGCTGTTTAACCCCAGCCAGCAACTAAGTACCATACAGCCATTCACTCACTCCCCAATGCCCTGGTGTGATGGGGAGGAGAATGAGAAAAAAGGTAAACCCCATAGGTTGAGATAAAAAATTAATAATTGAAGTACAATATCATTATACTGACACTGGTGTTATGTTACTACTGGTACCACTGAAACTACTAACACTAACTCCAACTAACACAAATACTAATACTAATTCTAATGAAAAGAGAGATAACATAGAGCAATAAAGCTCAAAAAAAAATCAACAAACAGCATTGCGCAATACAACTGCTCACCACTTGCTGACCCATACCCAGCCTGACCTGAGCAGTGATCTGACCTACCAGGTGAATCCCCCCAGTTCATATACTGGGCATAATGTACTGTGGTATGGAATACCCCTTTGTCTGGTTTGGGTCAGATGTCCTGTCTCTGCTGCCTTCCAGCTTCTTGTGCCCCTCCTCACTGGCAAAGCATGAGAGACTGAAAAGTCCTTGATAACAGTAAGTGCTACTGAGCAACGACTGAAACATGGGTGTATTATCAGCATTATTTGCAGACTAAATCCAAAACCACAGCACTGCACCCACTACTAGGAAGATATTTAGCTGTATTCCAGCTGAAACCATCATAATACAAATTAAAAGGAAGAAGACCTTCACATCATCTGAATTCTGAAAACCTTTTCTCCTCTAGGAAATATATATGAAAACAGTAGCATGAACTGGATTATGCAACACTGTACTTAAGAGTAAAGAACTCCAAAGGGCTGGGGAGAGAAAAAGAGAATAATACTGACTGTCCTGGGTTCAGCAGTAGCAGTCATTTTTCCCCTTCTTGGTAGCTGGTGCAGTGCAGTGTTTTGACTTTCAGCTCGGGAACAGAGCTGATAACAAGCGATGTTTTGGTTTGGCCAAGGACTTTGTGAGCCTCATGCTCTGCCAAGGACGAAGGGAAGCCAGGAGGAAGCAGAGACAGGACACCTGACCCAAACTGACCAAAGAGGTATTCCATACCACAGCACGTCATGCCCAGGGTGTAACTGAGAGCTACCCGGAAGGGCTGGGAGACTGCGGGGTTGGAGGAGGTATCGGTCAGAGCTTGGTCGGGCTGGGGGGGGTGAGTTATCGGTTGGCTGGTGGTGAGATGTTGTATTCTCTTCCCTTGTTATTTCCTTTATCACTATTATCATTGGTAGTAGCAGTAGTGATTTGTGTTATACCTTAGTTACTAAACTGTTCTTATCTCAACCCGTGGGAGTTGCATTCTTTTCGATTCTCCACTCCGTCCCTCCGGGAGTAGGGGGAGGGAAAGAAGGGGGGGGAGTGAATGAACGATTTACCTGACTGGGTTTAAACCACGACAGTTCTTTTTGGCGCCCAACGTAGGGCACGAAGGGTTGAGATAACGACAGATCTGACCGAATTAATAGTCACTCGTCACAATGCTGATTTATTGTCTCTCAAAGTTGTTGTTGATCTCACAGCTTCAGAATGTTGTAACTTACGTAGAGCCGGTATTTGCTGTGTTAGCGTTTATCAAGTGTGGGGCTTGGGCTAAGTTTCTTGTCTCACTGTGCTTCATGGCCATGACTTGTAACACGGGTGGGCTCCAGCAGCAGGGCGGGACGGACGTGGCCGTGGACTTGTACCTGGCCGTCCGGCTGCTCTTCACCGTCCTGGCCCTCACCCTACTCTCCATCTTCGTGAGGCTGCGGGGAGCCGAGGGGGAGCGGCCCCGGGAGCCGGCGGCAGCCGAACCGGCCCGGGAGAGCGGCCCCGGGGACCAAGCGGCGGCGGGAGCGGGGCCGGAGGCCGCGAGGGGACGGCTGCCGGTGGAGGAGGTCGGGGCGGTCGAGGAGCAGAAGGAGGCGGCTGCCGAGCAGCGGGAGAAGGCGGCGGAGGAGCCGAGCCCCGCGGAAGAGCCGAGCCCCGCGGAAGAGCCGAGCCCCGCGGAAGAGCCGAGCCCCGCGGAGGAGCCGAGCCCCGCGACGGCCGAGAGCATTCCCCGGCAGCCGCCCGCCGAGCCCCAGGAGGACGCAGGAGACCACGCAGCATTTCCCAGCAAGGCAGAGGAGGAAGAGCTGGACTCAGGACAAGAGAAGCTGGGGGTGGGAGAGCCGGCAAGCACAGCAGCTACACCAGCCCCAGTGACAAGCACAGCAGCATCAACTGAGAGTTCTGAAGGTTTTGAATGGCCTTTGGGTGTCCTTGGGACCTGCCTGCTGATCGTGATGGGGATCAGCATGTTGGCACACACACAGACTGTGTTCTACCCACAACCATTTTCCCTGATCTCAAAAGTTAAGCAGAGTCAGGTTTGGGTCTTGTCTGGGGTTAGACAACGATGCAGGGGGACCAAGAGATTTTCCCCGAGGCTGGACAGTCATGAGTGGCAGGGCATGTGGGACAGTATGGGCAAGTATCTAGTCCACTGGGCCCCTCCAGTGCTTTGGAAGCATCGGAGATGGAAGGCAGCTGTATGGAGTCCCCAGCAACAAGCTGCAGAAACTGCTGAAGGGGACAGTGAATTATTTTAAGCCTGGTGGGGCCATGGCACTTCAGGCCATCAGAGCAGAGATGCAACATAGAGATGGACTCATGATCGAGGGGTGGACTTAGCAATGGACACTATTGCCCAGGTTATTCATAAGTGTGAACACTGCACACAGTCTCTCCTGCTCTGGAAGACTGTTACAAGAGATGGAGCCTGACATCATGGACCAGATGGACACAGCAGCTTTATAGGGACTGGTCCGTGCACTAAGATAAGAGTGCACCGAGATAAGAGTGATGGTATATTGAAAATGTGGGATCTGAGCATGATGTGAATGGTATGGAATAAGGGGTGGATAGTGTCCTGGGTTCAGCAGTAGCAGTCATTTTTCCCCTTCTTGGTAGCTGGTGCAGTGCAGTGTTTTGACTTTCAGCTCGGGAACAGAGCTGATAACAAGCGATGTTTTGGTTTGGCCAAGGACTTTGTGAGCCTCATGCTCTGCCAAGGAGGAAGGGAAGCCAGGAGGAAGCAGAGACAGGACACCTGACCCAAACTGACCAAAGAGGTATTCCATACCACAGCACGTCATGCCCAGGGTGTAACTGAGAGTTACCCGGAAGGGCTGGGAGACGGCAGGGTTGGAGGAGGTATTGGTCAGAGCTTGGTTGGGCTGGGGGGGGGGGTGAGTTATCGGTTGGCTGGTGGTGAGATGTATTCTCTTCCCTTGTTATTTCCTTTATCATTGTTATTACTGGTAGTAGCAGTAGTGATTTGTGTTATACCTTAGTTACTAAACTGTTCTTATCTCAACCCGTGGGAGTTGCATTCTTTTCGATTCTCCACTCCGTCCCTCCGGGGGTAGGGGGAGGGAAAGAAGGGGGGGGAGTGAATGAACGATTTACCTGACTGGGTTTAAACCACAACACTGACTCAATAGGGAACACTTGCAACCTTCTTTTCAGAGCATGCTTGGACACAGTATGAGAACCATCCTTCTCTGCAGCAGGAACAGGGTTGACATCGGTGTGGTTGTGCTCAGAACCCTTCAGGTCTGTTTCATACACAGAGGCAGAACCTTGTCTTGCAACACACAGGGTATCTACACACAAACCAGATTCATGTACCTACATCCACAGAAACATATTGGGTGGGTGAGGGAAAGGATGAACTAAGCACAGAGAGTGATGTTGAATCACAAAGACCCAGGCAGTTAATTGAAATATGGTCTAATCAGAAAGACTTTTGCTAGGAGGAAGAAGATATTTTCATCTGTCTGGAATTATGTGCAATGGGAAAATGCAGTAAGTAGACCCTCCTCAAAGTCTTTTGATAGAGTTTTATACACAGCTCTTGTTAAAGCATAGGGACTCAAGCTGTTAAAATACTACTAATGATCAAACATATGGTTCATATAATTATTTGTTTTTCATAATGAAAAAATGCTGGTAGTTAAGCTGCTGATTTTCCATACTGTGAATTACATTAAATATGGTTGCTGATGGGTTTAATAAGGAGCATGCTTGTGAAAGGACAAGTGGCAAGGGAAACCACGTAACAGAATATAAAACTCTGAGGAATGACGGAGTTAATTAAGTAATCCAAGTGCCTAATGAAAGTAATAAGACATCCTTTAAACACTCAACTTGAGATTTGGCATAACAGAAAGGATGATGTGGAAATTAGGAAGTTTTGGCAGCAGGAGACAGATGTGCTTAGAGACAGAGAGAAAAATCTATAGAAGAGAAATAGGAAAGAGAACCGACCTTTGGAAAAATTTAACTAGAAAGGAAGTGTAAGTCATACAAAACAATAAAATGGCAAGTAAAAAGAAAGCTTTGTTTCACTTCCTCATTCAATATATTGTAAACGTTGAACACAGCCAGACACTGCTGACTGTATTTGAAACTAATCAATTGCTTATTCCCAGAGACATTCAATTAGCTGGTAGCACTCATTGCAAAGGGCACTACCACAGTCTAGAACTTACCATGTCACTAAAGAACTGAACATAATAAGAAAAAGTAGAGAGAAAATATTAAGAAGGGTAAACCAGCCACCATCAAGTACAGAAATAATTCTTGGGGAAGAGATTTAAAACTTCTTAACTGCTGAGTGGAGAAATCTTCAATCTGTTTTTAACAAGGGAGTGACTCTCAACTCTTTCTGTAACAATTGATAATTTGCAGAAATTTTACACTGAATTATTTGGACCTTTGATTTAACAATTTCATAAAGGTAGGATTTGTAAAAAAACCCTGCTTCTGTTCTTTCAATTTAACTGAAGGAAATAAAGCTCCTTGCAATAATGTCCTAACATTAATATTTTCCATTCTAACACTGTCTCCCTGAACATCTTCAGCTTAGCTACATCCATGGCATTTCACATTTTCAGCAATAAGGAGAAAGATTTTTTTTTTTTTTAAACTTATGCTTAATAAGATTTTGTACTTTGAAAGTTCATCCAAAGAGATACTCAAGATGAAGAAGCATCTCTGAATTTCATAGAGGTCCAGGCAAAATAGAAAATCTTTGCATCTGCTCTCTGAAAAGTCCAAAAGTAAGATGCATGAAAACCTTTAACTTTTTCCTTCCTAAAAGCAGACTTTCAGGGGGTGATAGTCCTCCACTGATTGTAAGGAGCAGGTATGACCAGGGTGATAAGTATGCGTAACCTACCCAAATCTGAACTAAATGATTAATTTGGGTACATGTTTCATGCCTGTTCAGATGTCTGCTACTTATCTGCTTTATTCGTGAATTTTACTGGAGTGATGAGCTAGCACACTCTGCTTACTAATTTGTATAAGCAGCTCAAACCTCAGCAAAAATTTTGTCTGTCTAGTCAATGTAGTTGCATTGTCCTGCTGGAATTAAATAATCCTCCAAATTCTGTTTATATGATACTAATGATATAGTAGGAATTTAAATTGCAATATATGAATGGTTAATTGCTCACTTTTGCTACAAGACTTGTTAGGAAATGTGTGTAGCAGGATAGCTATTCATTTTTTGTCTCTCTGAAAGCTATGTTATTTATTGTAATTTAAAAATAGTATCACAGGAAATTAGAGATTGAATTTCCCTAGCTAGCTCTTTTAATTTTACATTTTAAGAAGTAAATTACGTTTGCATACTTAGACACTAAGTATATCTCAGCTGGAAATACAATTAATAATAAAAAATTATTAATATATATTCTCATCATCTTCAAATGAGCTTCACTTTTTGCTTACAACACTTTAAATCAAAATGATCTGAGAATGTTTCCAAAGAAAAAAGTCTGGTCTTCTGCCCCACTACAGAAGCAAAGTTGACAGGAATGGGGGTTTTCTTGGGGAAAAAAAAAAAAAAAGAAAAAAATAAAGAAGAGAAATTGAGATATTTCTCAACATAAAAAAGGTCTCTTAAGCCACATTAAGCTAGATAAGCATATCGCACCCTGCTGACTTCTCACATGCTTCTAAGTGTCTATGTGTGTATAAAATATGGCTCAACATGAAAATAATACTGGATGCCATCTACTGTACAGTTTACCTACCTGCATGAGGGGAAGTAGCACCAGTTAAATAGCATATTGATACATTTGAGTCCAGAAATAATTTTTTTTTTTTTAATGTCTTTACAGGACACAAGCCATTACAAGAAAATACGTAATGACATGAAAAAAAGCCTAAAAGCCAGTTTGCATTAACAGTTATATTAGAATGGTGCAACAATACAACATAGTTTGCAGATACCATATCTTACTGAAATCATACCTGAAAAACATTCTCACTGCATCACTGTGAATTTTTCTGTCAAAAGGTGTTTTGCACCCTATTCAGTTCACGAATTCCATAATATGTATTCACCAAATGTAGGACTAGATGAATATTGTTATAAATGCATTTTTGATTTCTCATGTAGTCATGCAAACTCAGGCCAAACTGATTAAAACTGAACCTAAAAGGCCCCAGTAAAGAAATTCAGCATTTTATTTAGTAAGCAATTGTATCACTGGAAATGAGAAGCCAGACACACTTGCATAAACTTACATAGACTTCATGTTATTCCAGAGCACCAGTAGTCATTTGCACTAATATAAATCAAATGTATGTGACTAACAGGTAAAAGTGTTTTGAGAAATAGCTTGATCCATATTTGAGAAATAATTAGTTTTGGCAACAAATAGTTCCAAGAAGATGTTTGTAAAATATAGATTAAAAAAAGAGATAAATTTCAATGCATTCACGAGAAATTTGTAAGGCACTCAAAGTACAAAGTTAATTGAAAGCTTCCCCATTTGAATTGATTTCTTTTCTTGCAGAAAAACAAACAAGCAAATGCAAAGCAAAACAAGCACCTCCACGTATTTTCCCCACAATGTACTGAGCTCAATGTATAGTGTCCAGAATGCTGTTAACCTGTGTGATGCGACATGAACACAGTTGTGTCCCTCAGAAGTAATGTCCATGAAGTTCACTTGATACATCAGCGACTCAACATTGTGATTTATTTCTGTAAGCATGTATCAATCTGATGTACAATATCTAGCCTTTAGGAAAGGACCATTTCCTTTTTCACAGTGGTGAGAGTCTTTTAATGCTACTAGGGAAATCTTTCTTGAGTTCTTCCTGTTTCTGACTTCAAAGTACCCCATATTCCATACAATAAATAGTCATACCATTATGAAGATACAGGAGCACAATTAGGGACCACTTTAGCACGAACTTGAACTATTTTCAAAGGGTGTATTTGTGTACATGTGAGTGCACAACAGAGTGAATTTGAAGCAAAAAGATAACACAACAGGGAAAAGGACAAAGCGGCAGAAAAAAGAATACTGAAATATAAATCAGGCCATTGAGATCAGTGAGTCAATGTGTTGCTGCGTTATTTATGCTTTGAGAGCCTAAATTCCACCTATGGCAAACAAAACTAATGTCTTATATTTATTATTTCTGGCACAGAACAGAGATAAGATGCACCTGATGCTTAGTATTATTTTTATTTTACAGACTGGGGCACTAGTGATATTTCAGTACTTTCAACCATTTCATTTAGAAAGTGATACTGTAGTGACCAGTTGCTAAGGAAACCATGATCTTAAATAAATTAAGTGGATAATTTCATTAGAATCCATTAAGAAATGACCTTTTGATGAAATTTAGGAATGAATAAATTTAAGACTTTGTGATACCAGTTACACATAAATTTACAAAAAATTCTTGGCAATGTTAAGAAAGCATGGCTTAAAAACTATATTACAATATCATTTTCCTTATAGCTTTTGTTTAATTCTTAAACCTGCTCTACCAAAAGATTACAGATACTGAATAAGGTTAAATATCACAGCAGTTAATATACCCATTAAATCTTTTTCTTTTGAGTTCAAGTTAGATTCAAAACCAGTGTATTCCGCTCAATAAAGTGAGATCCTAGTAAGAGTACATTGGTTTTAAATACAGAAAATATGGTACGTTTATATTCTAGTCAGATTTACAAATTTATACTCTTTTCAGGCTGAAGCCAGCTCTCAGAGGACGCTGCCATGGTTTCTGCTGTAGTGCACATGAGCCAAAGTCCATATAGCTTGATCCAAATCACTGAAGTATATGATAAAAAAAAAAAAAGGCCAAAAACTTTCACTGACTTTAATGTTACTCAATGAATAACCATAATGATGACATTTCTTGACAGAAATTCTTGAACTTGTAATTTCTAAACAAAAGCATTTTTCAATGATATTACATGATCCAGCAGCATTTCCAATTAGCAATTCCACCAAAACATTGGCTAGTACTTCTAACTGAGAATTGTCATACGCTGAATCTGTAAAGCAAAATTTCACCTACACTGACACGTGAGGAATCAATAGAAAAATCACTGTGAAACCTAAATCTTCATTAAAGTTACGCTTTAAACAAGAATGCATTGCCTGAATTTATTTGATACATGATAAGGCAAGACTATGAGGAAAAATAATGGAACATACTTATGGGTCCAATTTTGTTTTGTTAAACTGAGAATTTGTGGACTGTAATTATGCATGTATTTCTACAGCACACAGAATAGTGTGATTTCTATCTGTACATAATATTAAGAGTATTTAATAAGATTAGTCGTTAACTATAGCATCATTCTTTTTTTGTAATCTCCATTTGTGTCCTACCTGAGTATTCAGCTTGCAGTAGAATACTGTGACAATATGGCAATAACACCAGATCACGTATGCTGAACAGGTTCCTGGAAATTTCATAAATTTACAAAAGTCCTTGGGTTTTTTTTTCTTTTAAGCAACCCAGTTAAAATCATCACAGAGATATAAATGGGTTATTTCTTCTTCCTTGAATTATTCTTTAAAATCTGGGTCACTAAACAAAATAGCTAAATAATCTCTGTAAACCTTAACAAATGCCTGATTATCTCAATCTAATTGGAAAATGAATCTATGTTCTCCCTCTCTGCATGATTTTGTCCTATGAAATGTTCAGGATTCACTGAAGTATAACAAAGGACACTGGGCTGATCTGTAAAAAATGCATGGAAACTAGTAAAAGGGACAGCTCCCATATGGCTAGATTGGGTTATTTTGTATTGCCTTTACATAATTTAAAGGTTACAAGGAAGGCACAGGGAAGAAATAAATATTTTCAAATAGACAGCTTCTGATAAATTCAAAAAGGGTAATTAAAAGACAATACCTGAATTAATTGTGTAGAGTTTTCTAAATCCTGGATGCTGGCCAAGGTACACGATACATTTTGTCTGCTGGGGAAACCAAAAAGTTCAAATTATATCCCAAAGAGTTAAAAAGGTATTCTCTGGACAGATATGAGGAATATATGTTAGCACCAGGTACTGCAGTGCATGACTAAGTGGAATAATTAGTTAATACCAGTCTACAAACCTGTAGAGGATGATAGCACAGAACTCTGCTACTTGTCTGTGTCATCTACCACATTTTGACATGCAAGAAAAAGTGACCAATTTTTAACTAATTTTTATCCAGTCCATGTCCAGAGTCTGAGAAGATCAAGATTGATTTTCAAGGTAGTTTGGAGCAAATGGATGAAGCAAACTTAAAATATTTCTCAGTTATAAAAATACCATATTTCTTGCTAAGAAGTGGGAAAAGCCAAAAATCAGACTCCAAGCCCACCCAAGACAGCAGCAGTTTCCTTCTTATATGAGTTTTGTTGTGTCTGCATGGCAACATACTGCTATATACTGCATAGAAGTAATATCAGGCATTACAAAATGGTTTCATTGCTGCTTGACTTTAAATGACTATTAAGCCTCCTTACTAAGCCCAGCACTCTGGAAGAGGAGTCTTTGTATTAGAACAAAAGAGGAATCAAATAAGGTAATCTCTCTACTCTGTTCTCTCATAAAAGATAATTTCCTTCTCCAATACCTCAATGTCATCACAAGTCAATGAAGACTAATCAAGTGAAAAGAGACAAAAAAATGTCTGCTGTGGGAAATATTTCTGTGCTTGCTTTCTATACAAAAACTGATTAAAATGCATTACCCTCCATAACCTTCATATTTCCTGTGTTTAAACATTGGCTCTTAGGGCAGGGAAAAGAAAGGACAGATTGCAAATTAAATCATAGATGACCATTGTCATGCTGGTGGAGACAAGTTCAGTATGGATGAATTATCTTCTTAGACATATAAAACCAGTGTCAGTTGATCCTTCTGAAATATCCTCATGCCTCTGAAAAACAAAAAAAAAATAGAAAAAAAAATTGTGGCAAATGATTTTTTTTTTTTTTACTTTAATTTTGTACAAATTTTTAATGCTGTTAGTATTTATAATGTCAGTCTTTTATTAGGTCTGTGCCGTCAGCTAGCTGTTTAATAAGGACTGGGCACAGCTTGAACAATACATGGTAGGAATGTGGCTGATAGTTGGAAATACAACTAATGACAATAAAGGGTCTGAAAATGTAGGATACAGTATGAAAACAAAAGCCTTCATAGCCATAGATCAATAGGGCTATGTAAGAAGTTGTCTGCTTAAACAGTAGATTCTGGAGACTGAAGTTTTCTGTTGAATTTAAAAATTGCATTCAGTACCTCAGACTTTGAATTAACGCTAAAATGCAGCTGAGAAGCAAGATGCGGGACAGTAGCTAAGTCTACAACCATGAATAATTCAACACAATAGAAGCAGATCAAGGACAAGAAAATAATATCTCATGAAGAGAAAATAACTTGAACCACCAGTGCATTTGTGCAGATAATCTCTATTTTGTGCCTGTAAAGGTCAAATAGTAGACCCATCATGTGCAGCTTATATGGATCTGTATACATAATTTTTCTACATGGTAGCAAAAGAGGAAATAAATAACATAGCTGGAGTAGCAGGAATTGAAGGTAAGTTTCCAACATCAAAGAAGCTTGTGTGAAATGACTGAAATCCATTTCTACTTACAGTGCAGCAGTATCCATGACCTGTCTTACACCAGTTCACATCCACAGTAGCAAAGCTAGTTAAGAAGACAATGAGTAAAGATATGGAGAATAAAAGACATTTCTTCCAGTCCTGATTACCTCTTTTATAGATGAGTCTTGGTAGGGCACAGTGGAGGATCTTTTCTACTGTTCTCTGAAATCTTCCACTGAACTTGAGACACCAGCACATGCTAGAAAAACTGTGTTCAGAACATGAAATCAGTTTGAAGTGTCAGATTTGGATAATTAAATTAAGAAAGTTATCTATGATATAAATGCTGTATTAAGGATTCTTGAAACAATGGTCAGACCTTGAATATTTGCTAAGCAAACACCCAGAAGCCCAGTACACTTCATTTCTCCACAGAAAGTGAAGAATTACTAAGTCGCAGAAGTACTCATATCAGCAGAGTTAAAAGGATGGAATACTGGAGAAGAAGAAGGACTAATCTCATCCCCTCCTAGTAATATGAGAAATGTTAGCTTTCACACTAGGAGATGGGAAAAAAAAGTAACTCTATAGCCCTCTAAAAGGACTATAGTTACTGAAAATATGAATTAAAAACCTAATTTACTTTCATATGGAAAACCTATATATTCAGGGAATAGTACCATAATATAGTCTATGTTAAAGTGTATCAGATAACAATTTCATACACGAAGATTATTCATTGATTTGACCATAAAATAAGCCTTCTCTTCAATAGAAAAAGGCAAAATAATAAGAATGCATATTTACATAATCAAACACAGTGAGATAGGAAGACAGAAGGCAAAAAAAGGAAATAAGGAAAAAAAAAGGTAATTCTTCTTTCAGATGTATACAGATATCAGGCTAACAATAAGACAAAAATGAGGAAAAAAAAAAAGTCATTGCTCAAATAGAGAAAGCACTAAGCTGATCAAATTATGAGGCAGCTAAAATATATATAAGCAGTAGTTAGTTAGCTTCTCCTAGCAGGATATACAACAGAGGGGGAGAGGGGCCCTATGTTACTTCAGAAAAAAAAAAGAAAAAAGTCTTGAAAAGGAGAATTTTCTTATCTATAGAAAGAGTGTGGTCTACACAGGAAATCTAGCACTGTGTATCTGTGAGTGTCAGAAAGCCATCACTTAAAATGACCTAACTGCAGCTTCGTTGTTGTGACACAATACTTCAGGAACAGATAGAGGTGTGGTGAGCTCAGTGTCATTATCCAGCATGGTCCTACATATTCAGTTTTGGCCCATTCCACATCTATCACAATGCAATGGCAGGACTGTAACTCTTCTTATTCAGAGGTCATAAGCATGTCTTAGTTCAACAGAAACACTGTCTCACCTGCACCTGCACACAACTCTTGCAAACAGTACAGAACTCACCCCATTGACCCTGGAGGGAAGGTATGCTGCACAGTGAAGATAAAGCATGTGCTGGGGCATCAGGGCTTCTTCACATTGGTCTGACTGGTGGAAAGAGGACACTGGACAGCATCACATCTTACCAGCTTTATCCACACAGATAAACCTGTCTGTATCTGCACAGATAAGCAGCTTCACTCGTAAATGACAAAAGAAGATAAACCAAGATTTCCTTTGATAGTTCTCCTTTCCTGTTTCTTCCCTCTGATGAAAGAACACAAACTGTGACTAGGTTATAACAGATGAGTACAGTGCATTTAGTTAGTAAAAACCAAAAGAGGAAATACAGAAGGAAAAAAACACAAACAAACAAAACCTGCTCTGGTTTGAAACCACCTCCCTACATTACAGAATAGAGCTCTCTGCTCACTGAAGACCTTGGAAGACCTGAACAAAAGCTCTGATCTCAGTAGGTTTAATCCCAGCTGGCAACTAAGCGCCACTCACTAAGCTA
This sequence comes from Pezoporus occidentalis, assembly GCF_034315485.1. Classification (NCBI taxonomy): domain Eukaryota; kingdom Metazoa; phylum Chordata; class Aves; order Psittaciformes; family Psittacidae; genus Pezoporus; species Pezoporus occidentalis. The sequence goes on from NW_026916220.1 coordinate 7,789,507, forward strand.
AGCACAGCACTCACTCACTTTCCTCCCTGGTGGAATGGGGAGAGAACTGTAAGGGCAGAAGTAAGAAAACTCATGGTTTGAGATAAGAAGAGTTTAATCACTGAAATAAAATATAATAATAATATTGTTATTTGTAACAAAAAGAAAATATAAAAAAGAGAAATAAAACCCAAGAAAAATAAGTGATGCAAATGAAAACCAGTTGCTCACCACCAACGTACCGATGCCCAAACTGTTTCCGCACAGTGGCCCCCAGCCAGCTTTCTCTCAGCTCTATGTGCTGAGCATGATGACATATGGGATGGAATATCCCTTGGGTCAGTTGGGGACAGCCGTCCCAGCTGTGTCCCCTCCCAGTTCTTGTGCATCCCTAGCCTCCTCACTGATGGGGTGTCGGGAGGAGTAGAAAAGGCACTGATATTAAGAAATTGACCATTGACTTTGAGCGTTGGCGAGCAGCAACTAAATCGTTTGGTGTGTTGTCAACACTATTCTCATCCTATATCCAAAATATGGCACTGTACTAGCTGCTAGGAAGAAAATTAACACTACCCCAGCCAAAAACTGAACAGTAGGGGACAACTGCTATCTGCTATAATAAAAGTATTTTTTACATTGTGTTTAAAGCTTTGGGTTTCACTTTAGACATTACTGTTGATGACCGCTTTCTAAGACTCACATGTCTGAGCATACACACATATGTATATTGATCTTATGTTAGAACATGAAAAGACAATTCTTTTAAGAAAATGCATGCCTTCTTCAAACACTGGGATATCAGAGGCTGCCCATCATCTTTACTGAAAACCTGAAACCTCTGAGGTGGACATGGACTTTGTTCAAAAGGTGAAACAAAAGTATTTTTTATTTATCCCTGAGCAATACCTGAGGTGGAGCTGTTCTACAAAGTGTGCTGTTAGGGAAGGAGAAAAGACTTCGTCTCCATGTTAAGCAATTTTATCATAAGAATCGAACATTTATCACAGTATCACAGTATGCTAGAGATTGGAAGGGACCTCAAAAGGTCATCTAGTCCAATCGCCCTGCCGGAGCAGGAACACTTAGATAAGGTTACACAGGAATGTGTCCGGGTGAGTTTTGAATGTCTCCAGGGAAGGAGATTCTACAACCTCCCTGGGCAGCCTGTTCCAGTGTTCTGTCACCCTCACTGAGGAGAAGTTTCTTCTCAAGTTTAAGTGGAACCTCTTGTGTTCCAGTTTGTACCCATTACCCCTTGTCCTATCATTGTTTGCCACTGAGTAGAGCCTGCCTCCATCCTCGTGACACTCCCCCTTTATATATTTATAGACACTTATAAGGTCACCCCTCAGTCTCCTCTTCTCCAAACTATAGAGACCCAGCTCCCTCAGTCTTTCCTCATAAGGGAGATGCTCCACTCCCTTAATCATCTTGGTTGCCCTGCGCTGGACTCTCTCCAGCAGCTCCCTGTCCTTCTTGAACTGAGGGGCCCAGAACTGCACACAATATTCCAGATGCAGTCTCACCAGGGCAGAGTAGAGGGGAAGGAGGACCTTTCTCAACCTACTAACCACCCCCCTTCTAATACACCCCAGGATGCCATTGGCCTTCTTGGCCACAAGGGCACAGTGTTGGCTCATGGTCATCCTGTCGTCCACTAGGACCCCCAGGTCCCTCTCCCCTACACTGCTCTCTAGCAGGTCGTTCCCCAACCTATACTGGAACCTGGGGTTGTTCCTGCCCAGATGCAGGACTCTACACTTCCCCTTGTTATATTTCATCCAGTTATTCCCTGCCCAACTCTCCAGCCTGTCCAGGTCTCGCTGGATGGCAGCACAGCCTTCTGGCGTGTCAGCCACTCCTCCCAGCTTAGTGTCATCAGCAAACTTGCTGATAGTACACTCAATTCCCTCGTCTAAACCGTTGATGAATATATTAAATAATACCGGTCTCAGTACTGACACTTGAGGCACTCCACTAATTACAGGCCTCCAACTAGACTCCGCCCCATAGACTACAACTCTCTGGCTTCTCTCCTTCAGCCAGTTCGCAGTCCACCTCACTACCTGATCATCCAGACCACACTTCCTCAATTTAGCTGTGAGGATGCTGTGGGAGACTGTGTCAAATGCTTTGCTGAAGTCAAGGTAGACCACATCCACCGCTCTGCCATCATCCATCCACCGTGTTATTTCCTCATAAAAGGCTAAGAGATTGGTCAAGCATGATTTCCCCTTGGTGAAGCCATGTTGACTGCCCCTCATAACCCTCTTATCCTTGATGTGCCTTAAGATGGCACCAAGGATAAGGTGTTCCATCACTTTCCCAGGGATGGAGGTGAGGCTGATTGGTTTGTTTAAGAGCATATGTCTAAAGCCACAACGCGTTAAGTACATATCACTTGCGTGAGCTCTGTGATTAATAATCCTTAAGTAACCACAGGTGTAGACAGATAACAGGAAATCCTAGCTGAGGCTCAAGACAGTATGTAATATTAGTTTATTAGACTTCATTATGCTTCTCTGGTCTTTGCAATTTACTGCAAAAACTCTTAGGGAAATACCATGCAGCCAGTAAGCCTGTCCCCAAACTAAAGCTACAGCAAATGTGCAAACATTATCCGTACTTATACTTCTAAGTCGACCACAATAAGCAAGGATCATCAATCACTCTTTCAGTTCACAGAGAAACACTACACTCCTTCAAAAGAAGTAATTTTGAGGTAAATGAAAACAAAACCAATCACAAGGCAGGTTTCACAACAGTTATGTCAGAGAAAAAAATCTAAGCAAGAAAAATAACACAGTACGTAGCTGTTCTCTTAATTCAACATGTTAAAAAGGAAAATTTTAAGAGATTCAGTGATGAACAGCTTGTTCTGTGCAGCAGCACTGTTCAAGGGCTTGCCCTTGAATCATCTAATTAAAGTCAGAAAGATAATGCTGATGATAATCAGCATATTTGGCACTTGCTCTATGCAGCATCTTTCCTACAAGGATATCAAAAATTCACAAATATTAGCCAACTGGTATTCTCATCAACTCTCTCACACAATAATATTAGCATTATATTTTTATATATAGCATTATTTTATGGATATTGTAAATTACCTGTAAGTACTCTAGGTTATTAATTTTATCACCACGCAACCTCAGTTAGCAAAAAGTCACAAAATGAATCTAACACTTAGATTACCTGAAGCATTAGTCAACAGGCTTTGAAGTCTACTCTCAGGATTCCCAAATTCAGACTTCAGGGTCTGCATTTGCCCTCTATTATAGTAGTGAACTGTTCAGAACTAGTGGTTCCTTTGATTCAGAAAGCAACGTTACTTATTATTTGTTTTTAAACAAGCAGTGGATAGAGTGTTCTTCTATAGATTGTTTCTTCATGTTTACTGAGCAAGAATTATTTTTGCCTAGGGTTTGCAAAAGAATTATGATTTCTTATTTTATGCTCAGAAGTCCCTCCTACTTTTTCTAACATATTTCTTTTTGAGCCCGGCCAAAAGATCTTTATCAGCCTGATTCCAGACTGACACCGTAATCAGAGGACCTGGTGAAGGAGACAATTCAGGAATATTATAACTTTATGAAGCGGACATGATTCTATGTCTAGAAATAAAAACAAATCAGAATCTCTGCATTAACTAGAGTGCACTTTTCTGTTGGTGCTTTCTGTGAACATGAAATAAAGTCCCTTATCCTATTGTCTCTTCTCCACTTCCAGAACTACCTTTTTCGGTATCCAGCTATGATGGCTCCTCTTCTTCTTTTTCCTGTAACTATCTCCAACAGTTTGCTCAGTATCAGTGACTTCTTTTCTTTCACAAGAGACAAGGTCATGCTATATTTCAGCTGTGTGGTTTGCAGTATCATACGAAAACTTGTCCTGCTCATCTCTCATTTTGTGCAAGTCCAGGGTTCAAAACCAGGCTCAGCACCCCAGTTACATTTCTTAACAACACATCTAAACAAACCATGCAGTTTGGGAAGGAGACACACTATCTCCTTTTACTGTGTTCTTGCTGTTTCATACGAACAGTGCCAGCCCCTGTAGCATGTTCCTATGGACTTGCTGAATACTGTTACTTGCTGCCTTTGTAGGACCTAAAGCTTTGCGACGTGTGAGCAATTCTGTAAGCCTGTTACAAAATTCTGTGCACACCACTGAAAATAACCCCCTGCGTTAACATTTGTCTAAACCATGGGGAGGCCAGATACTAAGCCTCATCTACAAAACTGCAGAACTCCAGATTATTTTATTTTTTAAAAGATCAAATTATAGTAATTACAATTTTAGAAATTTCAATGCTCTGTCATTTCAATCAAACTGCATTTCAGTCAGACAGAACTAGTTTATGCTAAAAAGAAAAAATTCTTCGTTTACTATAGAAAAAGAATTATTCTGGAACCTGAGGCTTTCATTTCTTGTGTGGTGGTAATTACAGCGGTAATTACACAGACAGTGAAAAACTCAGCACAGTAAAGTACAAGAAATTCAATATCAGACAGTCAAACTTTTGAGCACACAGCTCTTCAATCCTGTTACTTTATAGCAGTTCTACTACATATCACTGAAACACATGGTTGAATGTGTTTTGTGGTTGATTTGGCAAGAAGGTGTGTGGCATCTTCTGCAGGCTGTTATTTCTTTCAGATTCTCACTTGCCCTCTTACTGCTGTGACAGGTATATAATAACTATTTAAGATGCCGATGATTCCTTTTGTCCAGTGCATCACCAAGAGCTGACTTATAAACAGTCATGCAAGAAAACAGAACACAAAAGTCTGTATCAGATATTCATGACTTTAAGCTGGAAAAGCATTTTTGCACCCCTGCTGAAGTATTAGTGATTAAGATACCATCAGGCCTGCAAATGTTATACATATGTCCTCAACATATCCCCATTTTCCCCTGAAAGTGATTTACATGTAACATTTGTGGAATACAGCTTCAAAACACCAGAGATGAGCTCCTTCAAGGAGTATTTTCTCCATTTGCCCTGGGGACCATCATCTCAAAGGAAAATACTTTCTTTGACAATCTAAGATGCCACAAAAATTCACAGCATGAAATCAAATTCCACTGTGTAATAAGAATAGAAATGGACTTACAGTAAATATAGACCTAAGTGCTTTCTTGTTTAGCTGCTTTCACAAGCTCCTTGAAGACAGGATGAAACATGGCACTTCTCCCACAGATCTCTTTTTAGTAGGCTTGATCTCTCATCTCCATGTACTCCATGTAGACTTACACTTAAAAAATGTAGTGCACGTGGAAAGGTGAACTACCCTGAGAACAGTTTTTTCCTCACCATGAAAATGCATTCAAGATGAGGGCTTGACATTTAACAAATGCATTTGTACTTGAATTGTCTCACTTGAAAGAATGCTTAGAAAACATGCTCCGGTGCAATGGATATCAGAAAAAATTGTGGACTGTATTTGTTTCATTTAAAATCCAAATGACTGATCTAGTCTATGTTAATTATTTTTTCTAGTAAGAAAAGAAAAAGCCACTATGCCTACGCTCTTTGAAAGCAAAATGTTAATAATTTCAAATGCCACGGTCATCTTATATTTGACTAATTGAAAACTGATGTTATCCCAGCCTTCTAAATGGTTTAGTATTTATGTTAATACATTATCATTACAGTAAATTTGATTGCTTCTTACTTGGGTCTTGCAAAATGACTGCTTTACATTCACAAACCACTGAAAATTTAAAGAGACTTGGAAAGAATGCTATTCTTTAGTGCTGACACCTTCTAAAACCATTCTCTATATTACATCCTACATGGCTTAGAAACTTTTTGTGGCTATGGAAGCTGAGCCCATTTTAGGCTTACAGAGGACAGCACAGGTTGTCAATTTTCTATTGCAGAATACTTTTGTTCTTTAATGTTTTAACATGCAAGGGGGTGGCTATTTGGAGAAGGAAAACAACACCCGCGTATTTCACATGTATATGGAAATAAACACCTTTTCAATTCATTATTGCCACTTAGCTGGGGATAAGCAGCCAAAAAGCTGAGAAGACATAAAAGATCCTGCTGTTACCTCTGAAATGAATTTAAAGTAACCTTTTCAACATTAACCACCACTACACTGACAATTACACCATATAGTAACTTTGGCAATCTTTGTGTGCTCATAAAAGAGAATATTAAAAAAAAAAAAAGTTAAACTTTTTTATTTCTCTAGCATAACTTCTTTAAAAATCTTTATTTTTAGCTTGCATTTTGAAGCCCTTGTGATTCATGAGTGACTCAACTTATTTCAGCTCCAGTTTTATTAAGGAAAGTGATCAAAGTGCAAAGCACAACTGGCCATTCTCAGCATTACAATACATACACCACTTGCATGTTGACAAAACAACTGACTTTTCATCTGGGAAAGACTTTGAAATAAGAGCCATTTGTTTTTATAACTTTTATGTAGCATTTGTAGATCTCACACAGTGCCATCTGTACATTGAGTCTTTTATTTGTCCATTTCTTCTGTATAATTTCACAATGGAAGCTAGAAATTGCCTTACCATTTGGTAGTTTGATTTGTGCATTGAGCTAGCTGAGCTTAATACTTCCATGGTATTGAACACATATTCAGAAAGCTGATGGGAAAAACAATGAACAAAACATTTTGGATGACGAAATGCCTCACAGAATGTCTGACTCCACCTGAACAGAGAAAGGGTTCTCAGATAGACTGCAAGCAGTGTTAAAGTCTGAATATTACTACTTCCTTAATATCACACCGAAAATAATAACTTGCTTAGTAGCTCAATATCCTTTAATATAAACATCAAAGTAGCACAGACAGGATAGTTTGGATCTGCTGCAGTAAGTGCAGTACAAGACTGACTGAGAATACAATACAGACTGAGTATCCTTCCTCTAAGAAGGCTGGGAAGGTTGAGTTGGATTGAAAGATTAAATTAAACACACTAATGGGGTGAGGATCACAAGCTAAGAAAGGGATATAGCCAAGAAGACTAAGTTAAAAACAAAAAAGTGTAACTAATAGGGAGTTGGAAGACTTCTCTAGTCAGTAACAGTAAACACACCCATGGACTATGAGAGTGGGAGGTTTTGAAGAGGGATTTTGGAGAACAAGAAGGAGACTTAATGATTGTGATCAGGTGCTCTTCTTTCTGGAAAAGTTCAGCAGGAGACTACCTGCTGGGAAAGTAAAAATCACCCATTCTTCAGCCAAGGTTAATGAATTTTCTATACATCTTTAAATGTCAGGCAATTGCTGTATTTCCACCTGAATCATATATAAGACAAGCCTCAATTGAATGACCTAGATAAAATAAAAACTCACTCCAGGTTTCTATTAAGCCCTAACTCAAAGGTATAAATTGGGTTAATATTTTAGAATTTCAAATACTTTTCACTTAGGGGTGATTATTTATTAACTGTGAATTGCTGTCCTTATTTAAGCACATCCATAGATTTCCAAGTAAAAAGGAATTAGCTATAAATAAAGAAATCCACATTGAAAACTTAATATGTACTTGCACATAACCTGCTTTTCCTGTGGGTCTAAATGAAGGGTTGCAAAAGGATACAACCTAATCTATCCTCTGTTTAATAGGAATTTCAGGCATGCAACAGCTGTGCTGTTTCACTATTGTCCTGAGAAAAGTCCTGCAACTGCTCCTGCGCATACGGAGCCAACAGTCACCTTTTCTGATGCATTTGTACTGTATTCATTTTGGCCATGAAACCAGACGTTAAGCGTATTGCATGTGCAGTGCACTAAAAATAGATAACGAAAGAGGTACCCTTGTAGGCTGCAAGTCTCATAAAAGCATTTCTTATTGGAAGATTTCGAGGCTATTTGGTAATTCTGCCCCTTGCTTTTGAATTTTGGCTATGGTTTGGAGAAGGGCTGGGTGTAGCTGTGAGGAATAAGTATTCACATTGAACTACATAGCAGAAGAGCTGGACATACACTGATACTGAATAAGACAATCCTGTCAAGAGATATATGGGAAAAAGAGAAAAATAATGGGAAAAAAAAAAAAGTAGGAACTTGTGCCACTGGACTGCAGATCCAACCAACTTATGTGAATTTCCTTCTTAATTTCCCTGCTGAGTAGGTATTGTGGAGTGCTTTCTCTCTTTGCAGCTATTCCACTCTGACAATTCTGTCCATGACCAGAAGTATAAGGAACCTGAATTGCCAGGAAATCAGTCTGAATATGAAAAAGAGAGTAATAGCTAAAATTCTAGAGTGAAAAGGGATGGCCACCATCCAGTTCCTGGATTTGTTGTATGCAGAGGACAAGGGAGAATTAAAAACTTAGGACTTCATATTTTAGGGGGCAGGCTCTGAAGCTGACAACTGTCTCATGCAATCTTGGACAATTTATTTCCTCCCTTGTGCTTCTCGTCACCTCCAGCTGAAAAGCAGGCGTAACATTTTCTTGTTTCCTAGGCACTTTGCAAAGGCAAACACACTGAGACCTATACCTGGAGGGATGCTCCCAGGATGAGATCACAGAGGTCCATCCAAAAGCACTTGTTGTCAGCTTCTGGAAGAGTTTCAGCAAAGAAAGACTGATGAGATGGAGTTCGTGGATTACTTGTCACACCCACAAGTTGTTCCATGCAAACAAATCTATAAAGAGCTTATAGGAGCCCTGTTGTTGCCTATTCTGGATGAAAGAGAGGCTTTTTTTTTATTTGAGCTTTTACCAGAATCAAATTTATCATTGAAAAGGGGACTGGGGGAGGTAGGTAAAGAAAGAAGATTAAAAAAGCAGCCTTCCTAAGGGAGCCCTGAAGATGAGACAAGATAGCTATTTATATGCATTCAAAATAATCCTACTGACTGGAGCTCAGCAGTGTTGAAACAGATATGCACTGTGCTGGATCAATACATCTTATAGCTACACAGATGTTATTCAAGCAAAGAAATGTGTATTTTCACTTTGGTTTCAAACATTAATAACTCATGTGAATTTTATGTAGGATATTATATAGATTTCACATTTTTAAACAGAAAATAGGAAGGCAGTGTGTGCTAGAATATGAGAAAAATCTATGGTTTTCCCTATTGACTGAAGCACTCCAATCTAAGAACAAATGTTCTGTAATCTAATACAACTTGGAGCACTATTCCACACTTAAACAAAGATGGTGATCTACAGGAAGATGATTTTCAAACAAAGCAAGCATCTTTGGGCTATCATCTAACATGAATGTCTACTAGAGTAGGATTTTAGCCTTGCATGACAGCACCTATAGCTTTTTTTCAGCAATTTGCAGTATAACATACTTTTACGTCAGCCACACTTATAGACGATATCTATAGGAGTATTTAGCATCCTGTCCTTGAGGGGGAAAACCACATAAATTAGAACCTAGAGTTAACCTTAATAAAACAAAGCCATCTAACAAAATGTACAGTTTTGGGGGGCAAATATTTTAGGGCCAAATATTTGTGTAGTGAAATATTCAGTTCTAGACATGTATGTCATGTATACTCCTGGATTTCTATTTGCGCCGCAAAGGCTTGCTTCCTACAGCAAATGTCACTGCTCATCTTTAAAAGAAAGCTTTTCATGCTAGATGGGAAAGATCACATGAAAGTTGGTATTTCTAACAAACCAGTATTTCATTTATAGGTCTTTGAGCAGATAATGCACTGAAAAGCCTCTATAATGCAATAGGCAGCTCTTTCTCATGATGACAGAAAATCAGCCTATATTCTCAACCATACACAGCATTTCAATGTACTACAGACACAGAATTAAGCCAGCTGCCCACAGAGCAGCCACTGAAACACAGCAAAGTAGTAATGACTTGTTATAATTATGACTGAAAATATATCCCTTCATCTGTGTAAAATTGACAGAAATACAGGTGGAAAAAAGAGGACAACTGAAGTAGGCAACAGAGGCTGGAAATACGCAGGAATTCATAGCTTGATACACACGCTAGGCTTTCCACAAGTTGTTTACTGCCATCACATAGAACTCAGCAGAGAATTATTGTTCTACAAGATGGTCTCAAAAATGTGTGAGAATTTTAATGTTCTCTTAAATTCTATATGAAGATCTATATCTATCTTTTTCTTCTTTTTCATTAAATACAACCATCTTGCTTTATTTCTTCAGAACTTTTGCATAAGGGCTATTTCCAGACCACACTATGGAGAAATTCTTCTCTGTCTCCCCAGACGTAGTTACTGATCTCTGCAAGGAAGGAGGTGAACAGACACACCAGGACTCTAAACAACACATCTGCCATGCACCTTGACTTGTACAAGCCTACGTTTGGAGTTGCTATAGCTGACTTGTCTAAGGATAGACACTGTTCTCATTTCAGTGGCCCTGTTTTCCTGATTCATCTCAGATTGTAGAGGAAACAGAAACAGCAGACACACATCTTCTCCTTTCTCATGGCACAGCCTCCTTCAGCAGCATCACACATGGATGCTCTTTTGTGCAAGAGACACTTGGTTTGTTACTGTAGCGATAAGTAATGCAACTGAGAAAGACTTTGAACTGCTTGAGATTTATGTACACAACTCTTATTGCCTTTGAATTGTGCAGCAATGATAAAAGCCTGTATGGTGATGGTTCCTTGCCTGCTCAAGCCCAAAGGATTACTTTTTCTTGAGTTCAGCAGGTATTGGACTTTACCCACAATGCTCATAAACATTTTGCACAGTCTGGGCACTAAAGGGCACTTTTCTGGGAAAAGATGGGCTTATGAACACATATGCTACTGATGGGCAGAAGTTACTGAGTTTTAACACCTTATTTAAATAGTGGTTCTTTTTCAGCAAAGAAGACTCAGATCGCAAGAAGACTTTCTTCATTAACTCACTTCACAATCCATTTCTTCCTTAATGGAAGGGAGAAAGCATTTATTTTGAAGATCTGTGTCATCAAATACATACTATTTGTTGTCATGGTTTAAGCCCAGGCTGTAAATCAGAACCATGCAGCCTTCTCGCTCACTCCCCCACCTTCTCTCCCCCCCCCCCCCCCCTTCCCTTCCCAACCCCCTCCCACAATCCCGGAGGGATGGGGAGAAGAATCGAAAGAATGTAACTCCCATGGGTTGAGATAAGAACAGTCCAGTAACTAAGGTATAACACAAATCACTACTGCTACCACCAGTAATAATAAGGATAAGGGAAATAACAAGGGAAGAGAATACAATACCACCCTTTGACACGTAGCCCAATCGAGCAGTGAGCCAGTCCTTCCGGGTAAATCCCAGTTACATCCCGGGCATGATGTGCTGTGGTCGGGAATACCTCCCTCACTAGTTTGGGTCAGGTGTCCTGTCTCTGCTTCCTCCCGGCTTCTCCTCCTCCCTGGCAGAGCATGAGACTGACAAAGTCCTTGGTCAGAGTAAACATCTGAGCAATAACTAAAAACATCAGTATTATCAGTGCTGTTCCCAGGCTGAAAGTCAAAAAACACAGCACTGCACCAGCTACTTAGAAGGAGAAAAAAAATGACTCCTACTGCTGAACCCATGACATTTGTTCTTGGCTTCCCCCTGATTGCAAAGTCACCATTAAAACAATTGAAAAATAATTTTATAATAAGAAATAATTATAATTTATAAGTATAAATAATTATAGCAGAGCAGTCTTTCAGCCCACCCAGTAAAGATCACCAACCTAAATAAACCATCCAAAGCAAAAATCTTATGTCTGCCTACAGCTACAAAGCAGTCAAATAATGAAAAAAGGCACAATATTCCATCCTCTTGTTATGTTTGAGAGAAACATTCCCCAGCTTGTGCAGAGGTGAACACACGAAACCAAAAAACCTAATAGCTCTATTATTGTACAGTTCTGTCTTTTTTAACATATTGTTAAAGCTAAGGGTAAAACAGATTGTTTGCAAGGATAAGATTCTCATTAAAGTACATATTATATGGTTTTTACAGACTACATTTCAGTACAGATCATTATTAACACATTTAAGTAAAAACTCTGTCAATACAGATTACATATAGCTAAATGTTTACTACACCAATGTACTTTTGCTAAGCCAAACTACTTTGCATAGGCTTGGAAGCATACCTATGTAAATGAACTAAACTTAACATCCAACTATACTCACGTCTCCAACAGAATGCGCTATATGCGTAGAACTAATTTACAGTCAGTAAGCAAGTGGTTAAAACACAAATTGCTTCCAATTTGAATGTTTTTGTGTTATTTGCACATTTTGTCATTTTGTCATTACTGGGGAGTACTCTGCTGTTCTCATGCAAAACAAAATCTGAAGCAGGAGAGAAAAAAAACATTTATTATTAATTAGACATAAATTATTCCCAATCTACACACAGTGCTTAATCCCTGGTTCACTGAAATGCAAATTGTCCTTCAGAAAAAATATGTTAACAAGTCATTTGTCAGCAGCAGACAGGAGCCCAAGCTCAACATAAAATATAGAACAAACACTTAAAGCTCATTCCAAAGAACATGCTGGTTTAAGGTTTACCCTGAGCTGTACAGAAATGCAAGATGGAAAACTACAAATAAACCAGTTCACATTCTGAGCCTATTCATCAGTTCAAGGGCAGGAAAAAAAAAATCGTCAGAAATGCGCTTCTATCAAATTTTATATTTTAAAATAGCAAAAATATCCCTCTCATTGATTTACAGTGCTCAAGGAGAAATAAGGAAAACAGGAAGCTAAACCACTGAAAAACTGCAAGGCCTGAGCGCTAGCCTTCTTTTTCTTCCCCAATATTTTCCAGAAGACATTAATGACATCAAGAGCTTAGAAGTTTGCAACACAAATATAAGTAATGAAAATATTTAAGTGCTCTAATGGTGAAAAGTATTAAAAAATCTTTTGCTTCTAGCGTAAGCACCATGTTCCAGAGAAGAAAAATATTTTGTCTATAGCAAAGCTATGACTAGGAAAAATTTTGTAGGCAGTTCTTTCCAGAGGCAGAAGCAAACTAGAATAACTGAACAGTTTACCTGATCCACCTAAGGAATTCCTATGTTCCCATGTAATAACACAGGAAAAATGTGGAAAATAGTTGAAAAATTTTCCTGAAAGCTTCACTTCAAAATGTTTTTTCTTTTGTTTGTTTTTTTTTTTTTTTTCTTGGTTGTTTGCTTTATTTTTTTTGGGGGGTGGGGGTGGGGGGGTGAGGCTTTGGGGAGTTTTGGGGTTTTTATTTGGGGGTTGTTTTGTTTTTTTTACACAGGGAGTAAAAAAAAAATTAATTTCTGTGATATTCCATCCACTTTTTATGTTTGAGAGAAACATTCCCCAGCTTGTGAGGTGAACACATGAAGACTCTACTTTTTGTGTATCGTGCTGTTCATTACAATTTGAGCTGAAACAGGATTTTTCTCCCTCCTATACACAGACATAACACAGCAAAATTTGAGTAACTAGCTAAAACCAGCAAAACTAGGAAAGTAACAAGGAAAAAACCAGCAAAGTGTCACAGGAATATGCAGATATTTTCTGTTACTATGAGAAATTTAACTGTCTGGTTATGGAGGCCTGTACCAGAAAATGGTACAAAGCACACTACAGAAGTAGGTGTCATCTGAGAAATTCACCCAAAACTGATCCCAGTAGTTCTAGCTTTAATAAGTAGGAAAGGTTGTACTCCCAGAGATTAGAAAAAAATATCAGTTAGTACAACTGACAGGCAAAATTTCTTGGACAGGTTTAAGCAAACACCTGGACTCCCTGACTACAGAATCATTGAATCATAAAATAGTTATAGCTAGAAAGGACCTTAAGATCATCTAGTTCCAACCCCCCTGCCATGGGCAGGGACACCTCACACTAAACCATATCACCCAAGGCTTTCTCCAACCTGGCCTCTAACACCGCCAGGGGTGGAGCATTCACAACTTCCTTGGGCAAAGAAAGAGAGGCATTAAGTCCTCTGGTAGTATACTATGACCAAAGGATTTCACTTGTCACCATGGGGGAAACAAAATTAACTGCATTACATTTAACATTGTGAGTATATTATAGTATTTGCATTAAGCCATTTGGTATTTAACAGCAGGAGGATACTCCTAGGGTGAAGATACATGTGCTGCCATCCTCAAAGGCCGTTTTCCCAGCAGTGCAGAACAATAAGGCTACAATATACTGTTAGCTAGGACAGCATACAGGGCACAGAGCTCCCAGAGGAATATAAACAGTGGTAAAAAAAAAAAACAAACGTTTTGCAAATCCTTTAATACTAAGAAGACCAAAGAGTTTGTCTGCTTCTTGCAGAGTGAGAGTTACCAACATGACACGGAAAACCAGATTTTTTGGTATCAACTTTCATCTTCAATAAATCAGTTGCACGCTGTGACAGGAAGGAGATATAAGCTCTCAGCCTGAAACGGTCTTTTGAGTACTGAGAAAGAGTTCAACCACAGAGAACTGGTTGATGACACGGGAGTTAATGGCAGTTTCTTTTCCTTTCTCATGGAGACAGGAGAGAGTCCAGCAGATTTGAGTATCACAGTTGTGTTTTCTCTCCTTAAAAGGATAGCAAAGAGGAGTCTAGAAGCTAGAGATGATTTACTTAAATTTTATTGACAGAAAACAGTAAAAGAAGTAATGAAACAGATATAAAATAATGAAAAAAAAAGTAGCAGGAAACCAATTAATAAGCTCAAGTAGCATCAAAATAATTAATTAGCTGCCATGATACAGTAACCCACCTTGCAGATAGAGGTAGTGCCAATTCACATATTGCAGATAAAGCTGCATTTAGAAATTGGAGAAATGCTTGAAAAATACTATTTAATTCAGTTAGGAAATGTGCAAAATTTGTGAAGCTGCATGGAGAAATAATGCATCTGGAGGTAGGATGGGACATGATGGCATGGACAGCTGGATCTGGAGAAAATGGTCTGGTGGAGAACAAGTTCATGAAGTCACTGTAATTTCTGTGAAAAACACCTGCCCCATAGAGGGAAATATAAACAGAATTTTAAGGAAGTCAAATGAATACCAAGTACTCTCACTCTGGTCTGTATTGCTAATACCAAAGCTGGGCCCTGTCCCATTTGTGGTACTCCGAGCCAAGAAAATGATTGATCAGTTGGAGAAATGAACAGATTTATGAAATGGAGAAATATTTAACTCACTATAGAAGTGGAGACTGAAAGGAGGAAAAAAAAAGCTTCAAACAGTCAAAAAAATATTTGAAAAACATTCAGCAGGGAATAAGTTATAACTTCTTCATTGTGTCTTCTGAGAACGAAGAGGACTTACAGTTATTTGTATCAGAGACTGGGAAAACCTTTCTAACTTTGAGGACAGCTAACAGCTGGAATAGTTTGATTAATGACACTGTTATACAATCTGCCTTGGGCTAATGAGCTCTCTACCATTTAAAATTAGCTCAGAACATGTAGCCACAAAATCTCTAAATACCTTTTAAATATCCATCTCCTACTATAATAAATGCTGCAGCCTCTGATTTATTGCTGGAGATACTGCTATTATGCTGCAAAAAGGAAGCTATCATCCAAGTATCACTGCATCTGGCAGAGAACTGTACTCCTGTGTCCCTTGCACTATATATGCACAGCCTGCAAAACACCATTCAGCATAAGCCTGCTACTGAGCATATGATATTCATCAGATGTGATGTTCTCTCTCCATAAAATGCATTCTTAGATCATATTCTAACTTACAGCATTTTCTCTTGGCTTCTGAGAACCGCCTGATACAGAAATACACAATGTCACAGCAATGACAATTGCTGCTCCACAACTATTTGCACTGAGAGTCAATTGAATTTCAATTTCTTTTAGTGGGGAAAGCCAGGAGGAGCCAATTATCTTTGCTTTAACACCACACAGTTTTACCTCGAGTGTCACTTAGGTTCCAAACAGAAACATTTCAGATCCTGCTTGCAACCTTCCTCCTGACATGCTGCTCAGACTCCCAGTAGCAGTACCGTATCAAGGGTGGGTTGTACTAAATACTCAGCCATGTTGGTCATATAAGCAAACAAATAAAATATTATATATTCTAAATATTACAGATCTATCTATCAATCTAATCATCATCATCATCTCTCTTTTTTTTTCTGCCTCTCTTGTACAGTTGTATTAGTTCCAAAATTTTTACTATGAGGTAAAGCAGCAGTTTTGCCCTTTTCCTCAAGCATGCCTGGTCTAGGCTTGAGGCAGCACTGACACTCAAAGAAACACTGGCTATAAATTTCAACATATATAAGCTACAGACTTCCAACTTGTGAAGCACTGAGTTTTATTCTAAAAATCAGTGTCTGATATTCATGTGTATGGCGCCAACATTCTTTCAAACTATGATTTCTACCATTCGTCAGAATTAAGCTGGAGCAGGAGATTTCCAAAGTAGAAATGGAACCAGTAAGTTGCGCTATTCCCATAAATTTTCATTAAAGGTTAACAAAGGAACAAAGGCAGACTGAAGAACAGTAGCTGAAATTTCTTATGGGCAATTTCTCAAGGAAGAACTGACGCTGCACTATTTTTTAACGCCATAATTCACAACTTGGCTGAATGAAAAGATTCTGTGTCAAGAAGCTATATGCAAATGTCAGACAATCACAACTTCCTAATTCTTCAACTGTAAAAATGGAATAAATGGACTTCCCCCTTTTGTTTATTGCGTCTGTTGATTCAGCAACTTCACATCAAACAATGGCTATCTCTCTCAGTGACTATGTGAAAAATCAAGCCCATGTCAAAAATCAGGTTCATGTGAACAATCAGGGACATATAAAAACTCAGAAATGCTCTAAAGTATAACTTGCAGAGGTTTATTGCAAGTTTTTGATTTTGAGCAAGTTTTTAAGAGACTTAGGGAAAAAACCACCCATATTTCATATGTTGGGAAGAAATCAGATCTGACCATTCTGCGTTGTGATGGAGTAACAAGGGAAAGCAACAGGTGTTATCTTTGTATACAAGCAAGAATGGATGAACAAACTATGCCATCTGCCTGTGAGATACTTTTGTGAATCCAAATGTGACACGGAACAGAGTGAAGGTATCTTCATGGTCTAAAACTGTGCTGTGAGGGCATCCTACACGGAGGAGTTTTCTGGTGCAAACACCAAGGTTTTTTCCATCCCTAAGGGCTTGCGCTGTTTTCTGCCTTCAGTAAACTACACTGGTGCATCTTACCCGTGGCACATACTGAATTAAATACCATCAATGTAAATAGTTACACAGTCTTCCAAAAGTAGGGAACTGAAGCATGACAACTGCAGAGTGGGGGCTGTCTACAGAGGGATAAATTCATAGAATCACAGAATTCTGGTTTGGGTTGTAAGGGATCTTAAAGATCATCTAGTTCCAACCCCCTGCCAAGGGCAGTCCATTTTAAAAAATACTGGTTTATTTCTACATTAAAACATCTGCGTTCTTCAATGCATCTCTCCCAAAGCTTCCCCAGAAAGACAGCTGTAGTAGCATGATGCAGGAGAGAAGCACAATATCCAAATTCAAGGAGTTCCTAGCAGAATTCTGCCCACAGACAACACAAGCAGGCAGAGTGCTTTCCAAGGAACTGAGTGAATAAAGGTTTTTTTTTATTCTAGCCTCAGTACTGGCTCCGAAATGGAAGTGGATGTGGGCTACATCTGTGCCCTAACTAGATGTGCTCCTTCTGTGCAGGGGGTATCGGCCATGTGATAAATCCCAAGGGATTGTAGGGAGCATCCTTATCGAGATTCTACCTTCAGGTCTCAGCATGCTTTAATTTGATATAAACTTCATCTAAACTTTGGAAGCTGAGGGCACTTTTCAGTACCCAGATCCGTGGATAGATGTGAAGACTATATGCTAGCATGGGTACTGCACATTGGGTACTCCTGGTCTTCATCGCAGTTTCTCCTGGGAGGAATTCTGAGAGGGTGAAGAGGAAGGAAGCTGTGGTGTATGCCATCACACCTGTCACTCCAGGTGACTGGGAGAAAAACAACAGAGATGAGGATGCACCACAGAGTGTGCACACAGACACAAGCAAAAAAGGTTAGATTTAGCTTGGCACATTGATAGTAAGGAAGAAATGAGGCTTCAAATCTTTCCACTGACAAATATTCAGCCCTTGGATTTCTAAACAAAGTCAGTGTTTTCAAAAACTCATGTGAAGGATTTTGTCTGCAACTCCACCAGGTACTGGCATAATATACATACCATGCATATACCATATTATTACCATTCGCATGATTCACCATTATCTCTAGCCTCAGTTTTCCCTTGGTCATTCAATGCCTGATTTTGGAACTTCTGCTAGTTAACTGAACCTGGAGCCTCTCACCCTGAAGAAGCCCAACATCCCACATATTACCACTTAAGCCTTACTGGCACCAGCTTCAACTTCAGTCATACAGGGTGGTGTCACCTAGCAATATGATTGGAATTGCCCATGAAAATACTGACATAGAATATGAAAAATGGAAGAACTGGGCCAAGAGAAGGTGTTTTGTGCAGATTTTTAGCAACATCCTGATCTCAAAGCTATAGACAATGCTTTCTGTTTACAGCAGACAGGACTGATATTGTTCTTGCTTAAGTCTCTGTAGTTAGAAATAACTTCTATCATCTCAGTGGACTGATATGGGAGAGATAATCATGTGACCTTGAGATCTTCTGAACGGCCCAGGTTCAGACACCAAGTCTTTTTCATGCTGGCTGAAAAGATGCAGTTTAGGAAAAATTTGAGTTTTCTTATTGTTCTAACAGCAATTCACCTGAAGTTGTAATTACAAGTAAGACACATAACACTGGGTGTATTTAATTAACACAATTAAAGTGGAAGTGACTGAAGGCTACTAAGACACTACATATAGTAATACCCTTCCATGTGCCTACAGTTCATTCTTGTTTTGACTGCTAGTGCAAATAGGATGTCATTCACAGTGAAGGTGGATGCATGAGCTTTTCTTTTGCATCAGGTTTCAATCATCCAGTCAGTAACTGATCTGTTCAATTCACTTACTTGCACAAGGGTGAATTACTCCCAAAGAAAGCACCCTGTACACCACCACATGTACAAACAAACAAACACACACACAAAACCCCTGTTGATTTCACGCATTTTACTGTAAGTAAACCTGCTACTGTTGTGACAAGCAGGAAAATTTTCCTGCTGGGCTGCAAGATCATATGCAGCTCATTCAGCAATAAAATAAACAGGCTTAAAATTTCAATGCTCCATAGCAGCTAATAATTCCTGTAGTCATGGGCCACATACTGAAATTCCCTGTCATTCAAACACTTCTTGAAGTATTTAATGTGGTAACAGATTTCTCAGACAAAAAAGACTGTTCACTGCAGTCTCTCTGCACTTTCAAAGTTCTTGCCCAAGAAACCACCTTTTCTCTTCAGTCATTCTAAATTTGATCCTCAGCTTGAGTATCACAGTGCAACTGACTTGTTTGACTAGGTTTAAATAGTTCATGCTTCCTAATGCAGCTTGTACTTACCGTAATATTTAATTATAAAGTGAAAATTCTATCCTTGTTGAGGTGTTTCTTTTGAATGCTTTTTTTTTAAAAAAAAAAAAAAAGAATTATTTATGCAAAAATTCAAACAGACCTCTCTGGGATTTGTCAATGAAAACCCAAAGACAGACTCACGATTCCCAAAGAGATTTTGCAGAGGGAGTGACCATGGCTTCAAATTTGTTACTTTTTAAATTTGAACAGCAATTCCTGTCACTAATACAAATTATGCTATATCTTGTTAGTTTTTAGGTGCCAGTTTAGAGCTTACCTCTCTGCCTTTCAATATCAATAATTTATTGCAGAGCTGAAGCTCATATAGAGATCTCACAGTCCATCGTGTAATTGACTTTAGCCTCTTTCTTTACATAATAAATAAATTAGACAATATTGGAGCCTTTAAATTAACAAAAGATTAAGTAACATTTTATGAGTTCCCTTGTCGATTTTCTGGCCTGCACCTCATTTTCCATAATATATCATTACAGCAATAGCACTCTGCAGTATTGTAGCTGTATTATAGCAGTATTATTATGGGAGAGCTGCTGCTTTGAGATGACTATTAAACAGGTTTCAAGAACCCAGGAGCCTCCAAACAGTCAATAAATTGTACATTATCCAGAACTGCTCAGTGAGCTATAGCAGAGGCCATATGACTTAAGTGAAGCTGGAAGCTGTCCATTCCCTTTCCAGGGATACAGCCATGCTGGAGAAATCAGAAGCAAGACCTTGCCTTATCAAGGTGTTTAAGGGAGGTCCTTTTAGTCATCAAAAAAGCTCTAATATTTATTGTGTGTACTAAGTCTTCATTGTTTTTAATTTTCCTTTTGCAGCAAACAACAGGTGGTCATATGGTACTTAACACAGGTATAGTCTAAATGTCTTTCCTGTGCATCATCCTGAAAATATCTTAGAAGGACACAACATAATGTTGCAAATATTTCTGAGTATACATTGGAAATTCTAAAAAGAAGCAGATCTCTATTGTCTGTTCCTTACAAAATAACTGCTAGGACATTTTTTGCTTGTAAAAAGAAATACCCACTTTAAATCATCAGGCTGGCACAAGGTTTACAGAATACCATCAGGATGCCATTAGCACATTATTTTGAGAGTTTAAGTTATGAACTGACCTTAGCACAAAGCTCTTTTTGAAGCGAAAATCACCCTAGACATTCCTGGTACTAAAAAGCTAGATGTATGTTAATTCAAAAAGCATGGATGGGCAAGGAGTTACTCCCCAGTGTCAAGTACCATCACTGAAACACTGCCAAAGCAATGCTCTATTCTCCAGATTTCTGAAGTGACTCTCAAGAGGAAAAAATAATTGTTTGCAATTGCCTTTATTTTTTACACAAACTTACATTTGTTTCAATGACAGCTGAAATAGGTTGTGAAGAGTAATGCATAAAATCTTCAAAACCAGCGTAAGTCATAAACTGCCAGACAGGGTACAGATGGACAGAGGACCACTCTAATTAATCAGTAAGTAAACAAAATGTTCAGAATAATATCAGGGAGGCATGCCTGCTGCCTGAAGAACTTTTCTTTCTTCCTGTTCCACGCACCACTTTGATTTCAATTGATGTCTTTCACTTCCCTCTCCAATGTACATTCTGCCTTCTTCTCACCACATACCAGACCCAAAGATACAGAGTAATACCTCTATTTCAGTTGAGCTCTTGAATGTTAAGAGCTTGAATAAATTGAAAATTAGGAGACCATGTATGTCTAAATTTCCCTAAATTTACTGTCCAGAGTACTTTGATTTACTATAGTGACTTCATCCACCTCTGTGAAATCTGGTGATAATATATTTTAAGCATCATTCATACTCAGTATGCTTCTCTTGGCCATTTATACTCAAGTGACATAAACAGTGTCAGTTACTGCATCAAACCTTTATCAGATGACTAGTTAATATTTGAACATGTACGATTTCATGCTGCAGTGCTGCCTACCACAAACCATTTTGATCAGATATATTTTCTTGTTTTGAACACTGATTTCCTTTTCTTCACATACTTGTCATGGTTTAACCCTAGCCAGTAACTCAGAACCATGCAGCTGTTCACTCACTCTCCTTCTGGACGGGATGAGGAGGAGAACTGAAAGAATGTAAACCCCATGGGTTGAGATAAGAACAGTCCGATAACTAAAGTACAATACAAAACTACTACTGCTACTAATAATAAGGGAAATAACAAGGGGAGAGAATATAAAACTAAAAGGAGAAAAGGAAAAAATCCCACAAAAAGCAGTGCTGCACAATACAATTGCTCACTATCTGCCAACTGATACCCAGCCCGATCCAAGTAGTGATCTGATCTGCCCTTCTGGGTAACTCGCCCCAGTTTATATGCTGGGCATGATGTGCTGTGGTATGGAATACCCCTTTGTCTAGTCTGGGTCAGGTGTCCTGTCTCTGCTTCCTTCTGGCTTCTTGTGCCCCTCCTCACTGGCAGAGCATGAGACTGAAAAAGTCCTTGATGAGGGTAACTGCTACTGAGCAACAACTAAAACATCCATGTATTATCAGCATTGTTCTCAGACAGAAGTCAAAATACAGCAGTGCAGCAGCCACTAGAAGGGAGAATATATAACTGTTACAGCTGAACCCAGGACAGTATCCACCCCTTATTCCATACTATTTACTTCATGCTCAGGTCCCACATTTTTCAGTATACCATCACTTCTATACATATTACACAAACAGAGACAGACAGATATAATTCCTCAGTCCATGGACGAGCCCTATAAAGTTTGCTGACTTCATTCAGCCCATGATGTTGGGCTTCATCTGTTATAACAGTCTTTCAGGGCAGGAGATATGGTGTGTGGTGTTGGATTGTTGCCTGTTGATGACAGAACTGAACTCATCTGGTCACTGCTGAGCTTGTCTGGCTTCATTCTTTGTTGGGGTGATGATCGAAGGGAAGTCAGGGTCAAATGATGACGATGAGTACAGTTCTGGGAGACTCTGCTGCTGCTGCTGCCAGCTTTTCCCACAGCTTCATCCTCGGCTGACAATCATGACAGCACATATTTTCTTTTCAAAGCCCAGAGTGGCGGAGATAGGCATCTAGCTGATGGTCTATAAAAGTGTTACATAGCAGGCAACAGCACATAATTGAGTTCATTAGCTGTTTTCACCCAAAATTAAATCCCTTTGAGGTACACATCGGACTTCCCCATCTTCCTGCATTAGCCACCAGATACACAATGGTCCCTGAGCAAAAGCAACTCCCTGAGTGGGTTTGCCTTTACCTGAAGCAGGAATAACTCCGACTGTCTTCCCCAACAAATTCTTTATGTGCACCACAGGAACTTTATCCCCCTCTATAGTACATAAAAGTTCTGACTGAGCTGGGCCAGCCCTGTTGGCAGATCCCCTAGAGTTGACCAAGCAGGTGGCTTTTGCTAAAGTGTACCACAATGCTTGAAAGTCCCACCACCCACTGCTCTCGGTGTAGTACTCTAGTGATCAACTCCTGTCTACAGACAATTACAGAAACATATATATAAGGATATCTAACAGCAGTATATCTACCACTACCTAACAGCTATGGAATGGCTCACACACAAAGACGTCTCTGAATGTAAATGATGATATTCCTGCTTCCCATGTTGACAAGAATATTATCAAACTCAACCTTTCCTCAGGCAAGAACCTGGCATATCAAGGTTCTTTAATCCACTCTAAACAATTCATGAATTGGTATGTCAATTATTGCTAAAGCAGTCTTGTGAAGTTTAGTCTTCATATGAAAACCTCTCATCTTTTATTTCAGGCAAAGATACAGTAAATTGCCTGTAAGTCACTGAAGGCATGAATTTGTGTAGGCCATCACAAATTGTGTGGGCCATCACTGATCTATGTTACTGCCAAAGCCATACTTCCTTTATGGTCTTACATGAAAAATTTATATGATGCTGTGCAAGAGATTAGTGCCAAAGGAAAAAAAGTAAATCCTGCATTTCTTTCCCATTGCTCTTCTAGTATGCCTTATTTGTAAATATAGCTCTGACTTTCTTTCTACGCTCTGAATCCCACCACTTGAAGGAATTATTATCCATTCTAACAACTAATTAGAAGTAGCAGGAAACCCATTTTTTCTGCTTTCTGTAGACAAATCCATAATGTCCTCATCAGCCTCCAGAAAAAAGGTGACAGACTTCAGCCATCTAACTATCACTGGGATAATTCACTTCTGCAGTTTATATTTCAGCACAGAACACTCGCAGAAAACATTCAGCATAAAAAAATGCACTATAAATTCAGAATGACTGAGGAGCCCTACATTCGCACAAACTATATGTTAAAATTTAAACTAATCTCAGTATAGAATGCATATAAAAACATTTCTGTTGGCAGAAATGGAAAAGCTTACCTTTGACAGAATTATGAACAGCAAATCTGCCTGGGTGTCTTCAGGACAGTGCAGGAATTTAGTTGTTTTGTATTTGGTGATCACACATTAGAATTCCCAACATAGTAATGAGTATTTCTGTCATGGAAATCAGTAGATACATTAAGAAACCTATAGAATCTTTTAGCCTCTCGTGAACTAAATGCAAAAGGATTCAGTAGCTGGAGATTAGCGACTCAGCTGTTGTAAACATGTCTAGTTCCAGTGAGAGATGGAATGCAATTTATACCAGCTAAGGATTTGCATCTGTGAGGGCTTTGAGGTAGATCCACACCAAATTAAGTAAGCCTGATCACAAGGTACATTAGAAAGATGTAGTCCTCAGGACAGTCACTTTTCCCTTCATCTCTCTAAATAAGATGAAACGTGAATCATCCTAACAAGAGTCTTGCATAAATCGTCTTGACCATTGCAGAACTGGAACAAGAATCTCTTTATAATGCTAATGGTTCATATTAAACAAATACCTTTTAAAATCCAGTTACTCAAAAGCTTCTGCTTTTGGAGTCTCACTGTTTGTACTGCAGCAATTTAGAGGAATAGTAGCAGACAATATAGTACCCCGTGTTTGTAGACATAATTAACATCAAATATTTGCTCCAGGGATCAATAGCAACAATGGAAGTTTAAAAATGAGACAGAGTTGCGTTAGTACATTGCTTTGTGATGCAGAATAGATTGAATATTGGGAGATTCCAGGAAAATGTCTGCAGCTGATGAATGTTGAGGCACTCTGCCTCATCACACAAATCATCAATTAGGATGTTAAATGGTAGCGAAGACAGTACTGATCCCCGGTGTACACCACCACTGTCCTCCAACTGGACTGAGTGCCACTGGTTGTAACTCTCTTGAGTTTGGCCATTTAGCCAGTTTTCAATTCACCTCACTGTGCACCCACGCATCTCATGCTTCATCTTCTCTATGAGGATCTTATGTGAAAGAGTGTCAAAGACCTTACTGAAGCCCAGGTAGACAACATCTTGTACTCTCCCCTCATCTACAAAGTCAGTCATTTCACTGTAGATTATAGGTTTTGTCAAGCAAGATTTCCCCTTTGTGAATCCATGCTGATACACATGACTATCTTCTTGTCCATCACACACCTGGAAATAGTTTCCAGATTATGTAACCTACCACCTTCCCATGGATCCAGGTGAGGCAGATGAATCTGTAGTTCCCTTAACTTTTATGTAGTACCCTTCTTGCCTTTTTCAAGAGAAGAGTGACATTTGCTTTCCTCCAGTCTGCAGACAACGTCTCCCAGCTGCTCATTCAAACTGATCATTCAAACATAATTGAGAGTTTAAGCTGTATGCTGGTGACAGTCATTGGAACCATTCTGATAACGTCAGTCTGATTTCCTGAGAAAAAAATGGAGCAGCACAGTTACAGTGTTTCCCACACTACCTTCAAAAATATACTCCTGATTGTCGAATCTTGATTGTGAAAGTAAACACAAGAAAAGCAGGGCCCAGGCCTAGTCTCATGGCCCGTGAACTCTGTGTACTCCCATTGTATCAACCACATTGGAGTGTCTTCACTACCTTGCACAACAGGGAGAAAGATCAGAATTATTGGAGAGGAACATGAAATTGGTGGAAGAACTCCTAAGAACTCACACCCTGGAAACAATTCACTAACTTCCTGAACATTATGTATTAACAGCTACAGCCTTGGGTGTGTGCCGTACCAGGCACAGGTACTGCAGGAACAGAGAATCAGGAACTCAGCAACTTGTAGAAAAGTGTATCAGCATTATTCCATGTTCACTTCTACATGACATTTTCCACCCATCCTTACGCTGCGGGCTGCACCCACTTGCTGGTTCAGACTTTCTGGAATCCTGCGGTCTGGATTAATTACATATAAACAGTTTGCAGGAGCCTGCCACTTGAATATTGTGGCTTTCTTAGCAACCCACAAAGCCCTAAACA
This sequence comes from Pezoporus occidentalis, assembly GCF_034315485.1. Taxonomy (NCBI): domain Eukaryota; kingdom Metazoa; phylum Chordata; class Aves; order Psittaciformes; family Psittacidae; genus Pezoporus; species Pezoporus occidentalis. Next base: position 7,815,324 of record NW_026916220.1, read on the forward strand.
CAGATTTAGTCCATGTAAAAACAGTGGCAGCTCCAAATGTGACACAGCTAAGGAAAAGTCTTAGTAATATTAAATGGCTTGGGATCTGAGTCACATGACTCTAGATCTTAATTTGTCTATCAATCACATTTATTACCAGTATATTTTGATGGAAATAAATTTATTCCATCTCACCCCAATAATGTGTTGGTGACCTTGAGACACTAACTTTGCTCCTTCACCCACACTTCCCGAAAATTCAAGGATTTGGTTCAAGGACATTTAATTAAAATCAGAATTTAATTCAAAGATCATTTCTTTCTGTACTTTACCAATGCATTGTAATGGACCTATCATTTTTTACCTTTCTGAGTTTATCAAGCAGTTGGTTTCTTCTTAACTTTTTTTTACCCTATTGCCCTTACATGATCAACTTCTGCTAAGTTAGATCTATTGAAAAGTCTGAAATTTCTTTAACTGCCAATTATTAGCATTTTCTCTAATAAGGTTAGCACTAATTAGTCCTAAAATAAGCAGTAGTTACTGTGAATGATAAAGTCAGCATTAACTTTGATTACCTTGCTAATTAGTCATTGCAAAAAGTAGGGCATTTGGGCAAGCAAATGACATTACTGTCATTACAAAGGGCTATCAGACGTAACCCCTGTTTCAGTTTTGCTTCAGTAACGACCAACGAACTAGATGGAATTTAGTAACTGATTAATTATTAATAATTTTGCTGGCTTCAACCAGAGATCTAGCTAATGCACATTCTTTCCCTAGTTTAATAATTCTTTCCCTCTTTAACCATAATTCTTCCTCAAATACCTACTCATCCAAAACAACACTTAATACACCATGGAGGACTTTATATCTAAAAAGGCATGAACATCAAACAAAACATGAAAGAAACATAAGGTGCAGGTGCCTTCACAAGACTTAGTTCTGAGAGTATAAGGTTTGGCCCAGTCTGGGACATCTGCTTCAAAATCCAGAAGAACTGAAGGAATCAAACTAAATGATAATTTTCATATCTAATATTGACACAAAATATATTCACTACTGCACAGGATTTAACATTATTTAACGAAAATCTCAGAATCATGGAATCATTTATGTTGGAAAAGATCCTTAAGGTAGATCACCTAGTCCAATCATTAACCTAACACTGCGAAGTCCACCATTAAACCATGTCCCTAGGCATCACATCTAGACATCTTTTAATAACCTTGAGAGATGGTGATTCCACCACTTTCCTGGGTAGCCTGTTCCAGTGTTTGATTACCGTTTCAATAAATAGATTTTTTCCAATATGGAATCTAAAGCACCCCAGTGAAACTTGAGGTCATTTCCTTTCATTCTACCATCTCTTACTTGGGAGAAGAGAGATCAACACTACCCCCTGCTCCTTTCAGGTAGTTGTGGAGGGAAATAAGGTCTCCCCTCACCTTCCTTTTCTCCAGACTCAATAACCCCAGTTCCCTCAGCTGCTTCTCCTAAGACTTATGCTCTAGACTAGTATTGGAAGAACTCAGAGACATGCAGTGCATATTCAGCATCTTAGAGGCTGTTGTAAATAATACACAATCCTAGTTCCATTAGCCTAGTGCAATTAGTATAATGCAATCCTGCAGTTCTCTGCATGGAGCAAAGACATTTCTTAAGTTTGTACAACGACACCTTTTAAATACCACCTGTGATCTCATTGCATCCTAATGTCACAGCAATAACCCTACAGCTTGTGAAACCTAGCAAGATACTTTTTGCTGCTTTTCTTATTCTGCATTGTCTGCATTCCAAATGCTCTCATGCGTATAGATTAAGAAGTTACTGCTTTCTACTGCAAGCTAACAGATGTGGATAGAAAAGGTTCAGGAAATAAATATAAAGCAAACCAAAATGAAAGCAATGCAAAAAAGAATTAGTTAAAGCAGAAAGGAATTACCTGAAATATACAAAACACCTCTTGCTTAAATTAATGAAGGAATGAAAACTGTGAACCCAAATAGGTAAGATACCAGAAATATTGAAAAAAAACAAGAAGCATGATTCAGCCCTAGAGATTTTTTTTTCTTTTTGAAGAGAATTACTTTGTTGCTTACCAGAAAGTTTGGAGACTAAGGCTAGTAAAGAGCACTTCAGAACAGACTAGGCCGCATGCTGTGAAAACATTCCGCTCTAGTAGCCTCCCTGACATAACTCTCCCTGTCCTCACAGCTTAGAAGCCTATCATCCAAGCACAACTCAGTCTCAGGTTTGAGAATGAAGTGTCATTAGAAACAAATCTCCTTAGACCTATGAAAGCTTACACATACATATGTTAAGTCTTTACGTTAGCTTTTGTATTTAGAACACAGTTAGACAGAGACAGGATAAAAGTGAGGAATCACTGAATCTCTGTTTTATGACCAGCATAACAGAAGTGGAAACGCAAGCTATATTGCCTTCATAGTGCTCTCTAGCTTCTGTGAAAAGTTGTTCATGATTAAGGTATCTTTCTTCCCTCTCCTTTCTTGCAGTTCTTTCCCTGGGATCAACTGAACTTTATAATCAGCACATCAGAGGTCAGCATCTACAATGGAAACAATAAAAACCTTGATTAACAAACTATAATATACCTCCCCTCAAAAAACAAACCAAAAAAAAACAACCACAAAACCCACAAAAAACCCAAACCCAAACAAAACAAAACCAACCATCCAACCAAAAACCCCAACCAACCAACCAAAAAAAAAAACCAAAACCAAAACCAAAACCAAAACCAAACAAACAGGGAACTCATTATTCTGCTCAAATTCTGCTCTTGGAAACCCCAAGAGAAGTTTCTAGAGTAGCTAGTCAAATCTTTCAGCAGAAGGAAAGTCTCCTTCAAGACTTCGCTGGTAGAATTTATCATCTTCATTAAATTTGGGTTGGTTATCAGTCCAGGTTTTTTTTATCAGTTGTATAAAGTTCAGTAATAAGAAAACTTTGCTTACACATGCTGACATGAAGTTGTAATTTCTACAAAAACCTGTACAAATCACTTCAGCTGATGCAGGAAACAAACTGATACAGAAGCACAAATGCAAATACATTTTACTGATGAAGCAAATAACCTAAATTGCTACGTTCTTCAGTAATGACTAAACACAGCACAACATACACAATGACTTCAAGCTGATGTTCCGTGCTGATTTACCAAGATATGATACAGCAAAGTTAGAAGTAATGCCCACAACAGCAGGACAACTACTTTTCACTATTTACGTAAAATATAAGGATTCATAGATCAGAGGAAGGAGAGTTAATGAGAAAAATAGAAAACAGGATAAGTATTTAGGTCTTAAAAAACACAGTTTTGCTGAAAAAGTGTGGTCTACCTGATAAGAAATACTGAAGAAGCTGTGGCCTGTGTCTCTTCAGATGGTGCCAGTGTTGTTTTTTCTCATTAGAGGTTTATTTGTTGTTGGGTTGGTTTTTGTTTTGTTTTGTCTTTTTTGTTTGATTTGTTTTGGTTTCTTATTTGTGTTTGCATGTGAGAGAATATGTTGCTGAACAAGTCATGCAGCCTCTATGTATTTCAGGCGTAATTTCTGAAAAAAAGTCTACACAGAATTTCACAGACAATTGTGGATTCTTAATAATTGGTTAACCTTTCTGAGATATTTGGAGAAAAGCACCTTAGAGCTCCACACTGACTGCCTTATATCAGGCAGCAGAAAACTAGAGAAAGCCAAGCCACAGAAATAGTTTAAATCCCCAAAATAGAGGGGAAAAGAAAGTGCTCGTGCCTCTCATATTTACTGTTTTTTGACTTTTTACAGAAGAAAGAAAATACGTTCTACAGAGTTCAGCTGTGGGAGCTGCAGTATCAAAGTAAGATAGTAATAATTGTTACAAAAACAGGTACTGCCTGCTTTCTTTCTCTCAAGGTAGTGGCTTTGTGTAGTTACCTTTAACCAATAGCTAACCTTTGCAAAATTACACAAATTAGGGGAGGAAGGGGATAACAATGCTTTCATTTTAAGCACTTTTATCTTAATCTAGAACCTTCTCCACTTTAACTTCACATTTTGGGTGGATGACCATAAGTTTATGTAAAGTGTTTGCCTAAAATACTGAGAGAGAAGATACATTTTTATTTCCTTATGCGTGTGCTAAGGATTAACCCATTCTTCCTCACACTGTTAATCTCTGCACTTTAAAAGTCTTTCTAATTTCAAAATAGTAGTGAGTTGAAGTCTTAAACCTCCAGTTTCACAGCTAAATCCAAACTGGGGCAGGGAAGGCAAGGGAAAAATATATAAGGGAATTTTTTGTTTTTTTCTATGAAAACAAAATGTAGCTGTACTGGATTCTGAAGCAGAGGCCACACTGAAATATATACACTTTGCTTTTAAAATGCTAAAATACTGAGCTGGGAATGTTCAAAGCACCAGGCAAGTACAAATTTAATAAACCAGGTAATAACAATAGCTTATGTTCATACAGCACTTCATATTGTGATGCACAAACATTAACTAATTAATGCCCTTAATACGCCTATTAAATGTTAGGGATGTAATTACATGTTCACAATTATTTGGTTTCTAAGAGTTACCTTCAGCAATTAGTAGAAAATGTAGTTTACAAATCTCTATTCCATAATCTAGGTTTTCAGCTAGCTAACTTATTGCCATCAGTTATTTAAATGCTAGGTGACTCACTGTCACCCAGATAGCCTAACTAGAATAGGAAACTAGACTTCTGATGGGCAAATGCCCTTATATTTCAGACCTAGTGTATTTTCTGTGTGACATGACCATTAGCAAAATTTGTCAGCACTGTCCAATATCCTGAGGATATCAAATTTGGACTGTAAAATCTCCATGCCTTTCCTTTGCTCATCAGCATGTAATGACTTGTAACACATTTTGTGGCTGATGGCCAGAGTGCAAGCATAGAGGCTACCTTACCACTGAGAAATGATAATTCATTTCTATTACTTTTCTAGAAGCACCTTCTGTTCTAAGCTGTGACTCCCTCAGCTAGCACCGTATGTAAACCTGCAAAGAAATACTCACCTCCCACCTGCCAGCCTATGTCATTTTCAAATCACATGAAAACCTGAAGCCAAAATGAAGCCAGAATGAAAGACTTCCTAAATATATATGCTGTGCACCAGGCATTTTAAGCTGAAACCATGGAAACTACTAGAACCTTCACCTTCTCAAGTATGCTTGTTAAAAACAAGACCGCATTTTTTTAAATAGACTTTCAAAAACTGACAAGAAAACATTTGAGCAGATGTCTTCCCTTCTTGGGGGAATTGCATTGCCATAAATTTTGACATAGCAGATTGTGAGAATCAGGGTTGTTGAAGACATTGCTACGACCTCCCTCATCCCTGGGGTGGTACTGGACAAGTGAGGATATACTAAGCAAGTAAGGGGGCAGGCAGTAAGACAGAGATGCCTGGATGATGTCCACGACTCTCTGAAAAGATCCTGTGGTGAGGAATGATAAGGCAGAAAAAGCAACCTGATAAGCTATGAACACAGTCCATGTTTCTTCGCCATAGATAAAAAGGATGATCCAGAGAAGTCTTTCACAATGTTTAGCAACAAAGCACAAATGATGTATAATCAGATAAAAACTTAGTTTGCTCATTTTACACACATGCTGTGCAGTACCTCCACGCAATGCTCTACCAAGGTCTTAGTTTAAAAAAAAAAAAAGACAACGTCTAGACAGGCAACTCTTCTCAGTCCAATTTGTCCTCAAGGTGACCAAGCATTAAGAGGCGATTTCAGCTCTAAAGGACAGCAGGGCGATCTGCAAGCTGGAACCATATTTCAAACACAAGCTCTTCAGTCTGAAAATCCTTTTGTATGGTAATGTAAAGAAACAGTGCTAGTGCACTGATTAGGTGATACACTGCAATGACCAGGAAAAAGAACTGTGCTACAGAGACAAAAAGACATTTCACACTGCAGCAGCACTGGCAGCCTCAAGTTTTGGTAATGACTCCACTGTCCCAAGAGCTACATCAACACATAAAAAAAAAAAAGATAGCCTCTGATTCAAAGAGTTTACAAATTAAAGAGAGAAAAATGTGTCCTACAACTGAGGAGGATGATACAGTATTGCAGGCCTAAGCAAAGAGTTGAGAGTGGAAAGGTGTAAATTTACATCATTAAATCTGCTCCAATTGAGAAAATGATTAGTTGCACTGTTTCCTGGCAAATACAGTACTACTTAATTCATTTATACTTTATCCAGTTATTTTTGTTAAAGGAGGAATACAGATGCTGGCCTATGAATTCCCAACTACCCATCCCTCAGCATTAGACGCAAAGTTGGGCTGTTAACTAGAAAAACAATAATAAGTCTTTATTGTTATGCTGTTCCAAGAACAGATCTTCCAGCCTTTTTAAAAACAAAACAAAACAGGGATTCAGTGCATTGTGCAATTTTCTGGCAAGTCACTACATTTAAATTATTGTGGAACACTCTTGCAGCTCACATTTGTTGCTACTTTGACTACCAAGACACTCAAATTCAGCAATGATAAAACAGTAAAAAGGGCAGATACGGAGTCAAAATGCTGATTATGAATATGCATACCACTGAACTCATCTATGACACTGTTTCAAAACTAAGCCTTTTTTTTTTTTTATATATAATTTTTAACTTCAAGCACTTTGCATGTATGTTTGGGGGATAAGAGAAATGTGTTACCCATTGGCAGAATGCCTAACTTCATAAGGAAGTTCTTATAAAACACTGGTCTGTTTCCAATTACCTCCCATCCTGATCAGGCCTTCAGCAGAGCAAAATAGAAGTATGTTGTAGTTTTCAAAGTACAATCAGTTCCACCGTGATCTCTGATACCTAATAGTAATCTAGCACTGAAAAGCAAGCAAGGTGAATCCAACTACAACAATTTGGTTTTAAAGGTTTTTTTCCTCTCACTTTTCACTGAAACGTGCACAGATGATGCTTTATTTTGTTTTGCTTGTGAAGTTTCAGTTTTGTCCTTGTATTATGATGATATAATGTCTTTTGTTTGGGGACATGGGGGAAAACTGCAATTACAAAACTGTTTTGTTGTAATTGATGATAAAGTCTCCTTGATTAATCTACCTGTTTCAAAGATTCTGTGACTAACAGAGCTGGAAAAATAAATCATCCTTCCATGAAAGATGGGTGGAGAATTTTCCATTCATTTTCATGGAAAAACAAATTTCTCTCGAATTAATCTCTCTTTAAGCACCAAGAAAAGTGTTTCACTTTGACACTTCACTTTGACATTTCCCATCCTATACTGCAACAACTAAAAAAGTTCTTGCTTGAACAAAAATCACAACTCAGCAGAGAATCATCACATTCCTATGAATCACTCAAGCCATGTGGTCTTAAGTGATGCCAGCAGCATAGCCCTAGTAATTGCTGCCTGCAGAGGGATCAAATTCCCACCATCACACTCCTTGGAGAAGCAAGTTGTTGATAAAAGCAAAGTCAGAATACCAAAATCAGTCTGAATATAAAGTATGCCTATGCAAACTGAAATTAATCAAGACACCTTGGAACAGGTTTATGTACAGGAGAACACTTTACAGCAGCAAGTACGCTCACCTTCCCCTTCTGGTGTCTGCTGCAGCTTGCAGTTGGTGGGGTCTGGAGGGAGCTGTGGAATTAGAGTGCAGCCTCTTCCTAGGGAGGAGGTGGGATGCTAATGCTGATGGCTTCTTCTAGGTATACCAGATGCTGTTCCTTGTTCCTTCTGAGAGCGAGTTCCCTCACAGTTATAATGCAGACTTCATCTGGTGTATTTTCATAACAGGCATGCTCAGGAAACTGGCATTAAAATGGAAAACTTTGGAAATCAGAAGTCTGCCATAGGCAGCCAGGGCTCTCCAGTGCTGCTTTGGGTAAACCAGCTCATTACTCTCCCCATACCCACCCGCAAAGCTGGAATAAGCAAGCTGATTCATGGCATCAGCTGCTATTAAATAACTTACTTCTGCTGAAGAGAACCATTCTGCATTGTCTCTGGGTAGGAGTGAGACCCATTATACCACTTCCACAGGTCACCTGGCTTAATTTTGTAGACTTAGACAAGAAGACTTCTGCTGACAATGGTGCTGGATTTAGCAGCCCACATAATGTTAACTGGGGCTGCTTGAAATTCCCTGGTTACTCTGTCTGACTTCCAGGGACCTCTTGAGAAAGAAGGTGTCATGTCTGCCACACCTGGGCAGATATGCGCAGGAGAGATGTGTGGGCAGATACATCCACATGGCACTGGGATCTTGCCTGGGGACCTTCCTGTAAGGAACAGATAATTCAGGCTGCACACCCTTTAAGCATCCACCTGCTGTGCTTCAAATGAGTACTTAAATGACAAAGGGACATTTCATGGGTACATTATTTATCTCATTTTAGAGAAACTCTCTGAGGAAGTAGCATGTGTCAGTGTATGATCCTGTCTCCAAACTGGACAGGCATCTCAAAGGCTGGCCACAGAAAATAACAGTGCTGCTAGTGTGCATATCTGTTGAACATTTTATTAGTTGGTAGATCAATTACCAGCAGTGTCAGAGATGCTCAGTGCCTCAGATTACATGAAGTTTCAAGTCTCTCTTTCCAGCAGGCTGGGGCTGTCTGCAGTTCAGTAGGTTTCAGAGCCTTTGCTGTGTTCAAATTTAAGGCCAGTGCTCTTTAATGGTTTTGTAAATGACCTGGACACAAGAATCAAACGTATATTAAGTGAGTTTGCTGATGACAGTAAATCAGGAGGAGCTGTGGAGTCATCATTGTATCATGTTCGTGATCTCTTGTACAGATCCAGAATAATCTCAAAGTGTCTCACTGCAGTTTTGTGGAAAGATATGGTTTTATTTTCTTCTTTTTTTTTTTTTAGGGAACACTGTTTTTTGAGTCAACAAGTGATGTTTTACTGCCACTGTCCAGAAAGTGCTGTGATGCTGAACTTGGTTCTGGCATTTGCACCATGTGCATCTAACACAGGAGGGAACTAAGAAAGATTTTATTGAGGTTTTTAAATTTTTGGTGAGAACTGACCTCACTGCCCCACTGCAATATGCACATCTGTCTGGCTGTATTTAAGATTAAGTCTTTCAAATTCAGCTTCTCTTTTTTGGCTTTCTACGGTTATGTTCAGTTCACCTGAAAGACTGTGGTCTGGGTTTGTATTGCTCCATTATATTTGGATTGTCTTCTTTGGTTTAGCATTTGGGAAAGCATCACTACTGCCTTCAGCCACCAAATCTCTGAGAAGCTCTAGCACCAAACTCTGTTTAAAACTGAAAGCTGTCTGTGCAATTTAAAGGCAGAGAAATTAAGCAAAAGAATCTTTTCGGATAGATACAGGCTTTTGTAGATTATAAGAGAAGAGCCAAAATGGGAATCACAAGGACCAGCAGATCAAGTGTGAGTTCAAATTTAAAGCTGAGCCACTGCTAACATCTGGGTTTTAAACCAGATACATCAAAAGAGTATTGAATGATACCCTGGAAAAGTCACAAATGTTGTGTTAATCTCACTAAATTCCCATATTCCAGAGCACTGTCTAGTTTGTTCTATCAAGATTTCTGATCTCTTCAAACCATAATCAGAAAACATCCATGCAGGTACTTCCATTTGTCCCAGACTTGCTTCTATGATCATCTTGCTAGAGGTAAATAGAGACTGGAGTCAGTATGGATGTCCCTTGCCTCCTCCCTGGTTTAGATCTGTCTTGTAAAGTAGTTTGGTGACTATTTCTGCTTCTTTGCAAAGCATCACTTTAGCTGATGTCTGCTGCTGTGGCATGATTAAGAAGTTCTGCCATGCTTATAGGAAGCTGTAAAAGGGTTATCTTTCTAGTTTACTATTAAAAAGCTGACAACATTACTAGCATTGTGCAGGGCTCAAAAATCAAGACAGTCTCTGCAGTGGAGCGCTTTTAACCTAAAGCTATGAAGCACAGATAGGCACTTATTGTCAATGAAAGGAAAAGAGACTGTGTCAAAACCATCCATGCCAACAAGCTTGACAACATCACGCTAAGACACAAACCGCAAATTAGGATTCATATCCCAGTCTGAAGAGGTTTTGAGCACCCACCGTTCATAGTGACATCACTGGGAGCTGCAATGCTAGAGCATCTATTCAGAGCAGGCCATTAACTTAAATGAGAGTAAAATCAGCAGAGGTTATAAAGTGCTTTACTGTTAGTTGTATGACAGGTGGTTCCATCAAAATGGTGGGATCAGGGTACTGCAAGGAAAACAGCTCAGCCAAATAACTGCAGCTGTTATATACTGTTTTTTTTTGTTTGTTTGTTTTGGGTTTTATTTTTGCATATGAAAACTTCTTTGCGAACAAGACATATGGAACTCATGCCACTTAAATATATGTTGTTATGGACCAAGGGGCTAATATTTGCCATTATCCACAGTTATGTAACCAGCCAAGAGTCTGTGGTATGAATACTATGGCAATGCTCATCATGAACATGCACAATAATGTCAGTTTTTCCTTATAAAGGCTTTCCCCAAATAGAACAAATTCCTCTTTTTCCTCTCTGTTTTGACAAACATATGAAATGAATGAAATTAATTCCATATCCAGGGCAAGCTGGAGGAAATCTACTAGATCTGAATTCTTATTGGGGTAATGCTCAATGTACTATAGTCTGGAAAAATCAGTCTGTAGCCTGTATCATGGTACTCTGTAGAAGAATCAGCACAGACAGTTTGATCTTTATTGAAGATAGCTGCTCATGCTCTGTGCATAGAATTTACAATGGCTGCGGTAAGAGCAGCAAGACACAGAACGAACACCGGATGTAATTATGTCCCCATTTTGTGTATTCTTCCAGAATTACACGAAGAGCATTCTAGTCTCTTTTCTACATGGCATCTATCCATTAGTAACACTGTACCAGACACCCAGCTGTTTTCCACCAAAATGCTTTAAACAGAGGTTTGCAGGTCAGGCGGATAAGCCCTCACAATTTCTTGTATTAAATTACAAAAAAAGCAAAGGAAACAAAAACTTGGATGTGTACTGTATCAGTCAGCTCACCCCAACAGGAGGTTCTCACTGTCTTGCAGGAAAAAGACTGCTGTATGTGTGATACTACAGAGCTCTTGATGAACACATAACACTGAAGGGAGCTTAAAGCTCTAATTTTCCCACTGCATATACCTGGCAGTCAGTACAGTCATCTTTCTTAAAGACTGCATCCCACAGAAATACGTGGAATACACAATGTTATAAATACGGAAAAACCCTGCACTGCATTACTCATCTGTGAGGTCTGGATAAATTTTCAGTAAAAATTTGCACATTTTCAAGGAACTGCTGATACATGCCTTTAGAATCCAAAGCAGCAACTTGTCTGGCACCTTGAGAACAGAGGCATGCACAAGGATGTGTAATAACACAATTACATGTTGAGAAAGCATTTGTTGAACACTATAATGATAGTATGATTTATACACTGCAATGAAGTATACAACAGTTGCTAAGACATCCACATTTCTCATCCACATCTACTTACTTCTGTCTTTCCCTCCCATCAGATTCCACTCGGCCTACTTTGATTATTTTAAATTTGCAAGCTTCTTAAAAGCACCCCTCCACAGCTAAAAACTAGGCTCTAATCAACCAAGGAAACAACATTGCAGAAAGGAATTCTCACATAGCTGCTGATGCCTGCCTGTATTGTCTACAGCTGTAGTAGTGCCTACCGCCTGACACCACCCACACATTTAAAAAAAATGTGTAAAAAGCAGCTGTAAATAAAAAAGTAGGGCAGAATCACAAAATGAGTAGGAAAAAAAAAGGATGAAAATAAGGATGCCTAAAAAGTATTGCCAGGTTAAAATATTGTATCTGTCCCTCTTTCTAAAATCAAGATACCCTCATTGCATTGTGTTCCCCAGAGCCATGAGTGGCACTACCCTGCCTGAACTCCTGACAGTTTTAATGAAGTTTAGTATTGCTGAACCAAGTAATTGAACTAACCAACTGAACTAACTGTGCCTTGCAACAATGTGGTGCTCCTTCATCCGAAAAATTAGTTTGTTTCTTTTCAGGAAAGGAGTGTAACTGCATACTTGGCTTCCCATGGCATGTTGCTAAACTAGTCTCTGCTATACTCCATATAGACTTCCGTTAACCTGTTTTGCTACCATGGGCAAGACAATGTTATATGATTTATTTTCACCACTAGGGATGTCTTCCTTTTCCCTCCCTCCCGCCCTCCCTCCCTCCCTCTCTTTTCCTTCCTTCCTTCTCCTTCCTTCCTTCCTTTTCCTTCCTTCCTCCTCCTTCCTTCCTTTTCCTTCCTTCCTTCCTTTGTCCATTTATTTCCTCTCCCTCCCCACTTCCTTCTTTCTTCCCCTCCCTCCCCTTCCCCTTCCTCTTCCCTTTCTTTCCCTTTCCCTTTCACTCCTTCTTGTTCCTCCCCCTTCTCTCTTTGCTAACTTTCTCTCTCTCCCCCCATCTCTCTCCCCTGCTCTGTTTTCTATCTCTCTCCTTCTTTCTTCCCCTCTCTGTCTTTACTAGAGACCTGTGTAACAGCAAATCTTTTCCTGATTCCTGGAACAGGAATACAAAGAGATTTTTGGAGACGGACAAAATGCAGCAAAAATCAGTGTCCTGTTCAGACTGTCTTTTCTGCACAGTGAGGAAATGGAAAATTAATGTAGTTTCACTGTGAGCAGACAATGACAGTGGCACAACAGCCCACGACTGACCAATTTTCGGAAGAACGAATCTGAGAATTAAGGGCTGATTTTGTTAGTTATTCCCACTGTGGTTTGAGCCTCCTGTTGAGCTAGGACTGCATCACTGTCTGTCTGATCATGTTCTAGCATGGTGTGTGCCTTCTTTTGATGATTTCATCCTGTATATGTATTACTGTTATTCACCTGCACTTCTTTTTAATGTCTACTTTTGATGGTGAAAGCTTCTCAGAGGGAAGCGAAAAATAGCTCTTGGCATATGGTGATTGCAGAGAGATTTAATAAAAAAGCAAAAATTAGACTTCTAAAACATTGAAATACTACAGTTTTGTATGTGAAGTCATTTTCAACATCTAGACATACGATTTTTTAAAGGCACATTAATTTTATGATGGCGTATTTGAAAACTATTAGTAAGAGCATTCTGTCCCTAGAAGAATGAATAGAAAGTATTTTCAGCCTTTTCAGTGTTAATTTATCTTCTTTGCTTTTTTGTTCTTTTCCTTTCAAATGACTTTTTTTTTCCTACAGAAGTTAATGCATTATCCACACAGAAATAAAAAACATACTCCTTGTCCTGTATTACTTTAATTCGTATAGTACTATGTAAATGAATTGCACTTTTTAGATAAATTAAATTAGTTTCCTTCTTCAGAGTTTTCAGTTTCAACAGAGTGAATGATAAATGCTGCTGGCCTTGCTCATGAAACTAGCAGCACTGGATCAGCCTACATGTCTGAAGCCATTGTACTTTGATATTATTTAATGATGAAAAACAAAGACAACCCAGAGCTTTACCTGCTTTGCCGAGGCAGAAACAGGAACAAAACATTAGTGCAAATTATCATAACAATTTCTCCTAGTTTTCAGTTCAAGAAAAGGTGCCTCAGCCACTGAAAGTTTGTGTTAATATTACTTCAGCAGTTTTATACAACCCCCTCACCAACCTCCACCTAGACAGCCTTCCCTCTGAGCTCACGACAGACATCAGACATCCTCCCCATATATGATAAGAACACATTAATCTCTCCCAACTTCAGCCGTCTGAAAATTTAACAGTACTGCAAGATAAAATTGCCTGGAGACTTCCTCTATAGTCAAAGGAGATACATCTCCTGACATCCTGTCACCTGTGTTAAATAACCCACTTTGATGCGATTTCTAGAGTATGCTTCTGGAACTCAGAGGTTGTTTCTTGACAGAAATTCCCACACATTTGAGTATAAAATTCATCTCAGGAGTTTATTAAGGATTAGGGTCACTAGATTTTCAGACAGTTTTACTTCTTTCTAATTCAATCATATCTTTATGACTGTGATACTGAAGGTTTATATTTCTATTAAAGAACTTATGAAAGATGCTCCTTTCAGTTCTTTTGTTCTTGAAGCAGCTACTGCTAGCTGTTCTACTTGTTTTCAGCTATGAACTGCAAGGTCCAAACTGAAATACTGTGTTACTTGTTGCAGATGATGCTGGAAAAAAAAGCATTTTCTGAAAAGTTTCTTGAAACTTTTTCCTGATGCCACATTCTCTTTAGAGTACCAGGAACGGTACATGCCATTTTAAAAATAAGCTGGTGATTCATTTTAAGAACAACAGAAAGTGAGGCTACCAGAGATTTTATTTGATTACTTAACATTAAATCCTACCAATCTGGATGAGTCACTGTTTCTTTTCACTCCTCTCCTACTCTTTCATTGCACAAGTGCAGACATCAGGACATTTTATGAGAAACCACCTTCTGGGGCCTGCTTATTTCAATGACTTTATTTTTTTTTTTTCCTGGTTGTTTTTCAAGATGTCCTGAATGTCATGTTTTAAGTATAAGGATTCCTGACGGGCCAGAAATTCACTTTCCCACCCCCCTCAGCTCTTGCATGCAGAAAGCAAAGGTCTTCTTTAAAGTAGGTGTCATCTTCGGTTCAGCCTCTATAAATCTTTTAGGCTGTAACTTGAAAAGGCATTTTTAGCTGAGCAAGTACTTAACTATGTGTTCCACTGAGGCAAATCAAACATGCTCTTAAAGTTAACAATATACTTACACAATTTTCTGATTTAGGTTGGGCATCAGCATTTCCTGAAACAGGGTTTCTAATTGTTTAACTTAGAAGAATTTACATCTCTTGCCCATCTTATCTCTTTCTTATTAGCTCTCACACTAAAGACCATGAGTGAACCATGAATTATTCCCACTGCACCTGGTTGTTGTATTTATTGTTGCTCTGTTGTGTATGACTAAAAATAATACCTATTTGCCCCAAATTTCACATTTTCCACATAAATCAGTCCAAAAAAAAATGTATTTCCTTTCCTTATAAACTTTGCCTTGCTTGTATCTTTAGACTACCACAGCAACAACACTGCTTAAGATGTAGACATTTTTTGACATTTTTATTATAGATCAGTGCTTTCAAATAAAATTTCAACACGACATCTCAATGTTTTTTATTTGTTTGCAAATTTACTACTGTTCTACAACTGAAACGTGATCTAGGCATCATCACGCTTAGTGATGCTAGACCTCTCCCTGTCTCTCATACACACATACAGATGAAGTAACCTGTTCACTCACTTTTTGTTTCCTCAAGCATTAACAAAGCAGTAAAAACCCCAAAATCAGGATACGCGGTATTTTAGAACAGCATACCTGCAATTATCCTAAGGTGTGGACTCAACATTGGACACATTTAAGATTCACCTGCACAGTAGGGACGGGACAAGGGGTAATGGGTTCAAACCTAAACAGGGGAAGTTTAGGTTAGATACAAGGAAGAAGTTTTTTACTGTGAGGGTGGTGAGGCACTGGAATAGGTTGTCCAAAGAAGTAAAAGCTCCATCCCTGGCAGTGTTGAAGGCCAGGTTGTATGGAGTCTTGGGTGACATGGTTTAGTGTGAGGTGTCCCTGCCCATGGCAGGGGGGTTGGAACTGGATGACCTTAAGGTCCTTTCCAACCCTAACTATTCATTCCTTCTCTCCAGCATATCAACCAAACCACACAGCTTGTTGTCATCAGCAAACTTGCTGAGAGCGCACTCAATCCCACTGTCCATGTCGTCAACAAAGATGTTGAACAAGACCAGCCCCAACACTGATCCCTGAGGGCTACCACTGGTTCCTGGTCTCCAGCTGGACATTCAGCCATTGACCACAACTCTTTGCGTGCAGCCATCCAGCCAGTTCTTTATCCACCGAGTGTCCACCCACCAAATTTATGTGTTTCCAATTTAGAGCCAAGGACATGCGGGACAGTGTTGAATGCTTTGCACAAGTCCAGGTAGATGACGTCAACAGCTCTACCCCTGTCCATCAGTTCTGTAGCCCCACCATAGAAGGCCACCTAACTGGTCAGGCAGGATTACTCCTTAGTGAAGCCATGCTGGCTGTCGCCAAGCACCTTGTTGTTTTTCATGTGCATTAGCATGCCTTTCAGGGGAATCTACTCCACAATTTTATCAGGCACAGAGGTGAGACTGACTGTAGTTCCCTGGGTCATCCATTTTCCCCTTCTTGAAAATGGGGGTTATACTACCCTTTTTCCAGTTGTCTGGAACTTCACCTGACTGCCATGATTCTTCAAATATGATGGATAGTGGCTTAGCAACTTCAATCACCATCTCCTTCAGGACCCGCGGATGGATTTCATCAGGTCCCATGGACTTGTGCTCGTTCCTGTTCTTAAGATGGTCTTGAACCAGATCCTCTCCTAGAGTGGGCCGAGAGTCTTCCTTCTCACAGTCCATGTGCCTTCCAAGACCTGGGCGGAGTAGTGTCCTGGGTTCAGTAGTAGCAGTCATTTTTCTCCTTAGTAGCTGGTGCAGCTGTGTTTTTGACTTTCAGCCTCGGAACAGCGCTGATAACACCGATGTTTTTAGTTGCTGCTTAGTAATGTTTACTCTGACCAAGGACTTTCTGAGTCTCATGCTCTGCCAGGGAGGAGGGGAAGCTGGGAGGAAGTAAAGACAGGACACCTGACCTAAAGTAAACAAAGAGGCATTCCATATCACAGCACATCATGCCCGCTATACAAACTTTGAGCAGGTACCCAGAAGGGCTAGATCACAGCTTGGTCGGGCTGGGTATCTGTCAGTGAGTGGTGAGCGGTTGTATTCTCTTCCCTTGTTATTTTCCTTATCATTATTATAACTGGGGGTAGCAGTAGTGGTTTGTGTTATACCTTAGTTACTGGACTGTTCTTATCTCAACCCGCGGGAGTTAAATACTTTTGATTATCCTCCCCATCCCTCCATGAGCGGGGGGAGGAAGGTAGGGGACTGTGCGAGCTGCTGCTGACTGGACTTAAACCACGACAAGTGGTCAGAGCATTTGCCAATGAAGACTGAGGCAAAGAGGTCACTGAAAACCTCAGCCTTCTCCAAATCCAGGGTAGCTAGTTCTCCTGATAGCTTCCAGAGAGGGCCCTAGTCTGTTTTATTTGCAATGTACCTACAGAATCGCTTCCTGTTACCTTTCACACCCCTAGCCAAGTTTAATTCTAACTGGGCCTTAGCTTTCCTAACCTGGTCCCTAGCTTCCCGGACAACATCCCTGTATTCTTCCCAGGCTGCCTGTCCTTGCTTCCACCTTTTATAAGCCTCTTTTTCCCTTGAATTTTCCTCAGCAGCTCCTTATCCATCCAAGGAGGTCTCCTGGCCTCCTGCTGCACTTCTAGTAGAGACGTAACACTCCTGAGCTTGTAGCAGGTGAACCTTGAATACCAGCCTACAGTCTTGGGCCCCTCTGCCCCCTAGGGCTATATCCAATGGAACCTTACTAAGCAGGTTTCTGAAGGGGCCAAAATCTGCCCTCTTGAAGTCCAGGGCAGTGAGCTTGCTGCATGCTCTTCAGTTTTGAGAATTTCAAACTCGACCGTCTCATGATCGCTACAACCAAGGGTGCCCTGGAGTGTCACATTTCCAACCAGCCCTTCCCTGTTGAGCACAAGGTCAAGCATGGCACCTCTCCTTGTCGGCTCCTCTATTACTTGCAGAAGGAAGTTGTCTTCCATACAATCAAGGAACCTCCTGGATTGCTTCTGCCATGCCATACCAACCCTCCAACAGATACCAGGGTGGTTGAAGTCACCCATGAGGACAAGGGCCTGCGAGCATGAGGCTGTTTCTCTATGTTTATAGAGTGCTTCAACCACAGAGCCCTCTTGATCAGGCGGTCTGTAACACATCCCCACAGTAATGTCCCCCATAGCTGTTCTCCCTTTAACCCTGACCCACAAACTCTCTGTTGACTGATCACCTGTCCCCAGGCAGAGTTCCATACTCTCCAGCTTATCCCTAATATAAATAGCAACTCCCCAGCCTCGTCTGCAAGGCCTCTCTCTTCTGAAGAGCCTGTAAGCTTCCACTCCAACACCCCAGATACAGGAGCCATCCCACCATGTTTCTGTGATACCTTTTATATCATATCCCCATAGACGTGAACACATCTCTAATTCCTCTTGGTTGTTCCCCATGCTATGGGTGTTTGTATAGAGACATCCAAGAGTATTAATCAAAATTTCTGGTTACTCATAATAAATGACCAAACTGGGAATAATTTACTGGCCATGAATTATACAGATTCAATACTATCACTTTATTTTCTTAAATGAGAAGAAAAATAGAATAATAGCCTTTTCTGTAGGGCACCAACATGCTTCCTTTTAAGGGTGGTCTGGAGAGAACTCTTGCTTTATGCCAATCATGTTTATGTTTTATGCCAATTCAATCCCTGGGTTAATACAAAAATATGTAATCTTTACAAATTAGAGTTCATACCTAGACATGAGGTAGCTAAGAATTCATGGAAAACATACAATATTGTGAGAAATTTAGACAGAATTTTAATAAATTTGAAATCCAGTTTTCAACTGTTGATTCTGTCAAAACAAGCATACAATTCAGTGCATGCCAGGAATATTTCAAGTTAATGACCTTCCCAACTCATACATAGACCACGTATCTCAGAAGAGAATCCTCTATTAAGAAATCCATCTTAAACTGGAAATCTTTGAGGAAAGGCAGTATGTTTTCAGAGTTATTTACATTTTCAGGTGGTAGTAGAAACATTTCCTTAAAGATTTAAAGTACTCACCCCATACTTCTGCAGCTTGCTCCTACAGATGAAAGTGGTGAGTTAGCTACCTCTCTTCCACTGCCTGACACATCATAGGAAGATGGAACTTCCAGTTCTTAAAACAATTAAGATAAATTCCTCAATAAGGATTTAATAATGAGAGAATCAGTAGGTAAACTGGAAGACTTGAGGAGTGCAGGACAGTACAATAAGAAAATGAAACAGGCACCAAATGAAATTTTTGGTTATGCATGACCCATTTGCTCCAAGAGAGACCAGAGTACAACTTATCTGTAAAATAAAGCTTTATTCAACAGAATATCTGTGAGATATGGGCAATCAATACTTGGATTACCAAAACAATTACCTGATTGGTTAGCAGTTCTATAGATCTGGTGGGTTTTCTGTCCATAAATGATCAGGATCAAGGGGTTTCTTTCTTGTAGACTATCCTGTTTCTCAATAAATCCTGCCTTGTGCTATTTCAGTATAACCTTTCTCTATATACACATGGTAATACCTCTTCCCATCTAATTCTGGACTAATTTCCTAATTTTGCTATATCTAAGATTAAGCAAAACGTGTAGCAATCAGATCACTAAACTCAGGCAATGAAGAAATAAACATTATTCTCTACCTTCTTCATGGACACAGGTAATACAACAATTATGCAGCTTTCTCACTGAATTATTTACATGGTTTTGTATCATTTTTCTGCCAATATTTTCACTATCAGAGTTTATATTATATAGGCACATGTATTTATGATTACAAAACACAGCAACTGATGAGGATTGGATGACCATGAATTTGGACCAGTCTCAGAGAGTGGTTAGTACCACATAACTGGAGAACAGCTTCATAACCATGCCATCACAAATACTGCTATATCATTCTTTGATGACCTTTGCAGATCAATAAATGCATCAAACACAAGACCTAATAAGGAATTCTGAGGCATCTTGTTGTTAACCTTTAGACACGATGAAAACTGAGCTTGTAATCCATCTGTTTTCTATATCTTAGTTTGTGCCCCAAGATATTTTTTTCTTCTCACATTATAGAAAACTAACAGCCTGTGATTCATTTCAGGGACAGGACATTTTAAAAGTTTTAAAATTCAGTACACCAACAACTAAATACTGCCAAAATAAATAGTTTCTAAAAGATCAATAAAACAAAATTTTGCTTTTGAGAAGTCAGGCTGCTTAATTCTTGTAATTTCCTGATTCTCTATTGCAGTGATTGTAAATATTTTTTTCATTTGGACTGCTCAGTGTATCTGTCTTGCTGAGTTATAATTCTTTAATTTAGCTGCTAAGCATTTAATAATTTAAATATGGAGAAAATTTTTACTTCCTTCCAGGCTTTAAAATAAGGGCTATTTAAAAAAAAAATGTAGTTCTTTGGTATCATCTGAATTAATCTTGTTGTTTTGCTCAACACTGAGAACAGCCTCCTGTTTTTGGTCAGCTCCTGTAGGAGTTTCTTAACTCTCAGTGATTCTGAATTAAGTGGGAACTGAGAAAGAAAATCCCTTTCTGCTAAGTGCAAATTCAAGTAAATGCTGAGACTGATTCCTATTGCACACAGGAGCTTGAAACACCAAGCAAGATGGCAATGCACAGACAAGTTCTTAAAAAAATTATAATCCGTAATAGAGGTTATAGGTCTCAATTCCATATCTCAAAGTTTACACAGTCTATGATGAGTATTAATATTCTCTACTTTTTTCTGATTTTTTTTTTTTTAACTATAAAGGAGTTACTGTCCTCCCACAAGGTAGTCTTTAATAGAGTTTGCTTCCCAGCTTTGTGTTTGTGGTATTAAATACTGATGCCAATAAAAACCCAAGCATGACAGTGTCCCCATAGTGAGATTTCTGAATACTACTGTTATGCTAGCAACCTCTGCAAGCCAAAAGCAGCATTTTTAGAATTTTAAACCAGATGGATTTAGCTAGTTTAAAGGACAAATGCTTTATGTAAAAATCTCACAGAAAGGAGATCTATCCAACCCTATTTTCATGTGACACACAGGCAACTGTGATGTTCAAAGTCACAAAGGCAGGCAGATAACACCACACCCAATGCATTTCAGTAGAAATGGCTTGTATCTTTGGAACTTCCCTTTTAATTATCACTTCTTTTGGTTCCACAGTACCCTCTTTCTTTCAAACTTAGCTCATGGTATTTTATTTCCTTTATTAATTTCAATAGGTGAATTACCTGACTATGCAGGAAAACACAATAAAGGCACCTCCAGAGCTAGCAGACAATACAGTGGTGCTTGCTATGATACTAATATGCTCGATTAATTCTGAACTGCTTGAAAGCAGGTGAGGTTGAACTTTCTGCCAGCTTTGTGAATAACAGAAAACCTCTATTATTTTCAGCTTAAAGAGAAGAGACTACAATAGCCAGTCATTCTCTTCTTAAAGGCAGTTGCTTGCCAGTATCAATAGATTACATTATTACAATCAGTTGTGAAAGATAATTAGGCCTTAATCCCATGGTATTTTATGAGTCTGCAGGTGAGAGGCCTTGGAGCAGAGGCATTCTGGCAATCAATTATGCAGGCCTTAAAATTTTGCTGCCTTAGCAATCATCAAGACTATCCAAGCTGCAGTTTAGAGAATGGGAAGACAAACCAAATAACAATTGTTTACATTATGAACAGGGTTTGTTTTTTTTTGAGATAATCTTTGTTCTTCTATGCTTGTCTGTAAAATAAAGGAAGAACAGTACTACAGATAGAAGTTTTGCATTCTTAGCATGCAGCAACCATTTAAAAGACACTATTTTGACTTTTGCTGTTACTATACTGTTTTCTACCCATCCTTCTCTGCGCTAGGCAAAAGTAGTGTTTCTAAATTAAGGTCTGCCCCAAGCAAGCAAACTTATACAATGTGTGTTTCAGATATCATTTCTGTCAGCTCAGTGCAAACAGAAACGGACTTCCTGGATTAGACATACTGATTTTAAAATTCTCATTCTGCCCATTTCTGAATGCAAAGGGAAAAGCTACTGTGTTATTCCCTATTTACCACTGTGCCCCACTTCTATTATATAAGTAAATTGCTAGCAGTACAATAGAATCATAGAACGGTTTGGGTTGGAAAGGACCTTAAGATCATCTAGTACCAGCCCCAATGCCATGGGCAGGGATGCCTCACACTAGGCCATGCTGCCCAAGGCTCTGTCCAGCCTGGCCTTAAACACTGTCAGGGATGGAGCATTTATCAGTTCTTCCAGCAACCTGTTCCAGGGCCTCACCACCCTAACAGTAAAGAGCTTCTTCCTTAAATCCAATCTAAACTTCCCCTGTTTAAGTTTTAACCCGTTACCCTTTGTCCTACTGCTACAGCCTCTGACGAAGTTTCTCTCTGGCATCCTTGTAGGCTCCCTTCAGATACTGGAAGGCTGCTATGAGGTCTCCATACAGCCTTCTCTTCTCCAGGCTGAACAGCCCCAACTTTCTTAGCCTGCCTTTGTACATGAGGCACTCCAGCCCCCTTATCATCCTCGTGGCCCTCTTCTGGACATGATCCAACAGTTCCATGCTCTTTTTATGTTGAAGACACCAGAACTACATACAAAATCCAAGTGAGGTCTCATGAGAGCAGAGTAGAGGGGCAGGAACACCACCTTCGACCTGCTGGTCATGCTCCTTTTGATGCAGCTCAGGATATAGTTGGCTTTCTGGGCTGTGAGCGACACACTTCCAGCTCATGTTAAGTTTCTCACTGTCCGAAAGTACCAAGTCCCTCTCTGTGGGGCTGCTCTGAATCTCTTCTCTGCCCAACCTGTAGCTGTGTCTGGGATTGCCCCCATCCAGGTGCAGGACCTTGCACTTTGCATGAGGTTGGCATTGGCCCAACTCTCAGGCATGTCAATGTCCATCTGGATGGCATCCGTTCCCTCCAGCGTATCAACTTAATCACATACCTTAGTGTCATTGGCAAAGTTGCTGAGTGCTCACTCAATCCCACTGTCCATGTTGCTGACAAAGATGTTGAGCAGGACTGGTCCCCACACTGATCCCTGAGGGACACCACTCATTACTGGTCTCCAGCTGGACAATGAGCTGTTGACCGCAACTCTTTGCATGCGGCCATCCAGCCAGTTCTTTACCCACCAAATTTATGTCTCTCCAATTCAGAGACAAGGATGTCATGCGGGAGAGTGTTGAATGCTTTGCACTCAGTCCAGGTAAATGACATCAACTGCTTTGCCCCTACCCATCAGTTCTGTAGCCCCATCACAGAAGGCCACCTAACTGGTCAGAAAGAATTTCCCTGTAGTGAAGCCATGTTGGCTCTCATCAACTACCTTGTTTTTCATGTGCCCTAGCATGGTTTCTAGGAGAATCTGCTCCATGATCCTGCCAGGCACAGAGGTGAGACTGACTAGTTTGTAGTTCCCTGGGTTTCCATTTTCCCCTTCTTGAAAATCGGGGTTATCCTTCTTCCAGTCATCGGGAACTTCATCTGACAGCCATGATTTTTCAAATGTGATGGGCCCTGGCTTAGGAACTTCATTCACCAGCTCCTTCAGGACTCACAGATGGATTTCATCAGGTCCCATGGACTTGCGCACATTCAGGTTCCTAAGATGATCTTGAACCTGATCCTCTCCTCCACTGGGCAGAAGGTCTTCATTCTCAGTGCTTGTATCTGCCTTCCAAGACTTGAGTGGTGTGGCTAGAGCACTTGCTCGTGAAGACTGGGGCAAAGAAGTCATTGAGAACCTCAGCCTTCTCCAAATTCAGGGTAGCCAGCTCTCCTGATAGCTTCCAGAGAGATCCCACATTATCCCTAGCCTGCTTTTTGTTAGAAACATACCTATAGAAGCCTTTCCTGTTATCCTTGACATCCCTGGCCAGATTCAATTCTAACTGGGCCTCAGCCTTTTTGACATGATCCCTAGCTTCCTAGACAATGTCCCTGTATTCTTCCCAGGCCACCTGTCCTTGCTTCCACCTTCTACAAGCTTCTTTTTACCTCCTAAGTTTTCTCAGCAGTTCCTCATTTATCCATGAAGGCCTCCTGGCTTTCCTGCCCCATTTCCTTCTAGTTGGGACGCACTGCTCCTGAGCTTGGACGAGGTGATCCTTGAATATCAACCAGCAGTCGTGGGCTGCTCTGCTCTCTTTATTCCATGGAACCTTACTGAGCAGGTTCCTGAAGAGGCCAAAGTCTGTTCTCTTGAAGTCCGGGGCAATGACCCTGCTGCGTGCCCTTCTCACTGCACTGAAGATCTCGAACTCCAACATCTTGTGATCACTGCAGCCAAGGCTGCCTTGGAGTGTCACACTCCCAACCAGCCCCCCCCCCGCTGGTGAGCATGAGGTCAAGCATCACATCCCTCCTTGTTGGCTCCTCTACCACTTTCAAGAGGAAGCTCCCTTCCCACACAACCGAGAAACCCCCTGGTGAACCTGGATGTAGACACCACCTGCACTCTCCTATGGACCTTCCAGTTTTACAGTTGACAGCTTTTCTATCTTGTATCTACCATTTTGAATGGAACAAGAAAAATAGCAGGGTCTAGAAAATTTTTCCAGCTGGGAGAAAACTAATGATGCAATACAGGTATATTTTATATATTGTCACAGTGTACATAAATTTCTTTTCTGAAGAAGCTCTTGATTGTCAAATGAGGCTTTAGTACCAATATTTATGTATAAACTCAAGTTTTCTGTCTGTTGGTACAAACCCCTTCTTTCTTGAGCACGTGGCCAAGGTAAACATCATCTCACATTACTTTGTGTCAATTGAGTATATACTGGAAAATTTTGTTTTACCATAGGCCATTTCTGGAGTAATCATTTTTCTTCCCATTTTAATATGCACCATCATATAATCTATGTTTAACAAAATGGCTAAAGATACATAATCTCTTACAGATTTCAAGGTATAATCTGATTATCACTAAGTGGAAAGAACTTTAATTTTCTTGCAATTACAGAATCTGCTGCTGCCAGCTTTGCAGTTTTTCTTCAAAATGACAATGGGCTGGTTGAAGGCTTAAGCATAACCTCCTGACATATTTCTATCTTGTTTTTCTATTTTGCTCAATCACTTTTCTTTGAGCATCAGTTGTGTGTTGCACCTGCCAGTTTAATCTACAGAAACACCAGATTCTTAACCAGGAAGTCTTTTGGGATGTATCTGCTGGACTGCATGGAAACGAGAAGTACTCCTGTGAGACAAAAACACCAAGATCATACTCCCTCAAACTTTAATTCCAATTTCAGAGAAATCATACCAGATCTCAAGATATATTTTCCAAGATTCTGCTGGAAACCAGCGATGACTAATATTTCTTGCAACAGTTGCCCCTAGAGAACAAATTTTTCACTGAAAACATTGCTATCACTTTTTTATACTTTTTTTTTAACATCTGTATTTTCCATACTCTGAATTTATAACACTTTTTTTATAGCATGGCTTACAGATGATTTGCCATACAAAAATGCAAGACATGTATTAGTTGATTCACTATTTCAGCTGTCCAGAAGTCTTGCTCTAATTTTCAATGTGCAATTTTAAACTTCATTTTCCCATCCTTTTAACTGGGACTTCAACAACTACCCTTAATTAAGAGGTTAATTTTTGACTATTATCCTTAGCTGCATTATCACATCTGGTGAATCAACTAAGTTATTATTATTCCTATGCAATTCACAGGCCTTATTACTGGTTCAAAGGCCAAAATGTTTATGTTTCACCCTAAAAAAAGGTTTAGGGCTGACCTACATATCAGAAAGCTTTTTCTTTTAATGTGATGTTTCTTAGTCCCAGAATACAGAATTCCATTTTCATCTTAAAAACAAAAGCCCACATGTACACACAACACACATGGGGACCTTTGGAGAAAGCACAAGCAACCCACTGCCTGTATTTCTAAGTCTAACCAGTGCTTTTATTTTAGGTTATAAGGCTTTGTTCAGGAACCAGAGCTGATGGGCTGTCTGCTGCATGCTGAAGTTCTTACAGTCAACTAGTATGTTATCCTTAATGCACCATTCTCTTTCTTCTCCACTAACATATGCACAGCTCTGAACTCAGCTTCTTTATCCTAGTCCACAGTATTTTGGGGGACCATTCTTTTATCACGACAACATAAATTCTAATTGAAATGGGTATGTCAAGCTTCCCTTATATATACTTAGTTCTTCTCATGACAACACATCAATAGGATTAAACAGTGCTATCAAAGATGCTGGTGTTTGATGGCATTTAATATTGCTACCCATAGCAGGACAATAAATAAATGCCACCAATATTACTTATTCTTACTAGTTTAGTAATTATTTCATTAAGGTTATATTTATGCTGTCAAGTATGAGCAAGAAATGCTGGTACCAACTAGTAAGTCTATTTGGTGGTCTTAAGGTACGCCCAGTGATGGTTTTGAAAGTGATGTTAGCAGTAACAAGAACAATAGCTTGGTATGTACTTTATAAGATTTTTCAATGTATGAAAGTAATAAACTCAAAGATTTACTCAAAGTATAAGAAAGCAGCAGCTCACGTTGCAGGTCTACATTTAACAGGCAAAGATCAGCAGTATAGTTAAGCAGTAAATACCCTCCGAGGTCACACATCCATACTTAGGCTGTGTGAATGGGTGGGTTTATATAATTCCCGAAACATCTCTTCTTCCAAGAATGACAAGACAACTTCTAATGTGCCCTTTTCCTCAACACTATCAACAGTCAAGGACAATGCCTAAGGCAGGTTGGCAAAAGTGTAAGTAAATCAGCTTCCAAACCCTATTCCTCTTCGCAACACTGCACTGCAAATCTCTGGTTACAGAGAGTTCTGATCTAATTTACTCCACAGTGACAGTAGGTTATAGGTACAATCCCATTGCTCTTGACAACAGCATTTCTGCTTTACATTGCTGAAAAGGGGTAAGGATAAAGCCTCCCTATTCACTCTTGGATTCAGTGTACAGACTCTTGAGACATGCTGTGTCTTCTATCTGGGCTAATTTACAAAGTGTTACAAGTAAGTAACTGGTAAGATTAGAAGCTTTAACAACACGTATCTTTTTTAAGCTCAGAACACTGACTGCATCTCCTCCTAGTTGCATAAAACACGAAGGCCGATTAAAAGCATCAGCAGCAAACCTGTCAGAACTGCGTCTAACATGTGGCTGCCCATCTCCAGCAATGTTCAGGCTGGATGGGGTTTTGAGAAACTCAATCTAGTGGGAAGTGTCCCTGCCCATGGCAGGGGGGTTGAACTAGATGATCCTTAAGGTCCCTTCCAATCTCAACCATTCTATGGTTCTGTGATTCTGTTGTTACAGACTTTCCCTCAGTATGACAGCAGTGGCCCTCCTTCTGCCTAACCAGATTTGGTTTTTTTCTTTAAACTAAGCTTTACTTAGTTCCATTGCACTGAAAACTAAAGCTGGGAGGTGAAATCAAGCTGTAAGGGGACTCTTTCCAAATATTCTCCACTAGGAAAGGAAATGTTCCTCTTGATACTCCAAGACCGCAGGTGCTCTCTCCAAAGATATTCCTTCCCCTCAAGCTCAAAAAGAGACACAGATTGACCTGCATTTTCCTACATTATTTCCAGGACTGTTATCAAACTTCTGGTGCACTCCCATGTTGCTATTTTTTACGTCAAATCTAATTCCTGGCAGAAGCCCACATTTTATCTTTAATGGTGATGCACGGACTAGAGTAAACATAGATGCTTAAGTTCCTCATCCCATGCTGAACCCCACTGTTATGTCAGCATAAAGATCAAGGCAACATGAACACTTTGTACTGTAAGTATCATTTCTGGTTATCATTTATTAACTGTAAGTCTATCTCTTTCAGGGCTAACATCGACCTTCTTCTGTGTAGCAGCCACCACGATAAGTAACAATAAAAAGGAAGCCCACATTAACACTGAAGGACTTCGCAACTATGCCAACCAGCGAAACCCACCTTGTCAGGCGGGCATCTGGGTGGAGTGGGGTGTTCTGAGAGGCGACTGCCCAAATCCATCAGTCACGGTTAGGAAGCAGGCCGGAGCAGCACAAGTTATGACCCAGGAGGCGCTCATCGGCTTCCGGACCCGGGCCCAGGCTCGACGAGCGGTACTCGCCCCTTTGGGGCAGGAGGTGCGCCACGCCCGAAATGACACCGCCCCCAAAATGGCGCCGCGCCGGCCGTTCCACCCCCCGAGCCCTGGCCCCCGGCCACCTCCGCTGCCCGAAGACCCGCCCCTGGCTTTGCATAAGGCGGTGCCGGCACCTCCCTTCCCTTACGGCGGCAGCGGCGGCGCGAGGGAAGCAGGATGAGGCGCATGCGCGTTGCTGAGGGGCGCTGGAGCTGTACCGTCTCGGCGCGGCGGGGCCGGCCGGGGCTCGGCGGTGGCGCGGAGGGCTCAGGCGGGCAAGGCAGCCGCCAGGAGGGCTGGCGGGGCCAGTCGCGGGGCTCTCTGCAGCAGCTGGCGGAGCGGTACGCGGACCTGGCAGCTAGCTACAGCGAGGCGCTCTGGCAGCGGGCGGAGCAAGAGACGCAGAACGCGCGGCTCCGTCAGGATAACGCGCGGCTGCGCCTGGAGAACCGCCGCCTGCGCCGCGAGAACCGCAGCCTTTTCCGACAGACCCTGCTGGGCCCCGACGGCCCCGACAAGCCCGCGGCCCCGGTAGAGGAAGCGGAATCCCTGCGCGCCCAGCTGGGGAAGTTGCAGGAGAGGCACCGCAGGGCCTTGCAGCACCTGCGGCGCTGCCGGACCTCTTGCGGGTCGGAGGCCTCGGGATTCGACGACAGCGAGCTGGATGAGCTGCTGGAGGGGGAAGAAGACGAACAGCCGCCGTATCCCCCCCAGCAGCCGCTAGAGGAGAAGACCCCGGTGTCGCTCTTGTAGCTGGCCTCGGGAGAAGGCGTGGCTACCGCGCTCTTCCGGCGAGCCGCGCTCCTGGTCCGCTCGGCCTCGTTAGCGATGGACCTTGGGTGGAGCTGGGCGGCACTCTTGCACTGCCGCCGGCCACGGGCGGGCTCCTCCCAAGGAAGGGTGGGAGGGGAGTTGGCTGGGTGTTTCTAAATCCCTGTCGCAGGTGTGTGAGCGGGAAGCATTAACCGGGATCAGGGGGAAGCAGGGTTTGTTGGAAAACTGATGCTGGGAAGAGGCCTGCCATCGTATGCCTCGAGGCAGCAGTTGACATGGAGAACAGCCACGGTGAAAAGAACAGTTGGTCTCGTGTCACCTCATAGCGTTGAACTGTGCATCCTTTGGGGACCAGCTATGGATCACCTTTGTTCTCTTTGAGCAGACCTCAGTAACCATGGAGACTATCAAAAGATGGCTCTGGCTGATTTTTAGTAGTCTATGCTAAGGAACCTCAGAAGCTGCTTTGGCACCCCAGTAAAAGTTGGTGATTTGAGCTGTTCTCTCAGTTGCCTGGATGTTTACTGCAAAACAGCATTTGTATCTTTTATGATGGGCTTTGTTCACTATCCCATGAATATTGGTTTGGATTTCACACTTTCATATAAAAAAATAAAATTATGACATACCAACTGTTTTATGTGTGATTTTTAACATGGATTTATTTTGAAGCTGTAGATGAAATACATATCAGGCCTTTGTAATGCACTTCTTCAAAATCAGAGGAGTTTGTTGGGTTTTTTTTACCTTTCTTCCTTGAGAAAATCTGCTATTTAAAAGCAAATTACCTAGTATTTTTTCAGACCTGTCTTTAGAAAATCTGTTTGAAAGCAACTGTTATAAAGAACTGAGGCATCAGTTGGTTTTGTAGCGCTTAAAAGCTGTCTGATGCTATCAAGTTTGGGATTGCTTCCCTAAAGCCTTAGTAGCCAACAGCTCAAAGTTAACATGAAAAGGTGAAACCCCATCTTTTCTAAGTATCTTTGGTAATGCACCTTCTGAAAAGGGTCGATCCTCCATACAATGTCAGCATAAGCCTCTAATAATAAAATGGCTGTAATGCTTGTTAAGTCTTTCCAGATCCACCGCTTCAAGTAAGTGCATTTTCAGAATGAAAAACCATTTGGCACAGTGCAGCTAATATCTTCTTAATGAGAAGTTGTGGGTGTTGTCCTTAGTGAGAAACTGGATGTGGTGTTTGATTGTTTTATAAACAAAATATTACCAGAAAAGCTTAAATTGATAAATACTCAGGAATTACAGTACCTGAAATATTAACAGGAATGTCTTCTTTTAGTAGCGGTTTCCAGTAAAGCATGAGTACCAAAGTAACGTGAAGAATCTGTCAAAATAGTACAAGGTACAGCTGTTAAGGTACAATGCTAGAAGTTTGTAACTATGCCAAGTTCAAAAGTTTGAGTATTGGCAAAAGAAAAGATTCCACCCTTTTCTGATACACAAAATTTTTCAATTAAATTTTGGGGGCACTCCCAATAAATGGAGGTTTTATGCAAGAGTACTAAGTTCTATGCAAGTTTATAAAAAGGAGTCTTTGCTTTTTTTCTCCGATTCATATAAAACAATCATGCAGATTACAAAACATGGAGGAGGAAAAAAATTAATATTTCGGTAAGATTAAAATTGATGTGAAGAGTGCCGAAGAAAAGATTTTGATTATTTCCTGAAATTGCTTCTTCCAGATGGGCTGCAGTAAATTACTGCTTATTTCAGTCAAGTTGCAAAAGTTTCATTTAGTCAACAGAGCTGGTTGTTAGTTTGTTTTTGAGATCAAAAGAAAATACGAGATTCAGGAAATGTCTGTACTAGGCTGCAAACGTGGTACTTCACTATGCTGTCCCCCAAATAATGGTTTAGTGGAGGTGGATTTCCCTTATGACACACTTTTATGATCCTCAGCTACAGGAAACTACGAATACTGTGGTTTACAGGTAAAGTGAATGCACAGGTATATCCCAAAGGATACATCTTTGGAATTGCCTGATAGATTGCAGCATCTCCACAGCAGAATTGGTGGAAGAAGTGTTACTACAGTTGTATTAAGAGCTTAAACCTTCCTATACTTTTGGTTAATGTCTTGTTTTGTCTCCTTTCTGTCCAGTAAACAGTCAAATCTTGAAGTTCCAGCCTTTGCTGCTTACTCACAAATCTTGTCTTTAATTCTCTTTATCATGTTTTTGACAGTGACAAGTATTTATCCTTCTTTTGTTCTAGTTGTTGTGGTAGTGTCTCTTTTTCACTGTCTTGCTGTGTTGAGCCTTTCTTTCTCTGGCCTAACAATGTTATGTCCCAGGGTTTGAAATAGAATGCATTGCAGAACAAGCTGCTACATTATACTCAGCAAACAGAACCATGCTATCCCATTGACCTTTTTATAATTTCACTTTTTTTTAAATTAAAAAATAATTTTAGTTGTATACTGATTGTTTCCAAAACCATGAGTTTTAAGCCCATATGTTTTTTCATGATTTTGATTCTAGGTTTTTTGTACCTATTTCTTTGCCACAGGTACTGAAAAAAAGCCCCAAAACAAACAAAAAAACCCATGCTTTTTGTTTGTTTGTTTGTTTGTTTATTTTGCTAAGGCCAGATTTTTAAAGGTAGGTAGATTAGTTTCTTTTTTAAAAAATACTTTGCTTAAAGTTAGCGTCTACTGAATAGCATTTTGTACTACAGTGCCTTGGAGAAGGGATTGAATCCTGGTTTGCATTGGGGTCCTTGGGTGTTTTGTGATTTGTTTAGTTTTGGTTTCCTTTTTTCCTACATAAAAAGACAGAAACATAACAATATATAAAACATTTGCAATGATACCTTCCAGATCACCTTGTTAAACTGCAGTGTTTGAAATATGAATACATATTCTCTTAACTTTCTTTGATGTATATATGTATATAAACTTATAGAGGCCAGCAAACCCCAAAATCCTGTAGTCTTTCACTTCATTGTGAAAACAACAAAATTGTTTTCTTTTGTTTCTTAAGAAAGTATTTGGTGTTAGGTGCAGACTTTTCCTTACCCTTCTGTCCTGTGCCTCATGTAAACAAATGATTATGAAGTGTATGTTAAAGTGGAAGCTATATGCATGACTATGTTAAAACTGCATCAGAATCTTCTGGGCCCTGATTTTGATGGCTTTAAAACACGTGCATATGAACAGAGTGGCTCAGTGTTGGTGCCATATTTAATGTACACTCTACTGCTCTTCTGGGATCTAATTTAAGTTTCATTCAATATTCCACTCTGAAGGAGTCTTTGTCCGGTGTGCTCATCTCCTTGAATATGTTAGGGCCTTAGGGTGGTTTAGCTGCCC
This sequence comes from Pezoporus occidentalis, assembly GCF_034315485.1. Lineage (NCBI taxonomy): Eukaryota > Metazoa > Chordata > Aves > Psittaciformes > Psittacidae > Pezoporus > Pezoporus occidentalis. Next base: position 7,847,326 of record NW_026916220.1, read on the forward strand.
ACAGAGAATAATGAAGTAAATTAAATGTCTTTGTATCATAAACTAATGCCGTTCAGAATAGTTTAGTTCAGCTACTTTCCTACCAAAGCAGTCATGTGTTACTCTTCCCTTTCCGTCTGTCTCACTGTGTTCAGTAATCCCTTTTGATTTTGTACGCTTCAGCAAAGCTGTTTGCAAGATGTATAGAAAGACTTTTTCAAATTTGCAAATGCTGTAGAGTGGTTTAAAGCTCAATTTTTAGTGGTCAGAAATTAAGCAGGTCTTTCCTGCATATTTTTATGTGATACCTGGTACCACACTGAGAAGTTTAGGTGTAACTGCCTGGAAACAGTTGTCATTCTATACAATATCCATATTGAATTTACTGCCACATTCCTTCCAAAATAAACCCTTCACAGAATAATAGCAGCGTGTGATTATAAAGCTTTTTTTCTAAAAAAACCTGCAGCTGGTATTATTTCATGACTTTCAAGGCCATTTGCTTCCCTTTGTGCTGTCAAGGGTCTTTGTGCAGTCACAATATAGTTGTAGCAGAAGAGAAGATAATAGGCATTACATTTAAAGGGCATAAAGAGACTACTTTAGGTCTAGCTTTATAGGAGCCAGTGTGATATAAAGCTGAGAAAACAGCAAATTGGTTGGGTAATCCAAAGAGAGAACATTTTATGAAAGAGAAATAATGTGACCATCAAACAAAAGCTAATGGAATTATTATATCCATATATATTGGTGTATTTCTGATGAATAAAAGTACTGAATGCAAAGTTTGGATAAAGTAAGAGATTAGCATTGAGGAAAATGCAACTCTGTCATGCACTGGCTTGCATGACAGTCTTCAAAGTGAGGGCAGGTTTTGGAGAGCTGCTCTACAAACAATCCGTAACATGTGCTGAGATTATGAGCAGTGGTGCTCCTTCAGGTTAATTTATCTCATGAAAATCTGTGAGGGCCAGAAGATCGAGTATTTCAATTTTGTAAATGCTGTAGAATTTTCAATGACCTCAAGTGCTTTGTACAACTGTTTGCAATTGAGCAGCTAAATTAGTATGACTCTTAAAACCTTCCCTCCCCTCCACTCCCCCACCCGGTGAAGTAGTGGTATGAAATATAGAGGAATGTACTGCAATCAGACAGCAGCATCCAGTTGCTGTGTTTTGACAAACTTGCTTCCCAGTACCTGGCCCAGTCTGATGCTGATTAGCGTCTGAGAGCTCAGGGCATACCTGAAGGTGAGGTGGTTGGAAAGTGTGTAAATACAGCAGCCGTAACGTTAATGGTCATGACTTCTGTTATAATGACAGCCTACAAAATCATATGGGCTTACTGATATAACAGCTGGTGTGTTTTGTGTGACTTGTGAGTAATTAGCTGTGCGTGTGTTTCTCCTCCTTACTATGTACAAAGTATTGTTGTCTATTCCTCACTTAGAACCATGACTCTAGGCGTTCAGTAATTGTTTCTTTATGGTGAAGACGGTCAAATTGTTCTATTTGGCTGTTAGAAAGCCTTGTTCCCTTCTGAGGCTTGTGTGACTTACAATTTTGAGTTTCAGTATTGTTTTTCACATAGAAGTGACAGATTTTTCTTTTTTTTTTCTTTTTAATTTTTTCTTTATTTAGCAAATATCTTACCTTGCCTTTGCAGTTTGAGGGAGTTTTGCTGTGCTGTGCTGGTGAGGAAGGAAAGCTTAAGGGTGGATGCTGCAAAATTATTTAGACTCAGAGTTGATACGTTTCCCAAGGACTTTTAACAATCCAAAAGTAAGATGTAAAAAAGCAGAAGTTTTCAAAAAAATCCTATGGAAGATTTTGGGTTTCCTCTGGTTTTAATTTTTTTAGTGATATAAGAACTGTAACTTTAGTGACAGTTAAATATTTCATGATTTTGTACTGTAAATTTAAGTGACTGGATCTGTTGAGGGCCGCTGGCACATAAAATCTGAAATAAGGCACTAAAAGCACTAAAGATGCTGAGAAATCTAAATATAAGGTCTTTACTACCAAAAAACAGTACCAAAGGGCTTTCTTTATTAACAGAGCAATGTTTTTACTTTTTAAACCTGTTTATTGTGAAAGAAGCAGCTGTAAAACTAGTGTAAAAATCAAATTCAGCCCTGTGTGCTTGAGGCTTGTATGGCACTACTGAAAAAACCACTACCAATTGGAAGAGTGGCCATGAAAAGCTGCTTTTGTCCGGGGCATGATTAGATGCTCTTGGTTAAATTTGAATTGTCTCTTCCTTAGAGGACAACTGGAGAGATGCTGAAGGAGGGGGCTTCAGATGTCAGTCATCTTGGTTGCTAGCGTTCTGTTGGTACCAGAGAAATATTTCTTTGTGTTCCGCCAGAGAGGGTTTCATTTTAGCTTTTAGCTAAAGAAGCTTTTGTGCCCTCAGTGGGCATTTCTCCACCTCCTCAGTGGCTGGTGAGGAGGGTAAAACTGCTGTAGATTGGCAAGTTCTACTACAGGCCAATTAAGAGGCCAGAAGAGTGGCTAGAAGAAGAGTAAATATGGGAATATACTGATTAACTTGCTGTATGAAATAAGCTTCAACTCAGCAGGAGTAATGGTCCTCAGACTGTCGTCCAGAAAACTAATGTACAGTGATTTCTAATAGTGGTACCTGATACATTCATTTCTTTATTTCCCCTCCTCCCCCCTCCTTCTTTTCCCTGCCTTCCTTTAATTACCTTAATAAATAAACCTATTTTAAAGTATGCTGAGGTTCATTTATAATTTGTAATATTAAGGGATTTTTCATTTGTTTCTGTCTTTAGAACTCCTGGGTTAAGAAGTTCACAACAGGGATAGGTTTAGTAGGGAATCTTCTCTTTCTTTGAAAGATTTCCACAGTGTACCCTGGAAAAAAAAAAAAAAGAAAAAAAAGAAAAGAAAAGAATTATTATTATGGTAACAAACCTGTTGCCACGAGGGTTCTCACTGATAAAGCCAACACACTGGTCTTCATAACATTATTCATAAATGCATTCCTTACTATCACTGCTGCTGCCTCAGGAAGAAAAGGAGAAAGATGTATTTCTATGACCCTTTCCTGTGGAAATTGAAAATGTGTTATTCTGTTTATAAGGGAGCAACTAGCCAAAATATTGTCATTGACCACTGTTCTTGTTACAAAATGAGGTACAACACAGAGCAGGAAAGCTTCTAGTTTTGCTATGTGAAAGCTGTGTAAAACAGGTATCAGCTGTTGAATTTCATTAAGTTTTTTTCCTCTTTAAACACAGGTATGAAAACTTGCTTTATCCTTTTTGTGCTAAATCTTCTCAATGACATGATTGTTCAGGACATTTATGTAGTCTCAGACTTTTTACACCAATTCCTTTCTTTTCAAACAGGTGTCTTAATAACCTAGCAGCTGCCTTAAGAAATTTCTTTTCAGCTACTAGTATAAATTTGATAAAATTAAATTCAGGTGATGATGCAGCTTATTAAGATTCTGGTTTACCTGAATCTGTGAGGCTGTTTCTAGAGTATAGTTGCAAACTTATGTTGAATGCAAACTTCAGTGCTGCTGGCTCACTAGAAAAATTGTTGTACTTTATTATGTATTTATAATAATTTTCTATGAAATGTTATATACATTATATAGTGCCTTTTCGATTGAAATGGCTCATGCACTTTCTGGGATACAGACTGTATCAGAGGACCTTGATTGTACATTTGAATTTGAAACAGTGTGCTAATAAGCAAGATAGTGAAGTAGTGTGATTCAGTATAACTTCATTGATTTAGCTGAGCCATGACAACAAAAAGCAAGTGTGAGCTGGGTTGAGCACATCAGTTAAACACAGTCAACTGAGAAGTTGCACAGCAGTGGGCGTTTTTACTTAGGTACCTCTTTCTTTCTTCTGAGTAACCCTTGATTATTTGAAGGGAAAAAAAAAAAAGATTAAATTCCATGTAGTGGAGCTGTGCACTGCCACGAAGTTGCACAGTGTGCTTTTTTTTTTTTTTAAGGTTTGTAGGAGGCAGGTGTTCTCCTGCAAATTCCCAGCTTGGTACCTTTTACCAGATAACTGAGTAGTGAGTAGGAGTACCTATCAGTTATAATAATCTGAGGAAAAAGGGTGAAGTGTGGGTATGGACTCTAGTTTCACATCTTTGCACTGGTGCAGATGTGTGTGTCTGTAAATGTATACACATACATACTATAGTTTTTATAGGATTTTATACACAATTTTTTCTGAATACACACCAAAGTACAAGATCAAAACATTCTCCTTGTAAGTCCATCTTGTAGGCTCTGCTGATTCCACTTATATTCCAGCACGCTACAGCTTGCAGATACAGGTCTGTCTGGGACTGCAGCATTGGTGCTTCCATTTGGACCTGTCCAGCTAGGGGGAAAGAGCAGGAGCATATCAGTTTACTTGTATACAGATTTCTGTAGAGGTTATGATGGCAAAATGGATTCCCTGGCTCTGTCCTTGCTCTCATCCACACTGGTTAACCCAGGACACCCCATTACTTGCAGCATAGATCCAAAGACTTTCAGATGCAGTGGTTAAGTCCAAAGATTTCTGGCTGAATTGTTATTTTCTTTGCCTCCAAGGATGCTGGTGACGGCACATTCTCATTTCATATATTTGCATTGATACAGATGTGTGAGTGTGTCTGTAAATGTATGCACACGCATACGATAGTTTTTATAGGATTTTATACAAAACTTTTTTCTCAACACAAACCAAATATACACCAAAGAACAAGATCAAAACATTCTTCTTGTAAGGAGATTTGTAATGTGATTTGATTAATGTTGTACTGATTAAATTGTGTTTGAGGTTTATGTCTGTAATTATACTTGGTGGCAGCTTGGAACTTTTTTGCTTTTGTATTTCTTTTCTCCTGTCTTGCTGAGCACCTGTTGTTGAACACTGTTTCTTTTAGATACTGCTAATATTTTGATGGACAAGGAAAAAATACTAATTCATACAATAGTCTATTAATTGAAAGTGGAAGGAATCATGTGAGAAAAGCCTAAAAAAAAAAAAAGATCCTTCTGAAGTGATGGTATTTACTGATTTTTTTTGTTTGTTGCAAAAGTATGATCACTAAAATTCTCCTTGCCCTGAAGATGGGGATGAAAAAAGGGAAAAAGTTGTGAGTGCTGCACTTGCATTAAATGGCTCATAAAGCTGGCAACTGTAAAGAATACAGTTTCTTAGTATCTGCATAAGTCTTTCTGTGCTACAGCAGAGAAATGGGTATCACGTTGCCCAACTAACAGGGTGTCTGTAACCAATTTTTGTGCTAGGTTTCAACTGCCAATTAACCATTAAAACTGATGAAATAAAATATACAAAACACTTTACAAATATTACAGAAGAATGTTTTTATATTTCATGCACTTGTTATCTGTAATCAGCCATAAAATTTATGTGCATGGCTACCAATCCGTTCCAGATGGGCATTTGTCAGTCTGTTACTGATTTCATTACTAGCTGAAAAATAGCGCTTAAATATTTCTAAAGTGAAGGTTTATTGCCATCATAGGCTATTCCTTTTGCAGATCTGTCTTATCCTAGAAGTTGTGATAGTTCTGTCTTATCTTAAAACCTGAAACCTACACACCCTCAACATTAAACAAACTATAGTTTTCCTGCTTGCTAAGTGACTTGGACTACTTCTGCACGTGAAGAATAGCTCTCTGCATTATGTGTGAGGACATCTAACTTTTGAACACATCCAAGTCCAACCTTTATCCCAGAGCTGCCAAGACCAGCACTAAACCATGTCACCGAGGGCCTCATCTACACAGTTTTTAAACACTTCCAGGGATGGTGGTTCCACCGCTGCCCTGGGCAGCCTGTTCAATGCCTGATGACCCTCTCAGTAAATAAATTTTTCCTAATATCTAATATCTCTCCTGGCACAGCTTGAGGCCATTTCCTCTGGTCCTATCACTTGTTACTTAGGAGAAGAGACCAGCCCCCACTTCACTACAACCTCTTTTCAGGTAGATGTAGAGAGCAATAAGATCTCCCCTGACCTTTCTCTTCTCCAGACTTAGCACCCCCAGTTCCCTCAGCCGTTCCTCGTCAGACTTGTGCTCCAGACCCTTCACCAGCTTTGTTGCCGTTCTCTGGGCAATCTGAAGTATTTTGTAGTACTGACTAGAGCTTAATAGCAAATGGTTTGGGAAAAAATTGTAAGAGATGTTCAGATCTAGTGTGGTAGTTCTGTGATATTTATTCAACTTCTAGCTATCAGTGTTTCAGAGATTTCTGAGGTTGTTGTAGTGTAGAGGGGAAATTATATTGAAGGGGGGGAAGAAAGAACAGTGCAGAAAAATAATGAAGACATGGCATAAGTAGAAGATAAATGTAAGTCTTAACTTTTAGAATGAATTACAGGACAAACGGGAAAAGGGAAAGTGAAATGATAGATGAGGATTTTGGGAGGATCTTCATGGGTAAGGAAAGAAAAGGGAGAATGAGCACAGAGGAGTTGGTAAATTCAGAAATGCTGGTTGTATAATGCAAACAATATAAAAAAGGTGAAATTTTAAAACTGATAAATTGATAAACAAGTCAGCGGGAAAGTTGTAAGATTATGAAAGTGCTGGAAAATGGTGTAGCTAAAACTGCTAAGTGTGTAAAAACATTTGATGGAGACAATGTGGCATTACCTTCTTATAGATTCTGCAAGGCTGATAAAGGCAATCTTTGTGGTAAGAGCTGGAGACGATGCTAAAATCTGAATGTGCAGGCCGATAACCTTATTAAATACCTTCTACCAGGAATGATCCTATGGAAGTCAGAAGTCAGTGGAGGTAATTGTGGAGTAAGGCTCTATTCTGTATGAGGAAGGGTAATGAATTCTGACTTATTGACCTGAAAAACTTCTGGTTACAGGAAGAGAACAGCCAAATCAATATGAAAAGGAAGATTATTCCCCAACATATTCAATTATCGTTGGTGATGAAGTGGCTAATCTAGACAGTTACTGCGAACATGACAACTGCGGTAAGAAATCACTGAATATTCTCTGAATTGTTGTTAATACTAAGGGATCATGTTTTACAAAGCTCCTTGCTGTAAATCCTGCAATTTTGTTCCTTTGCTTGAAGAAGAGTAGATATGTGAAAGGAGAGGACTTAGCACTGCACTGAAAAAAATGTAATAGTGACTACTTGGTTGCCTCAGGAGGCAGAGGATGGCCATACCATAGTGCAGATGTCACTTTACCAGAGCCCAGACCTCACCTTCCAGAGAACCACCAGCAAGGGACCAAGATGCTAGCCATGGGAGGGACAATTTGCTATCAAGTGAAACAGGCACAGAGTGTGCCATGCTGTCACAGGCACCATGCACATAACTAGGAGTTGCTGGTGGAAATCAGAACACATACCAAGTGCTGTCTGCAGTTTTGGGCATTCAGCCAGCTCTGTGTTGGCCAATTTCCTTTTGGGCAATTCCCACAACTGCTTTTGTCAGGAATGGGACAGCAACAAATAAGGCCGGTGCGTTCTTGCTGAGTAACATCAAGTGGTGAGTAATTTTGCAAGGAAGTGTGTTCTTGGATGAGGTCCATTCCCAGGCCAAGTCTGACATGCTGGGCATTTCCATGGATCATGAGAGATCCTCACATCAGGGAGCCTGAAGAGCTGCTGTTGGATCTCCTGCGTACAAAGCAAGTATGTTAAACGTTAGGCAATCTGTAGATATATTTCCCTGCTTTGCCACCCTGGTATCAGCCAGGCTGTTATGGGTATCTGTTCAGGCACTGTTTGTGTAGGAACATGCATGTGTCAGTATGTTAGTGTTTGGGAAATGCAGACTAATTAATATTAATAAATTTCTATGTGCTTTTGAGCTTGGTAGCTTCAAAGGAAAGGAAAAAATATACCTGCTGAAGACCTGATAGAGGCCTCAGTGTCTGAATCCGAGCTACCTTTTTTAAGACAGAAAGGAAAGCAATTCAGAACATAGATGATACAATTTAAAAAAAACACAAAACCTGTTTTGATAAGTGGAGGTGGCAGTTATTACTATTTTTGTGTTCAGCAATGGCCATTTTCCATTCCCATATATTTCTCCCCCCGCCTCAAATGCAAAAGGTACTGACATGATAGAGCTTAGTTTTTTAAACAAACAGCACAGAACAATTAAAATTAGATGCTTGTAGTGATGCAAAATCGCGATTTTCATTGATGTTGAGGTGAAGTAGATTGCAGAGCTATTTCACAACAGGTCTTTTGAGTACCATCACATTGATTATTCTCCAAATGTGGCATATATTTTTGCTAACTTATTTGTTTGAAAGAAGTAATTGATGAGTCCCAAAATTTCAAAGGTAGAACGGAATATAATAATTGAAGAAAGATCCGGTTTTGGTGTTTTTTTTTTTTTAATTCATAGTGAAACTGGGAGCAACTGCAGGGCTGGAAAGGCGGCCTTGTTTCTAGCCTGGTTTCCTACAAAGATGGTGCAAAATATCCCTTGTTTGAGTGTGTGCCTATGTCCTCCTGTGTTCTTCCTGATTTCATCCACTTTGAGGCAGGGTATTTTGCCTCTTTTTAACCTAGCACAATTTCAGTCACCCAGCTTTCAAAAACAACTTTTCACAAAGCTGCTTTGGAAGTGAGCTACAGCACTGAGGTTGGAACAAATTGACCAGGGACAGGAAAAGGGACAGAAACCTTTTAACCTGGCACTGTTGACAGGGAAAATGCCTTGTCATTGGGAGCATATCCAAATCCAGTGCACCAGGGGTAGGTTTAGTAAGGACTGCACATAACTGCACGGTTATTCACTCACTGAACTGGACTTATCTACAGATATACATATAGATATGTATGTAAGTATATGTGTATGTGTATGTGTATATATATATATCTCTCTCTATCTGAACGAATTGTTGAGCAAACATCCAGAAGCTAACTCATCTACTTTCTTTAAACTGTACAAATTTCACTCTGTCTCATAGTCCCACTTAGCCTTTAGAAAGTGGTTGAGAGGATAAAAATCTTTCATGACACCTGATAGTAGAGATTTTTTACTTGACTTCTGATTGTGTGTGTAATATCCAGAAAACTCGGTCTGAAGTATCAAAATACTCTTTGTTAAAGGATCTAGCAGTTTACCATGCATCTTTTCTAAATCATTTTTTTCTGAGAAATGAAAAGTGTAAGTCTTTCAGCTGCATACTGTGTTCTCTTTCATTTGCTTTTAGAAAGTCTTTCTCCTCCTAACTAGGCTTTTTTTTCTAGTACATTTTACATTTTAGCTGGTTTTGAAAGGCAGTTGTACTTTGAAACAGAAATTTGCTGAAAAATACCTAAATCTGCTGGAAGATGTGAACCTGCTGAAAATGATCTGAAAAGGACTTTTTTGTTATTTGCAGGCTTGTAGCTTGCACTTCTAATGACAGTTGATCAAAGGAAGTTCATTGGGATTGTTGTCATGTACTATGGTAGGTGAGACATTCTGCCCTGCTGGACAGAGCTTTGGGTGACATGGTTTAGTGTGAGGTGTCCCTGCCCATGGCAGGGGGGTTGGAACTTGATGATCTTAAGGTTCTTTCCACCCATAACTATTCTATGATTCTGTGATTTTATAACAGTGGTGTTGCCCTTTCACACTAGGAAGCATGGATCCACTGGGCAGGACCTTTCACAGCTCACCCCAGTATTGGGTAATTACCGCTACTGAACAGGCCTCTTTCAGTACATCTGAAGTGCATGTTTTTGCTAATGTACTTTAATATAGACCCAGTCGAGGAGTGACAAGACATCAGTGGTGGGTTCAGGTGAGGTTTCTTCCAGATGTTTATGGAAAGTCCTTATGAATTTCATTAATGCCTGACAGTATTTTAGAAAAGCATCGTCTGTCAGTTGTAAGATGGACTGTATGTGAGTTAAGGGTGCTGTGTAAAGCAACCATATGGATCTACCCATTAGAATATCTCATAAAGAGACAGCCCTTGTTTTCTATACACAATGCTTCTTATGTACTTTGATTGAAGAAGTAAAGCATCCAGACGTTTCAGGCCAGTCTATGCACAAACCATTGCCAGTTTGATTTTCAAGTTGGAGTTTTTCCTTTCTACGGCCCCACTCAGCTGGGGGTGATGGGCACAGTGACACTTTGGTTCAGTGCATAGGGCTACACAAGTTTTCTGCGTTACTTGTCCAGTGAAGCAGATCCCCTGTTGCTGTTGAGATACTAAACCCAGGAGTCCAGCCCTGGGGGGTGTCTCTGCCCCAGGCAGACAGAGCTTGCTGTGTTCCCCACCCACAACGGGATGTGGGATTTCAACTCATAGTACCCTCTTTCTCCACAGAATAATGGGAATTTGATTTAGGTGAGGGGAGCAGGTGCAGTATAATCCTATAGGAGAGACAAAGGAGCAGCAGAATGACAGCCTCTGCCCAAGCAGGGCATTTGGGGGTTTATACACCTTTATGTGTACAACCTGTTCTTCACAAACCCTGTTATATAAGCAGGAGGTGGTAAATAACAACAGCACTGAAAACCTTCAGACAGAAAAGGCTCCAGACATTACAGCCTTTTACAAATGATCCATTCCTTTTTTAATTAAATGGTGCTGACTGGCAAGACCATTAGCTGCAAATGTTTCTTACCTAATGAGGACTGCAAAGGCCTGTGAGACATTGACTATTTTACTTCCATATATTTCTAATTCTGTTCGACAAGGAGAGTTAGTCTTGCCAATACTTATTTATAAAATAGTGATGCAGATACCAAAACTGGAATGATCTAGATCTTACAGTTCTGCTGAATGAGTGGAGCTGCATGGGCTCAGAAGGGAAGCAGATTTTCAACCACTTCATATTATAGGTGTATTATATATGTATTATTATATATAATATTATACATAATTATTATATATAAAATATATAATTATGTAATGTATATTTTAAAAGCAACTGCTTTTGTAATTTTATTTTCAGAAGCAGAAATCAAAGTGTCATTGCTGCCTTACAGGTGTTAGACCTCTGCTTTGCTACAGTAACTTTCATTTTTCTTTGCATAATATGATATTACCTATACTGCCACACAGTACTTGCAAGCAGTTACAGGTTCACACACTGTATGAAGATGATGCACAGCCCAGTAAAATAAGTTTTGCTCCCCCAGCAAATTCGTGATTATTGTTACAGGAAGCTCTTGCCTTTACCCATGATTTCTACCTGCATGGTCTATGTCACACATTCTTCTGAGAGCTGCAAGAAGAATGAAATCTTTCATGGAGACCACAGCAGTTTGGAAACAGCAATGCTTTAAATATTTCTCTCACTGCTGCTTTGTTTCTCCTGTGACTGCTGCAAAGAAAATCAGAGAGAGTTGAGAGAACTTTCCATTTGAAGACCCACAGCTGTGGTACTTGCTAATGAGTTATCTCATTACTGCCACATTTATTAGGTTTCTTCACTGAATAATTGATTTTATTTTTTTTCCCCAAACGTTGTTTAGTTTGTTTTGTTTTTCTTTGGGGGTGGGATTGAGGAGGGGGAGGAGGAGTGCAGTTTGATAGTGCTTTGTCAAGGCTAGCAATTTAACTAATAGAAACCAGATAGAAAATATAACTTTTGGAGAAGTCATAGAGGAATGGAATCAGCAATGGAATTATAGCAAAGCCAGAAAAAACACATCAACTCCTTTAATTGGTTGGAGGACTTACTCTCTTTACAGAAGAGGAATAAAAATGCATTTAAAACCAAAATGGCACTGGAAGTAGCTAAGAAAGTATCTTAAATCATAAAATGAAGAAGTTAAGCAAGAAGAGAGCCAATAGGAAAATTAGGCTGTATACTGCTATGTTGTCTAACTTTACCTTCTTTGGGTTATTTGTTTGGTTGTTTTTTTTTCTTGTATTTTTTTAGGTAAGAGCATTAGGTAGAAATAATTATGGTACTTGGAAATCCAAATATTAATGTCAAAGAATGACAGCTTAATGATGCTCATTGTCAAAAGGCCACACAGGTTTATCTAGTATTAAAAGAGTAGGGTCATACTAAAGGAATAAATAGTCTGCACAGAAAGTTTTGGGTATTTTGTTCTTTAGTCAAAATCAAAGACCTTGATTCAAATCAGCTTGAAGGAAGTAAAAAAGGCTTCCTTCCACTCCATGAACTGAAGAAAAACCAGAATAAAATTAATGAAAACAACCCATGAACAATCCTGTTATCAGTTTCTTTCTTGGAGATTTTTAAGAGTTTAATAGCAATAATAGGATCAAAGTTGATCTGACTTTTGAAGTGCTACAAGTACATATGAGTAGGGATGCTTTTTACTGCTGAGCACTCCCTCGTTGTATTCCCAGATTATTCTTTCTGCAAATATTGTTAAAACAATGTAACCCAGATCATTTTATAACCAAAATACAAAATAATACAAAATACATAGAGCAGAGAGTCATATCAGAGATTCATCAGAAATAGGTCAAAACTCTCGCCCCATTCATACGAACTACTGTGTCTCAAGTATTTTTTGCTGAGACCAGATTCACTAAACCAATGATGGTGTAGGTCACAGGTGAAATTTTGTTATGCTTGAAAAGCATCTTGTGCATGCATTTTATTTTACCTTGTAGTGGCAGTACCCATAGGAAAGTGCCTTTGCAGGTAGCCATTGGTCTAACAAGAAAAAATTGCTTGAAGTATCCAAGATTTGAGGCTTCTGTCTTTCCACTGTACATTGTGTGCATAGAAAGCTTCATCCTAGGATCTTAGTATTGCTGATGGAGATATCTGTTTCGAAGTTCCTGGTTATTATTATTACGAGCTGGTATATGCCTCAGCAGCGGCTTTTGCTTTCAGATTCCACTGTTATTAATTTTGCTTATCATCTCTTACTCTACATATTTTATTGTTATTTTTTTAATACAAATGAGATCATGGTGCTGCAGATTTCCCCATCTTAAGATAAAACAAGCTGATAGAAAAATATTCCAGTGTAATTAACTGTGGAGAATTAACAATGCAACTATTTCATATGCTGGCTTTACTATGTGGGTGAATTCATGCCAAACACAATAGAAGCAACTCCTTTATTACCTTTTCTGGGTCCAGCCAAAACTTGAAAAGATCTCCAGAGTGCTACCACCCCTCAGGTGTGGGCTGCAAAGAGCACAAACATGTGTAGACAGTCCCAAGATGCATAACTTCAGTTAGGCACCACTATATCTGACAGCAGGAATTAAACAGGGGGGCCTTTTAAGTCCGTTGTGATACAGCAGAGTAGGTAGGTGCATATGAATGGAAAGAAAGTATTAAAAAAAACCACTGTCTGTACTATGTTTTCTGAGTCTCTCTTAAGCTTGCTGAAAGCACACAGAATATATTGACTCTAGTGATTACTGTCATAATTTAAAAATAAATGGTGAATCTGGATCTCTCAATTTTGTAGTTTTTTAATCATAACTACAAGGAGCTGTCATGGGAGCAGATTTTTTTATGTCAGAGGAAGTTTTAATATCTTTTACCTAACTTTAATACCTTGTACCTAGCTATTTATTGTTAAAAGATAACATCAGAGCAGGACTTCTTAAACATTCAATTTTGCTGTGATATAAAAACATAAAGCCAGTGTGAGAAGGAAAAGGGAAAGGTGGAGAAAGCCCATTAGGAAACACCAGCTGGTGAGTGCTTTCCATTACTGGAGAACGTTTTGTTCTGTCTGTTGTAAGGAGAAAGTCTAATTTCTGGTAAAACTGATGGTGATGTCTGTACTCTTCTACGTCTTCTTAGTTTTGATTTGTTCCTCTGTCTAATTAAAGTTACTAGTTTTGAGAGCATCATGAGGCATTCTCTGCTGTTATTATAGCTCTCCTGAGTATGAACTGGTGTGTTAAATGGCAAAACATAGCCTAAAAAAAAAGTGTCTTCAGTAGGTCTTCACATTTGTCTCTTATCTGATGAAAGAAGATCTTGATATCTGAACTACTGTAACTTTACTTTAAACTCAGTAAGTACCTGAAAATATAAGACAAAAATCCACAACAATGATATTGAGCGTAATGAGAGGATGAGTTATATCACCTACTATATTAGCAGGAATATTAGCAGCATCGTGAACTTGCATTACTGGCTGGCATTAGGCTGATATTGTCCCTTCTACAACTAAGAGAAGCTCTAATTAGTGCCTGAAAATGGTGAGACAAACTTTAGCCTTTGAACATCTCAGTGAGTGAGAGATGAAATGACAAGCAACAATTCAAAGTCTCAGTGGCATGCAATTAGAAAGCAGAACATTTATTACTTTAACTCAGGAAACAGTTGGAAATAACAATTAAAAAAAAAAAAGTAATTTTTTAATTTATGGGTCAGTTTTGAACTGGTGAGGTAAAATTCTGACTTTTTTTTTTTTTTTTCTATGCATAACTTCTTTTAGCAAGACAACAGACTTCTGATAGTACATCCTATGGAAAATCCTGAAGTATAGCCTACATAAAATACTTAAGGGTGTCCATTTCTGATCTAAGCTTCTTCTGCTGTACATGTTCTGCAATATTAATCTGTTGGTCACAATTATGCTAATATAATAGAATTTTGTTTTGCATATCAGACAGGTATTGTCTCAACTCTCTTATCTAGATAGAATGCAAAATCTCACTGGCTTTTATTGGACCATCTACACCATATGAGTCAGTGCTGTGTTAACTATATCATCTCAGCTATTTTCCAGACCAATGCGGGTGATAAATTGTAATGAGTACCTGCAGAGAAACTTAAGTGCAAGCTCTGACAGATGTTTTGATTCATGATTTGAACAGGGCTGAACAGTTGCAGTTTGCTGCAAGCCCGGTTAGCCTGTATAATGACTGCATGTTGTAACTATGCTGCTTCTGTTTCTAGAGCTAATTCATTTAGTACCAGCCGAGGGACTGCTGCTTGATCATGTATTATGCTCAGCAGACATGCCATTGAGCTGCTAAATTGTTTTTAAAATTGAGGCAGTGGCTGTCCTGTGCCACACATTATTTGAAACAGTCAGGATGGCACCTTGCAAGATTTTTTTTTCTATTAAATTCTGTGGCTATTCACAATTTACATTTAGTCCTACCTACTCCTGATTTAAATTAGTGCAAATTCAAAGGAATTGTATAGAATGCCCTGAATGCCCAGGTGGCATAGGGTGCTAGTGGCTGCTGGGGGCATTTATCTGAAGAAAACAGTCTTTGGTATACCAGGGTTGAACAGGGAACCTTAGTCTACCCTCTAGTCTGCTGAGCCTGAGGATGACACAACTTTGCATCTGAAAGTGCTTTAGCGAGTAAGCTTTCCATTACCTGCCTGACAGTCACTGCTGAAATGTTAGTAGGCTGGCAGAGGGAACGGCTTAAGCTGACACAGAGTGGTGACAGGAGCAGCAATGACACTAGGTATGTATGCCTTTCTGGAGAAAGAGGTAAAAAACAAACATCTTGAACCAATACAAAATAGAGAGTACAATATAATAGAGAGATAATGGTAAGGAATAGATGCTTTATAAGTTACACAGAGGCGTGAGAGGAAGACTGGGTTCAGGAATAATGTAAAAACCCATTGATTTTGATCTACCCCTTTCCTAGGTTTTCTTTTGAGGCTTTCTGTTTCTCCTCAGTCTCCCTTCCTTTAGTATAGTTTTGTTTGGCTAACACTGAATCTCTGTCTTTTCAGGAGTAGATATGCTGTTCATCCTGGTGCACAGGGGTGGCTTCTAGCATCTTGAAGTAATTTACCTCCACCAAGCCATGACCACTCAGTGAGCATGTGTCTGCCCCAGGGTTAATGTAAGACTTAAGGGGAATAGGTTAAAAGGTTTTATTAAAATTTTTCATTTTGCTTGTCATGGATGAAGAAGATGAAAACTAGAAATAAAATTCATTTTCTTTACTAACATTCATTAAAGGTTATGCTTTTGATGGAGATCATGAATGCCTTTGTCACTGCACCTTTCTTTGCTTATGTCTGCTGTCTTGTCTGTGAAGCTGACTGCTACAGACATCCAAGAAATGGGTTTACAAGCTTCAAGCAAAAAGGTTTCATTTTCTTTTCTCTCCATAAATAATTAAACTTCACTATTTTTTCTAATATGAGCAACTTTTGATTTGATAAAATGATTATCAAAATAGATGAGCTTAATGTTGCAAATCCTGAATGAAATATTGACTGAACAAAGGAGGCAGGAGAAACTGGCAAGGTGCAAAAAACCAGAAGATGGGTGTGAAGGGATCCCAGTCTCCTTTGTGTTTGTTTCTGTTTGACTCACAAAAGTGAGAGAGAATTGTGTGACATGTACAGAGATGACTAGTGGAGTCTTTGGGCTGTATCTTCTCGATTATGTCTACTTTATATTGCAGTGACCATGTGGGTATCATGGAACTTAGTCACAGTCATAAGTGAGAAGAGAAGCAAATTCTTGGGCTTTTTTTTTCTCCACCATGTTTACAATATTGGTTAAAGGATAATGCAAGCTTTCCTTCTAGCTACACAGGGATCTGTTCAGCACCCATTCTCTGAGAAAGCTCTTACTCAGTGAGCACAGTGGCAGCAGACTAAATGATTCAGTATGTGGATAGAAATGCAAGATTAATCCAAGAGGGTGAAAAATTATCAATTAAGAATTCTCATTAGCTATATTTGGTGCCTTAATTAGTCTTTTTGAGTGTGTAATCTCAAGTGATAATTGTCCGTGGCACTGGCCCATTCCTCTGTGAATATTATCTTTTAATTAATTCCAGAAACTGATTTCACTCATTTTATCCCTCCTTTCTACATAGCAGTTCTTTCTTTTTGTTTGTTTGTTTGTGGTTTTTAGGGGTTTTGTTTGGTTTGGTTTTTGTTTTGTGTTTTTTTAGTGTAAACAGCATACCTTGAGTTTATTTAAAAATTGTTGTTAAATAAAATCTAGTTCCATCACTGAACAAAGATAAAGTAAAATCAGGAAAATCCTAAAGGTTCTCATTTTACTACTTGAATCCTATACTATGTATCTTGTCTTAGGATGGGTGTTATAAGTGAAATACTGTACTCACAAAAGTCTTTGAGACTTACGACTTTGCTCTCTGTAGAACCAAAATTGCTTTGTGAGTGTGCTACGTGCCTTCCAGTAAAGTATATATCAGTAAAATCAAGGGAAGAAAAAAGAATGCAGAAGATTATATTTAAGATCACCATACATAACCTATGTGGTGTGAAGAGTAACTCTCCTGTTAAAATCAACAGGCAGCAAATTTGTGGATCGTATATACAATTTCAATGTGTACTTGGAAAATTATTGATCAACAACTATATTTGTGCAGTTCAAAGGTTTTTAGAGAGTGTTTTTGCTATAGCTGTCTTACACCCAAATTATCTTATTATTATATTCAGGAAGAACAGATTAATCAACTTTCTTGATATTAACATTTGCTCAATCCTCCTCTCTAGATTGGAGTCCAGTGGCTTCTGAGGTACAAAATTACCTTTTAAAAAAAAAAAAATGGTTTATTTTTCACCTTCTTTATATTTCTATCCTGGTAGGAAGCAGAATTACCCAATTGCATCAGAAATTTAGTTCTCATTATTTCCAGTGTAAACCAGAGTGTTCAAAAGTTTACAGTAATGAAAACTATTCTCACAAGATTTCCAGCCAAGTTTTGATAGTCTGAGAGACAGCTACTGGAGTATGGTACACAGTAGATTTTATTATTTAGGGGTGTGAAGATGGTTTCTTATGAGATAATTTCTTTCCTTTGAAATATGTGCTAACATCAAACTTCAGTGTAAAATTCAGTTGTAGGCACCACTCTTAACTGTTACTTCCATACGCATGAGAAACTGAAGTGATTTATCCTTCAGAATAAGCCTTTCACATCAAAAGTTTAAAAACAACGCTTGCATTATTTGTGGATCCTCAACATGGCCAATACAGGCAGGCTTGTAATTATAACAGGGTGTTAAATGTATAAAGGGGTTCTTGCATATCTGAATGTTTTGGGCTGTTCAAGTAAAGATATATAAATATGCAGAAAATGTGTGAAGTTAGGGTAAATTCTGATCTCGGTCATGATATTTTCTTTCCATATCATATGTGGTAGGTATTTGACATCCAGTCGACTGAAATAGTTTCTAAAGTGGGTAATATTGACAGAGGAAGGACAGCTGTTACTGAACAACCCAGAAGCATGGGTTTGCAGGGCTTTTATGGGAGCTGACTAACCTAAGCTAAATCTGTAATAATGGATGGAAATGTCATTTTCTTCTTTTACGTGAAGTGTTTTTGTTGGCACTAAGAAATTCTCTCCATTTAAATTCCCAATGTATTAATTTGTTGGATAATTTAGTAAAAAAAAGATTTTAATTCTGCAAATGTTACAGAGCTCAGTCTTGTGACCATACAAATCTGTTGTCTATTTGAGGTTTTGAAGGTCTAAGCTAGTGTTTTCCTGACAATTTTGACTTCTTTCAGTTCTCTTGCCAGGGAATGATTTAAACCTGTTTGCAGATTGCAAGCAAATATCACAATTGCTTAACGTGAATTTCATAGTGACCCTCTACCTGCCTGTCATTCTTAGCAAGAGAAGATACATAGCTTTCCACAGCAGCTTGCTGCAGAATGGTCTTTTGAAATTATCCCTGCCACACCACTCACGTAATTAGAAATAATTGAATTAGCTGCAGACTGGCAGAGGTGAGATCAATATTATAACTAAAAGTGCATTCCTTTATAATTTGATATTACAAATGAAACCTCCAGAGGGTGGAAAATGTTTTATACTTCTTTGAAGTAATTATCATTTGCATTAAGTTTTATATTTTAACCACAATCGAGAAAAATATTACCATAATCTATCCCTTGTCTTAGTATCTTTAGCTGTTTTTTTACAGATATTCAACAAACTTCTTCATTGTTTCATAGGGGTTTGCAAGTCTTTACCTGTCAAAGACAGTAAGGCCCAGTTCCTACAGGCAATGTGAAAAACAGCCAGTAGTTCTTAAGAGCTGATTTGGTCTGCTGGGGGAGTTGGGCTATTGTTTTTGGTGAAAGTAGAACAGACACCTAAGCATTTAATTCCTCACTTGACTGTGGGAGCTGCAGTACTTGCAAAGAAAAAGAATAATTTTATGGAAATTCTCCAGCAGCTGTGTTTGTGATAGATCATCCATCCATCCATCCATCCATCCATCCATCCATCCATCCATCCATCCATCCGTCCATCCATCCATCCACACATCCATCCATCCTTCCATCCAACCATCCATCCATCCATCCGTCCGTCTATCCATCCATCCACACATCCATCCACACATCCATCCATCCATCCATCCATCCATCCATCCATCCATCCATCCATCCATCCATCCATCCATCCATCTTTCTATTTATGTATAAAGGTTTGCTCTGTTCTGACCAGAAAAAATGGATCTTCAGTCGCATGAGATTAGACTATGGTAAAAGTTCCACTTCTTAAGTTTCCAAAGCAAGTTGAAGCAAAATGATCACAAATAAAAAAAACATTGATTGAAAAAGATATACCTTTAGAGCAGTCAAAAACATTTTATTAAAAAAAATAATAATAAAAAAACCCTCCCTGCTTGGGTTCAGAGTGACATTTTGTGTTCCAACATTTAATATACAACTCAAAATATTTAAAAGCAAGGTATTGACACATTTTGCCTGAAACGGCTAAAGCAAAGTGTTTTCGCATTCAGAACTCTTTGTTCTTTGTCAGGTTTTTATTTCTGAATGATGAGTATAACCCCATTGAAAATAATTTCAACTAGGTACCTCTTATAAACTTTGAACTGTCCACTTGGAATTTCAGGTTTGAGCTGTGTGAAATAATATTCCACAAGTGGTTCTTTGGTGCCAGAAGTTGTAACTCAGAGGACATTCAAGGGCTAATCCTGTTTGAGGTAAAATTTGGTTTTCTTCAATCAGAGTTCTATTTCAGGGTTTTTTTCCTCCATTTGGCTGGTGGTAAGTTCCAGCCACAGCTCTGTGTTGCTTTGTATTTTTTAACGCCATTGACTTTTTTGCAGTACTGCATTTCTCATGGACACCACTCTCTTTTGAGTAATACTTCTTTATCAGAATGTCCAACTATGTTTTATTACATCAGTAGATCATTGGAGTGACAGCTGGCTCTAGTGATGCATGATCTAATACATCATAAGAACAACATCTCATTTGGATTATATACTATGTAATATTAATAGACAATCTCCCACCCCTTTTTCTTAGCTGTAGACAGGACTGTTACTAAGGACTGCAATGGCATTAGAGTTAAAATGAGATAGTATTTCTAGTTTTACCTTCTATTTTCACTCTTGAAGGCTGAATGCAGCAATGTATGCCAAAATAATTTTAACTGTAGTTGCAGTAAGTAAGCAAACCCCAAAGAAAGCCTGTTCTTAACTCAGTCCATAGTTTCCACATGCAGAAAAAGGAAGGCAGACATTAGGCAAGATGCAATGCTTTCCAGTATAGCCTAGTGCAAATAATAGTTTTCTCTCGCAAAATGAGGCTATTTCCACTGGCGGTCCAGTTAAATCTGCAAGAAGTCAATAGAAAACGTTACATGAAGTTCAGTGCACTTCATGTCAGTCACAGAAGAGGAGATCAGAGCAAGGTCTAGGAACCACCCTGCAAGGTCTCTAAGAAATCATCTCCAGATGGTTTTCAAATTTGGAAGAATACAGGAAATGAGAAGCTGATGCAGTCACAAGGGGGAGATTAAAATAAAAAAACAGCAAAACCAAAACAAACCTTATCTAGAGATAAAATACATATGCTTTAAAGTTTATTTGGAAGTTTCTCACCTCTCAGCTGAGAAAACAGCTGAAAAACAGAAAACATGGTAACACAGATTATTAAAAGAAATAGAGAAGCTCAGAATGGCTAAATTTGTTAAATTCACCTGTGGAGAACCCTCTATTGTAACCACAGCAACTAAACTGCTTCCTCTTGAAAACAAAATGGACTGACTTGTTTTGGGCCTTCAAAATACATTTTTCTTCCCTGTTTCTTCCAAGTCTTCCATTCAAGTAGAAGGCTGTGGCAGAGCAGATCTTCCTGCTTCACCAGAAATGAGAATGAGAACTTTTTTTCCATGTGAAGATCACAGGTCTGTTCCAGCTTTCACCAGCAGCAGCAGAAGTATTTCAGAGAAATGAAACATGAGAGTCCTTGCTAGCTGATATAATCTAAATTACAGTTCATTCCTTTCATCAGTTTCGGAGAGCTGTGGTGACATCCAAACTCAGAACATTTCTCATCATTTGCTATCAACCAGTCAGTCTTGCACAGAAAGAGGGAGTACAAGAAGCCAGGGAGTCCAGCTTTGCCTCTCTAGAAAGAAAGAAAGAGTGACAATTAGAAAGGAATACTCAAAGGGCTGCAAACCATTAAATCTTAAACAGAGTTGACTGGAATATAATTTCCATTGACTTTTGTTGAAGCTACTGGAACCTGTGGTCCTACTTCCTTGCTCAGGATCCTGCACAACAAAAGACTGCAGTAACACTTGCAGCTGAGAAAATTGCTGCTGAAAAGTCATTGAACTGACTCTTTTTTATTTCTGTGACCCTTTGCTTGGGCACAAGCTTGTAACACTGATTTTTTTTTAAGCGCTTCAGCCTTTGTGGTGCCAAATAAGACATGAGCTTTACGCAATAGCAGCTACGCTTAGATATACTTTTTTTTTTTTTTTTTTTGTAAGACACCCCAAAACTAATGTTTTAATTCCTGAAAAGCTGGGAAAGTACTTAACTGTGTGCTTGAAGTCTGCCATGAATTTATGGAAGCCTCCTAACTTAAGATGTATCCATGAATTGAGATACTATGGATGTTTTAAGGCCACAACATCTCAAGGCTATGTTTCTGTTGTTCCTTTTCTTTAATTATTGAGCCATATTATTACTTTTTGTTTACTGGAAAATATGTAGCAATGCATTAGTTAGCCCAGATGTAATTCCAGGCCTCTGGGAAAAATGCCCATGATCCTTTCTGGGTGCCTTTGCAAAACTCTAATGCATACTCCACAAACAGAATGAACAAAAATGCAGTTACAATCTGTCCTAACTGTAGGAGGAATTTATCCTTAGTTTCTGGTTAGGTTAAAGAAATCCCTAACCTAAACTTGCCACCAGTTGCTTGCACATTGATCTGTCTGCCTACAGACAGACAATTATATCCTGGTGCTGCAAATTCAAAAATGCAGTTTTAAACTCCTTTGAAATAGTCTTTAGCAATACTTATAGAGCTTGGCTGCCTTGGTTAGAGAAAGGAACCCATTTTACAGCAATATACAAGTCTGTTCTCGCACAAAATATGTCACGGTGGGAAGAAATACAGTAATATTTTTTGATGGCAAAAAAATCTTTTGCACGAAAAGGTTATCTGAATTGTTGACTTATTTCAGTGAAACTTCATTTTTTTTTTCTAAAAATTCAAACCTTTGTTTCAATTTGCTTTTCTTTAGTGTAATCTATGGTGGTAATTTAGTTCTGAAACATGTCTATATTTCACTGTCAAACAGCTTTTAATAAATCTCTAAACTATCTGAAAACTCATCCGTTATCAATTTAAACAGTTTTTAAGGTAAAGTAAAAAATTTTCTTTTTGTCAATCCCATACTGATCTTTTTCTTACAATTTTTGTTCAGCAAACTGAAAAATAATTTATTGAGAAAATGTCTGTTTTGTCCAGCAATTAAAAAGTGAATTTAGAAAATTGCAAATAGAAAATAAACCTTGCTTTTCTAAGAGCAAGGGGTATTAACCCCTATAAAAAGTTTAGTTAGTCATGCCAGGTGGTTCATTAGCTGAATTGTTTCAATCAAGACAGAATAGCTTTCTGAAACTGCCATTGTAACTATGCCCATGGTGACTTGACATTAGGTTAGTAAGGTTGCCTTTGTGGTTTACGGCAAGTAAGATTATGCTGTTCCTGTAGATTCATATAGTTTTACAAATCTATAACAGCATGCACCCCACAATGGAAATCTAGAATTAGACTGGGAATAGCTAAAGCTCTTTTATTCTTAGGAAAACCTACTCCTGCAAGTATAAGTGAGTAATATGGCTTCCTTTTCTCTGAGATCCAGTGACAGATATCAGTCTACTATGTAAACCTTTCCTCTTAGCTGACCCCATATTGCTTGCAATGTTACTTAGGGTTAGTTTTCAAAATTAAGTGACTCTTCTGCCTTTCCCTCACACACAGGAACCAGGTGAAAATACATAATTTTTTTTTTTCATTTATATAGCAAAATTACTTAAAGAGAAGGGCTGCGTATTAAATTCTGAACCCAAAGGTATCAACCTTGTCCCACGCAGTCATTCAGGAAGACAAACCTGTGATTTTAGCATCGAGACAGTGTGTGTGTGAATTACCATTCAGTAGGATGCTTTAATACATCCTTCAGGAGTTGAAGTCATCCAACATACAAATATGTAAGGGCTTTCTTTTCTTTCTTCATTCCCTTTTCCCTCTTCCCTTTCTCACTTTCCCATTTGTTTCCCCTTTTCATTCCTCTTTTTCCCCCTTCGTCCACTCTGAAATCTGTCTTGGACTTTTTTCCAAAGGTTCAGTCAGACTGGCCAAACATGCATACTGACCCTTTCTTTGACTTATTTCCTGTTTCAATTGAGTGTCGAAGGTTATACATTACTATTAGAGCAAGACACAAGTGGCAACAAGGGTCAGGGACTCTGTAGCTTTCTGTTACAGCCATAAAACCAAAATGGAATTATAATTTCACCTGCTCTAACCTCAATTTTTCCGAGACACAATAGACACTGACCTTACTGTTTGACTGCTATAGACTATGTAAACTGCAGCCACCCTAATTCTGCCTACTAAACAATAAATGTGCCCTTTATAACCAGGATGGGATGTAAAACAATAAAACATACACACAGAAGATTCAAACAGACTAATCCAGGTGACATAAAATGATAAAATAATGCCTTACTGGGGAGGTCAGACCCTTTCTTTGACTGTTGTGCCCCTACAGTTATTTCTGCTACCAATTTTCAATTTCTTCTTTTTGGATGACCATTCTATATCCTTCTCTAAGTATTAGGACACAGGCAATAAATCTTACCTGCTAGAGGAATCCCATCTATGCTGCTTGAAGGGTTGATGGATCTCAGGGGAATGTTTTATTTTGTATTTTGGAGAAACTGGGGAAAGAGTGGTTTGTGTTTGTTTTTTTTTTTTTTGAAGGAAACTTTTTATTAAATGGGGTAACATTCCTAAAAACCTTCCTGGTCAAAGAATAAAATGGATAAAATAAAGGCTATATAATACCAAAAGCTATTATTTGATATTAGGATGTTAAAATATTAGTATCCATTTATCATGAATGTCTAAATTGGAAATTGCAGCTGAATCTACATCCGACTCAGATCAGCTGAGGTACTTCCTTTTACCTGGTCTTTGATCTCCAAAATGAGGAAATTCAGAAATGTAGCTCTTTGGTAGTTTATAACTTGAGAATTACTTTTAACCATATGGGATAGCTTGTGTAAAATGACAAAGTTTAACTCCAAATTCATTAATCATTACTATTAGAGAATTTCAAAAGCTGCTGAGATTCATTCGCCTTTGAACTTCTGGCTTTGACAAACCCATGAGAAAGATATTTAGTAGAAAAATCCATATGCTTTACAAATTATCCTAAATTTTGAGAAACCTTCCAAGGCCATCACCAATCCCAAATTTTCACCTGTTCTATCCAGAAGTGTTTACCAATCCCTATAGAATACTTTTGCCTATACTGTAGATTTTAAATCGAATTATGCAAAACAATACCAGCAATGTCTGTAAGTTTTGCCATAGCAACAGTGAGGAAGTCCAGTGGGCCAGAAAGGAGGACAGCTGTCTTTCATTTCCTATTGATGTCAGTATCCATGGAAACCCCTTTTAATAGTATCTGTATCAGGCTGAGAAAACAGGTAAGCTCTCTTCTAAAAGGGAGTGCATTAAAAGAACAGTCCTTTGCAAGGTCATCTCTTGAAAGCCTTGAAAAACCCCTTAGTCAAGAAAGTTGAAAGACTGTAAATCCTCAGTTTCTTTACTAAAAAGCTCAGCTACAGAGAATCACATTAGCACTGTCTAACACAGACAGAGGAAAGTAAAGCCTTTTTTCTCTGCCTAAGATGTTGCACCCTGAGAACTCACTTCCTTTTCTAGGTGAATGTACAGAAAAGGTGATTACGTGAACAGAGACATTAATTATGAGCTGAATTCAACGGGGAGAGACTGACACAAGCATATGCAATCTATGTTTAAAAGTAGAAAAGAAAAAGACTGAATTGCTGGAGCACCATATGGCAAATGTCCATAAACTAAGAATATATACACAGGAATATTATTCATATGGTAGCATTTTAAAATATCTGTAAACTCAGCATTTTATGGATAAGTGGTTTGAAAGAAATAGTGCTACCTCCCTCCCTCTCCCATCTGGGCTATCTGAGTGAGAAAGTTATCATATTTTTAAATCATCATGATCGGAAGCCATCCCCATCTCACAGTTTTGGTTTCCACAGCTAAATTAGCATGGGTATAATTTTGAATAACAAAAAGTTACAACTTTATCACTTTGTGATTCAATTACATATAAAAACTGTCACACACTAAGGCTCAGTTAGGAAGCATTTTATGATGATTTTAGGGACAAAGTATTGTCTAAAGTGAAACAAACAAGCCACAACAAAAAAATGCACTAGAATAAATCAAGACTGTGTTAGATTTGAATGCAGTCTTTCTATTAAATTCACTAGACTAAATCCCGTAGAGTAGTTTTTTATTATATTACAATGAGAAAAGTAATTTTCCATAGTAGATACTTAATTTTAGTTAATTGAATAATGTGGCTATGAATGTGACATTGTGACAAATCTTTCTTTTTTTTTTTTTTTCAGAGACACTTGCATCTCATTGATTGATTTTCTAACCATTCCTTCCTCACTGAAAGAAAAAAATCCGAGTACTCTTAACAAATCAGTAGTTTCTAGCTAAGCTCAGAATATACGGATTGTACAGTCTACATAACACAGAGCCTGCCAAGGAAGCAACTTGAGGTCTAATTGATGAAGAACTCATATTATTGGAAAAGTCTTGTGGTTTAAATTCTGAGGGATTCTATACATATGATTGCAGAACAGCTTCATGGTATGTTCTAAGGAAACATGAGAAGTGTAAATTAGATCTGCCTTGTAAAACCATGAAAGACATGAGCCGTCAGAAAATGTAACAAAAAAGAAAGGGTACTGCAGTGAAAAATTTAAATATGCTTTCTGTCTAAATGCATGTAGCCAAATATTTAGAATCACTGAATCACCCAGAACCTTTCAGATGAAAAGGCTGAAAAAGCCCGTTCAAAGCAGACTTATTCAGAGACTTGTGTGGTTGAGTCTTAAAACTCTTCCAAGATGGGGCACTCCCAGCCTCTCTGGGCATGCTGCAGTATTTAATTACCCTCATGGTATTTTTTGTTTTTCTTGTCAGGTTTTCCCATGTTCCAGCTTTTGCCTCTTGTTTCTTACTATCACCATACATCTGCAATAAGACTTTGGCTTTGTCTTTTCCCATCCGGCATCTGCAGTCAGCAGTGAGGTCTCACCAGGATGAACAAGCCACCTCCCCTCATACTTCCCAGGTTCCTGCCTTGACCACCAGAGGATCCTCCATTGTACTCACTCCTGCAAGTCAGGGTATGTCCTGCATCAGGACCCCAGACCTGGACTCTGCAGTCCTGGTGCGATCTCACCAGTGCTGAGCTGCAGGGCAGGATCCGTGCCTGGTCCTGCTGCAGACCTGGGTGCAGGGGCAGCTTTGCTGCCTTCTGGCAAGCTGCTACTCCCTGTGCCGCAAGCCATTTCTGCAGAACTGCTGTTTGCATCAGTGATATTAGCTTTCTGAGCCCAGCAGTCCAGGCAATTTTCCACCCACTCTACTGTCCACTTATCCATCACCATATCTTACCAATCTGGTAAGAAAAAAACTACAGAGGCTGTGTCAAAAGCTTCGCTCAAATCATTGTATACACCACCCATTGCCTTCTCGTTATCCTCAGTGCTGGCTACCTCATCATGGAAACAAATTATGTTGGTTTTCCCGGTTACCTCCTTACCTTTGTGTGTTTAGAAATGGCTTGTAAGAGGAAGCCCCTTCCCATTCCAGGGGCTTTGGTGAGGTCAAATGGCCTGTGAGTCGCCTTGATCCATTCTTTCCTCATCTTTCCTTAAGATGGGTACAGTGTTTGGATTTTTCCTCTTTGCTAGATTATGTGCTCCCTACCTTTCCTCCTTACTGTGGGTACTGCTGTCCTCCTACAAGCTCTGATAGAGACCTGGGAAGCCCTGAAAAGGCTAAAATCAATAATTCTGAAGTCCATAGTTATAATTCTGCTTTGTTGAATTCTCCTAGGAGCTTAATTTTGCTGTCTCATGGTCACTGCAGCCAAAGCTGCCCTTGAAGTTCTTGATCTTCATATCAAGCTCCTCCTTCCAGGAGTTCCTGTGCTCAGATTCCCACTTCCATTTTGTTACTCTGTTTTGTGTGGGATGTTTGAAGTGTTATTTCCAAGAAAGAGTATTTAAAGGATTTTTATTGGAAGAACAGAAATTAAAATAAAATAAAATAATATTTGTTTGCAAATAAGATAAAACAAAATAAAATAAATGTTGTGCTTGAAATTTTTTTTGCCTGTAAAATGGAAATATTTGAGATGCTGAAGGGAAAAAAAAAATTGTCTCAGCAATTAATTTGCAAATATAATAAAATTCACATTTTCTTCTAAGATTTTTTTTGTGCATTTAAAAGTTTAAGAATACAATTTATGAGCACAAAATGTAGAAGAACTAAGACTTAGCTTCTTAAAGCCTTTCTGTTGCTCAGCACTGACTTTGGAGAATTTCTCTTAGTGTAGCTGTACATTTCAGCCACATGAATGAATGGAGATAGTTTCTCAGTTTTAGCCAGAGAAACTCTGAGGGCTTCCCAGCTCTTGGCTGGTCACATCTTTTCAACATATGAATACCAATGCTGCCTTATTGTTAGAAGATACTTAATCTCTGAAGGGTAACTAACTAAATACACAGAGTTACAAATTACTGAGCATACAGATTCAAGTATTTTGGCAGTTTCACTATCAGAGCCGTGGTGAGCAGATGGCTTTGCACAGCAAATAGTGAAAATGCTGATAACACAAAAAAATATGATCTTTTCTTGCAGTAAATCATGTGCAGGAAAGTGAGGGATCTGTTATGGAGTCTGTGAGGATACGTAAGCAGAAATCAGAGGAGCTTGGTATCTATTTCTGATGGGGATTAGAAGAACACATTCACCACATCTCGTGCTGATGTCTTCTCTTCCTTCTGTATGCTGCTCAGATCGTTCTTGTGACGTGGTTGTCTTTCACAGGTGACTTCTAGGCTTTTGATGTCTCTGGAGTATAAAGCAAAAGAGTGGCCTGGTGAAGAGTGATATTTCTGTAGTCATATCTTTTTGAAAAGATACTTAAAGTCTTTGTATGTATAAGGAAGAACAAGGGAAATGGGCAAAGCTATAACTCCTGAGCTGTGCATAGGTCCCAGGTGCATCCAGTGTCAGTCCCCAGACAGGGGGGACAGCAGCTGGACATAACACACTGATACAATGGTCTCCATCAGTAAGTGGAGACTTGACATGAGTGGGGACAGCCGAGCCCAACCTTAACAGTTCAGCTTCAACTGCAATCTCCCACTCACACACTGGACAGCGACTGGAGTTCACAAAAGGCTACTGTTATCTCCTTCCTTGGGTCCACCCCTACATTTGGCAATTCCTTTGCTTTCCCAGTTGATGGAATGTGTAACCCAAGGTGGTGAGGATGTTGATGGGCAGTTTGCACTGTTGGGTATATTGGCCATCACCTGCAGTGATGCTGGCATCATGGATAGAGAAGCTCTATCATGTGAGCTGATTTAAGTGGAATAGTTTTTATAAATCTCACAGGAGGCTAGTAATTAAAAAAAAAAAAAAAAGAAAGAAAAGTATTTACTACATTTTTTTAATTATGGAGATGATTTTTTAGTTTTTGTTTGTTTGTTTACTTCCCACCTGATAATTTGTATTTGTGGTAGAGCATTTGTTTACACAGTGGTGTCAGACAAAATGGAAATTTAAAAGAAAAGATCTTTGCTTTACATTGGAAACCCAGTAGGACATCATTAATTCATTCTAATGACTGGGAGATCAATTGCAGAATACTGATTTTTACCAGTCAACAGCTAAGGGGACAAACACAATAAAAAAATCAAGGGTAATGTATCATTAAAGATATTTTGTTGGTTTAGTTGACAAATATAGTTTGATTTAAATTATTTATGTATAGTACTGCATTTAATAGTAGACTCATAAATGCTCTGCAGTACAATTTATATAATATTAAGCCATACATTACATTTAAAAACAATTGTACCAAATGTGATACTTCATCTACATATAGTGATATATGTGTACCGGTCACACATATAACATTGCCTGTAGAACAGTCAGGTAAGGACTATAGAGTTCAATTTTCTGATTTTTATCTTTTGTGATTTTTGCTCAGCATTTCTGCTGTATTCTAGCATTATTTTTGCTTTCTTGTGTTTTGCTTACCTCAAAACTTGTAGTGAATCAGTAAAGGCCTTGTAAGAGCTCTTTGTGGGTGGAGTCAACTCACTTTCGACTACATTTTCCATCTGCTTTTGCTGTTCCTATGTCTCTAAAGAGCCGTCAGTGTCTGGCATGCAGACACTATGTCTCTAAAGAGCTGTCAGATGCAATGGCAATAGCAGCTAATAAATCTGAATTAAAAATCTGTTAGTTACAATGAATAATATACAGAACTGTGTGCACAAACACCAAATTTGCACATATATAAGATAATTGAACTGGGAGATGCCAGGTACTTTAAAATGCTGTTTTAAAAACATAGGAAACATATTAATAACATTCTTTTTTTCTTCCTTTTTTATGTTGGAAACCTAAACTCTGTGACATATTTTGGATACGAGAAGTGGCAATACAAAACTAATTCTAAGGGTTGTAGATTCATCTTTGTATGAAACAGGGAGTAGGGCCTGGAGCAGCATAGATTTAAGTGACTAGCTGTCAAAACACAGGCATGAGGCCTTACAATAACTTGTGATCTCTCAGATGGGGGCTACAAGGACCCTATAGGACCTGTGTGCCTATAAGACCCTGAAACGTAGTTGTTACCAAAAGGACACTGTTTACCATTTTTTTTGCTGCTTTTTTATGTAGACAGTTGTCCTTTCTGGTACATAAACAAATGAGGAGTTCTTAGAAATTAGTTAAAAACAAATCTCTTGTACTATTTTAGGTGAGATTGTCTAATGAGCAATTTTTACATAAAAGGTGCAGTTGCTGCTGCCTTTCAAGAAAGTGTCAAATCTTGGCAGATATTTTCATGTCTAAAAATGCTTCTGATTGAGATCTATTGGACAAAATCTACATGACTTGGAAAACCATAGGAACCATAGGAAGCATACTGCTTTCAAACACTGACTAGACGATAAACAAAGTTTTGTTCAGCTACTATTTAGACATGTAGGGATATCAAGCATTTTTCAAAATTGTTAAAAACAATAGTGCAAGACTGTAGCTTTAGCACTTTAAAAAAATCCATCTTCTAACTTGAATGCACTGCAGAAGATTCTTTTCTCCCCTAAAGAAACAGAAAACATCACTGTTTTGATGAAAAGTCCTTATTGTGGAAAAAGCAAAGCACAAGAATCTGGTCCCAGTGAATACTGTATGGTGTGGTGGATTTATTAAAGAGGAAATCCATGCTAATCTGACTAATTTGTGCCCTTGATTTATATTATCAAAATTTCACAGGCGTTCTCTGCACCACACAGAATGCTGAAATAACTCCCAAAGTGCTTTGGTAGTTGGCTCGGAAAAGAGGCACAGCCACCTTTATTGCTACTCAACAGAAGTAAGACTTGGAAAGAGGTAAAAAAAAAACAGATAAATCAAATACTTCACTGGAGAAGAAATGAAGAAAGCAAAGAAAAAGAATCCAATTATTTTATGTTTGTATTGCTGAATGTTTTTTCTGTCAAGGACTGTTGAGAAGAAACCCTTCCTCCTTCCCTCTGCCTTTTTAACTTGTCTCTGTTCTATAAGGCTTGGACCAGACAGTATCATATGTCTAGCCGGGACTTCTGCCAACACTAATTAACCTCCTCCTACAAATATCAACAACATACAGCATAGGCTTTTTCTACATATGATTTAAAACAAGAACAATAAAACAACAATCCCAAACCTTATGCAATCATCTTGCAGTTGGCAATTGTTTGGTTCTTTCTCCTGAAAATGATCATCCAGCTTTAGAAAAATGTCCTCTCCCTCTGCCTCACAAATGTTTCAGCATTAGTTTTAAACTTGAAGTCCCAGCTGCATATGTAGTTGAATGAGCAGGAGTACTACAGCCCTCAGGCTTTCTGTGGCTGATGAACTTTTGGATCCTACAAGATGCTGAGCACTCAGCACCTCACCAAATCCCCAAAGGGCACAGAGGATGCTCAACATCTCTTAGTTAGGACTCTGATTACTCCCATATCTCCTCTTTGGACCACTAAAGTACATTAGGGCAGGCAAAGCATACTGACATGCATCCCTTACATGCAAAGGTTTTCCTCTTCAGGTTTGTAGAAATGCGAAATTTAGGAGTTGATGTACAGAAGCAGTTGTCATACAAGAATACAGCTGGGATCAAGATTAGGGCAATTTGGTTCAGAGTACCTTAGCTGAAAGGTGCAACAAGTTTTGGGCAAGGCACATGAGCAGCCCACAGTGGGCAGCACCAGGGTCTGTAGGCAGAACTGGCAGCGCTAGAAACCAAGGTCTGTCGATACCGGCTATACTGCCAGTGCTGCTGGAAACCTTGGGGAAAGAGCTCCTTGCTAAATCTGGGCAACGCAGACCATTTCTTCTGCACTTAGCTCCTCTTTTGTTAACCCACTGTTAAAGCCTCTGAAAGGGTTGACTGACTTTTTTGGGTGTCACTGAAAATGACCAAAGGAGGGTTCAAAACACTGGTCTTGAACCAGTGTTAAAGATACATAGTAAGGCACTGCTTTCCTTTAAAAAAGACTCTTCATTAATATGCAGCTGTCTTAAGGGATATCTTATTTTAATTATCTCTGGGAAAAATAAAACGCAATTTTAGCTAAATTAACTAAATATTTTCAGAACGATTTCAGAGCCTGTTAGAAATACATGAATTGAAAAAAAAAAAAAAAAGAAAAAGATACCACATGTACTTCTCTACTCTTACTTCTTTACCAAACCTTTACTTTCATTGTCTTCTCTATTTCTCAGCCTCCAAGCTATGCAAGCTATGCAGATGTTTCTCAAGCAAGATAGTAAGGAACATAACTGGTACAAACTATCTCTGCAGAGCACTCTCTCCAGAAAGATTATTTTAGTTACATACTCACATGTAACTTTCTTTTTATGCATATTTTTCCCCAAATGTTTATTTTAGTCACACCACACTCTCACCAGAATTTCTTCATCCAGTAACTATGGAATTACTCATGGTTGTTAAGATGAATCCAAGTTATGGTTTCATCTGCCTCCCCCTTAATTCAGAGTTTCTGATGTTCAGTAAGTCTGTCTAGGTGGTGTCATCTCACACTATGTTAACAAAAGAAATTTGTGTCTGCCACAAATGTATGTGTTTGTCTGTCTGTGGTGTCACTTTTTTTCTGCAGTAATAATTTCTCAGTCATCTGTAACTTGACAACAGTGCCTTATGCTTCATATGATGGAGGTTAATGCTATCTGGTTCATTACGAGCTTGCATTTGACATTGGAGACAGGAAAAGCTGATTACTTCAAAATGAAGGATCAGGCCTTATGTTAGCTGCAGCATGAATGTAGCTTTACTCTGTGAGTCAGTGACAAATACAGAAAAATACGATAGGGTTTATATAAACACCACTGAAAAGAGATAACGTCGACATATATAGCATGCTTAACATTATACCACTTCTCGTACCGGAGAGCCACAGTCAGGCCCATGCTACATAGAACGTATCTTATAAGTTTTACATAGCTGTATTTTAGTGAAACACTAACTTTATTTCTTGCAATAACTATGTGATTGAAAGTGTCATCAAAAAGACTGGCTACATGCCCTACATTAGGTGTTTGCTTAAATACTTTGTGAACTGGGGAATGAAAGACTATGAGACATTCTGTGGAGCATCTGAATCCCGGAATAGCCCTAAATAAATCAACTTGTTTATAGAGGCATTTTTTAAGTACTGTACAGTATGTAGTGTTAGACTTGACATTTTTATATACACATTACTGCTGAGATACAGTTGCTGTGGGAGGTGTA
Organism: Pezoporus occidentalis; assembly: GCF_034315485.1. Taxonomy (NCBI): domain Eukaryota; kingdom Metazoa; phylum Chordata; class Aves; order Psittaciformes; family Psittacidae; genus Pezoporus; species Pezoporus occidentalis. The sequence continues at coordinate 7,880,697 of NW_026916220.1, forward strand.
ATTTAGAATTTTCCAACTCTTGCACATCTAAAAATCTCTGTCACAGCATTACACTAATATGTTTATAGGCATATTTCCTTATTTTTTGTCTGAGTGTTGTGCTGTGTATCACTTTTATATTGGTCCATAAAATGTATCTAATTAACCTTATCTATTTTACCCAATTATTTTGGTTTGTGTGGTGAGGAATGAATTTCCTAGAAGATGCCTAATTAGATTGTTTTATTTAAGTTTCATTAATGTTCTTAATTCAATCTCTTCACATAAAAGTAAGAAACAAACTATATTTGCACATAGCAATATTTTTCAGCAAAATATTAGTTTATTTCTTACCAGGATTTCTTTAAATGATTAACTAGGTACTTTCTGTCCTTTTACCCTGCATGTGGAGACAATGGAGCTGTTCAGATTGAAAAAAACAAACAGTCTGCATCCATCATGTCTTCAAATAACCTTCAGACTTACGGCACACTGCATAAGTAATTGATACCATCAAGGTTTGTGTCAAGGTAAAACACAAACAGTTAAGGTACATTTGACTTGAACTAACAGATGAATATGAAGACAAATGGCATTAAATAAAGGTGCATTTTTTCATGCCTGCTATTGGCGTTGCCATTGACTTTCTTATGAGAGAATTTGGATCAATATAGTCAGGGCAGTAAAAGTTTAATAACAACTTTAAACATCTAAATTTTGCCACAGACAGACTTCTCTTAAGCAGTGCCTCAATAGTAGATGACAACAGAAGACTGGTGGCCCTGCAAAAGTGGTGGTGCTGGCTGATAGTCCTAGCAGTATCAGCTCTTCTGTGAACTGCCAGTAGGATTGGTCTGTTGGGCTTGTGGCTCACCAGCCTGCTTTGCATGGTGCCTGCCTTGGCACCTGCTTGAGAGACATTAGAAGCATACAGATAGCTCTGAGGCTGAAAGAAAAACAGTCTGCCCTAACAACAGCAGAATTCTCAGTTACGATATTTCCACTACACAGAATGCCAAAATAAGTAGGCAATATTCATTTTTTTTTGCAAGAGACTTGAAATTAAATTAACAGAACATCACATTTATGAAAGAGCATATGTACCCATATTACCCTTCCAGTACATAATTTGTCAGCTAATACACATTAGTAGAGCTATATTATATATTTTGTTTTTCAGGCTCCTAAGTCAATGTGTGCATTCATTGAACCAGTCCCTTTGTTGCTTACTTATTGAATTTGTGCCACTTATCACAGTAGCTAGGAGAAGTGGTGGTGGTAGGGAACCTAAACTCATTTACTTCTCTTTCTGCAAGAACTAATGAAAGAATAATTAAATCTAAGAAATGTCCTATTTGCAGATTAAAAAAAAAATATATAAAAATTGCCACACCGTAAGTCCCTAACGACTACTAAAACTAGAATTATTCATGTGAGTGTTGGCTCAGACTGAGCCCATTGTTTAACACTAAGAACTTGAGGGTGTTATACAAAATGCTTTCATGTTCCAAAAAAGTGTTTAATTGTCCACTCATATGTCCTGCAGGTATATATGGGCAGTCCATTACCAATATATCATTACAATATTTGTATGAATAAGCAAGTTTATTTTGCTGGTGACTTTTCTGTGTGCTTTAGATAAATCACAGCACATTTCCAGTGATTCCACTGACCTCGGTCGGATTAATTTCTTTAGGTACTTGTAATTTTTCCAACACTTCCAGTAAAGAAACGATAAATCAGCGTAAATGGGAACTTGGAGGTACCATTCTACCTTTTCTGACCTGCAAATAAGTAAAGTAGAAACTCTGGAGGTATTCCACACTTATGAGCTTTAGCAGTGTCTACAATTTGATGTTTATAGGTATTACTTGTTTATCTGTATTTTCACTGGTCACTCTTAGGTTCACTTCATGTACTGTGCATTCCCAGGAGTAAGCAAATCCAATAACATACTAGATACTTTCATGGTAAGCTTCATACTCTTTCAATATTACATTTTGTTATCTCAGATCTATGTGAATGAAGGTCTATTTGTGTTTATACTGAAAGAAGTAAGTACACTGAAGATAGGTCGACCCTTGTGGAGTGATGTCAATATGCTAACAAGGAAATACTTGACTCTTGGTATGTTTAGTTAAATTTTAATACTGCCTACTATTCAGTCTTCAGTGGGAAGTGTAGTGCTCCTTATCCCTGGAGCCATTTCAGAGGCAGGCTCTGGGCACTTCAGACCAATGTGCAAACTCTCTCATATGGTTCCAGTGACCCTTCCCAAAAAACAATTCTCAAAAAGTGCAGAAGACATTTGAATTCTTAGTGCTATATTTGATGTGTGCCTCTTAATCTGTGAATGGCATAGATTTACATCTTTTTTTAACATCCATTTCTTCTAAATGTTAAGCTTCTTCTATCACTTTCTTTTCTGCTACTGCTGAACCCAGGACACCCATGTGATGTTGAATATAGCTTTTCTTATCTACTATGTCCTTTCCTTCTAGTTATCTATCTAATTCTGGAGTGTAGATACACTATAATGTCTCCATACAAGGGGAGTCATGTTTTATAATGAAATGGATTTTTTAAAGCTAAAATATAATCTTGCTAACTCGGTCATATACTTTTTCCCCTATAGTTTAAAGAAGTAGGAGAAGAATGTGTATAATATATGGTATAATTTGGAGCGGAAACTTCAGACTTTTTGTTAACTTTCTGTATATCCTTCACATATAAAATGAAGAAAGGTCTGAAAAATATTTTGTCTTCAATTATTTTCCTCAGCCACCTTTTTGGTTTAAAGTGAAAAAAAAAGAAAAATTATTCTAGTTGATGAAGTGTAAGTCTTACCAAAGGTAAAGAACTGAGTCGGAATAAGGAATTCCTGTTGCTTGATTATACAAAATGCAATACAATTAGATTTGTTTTCTTCCTGGTTTAATTTACTTTATACCCTTAGGAGAGATCCATTCACCATATTTAATTTAGCTGTAATGCACTGTAGTAAATATTTTCCAAAAAGGAAAGCTTAATGAGCTGAAGAGATGTATCACAAGCTTCCTATTTTTTGTCTTACCTTTTCAAAAGCTTTTCAGTTTCAGTTCCATTCTGATCTTTTAAGGGGAAAATCAGACCTCTGGAAATGTTCTTGGATTTGCATCCTTAGTGAAGAGTTTGCTTATTCATGGAGGCACGATCCCAATCTTATTGAAGTCACAGGACCTTCTCAGAGCTGCTTCCTGCCCCACTGGCATTTCTGCTGAGGCTTTTACTGCCCAGGGCAGGGCTGTTGAGTGATCTTGCCCCATGTGCGTGGGGGTCCTGTTGACTCCCCTCTCCTTCTACCCTGGTCCCTCTGGGTGGCAGCCCTACCGTTGTGCACATTGGCAGCATCTCTCACAGCAACCTCCAGCTGGTATTTCTCCAAGCCTGAGAGAATAAAGTTAGGTCTAGGTTGTGGAAAGATGCTACTACTGCTCTGTGTGCCCACAATGGGCAAGGAACAGCGTAAAAGTGACCATGGACTTCACTACCTATGTGCAAGTAACCTACACTGAAAGTCTCACTCCTGACTACATCTGTGTGACACATTGCTATGTGCCATCACAAGCATTCATAACTTTTAAAAATAAGACTTGAAATCTGTAAGATTTTAAGTAACAATTATTTTTTCATCTGTCTATTTGATTTTGATAAACTGCTTGCATCTTGATTTCTTTTCTATATTAACAGGGAATCAGACCATGTACTTTTTAAAAAAAGATTATGAAATCATTAAATATTGTGGGAATTCAAGAGGAATATATGGCCTGGAATCACTGCCTGAGACATCAGTCCCAGTGACATTAACAGCAGAGTTACATTAAATCAAAAGTTACCTAATATTTTTCTCCACATTTATTCCAGTGTCTGTTCTGGACAAACTGCTGTTGGAGAAACTGGTGGGAATTTTTCTGGGAATGGATCATCTACATGACACTCCCATCATGTTCTGAGAGATGTAATTTAGCTCAACAAGCACAGATTAGGTATAAATACAAGACCTCATATTTATATTCTGTCAGGTGCAAGAAAGGAATGAAATATCAAAACTAACTGTTTTGCATTTCTAAGCTTGCATTGGTTAATACCATAAGTTGAATGCAGACATTTAGGAGAGAAAGGAAGAGAAAATCTTCAGTAATATGCAAAATTTCTTCCTGGAAACTGAAGAAAATCTTACAGTTCATACCTGCCTAATGATCTGACCCTTGTTTGCTGCTGCAGTGTTGTAGGAACAGCTCTGCATATACCCATGGCTTTCTACCATACTGATTTGCTTTATAAATATTTAGATTTAGAATAGCTTGATGACTTACAGCAATGTCAATATTATCCTGAATAAAAGTGTAATAGTGTGCACTGCTAGATACTGTTCTCTTTATGGTCAGAGAACTGATACTTCTGAATTTCTGTCTTTTAAAAATGCAGAACATTTAAGTCACAAGGCGGTAGATATTTTTACATTTTATAACCTTGCATGGCTAATGACACAAATGCCTTCGTCAAGGGTAGACACCAGCATTACTCTATTGGGACCAATGACTCAGTCAGTGGCTTGTTTGAGATGAAGTGTAGCAACCTGCATTTTCATCACAGATCAGCAGGAAAGGCAGCACATTATACAATCATTAGCACTCAAGCAAAGCTTTATCAGAGGCCAGTATGGGCACAAAAGCAGGGTAGAAGAGCTGGTGCAATCCAGGGGCTGTGAAACCTCCGTTACACTGCTCACCCACCATTCAAGTGCTCAGCAGCAGCACCAAGGGTGAAGGCATGCAGACACAGCATCACTTTAACAATCTATCAACCAGAGCAGTTTATCCATTATCACTAATGAAGCATGCTGCAGAGTTGTTTGTGAGATACTGAGCAACACAGAGAAGCCGTGCAGAGGACAAAGGTGTTCAGGGGCCACCACCAGCTCAGATCAATTAATCCAAGACACCCAGGGTCAGGGTCTTGTGGAAATAAAAGCAGAGTGAACCTAAGGATTGCTCAGGACTATGCTGATTCCTTCAGCTTCTTTAAGATTTTGTGTAGCCTTAGTGCAGCTGGCACAGTAAGTCTTACCATGTGCTGATCAGGTTGCATTGAAACCCAGCCTTTCTGCAGCACACCTGAGTCATGACAGTTCTGAAGGGCATGGACAGTGCAGAAGGTGGGTGGGTTGCTGAAGGTCTAACCACAATGATAGGTAGGATGAGGGCTGGTATCCCTGTTCACTTATCAAATCTGCCTGTTAGGATTAACCTGCCCTAACTAGGATTTACTCAAATGCCTATGTATGTGAACTTGCAATGCACTTTCCTGGGCACTGATGCCAAAGAATGAAAATCACCTAGTATTTGGTGTTTGGAATTAGGTGTTCCTGGACTTAAGGATTCTTACCTGAGTTTACTCAAAACTAAGGCCACCCATTAGCTGAAAATACTGAGAGAACAAACAAATTTATATATAATATTCGCTTTTTTTTTATGTTTCTCAGAGAAATATTTGGGGAGAGCATAAGAGACTTATGCTGTTCTATTTTTCATCTTATTTTTATAAGCAAGTTGGGAATAGTGGTAGCTAACAGGGTGAAAGAGGAACGGAATTCCTAGCCTGGGAGGTAATCCTTTGTATATGAGAGAGATTTTACAGCAGTTTATTTTCACTTTTGTGATTTTTATTTTAAATTGTTGGGGCAGGGTTGAAGTTTGTTTTGTTTGTTTGTTGTTTTTTTTTTGTGTGTTTTTTTTCTTTATTTTTTGGTTTTCTTGAAGGAGGGGCTTGGTTTCTTTTCTCCTTCCCTTCCCTTCCCTTCCCTTCCCTTCCCTTCCCTTCCCTTCCCTTCCCTTCCCTTCCCTTCCCTTCCCTTCCCTTCCCTTCCCTTCCCTTCCCTTCCCTTCCCTTCCCTTCCCTTCCCTTCCCTTCCCTTCCCTTCCCTTCCCTTCCCTTCCCTTCCCTTCCCTTCCCTTCCCTTCCCTTCCCTTCCCTTCCCTTCCCTTCCCTTCCCTTCCCTTCCCTCCCCTTCCCCTTCCCCTTCCCCTTCCCCTTCCCCTTCCCCTTCCCCTTCCCCTTTCCTTTTCTTCTTTTTTCCCCATTTAGCTAAAATCTGTAAATCTGGTGGGTTTACTACAGACTTAAGCAAATATGAAGTTATTTTTAAAAACCATAAAATTGCCACAGCTTAAATTCTGAGAATAAGGGAATTTATAGCAGTTTAAAACTGATTTTTATCTGTATGGTTTATTATTCTTCCTGTACAGGAGTAGCTATACGAGGTAAAGAACCTCTGTAGTGGCAAAAAGTGTCCACAAAAAGACAAGAGTTCCTTTCTGAAAATGCCAGTATTGTTATACCAGGTCAGTTTCCTATAACAGAGAAATTCTGAATAAGTTTTTTAATTTGCAAAAGGTTGTATTTAAAGCAGAAGTGAAACATCCAATGCAAACATTAAAATGTTATAAACAAGGTTATATCTATGCTTCAGTATCTGGGCAGTACTGCAGATACAGCTGAGCTGGCCAAACTGCAGGTCAGTGTAAGCTAATTTACCTTCCACTCAATGTTGGTGCCTCAGCTGCTGAGGCTAAAAATGTTCTCTACTTAAGACAGGTGTTGTGGGTCTACATCGCATCACAGCTCCTCCTTTTTGAAGTTAACAAGCACAATTTTCCCAAAGGGATTTTCCCAATTCCATCATAATTTTGGAAGTCAAAGGTAAAATACTGTTTACCTACAGGGTGAAAAAGCGGGTTTTATTTTTTGTCTTGGAACATTTGTCTTTAAAAAAGTGCCAAATTTCCATTAACAAGCATATGTTATAAGTAAACTGCCTGAGGAATGATGTTCTAGAGCATCTTTCCCATATAAACTGTGAGTAAAAAGCATCCCAAACTAAAACAATAGACTTGAAAAAAAAGCCCTACAATAGCAAAAGTCTAGTCTTGTTTCCCCAGGTTTTGAAATCTCTTGTTTGGTCCTGGAATGAACAAGAGTTATTTGTGACCTGCTCTGGGGAATCGCATTTGGAATATAAAAACAGACTGGCTTCAAACCAAAGAACTGCAGTGCATGAAATACGAAAGCAAAGCATATTCTTCTTGAAGTCCAGATTGCATTTATCATTAGTTAGCACTGTTGGAATAAACAAGAAATGCTACACATCTTTGTGGTAAAAAGGAAATATTTATCTTAATGATTCTTGTTTATTGCAGCTGCAGTGCAGTTTAAGCAATTTGAATTTAGATGTTGCACTTCAGTCTGTATCTTCTTGTGCTAAGGGCAAAAGGGAGAATGTGTTTATCATGAAAATACTGTATTCTAAATAACTACAGCACAAAAAAAAAAGGAAGGAATTGGAAGTTTGGGAAGATGAAGGATTATCCAAGAATCACAACGTAAATCATGGCAGAGTTGTGATAAAACCTAGATTTCTCAGTTCTGATTCAGTAATCCCATTTATTGAGTATGCTGCTTCTCAGTGCATAACATGAACATGCAGTACTTTGTAAAGAAACATGCAGTTGACATTTTGGTGGTTTTGATTTATTTATTCACAATAACTAAATCTGAGAAGCATTTAAATCTGCACAAACGGGACTTTCAAAAGGAATCCTTAGTATGAATCCCCACAGGATGTAGTTAGATTATCAGGCCTGTGAGCACAGAAAACCCATTGAACATTCTCCTGACACTAAAGCAAGTAGTGCTCTTTGGATGGAATTTGACAATAAATACTCTACCTGCACTATCTGCAGATGCAAAGGCTGCAACAGGGGAATTTGGAAATGTCTTTCCTGTACTATGCAGTTGTAAACACCAGTAAACAAAAAAAAAAGCAATAATAGCTTTTCCTAACTATTTCTGAACATGCTGATGCCTAGTGTCAGGGACTGCAGTGATCACAGATTTAGAGATCAGAAAATGAAACACACAGAATATTTTATGCAGAGCAGGGAACCACCTTTGTTTAGGAGAGAAAAGGCAAAGTCCCTTGGTATCATACAAGCAAGTAAAATCCCTTGGTACCACTCAAGAGTTGTCTATATTTACATTTGCCTCTTCAGGGACCGCAGGATGCTCAGCATGTTCGTGACACCTGGCAATTTAGGCCCATGTTGTCTTTAGGGGCTCAGACCCAGCCTCAGGAAAATCTGCTTGCATTATCTGCCCACCCATATTGCACATGGCATTCCGCTGTCCAGGAAAATCTTTATACCCCCATGTCTGCCTTGTGTGGGCCACAGGACAGCTCCTGGACAGATGTTCAGGAGACCAACACTCAGGTGTGCTGTGTGAGAATGAGATGCTTCAGGTACACTTTCAGGTCTATCCTGATAAGCAGGATGTACCCAAAAATTCCTTTATGAGGTAGCCAGCAGGGTTGACCTAGATCTAATCCCCAGGTGTTCTCCTTGTTACATAGCAGGAACCAAAATCAGCTGTAACATCATGGCTGCTCCAGTGGTGCCTATGGAGTCATGGAAAAGAAAAATGATTGACTACTTTGAAAGTCTGGCCTCTTTATTTAAGAGCCTATGTGGAAACTAAGCCCCTCTGAAAATAAGTTCCCTGAGCAAATATAGACATAAGACAATTTTCCGGTCTTTTGAGATTTATCCATTAGGGTAAGAATACAGTTAAGCACTGGGTAAAATACACCCTGCTGTGGTCCGTTGCAGTCTTTTTGTAAAGGCAACATACTCATATCTTTGCTTCACAGAAGAGTCAGAGATAAAGGCAATCACAGCAAACAACAATATTAAAATTACCCTTAACTATTTCTTTCTGTGATCAAGATTTCCAGGGCTGCTACTTTGAATATCTCTCCAGCTTATGAGGTTCAGCACTTTCTGTTGCACAGTTGCAGATTTTTCTGAATGTCTTTGTTAAAGGAGACTTACACAGAACACCTCTTTTGGGAAAGAGGTTTTGGTGCTAGTGGTTCTCATCTTGGCTGAAAAAAATATAGGATGAGCTTTCCAGTATACACAGGCCAAATTATATCTGTCTAGTCATTTAAATTAATATACTAACTTCACTTGCACACATATTCCTAATTTACATTTTAATTTCAATGACTAAAGAAAAAGTTTGTAGCATCTGGAAAGTCTTGCTTTATTTTTCCCCATGTTTTTTAAGGTAGCATATATAATTACTTGGCAAATGGTCTGCCTAATGCCACTACATCTTGTCACTGATTTGTATGCAAAAGATGAGCTTTTGTGTTAGTGATAGTTCCTTTGAGGCAGGAGAGAGAGTAGAAGAAACAGTTTTAGCTGAACAAAATGTAAGTGCCTTGTAAATATGTTGCTGAAGCACTTGTTCTAAATGGTGTGTCCATAGAGACTTGTATTAACGATCTGAAATAACAGAGTAGCATGAAAAATGACTAAAAAAGCTGCCACTGTTGTATAGCTTCTGTTACAGCCACTAATAGCTGTCAAACAGAAAGGCAGGGCAGGAGCAAAAGGCTGCACGGAGAAGAAGTGGCAAGAGAGGTGTAATGGACCTGGGGAAGTTCTGAGCTTCACAATGTGAAGTGGAAGTGGGCTGGTAGTGGAGACAGGCATGCAGATCTTCAGACCAAATTAATCATAGAATAATTAGGGTTGGAAAGACCTTAAGATCATCTAGTTCCAACCCCCATGCCATGGGCAGCGACACCTCACACAAAACCATATCACCCAAGGCCTCGTCCAAGCTGGTCTTGAACATTGCCAGGGATGGAGCATTCACAGCCTCCCTGGGCAACCTATCCCAGTGCCTCACCACCCTAACAAGAAATAATTTCCTCCTTATATCCAATCTAAACTTCCCCTGTTTAAGTTTTAACCCATTACCCCCTGTCCTATCTCTACAGTCTCTAATGAAGACTCCCTCCCCAGCATCCCTATAGCCCCCCTTCAGATACTGGAAGGCTGCTATGAGGTCTCCACGCAGCCTTCTCTTCTCCAGGCTGAACAGACCCAACTTCCTCAGCCTGTCTTCATACGGGAGGTGCTCCAGTCCCCTGATCATCCTCGTGGCCCTTCTCTGGACTTGTTCCAACAGTTCCATGTCCTTTTTATGTTGAGGACACCAGAACTGCACACAGTACTCCAGGTAAGGTTTTACAAGAGCAAAGTAAAGGGGCAGGATCACCTCCTTTGACCAGTCTCCATTTCCTGATTTTTTTACTACCAATTTTTGGAAAAGGTTTGGTCTATATGCAGGTTTTTTTCCTTAGACTCTTAGCCAGAGTGTGAGGGAAAATGCAATTTTTTTGTCCCCTAACATTATTTCTATTTATTACATAAGTTGCTAAAATCAAAAGAAGGAAATTGTTTTCATCTTACTATTGCTACATAGCAGATTTATTTTTAAAAACATTATTTAGGAGAGAGAAATAAGGCAGGTTTTTAAAAATTTATTCATTGTACTGGTTACTGAGTTTTCAACTCAGTCAGCATCATTAGTTTTCATTTACAAATATATTACAAAAATAGTTCAGCTTAACTTGAAGTCCTTCTTTCCCTCCTTGCAACACTCTTGCTACTGCAAAACACTTGCAAGTATTTTCAGTTGTGTAAAGATAGTTTGCTTTTGACATGAACGGTCCCAGTCTCAGAAGAAGGGAGCACCAAACATTTCGGGTATCAGGAAGTTTGCAGAATACTTAAAGGGTATTCTTTCTGTCATTTGCATAAAATTTCAGTTCAGCTCTTCTTGGTGGGTGTCCTGGGTTCAGCAGTAACAGTCATGTTTCTCCTTTGTGGTAGCTGGTGCAGTGCTGTGTTTTGACTTCCAGCCTGGGAACAGTGCTGGTGATACCGATGTTTTCGGTTGTTGCTAAGGGATGTTTACCCTGACCAAGGACTTTGTGAGGCTCATGCTCTGCCAGGGAGGAGGCGAAGCCGGGAGGAAGCAGAGACGGGGCGCCTGACCCAGGCTAGCTGGGGAGGTATTCCACACCACAGCACGTCATGGCTGGGGTGGCGGGTAACTGGGAGTTACCCAGAAGGACACGGGCTTCCGGGTGGGACTCGTTTCTTGGCCGGTGGTGTTGTATTCTCTTCCCTTGTTATTTTCTCTTATCATTGTTGTAGTTGATAGTAGCGGTGGTGATTTGTGTTGTACATTGGTTGCTGGACTGTTCTTGTCTCAACCCGTGGGAGTTGCACTCTTTCGATCCTCCTCCCCGTTCCTCCGGGAGCGGGGAAGGGGAGAGCCTCGGGGGGCGGTGGGGGGTGGGGGGGGCCTCGGTTGCTGTCAGCCTGGCACCACTCACTGGGAGTGAGTGAACAAGCTGACTGGCTAGGGTTTAAACCAAGGCAGTGGGAAATTAAGTTAAACTATGACAGGGTATTTATGCAATGATTTAGTGACTAGGTGTTAATTTCTGAAGAAGGCATTTCAGCAGCAGTAATCTGCTATTGAATGGGTGTAATGAGAAGAAAAGTAGCTAGTAAAACTACAAATGAAGAAGTCAGTGTTGACAAGAAGGCTAAGGGACATATTAGCCTACGGAACTAAAGGATTCCTTTACCCTTAGAATTTGCACCTTAGTACTGGTGCAGACTAGACAAAAGCCTTTACTGCTGTAACACATGCCATAAAGAAGTTTCCAGAGTATTAAGTGTAATTTCCAGTAGAGTAGAACTTGGAATATTTTTAATAGTTTATAAATATTAATTGTATTCCTTAAATAGTTCCAAAAATATTCCAAACAATTTAAAAAAAAAAACCTTTTTCTAATAATTTTCTGGAAATTTCAGTCAAGATTTTGGAAAAGACTTTTGAAAGCAGTTGACTGAAAAAAAATATAATGATGAAAATTTGTAGATTTCTGGTTAAATACAGAGCAGGTCATAGAAAATAATAATGAACACCTCAGACTTTTGGATTATCCTTTAACAACATCATTTTGTAAAGTGTACACACTTCCCCACACAACAGCAGTGAAATTTTGATATTATTTTCGTTCCTTTGTCCTATTCTTATTAACATATATGAAATATTTCAGTCAGTTATCTATGTTTATTACCCTCCAAAAAGATCTGCTTGTGTTTTTTCCATCTCTTGGCATTATGAGTTGAACAACCATATGCAATCTAAAATGTTTGCCTTTAGATGTCATCAGGCTGCATTTGTAGGACAGACTCTTTAGTCTTTGTAAAGCTTCCCCTTCCCAAAATTGTTTGGACCAAAATATTGTGATTTAAAGTGTAGTCTATTTACCAGTATACTTATTAAATTATAATTTCATATTTCTCAACAGGAATTCTCATATGAGTCGCATACTCAGAAGGTCGAAATTCTGCAGAATTGTATTGGCTGTTCACCATTTGCTTCATTATAACTGTTTCTTCAATCAGCAAAAGTTAATTAACTGTCCTAGGTTTGTTTTATATCTGTGAGTCTGCTGACCTAATGTGAAGTGAAAACTAAGAAAATAACCTTTGCTAATGTAAAAAGAGGAAGCAAAAACAAAGCTATGACTTTTTTTTTTTTTGTCATACTGTAAAAAGGCAATCTAATTTAATTATTACTCTGTCACTGTGCTAATGACTATTTAGCCTTTACAAATGACAGCCTACACTAAAACAGAGCTGGCTCATGCTTTTACTACAAAAAACATTTTTCTCTTTTGTGCTAATTTCAATCAGAATGGAAAATTGTGTGTAATATTATTACTTAGACTGATTACAGCCATATATAAAAACTTTCAATGTTTTATGAATTTTACCACTGAAATTGGGTATTTATGAGAGAATGGAGATGGTTCTGTTAATAGATTCAACAGCAAGATATTTAAAAACTTTAAAAAAATAGAAAGTTAAACCAAAAACCTATATACACAATATTCCACCACACCAAATAAATTTCTGCTAAAGCTCTGAATCCTTGCAGCAGAACTCCAACCAGTATCAGGTAACACAGTCACATTACAGATATTTGCACTGACATGGAAAAATTACACATGGAAATATCAGATCTCCCTGGTTCTCATGGCTGGGGCACAAACACATACTTTCTGTATGAGCAGGTTTGTTACAGCCTCTCTCCTGCTCTGTAATAACTGCTTCTGCGTACCTTTTTATCCCAAGCTAAGCACACGGGTGATCCCTGCTTTTCTACTTTTATCTAGCACTGCCTTAGCATGACTTGGGCATCATGCCTCTGATGGTGCAGTTTGGGCTGCTTGAGGATTTGGATGGGACCTCTGGCCCTGTTGGTACTGGATGAGTTACAGTGATTAGTGCCCTGGAGTGCTTCTGCGTATTGCTGTCTCTTACAGCAAAAGTGGCATAACATGAATGTTTACATGATGCTGTTTGCTGGGTTGTTTTGTTTTGTTTTCAGCAAGAACTAAAATAAATGCTGGATTTAATTTTTAGAAGTGAGGATTTTCTTCCTAAGGTGGCCAGCTGTCTCTCCAACAGGAGCAACAGTCTTCAAATGGTATTGCACTTGTGCTTCCAAAAATTCAACGTACATATGTATTTGATGATGATAAACCTGGTTTAGTAGAATATTTTTTTCTCATTTCAATAGTAATTATCTTCCAAAAGCAGGTTATCTCTTATAATAAAGAGACAAACTAGAGGTCTGTATGTAAAAGGTGACTAGTGTAACTGGAAAACACCTACCAATCTCCTGCAAGTTGGATGAAGGTGTCCCCCAGAGGTAAATACTGGGTCCAGTATTGTTTCACTTGTCATCAGTGATTTGGATGAGGAAATAGAGTGCCTCCTCAGCAAGTCTGCTGACAGTGTGAAACTGGGAGGAGTGGCTGATGTCGCAAAGTGCTTTTGGATGTTAGAAGGCTGGGTTGGATGGGGATTTGAGGAAGCTGGTCTAGTGGAAGGTGTCCCCCTGGAACTAGATGAGGTCCTTTCCAACCCTAACCATTCTATGACTCTCTGATTCTATGAGCTAGACAAGCTGGAGAGATGGGCAGAAAGGAACCTTTTGAAATTCAACAAAGGCAGGTGCAGGGTCCTGCATGTGGGGAGGAATAACCCCATGCACTGGCACAGGCTAGGGGCTCACCTGCTGGATAGCAGCTCTGCAGAGAGGGACCTGTGCCAGCATCAGTGTGGTTTTGTAGCCAGCAAGGCCAACCATATCCTTAGCTGCATGAGAAAGAACATTGCCAGCAGGTCAAGGGAGGTCATCCTCTCTGTTCAGACCTGCTGAGGCCTTACCTAGAGTACTGTGTCCAGTTATGGGCTTCCCAGTGCAAGAGAGACATGGCCTGCTGGAGCAAATCCAGAGAAGGGGTAGTAGGATGATTAAGGAATTGGAGCATCTCTCCTATGGAAAGGCTAAGGAGTTGGGCCTATGGAAAGGCTAAGTGAGCTGGGCCTGTTCAGCCTGGGAAAGAGAAGGCTCACAGGGGATCTGGTCAAAGTGTGAAAGTATTTGAAGGGAGCGTGTCAAGAGATGGGTCCATACTCTTCTCAGTGGTACCAGGAGATAGGACGAGAGGCAACAGATATATACTAAAACACAGGAAGTTCCACCTGAACATGAGGAAGAACTTCTTTGCTACAAGAGTGACTGAGCATTGGAACAAGTTGCCCAGAGAGGTTGTGGAGTCTCCTTCCCTGATGATATTCAAGAGCTGTCTGGACACAATCCTGAGTAATGTGCCGCTTGAACAGGGGGGTTGGATGAGATGAGATCTGTGGGTCCCTTCCAGCATCAACCATTCTGTGATTCTGTGAGGCTGTGAAAAGGACAGGAAAGAGAAACAACGTTAATCCAGACTGACTTTATATTCTGTCAGCACTCCTTAAACATTCTAGTGCCTTATTCATTTGCTGGATTTGTGTTCTCTCTGAATATGCAATTGAAACGGAGATAGAGTAATGTGATAGATGTAATGTAGGATATGCACTTCTTGTATTTCCGTTCACTATAAAAAGAACAGTTTTAATTGAGTTACTTTCAACTAATTTATGTTCTCTAAAAATGTAATTGAGATGTGTTATAAGTGACTGAGACATTGTATCCATTTGAATATATTCCATGTGGCCAAATCTCTGCTGTGGGAAGAAGCTATTGGAATACAATACAGTAATGACAGAAATAGTTTCCTTGCTTGCCTTTTTTTTTTCCCCCTTTATTATGTTTGACCTGTTTTGTTGTAAAAAAGGAACCTCTATTTTGCGATATTGTAAAGTCATGAAGAAATCCTCTCTGTGTACAGATGGCTAAATGCTGTTATTTGAGAGGTAAATTATTCAGATTTACTTACTAAAAGTTCTTCTAAGCAACAGAATGATTTTTGTGTACTTAATAATATACCTAAGGCTCTTCTAAAACACAGCACAGTCGTTAAGCACAATGGAGTCTTTACGCTTCTCTCTGTGTTGGTATTGAATTTGCAACATAGAGTTTCTGGACATTCATAGTATTTCCAGTTGATTAACTTAGTTTTGCTTCTGCTTTCTTATAAAGAAGCTTTGTGTAAGTTAAAAAGTCACAATAGAAAAGTAGAACAAAGAAACATTACCATATAACTTAAGGTAGAAATTGAAAGTTTCCATTGGAAATATCGTTCAGTTTGGTTAACGAATTGCTATAGTCTCACCATGCCTTTCAAGCATCTCATATTTTATATGAGCATATTTTATATAGCTACCTGTGCAAAACATTTTTTCTCTCTAGGAATGACTCTAGTCTTTCAAGAGCAGCTTAAAGGCCAAATACTACTATAAAAACCAGCACAAATTGCAAGTGCTATTATTTTAAATATAAAACTTTAGAAGTTAGAATAACTGCCCTCTGAAGTTCTTTACCCCCAAGTTGGCAGTAAGACTATTTTTGTTTTGTCAGCAGCACCGATGAATACAGCTAGTATACTGTATAAAATAATTGTATTATATGGCAGATAAAAAAAGGGTTATGTGTCAGATTATAAATAATTTAATTTTACAAAGAATTTTACATCTTAATAAGTTTGACCATCACTTTCACTTAGACTCTGAAATAAAATTATGTTATTATATTCCTTGCTATAATCTAATATTTCACCCATAAGGAAATGTCAGGTCACATTTGCAGCAATCTAGGGGTCTCCAAGGCAGATTGGAAGGTCATACTGTTTGAGCATTGTAAATAAAACTGTCCAACAAAGTTTTGGTTAAGGACAACCAAGGACTCATTCTATAGTCGATTTACCCAAATGCCAGAAAAAGCAATGTTATCCCCTGTCCTTTGAAATTTGAAATGATATCAAGCATACAAGAATTTTTCCTTTATTATCAAGCCTGAAAAGAAATGGCATTAAAAAAAAAAAAATTGTAAAAAGTCATTATGTTACAATCCAAATAACATTAGGTAAAATAATATTTTGTCAAAATGAGACAAACTGAGTTTCAGTATTATGAAAAATATGTGTGTACATTTGTTTTCATAAGCTATACTAGGAGGTTTGCCTATCTTTCATAGCCTTCCTAAACTGCTACATCAGCATGATTAAGTTCTAGCAAGTGATATTTTTGCAGCAAACTGTAACTCCCGTTCCTTTATATGATTGTGGATTGAAATCATATGATTTCCTTCATATGATATGTGTGCATTCACTATACACACCACCAGGGCCTGTACACATGACTGCAATCTTCAAAGTCGTTTCTACTTCACATAGCTAGTGCTGGTGACAGAAATTGGGAGCGATACACCTGCAGCTCTGAGTGGTGCTTAAGTCACTAATTAATCTGTGCTCCTCTGTAGACAGAAAGATGACAAGAATGACATTTCTTTGCAAATTTGTGAAGGGCCAGGGATTAGCCAACATATTCTGGTTGTATGCAATAACTTTTGTGTTCTGACTATTGCTTTGCAGTGGTATTTTATACTTCATAGCATTGCAAGGTGATCTAAAAATCTCAAAGTTAGCCCACCATTTATTTGGTATTTCCCAAGATGGTGCAAAAATAATAAGTTGCAGACTAATACCTTCAGTGGTAAGCCACATATTTTGAGCTACACACTGGTAAACTGTTTCAAAATATTTCAGTGTTTTCCTAATATTAATTGTTACCCATCCCCACCCCTATCTGCTTTCCTAATTTATATGAATCCTTCACCTTTACATATCAGCTGTGGAGATGACTCTGCTTGTAAAAAGACCTAGTACAAATTAAAGCACTGTATAGTCTAATATGGGCACTGGAAAGAAGATCTCTAAGGAAAGATTTTTCCTTTCTGGATCATCACAATCCATTTTGACCCATGAATAAAACTAATCTAATTGACTTAATTTGATCAATTGGAGCTGTCAGCAAAAAAAAAATGACCTCTGCCTCCCTTTTCTTCTTCAGATCAAAATGCTAATATGACAAGTTTTGTCATGGTATCACAGAAGTTCACATGATAACATAAAAAGGTCATATTTAGAGCTAAAAAGCCCTTTTCGCTTTAGCATCACTCAGAAAAGGAGCAAGCCATATTATGATAAACTGAGGCTCCTCATGTCAGGAACGTAGAGAATAAATCAGGGAAAATGCATTTTCTTTAGAAAAGACAGCATGCCTCTGTTTACTACCCTGTAGAATTTTCTGCATTCTGCACTGCGAATACTTAAAGTCCCAGTGCAGTAAAATGTTTTGTATTTGGTTCCCTGAACAGTACAGTGCTGTGAAACTCCTTGAGAAATTGAACAATCTGTCATGGCTGGTAATGTTTCGTGATCTTTTACCACACCAGGCTGATTTCTCGATTCTCTTGAAGGCTGCTTGCTTTCTCTGGAGAGTTGTAATGAGAGACCTGTCAGAGTGCTGTCAGAGTGCTGAAGACACCATTGTAAAAACGATTGCTTTGCCAAGCTAAGAACAAAACTTTGGCAAGGCAACATTTTCTTTTCTACTATTTTAAAATTTTAGCCATGTAGGTCACAGGTCTGGCATTGATGCTCTCGTGTTTACTCCATGGACATCCATAGCTCTGTCAGGGCTATTATTATTACTAAAATGATTTGATGTGGGAAGCAAGTAGTTGCAGTACTCCAAGGGCCAAAGACTCTCGTTCACGATCACACATGGATAGGAGTTATACTACAACAGGCTGGTTTTCTCTCATGCAATCTCTAATGCAACAAAGTGTCAGTATCTCAAGGAATTTTGTAAGAACTACAGTAGAACCTGGAACTTGAGCATGGTGCAGTACAGGCAGATTATCTTCTCCAGACTTCACCCCTTTCCATCAGAGGTGGGTTTGGTTGATGGAGAGAGCTCTCAGGGCAACCAACTCTAACCCATTTGTCAAATTCTTCAGCATGAGGAAAAATGTTTTCAAATATGGTAGACAACTTTTATGAAGTCCAAGAGTAGAAAAGGACACTTGAGTCACACTGAAGACTTGTGTTATTTCCCCACTGCTACATGTTGGCTAGGTTTCTGAACTCATGAAGGGATAAGTGGTGTTGGATAGTAAAAATCTCTAAGTAAAATAATAAGCAATTTTGCAGGTTTGTGTTCTGTTTCCTGCAGATCTAATTGATATTTCCGGAAACAATGTTGGAACTGCTGTTTATCAGTAGTGGATGTGCCATTTTGTAGGAGAAGCTTGTAAGAAAGAAAAAGTGTGCAGTAATTAATTAATTGGTACTTTACCTGCACATCTCTGCGTAAAAAGGCAGCTGCTGTAAACTGAGGGTATCCTCACCCTAGTGGCCTCTGAGGACACTGTAGACTCCAGCATGGCGGTGTACTCTTTTGTACTTCAAGCAACAGGGAGAAGCTGAAGTGCTTGCCTGAGACTGGGCTATCACAGGGGCAGGGAAATGGCTCTGGCTGATAACGTAATTGCTCCCAAATATCCTGGATGAAATGTGTTGGGTTTCTTTTTTTTTTTTTTGTCTTTTTTTTTTCCTTTATGAAATGCTCACATGCATAAAGTCTGACTGACTTTAATGGAAGCTAATGGGCTCTCTAATTTCTACACTGCTTCTATAATGATTTTACAATTAAAACAGAAGTCTGAAAGCATTTAATATATTTTATGCTTACTAGGTTGATATAAATCACTAGTCCAAAGGGCAATCAAAGAACTCTTCAGGTGTACAGAAGCCTCTTATGACAAGCTGTAAAAGTGGTTAATTTGTGGCACTTTCAAGAAGGTAATGGGTAACATATGTGTCCTATTATTTAACAGGATGAATTGTCTCTTGGATACACTCCCTTTACTGCTTGTCAGCAGCTTCACTGACAGTCTGTGTTTTCAAGCTTTTTTCCCTTTAAATGGTGCAATCACATTATGCACTCCTTGCCCATAGCTTTTCCTCCATAAATCAGTCCCTGTCATTTGACACTTACAAACTAAAAATAAAATTAGCTGAGTCCCTAGTTAATGTCTATTTATTAAAGATAATCTTTCATGTATAGCATTACCAGGACATTTGGCCTGATTTATGCTAACATTTCCAATTTGGTCCTGGGTAGGGAGCTGTGCTAGTAATGCTGCACCCTATGATGAAATAGTGCCTAATCAGTATTTATGAATAGGGTTTTGGAAGTCACTAAAGACCAAAACTTTCACAGTGGACTGGGGAAGAGGTTTTACCTTCTTAAAACACAAATATTGCTAAGTTTTGAGAATCTACATATCACATTAAGATTGAAGAGCTTTCAGTTTTAAATTGCAGTTAAAAATGTGTAATGTAATACTGTCTGTAATTTAAATGGAGTGTACCTTTTCCACCTATTAATGCTATTTGTTAGCTTTGCAATTATTATGCAAATGAACTGCTGGACTTAATAAATGGTAATACAGTGAATACAACAGAGAACAGCTTGAAATTCTAACAAATATGAAAATAACACACACACCTTTTCGCATCCCCTCCTTCCTCCATCCCACCCCACCCGCCCATGAAGTCAATGTTGTTTGGGAAAGATTGTATTTTGGGAAAATAAAATAATTTTTTTGTGTTGAAAGGAAACCTCTGGGGTTAACTCTATACAATAACAGGGTGCTAATTGCATAATAGGTATAGGTTTTCTAAATCTGCAATCTGTTCTTTAGAATGTCCAGGTTCTAATACTACCTTTTTTTTTTTTTCCAGAAACCTGGCCTCAGAGTCTAAGTACAAGCTATGCAGGGGAGCATGATGTATAGACTCATGTGTGACTGGTGACCCATCTAACACCATAAATTGGAGTCATCTAGACATGATCAGGATCATGTTGGATCCTCCTACTTTCTATTCTGTCAAGGTGGACAGCAGATTGCTGCTCCCTTTTCTTATACAGCTACTTTACATATACTTAGAAGTTAGAATCCTGTTTTCCCTTTACCTGGTTATCTAAGCAAGTCCATTTTTAAATCCTCCCTAAGTTCCTGTCTTCTAGACTTATATACTTTCCTTGCTCAGGAATTTCTTCAGTGATTCTGTGCCCAAAATTTGATATACCAGTTGAAGTCTTCCAGTTATATTTCCCAATATCTAAGGAAGCTGTAAGAGTCTGTATTTTCATTACAGGTATATTCCAGTTCATGCGGTACAGGTTGATTATAGCTTTTTCATGGTATGAAAACATTTTTTAGTTGCTATTACAGTTGTTATGCAGGATAACTTTTCTCCCATTTTTCTTTGCATCACAGGTTATTCTTATTTAAGTGTGGAATTTAAGTGTAGAAACCTGGGTTTGTCCTGTGCTATGGGTTGGGATTGTTTTTGGTTATTTGTTTTCTGTTTAGCCGGGATTTTAAAGGTTAGTCTGTTGAGCACGCTTGAGAAAATCTTTGGAAATTTTAAACAGGAATGCTAGCATTTAAGCAGAGAATCGGAAGGCAGGCAGCTGACCTGCAAAGGTGTGCTACGCATGGTGCCAATGATTTCTGTATCTTCCTGCTGCAGGAGCAGAAGTTCTTTCAAGAACAAATTTTCTTCGAGACCTGATTATGCCAAGCAGTAGACTTGCACATCTGAGCAAAAGTCATTGTGGAAGACTTGTGAGAAATGAAAAAAACCTGGTTGAGTTAAAAGCATAAACCTGCAGAATAAGTACAATAATTGCAACTTGAGAAATGTGTATGCTAATCCATATTCTGATAGATAAGCAGGAAACATTTCAGTAGAAAAATACAAATTTCAGTTGAGCTAAGGAAATAGCTCCACACAATTGTCACAAGTAATTCCCAAACTATAAGACTCCATATGACTAAGTAGTTTATACAGTAAGTTTGACTTTTAAATGTATGGCTTAATATTTATAGTGTACTTTTTAATTGTGGAGAGATAACCATTTTCTACTACTGGAAATAACTGAAAAGATCAGTGGGATTTATTTTAGTAATTGTTCTACCTGGGGGAACCATCAACATTGTACATCCTGTTCAGATCCATGTCAAATGTTGACCTGAAAGAAAAATCTGCTGGGACATTTGACTGTGTTTGCCTTCAGTCATTTACTCATTACAGTGAAGCTTTAGTATATATTGGGAAATCTTAAGAAAAATGATCTTATCCTTGTAACACATACTTTATTAACAACAAATGTGATTAGTAGAGACTGAAATTTTCAGTGTTAAAAAAATTAATTAGGCCTTTAGGAATGAGTCTCTGCAGTCTGAATTATGAATAATTAGTTTCAGGTTGTATGATTCTGTTAGACTCTTTTGCAAATCAGCATAACACACTCTACTCCAAATAAGCTGGAAAACAAGTATATTTGTTCAGCGTAAAGCACAGCCAAAAGGGTATATCTTGCCCTGAATCTGTCAGCACAACTTTCTGTTACTAATGGAAATGGCATGAATGGGTCAAAGTACAATATGGTGCATGTGCATACAAAATTTCTAAGCATAGACGTTAATATTGTTGAATTAGTCCTTCTGCATATATGAATGTGTTAATCCATTTTGAACTACATCTTGCAACAGATCATCCAAACTAGTCAGGAACATAGTTGCCTGATGACAAAAACTCTGCTAGACTTCTCCGCAAGCTAATAATGTTCAATAGCAGTAAAAAGCAATGATTTCTAGATCTTCCAAAAGCATTATAAATATATGAGACTAGGAGGAGTTTTCAAATATGACCACTAAGGGTAATTCCCATAGAAGGAATTATTCTGCCTTTCCTGACTGGATATGGCAAGGTATGAATGTTAGGCATAGTGAACAGGGAATAAAAGCAAAATTTTGGAGTAAAAGCCACAGAAGATTTTATTGTTACATAAAGCAGCTATTAACAAGGATGAAGGATGGTCTTAAAACCCTTCTTTTCCTGTTTCAGTCTGAGTGGTGATCTAGCCAGTTTCAGTCTCCAAGAAAAAGCCGTCAGCTGAGGCTGGGGAACTGCTGTCCTGCGTTCAGCTGTAGCAGTTATTTTTCTCCTTCTTAGTACCTACTGCAATGTTGTATTTTCGACTTTAGTTTGAGAACAATGCTGATAACACACAGATGTTTCCATTGTTGCTAAGTAACACTTACCCTGATCAAGGACTTTTCACTCTCTCATACCGTGCCAGTGAGGAGAGGCACAAGAAGCCGAAGGAGAGCAGAGACAGGACACCTGACCCAAATTAGACAAAAGGGTATTCCATACCACAGCATGTCTTGCCTTGTATATTAACTGATGGGAGTCACCAGGAAGGCCCAGATTGCTGCTCTGTTTGGGAGTAGCACCCAGTCTGTGGGTGGTGAGCAACTGTATTGTGCAGCACTTGTGTTTATTGTTTTCTTTTCCTTTTCCCCTTCTAGTTTCATATTGTGTCCCCTTGTTATTTCCCTTATCATTATTATTATTGGTGGTAGCAGTAGGCGGTTTGTGTTATACCTTAGTTACTAGACTGTTCTTATCTC
Source organism: Pezoporus occidentalis (assembly GCF_034315485.1). NCBI lineage: Eukaryota > Metazoa > Chordata > Aves > Psittaciformes > Psittacidae > Pezoporus > Pezoporus occidentalis. The sequence continues at coordinate 7,903,500 of NW_026916220.1, forward strand.
AGCCATGGGAATTATATTCTTTTGATCTTCCTCTCCATCCCCCTGGGTGTGGATGTGGGGAGGGGGTAAGGGAAAGGGAGGAATGAGCGAGGGACTGCATGGTTCTGAGCTACCAGCTGGGCTTAAACTATGACAACTGTAAAATCAGAAATGCCCACACAATCACAATATGTTAGTACTGCTCAGCTGCATAACATGGCCTATGACTGCAACTGGTAGAGCAAATGAGTTATGTTAAATGTAAAGAAACATTTTTTCTTCTTTTTATTTTCTTCCTATAAGAAGGTATTCCAAGTATTTTATTCTCCATACTACAGACACTTCTAAGATTATTCATCATCTTCATATATGCACTAGACTGGGGAAATTAATAGCAAGACAACACTGTGATTGAATTAAAAGGAACAGAGTAATCTAGTATTCTCTGCCAGCACACCAGTGATCTGTTCATGGAACAGCTAGTACAACAGTTTGTCTTCTTTAATTGTTTTCAGAGTGACTTGGTAGAAAAAACTCTTACAAAAAAAAAGACTGGAGAATCATCTTCTACAAAATGCCATGCACATGTTGTTAACAGTCTTATGTGGACCACACTCAGCCATCAGAGGCCAGAATAAGACTGCATGGACTTATTTCTCTGTGGTTTTGTGCTGCTAGTTCATGAAATTTATGACTCCTACATGAGCTTAATTCAGTACATGGTGAGAAATTGTTATCAGGCAACCAAGGAACACATCCATTATACCGTAAAGCCCATTATATTCTTTAATCCCCTAAACTCATGCCTGTATTAAGCAATCATAGAAATGATGTGGCATATTCAAAAGTTTTTCCTGTAGAAGCAAGGAGCACAGTAAAGGTCACAGTTAGAGGAAATTCAGTGTGTATTGGCACACCATAATTTTTATGATAACAGTGGCTGCTGTTGTAACATGTTGTTGATTTTTGTCTGGTGACTTCAAGTCAATAATAAATTGCATATGTATAAGTAAAAACTCTGCAGTAAATAAAATTATTGTGGAAGTCTATTAAAAATCTTTGTGATAATGATAATAATAATTGGAAAAAATCTTTTATTTTGTCTTCATGAATTATAAAGACCCCTGAGGGTCACTTGTCAGTAATCTCTACTTGGACATAGAGCTGTTGACCAAGACTCTGAGTGTAACCACCCAGGCAATTCGTTATACACTGCATGGTCCATCCATCAAATCCATGCCTCTTCAGTTTAGAGACAAGGATGGGGTGCAGGACAGTGTTAAATGTCTTGCAGAAGTCCAGGTAGATGATGTCAGTTGCTCTTCCCTTATCCACCAACACCATGGTCCCACCATAGAAGCAAACGTTGGAAAACTTAATTTTTATTAAAATAAGTGACACATTTTCATGCTGTGGAAAGGAAAAAATAAAGTGCAAAACATAACTTTTATGGACCCTTGTTTGAAGTGACAAATACCTTAACTCCAACAGTAACTACAGATGTGTGGTTTCATTATGTCTGTGAAAAATACTGAGCTCTACACAATGTCTCATTTTTTTAAGGTCTCATTGAGGGCTTTTGTATAGGTTAAGGGCTTAAATATAGCCTTTATACCCACTGAAATAAATAAAAGGTAACCCATCGACTTTCTGTATGGTGGAACAGGCCCTAAAGCCTTGGAGGGAGAAAACTATGAACCCAGAGGTCCTTTAACTAAAACTGATTTCTTCTGAAGAACTCTTCCAGAACACACCCTTTACTCATTTTCTGACTGCCCAGAGATAGTCAGCTTTTGTTTTCTTCCCTTCCCCTTGAAGTCAGGGAATTCTCTTGCTTTCTAGCATGTAAGCAGATAGATTATCTCAGATGATAGAGTTATGTCTGAGCTCACCACAGGCTTTATTTTCACAAGGCTGGATTCTATTTAGTTCATGCAGTATTTAAAGAAAGTGGAGGCTATAGCAGAAGAGCTGCCATGCAATGCAGGGATCTGAGTATAGCTCCAGGAGACCTGCAGCACACAGTGTCTGCAAAACAGACCATGTGAAGCTCAGAGAAAAAGCTTGCATGGAGAAAACAGGGGAATCAAAAGATGGAACAGAGCACAGGGGAAAATGTGCAAATTAAAGCTGCCAAAAGTCCTTTAATGTATGTACATAGCAATTTACATTAGCCAAGTAAAATCTGAAGCTGGAAACAAAGAGAATGGATCTGAGTAAAAGAGCAAAATAGCAGAAGTATGTGATTAGACATAGCAGCTTGACACAGCTGGTACCCATCAGATCCCAGCCTAAGTCCCAGGAACATACTTGAAGGATCTTCAGAAACTGATACGTAGAAAAACTATGTAAATTCAGGAACTCTTTTATTCAGACTTTTAAAATAAGTATGTGCGGAATAGCACAGCTTAGCTGCTATGCTGTATAATGTGCAAAAAAAAAAGGTATGCTTCTTGATATTTAAGTAAAACTGGGCACCAAATACTTTGTTCATATTTTTCTAGAGCAGTATTTCAAAGGGTGAACCACAGTTTCTCTTCTCTACTCTGCCCTTTCCAGCTTTCAGAAGGAATCTTAGTGACTTTTGTTGCTATTTTATCTTATCTTTCAGCTAGATTTAGGAGGGTACTTTGAACAATATTTTTCTGCACCTCTGCATTCCCTGTGTATCCATTGTATCTTACAATACTTGGTTCTTTCTCATATCTTTTCTTTTTGGTGTTGTTTGTGCGCTTGTTTTTCTATATGTGATCTAAATGACTAGAAATACAAGCTTGTGTGGCTATGTAGTTTCTGCCCTGGTGGTTGTGAAAAAGTGTGTCAACACTGATCTTTGTAGAGGTTGCAGTTTGCTATAGGAAATAGCAGCTATGCAAAAAGAAACTTAAATCTTGGTTTTATGTGTATGTCAAAATGGCTGCATACTGCCTTCTGGTATAACCATGCATTTTTACGCAGGCTTGTGATACATTTGAGTTTTAGAACATCTGAGAGTAGGGAGTAAAATTGCTTTGTAAAATCTTTTCTTCAAAAATTTGACTCTTCCCCCCCTCCCTCAGTCTCAACTCTGCCAAGAATCCCTGTTTACAGGTATTGTTCCCATAACCTATTTTTCCCTCAGAAAACTCTCAATTTATTGGAGACAATGAATTTGAAGCTTCTCACATTAACATCAATGCCAAGTGTCTTCCGGCTTTGGCGAAAACCCAGACTTTGCTTCTTGTTGAATAGATGCTTTGCCAGTTCTTTAGAACATCTGTTTTTCTCAGGTGTCAGTTAGAAATACACAAATGTCACCTATACAAACAACTGACCATTAGCTCAATTGCAGAAGAACAAGGCTCTTACTTTAGCATTTAATTACCATTCTGTACTCTGCTCTCATGAGATCCCACCTGCAGAACTGCATTCAGCTCTGGGCCACCTAACATGAGAAGGACATGGACGTGTCCGAAGGAGTCCAGAGGGGGCCCACAAATATGATCAGAGGAATGGAGCACCTCTTGTACAAAGACAGGTTGAGAGTTGGGCTTGGTCAGTCTTGAGAAGAGAAAGCTCCAGGCAGACTTGAGAGCAGCTTCCAGTACTGAACAGGGCCTACAGGAAAGCTGTCCCTTTTAGAAGCATATGTAGAGACAGGACAAGGGGAAATGGGTTTAAATTGAAAGAGGGTAGATTTAGATTAGGCATTAGTAAGAAATTTCTTAGTATGAGGGTAGTGAGGCACTGGCACAGGTTGTCTAGAGAAGCTGTGGCTGCACCATCCCTGACAGTGCTCAAGGCCAGGTTGGATGGGGCTTTGAGCAACCTGGTCTAGTGGAAGGTGTCCCTGCCGATGGCAGGGGGTTTGGAGCTGATTGATTTCTAAGGTCTTTTCCAACCCAAACCACCTTATGATTCTATGATTCTATATAATTTTTGGTGTGCAAATACCAGAAGAATGCCTTTCTTAATGCAAAAAGAATTGTTATTTTCCACAAAATCACAATGCTTGAAAGTATAACAAATAATTTTCACTAACAAACAAACATCAGAGAGGAAAATTTTTATCAGCTTTAGTACGTGTGGAAGCCTGAACAATGTTTGACTACTGAAATTGATAACTTGTCTAGTAAATGATTTCACGACCTTGAACAAATTCCATAAAACAAGGTGTTAGTAGCTATTCCCAACTATGTGTGGTGTTTTGTAATTGTGTTTTAATAATGCTATTAATATTCACCAAGGTGAACCATGTTGAGTGTGCTTGATAATATATGTATTAGGTATTAGAATACCCAGCATGAGCAGACCAAAATGAAGTAATTATCACAAACATTGCTAATTTAGCACCTGTACTCAAGCCCTCATTTGCATTGCCTTTGAGTTATAACATTGAAGACAGATTTCTTCTTACTAAACTTGAAAGGCTGGAGACTAAATGAGGAAAGAGGCAGCAGGGAGATAAACAAGAGTCAAGGCAGCTGAAACCTGCACTGAGAAATTAGATTCCACCCTTATCACAAAATTAGACCAAACTGATTTGGTGTGCTTCATTTTTTGAATTCCTGACTAGAGTCTTGAAATCTGATTTGATCAGAAGTGCTGAGTACTTGAAGCTTTAATGGAAACTGACACAAACTATCTTTTAATTTTTTTAAATTCTATATGTGGCTGAATTCTCTAAAAGAGCCCCCAAGTTATAGATGTTTTGACTTGGGCAGTCAGAGTTTATGTTATCTTGCTAGACCAAATTTTAGAGATTCTCCTTCTTTAACAAGAATGAGGCATAAATATGGAATACTTACATGCAGTAACCCAAATCTGGACAATGATGGCCTTGGAAATAGAATAGTTTTAGCTGCAAAGGTAATAAAATACCTTGCTAAAGGGTTGTTCATAACAACGCTTGCTATTTGTTCATTTTTTCTTCCATTGAATATCTTCATGATCCATAATGGGGACTTTCTCATACATTGACCGTTCAGTTACTAAGAAGCTGGCCATCGCCAGTTGGCTAAATTAATATTATTAAAGGTTTTTACCCCACATAAATCATACGTGTACTGTTCAGAGAAATATTCAGCCGTTGGCTGGGAGAGCTTTTGTTTCTTTACATCTTCTTTTCTCTCCTAGGTGAGGACAACTGATGTTTCCATTAAGTTTCGGTATGAGCTCCACAGCAGTCTGCGTGAGGGTGTGCTGAAGCAGATCATGCCACGCAGCAGCTTTCTGTGGCAGCAAAAGAACAAGAAGAGATTATAGGACTGACCTCAGGGCTGATAACGACACATATTGTTTCCTAAGGTTTGCGAGCAGTGTTCAAAGTATGTGAATTCTAAATTCCTTTTGATACTGCCAATGTTTGTCTTAGTGCTTAGCATAATTTGATTTACTTCAATAATAATAAAGCTATACTTGGGGCAAACCTAATCCTGGCTCTGTGTGTTTGCATAAGATACAGTCTATAGTTACAGAATAATTAACCTTTTCTTGTATGTGTGGCAGAATGGAGGTGGCATAGGTTCCTAAACTACATAAGATACTGAGATATTGTTGGGGAATGGTTTCTTTATATTTTTTATTTTTAATCCTTTTTTACATCACAATGCAGATTAGATAAAAATGTTGTAAAAATTGTTGTAAAAGAAAATTAAAGATTATATTTAACCTGTCATGAAAAAGCCATCAGAGGAAATGCTGCTCTTTAATTTAGTCCCTAACTCACCCAGTTGTACATGAATATTCTAAGACTTTATACATTAGTAACATGGAAGATAACACTATCATCTAAAAGCTTTGCAGTACCATGGGCATAGCAGCATGAGATGAGCTATTCTTATCCTTACCTTTGTCTTTCATGTAGCCAGATGAACAGTTCAACGCAGATTTTCTTTTATTCTGTTGTTGAAAAACAGTTTGCAATAGCAACATACATTCAATGAACCAAGTTATTTTCACTCCTTGGAGCTGCATGAAATGTGATCTTTGCCCCACTGTATTCAAAGGTATCAGTTTGTGCATACGCAGGTAAACAGAGCAAATATGTATAACATGCCTTTGTAGGACAGGTAGCGCATCAGAGGTTTATTTTGCTTTTGACGCATATATACGTCATAAAACATTAAAGGACATCCTGCTGAGGGGTATTAGAATTAGTGGTGCGGGAAAACTGATTATAGCAGATAATTTGCAAATCAAAGTCAAATAGAATTTAATTTCCAAACCAACTGTTAGCATTTGTAACTGGTAATGTTGAACCTACTCTTATAACTGTAATTACTGCACTTCTTTATTATGATAGTGCTAAGAGAATCTGGTCATAGTTCCTTTTGCCCCTAACATATGCACATCAGAAGTATAGTTAGTGTCAGCCCCAGAGAGCCTATAATCAGAACAGCAACGAACAGATGCAAGGAATAGTTAATAACCTCACTGTGCTAACAAATCCGCTGTGATTAGAGTGATAAGCACCTAGTGTACTACAACTTTGGCAAGGAATATATTGCCTTTCTTTCAAAGGCCTTTGCTGAGTATATGGATATATTTTTAATGATAATGATATTTTTATGCAATTATAAATTAAAAATAATAAGCACTGGAGTGTCTGGAAATATGCTTGCATGGAGTAAGGGGAGAAAGGCGAAGCGAGGCAAGAAAATAGTTGCTCTGTGAAAAGTTTCATGTTTATATTCTCTCATGAGGAATAAACCTTAAGTGACTGGTTGTGCAGGTTTTTGGCTGGGGTAGAGTTAATTTTCTCCATAGTAGCTAGTATACAGCTATGTTTTGGCTTTTTGCTGGAAACAGTGTTGATAATTCAGGGTTGTGTTTTTTTAGTGCTGACCAAAGCCAAGGCCCTTTCTGCCTCTCACCACATCCCACCAGCAAGTAGGCTGGGAGGGCACAAGAACCTGGGAAGGGACACAGCTGGGACAGCTGATCCCAACTGACCCTAGAGATATCCCATACCATTTGGTGTCAGGCTCAGTATACAAATTAAGGGGAAAGTTGGCGGGGTGTGTGTGTGTGTGTGTGCGCTGTGATTATTATTATTACTATTATTAAATTCCAGTTATTAAACTGTTTTTATTTCACACCACAAGTTGTAGTAAAGTTCAAATTGTAGCTCTCAGATGGTGCTTATGAGATGTGGTATCTGTAGGAAAAGTGCCACATTTTTAGTACAATTTTGCTGATGCAGATGGGTTTCAGGAAGCAGGGGTATGTCACTGTCCTGAGAAGGCACCCTGCTGTTAGCTCATGAAGATCTTGAGTAAACACAAAAGGGAACTTAATATAATACTTATCCTAACATTTACCTAAAGCTTGTTCTACCCAGGTGAGGAAGCCTCCTTTGCACAGGGTTACCAGCCATAGTGCATTAGTGGATGCAAGAGGCAGTCCTTTTTTCAGAACAGTTTTCAGGGCAACAGACAGTCTTAAAGCTTCAGCATATCCCTGTGATGCAGTAAGCTGACTACAGCGGGCAACAGGGAGACAGAGAAAGTAATGAAGGTCCCGGAATTCTTTGGCTTGTCCTTGGATTATTTCTCTAAGAGTTGTAGTGCTCAGGAGAAAGAAAGGTTAAGAGAAATGTCAAAGAAGATCACTTCTGCTTAGACTAAGAGCAAATATGTTTCTGAATTTGGATATGAGGAAGCCCCCTGATCTTAATGCTGAAGTGAAGAATGATTGGAGGGCAGAATTCTGTTTGTATCCTCCTTTGCAGCATTTCTGTGTGGAAAAATTTGCTAGATTCGTGTCTTCTGAAGTTGGGTCACAGTGAGGTGGGCATATGGCAGTTTGCATAATCCTGAGAACCTGACACACACATCCTGGAGGAATAGCAGCTGGCTTCAGGAGGGAGACAGCAAATTTGCAAACAGCAGATATCAGCTTTGTGAGCTGGTCCTACGTGCCCTTTTAAAGCTAAATTTTTGAATAATATGTGAACTCTGGTGTGTTGGAAAAATGTTTGGTACAAATATCTGGGAACAGTAATGAGTATAAAATAGCAACATTAGTAGTTTTTAGTAGCATAATGCGCACTGATTGTAGTGCTAATGAAATAATCTGAGTCCTGACCCATATAGTTTGCTATATAATGGGAACTGAGATGTAAGTGGAAGAATATACATGAGTCCAGAAAAACAATGCTGCAGTTCCTTTATTGTATCACACTAGCTGTGCATCTGGTGCTAGATCTTTGATCTGGCTTGGCAAGTTATACACATTTCCAAGAAAAGAGGAAGTTAAAAGTGTTATTAGGTAAAAAATAGAAATAGACTCCTTAGATATCAATCATGAGAATTTAGCATTCAGGTAGTGTTATTTGGGTTTTTGAATTATCAGGAAACTTTAGAATATGAAGTATGCTAGAATAATTGTGGTAAAATTCATATCATAAGTCACTATTTTTTAGTCTTATGGAAGTTTGAAAGCATTGGGTGTAGCCCCCAGGTGAAAGGATGTGTGTCCTGGGGAGGCTGGAACTACTATTTTTTTTAATGATATTTTGATCAGATAAATAGAATGGCTTGATTGAGGTTGATGTTATTTCATAAAAGGCAGAGGTAATACTGAAGAAAGAAGTTTTAAAAAGTTATGCAGCTTAACTATAATTTATGTGTTTGACTGAAAGGAAGCCATATATCTCAGGTTTTATGTAATTATTTGTTTTATGTTATTCTCACCTCTTTGCCATAGCTTCCTTTTCCATCCTACTGTGGCTACTCCATTTTAAGTGGGAAACCATAATGGATCTCTATATCATACAGAGTTTGGAGGACTTAATCATTTTTCCTGCAAAAGTTAAATAAAGTGAAAAACTTTCACCCCATCAATCCTTTAGAAAGCTGTCCAACTTGACATTTCATTAGCACATTTTGTCAGTGGATAAATCGTACAGCATGCTCTGAAGAGAGGGTGGAAAACATCCAGTCTTTTTTCATTAGATCCATCTAAAGCTGAACCACTGGAGATTACATACAAAAAAGCACATGAGACGGGGAAAGTGCTATTCTGTCTATAAACTGCATTAATCATTCATTCCCTTCTGAGTGCTTTGAGTCACTACCCTGTCTCTGGTTAGGTCCAAAACCAGCAATTTAACTTTGAGCTGCATGACAGATACATTTCAAGGAAAATCACGGATATAATGACTACTGCCAGGCTTGATAATGTCCTCATTCGTCAATTAAGGAGCTTCCAATAAGGGAAGATGGATAGAGCAAAATGAGGCAGGTCATATGATAATATGTGTAGGGTTGGGGTTGCCAAGTTTTTCCCTTCTCTCATGCACACACAAGCACATATTCTCCAAAACACCCCTCACCCTTTCCTCCCTCATACATGCTCCCTTTGTTGATTTTGGGAATAGAAATAATTAGGGAGCTTTGATTCACTAGTGTGAGCTAATTACCTAAGGGTCTGGGACTGCTTCGCTGCTCCACTGAGAGTAAATGTGAAAGGGCTGACCAAAGACAATAAATACCTGAGGAATCACCCATTTACTGCAGTGTCAGAATGATTTTCTCTTAGCGAATTTCTTCCTGGCTATGCTGAAAACAAGTGTTCAAATAAAAATGATATATGTAAAGAAAGAGTGGTGCAGCAAAGTCAAATGAATTGCTGGCAAATGCGCTACATAAACAAGTGAAGCTCCAACAAGAAATAGGAGACACAATGTGATAGATTAATGACCAAATTAAAATACTGATAAGTCAATTAAATGGGCACTGTCAGGTTAAAATCATGAGTCTGGTACAGCGTTAAGTCAGTGGATGTATTAGACATTGAAGGGTCATTTTGCAGTTCGAAGTCTGACTGCTTAGGGGTCATCCCTGCTTAAGGGTTCCTAATCAGACATCTCTGACAAACTTTATATGTAGATTTTCTAGCCTATGATTAGAAGATTATACCCTTGTGCACCTTTATATATAAATGAACTTTCATCCAAAATTCCTCTATTGAGTACAAATAATGCTTGAAGCTCTATAGCTGTTTTAAAAAGCACCCATTTTACTTAGCTCCTTTGATGATACCAGGAGGAACTTATTCACAGACCTTGTTTTCCTGGTCATCGCATCCTGTCATGCCCTCCAATCCCTTCCCCTCTTTGGAGTCTGCTGGACTTTCTAGCAGCTACTTTAACCTGTCCATCTCAATCACTTCCTACCGCTAAGAATGTGGTTTCTTTTATTCCCTAAGAGGAAGGATAGGATATTCTCAGAAGTCAGACATATTTTGCTTTCAGTGGCTCATTTCTAGTAAAACATTACTGTTTAGGCTATTTAAAAGAGAAATGGCTGAGTCCCCACTGGTCCACGGTAAAAAAAAATGGGATACTGCCATCTGTGCTAGATTCAGAACACATTTATTCTTGGACACTTGGTGCCTTGATTTTTTTGTTGTACCTCCTTCCACCTCTGACGTAAGCCTTTTTTTCTGTCATTTGGAGAAAACAAAACCATAACTCCTCATATTCTTTTCTTCTGCCTGCATTTAGAGTGTCACTGGAGGAGACAGAGGTCATAAACTGGATCTGCCTTGTAACTTGAAGGTTAAAATGAAGAGTGAAAGAGCATGGAAATGGCAGAAAGTCATCTTTATCCTCTGTTCTTAGACATCTGTTCGTTCATCTCAAAAAACGTAGTAATAGGTAATTTCCTCATATCATACATGGTTTGTGCTCATTAAATTTTTATTTTGGTGATGATTAATATGAAGTAATTTATTTTTCATGTGTAATCAGTTTAACATTTTTGTCCTGATTTACATGTATTACTGTGCTGTTGATACATATTTGCAGTCTGCAAGGAATTATTTGAATCTCAAAATGCTATTTTAAATTAAACTGGTTTTCAAATTTCTTCTTCCTTTCTTCCCACCTTCTTTTTGAATGCTTTAAATCTTCTTCTTCTTACATAGTTCAGGGCTTAAAAGCTGTTTTTTTTTTCTGGGTTTTTCATCTTCTATATCTTTCTTACCTGTGTGAATGAACAAAAGTAAATCTGGCACTTAAAATTTCTTTGTTGATTTCTCAGAAGTAACAAAATACGATTGTGACATTGTTCAAGTCAGCAGAAGTTAGCAGATTTTTCTCAGCTGCTCAGAAGTAGTCGCCTGTTCTGATATTAATGTCTGTACTCTGGGTGGCAAGACCTCTTCATTTTCTACAGCTACATTAGGCAACATCCTCCTTCTCATTAAGTTCTGAAAGTTAGAGGCACTCAAGTCTTTCTTTGCAGAGAAATTTTCACTTTTGGAGTAAACTTGATCTTTATCTTATGTATTTTCCACAGTATCTGAAATACACAATATTAACAAATGTTTTCTGCTAGCCAGACTTTACTGTCTCCGTTTCATCTGATGATGCCACACTTGTCTTTTTAACACCACAGCCAGATGCTTTACAACTTGTGCTTTCATAAATATTCAGGAAAACTAATTTCAGAAAATGATGTGTGAAGGCATGAATGCAGCTTTCATATACTCATTAATTAGCCAACTTGTTTTGAAAGTTTCACTGAAAAAGAAAATAGTGATTGTGCTTCAAAGGGCTTCCACTGACAGATTCATTTTTCCAAAACACTTCATAAACCTCTGACAAGTGAAGACATTAGACACCTGATACTTCTGAGAGCAGAGTTAAATGGATTGCATTGAAAAATTCCAACTTTTCCCACAATTTTTACCTTTTTTATGGTTATATGCTGATTTTTACCTAAAGATTGCATAAATTTTGTTATTTAACTACATGGGATGTTTTAAACCTCCTGTTGGAACATTAATGTTACCTTGGCCTTCATGCTGGGTCATGGGAAGCCTTGCTTTTTATTTTTCATATATCCAGCTGTGCTGTTATGAAATGCATTGTATCTGAAAGACTTTCCCAATGAAGAAAAGGGAAAAAAAAAGGCAGCTGGTGCAAATAGGTGTTTTGCTGATACAAGGTGGTGGTTAAGGAATGACCGATCACTATCTAGCAGCAGTCTTATAGGGGATTCTCAAGATATTAATTTTGAGGCCTGAGACAGCATTTTGGATAGTTTTATATGTTAAAAATGTAATGAATAATTTACCCTGTAGAATCTATATCTCTGACTGTCTTTTTGTAGTCCCTGCTGGCAAATGTGAATGGGAAAAATGTTCTATGGGATGCTTCCAACTCTCACAGAGCTTGAAGGGATACAAGTATTGTGTCCCTTCTTTTTTCCTTATTTCCCATGTACTTGCATGCAAGAAGCCTCCTTGCAGCTACAGAACAGTCTGACAGCTTTTCCCCCACTGTGCTTCCTCACCCCTAGCAAGACTAGTCAGGGATGGGAGTGCAGAGCTCCTGCTGCGCTGCTCAGCAGGCAAAAGCGGTTTAGCCCCTGCAACCTGAAGAATGAAAAGTTTTGGTCTACTTCATCTCTGTAGAGAAAAATGCTCTTTGCAGATTTTTTAGAAGGCTGAAACCCTAAATCAGCAAAAGGTGACACTGAGTTAAAACCAAAACGGTCTTAAAAACTCCAGGTACCTCTTGCCCACAGGCCTAATTTACGGGCATTTGAGAGTACAGTGGCACCCACCAAGGTAATAAGCTTTTTGTCTCCTTTAGGAATTCATCCTACAAATAAGAAATAGCTTCTGGGAACCTATGTAAAATCCAAAGACAAATATAGCACTGTTGTTTAAGTAGCTAGAATATGTCAGTTTAGTTAATACTCTACTTAATATGTTTTAATGTAATATATTGTGTCAGATAAGGGTGTTGAAAGGTTGCTTGCTTTGGTTAAACCCAAATAGTTTTAATGAAATAATGGCATTTAATTACAATTTCAAGGAGGGTAAAAATAAATGTTTTTAGAGGTTGTGTGCATAGAATTTTCAAAATAATTCTAACACCATTTATCATTCAATAGCTGGAGCCACTAAATGTCACTACTGCTCATCCAATAGTAAAGCTAATGTTCCTGTTTGAAGGTACTGTTCACAGTGTCCTCATTTTTTCCCCTTCATATAAAATTATATGTGGTTTATGCATATTGTAGCAAAACCATTGTAACAATACAAATGCTAAAATAAAATCATGGCCCAAGATGTTTTATTTCAAGATGATCTCTGTTACTGTGGTTACAAGTTTATTGTCATTATAAATACAAATAAACTATACTGTAGTTTTATCCCAGTGTCTCTATTATAATCTAAATTTTCTTCACAGAACAGTAGCTGTGATAGTTTCTTTCTAAAAAACACTATAGTTTTGTTTCCTAGATACTTGGGTTTTATGCCATTCAGCCCGAGTCTGGAAGCTTTCAAAGGCAGATGAGGAATGGGATGAACAAAGTGCTTTTACTTTAAAGAAATATGAGGATTCTTCATAGAATCATAGAATCATTTAGATTGGAAAAACCTTCAAGATCATAAAGTCCAACCTAATTACCAAGTCCACCACTAAACCATGTCTCTAAGTGCCACATCTACCAGTCATTTAAATGCCTTCAGGGATGGTGACTCAACCACTTCCCTGGGCAGCCTGTTCCAGTGCTTGACAACCCTTCTGATGAAGAAATTTTCCCTAATATCCAACCTAAACATCCCCTGATGCAAATTGAAACCATTTCCTCTTGTCCTATCACTTGTTACCTGAAGAAGAGACTGACCCCCAGCTCACTACAACCTCATATCAGGTAGCTGAAAAGAGCACTAAGGTCTCCCCTGAGACCAAACAAGTGGGAACCAAGATAGATACAAGATGATAAGGTCTCAGAAGAGATTTGATGCTATAAGGTGCTTCTGAGATCCTCTAAGAAGAGCCTTTATGCAAGTACTATAATTCATGCATGCATAAAAATATTTATATCTTGGGCTACATGGACACACAAATTTATATACTTGCATATTTCTAAGTTTGTTTTAGACATTTATATACATACATGCATGAAGAAGTATATATGGCACCAGCTATATAACATAGTGTGTTGACATTTGTTTATACCTGGGAATTACCATTTATATCATCAGTCACTTATCTTTTTTGGGGTTGTTTCTTTGTTTTTAAAAATGATACCATTACATTGAATTAAAAAAAAATAAGCCAAAAAACTTTTATTGGATATTTTTATATTCCTCTATTTCCACACTGTAGAAAAAAAAAACAACAAAACACTATGTAATACAAAAAAAGCACTTACAAACCAGGAGAATCTTTTTGTTCTCTTGTATTTTGATAAGAAATCAAAACCCAGCAGGGTGTCCTAGAGCAATTCATTGCAGGGTGTCTATTCTTGGCAGGGTGTCATGTGAACAGATGGATTTAAGATTCTAGGAGAGAAAACATAAGCAACATAAGACCTACACAAGTTTTGATGCTTATTAGACCAATTGAACTTCAGAAAATTAATTACAAGGCACGGGTGATTAAATATCCTCACAGAAGTGAATATTATTTTTTAAAATTACAATACAAGAACGCTGGCTTTTTAAGCATCTCAAAAGAGTGAATATGGAGAATTCCAATTTCCTTCTCCTAGTGAGAATGGGGATGACATGGGTGAACATTTCTTTCACTACTTCTGATTTTGATTCTTTCTGAAGTGCACAGCTTCTAAACAGTGAAACAGAATAGAAGAAGTAACCTTTGTGGAACTTATTTGGTTCCTAGTTGATATCATGACCCATAGCCGATATGTACCAATTAGGTGAGGATAAAATATCACAGAAGCCAAACAATGGTTCTCAAGGAGCATATAGAAAACTTTAAATTAATTACTTTCTCAGTAATAGCTCTAACAGTCTTCCATGTAAGCTGTATAATGTGAAACTTTCGATTTTGAAAGGTTAAATATGGGGCAGACCTCAGGTAGCTTCATGGCTGGAAATAAAGCAGAATTCTTACAACTATAAACTTAATTGTTTCTCTTTGTTTGAAACATTTTCCATTATAGTCCAATTAGCTGTGCTACATGCTGCCAGTTGGTAAGTGAAAAACTTGCCTTATGTTTTCATTTCATTTCCAATAGTTCATTATGGAACCGAGATGTGGTTTACAGTATGATCAAAGGGGTTAATGTACCACCTGTTCTGTACCATAATACTTATTCTGTTTAACAGAATAAAGGTAGTGGTAGGAATTCCTTTAAACATCCAAAAGAAAGAGTTCAAAAAGATCATATTGCATACTGCAGATTAAATAGGACACCTAAAGCATATACTCTATTTTCTCCTTTCTTTTCTGCTTTCAGCTTCTGTTTCGATTCTCATTCATCTATAAGATAATGGTAATAATGTATTGAAAGACAGGTTTGGAGTAAAAAGGTACACTGTCTCAGCAGTTTTACTTTGCTAAAGGCTGGTATGCAATACTTTTTAGAAACAGAAAACAACATTGAAAAGTCTTTACATTCCTATCTTGTTTCTATCATGTCATGTATTTCTGCTTTTAGAGTCTTGTAAGGTTGACACCTAAGCCAGTGGTTTTGACTGATAATTTGGTGGCTAACACGGGTGCTTAGAAAAGAGCAAATCCAAAAATGTACAGGGTACCAGAGTAAATCTATCCTACATGAAAAGAAATGACAGGTCTTTCTTTCCTTAAAACAGTCAGATTTGACATCTGTAATAACTTAAGAGTTACAAACAGAAGAGTTATTCAAAATTAATCTCTAAATTAAAATGTCTGTCACAAATAGGAAGAAATCCTTGCATATAGTGCTACAAATCTTATTGCTAGCACTAAACCATTCTAAAGATTGGTGAGACTAACAAATGTTTGAACATGTGATTATGTGCAAAGAATAGTGTGACTTTTTTTTTAAATTCCATCCTTAGCATGGAACTATATAAAGCATTTTTTAAGCAATCCAAATAAACAAATACTGGCAAATCATCTACTACACTTCTAAGTATCCCGATAGTGAATAGTTGTAGGTGATAAGCTTCTGCTTTTGGAAAAAAGGAAAGAAAATGTACAAAATTTGGGCTGATTTAATCCTGCTACTTTAAATACACAAGTGTATGGCTACAATTCAGAAAGCTTCAATTAAAGGTTAAACATGGGGTCTTTTTTTTGATCATAGTTGTAATGAATGCAAGGAGGAATGTTTCTACTAGTCTTCAAGTGACAACAGTATTTTAGTTATCAAAAGATTAATAAAATTCATATTAATAAATAGTATTATATAGTTATTATTAAGAATCTAGAAGATGCTATCTTTTCACAGATTTAAGTGAGAGTCAGATGTCTACACACTTTCATAATGTGTTTTTGTGAACTGTTTTTTTTCTGAGATTCATTAAATGGGTTATTTATGTTTTCAACTTTTTCAGGCTTCAACTGCCTTTTCAGTTGGAATTCTGTTGTTTATAATTCTGTTCTATTCTGGCTTAATTCTCTTCTATTTTTATAAACAGGAGGTAATGAAAATTAGGTAGATCACTTCTATATCATGCATATATAAAAAAGATATAAAATATATACACATATATATTTTCTTTGTCTAATAGTGTAACAAGTATTTGTTAGGAATGATCTCTGTAACTCACAGGCCTTGGGAGGCACATTTAAGTATTTAGCTCAAAGGTGAGTCATGCATTTTTTCTGTTAAAAAGAAGTTTCCTTTGTTAACTGTACTTTTCAAACCAATGATTTATTACAATCCCAAAGAACAAGAATGTATTTCTATATAAAACAACAACACTTAAGAAAATTTTCAGTGTTTGAAGAACAGTTAAAAAATAACTATCACCTTACTAGCATTGTGTAAAAATGCCCTGATGATAATAAAAAATACATGTGCCTAAAACAGTATACCAGAATTAGCTATCTGTCCCACTGAAAATCAGTGAAATAAGTTGCTAACTGTAATAATGTTTTGAAAATGTTGGTATTGCATACAGAGTGCTAAAACTCTGTGTACGTGTCTGTATGTTGTACAGCAGCACTTAAAATATTTGTTATGTCAAGAAACAGTTTATGAAATACTACAGTAATAAATTACTGTTTAGGGTTTTATGCAACTCAAAAGCAAAACAACAATAACCTATTAAATGTTTAGAATATTGATGATGACAAAATTATTAAAATACATGCCTTAGGGAGAGGTGAGTTTATATAAAAAGTCAGTAATGGTACACTGTAACATTACAGGGGAAATACATAATATAATTGGGAGCCAAATGAGAAGCTAAGCATCACTGAATCCATCAATGACATGACTAGGGCCAATTCATCCAAAACCCTACAATAACTGGAAATTCATCCTAAAGTAATCGGTTAATGACATGTCTAGAATCAATCAAAAGTCAGTAATGAGTCAGAAATACTAGTCCCCTTCATCTATTTGTGTGAAATAGAGGTGTTAGTTTTAGTGTATGTATGAAATACAAGTACACAAAGGGACTTGGAAAAAAAAGGTGAGTGTATGTTTGCCAGATGGGAAAGAACCTTCAGTTTCCTTTTGGATTACTGATTCAGACAGTAAACACTGGGCTATATTTAGTATCTTGTACTGACAGCACTGGATTATACCCATTTAAGGTTTTAACATACTACATAACCTCATTGTTTTTTATGACAAGAAGACCTGCTTAGTGGATGAGAGAAAGGCTATGGATGTTGCCTACCTAGACTTCAGTAAACCCTTTGGCATCACTTCTCACAGCATTCTCCTGGAGAAACTGGCTGCCCATGTCTTGGATGGATGGATGCACTGCTCCACTGGGTAAAAAAATGGCTGGATGGCCAAGCCCAAAGAGTGGTGGTGAAAGGAGTTAAATCCAGCTGGCTGCCAGTCACAAGTGGAGTTCCCCAGGGGTCAGTACTGGGGCCAGCTCTGTTTAAGGTCTTTATCAGTGATCTGAACGAGAGGATCAAGTGTACCCTTAGTCAGCTTGCAGATGATACCAAACTGGGTGGGAATGCTGATCTGCCTGAGAGTAGGAAGGCTCTACAGAGGGATTTGGACACGTTGGGTTGATAGGCCAATGCCAGTATTGTGAAGTTCAACAAGTCCCAGTTCTAGGTCCTGCATTTGGCCTACAACAACCCCATGGAATGCTCCAGGCTTTGTGAAGAGTGGCTGGAAAGCCGCTTGGGGAAAAGTACCTGGGGGTGCTGAATAATAGAGCTGAACATGAGCCAGCTTGTGCCCAGGCAGCCAAGAAGACCAACAGCATTCTGGCTTATATGGTCTGCTAGAGTGTCCAGCAGGACCAGGGAAGTGATCTTCCCCGTACTTGGCACTGGTGAGACTGCAGCTCAGTTCAGGGCTCCGCCCTGCTAGACATTAAGGTGTTGGAGTGGGTCCAGAAAAGGGCAAGGAATCTGATGATGGGTCTAAAGTACAAGACTTATGAGGGAATTTGGATCGTTTAGCCTAGAGAAAAGGAAACTAAGGGGAAACCTTATCACTCTCTACAACTGTCTGATAGGAGGACAGAGTGAGAAGGGGCTTGGTCTTTTCTCCCAAGTAACAAATGGTAAGACAAGAGAAAATGACCTCAGTTTGCACCAGGGGAAGTTTAAACAGTATATTAGGAAAATATTTTTCACTGAAAGGCTTGACAAACATTGGAACAAGCTGCCCAGGGAAGTGGTTAAATCATCATCCCTGGAAGTATTTAAAAGACTTGTAAATGGGGCACTTAGGGACAGTGTTTAGTGGTTAACTGGTAGTTACGTTAATGGTTGTACTCTATGATCTTAAAGGTTTTTCAATCTAAATGATTCTATGAGTCCATTATAAATCCTCTGTCAATCTCTAAGTCCTCTGAGGTCTACAGTTGCCTGCCTGCTCCATTCCTGGACACAGCAGGACCTGGTTTAAGGGCAAGAACTCAGTGGGAGGGTAAGCAATTAGTGATCTGATAGCATTGGAGCAGTGTCAATCGCTGTACTTGGTGTCATAATGAATGTGAGAGCCTGGGGCAAGTATGAGGGGTCAGGGCCCAGAACATGCATCACACTACTATTCCTGACAGGGCTCATGTCAACTCACAGGTAAGGAGGCTCATAGCCGACCTACAAGCTATCTAAGAAAATGTTGAAATAAGTCTCAGTGATGCTCAGTGGAAGTATCCGACCATCTACTGGGTGAAGCTCTTGTGCTTGATCCCCTTCTGGGCTGTGCTGCAGCCATGCAGGAGCCAGGCACCCCTTCCATGAAGCCTTTACTTCTGGGTTGTGCCATAGACCTGCTTCACCTGCAGAGTCATCTTATAGGGTGCTGGGCCTCTAGTAGACCATCAGCAGGCCTGTGCTCCACCCTGTGCTTTGGGATAGTAGGACTTGCACATGTTAGTGAGGCCAGTGTCCTGGGTTCAGCTGTAGCAGTTCTTTTTCCCCTTCTTAGTACCTACTGCAATCTTGCATTTTCGACTTTAGTCTGAGAACAATGCTGATAACGCACAGATGTTTCAGCTGTTGCTAAGTAGCACTTACCCTGATGAAGGACTTTTCAGTCTTTCATGCTCTGCCAGTGAGGAGAGGCACAGGAAGCCAAAGGAAAGCAGAGACAGGACACCTGAGCCAAACTAACCAAAGAAGTATTCCATACCACAGCACATTGTGCTCAGCATATAAACTGGGGTGAGTTAGCCAGAAGGGCCGCTCAGGTTGCACTGGGTATTGGCTGGGGGGTGGTGAGCAATTGTACTGTGCGTCACTTGTACTATTGTTTTCCTTTTCCCCTTTTAGTTTCATATTTTATCTCCTTGCTATTTCCCTTATCACTGTTATTAGTAATGGTAGTAGTACTAGTTTTGTATTATACCTTCGTTACTGGACTTTTCCTATCTTGATCCCTCCAAGAGTGAAGGGGAGGGAAAAAAACAGGGAGTGGGTGAGCAGCTGTGTTGTTCTGAGTTACCGGCTGGGCTTAAACCATGA
This sequence comes from Pezoporus occidentalis, assembly GCF_034315485.1. Taxonomy (NCBI): domain Eukaryota; kingdom Metazoa; phylum Chordata; class Aves; order Psittaciformes; family Psittacidae; genus Pezoporus; species Pezoporus occidentalis. The sequence goes on from NW_026916220.1 coordinate 7,923,334, forward strand.
CAGGCCATCACTTCTTCCTGCCTTGTGTTGTCTTCTTCCTTTGCAGGGTAGCCTGCCTTTGCTGATCCCTTTCAAAACCATTCAGAGAAGCATTTAAAAATGCTTCTTGCATTTGGAAGCTTGTCAGGTTTATGGACCAGTGTACAGAAAAGAGCATGCCTGGAGACAGAAATACCTGTATGGATTTTGAAAGGTAGGTCTTGGGTGTAAGCCAAATTAATTTCATAACCCCTGATACTACAAACCAAGAGCAAACCAGTAAAAAGTAGAACAGGACCCCAAAAGCATACAAGTATGTCCCCAAAAACCATTAATGGCCATAGAAGCTTGTGAAGCTAAGTCCAATCCAGTAAGCATCAGTGAACACAGAAACAGCATCTTGAGAAGTTACAGATCAATCAAAGGGACAGACAGAAGATGACAAATAGCTAGCAGAATGAATTAAAATATATTGCCTTAGTAAAATTGGGCTTTGTGATGTGCAAAACAAAACAGGAAGGATGTTTTCTTAACCCCTTTAAGCCTCCCTTTTAAAATCAGGAAAACATGTATGTTGTGGAGATGGCATTGTGGGTCTGTTTATGCGTCCTTCTAGGAAGAAAGAGGAAAATTAAGTGAGCTGTGTTTATGACGCTAGGCTACAGGAAAGTGATTGCTGTATTTATCATAGAAGTGGAAACACATTATCTCATTTCAGCCAGGAGGGATCACAAGATATGGACAAGATCATTGCTCTGTTGTTCAGAGATTCACGAAAAATACGTAAGGTAAAGCATCTAAGTTTTGTCCCATGTCACTTGAAAATGCATAGTTTAGTGTAACAAGTTTTGTCTAGAATGCATGACTGTGCAGATAGATATGACTATACAGTCAAGAGATAGGTTATAAACATGTGTCAAGTTTTTTGATAACAATTTGTAAAGCTATCTGCTTTACTCAACCCTTAAATGAAGGTAATACCAGAGCTCAGTTAAGGTTATCAAGGATCACTGTGGAAAGAAGGCATTAAATGTGCATTAGGACTAGTAACTGAGCAGCTCCAATGGTTCCCAATTATTTTAAAAGCTCTGATTTAGGGCAGCAATATCTAGGGCAGAGTGAGTAGGGTAGAGCCTCAGTATTCAAATGTCCTTGATTGTGTGTCTGTAGAAATGGCATTCTTCTTAATTGCTGTTAGCTGTAATAAAAACCCCAGGATTTTTTGACTACCTTTCAAAGTTGTGGAGAGACCACCTGTAATAAAAGTAGGTTTCTCAGTCAGATGAATATGAGTCAACCAAAAATGCATCATTGTTGGAGAATGGCTCCAATCCTCCACAGAGCTGTCTATTTGAAAATAGGAAGGACAATCTCTAAAAAGACTGTAACCTGAAAGGAATTTAACCTCAGGAAAACATGCAGTCGCACAACATCAGAATTGCAGAATCAGGTCAGCAAGGATTTTGGGGATTTCCAATTGGTCCAGAAGAGACTCAACCATGATACTGTGGGAGCAGGAAACAGCTGCAGCCTTGTCCTTCTTCCAGGCTTCTCCCTGATGACTGACTCCTCCCGTAGCAATCTACTCCTCCCTTAACTGTTTGAAACCATTATGGCAGCTCTACAAAAATCAAGAGTAACAACTTGCTTTCAGAGAGCCTTTTAAAACAGAAGAAACCCATCTGTAAGATGTACATGAGGTGAAAAGTGTTTTGCTCTTGGGCATCTTTAATGGGACAGATTAACCCATAGATTTTAATGTAGTGGTTTATCTGTTGTGCTTAAAGAAGTCAGTGGTGTTGATTAGTTAGGTTAAAATTTGTTTCACTCTAATGGCTCTCTGTTACCCACTGTCCAAAATTGCACTTTCTTCAGGCTATATTGTTCTCTGATTTCTAGAAAAACCCTGCCATGTGGTGGGAATCCCTCCTCTTCTTGAGTATCCCTTTCCATCTGGTTTTATCATTTGAACTCTAAGGTTTCTTATGACACATGTCAACTAAATCTCTATTGACACTCGAAGCAGTCAGGACTGGCACTCTGTAAATTCCTTTTCATGCAGAAAAATGTGGTTTTGTCTAAAATGTACAGCTAAATGGTTTAACCAAAGGGAGTTTTACATCAGACTTTGTTTTTTCACTTTTACATCAAAAAGTGTATGCTGTTAAGACCTGATTTGACTCCGTAACTGCAAGGATTCTTTATCTGGATGAAAAATTCCATGTCAAAATAGTAATATTTTAATGCTTGAGGCTCTTGTGATTTTTTTTTTTGAGCCTGATTCAGTGGCCAGCTTGTATCAGATCAAAGACTATTCAAAAACGTTACAGTTCTCTTTAGAAGGTCAACCAATTTTCTCTTCCTTATGTTAAGCTTAGATCTGTCAAAGCTTAAATAATTTCAATGTGAATAGCTGCAAAACTCTATTAGCTGAAGCTTTCAGTGCTGTGTAGCATGAGAGTTTTGTTTATAGTGTCACTGGCCTCTCCTTTTTGTTACCTTCTGCAGCTAAATTTAGCTGAAACATTTGAAGATATTGTTTAATTTTTTTTTTTTTTTTGTATGTGTAGTAATTATGTCATTGCTCTTATCATGGCTCTTAACAGATTCAAATGTAATTAAAATAAAACTTTTGGCAATCACAGTGTTCTAATGTAGAAAAGCAGATCATGTAGTCAAAATGCAAGGCAGTTCATATGGTGATGTGGTTGCCACCTCAGCTTCCCAAAAATGCACACAGTTGTGCAGCTGTGTTGAGTAACTGGTGCATGCACAAAGTTCTGGGGAACTTGTAGCAGTGGAGGATGAAGAACGCCTTGCAAATACAGTTTTTTCTGGAACACCACAGGGAAGAAAGAGTAATGCTGCTCAGCAGCAAGCAGTTCCTCCTGCAGAAGTCTGAAGAGAGTGTCGCTGTAAAATGAAGCTGTCCAAGGAATTTTTATCTTCCAGAAGAGACAGCCTCATATGAATGTCAGTTTTCTTCTCATTGCAGTTTGTGCAGGAGTGAAGACATGCACCTTTATTTTATTCAGACCTTCTCAATCTGCATTAGCTGTCTAACCCATTTTCTTTATTGTGACATGCTAAGCAGATTTTGCATTTTCCATAAAAGATACATAAATTTCAGTAGCTGATGTAATGTCTGTCTATAATCTTCAGTACTGCAGTTGTCCAGCACGAAGTATGGTGCTGTCTGTATGAAAAGCTTCTTGGGAATGCAAAAAGCAACTACAGTTTTGCAAAAACTTCAACACCTTGTTTAGAAGTCACATGATGATTAGGTATCCTTCCTCCATATCACCAAAATTCAGATGACTGCATGAGGAGATACTGGGAGATGCTAAAACCATTTAAAAGAAACAAGCTTGAAAAGCGTAATAAAATATAACACATAAACAGCATTTGTTTTAAATGAAATACACAGAGACATTCTAGCCCTTCACTTGCATTTTGCATGTTTTTTTTTTAATTCACAAAGTCCTTTACTCATAGTTTAGACAAAAACTTAAAAAAAAAAGATGCAATCAGGAAAGCAACCAACCACCTTTTTTTTTTTTTTTTATTTTTTAATAGGAAGGCGGTAGGGCAGTAACACCTCCTGCCCTGACTTGGAGTCAATAACAGAAATTAGCAGGGCTATCTGCAACATTGAATATACATTTGAAGGACTCCATGTGCTTTATGACAAGCCTGATGGTATTCAACAGCATTTTTTGCTAAGCTAGCTAGATGTAGTCAGGAATTTAAAGTCCCAGGGATGTAACTTAAAGACTGGAGAATGGCCATATCCTATGAGCTGGGCAACCCTGGACTGTTGTCTGGCTTATCAGAAATTGTTCACCTCATTGCCCTTACTACACCTTAAATTGTCTTTTTTTCATTCCACATGTAAATCCAGGAGCTCCAAAATTGATTTTGTTATATGCTCCAGCAACATTACTTGCAATTTAAATGCTATGTTTTAAGTAGTTTTTTGTGTGAATGTGAGCCTGCCTTCACTTCTTTGGCTGGCTGACCCTGAGCTAACTTCATCTCTCAACTTTTTAAGGTATTGTCTAAAAATTTCATTCTTTAAACAATCCGTGACAAGTGTTACACAACCTTAACAGAGAAATTTTAGTATAAAACACTGTCATATTTGTTTCACTGGCATAGTGAGCATCAAGCCATCATTTCACATAGCACCATATGTCTGACTGAGTGAAACATAAGTTGATGTATCCATAAGTTTCATTGGATAACTATTGGTGTACGTCTTCCCTATATTAAAAATCAGGATTGCAGTTTTCAAGATGCTATCTGACTGCATTTACAGGAGTCACAGTCTGTTCTTTGATTTTCACTTCTAAGAATTATTTTGTTGTGTTCCTTTTCTAGAGATAAGGCATGTGTTGGGGCTGGTTATTGTTTTTATTTCACTTCATGTATTGATAATCATACCCCTTTTTCTCTTTGACATCTTTGGCCTTAGAAAAAATCTTAGCATTCGTGGGTTTAATAACTGAAGTTGAGAGAACACAGCTGAGGAACTAAATGTTCCTGTTGAAGGAAATGTTTTTAGTTTTGTTTCAGTAAGTGTTTTTTATTTTTATGTTCTGTTGTTGACTCAAATGTAAGTTTCCTGGTTTCATTCTTTTTACACCAGACTAAGAAAACTCAGTCCTTTTCTCTGAATATTATGAAGTTCTCAACAGAAATTAAAAAAAATCAAAGTTCCATGTTGCTCAATTAAATGTTATAGTGAACTTTGTTAAAAAGTTCAAAATAAACCCTTTTAAAACAATTTTTATTATTATAATTAATATTAAGCAAGTAGAAATGGTAATGTATTACTTTCTTCATCTTTCCTATTTTGCAGGTCACTTTTATCAATGTTACCACACCAGACACAGGATTTTAGGTAAGGATTCTGAACTTCTACAGAATATCTGTTTTAAAATAAATACCCATCTGACTAATGACTTCATAGGTAATCAGTATTTTTTAATTTCATTGGTTCTTTATCTTTGACCATTTTGATTTCCAATAAATTATTCTCAAAGCCTTTAGGGAATAAAGGAGGCAATGGAAACGTGAGATAAGGCCATTCTAAGACCCAAGTCCGTCTTTGAGGAACTCGGCTCCCTCTACTTCTATAATTTTTATTTCCAAAGTACATATTGGTTTATCCCTGTTGTCTTTTCTTTGCCAGCTTCCAAATTCTTGCTCTAATAGTCTTTCATAAATTGACTAAGGAATTCCAGGTGGCACTTTAGCAAAGGCTTTGTTGAAGATTAGCCCCAATTGACTGACTTGTAAGAAAACAGGCATTTTTGTGTAAGCTAGCTCTCTATGGAAAATCATGAGAGATACCATATCTACATGGTATTTCTGAGAAAAAAAAAACAAAGAAAAAACCCCACCCCCCTCCAAACCAAACCAAAAACCCAAAATCCCACAAACCAAAAAACAAACATGCCAAAACAAAATGAAACAAGACAAACCCAAAAAATTAAACCAAAAGCCACATAATGCTTTTATCCAATTTTCCAATTTACTTCCAATTCTTGCAAAAAATTGTAAAGCCATGCATATTATAAAATCTGATCACTATGTTTGTCCAAGGAATTTGTTTGCTTCTATCTCTCTGTTCCATTTTACTGAAGAACAGAGAAAGACCCCATTCCAAGTCCTGAAACTCTTAAAAATATACTTCCATAATAGCTGTTGGTGTTATAGCATGTGACCTGGTGACTATTATAAAGCTTCCCACATTCTGTGTCTGAAAATCTAGATTATCAACAGGTCTCCAACCCTTTTCACTCTGAGGGACTCTGAGAATGTGTTTTCAATGATCTAAACCCAGGACTTTTCAGAGGCACTGCAAAAACCATGTGCCAAAAGACATTGTAAAAACATGCAGCTAACTGTAATGATGGAAGAGTCAACATTTGTCATGGTCTTGGCTGTTACACAAAGATTCAGTATAAAAAGTTTGACACTATGGATGTAATTAAACTGTGACTTGCATTAAATTAGTATCCTGTTGACTGTGAGAGACAATGGCAATTTATCCAAACTAGGTTTATTAAGTATGCCTCTGTATTCTTCTGGAAGAAAGTGTTCATATTTTTAAATTAGATCCATGAGTACAGAATGCCATATAATAATAGCAGATACTGAAGAAATTTTTATGTGCTCTGCCTGCTATTATGCCTGCTTATCCTGCCGTGTTGTATCTTGACAGCCATTTCATATTAAATTAGTATTTATATTTTAAGTTAATATTTGTCCGCACTGAATTTTAAAATGAAGATGCAGTTTTATGTGGAGAAAATTCTTGTTCAACATCTTTGTCAGCAACATGGACAGTGGGATAGAGTGCACCCTCAGCAAGTTTGCGGACGACACTAAGTTATGTGGCTCAGTTGATACGCTGGATGGAAAGGATGTCCCCTAGAGGGACCTTGACACACCTGGGAGTTGGGCCAATGTCAATCTCATGAAGTTCAACCAAGCCAAAGGCAAGGTCTTACACCTGAATTGGGGCAATCCCAGGCACAGCTACAGGTTGGGCGGAGAAGAGATTCAGAGCAGCCCCACAGAGAAGGACTTGGGAGTGCTTGTAGATGAGAAAGTTAACATGATCTGGCTGCAGTGTGCACTCACAGCCCAGAAAGCCAACTGTGTCCTGGGCTGCATGAAAAGAAGCGTGACCAGCAGGTTGAAGGAGGTGATCCTGCCCCTCTGCCCTGCTCTTGTGAGACCTCACTTGGAGTACTGTGTACAGTTCTGGTGTCCTCAACATAAAAAGGACATGGAACTGTTGGAGCAAGTTCAGAGGAGGTCCACGAGAATGATCAGGGAGCTGGAGCAGCTCCTGTATGAAGACAGGCTGAGAGAGTTGGAGGTGTTCTGCCTGGAGAAGAGAAGGCTGCGTGGAGACCTCATAGCAGCCTTCTACTATCTGGAAGGCACCTACAAGAATGCTGGAGAGGGACTCTTAGTTAGGGACTGTAGTGGTAGAACAAGGACTAATAGTTTTAAAATGAAAGAGGGGAATTTTAGGTTAGATCTAAGGAAGAAGCTCTTTACCATGAGGATGGTGAAGGCACTGGAACAGGCTGTCCAAGGAAGCTGTGAATGCTCCATCCCTGGCAATGTCCAAGGCCAGGTTGGATGGAGTCTTGGGTGGCATAGTTTAGTGTGTGGGTTGAAACAGTGGGGTTGGAGCTAGATGAGCCTAAGGCCCTTTCCAACCCTAACAATTCTATGATTCTATGAAACTGAAAATATAGCAGTTTCATTGTGAAAAGGCACAGAAAAAAAAAAACAACAAAAAAAACAGTTGTCCCCTTGGAGGGTATTTATTTTTATTTTTGAAAATATATTTACTGTTTGTTTCTTGGTTTTTTGTTTTTTTTTCAGTGCCCCACAAAGGTAGTCTTTTATAATGAAAAGGAAAATTTCCCTGCTTGTGTAAGATGCAACATTCATAGTAATCATATTTCTTTTGATTAAAAATTACTGGGGAAAATTGATTATTTAGATCTTGTTTTAACATCTGCTCACATAATTACAGGTGCGAATAGTTTTATAAATGCAAATAAAGAGCGCATTATGGTATGGCAAGGTTCTGCCTATCACACATATCTTAGGGCTGTTTAATTATATGTTCTGAACACATGCTTGAGAGATAATGTGCATTGCTTGAATCCATGAGCCTTGTTTATTAAAATTTTCTATAAAATGAACTAGTGTTGGAATATACCTTATTAGCCTCTGTGGAATGTATTATTTAATGTCCCAACCCAAAATGCAACAAAGTTACCAAAGTGAATAAAAGCTAATGAGAACAGCTGTTGGTTTTCATTTTTTGGTAGGGATGCAACTTGAATCCTTCTAATTGAGGTACATGGTCAAATTTGAGATGATAGTCACTCTTGAAATACCTAAATTGAATATTTTATGTATTTTTTTCTCCATATAGCTCCAAGTGTCACAACCCCAGTACTGGGAACCATAAACTTTGGATCAATTGCCCACAGTGAACTCAATCTGTATATGCCCCAGCAAGACAGTTGCATCTCACATGGCATTGACCTGCCTCATACATGAACACACAGACGAATTCTACAACACGATGGGAAAGGTTTAAGATTTCCTGGATTCATGAATGGTCACAAGTATCTTTCACTACCTGAAAATCCCCAGTTTGAAATCACAGAATGCTAGCCTAACACCATAGGGTTCTTGGTCCTGGACCCTAATCACACTGCAGCTGATAAGATGGGAACTCATGTGCAATCTCTTCAGAAGTTGTTTCCAGTCCTAGGGTGGAGCAGTCCTTGCTTTGTGTAGCTCAATCTTGAAAACCTCCAGCAATGAAGGTCCCACCACCTCTTCTAGGCATCCCGTTCCCGTGCTGGAAATCGTTCAGCCTGACCTCCTCAACCTGTAGTTTGTGGTAGGTGTCATTCTTTAGATGATTACCAAAACCAAGCAGAAACTAGGATGTCTTGTATTGTCCCTTAACCTGTTCTTTACCAATTAATACCCAGTGTAATAACAGCACCAAGAAGAAGGGAAACTTAGGAAAACAAAAATACAAACACATACACAACACACTATATAAACTAAACTTTGCTGAATATGTAGGTCTGCAACGCAGTGTTTTGCATTATAAATTTCTACATGTTGAAGCAAGTACACATTAACTGTATATCATAGAATCTCAGACTGGTTTGGTTGGAAGGGACCTTAAGGATCACCTAGTTCCAACTCCACTGCCATGGGCCGGGACATCTTTCACTAGACCAGGTTACTGGTCTTTTATATATCTTTAAACTTATTTTCAGAATTATACGTTGAAAATTCTCCCTTAAGAAAGCTCTAGTTTGAGACATCAGCTTGGCACATAAATGACCTAAAACTGGAGGAGTGGGAAGATTTTTACCCTGTGTGTGACTCCTGAGCTGCATCATAGTATTTTCCACTGCCATCGAGTCACCAGTCTGTAAATCAGTCTGATCTGAATTAAGGGGGAAAAAAAAGATAATAAAATTCCATAAATGAGTACTGTGCATCAAACTGCTATGCTGCGAAAATTTGATCCCTAGGTCTAAACAGTGGCACTGAGCAAAACACAGATCATTGCAAAAGCAGATGGTTGTGTTTGCAGCTTTGCGATAGACTTTAGGTATATATGCACCATCTGCTTGCACAGCATTTTCTTAAATTTTGCTAAATACTAGGTTATTGCCGCTAAAGCTTATGAGCATTATGAGACAAGTTACTAGTCTCACATTAAATCAAGTATTTTTTTAGCAGTGTATTGTAGCTTGGTAGGGCAGTGATGAGCATATCGTCCCCAGCTCTCATAGCTACTCACTTAAACATATTATCTCTTTTACTCATCCTTGTGCTTTTTCTTTATCGTCTTATTGTAAAATATGTAAAATGTATCCTTTATAGTCTCAGAGGTTCCTTATTAGAATTTTTTTTTTTTTCCAAAATATGGTCAAGACAATCGTGCTTTTGGTGCTTTCTGATATTTTGACACCTGTTGTTTTATTTTCTTTCTCATTTTAACTTTTTTTTTTTCCCTGAAACGTAACAAGTGTTTCTGTTATAGATTAATCAGTTGACACAAAGTGTCTTTTCCAATCTTCTTCCACTGAGAGTTACTCTGTAATCAAGAAAATGGCCTGTCAGCTGTGTTTTTTATAAATCATCTGTGGTAGTTCCTGTAACTGGTTAACTCTCATTTCTAAGCATACCTCTGGAAGGACTAGTCTAGAGCAGGTTAACACTGAAAAATAATGTTACATTGTATATCCACAATCCTTTTGATTTTCATAGAATGGTAGAATCATAGAATGGCTTGGGTTGGAAGGGACCTTTAATGATCATCTAATTCCAGCTCCACTCATCACCTGTCCTCTGAATGTTTTATAATGATTTTGCAATTTCAATAAAGATGGTTTCATTTAGCCCTGTTTTCAAGAAGAAAGCCATGTATTTTCAGTCCCTTCTTAAATAGATGCATTAATTAACCTGTGTTCAAGTACTGTAGTCTTATATCAAACCAACAGTTGAATCTTAAATTTTCCCAGAGATGATTTGTCAGCAGTTTAATTTCAGAAGTTCATTATAATTTATATTTGTTTCTCTCCTTTTTTATAATACATTTGATTATCTGTTCAAGAAGAGGAAGGGATGCTATGTAGCTTAGTGATCAAAGATGAAAGAGATCAGGTTTCATCTATGTCTTCAAGTCAGCCAGCTGGAGCTAGACTAGTCTGGTCAGTTGGAGCTGTGCTTTGGTAGTTACGTCTCATTTATGTTCATGGTATTTCTGGTTAAGTTACACTCAGCGGCAGAACAGTTTTATGGTAACAGAAATTATCATTGCAACTGGTTTGATTCATTTGTCCTTCTAGAACTGAGCCTGGATTCATTCACTAAAAGTGATGTGATTGAATTTCTGCACAGATTTGATGTGTCACTTTGTACAGGTGTCATTAAAAAGCACGCATTTATTGAAGTGGAAGGGTGTCATAGCAGTGTATAGACAATGTATGCCATTTTCTTCTCCATCAAGGTATGTAATATGTGGTATCAGAAATACTGTCCTGTTCTCAGCTAGTCCTGTGTTGCTGGGCTCTCTCAACTACAGCCTAGATGTAAAACATTCAGGCTTGTCCTGGGTTCAGCAATAGCAGTCATGTTTTTCCTTTGTGGTAGCTGGTGCAGTGCTGTGTTTTGACTTCCAGCCTGGGAACAGTGCTGGTGATACCGATGTTTTCGGTTGTTGCTAAGTGATGTTTACCCTGACCAAGGACTTTGTGAGGCTCATGCTCTGCCAGGGAGGAGGGGAAGCTGTGAGGAAGCAGAGATGGGGCGCCTCACCTGGGCTAGCCAAGGAGGTATTCCATACCACAGCATGTCATGCCTGGGGTCTGGGGTAACTGGGAGTTACCCGGAAGGACACGGGCTTCCGGCTGGGACTCGTTTCGTGGCCGGTGGTATTGTATTCTCTTCCCTTGTTATTTTCTCTTATCATTGTTGTCGTTGGTAGTAGCGGTGGTGATTTGTGTTGTACATTGGTTGCTGGACTGTTCTTGTCTCAACCCATAGGAGTTGCACTCCTTCGATCCTCCTCACCATCCCTCCGGGAGCGGGGAAGGGGAGAGCCCTGGGGGGGGGGGCCTCAATTGTTGTCAGCCTGGCACCACTCACTGGGAGTGAGTGAACAAGTTGTCTGACTGGGTTTAAACCATGACAAGGCTGAACAAAAGGGGAGCTACACAGGCTCTCTGGTGCTCCAAGGGTCTCTGCAACTGGGATCAAGACTGAAAGGTGATCTGTTTACTTGAATGAATACAAAAATTTCATGTGGCCTGTTGGACCTAAGATGAACTTAGTGGTAGATGATGATGGGGGAATACAAATTCAGTATCACAGTCTAAAAACATGGAGTGAATGAGTCTTGTGGTCACAAAAAAGGCAGGCAAGGGTCACTGTTTACAAATAGGACGTGTCTTGTTTTTGCAGGTCAGATGAAAAAAGTTGACAGTTATGAACTATGGAATGATAATTTGAGCTTGACTCAGGAAAGTCAGACAATTATACATATGCACATGCAAAGAAGTTGCTAAAACTAAAAAAAAAAAAAAAAGAAAAAAAGAAAAAAAAAAGGAAACTTCCTTGATAACTCTGCCTTAATCCTAATTGGTGAGTGAATTATTATAATTTAAGTTATTAGGACAAAAATGCTGAACATTGTGTAGATATCTGGATATGTTTAATGAGTGCTATATGTAGGATAGTAAATGCTTATTAATTTGTGGAAAACATGAGATGCCAAGAATGTTTTTCAAGCTAAAATGTAACCAGGTAAGTAAGTACACATAGCAATATATATGAACAAGGAAGATATACTAAAAAGCATAAATCACTCTTTTTAAAAATTGCTGGTATTCATATTTGATGGAGTAAGACCTCCAAAATACATTACATCTGTAAATATGTCACAAGATTAAAAACAATGAAATCTTGCTACTAAGAAGCTGATCACATATATATATATATATGCCTCTATATATATGTGAAATAGTACATCTATATTAACAAATATGGTGAGCTGTTATTTCAAATTCTAATTACTGGACATTGTACTCAAACTAGCTGTATGTTGTTTGATTAGTTAATGTCACTACATTCTTTCTTGATCAGGCTGTAAAATTTTTTCTTTGTTTGTTTTGAAATGTTGATGTCAGTAAACAGACATAATGAGATAAACTCACTCAGTGTTAAATACTCTGCCTTCAGTTAACATAATTAATACTGATTTATCATTTTTATTATCATACCATATGCAAATTTATTTTTACTTTCTTCTAAATTAAGTCTGTATCCAGCTGGCACTCAATTTTGCTTAACAATATACCAATGCAGAATATAGCATAGTAGCTATCCCAAAGAATGTAGAGCATATAAAAAAGAAAGACACTACACAGGCAATGGGCATAGTATGTAACCTGAATACTTTAGTGTCCAAAGGAAAAAAAACACATTATCTATAGAAATCTGGATTGCTGCTTCATATCTCAAATCCAAATATGGTGGACAAAATGAGGAAAGAAAATCAGCTTTGTTTTATGGAACCGTCTAGTATCCTGACATCACCACCACCCTCAGTCTTTCAGCTGATGTGGATCTCCAATAAACAAAGCAACACCAAATTCGAGCAGCAGCGTGCTAAGGAAGCAAAAGAAGTAGCTGTAGGTGTAAGAGGAACTTGTCCATGAGCCAAAAAGTCCATGGCTTTTCCATGAATGCCAGAGGTGATTATGCAGTGGGCCTCCTTTTTTGTCTTATATATGTTGTTTTATATCATATGTCTCCATAATGAAGGTACACATTAAATAAAGTTTGAATCTTTTGGGAAAAAGATACCCCAGCAGTTAGCATGAAGGCCTTAATGAAGAAAATCATCAACAATTGACAATGCATCCTAGGCTTTCAGGCTTCAAGGGCTTTTCTTCCCTGAGGCAAGGATAATTTATACTGCCATTATATATGTGTTCTTTTCACATAGGAATCACTGATTTATTGTAAGATTTTGTACAGAAAAAGAGACGATTTAATTTTTTCTGTGTCTGGTTTAATTACAGGGAGTTGATTTAGTTGTGTAAATCTTCCTAAAGCAGCAGAGCACTGGAATTTTGGAGTAAACATTTTTATGGCTTTTATATTGTAAAATTGCCATGGATGGGAATTGAAAAAGGAATCAGTGTAAAATACTCCCCATTACAACACTCTCTATGCAAGTTATTTGCTGAAAAGAGTTCATTTCAGGCTTGCTGCTGCGATTTGCACAACAAGCAGAATAACTTCTGACTTCCTAAGTAACAATTTTTCTCCCTGTAAGCACAGTCACAGTATCACAGTATCACAGTATGCTGGAGATTGGAAGGGACCTCAAAAGATCATCTAGTCCAATCCCCCTGCCAGAGCAGGAACACCTAGATAACGTTACACAGGAATGTGTCCAGGCGGGCTTTGAATGTCTCCAGGGAAGGAGACTCCACAACCTCCCTGGGCAGCCTCTTCCAGTGTTCCGTCACCCTCACTGAGGAGAAGTTTCTTCTCAAGTTTAAGTGGAACCTCTTGTGTTCCAGTTTGTACCCATTACCCCTTGTCCTATCATTGTTTGCCACTGAGTAGAGCCTGGCTCCATCCTCGTGACACTCCCCCTTTATATATTTATAGACACTTATAAGGTCACCCCTCAGTCTCCTCTTCTCTAAACTATAAAGACCCAGCTCCCTCAGTCTTTCCTCATAAGGGAGATGCTCCACTCCCTTAATCATCTTGGTTGCCCTGCGCTGGACTCTCTCCAGCAGGTCCCTGTCCTTCTTGAACTGAGGGGCCAGTCCTGTATGTAGTTACGATTGGCAATGACAGTGCAAGCCAGTAGGACCAATGAGTTGGCTACGAGTGTCTGGGGAAGGTAAAAATTTGAATTTGACACTCATTAAAATCACTAGCTAGCTGTGTAACATTCAGGATAAAATTAGTGTCTTTTACATTTTCAGTAATCATTCTTAATTTCCCTCTCAAGAAAATACATCTACTGGTCTGCTAAGCCTGCATCTTATTTTTAATGAACAAAGAAAGTGAGATTTTCTTCCTCTGAAAGACTTGCATATTAAATTAAAACTTGGAAATACATACTCTGTGAATCCTGCTCTGCAAAGGCACAAACCTATGAGGTTGCCATTATTTTTCCATTTAAGTTAGTAAGTACATGTTATTCTTGTGACTTAATACTACATTAAAGATTGCTAAAAATAATAATCTAAGTACCCCTAAAATATTCCATATTTTTCTGTAAGTGAGCAGCAGTCTGAAAAGGTCTGCCCTAAGCTTTATTCAAACCAATGAACTCGAATTAAAGGGCTTATTTACTGATTTTTAATTCCAATATCTATGGAGCTGCCATGAAAGAGAGATCATCTCATGCATTGTTTTCTTTTCTGTTGTGTATCAATAGGAAAATGTTTCAGTTTTTCTCAGGCTATTACCTATACAGTAAGAAAAGACTGTGTGTATTAAGCTCTTTAGATATGATTGAATTTTTATTATTACAGGCAAATTGTTATTTCCGTGTAGTAATCCTCCATACATCTATTACTGTCATAAATTTTTCCATCATAAATTTATCTACTGCCTATGGTACAAAAAAAAATGTATTTTTCAAAATGTTAAAGCCTGTTTCTGTGGAGATGAACTTTCCTTCTGCAGATTGATGCACACAAGTGCATATAAGCATTGAAAAAAATTCTGCCTCTTGCAAACAAGAGCTTTCTACAAGACAGTGAAATGCCCAAGGGTTTTGGACTTCAGTGATTTTGCTTTCTGCATTTCTCACTTTGCACCTCTGAAATGGCAAAAGATTTCCTTTCCATCTTTGCATAACATTTTGAAAGGACTGTGAAGCCTTCAGTGGCCACATGTAAGGCAGTAAAGAAATAGCTTATAAACACAAGGTTTGTAATAAGGTCACTATGATAATCTGAATGACTCTGTATTGTTCTAATGTAACCCCTAAAAGTTTTGTGAAGTTCTAAGTAGCTGAGAGACATGGCTAATGTAACTTTAATACTTCTATGAACATTTTTTTTAAGGCATTGAATATCTTGGCCTTCTCTGAGTCATTCTGAGTCTTCTCTGAACCACCAGTTCCTTTGACCCATTTACCAATGGGTCAAATTTCCCTAGTTTTTGTTTTGACATTTGTATACTTGTAGAAACCATTCTTGTTGCTCTTCACAGATTATGCCAGATTCAACTCCAGGATGGGCATGGCCTTCATAATCTCATCCCTGAAAGATCAGACAGCAGTTGTATACTTCTGTGTCAGCTGCCTCTTCTATCTCTTGTTCTCTGTCTTTTTATGTTAGATCAGTAGCTCTTGCTCATCCCTGCATGCCTCTTGCTGCATTTGCTTGATTTCCTACTTGTTGGGTTCTTGATGTCAGAGAAAGTGATCCTTGATTATCAGCTGACTCTGCTGTATGTCTCTTCTTTACAGGGTATCTCAAAGGATTCTGCAAAGCAGATCTCTGAAGTCTGCTTTCCTGAAACATAGGGCTGAAACCTAGGCTTTGGCTCTATTATTTCCTCTTAGGATCCTGAGGCCCACCATGTCATGGTCACTGCATCCATAGCTACCTCTG
Source organism: Pezoporus occidentalis (assembly GCF_034315485.1). Taxonomy (NCBI): domain Eukaryota; kingdom Metazoa; phylum Chordata; class Aves; order Psittaciformes; family Psittacidae; genus Pezoporus; species Pezoporus occidentalis. The sequence goes on from NW_026916220.1 coordinate 7,939,041, forward strand.
ACTTTTAGCTCCCCCACCAGTTCCTCCTTCTTTGCTAAGTATCAGGTCCAGCACAGCACCTTTCTTTTGTTGGTTTCTCAGTTATCTGTGCCAGGAAGCTGCCACCATGCTCTAAAGAAGTCTCTCAGGTTGCTTGAGCCCTGCTTAACTGTTCTTCCAGCAGATATTAGGGTGGCTAAAGCCCCAGAGAACCACAGCTTGTGAACATGAGGTTTCCTCCAGCTGTTTGAAGAAAACCTCATCTACTTCTTCCTCATTAGGTGGTCTAGGGAAATATTCACTACAGTGACACCACTGTTGGTCTGCATGTTAATCTTGATCCGTAAGCTCTGGACTGACTCCTGACCCAAAGCAGAGCCCTATGAATTCCCAACGGTCTGTTACAGAAAGGGTCACTTCTCGTCTTGGCAACCTCTTCTACCTAAGAAACTGGTACCCTTTTATCACAGCACTGCAGGTGCTACCTACCTTTGCATATGGGTAGTGTCAAGAAAGTGTGATTTGAACTTTGCTTGAAAATACCATGTATTTCTTACAGGTTGGTATATTTGTATGTTTCTATGATATTTGGATTGTAACCTTAAGATCAGAACTTTAAAATCAGATTTTTTCAGTTTTGAGTAAAATGTCATTGAAATAAAGCCTATGTTTGTGTTCATGATACTGGAATCTCTAAAATACTTTAATGTGAAATGTCTAAGTCGTATAATTTTGTACATTCTCTTATTTTAACCCAAATCTTGTAAATAAAAAATGTTGAACATTTTTCTATGCACAATAACTTTTGGGGAAAAAAACCTCAAACCCCCCAAAAAAAGAAAACAAAACAAAAACAAGCCAAAAACAGAATAAGGTTTTCTTTGGAGCTTTGAACCAGATCTGTTGTGTTCTTAAAGGCTGTTCATCCTTTATGAAAATTTCAGCAAGCTAAGGCCGAAAATTTAATCCCTCCTAATATGTGTGTAAGATACAGGATATGAACAATTGCTTAGATTTTTTATGGATCATTACACAGAAGCTGTGGGTAACTATGTTTACTGTCTGCAACTTTCTGAAAGCTGTTCTGTGATGAAATTTGATAGGCTCAGCCAGCAAATATGTAAGTTGGAATGATTTTGAAAAACCACTTCTCCAGAACATTGGGCAATTTCACTGCCTCATTTAGAGAACAGCCAGCAGCTTCTGTCCATTATGTAAAACAATCAAGAGACTTGGCTTCTTTACCAAATAATAAAAATAACTTATTTATCAAAAGAAATTAAAATATTTTGGTTGCTCACTTTGCAAAATCAGCTACCATGTGTTGTTTAAAGAAGTGTTTAAAGTATTCTGGTGGAGATAGAGAATATAAATCTCGGAAAATTTCCTAAAGGAAACATGGGGCTATGTCTGCTAAATCACCATAAAACATCCATTTTTTTACAAAGTAATGTTTATGATTTATTTGTTTCTCCTAAATATATTAACTTTTGGAATGTACTGACTAACAATTTCCCCAGTGATTTTAATTTCTATTGTCTATCTGAGCACATTATTTCAGGCATTACATAGGTATTCGCATACCAGTATTACTGCTTTTTTTGCTACTGAATGCTGAGATGTAGAAATGTTGCATACATTTCCCTTCTTTAGTGCTTTAGTCAAATTGTTATCTCTTCATGTATTGTTATTCAGCAGCAAGGCAGGGTGACATTTTAAACAGTTCAAAGTGATGACAAGGGCAAGGCAGATATGTGGCTCTATCAGTAACAAAGGAGAGGCTGGGAACAAGATAAGGCCATAAATACAGACATCTGTAGCTGAAAATTAAAGGATGCTCCTATTTGCTTGCAGAGGCCATGTAAATCTGTGCTGGCAGGGTTGGTCTTACAACTACAAATGCCCAACAGCAGTCTGATCCTATGTTCCTATGGTAATGCCAAAGTAATGGCTGCACAAAAGACCTTTCATTAACTGAAATAAGTAGCAGCAGTCTAGGGCTTCTTGGAGCAATTCTGCGTGTAAGATACTCAAAGTAATTTATCAGAAGCACTTTCTATGGTATGGCCCTCTTCTCCATTAGAAACTCAACTGACTGAGGTGACCCTCTTATCTCAAAATGGGTTCCAATGGTAGATTTTTTTACAGCCAAGCTGTATGGCTGTTTCAGCCCACAGAAAGTTGACTCTAGCCTGGTTTCCAAAGAAATTTCGACTTTTGCAGTTTTGTTGAGTAAATAAACCTCAGGAATATCAAGGTCCACCAAATTGTTGGATTATGTGGAGCTGATTGAAGGGTAGAGAAACAAACTGGCTCTAATGAAGCAAAGACCATAAGAGAATCCATTGGCCCACCAGGTAGCTCATCCACAGTGTGAGCTGAGACAGCCCCAACCATGGAGAGCTTGTATAGAAGGTGACTGCTCAAAAGAATAAGTGGTAGAGAGATATAAATAGGTAAGCAGGTTTATAAACTGCAGGAGGGGAGGTGATCTATGGAAACATGGAGCAGAAGAAGTGTGAGGCTTTTCTGGAGCAGCCTACCAAAATGATGCACTGATATCCTCCAAAATACAAGCTTTGTTAGTCTTCTTGTTCATGGAACAGACTTTGTCTTCAGTAATATTTTTAAAGCTTTTCCAACCAAGTTTTTATTTGGAAGATGTTCAGCACGATTAACTGAATTTTCTTTTCTTGAAAGAGGCTAAAATTGTTCTCACAGTAACAAATTGTTCAATTATTTCAAAAAGTGAAAAAATAATTTTGCTTTACACAGAAAAAAATAAAAATTACGTATTATTTTTTCTAGATTGTGTTTTACCCAGTGTTTTGCCAAATATGATGGAAAGTTCTTTGCAGCAATCCATGTAAGCAACATGATTTGGGGCTTAAAGGTCAGGTTTATTAGTCTGCTTTGCTTATAATTTCAGACAGGCCATCCATAGGAAACCCTAAACTAAGTTAAAATCTTCTTGTCCACGGATATTTTATCCCTGAATTTCCACTTACTTGAGGGGAGGTATATTTGATTTATGGCTGTTATGGGCACATTTTTAATTTTGCAATATGTCCAGCAAAGGGGGAAATCCTCTACTGAAGTACTTTAGGTGATGTCTAACTACAGATGGTGATTTGTGATTTTGCTGTCAGTTTTCTTTGCCAATAAACAACTTTTCCTTCCTGAGCTACAGCTGCAGCGTCATCCAGGCACCTCACTGACTTCTCACTATACAGCTCCACAGACAGAAGATTAACAGTATCATGAAAAGTGTTTTCCTGGATAGGATTACCTGGAGATTTCTGTATATGTAATTGATGATGATCTGTCAAGAACAGAGCCTATATGCAGCTGCCTTTACTTCAGTTATTAGACATCATTTCTGTTCCCTTGGTCTCTTGTGGGAGTTCTTATGACAGCATTTCTTGTAACAAAACCATCAACATCTAATATTTCTCTTTGAATCCCTCTGAGACTTCTCCTTTACCTGCAGGAATTGACAGCAATCCTATGTATTTAGTTTCCCTACAAGTCTCCATTCAATTTTTGTCTTGAAGCTCTTGTCTCACGCCAGCTTCAAAGCCCTTGTTAGCTTTCACCATTTCAGATTTATTTTGGAGTTTCTCAGCTTGACTTTCTATTATCTTTTATATGATTATCTAGCTTTGCACTTTCAATGATCAGTGTCTTATGGCTCAGATACTGAGTGAGGTTGTCTGGACTCTGTTTCCATTTCTGTCAAAATGTTTCTCTGCAATCTTTTGCGTCCCAGTGACCTAGCATTAAGGTAGGGAAGCAACGTTCTAATTTCCAGGCATTATGTGAAGCATACTCCACTAATAACTGTGATGAGATTATTGGATGACAGTGAAGTGCGATTATCAGTCTTTTGTCTTGACTTGAAAAAACACATTAGGCTTTTCATGATCATTAATGAAAAAGAGGTTAGCATTGTTTGACCCATTACAAGATGTTTTTTTCACAGTTTGCAAGTCAGCCACATTGAATGAAATATTCTGTTCAGTAACTTCAGGATAAATGGTCAAAACCTTCCCCCCAAACCTCAAACCTGCAGAAAAAGCTGTTCAACATAGCACAGAGCTAAGCAGAGCTACCATTTTTTGTTGGGTATTATTGCTGCTGCTACTACTACTACTACTACTACACGATACAAGATCTTCTTCTGTGGAGACACAACATTCCATTTTTAATTTCCCAGATTTCAAGTGCTTGGTTTTATGGCCTTATTGTGTTCCTTTACCATAGGTCTTCTTATGTGCAAATAAAAATCAAGGCCCAAAATTAGCAAAATTCTGTCTCTGTGGTTCCAAACACACTAAGATGAAAAAAAATAGATTACTAATTTGTTGTCAGTAAGTTGCTTCCAAGCTGTGGAATAAAGAACAATATAGAACAAATATGACAGGGCACATAGTGGGCAATAACACTGTGCATAACATTATTTTAACAGATGTTTTCTATTAATAAAGCTACTTAGCAGGTCATTTAACATCTTTTTTTTTTTTTTTTTCAACAAGTAGAAAGTCTTTTTGACTCAGAGCTGGTGGAATGTTTGATAACCACATTAGTTATGGGAAAATTTTATTAGAAAGAAATTCTCATGTGGAATGTGGCCAGAAGTATTCAAAAGCAGTATCTGTCAGCATTTAATAATAGTCGAGCAGAAAAAATTATTTACAATATATAATACTATTCCAACTAAGTATAAAATTGTTTATAAGACAGAACTCTTATTTAGGGACAGTGAGTTACAAAGAGATAAAATGATTTGCTGAAATTTTTGACTAATATGGTTTCTTAAACTTTTTTTCCCTTTTGCTGTTTTCTGGATCCTGTTAGTGGATGCATTTAGCTTTGTGCTTTTGTTAACATCTGGTGAAGTTGAAAGCAAAGTAAGCAATAAAGAATCCTTGTTAGTGTTATTAAAACATGGCAAAAATAAACCAGACCTGTGTTATGGTTTCTTTTCTAAAGAGTTGGTGATAGTATTTATAGGTTCAGCTTCAGCTCTTCTGGCCTCCAGAAGAGCCAGCTATAAAATTTGCCCTCAAACTAATGAAGAGCTCTGAAATTTAGCTATATTCTACTTGGACCAAATGAAAATCTATAGAGATTTTTAACTTTTAAATGTGTGATACTAAATACCGTGACATGCATTCTTCTGATCCCAACTATCTTTTTTCCCACCCTTGTTTTTCACAAAGTCACTTTCCACAAGTTTTTCTTCATTATAGTGATCCCGTTAAATTGTGCCACTGCTTAATGATGATTTAGGTTTTTAAACCACCAGAAAGAGCTGAATCCAATATTAACTTAAGTTACACTTGCTTGTTTTAATAGATATGTGTATTCTAGCTGTTATGTAACATTAATGGTGCCTGTATTTTATTATTGCTGTAAAAGTTAAAATTCAAAGTCCTGAGATTCAATGTGTGTCCAAAGTAGTAGTTATAGTTTAAAAATAATCAGAAGATAAAAGGACTGATATACAAAGAGTTAATGGCTTTCAAAACTGGACTAACATAATATAGAAATAAGAGATTTTATTAAACTTGGACAGATATGGAACCCCTGATCCATTTTTTGTCAAGTCCTAATTCAAACAAAGTTGTCACTGGTCTTAATTCTAAGAGCTGAGGAAAAAAAAAAACCACAGAAAAAAAGCAAAACAAAACCAAAAACAAATAAACCCCAAAAGCCCCACTCACCCCCCCAAAAACCCGACAACAATTACAAGAAAACCCCCAACTCCCTATGTGTGTACAGCGTATTACGTACTTTGCTTTTTGGTAAACACTTTTTAAACTATGGGAGAGAAGATTTCCAGAGTCACCATGATTTTCTCCTGTCCTCCCTCACTCTCCTTCAGATTTCATGTAAATTTTACCATACTGCATAACATACTCTGGGGCTGTGTAAGGCCCACTTAACAAATATTATTTGTAAGCATTAACAGTACTCTCACCCCCGTATTTTTTCCTGGCTGTTCAGATTGCTTACAGAAAAGAAGAGCCAACCTGAATAGTAAGGATTTTATTTCTGTGCAAATCTTGCTGTTTTACATAAGTAAAGATGGCAATAAGAGTGGCACAGCAAAGCGACTGATTATGGTCTACCTTTGGACGGTCACTTCAAATCTATGTGATAAAGATGCTTTCTGCCTGAAAGAGGAACAGCTCTTGCAACGTGACAGGCAGGTGTTGAGAGGAAAAAGGAATGATACCATCAGTAGAACTTAACGAGTTCAAACTAGCAGCACACTGTCAAATGCCATCACCAGTTACAGTCTTTATTATGTAGGTCTTAAATCTTTCTATTTTCAAATAAGTCTGGTATATTCAGTCATCTGATGTTTCTCGGGGGCTGCTAAAATTTTGTGAGTGGTAGGGAAACATGTAATCCATGCAATGGATAAATACCCTTTGTAAAATGTTGCTGCTTCTATCAATATTTCAATAATAATATAAAATTAATTTATAATTAACATTTAACAATTAGTAATTAATAATAACAACAACAATTTCTAACAATGAGGCAGCACATTTTTTTTTTTTAAATTTTATTTATATTAATTATATAAATATGGAGTGAGGCAAACCAGTCATGGATAAGGTTGTAAACAAATGCTAAAAAGGAAGATTGTCTTTCAAACACATGTATGCTTATGTATGATCTGTTTGCACCATTTGATCTTGTGTTTGGTCATAGGAACGATGAATAAAAATCATGGCAGAAGAACAAAACTTTTTGCAGTGGGTCTGTCCTTAAGTAATTCTTGCACATTGAACTGATGATCTCAGAGGATGGATTAGTGTCTTAGAAAGAGAAAACTATCAACTAGGTTACACAAGCAGATCTGAATGTTGGCAAGCTGAGTTAGACCTTGTCATGTATCTCTCAGTGTATGATGCATAGCTGCTGCACAAAAGCAATTTAAGTGCAAATAACAGGTTCTATTTTATTACTCAAACAACAAACAAAAAGAAATCACCCTAGAATAACTGACATTTGTGATTTCAAAGGAAAGCCTCAAATTCATTAAAATAATTTATTTTTAGATTTTACTATTTGATTAACAACAAATCAAAAGTATATTGCCCTTCTTTTTAAGTTGCAGAATAATTTGATCATTCAATTTAGGTCATTAAGCTGCAGAAAATTAAAGCTTATCCCTTGATATGGGAGATATGAACACGTACTGTTGAGAAGAAAACACACCAAGAATAGCTCCCAGACACAGCCATAGTTATGCAAATTATGAGTCCAAGACGATATATTTCTCCCTACAAAAGTGTAACATATGGGGAGTAACAAGGTGATGAGAAAGATAAAACACGGATTTGACAAGACAAATCCCATCTAACTGTTGCAGAATGGCTCTAAGAGCAAGGCCATGGATCCTTAGAGGCCTTGTGTGAGCAAAGCAAGGTGTAGGCCTCACAGGTAACCGGATACCGGATGTGGGAGGAGAATGTGAAGGAAGCTGTGTAGAACTAACCAATACTGTTGTGACTAGTAGACGTGGCTAAACACCACGCGGATTTAAGCGAACTGCGCCACAAATAAAGTAGAAGTTTGCTTATCACCCATATTGGGTTGGCCTGTCTTGCTTCTTCTCGCCTCTAAAAAATGGCACCCAAACAAGGACCTGAATGTGAAGAGTCTGACGGAATGTGTTGTATGAATCTTTCTGGTCATTCTAATTCGATACATGCACAGCTGAAAACCCTGGCTCAGCTCACCCAGCAATTGCAAGTGAGCAATGACCTAGGGATAACTAAATGGTTGTCCTCATGGGGCATTACAGGTTGACTTAAAACACTGTTATTCGAAGGACTGCACTTATGTATCATTGTTATTTCAACCATTGTAGGTGTTAGACTTGCTTATAGTTGTGTGATGAAACAAGTGAACAGAATGACCCACCATGTTTTTCTCGCACAAAAGAAAAAGGGGGGAATTGTTGCCGAATGGCTCCAAGGGCAAGGCCATGGACCCTTAGAGGCCTTGTGTGAGCAAAGCAAGGTGTAGGCCTCACAGGTAACCGGATACCGGATGTGGGAGGAGAATGTGAAGGAAGCTGTGTAGAACTAACCAATACTGTTGTGACTAGTAGGCGTGGCTAAACACCACGCGGATTTAAGCAAACTGCGCCACAAATAAAGTAGAAGTTTGCTTATCACCCATATTGGGTTGGCCTGTCTTGCTTCTCCTCGCCGCTAACATCTAACCAATATGGTTTTCTTCTGTTACAGAATAAGAGACAAGTATGTAGCTAATAAGGGACAAGTATTTGATAAGATATATATTCACTCCAGTAAGAATCTTTCATAACAGGTGAATCTTTTATAACTGGGTGAAAAACTGTAGCCAAAGAAAATTATCAATTAATTGTTATCATCCTGAAATGCAGAAATGATCATCTTTACTGTGTTCAGTTTGCACATGTGCATTATTCTCTTAAAAAATGTAGTAGAATTCCACAACAGAAGTGGAGAGAATTACAATGACCTTGGGGTGTCATTATAAAGAAAGTGTAAAACTAATACTAAGTGAAGAAATGTTACAAAGACCTGTGGAGGACATTTGCTAAAGAAAGTACAAAGTATTTCTGTATGATTCAAAGTTGTCATTTCCTTTAAAGGTGAAGGAAGGTAGGCAGGCAGCAACAGTTAGAGTGATCCATAATTTTAATATGGGTCAAAAGGGTGATGAAAGAGATGTCTGTAAGTAAAAAAGAAAAGGAAAGTGTTTGCACATGATATCTAGAATAAAAAACTTGATAAAAGTATGGTAACTATATAACAGACTAGTTTTGCAAGAGCAAACAGTTATTTCCAGGAACAGGAAAAGATCCCCCTCAGCATGCTGCTGTATAACTTTAAATCAAATAACGGAACAAAACCTTTAGGCAGATGGTGTTTAACTTTCTGTTGAAATGTCTTTGGAAACAATAACATAATTGGTGGCAGCTAGCACAGCTTCACTAAGGGCAAATAACACCTGAACAATTTGGTGGCCTTCTACGATGGGGCTACAGAACTGATTGGTAGGGGCAAAGCACTTGATAGAATCTACCTGGACTTCTGCAAAGCATTTGACACTGTCCCACACAACATCCTTGTTTCTAAACTGGAAGGACATCAATCTGATGGATGGACCATCCGGTGGATAAAGATGGATATTCACAAAGAGTTGTGGTCAATGGCTCAATGTCCACCTGGAGATCAGTAATGACTGGTGTCCCCCAGGGCTTGGTGTTGGGAAAGATCCTGTTCAAAATCTCTGTCAGGAACATGGACAGTGGGATTGAGTAAGCACTCAGCAAGTTTGTCAATGAAACTAAATGGTGTGGTTCAGCTGATACGCTGGAGAGAAGGGATGTCATCCAGAGGGACCTTGACATGCTTGAGAATTGCCAACAATGCCAATCTCATTAAGTTCAACAATATGAAGTGTAAAGGTCTGAACCTGGGTCAGGGCAATCCCAGGCACACCTACAGGTTAGGCAGAGAAGTGCAGCCCTGCAGAGAAGGACTTGGGGGTGCTGATTGATAAGAAACTTAACGTGATCCGGCTGCAGTGTGCGCTCACAGCCCAGAAAGACAACCGTGTCCTGGGCTGCATCAAAAGAAGCGTAACCAGCAGGTCGAAGGAGGTTATCCTGCCACTCTGCTCTTGTGAGATCTCACTTGGAGTACTCTGTGCAGTTCTGGTGTTCTCAACATAAGAACATGGATCTGTTTGAGCAAGTCCAGAGGAGACCGCAAGGATGATAAGGGGCTACAGCACCTGCTGTATGAAGAAAGGCTGAGAAAGTTGGCACTTCAGCCTGGAGAAGAGAAGGCTGCATGGAGACCTCATAGCAGCCTTCCAGTATCTGAAGGGGGCCTATAAGGATGCTGGAGAGGGACTCTTCATCAGGAACTGTAGTGATAGGACAAGGGGTAACGTATTCAAACTTAAGCAGGGGAAGTTCAGGTTAGACATAAGGAAAACTTATTTACTGTGAGGGTGGTGAGGCACTGAAACAGGTTGTCCAGAGAAGTGGTAAATATTCCATCCCTGGCAGTGTTCAGGGTCAGATTGGACAGAGCCTTGGGTGACCTGGTCTAGTGTGAGGCATCCCTGCTGCCCCTTGGCAGGGAAGTTGGAGCTAGATGATCTTAAGGTCCTTTTCAACCATAACCATTCTGTGATCCTATGATTCTACAACATCACTGAAGAAACACGAACAGAAAATATACCCAAATGAAAAGAAAACAAGAAAAGCAAGCTAAAAAGCAAATTTTCAAAACAATTGAATTTTATATAGCAATAGCCCACAAAAGACAACAAATGATTTGTCATTTTCTCATGATCTTTTCTTCCTTTAAACCTAATATGTTTCAAATGTGTCTGTGTATATCTCCTCCAAAGACACACATGTAACCCTTTGAGATGTGTTCTCCCCCCATGAACATTCATACGTGCCATTTCACTTGTTGAAATATCATATATCCAGCTATAAATACTTTTTCGCAGCTGCAGTTTTAGCATTACTAGGTCAGAAGATTCCCCTGGGTGTTTCTCAGTCTCAAAAGCTGTCCAGTTTTTAGTAAAAACTACAAAATCCACCCTGTCAGAGAAGCTCATATCTGCTTTAAGAATATAACCATTCACCAGGCAAATTAGCAATGTGGGTGCAATTCCTTGTGAACTCTTCTTAAATGCAAGTAGCTAACATGCAGCTGTCCTTTTACCTGGTAGTATTTCTAAGGCTAGATGCCATTTGCTGCATTTTATTGAGAAGGTAACTTCTCAGTAAAAGATTATTTGCTTAACTGAAGGTTATTTGCTCAGGGTTTTTTTATTGCTGAAGGGGGGCTTGGTTTTGTTGTTGGTTTTGTTTTGTTTTGTTTTGTGTCTTTGATCTATTTCCTTTGAAGTCTGAAGTATACAGAAGCTTGGAGAAGTTCATTGTTTGAATTCTTGTAAGAATTTAACACAATGAACTGCTTGCAGCTTTCTTTGGTCACAGGACACTGCAGCAGGTAACAGGTCCAGTAGTAATGAAGGTAGCTGTAGTACAATACGGGAGCTTAGTTCAGTCATGTCTTTGGACTTCTGACTTGAAATGTACAAATTACTGTAAATCCACTGGAAATAAGCATCCAAATTTATTCAGTAAAATATCTGCATGAATGGAAAAGGATTTATAGGGGAAATGTCTGCACAAATGAAATAAAGTGATATGTAACTGTACTTAATCTATCCCTGGAAAAAAAATCTCTCTAAACTGTGACTTTTGTGTATTGATTTTTTTTTTTTAATTCAGTTATGGGAGCTTGATAATCATATCCTTCCTACTTTTGTTTTTGTGAAAAGAGAGGATATCTAGGTGATCCTTTATCAATGAGATTTGCAAGTACATTGAAGTACCTCAACCTTTGCATGTCATCTAATCAAATACTGGGTTAAAATTTCTGTCACATAGATTGCAATGTCTGAACAAGATATTCTTGTCTGTACACTGACAGGTATATTCACTATTAGTTTTTTGATCAGGAAATAAGAGCCTGATTATAAAGTAGCACTTAAAAGATTTTTGGCATCCAGTTTCACTTAAATGTTAACAAGCTCTTTTTACTGTATCACACAGATTTTTCTTTCAAGTGTTGCGGATTTGAAACCATACTTTAAAGAACAAAACAAAACAAAACAAACCACAAAAGCAACCAGATTCCTTTGTCATCTTGTGCAATACCAGAATAAATGCATTGCATCCAAAAGTTTTAAGATGAAGAAAACTCTTTCTTCCCTGGTTGTTTGTCTTTTCAAACTGCAAACGTCTTGATAGAATAACGGCTTTGCTTATAAAGATGTACTGGTTTTTTACATGTTTTGCAAGTTATTGTGACTTTTAAAAGCAGAGATTAATAGAGATGAATTCTGAATCGCATTATTTAAGATACAGATAAGATGAATTGGGGTATTTTTTTTTTCTTCTTCAGCTTTAAGGGATTTATTTTCTTTTGTTGTACTTAAAAACATCTACAGAGGAATAATGCTCTTCATACTTAATTTAATGCACTAGATAAATACATTAAAAGAAAAAGAGAGTAAGGTATGTGTTTATTTCATCTTAACACCCTGATTAAAGAGTTAAGAAAAACCAATATTGAAACCATTGTGTCTTTGACCATCCTGTTAATTTATTTGACTTTGTTAAGGGACACAAAAATGTAGGGTGGAGGGAAGAAGGGTAGAATGTATTAGAAAGTTTTTATTAGCTATTTGCTACTTTAGCTATTTCTGTGCCCTTTGATCGTAATTTACAATGCCAAAGACAAATTCTGCAGGATCTAGTTTCTGGTGTTCTCTGACTCCTTTGCAGACTTAGATCTCAACCTGTACATGTGTAGCACAAAAGAAGGGCTCACGAATGCTGCAAAGGGGGGGGGGGGGCAGAATTCAGTTTATAAGAAAAACCTGGAAGAGGAGTGTGATCTTATCAGCAGAACTAGAGTTCCTATTCTGCGGGAAGCTTTTCTTGTTGCTGGAAAACAGATCCTTGTGAAATAAGAGGTGGTGGGTATTAGTGCATGGTTTAGAAAGAGCATCATGAGGAAGATTATTTTCTAGTTGAGGAGTCTTTCACATTTTGCCTGTGCCTGACATCAAAAGATAAACCATGGTTTCTTTGGGGGTGATGCTTCTTTTTTATAAAGCCATCTGACTCAAACACTGTTTCTAAAGTACCTTCCTTACCTTTTGGGCTAAACTACTGCAAATGATTTCTCTGTCAGGTGGGAGATCTAATTCTTCTTGCTTTTAACACATAATGAAACACACATAAAACGCTCATATGATATATTGATTCATCTAGATTAGTTTCACAAAGAAAATTTAAGTGGTGGTTAACCTTGTTGCTTTCTGCTTTCCTATTTTCCACACTTTTAGTTTGAACTGCCAGATCTTGGCAGAACATAAATCATGGGAAAATAGGTGTCTCAAACTCCATAGTGTTTAAGCTGGATATATTTTTAATTTTTCCAAAGCTTAGAAAATCACATTCAGTTTTTATATGCATATTTCCCATCTGTGAATTTTTTCTAACTCTAGTGAGAAACAGCGGTGTATCCTTTTGTTTTTCCTGAAACATAGGATTCTGATGCCATGGGTTTCATCCCAAAATGCATCCATGGCATAACATTAACAGTATTAATTATCAGTGTCATTAAATGAAAAGGTGGCAAACTCTATAACAGCTGTATGGTTTCTATACTTGTCTTTCAGAAAGTGTTTTTACAAGTATTGGCTAAGGAGAAAAAGGAAGTGTATGTCTTTCTACATGAGAACTTTTCCACAGGGCATCCCACAGACCTTGGCTCAGCATCATAAAAGACATGTGACAATCATCAAGTTAGACATTTCCAATGTAGTATTTAGGAGTTTTAAAAATAAAGTTTCAATTTTTGCACATCTCCATTTATTACAAAAGGAGAGAAGAGAGAGAGTGTCAAAAGGTAGGGTCTAAGTTTAATTTTGCAAAATCTTTTTTGCATGTTTCATAAAATCAAGCTAATAACAGATCACATCAGTTGCCTTTTCTATCAAAGAGCTCCACACTTCAGGGTAGAGAACTAATATGCAAATTCGACATATTTGGTCTTAGTCTGGGTCCTGGTTCATTGATATTTCTCGCTATCTATGTCTAAAAGGGGTCTGAGTGGAAGACTTTGAGTAAACAACTGACAAATAAAGTAAGAAATTACTTAAAGTTAAAAATTATACTAGTACAAAAGAAACCTGTCACAGTTTACAATGACAACATAAAATTTAACTGCATCTTCCGCTCTAGGATTCCCTGTTGATTCTGGATATGGAACTTGTTTTAAAGATAAGTGGTAGTCTATGCAATTTTTAAGTGCAATGCTTGCCTTGCAGTTGAACCAATGGGATACAGCAGCAAGGTATTAGAATAGTGTATCTTAAACAAAGGAGCTGGAGGCAGACCAAGAAAGGATGAGGAAGAGAGAGTTGTAGACAACTGGTGTTACATTTGGTCTGTATTTTTGTCAGACACTTAAGTGGGCCAGATAGGGTCAATAACCTACAGCTAGCTTAAAACCATGGATAATTCATTACCTATAGTGCTCTAGTAGTTAAGAGTAGCATAAAGATCACAAGAGAATTTGAATTGCTTACTGTCACTTTCATTTTACAACTTGTAGCCTTGGTCCTACTTTTAAGCCTTCCCAATTGGCATGTATGGTGTCTATGCATAAAGCAATTTAACTCACACAGGATGCATGATTATCAGTTGCCTTTCTGCTGAAGGTTCTTCTGCTGATGTGGGGTTGACTGACAATTCCAGTCTGTAGCCTCAGTGCCTCCTGCATTGTGCAAGTAATCTCTTTCAGCATACCATTTATTTTAAACTAATGTCTTCTCATTTTTTGTCCTTCTGTTTTGACTCCTGACAAAAACAAGTATTCCTCTAATACGAAGGTAGGAGAAGAGGCAGGATTTCAGAAACAATGAAAACTTTGTTTAAGCAGCATAAATTAATCGCATATCACAAAATATAAGTGACATAGAACTGCTTGTTGTTATCAGCCATTAAAGCTTGAAAGCTATTGTATGCAAAATAAAGAAAAAAGAAAAAAAAAAAGAAAAAAGAAAAGCACATAAATAATAAAGACATGCTCTTCAAAGCCCTAGACACTTGCAAACTTTTTGTGAGCTGTCTTCTTACTTGCCTAGATTAGGTGCATCACAGCTGTTATACTTCCACTGAGGCAGTGATGGAAACCCACATCTTGTGCTTTGATTATGTACTAGCAAATTCATAACAGCATTCCATGGTCTCACAAATACTGATGAGTTTGTCTTTGCAGTGCCTTTATGACTTATGGAAACATGACCTCCAATGTGTGGGTGGGAAACTGGTGCACAGAGAGATAAGAGGATCTCCTGTTGCTGCACAGTGAGTCTGTAGCAGATTTAGTAAGAGAAAAAGAGATTTCAAGTCCCTCACTAGGCCTCTTTAGCGAGTATTGGCGATAAAAGCATGTCTTGAAGTAGGCATGTCCAACGCAACCACCCTCATCAACTGCATGGGGCTTCCCCCAGTCCCACCCCACTGCAGCTCTGTATGAGGCTCTCTGTATTCCTGCCTTGTTCCTGTTAATTCTGTAAACGTTTTACACTACCACAACTGTCAGCGCAGTGGCTTCCTTCACCTTGGAATACTCATGGAATATTGACATATCCCAGTGAATTTTATAAACTCCAAGCAAATTAGTCACAGATTTTGCAATCCAAGCTTTCTCATGAATGTGTACCTATGTTCCTGTACTCTGTGAAAGGCCCCTGAGTTATACCACATCTATGTATGTATTCAAACACCTACTAGTTTGCTTATCCTGGGATTCCTGGAATTTATGGACTTTGCTCTGACATTTAATCCCAAATTCCTTTACACCATACTGCGTTCCCAAAATCCAGCAGATAAGTGCCTTTTCTTAGACTCCTTAAGAGCAGAGGAAATTGCAAAAACCTGCTATGACACTCTGATTATGGAGAGGAAAAACACACTTAGATGGGATTTTTTGGCAAATGCAGATTAAGTTGTCTGATTATAAAGCAGTCATTCAGCCCTGCCATTGAAAGCTGCTGAAGCCGTCTGTGCTAGGACAGACGATGCAAGTGATAGCAAAGCAATCAGATCAAATAGGCTCTGAAACTCATAAGGCAGATGTGGACAATATGATTCATGTCAGTCTTGTAAATACTATGATAGAATTGCATTACTTTTGAGACATCTAGGGTTTACCATTTACAATTTTTCTCCTCTGTAATGAATGCAGGTCAACTCCTTCACAAGTCAGTAAACTGGAAATTTTCCTTGTAATCTTAGCATCTGCTTTTAAATGTGAAGAAACATGATTTGTAATAGATTTTTAAAACTCTTTTCACAGGATGTGATGATAGTGCTCTACAGAGTGATGTGTATTTTTGTTCCCACATTTCTCCCTCCAGCCGTACTTATATATGCAAATGATACACTCTGATTTTTAAAAGATTATAAGAACATATTTTTTGGCTTTGCATTCTTTTTTTTTTGGCTGAATTTTGCTCTGGGATTGAGTGAGTGATCCTTTTCCTAAAGTCAGAGAATCTTGCTAATGCATAACCAAGGGTGGTGTATTACCATCCAGTATTAATTGCATCTGCTGACTCTGCAGGTCACTAATAAGTGAATGTTATTCTTTTGTGGTTGGACCCACAAAACTGTTTGATGGAGTTTCTTTTTAAAGTGATCCTATTATAAACATTAACCCAATTCAATATTGTGCATAGTCTTTACAGTAAGATGTATTAAAAGCATTCTTTTTATAAATCCTGGCTCTGATTGACTTAGTGCAATGAATGTTCTGTGTTAAGTTAGCTACTTCTAGAAACTTCTGTTTAATCTCCACTGCTGCATTTTTTTTTTTTTTGATTTAAGGTTTCTTGCATCTTTTAGAATGATTTAATTTTTCAATAACTTTTTACTACTTTTTATCTTCATCTTGAACCAGATGGCTATAAAAACAAAAATGCCTACACAGCAGCTTTTTAGCTAGTAATTAATAGAATCAGTTCTTCTTTTGCTGCTGAAGCTAGATCAAAAGGAAAACAATTATTGCTACTGCTTCTTAGAATATCATCAGGTAAGTGTTTGAACTTCAGGCTTTTGCGCTAGCTGAGAGGCAATGCAAAACTGAGATTTATATTACAGGTAATTTTCCCCATTTCAGGTAATGCACATCTGTGCCATATTTGACTTTTGAGATCTTCCTAACATATAAGATAGTTTATTTGTCGTATCTCTATCTGAACTTTGTTCTTCTGTGAGGTGTAAAACCAATTGCTGCTGTATTCTTAGTGATCAGTATTGCCCACGAGAGATATTATGATTCTTCCAAGGGCCCTTCTCCATCTAATGTAATCCCCTTGAGATATTGTAGCAATTAAAATGAGTGACTAGATGCTTTCATAGTTTAATTTATACACTCTTCAAACATTACTTAGGCAATGCTTTCATTTGGATAAATTTGCTTGAGCAAAATAGAAACTCCCCAGTTTTCCCTTGAAAATTTGAATTCTTCCACAATAATAGTCTCTTTGTGTACTTTCTGCACAGTAATTTGCATAGAGTGGGAGAGACACTCACCGATACATGCGCATAATTACACCAGCAGTGAAACTTTAAAGGTCCAGTGTAAAGGACAGCTGAAAAAAAAAAAAAAAAAAGAAATGCAGATAGCAGGGTTTCACTTGCATTATTCAGATCTTGCAGATATTCAAAGATGAGGTTAAATATCAGGACAGTAATTTTCCCTTTACCATGATCTTTGAACTAGACTGGTAATATCGTTTTTTTCCTGCAATTCAGCTCCTGCTGTTTACCACAGGCTTTCAGAATTTCTTAGTGACGATGACAACAGGACTGAGTAGGAAGGATAATGACTATTAGCAGAATAGTTACTGTAGCACACTATTGATTCAGCCTGTCTCTGCAATGTGAAGAGCACTGTACATATGCTTAGAAGATAACTAAATACAGATTATTTAAGTATCCACACTGAGCATATGCTATGAGAATGTATTTCTTTTTGAGCATGGTATTTACATAAAAATTACTTGTGCTTTCCAAAGAATATTTGAAAATTTGCAGATTATATTCATATGCCTGTTCTTATATCTCTATACCCATATTTGTCTTCTTTTGTCTCTTTAAAAAGGGACTGAAAAGATTAAAATAGGTAATAATCCCTTTTTTGCCTTGTTTCTCCACAAAAGACAATTGTCTGATTCAAGCATATGTGTATTTTTAATGAAAAATCACTGTATCAGAGGCAATACCTTGAACTGCATGTACCTCCTTGGTATTGTGCTGCTACAAAGTTAACCTGGATTTTGCAAAACGTTGCAATAAATGACAAACCAAGAGGCTAGCTGTCAGATCCCATTTCAAACCAGAACACAGAAATTAGGTGAACCTATTACTATTGGCCTGAAGAGAGAATGCAAAGTAAAACAATTATGTATTTTCTGTATGAACTGTTCTGTTTCTTCTACACATATTTTGAAGATATTTGTAAAGAAATAATCCTTAGAATTGCTGAGACTAAACAAAACACATTTCCCAGGAAACTTACAGAAGGAATCTGGATTGTCCACAGTACTAAGGATGAAGAAGCACATCTGCTATGTAAAGCAAAGTAAGAGTGTATGAAAGACACTGCTGGTTTCTTCTGTGTATCTGACTGCTTTGTTTATAGATTTTCATTGGTTCTGGAACTTAATGATCACAAGCTGCTAAGCACATCTGCCATGGGTTGACTGTTGTTTAAAGACACTCTTTTAAAAAAAGAGTGCTGTTTTGCACTTTTAGCTTGAGATCTGGGCTGTCTTCTCTCTGTGGGATTTGCTTGTCTTAGCAAGAGTAGCTACACAGAGATAGAGGCTCATGCAAGCACACTTTGTGCAGACATGCACAAAGCTGGGTAGGATAATGATTTTGTAAGTATGATAGGGAACAGAAAGCCCAAATAATTACACAGTTAAAATATAGAAACAGGACTTTTAGCAGCTAGGCAAAAGAAAAAGCAAGAAATCCTCACAAAAGCTGCATCTCCTTTTGCATGGGGTTTAATTCAAATCACAGAACATTTTATCTATTCATAGGTTTTATCATGGGAATAAGAACTCCCCAAAAGAACCAGAGAATTACACTAGTTAAAATTAGCCTTAGCCAGGAAAATATTTTAAGCAAGTTTAACCAGCTTAAACAGGTGACAATCTATTTGTTTCATTCCAAGACAATGAAATTTTCCTTGTTTGTGAGTCCCCTTAGGTATAAAAGCTCTGGTGTCATGACAGAAAATTTAAATATATTTAAATACATTTTTAAAAACCCTTTATACATTTGAATAACTTTTACAAGTGATTGTTTCTCCCTAAAGCCTTGGATTCTGGGCTGCATGGCTGGACCTCCCACTAAACACTGTGGGCAAGGTCCTCAGCTGGTGTAAATCACTGTCACTCCCTTCATTTTAGTGAGGGAAAGCATCCACATTATTGTCCTACAGGGATAAGTAACCCACCTCTCATCTGTTCAAGCTATTTTTGTCAACTAAAGTGTTTTTCAAACTAAGTTTATTTTTAATTAGTGCAGTTATGTAGCTATATTTGTCACCAGTGATTGACTGATTTACACTAGTGGAAGACCTGACTTGCTAACAATGTACTTTGCTGCACTGAACACATGGCAGTAGCAGCCTGTAACTATCCCTTTGAGGCCCTGATCACATTTTATTTATGCTGAAGTTCCCATAGTGGCTGCTGTTATGAAAGACCTAAAAGGATTATAGAACATACGCTTTATTCATAAATTGCTTTTTATTTTCTTTTATCTGAGATGGTTACCTGAACTGAAGGACAGTTGGCTTTATCTTCATCTTGTGAATAGTTTATCAAATTAGTAGATTTAAAATTTCTTCAGATAGTTTACTTTTTCTACTATTACTGAATCTTTCATTAAAAATATTAAAATTTGATCATTCTTACTGAAAGCCATTTTTAATCTAAAATTTGGGTTTCAAAGACTGAAAAAAAAAATTATTAAAGTTTATGCTCTATTTTTCACAAGCTTTCACAGAAAAACATTTGGCAATATTCCTATACTTCTAATGAAAAGTTGTAGAAAACAGAGGAAAAATATAGAACAGCAGTAATGTAGATCCCAGTGACTAGACAAATCGCTTTTACCTTCTGTGAGTTAGGGCTTCTCTGGCTAGAATCTGCTGGTCATAATGATGAAGGAATTGTATTTGGGTGATTTATCCAGTTGTAGTAATCTGTGATTCAGCAAAGCATCTAAACTCATGCTGAACTGGACTAAAATTTTGTTACAAAAACATTTAAATAGAGGGTTCTTGACTTTGCTGAGTCTGAGCCATAGAGAGAGAAACCATAACCAAAAGAAAAGTCTTGTTTTCTGTGCTGCAAATTGGGCTTGTATTTAGTGGTTTCTGGTTTCTGCCATACTGAGAATTCTCTGGTAGTTTGTTAATGACAAAAAATCTCCAAAATCATCCTAAAAGTTTTGTTATGTAAAAAAAAACTGAGTGGAACAATGATTTCAGTTGCTTACATGTTAAGTTTTCATTGTTTTGAAATTAAAATTTTTCATCTTCATCTTGATATATTACTTTTTCAGTACACCAGAGATTTTTGTGTGAAGAGTTTCTAATTATAGTATGAAATTTGCTGGCTTCAGGTTGGTAGTTTAGAGTATGGAAGAAACTTTGGGATCACTCAGTGTTGGTATGGGTTGCTATTTTCTTTAGGACTTGCAAACTTTTGTTGGTTTGGTGTTCTTTTCTTTTTTTTTTTTACCTTTAAAGCTATTCCAATGATACGATGTTAGAAATTAAACAATCTTTTTTCAGGTGGAAGCTAAGACGAGATGTCTCACATGCCATGTGTGCCTACCTGTCAAATGCACTGTGCTTTATTGATATTAACCCCATCCATCATAAACCTTCACTTTCTTTTCTTTTTTTCTCATTTATTTTCCTTCATCATATTAAAACCTTTGACCTTCTTTTGCTTCATGAGTTCCGTGGCACTCAGATATTCCGGTCTGTTTCCCTTACCTTTCATAATAACTTCCACCATAGTTTTTTCCTTCATAAAATTTTCTTGGGCACAGATGATCTGTCCTGGGCTTGGTTCATTTTCTTACCCTTAAAAATGGTCTCAGAAACCTCCATTGGAAGGAGGGAAGGAAAAAGGGGAAAAAAGGAAAAGCTGGAGGGAATGACAAAGAAAGAAAAAAGTGCGGAAAAACGGAAGGGGAAAGATAAAAGGGGAAAAGGAAATAGAGTCTCAAAATCTGCCTTTCAGTTACATAATCTACTTTAGAATAGAATCACATTCATGGCCAACAGACACACCATTAAAACCTATGAGTAAATGCATCTTTCACAGGTAGAGAGGCTTTTAATCTGTCTACTTTTTACTCAGTCATGCTAGATATGGACACATATTTTCTTATTTAGCCACAGCATATTAGAACTCACAATCTCTTCTTGAAAGCAAAATGCTCAAATCCAAATATTGAACTTTAATCTTGTTTCCCCACCTCTTCTTCCTTGCCTGTTGCTTCTGAATAGCTTATAACCATCAATCACAGCACCCCAATTTTGTGATTCATTTCACCAAGTTTCTATGATAGCAACAAAGCCATAGCTTTCCATGTGGACAACAGCTACCAGCTCTTCCTGTTTGTTTTCCATGCTGTGTGCATTGGTATAAAGGCACTTTAGCTGGGTTATTGGCCACATCCCCTTTTCAGAGGGGCTCACCCTCACTCCCTTGTGGCAATTTACAGGTGTTTCACTGCTGTTTCCTAATGCCTCAGCAGCCCCTGGCCCCTCTTGAGTACTCCACCACCCTCCCTTGCTAAATCTAGTTCAAAGCTTGGTTTATAAGTCTAGCTGGCTTATTGCCCAGGACATTCTTGCCTCACTTGGTCAGTTGATCCTTGTCAGCTGTGAACAGGTTCAAAGGCATGCCCAAAACCATGGAAACTGAGACCTTGATTATGGCATCAGCTATACAGTCAGTCATTCACCTGTTCAGTTTGTCTGCTTTTTCTCCACCCTACTTCTCCATCTAGAAAGATAGAGGAATAAACTAGCTGTGCTTCCTATCTCTTGAACATCATTCCAAGGGGTGTAAAGGCTTGAAAGGATGGAAAGGCTCTTTTGATATATCTGAGTCACCTTGTAACAGTATCATTGGAATAGCAGGAATAGGTGATGGTTCACAGGCTTTTTCAGGCTTGGAAGCCTTTCTGTGACATAACATAGTTTAGCTGATAATTGCCTTGACATTGGGCTAAGAATCTTGTATAAGCCAAAAGGTTTAAACCTGAAGGAAAGATTCTTAAATGGCTGATAGCGTTAACTGAGGTCAGGAAAGACTTCACGAACAAACACACTATTAAAAAAAACCACAACAAACTAAAACAAAACAAAACAATCACAAACACAAAAACAAACAAAAAACAATCAACCAAACAAAAAAAAAACAGAAAGGAAAAAAAGTAGGAGGAAGATGTTGTTACTTTCAACAGCCGGAGTCAAGGATGGTTTGAAGAGGATCAGGAAGTGTAGGGAGGGGAAAACTAATTAAAGTGTCATAGAAAACAATGACACTGACTCACCAGATGTGAAATGTACGTTTATGTCTTAGTACATTACATAATCCTTGTTACTGCTGTATCACAATCGTCTACAAGGCTGTTGTAGTTTTGCTACAAATATAACTGACACATAAAAGAATCTGTCTTTCTGTTGCAAGATATGAACTGCCATGGTAAAAAGGGAATTAAATCTCTTTCATGAGGGAACTGAGCACCAAGTCCACACTGTTTGTGAGTTCAGTCTTTTTCTCATACACTTTTTCACTAAGAAAAAAAAGGGACAACAACATTTACTGTGGAGAGTGTATTTCTGAGTTGTTTAAATCTAATGAGAGATGTCAAGTGTGAATACTTCTATTGTGTTTGTGAGTGACTGTGCTTGTTCTGTGAGAAAACAGTAAGCAACCGATTTTGTTTTAAAAATGAGTAGTTGAAACATCTAATATCCTGTAAGCCAGTAAAAGTGGATTTTCACACCTGTAAGCCTGTGCAACTCCACTGACTTAGTCTTACTATGGAACTCAAATACTTTTCCAAAAGCAGTACTATTATTACCTGCTATTTAGCATTCTTATCTGTGCTATTCTCTCTATGCTTTGGGAATGTAGCTCCAGAAAGTGAGAAACTGCAGTCTTGTGAAGCTTTTTGAATGCAATAATACTGGGAAGAAGAGTTCCTTTGATATGTGCATTCAGATTGATACAGTAACTTCAGACTGCCAAAATACTTTCTATGTGCAACAGCACGCAAATCAAGGAACATGCTGTCTCCACACTTCTTGAATAATAGTGTTTCATTATGTGTTGTCACACTTATTTTAACATTTTTCATGTTGCTTAAATATGTTGGAAAGCCATAGATTTGTGGTGTTTTGTTTTTTTTTTCCTCCTCAGAAAAGTGAATATTTTAATCTTCAGGAAGATTTTAAAATAAATAAAAACATAATTATCACTGGATGTATTTTTATAAAATGAACGACACAGTTGATACCAGATCTTCTTGTAATGTGCTGAAAGACCTCACTTTGGCAGCTATAAACCCACTTTCTACTAAGTTGTAGATTTTCAAGGCCTTATTAAATAATAATAAGTAGATTTGTTTGGAATAGTATAAAAGAAATATGGAGTGTCTTGAAGGTCATTCATAGTTCTGAATCACCAAAAAGTGTACAGCCACAGACAGCAGTGCAAAATCCCCTCCTGTGAAGGAAACGTTAATTTCTAATGTCTGTTTTATCATCAGCTGAACTACATCAGCTCCCCTTACAGTATGTGGTGTGTGTTGTGGTGGGAAGTTGGTACTGCAGTAATATTAAGTATGACTCCAGAATGGAGAAGGATGTTTCCGCCTCTGTTTTTGTCTTTGTTGAAGACCATGGTGTTGTTAAAACACCTAGAATAATTACTTGCTTCGAGACTCTTAGATAATAACTACTTTACTTTTGATTTGATATAGCATGTGTACTCACATATTTTTATGCTTAATCCCAATGATATAGAATACCTGTACTATGTTTTTCTTGTCATGTACCGATATGATTCTACTGTACAGCTGCAGCAAGCTTCAACTAGAGTCAAACAAAAGGCCTGCCTAATGTAACAGAAGGTTGCATGCCATCCCTGGACTCCATTCATTATTTCTTAAAATTTTCACCCTTTTTAATTCCTTCTTGAGATGGTATAAATAAAATTCTCAAGTCCTTACTGCACTAAACTTTTTATGAACCAAAATCCTTATTAATAGAATCAAGGACTAACTTAACAATTTTTTCTTAAGACGTGAGCCCTACTGGAATTTGCAGACTCACTGGAATTATGTAGCTTGTGTTCATATTTGATTATAAGGTGTCAAAAGACTTTTCATACTTTTTTTTATTTAAGCCAAGTTATTAAGGGTGTGGAGCTTAGATTAGCAGTTATAGTTAATTAGAAAAAAGATAATTTTTTCAGAAAAAATCTTTAAATAAATTTTAAATAAGTTTCCATCTTCTGAAAAGACGTTCTATTTCTGATGGGAAATAGAAAACGGTGATTAAAGTTGACTCAAGAAATATGACATTTCTGCTTAGTTGTGTTTTTTATGTATTTCTCTTGGTACTAACCATTTTATGATTTCTTTTCTCTGCCTCACACTTTCAATGGCAAAAAATCAGATATTCGACGGTATTGACTGCATTGCTGAATGCATGTTCTGACTCCTCCCAAGAACAATATATGTAGGATTATAAATCATTACATTAAAAATTCCACTTCAGATGTCTGTTTCTGACTCATTGATGAGTGAATTGTCAATATTTCAAGGTGTTTCAAGCCTTAACTATTTTAAACTACTTGAACAAATTAAGGGGGAGGAAGGAAATTGGAGAGTGAGGAAAGGATAAGCACATGAATTTTGATCCTGTCTAGGAAAAGAAATAAACAAATGTTTTGTTTAAAGGCCCACGATTATGAATGCACTAAGATAACCTCTTGCTTAACATTGTGTTTTGGCAATTTAAGTCAATACTTCTGAATTCTGTCAGCTCCAGTCATGTCAAGTTTCAGAATCTACCATGGAGTGACCTTAATGCAAAATATGGTCACATAATGGTAACTTCGGAAGTCAGAATAATTTTTGTCTTATTTTCACACTCTGAAACATAGGATACACTGCTAGAAGGTGTCCATCACCTTTGCATTTGCAGGAGTGATCAATAAAACCAACTGGTTTTAGCTGGATAAATATTGCTGTACAGATACATGTTATCATACGTATATAAACATGCTGTGGCATGGAAATCCTTGGGAGGAATGGACAAGTCTCACAAAGAGAAGACACCTAAGTCTTCTTGAATTCAACAAGTCAAAGACTGTTATACCAAAACTCTTAGAGAGATCTCTTCTCTTGAACACATCTACTGGATGTATTGCCAATTAATTTAAATCAAAGTACCAAAAATAAGGATAACAAGCAACAGAAGGGAAGGGGGTGATGAAGTAGGAACATGTAGTGAGATCACACCATATAAGTACTCACTTCAATGAAATATAAGAAATAAGAAAAAATGCTCTGCCTTGGCTCGTCATCTTGGCTGTCTACCAATCTTTGGGTAACTTCAGACCTAGAACAAGACATAAAAAGTTTAGAAGAAAAACTGATAGTGAAACTGATATTCAGAGCAATTAAAGGACATAGTGAACTGACTAATTTTTGGAAAACCTTCTATCTTTTCTCAAGATGACTTATCCTAAATGACTCTTTGAAAGTCTCACAGTGAGTTAAACCTGGCACAGAGCAGAAACTCCACTTTTACCTTATTGCCCTCGTTACAAAGAAAACATCCTTCCTCACTTGAGGTGAAGTTACAACCAGTTCAATCACACTAGAACAGGAAGTGCAGACACATCAACAACCTTGTAGTCTCACATTTTCTCTACAAAGGTACGTGGTGTTTAAAATTTTGAAAGAATGAAATCTTAACTGCATGGGTCCTGTGTGTCCTCAAAAATAATCTTCATGAATCAATATGATACTGAAGACTCAGTGCAGTGAATCAGTCCCCAGATAAGTGGACTCTCTCGCAGACTTACTCCAGTCAAGGACTTTTCAGTCTTATGCTCTGCCAGTGAGGAGGGGCACAAGAAGCTGGGAGAAAGCAGAGACACGACACCATACCACAGCACATCATGCCCAGTATATAAACTGGGAGGAGTTACCTAGAAGGGCACATCACTTCTTGGGTGGGCCTGGTAATTGGTTAGTGGGTGGTGAGCACTTGTGTCATGCATTACTTGTGTTTTCTGAATTTTCGTTTTTTCTCTTGAAGTTTCCTGTTATTACTGTTATTGGTACTCTTTTAGTATCACTATATTTTACTTTATTTTAGTTATCGGACTGTTCTTATCTCAACATGTGGGTTTTACATTCTTTTGATTCTCCTCCCCATCCTGGCCAAAGAGTGGGAAAAGGGGATGGGTAAGCGAATGGCTACAGGGTGCTGAGTTACCAGCTGGGTCTAAACCATGATAGCTGTCAGCTGTGCACTTGTGGCCTAAATTAGCCCACATTTTAGACAATGATTTTTAAGCTACATTCTAAAATAGCAACCATAATCATTCCCTGTTATTCACAGTCAAGGCTTGGATTTGCATTTACTAACACTTTTAGGTATGTCTGTCTGTATCCACATGTAGTAAAAAATCAGTTAATGTATATTAAACTTGTGGAGTAGGAGGGAGGGTTGAATCTAAGGACAAGCTCAAAGCTGTTTCCTTAATTTCTGAGACTCTATTGCCGTCAAAAAGGAGAAATTCAATTTCAAGAATATGCAAAAATCTCAGCCTCTATTTTGCTCAACACAGCACTCTGAAATTTCACATGGCGATAAGCACTTCTTGACATGTATAAGCTGCCTTCGTGTTTTAGAACATATGGTATGTAAGATCACTGTTCTACATCTTATACTGTGGGGAGAGCAGCAGGGTGAGTGGAGGAGTGGAAGGCAGCATTAATCCCAGATTTGCAAGCACTTCTAGTTGGGTAATATTCCCTTATTTTAATGAAGATGGTATTAATAGAAAAATTAACCCAGTGTCGAACACTAGGCTTTAGAAGGGAGGCTGATCTTAGGAAGGATAATTAGCCTGCCTGCTAGCTTTAGGAAGCGAGAGATCCACTGTGATACTAATGCGCTGATCCATGGTGCCATCATTAAAAGATAAGAAAGGAGAATATAAAAGAGGGTCTAAAAATTCATATTACATTTCCATCTACACATGGGACATTCATAAATCTGCTTCCCTCCCCCAAGACAATCAAGCTGCTAATTTGTCCAAAGTTCAAACATATTTACAACGGTTGCTCTTTGTAAGACTGACAATGTGTAGTTATATCTTCTTGGTAGACAATCTTCCATGCGGCATACAACAGGATACTGCTTAGGCAGACATTGTATTTTATCAGCAAATGCTTCTGCCTGTATTTTCTATTTCAGTGTTTTTATTGTAGAAAAATGGAAGGACAATGATGGAAAAGCTCAATTTGAAAATCCAGTCCCAACTACTACACTGCTTTGGACTGCCTAAACAATGTTCAATGTGCAAAGTTTGTGGTCTAAAATAACACCCCTTCTGTATTTTTTTTTTACATTGTAATGCATGTTATGTGTTTACACCTCTATAGCACCTTCTGGATATTATAATCCACACAGACATTATATATGAGGAAGTGGTGTATTTATGATATGCAAGTCATTTAAAATGGTTTTTAGAAAACTGAATAAATGATAATGTACAATGAACTTTTATCTCATACAGGTAAAACATGAAAAATCACAGCAGTATGGGTAAGAAATAAATGATCAGATAGGAAGACAAGCTAAAAACCTTTTCTAGAATGCAGGTACCATGGTGAAGACGTTTGAGGGACAGATAGGTATATGTTAAATGATGTAGGAGGATAGAAGAAAGGAGGCAGAAAGACAGAGAGAGAGAGAGAGGAGGAGAGAAAATGTTTGTGAGAACACTGTTTTGATTTGGAAAAAAAGGATTGGCCAGAATTTAAACACAGATTCAAAAGGTAAATTGATATAGAAATACAGCTTAATGGATGCTCCTGGGTCCTATCTCCAAGAGACTGATATTTCAGATTAACAAAGATTGAATCCATGTATTTAAATTAGTTTAACTTCATGATGATCAGTTACTTAAGAGTAGGCTTTGAATTTTATATAAATAAACAATTTTAAAATATAACTTTCACTTCTATTATCTTTTTTTCAAATAAGATTACAGCACCACAAGACAATTCATACCAGCAGGAAAGTCTCTAGTCTGATCCTATACCCAGAGCAGGCTGACCCATGGGGGCAGACCAGGTTGCTCAGAGCTTTATACTGTGGGGGCTGGAAACCCTTCAAGGAGACAGACAGCACCATCACCCTAGGCTTGTTCTCACTGCCTGGCTGTCCTCATAGGGAAAAAGTTTTCCCTTATCTCCAGCCCCTCTGATGTTGCTCAGCTTGCTACCCACCAACACGAAGGCATTCTCCCCAGAGCTGTCCATGTTCCCACAAACACCACTGCCAGGGCTCTGCCTGCCCAGGGCAAGGCTGTCTTTTGCTCCTGTCCTGTCCTGTCCTTTCTTCCCACTGCTCTAGGTTCCTGTGCATATTGACTGGTATCTCCCAGTTTAGCATCATCTGCAAACCTGACAGTGCACTTAGTCACCTTACCACGTCATGGATAGAGATGTTGATCAAGACAAGCCCCAGGGCAGAGCTTGTGGGACACCACAGGGTACAAGCCTACAAGCAGATTAAACCCAGTGACCACCATGGGCCCAACCACCCAACTAGGCATTTATTCCCTTTGTGGGGCATCCACCCAGACCATAACATCCAGTTTGGATACAAAAGCATTGTGAGAGAGTGCTCGAAGCATTTAGTCAGCTTAAATGATAAGCCCCTGTTTTCCATATACCACAAATCTAGACATTTCATTACAGGAAGCAACCCTATGAGTGATATAATTTTCTCTTTGAGCAAGTCAATGTCCACTGTTTCCCCACTACCTTCTGCTGAGATACGTGCTCCAAGAGGACTCACTCTATGGTTTTATTACCCTTTGAAGTTAAGCTGAACAGCATCATCCTTTTACACCTTTTTGATTATGGATGCAGTATTTTTTTCCCCTCTGTTGTCATAGATGCTAACTGCTCTTCAAAGCTGCTAGTGGCTTTGTGAATGCATCTTCCAGCTTTCTTGACACCTTTGGATGCAGGCTATTTGATCCTATGCACTTCTACGGGCCAAACTCATGCAAGTCATCCCTCACTCAACCCACATCCATTGCTAGTTGTTCTTTTCATTGAACCAATTCCTAAGTGCAGAGCCATAGAAGACCTTCCTTGGAGATTTCTGAAGCACAGATGGCATGGAACATCTTAACTAGATCTGTGTTCACTGTTCATTGCCATACTCAACAATGGTCTTCCATTTTGTTTTGCTTTTTACTATTACCACAATGATGGAAGCTCTTCTCGTTGTCCTTAACCTACTCTAGCAGTCTTCTCAGCTTCATATGAGCTTTAGCTTTCCTCATACCATCTCTGCATACCTGGGCAATGTTTCTAAAATTTTTTCTTGTATCATATCCCTGCCTATAGCCCCCATATCCTGGCTTTTGTGTTGGAGCTCTGTCATTCATTTCCTGCCAGCCAAGCTGCTCTCCTGAGATGTCTGCTCTTCTGCCTCAGCATGCATTCTTTTTGCACAGAATTCTCCATCTTTAAAGCCTATTTATTAGTATCAAGATGCTTTGTGGATGTAATTTACTCATTCTCATTTCTGATTTGTTGTATTCCTTTTCAGTTTATTCCATCAGCGTAGGAGCCCAACAAATTAGTGTAAAGAATTTCTGTTTATTTATTTGAGATGACATGGTTAGATTTAGTGGCTCCAAAGAGTTAAATGCTGTCATTCTAGGCTTTAAGAGTGGATTTTAATATAATCTTATGGATTGCTAGGGTATGAGAATTGTTAGCAAAGAGTGGCAGGGTTTGTTCATTGTTATTAGGGTAGTAAACACCTCTTCTGAGATAGAAATCAGTTCTGTACAGATTCAACATGCACACACAGCTTACCTAGGTTAGGGGAGGTTTTCCTATTCAAGAAATTTAGAACATTTAGTTAAGATTTGTTTGGTTTGTTTTTAATTATTGAACTGCTTTTTTTGGTAACTACTCTGTGGATGAGAGATATAAACTATGAAAGAGTCCTTGCTCCTGAGCAAAAGAAAGAACGTAAACAACCATGTAAAGACAATTTTTCTGTTTCTTCTCTTCTTTCTTAATTTTGATGAGGGTACCCTTGTTTTTACGAAGAGACAAGCACATGAACTAAAAGGCTAGTTAGGATATAGTAGGGATTAGGTTGGAGAAGGGCCCTGAGATAGGTAGGCACTGTTAGTAAGATAACAAAAACATAAAAAAAGAGGGGGGACTTTGCAAATAATAGGATGTTCCAGATGAATAATGGCAGCTCCAATTTTTTCCTATTTTGCTGGAACAAAAAGGTTAAGATTAACAAGAAATACGGAGTTTTGGATTTAATTAGTTTTGTTTAGACAATGAACAAGTTTTTTCTAGTCCTTTCTTTTTCAAGTTTTTTTTACTGCTGCTCATTCCTAGGGTAAATAACAAAAAAATACATTAATTCAAAATACTCTGCATTTACAGAAAATGCTTTTATCTAAGCACTCTGTCCTTTGCTCTCCCCTCTCTCTTGTTCCTTTTGTCTCATCTCTATACCTGCCTAATTTATGACACAAAACCCACACTATTATTGTGTCAAGCTATGCTTAAATAGGAAATATTCATTTGCAGAGGTTGCAGTAGTCTTCATTCATTTTTTGAATCATTACTGCCTAATAGTGTACCTCTCACTTCCACAGCTTGCTAAATCCCACATCGGCCCTCAAACTGAATAAAAGTGACTATGTGTTTCATTTTGTTTCCATAGCTGGCAGCTGGAACTGCTTTAAATGTTCAAAGTGATTATGAGATAATTGGAGGTTAATATGTGGTAAGGGTTTCTTTCAGTGGAGAATGTTTTTCCTCCTGGTTTGCTTTTTTTTTTTTTCAAGCAAAAACACGTGAATCACAATAGAATTTATAATCTAACAGTTTCAGCCCATGCTTTTAGAGTTTTTCCTGAAGTACTGTGACATCAGCATATATACTTGTGCATCATACTGGGAAGGGTGATCAAGGAAAAAAAATTGTCTTTCTAGTCAAAGGTGTCCCTCTCTTACCTCTTGTAGCCATCCTGAAATGTAACAGGGCATGCCATAGTGGCCTGGTGTAATTCTAAATATTACAAGTGAGTCAAACTGTGAGCCAAACTCATCAAATTATTTCTATGTTTTGACTCAAACTAACAGTACAAAACTGTGACTGCAGCCACTCCAGCCAATGAGTTGTCTTTGTTCAGAGCTTGGCTCAGTTGCCTCTATATAAATGATCATAGTATGGGGAATAAACAAGAGGAATTAGAGAAGTGTGCATGTCTACAGGGATATGATATCACTGGTATCACAAAAACATGCTGGGATAGCTCCTGTGACTGGAGTGTTGGAATGGAAGGATATAGGCTCTTTAAGAAAGACAGGATAGGCAGATGTGGGGGCAGTATAGCAGCTCCATGTCCTTCTTATATTGAGGACACCAGAACTGCACACAATACTCCAAGTGAGGTCTCACAAGAGCAGAGTAGAGGGGCAGGATCACCTCCTTCTACCTGCTGGTCACGCTTCTTTTGATGCAGCCCAGGATACGGTTGGCTTCTGGGCTGTGCGTGCACCCTGCAGCTGGCTCATGTTCAGTTTCTCATCAACCAACACCCCCAAGTCCTTCTCTGCAGGGCTGCTCTGAATCACTTCTCTGCCCAACCTGTAGCTGTGCCTGGGATTGCCCCAACCCAGGTGTAAGACCTTGCATAATAATGCCTGACCAATTTTGTGGCATTCTATGATGGGGCCACAGAACTGATGGATAGGAGTAAAGGAGTTGATGTCACCTGGACTTGTACAAAGCATTTGACACTGTCCCGCATGACATCTTTGTCTCTAAACTGGAGAGAATCAATCTGAAGGATAAACCACTTGGTGAATAAAGAATTGTCTTGATGGCTACATGGAGAGAGTGGCGGTGAATGGCCCAGTGTCCAACTGGAGATGGGTAACGAGTCATGTCCATCAGTCATTGGTGTTGGGATAAATCATGTTCAAGATCTTTGTCAGCAGCATGGACAGTGGGATTCAGTGCACCCTAAGCAAGTTTGCCAGTGACCCCAAGCTGAGTGGTTCAGTTGATACTCTGCAAGAAAGGGATGCCATCCAGAGGGACCTTGACACACTTGAGAGGTAGGCCTCTGTGAATCTCTACTCTGCTCTCTCGTGAGACTTCACTTGGAGTACTGTGTGCAGTTGTGATGTCCTAAACATGAGAAGGTCATGGAGCTGCTGGAGCAAGTCCAGAGGATGGCCACAAGGATGACCAGGGGACTGGAGCACCTCCCATAAGAAGATAGGCTGAGAAAGTTGGGACTGTTCAGCCTGGAGAAGAGAAGGTTGCTTGGAGACCTCATAGCAGCATTGTAGTACCTGAAGGAGGCCTATGAGGGTGCTGGAGGGGGACTTTTCATTAGGGATTGTAGCGATACAACAAGGGGTTGTGGTTTTAAACTTCAAGAGGGGAACTTCATGTTAGATATAAGGAAGAAGTTTTTTCACTGTGAGGGTGGTGAGGCACTGAAACAGGTTGCCCAAAGAAGTGGTAAATATTTCATCCCTGGCAATGTCCAAGGCAGGCTGGACAGAACCTTGGGCAACATGGTGTGATGGGTTGGAACTGGGTGATCTTAAGGTCCTCTGAACCAAAACCATTCTATGATTCTATGATAACTGTCAAGGTTGTGTCAATCTGTGAGTATACAGATAAGTTACACTGGTTGGAGTTTGATGGAGGAACTGGAATGCAATGCTGTTTCTGGTTCTGTGTAGCTTGTTACACCACCGTTGGCCTCTTTTCTAAGAGACAATTTTTTTTTTCTTTTGTCCTTTTGACCACTTTTCATTGGAATCTCTTAGATGACTAGTAAAATATAACTAATAAATATTTTGCACTTGTAATTTTGCTTTTTACTGCAATAACTTTCAGTTTTGGCAGGCAGCCACCTACTTCATTTGCTCTTGCACCTGTCTAACCTCTAACTAACAACAGTCTTCAGAGAAAATATTTGTAAGAGAGCACTTATAGCCTATTATTTATGCATAATATACACAGGTAAAAAATAAAAAGCAGATGTTTATGTAATTAAACACAATATCCAGGCTAAAATCCTCACAAACCTTATCAAATGCAAGAAAAAAATCCTTATGTCTAGACTCAAATTTTCCTGCTGTTCTTTGTTTTTAAGGAAAAGAACAGAAAACAACACCCACAGACAGCCTTATCTGCCCTCAGGAAAATACACTTTTGGTCACTTCAGTGCTTTTATCATTTAGACTGAAATACAATCTTGGTAAATTTTATATCTGCTTTTCATGGTTCCTGATATCCACTGCATCTGAAATATGGTGGTATATTAATAATGGAAAGAATATAAACTACTGTATACCTCAGTGAATTGTATACACATTGAGTTTTATTCTCCTTCTATTCCTTTAATATTTTCAGGTGAGTTTTCTGAGAAGTGATTGCACTTAACACAATAAGGCCATTTAGGAGTTATGTAAATAAGTATGTGTATATATATATATAAAAACGCAATAGCAATGATCTATAATCTCAGCTGTTAAAGCAATTTAAAAATCCTCCAGATTTCCTTGAGAATAGCAATGCGTGCTTTGTAAATAGTGTGATTTTCACTGCATCACTGCATGTCCTGAAGTATGCGCACATCACATTGTTTAGTCTGGAGAAGAGAAGACTCAGGGGGGACCTTATCGCTCTCTACCACTACCTGAAAGAAGGTTGTAGTGAAGTGGGGTGGGTCTCTTCTCACAAGTAACAAGTGATAGGACAGGAAGAAACAGAGCAACAGCCTCAATCTGCACCATGGAATATTTAGATCGGATATTAGGAAAAGTTTCTTCACTGGAAGGGTGATCAGCTATTGGAACAGTCTGCCCCACAAAGTGCTGGAATCACTGTCCCTGGTAGTGTTCAAAAAGTGTGTACATATTCTCAGTGACATGGTTCAGTGGTGGACTTGGCAGTGCTGGGGTAATGGTTGGAATTTATGATCTTAAAGGTCTTTTCCAACCTAACTGATTCTATGATTTTATGATCACTCAGTAGCAACATCAAGGAGAGAGGGTAGCTGTCTCTTTGGCCACCCTGATAATAATTCTGTGTTGGATCTTCTATGTAGCTATGTCTTTCTTCATATCTTATGGTTAGGGGATCAG
This sequence comes from Pezoporus occidentalis, assembly GCF_034315485.1. Lineage (NCBI taxonomy): Eukaryota > Metazoa > Chordata > Aves > Psittaciformes > Psittacidae > Pezoporus > Pezoporus occidentalis. The sequence continues at coordinate 7,973,232 of NW_026916220.1, forward strand.
GACTGGTCAGGGGAATCAAAGTCAAACACAGATGCTAAAGGAATTTTGCTGAAAGGAAAAAAAAACCAGGTACTAATCACCTTGCCTTTCTCCACCCTGTTGGTTTCAGAATTTATTAACTGCAATATCCTCCTGATCTTTTCCTGAAATGAGGTATAACATCAGTGAATATGCAGTTGCTTACTACATAATATGTTTTTTAGTTTTATGTTCTTTCTTAAACATAATTCAAGTCAGCTAACCAAAAAACCGCTTGCTATTTCCAGAGGCCAGCTGCTGTTTTGCCATTCTTTATTCTCTGATGTAGAATCTCAGGTTTGGGTTCATTGCCCTTTTCTTCTTTTCTGCATCATTTTTGACCCTCTAGCTGAAGTCTTTTGTGGTAAATGGTGATGAAGCTTGACTGCACCATGTTTAACCATCTAGTGATATATCAGTTTTCACCATTGTTGCACCTAATATTAGCTGATCACTTGGGACATCAAAGAATTTGCTCCCTTTTTGCAAGATACTAATGTCATTTGTATTCACCTTGGGCAGATGCTGAGCTTCTGTTCATTTCATCAAAGAACTATTTATGAGGCTGTAAAAAAGATTAGTTTCTCTGAAACTAATAGTATCCAAATTAAACTTTTAAAAGTTTAATGTTGGCACACAAGAATAGTTACAGTTATAAACCATTAAACATTTAGAAGAAATTAATAGTATTGGAGGAGAAAATTTACAGCTGTCAAATGCAATAAATTTCCTCTGAAAAGTATTTCCACAGAAACATTTCTTCATGAGAATTAAAAAAAAAGTGTAGTGCTTTATTAACAACACTGAAATGCACAGGTGATGTCCTTAAATATTATTATAATAGGGAGATTTATATCTTTATAAGATACTGTAATTAACCCATATATATAACCCATATATATAACCTATATATGTACGCATATACATATATAGCCACACACATATACGTTATTTTTTATTTGTTTGGGTTTTTTTACTTCAAGTAAGGAGATATGAGTTCACTTATTGTATCAGGTTGTGTATACTACGTGATCCTGGAAGGCAGTACAGTAGCTTGCAATTTTCTTCCAAGAATTACTATGATGTAGCAATTATCATATGCCTGCAAGGCAGTTAACATCTGTGAAGCTAGTCAGTCCTTAAGCCAGTCAGCACTCAGAAAAAATGTCCCTATTTTAATCTGCTACTATGTCTGTGATTTAACACTACACAAAATAATCTCACTTTGACCCTCCAAATCTTTCCACTCCTAGTGCTAGATTTATGTGAATCTGTCTCTGCTCAGCCCTCATGCTACCTAATAAAAATCTGCTTTGTAGAAGTAATCCCATATGAAATTATTTTATTTGAGGCAAAATCCAAAGCCTATGGAAGGGACTAGACAGTTTCCTATTAATTTCTTTGGCCTTTGATTAATGCTATTTTTAACTTTTATTATGTCATGCAACATTTAGCACTCTTAGAAACACATGGATTTTTATTTTTTCAAACAAAATAAGGATGAAACATATTTATTTTCAGTATTTTATATATTTTCTATTAAATTTTATTATAGATTACTTAGATATCTTTCAATTTCACTGAGTTATAATTCATGATGCATAGCAAAAAAAATCATATGTTCCTATTTACAATTGCTTAGTGTAAAGGAGACAGTAAAGCATGCCACTGAAATAGAATAAATCAGAAACATTTAACTGAACATGTTAGACTGCAGACATTTTGGATCAGAGCTTGTACTGTTAGCAATTATAGATTTGCATGGCACAATAGGACATGTCCGTTAACTGCTAAGACACTTCAGATGTCATAGGTCTCAGCCCAATGTCTCAAAACAACTTAAACACAGACAGCAAATCAGTTTCCTGTAAACTGTATGACACTATGTCAGCTGGCATCCAAATGGAGTGAGTGTAATGCCCCCAAGAACTACCATGGTATACATACATGAGACTGCAACACACAGAGTGGGTGCACTATCCAATAAACATTTGTATCTTCCCTTTTTCAACTTCAGTCCTGCTTGCCCTTACCCCTTCCATGCATTCCATATATTTTCAAATTTGTATGATTGTTTCTTCACTAAAATTAATCCTTCAATTAAAAAAAAAAAAGAAAAATGAAAATGTTGTGAATTTCTTTTCTGCTCAAATGTGATAGTTCTGTCTGAGCGAGGATTTAGGAGAAGGTGATTTGTCTCACACAGTTTATTCATCTACCCCAGCTGACAGAGCAAATGAATCAGAAATTGCTGCTTGGTGGCACTTATGAGTGTTCACATTGATCAAAAGGTCTGGACAGGTGAACTGAAGTCATTCTAGCAACTTATTGATAGTTATTGACCATAGTCATGACCTCAGGCTTCCTTTGTACTAGGTGTATATGATGTTGGCTGTGCTTTACACACATGATCCAGTTAAATATTTTTAGAAAATGGATATTTTATAGAATGGGAAATACGATCTCGCTATCTTTGATTTTCCCATCTTGGTAATCAAGAATGCAATAACAATGATAGTTTCTACCAATCATCAGCAGGAAGGATCAGTTTTGTGCCTCTGTATCTACAGGAATACATACTAAGCATGTTGCTGATGTACTGTTTGTAGAGGATGGAGAGGGAAAATGAAAAAAAGCAGAGAAAAAAGCCCAGTGAAAAAAATAAGGGAACAACCTTCAAATAATTTCAACAGTTTAGGCTTAGGTTCAGATAAAAAAGGGGAGAAGATGACTGGAAAAGAAAATCTAAATGGTTTTAACACTTGTAATGCTTATTCTTGTAAAGTCTGCATGCATAGGATTTGGTCGGCAATGCAGCTAAAGGAAACACAGTGATGGATGAAAGATGATAATATTTTCTGTGCTGCAAAGCTACTGTGAGGCTGAAATATTTTCAGAGGTGTCACAGCTACAACTGTTGCTATGATCTCTGAGCAATGGTCACAACAATTGCAAATATATGTTGATTCATATATTATTAACACTCAGCTTTGAAATTAAGAAGTGAGGCAGCTGCTGTCTTGCAGCTTGTGAATGTCCAGTCTGCTAAGAGCTGTGTCTGTTCCTATCTGTGAGGGCAGCTGCCAGAGGCCCTCTCAGTCTAATAAAATTATAAAGAATAAAATGAGTATCTACTTAAAAAGCACTCTTCATTCCTACTATGAAAAGCAAATTTTCCAAGAGCAAAAACTGAAGTTTCAGTTTCGCTGTGCAGCAGATATGTGAAACTGCTGACTGATCTAAGCTAAAGGTAGCAATTATGGTTTTTATCCTTTTTATCTTTGTGTGACAGAAGAGCTCCAAGGATAGCTGTGCCTGATAAAGGTGAGTTCATTGGTTTCATTGGTTTATACATGGTCAGCAGCAAAGTGTAATAAACTTAATTTCTTTATTCTCGCTTCTTTGTCATAGGGGTGGTTATAGACTTTATCACATGAGTAGAAATTGGTTGTTTCTTTATTTATGCATGACATTAATTTCTGCTTTGTTTTTTTTTTTAAAAAGGTATCTTTAATAAATGGGGATGGGGTGGTAGTGGGATATAGGTCTAATTTAAGCATTTTTTTATTGCTTTCCTTTTCAGTTTCTAAATTATTTTCTAATTAAAAAATTCAGGGATGTTACTCCTGGAAATATCTGAAGGGCTTTGTTCGGCATATTTTTATGTCTTCTTCCTTTAGATAAGTTTGTGGATTTATTTTTCCTCTTTCCTGTAGCTGAAATGCTAAGGCTGGGGAACCTGCTGCAGAAAAATAAGCCTTTAAATCTTTCCAGCCTCTTACTGTCTTAGTTTTCAGATAATTACTGTTTCTGTGTGTTACATGACTCATCACATTCTTCAAAAATTACTGATGCCTGGAGTTCTTTCAATTTTAGGAAGACAATCTGTGGGCTGCAGCACTGAGATACAAGATAGTGCTAGGAAAGTGGCAGTATGGCTGCACTATCTAAGCACCTAAGCAAAAAGAAGCTGAGTATTTACTGCTGGGCCTTATGGCAAGGTTAGGATGATTCTTACCAGAATCTTATTACCAAAGAAATATTGAACTACTAATGCAATATAGCTAGCTATCAGAAGCTTTAAGCTACAGTTTCATATATAATGACATAGTTGTCAAGCATTTGTAAATTTAATGGGTTAATATTAGCAGATACAGGAAAATAGAAATGAGATTAAGATCAGAGATAAGGACTGGTCAACTAACATAAAGAACTGCTCCTTGTGAATGGGTCAGAAAATATCTTGGACCTGACTTAAGCTGAAGCACTGCAATGTCTTAAAATTACTTGCTTTAGCCTTTTTATTTTTGTTTGGGTTAACATGATAACAGCTACTCCTGTGGCAAAACCTAAAGAATGGTGGCAGACCATGTTAGAATAATGTCTTTCATCCCAAGAGATCTCTACACTTCAAAAGTGCAGGTAGTGTGTTCTTGCTTTCCCATCTCCTCAAAAGTGTGTTGTAGAAGAATATATCTGGCATAAAAGAGTATCTGTAAGCAATCTTCATGCCCACTGTAAAGTACAGTCGTTCCTGAAATAAAACTTAGCAGCTCCACCAGCGGTCATGCACAATGACACAGAGGGATAGAAATGGAAGAGTAGCATATCACCTTTTCTTCCACTGTTTTTCTCTTCACCAGATGAAAAGCCTGGTTAAGTTCAAGAAGAAAGCAAAAAGATACTTTTAAATGATGAACTTTTCCAATTCTTACCCTGTGTTTGAATACACACACATCTTGGAAAGCAAGTAAAAGCTGATGTTACCATACCATCTTTTTCTCTTTTCTTTTTTCTTCTTTTTTTTTTTTTTTTAATCAGCTTGAATAGCTTTTGCAATGATTTCATAGTGATCCTGTAGCCAGGAACTGATGGAGTATAGTAGGTTCCTGGCCATATCTCCTTCTGCGGACGCTGTATTAAAGGATCATATTGCTTCCCAGTAATAATAGAGAGCCATCTTACCCATTTTTTTAATCTGTATGTTGTGGAAGGCAGACACACATAGCTAAAGCATATCAAAGCCATAACTACCACCAGCTCTTATCACTGCCAGTAACTATAAGAACTGAATTATTTGTTTCAAAGCTAGGGTCCCATGCATGTTGGGAATGGAGGAGAAAACTTACTGGTTGCCTTTGCCTGTGCAATTAGGGGGGCAATAAGGCAAAAAAGCTAATATTTTTTCCAGATTTGTCCTGGTCTTGTACCTGTCTACCTGTACTATGCTGTCAAAGACTACTTGGGAGGCCAGAGGGCTTTAATGGCTTTGGATAAGTCAACTTCTTCCAGAGGAACTTAAAGAAAACAAGTACTTGAGCAGCAGTTACCCCATGGCAAGAGGAGAGAAAATGAAATATAACAGCAAAGAGGCAAAGAAGATGCAGGAGCAACGGGGTGAGGTAAAAATGAAGGCAGTGACTAGCAAATATTATATAATTTTATAAGGGATTCTGTTTCATTCCTCTGAGAAAGGGAATTCTGGGCCAGATCTGCAGATATTGATGAAATGCAGCAATGCCTCCTCAGTTTAAATTCTAGCTCACAGTTGTTCTTCAGGTCATTTGTCTTTATCTGCACTGCTATTTGAGTCTGAAAGGTTAATTTTGTCCCTCAAAACATTTACGAATTACATCCACAAGGAGATGCTAGAAAAGAGAAGGCCTCAAACAAAGCATAGTCAGCAAGCTGATATGTTCATATTTGTGGCATTGCCCGACACTGAGTCAAGTTGATGCAGAGACTCAAATACTCGTTTATTACAACCAAGCCCTTTTTATCCCCGTTCAGTACTTTCCCAGCCTGCACGTACATACAACATTCAATCTCATTGGCTACTGTGAAACTCTCCAACTAAGTAGTCCAATCACAATGTTGCAGACCCTCTCACAACCCCAACATCCTCTGGCCTCCAGCTGAGATTCCTGCCACAACTACATCCTGGCCCATCCTCCCAAGGCTTCCTTCGTTTACCTTCCCTGTCATTCAAAGTTCCAATGCATCGCCCCAGGGCTTGCCAAACACTAAGGCCTCAGACCTCATTTCCAATCTCTGTTTCATGCAAATCTTATCACATTCACTCCCCACACATATACAGCAAATGGAGAAAACAACAGATCCAATGTTTCACCCATTCGTAAAAGGAAAGAAGAGTCTGTGGGCTTATGGTAGTAATGTCAATTAAGCATCAACAGTTAAAAAAGCATTTATTGAGATTTAATAGGAAAGATGATGTGTAATCTTTCATAGAAAACATGATGTGTAATCAAGTTAAAATTATAGAACACAAATATAATTAGATTTTCCACACATAAAAAAATGTAACAAATATTTAGGCTCTTAATTGGATTTTAAAAAGCCAGCAATATCGAGTTAATAACTGTGACAACTAATAGATTATATAACTAAATGTGAGTATTTTTATTAATTGATATTTAATTTTCTGTAGACTGTCTTGGCAAATGTTAATTAAATGCCAGAAAATTCTTTACATATTTAACATATTAATCATCTTAAATTATGCCTTTATTACTTCCATAATTGTAAGTTAATTACACAGCCACAGACTTACTCTCTACCCTTTACACAGAGCACAGGAGGATAAGGTATCTTACACGTCAATAAACCCACCTGCCTATTAACCACACAAATGGAAAATTAAGGCTGATCCTGTGTGATCATGTGGTGTAGCACCTAGGAATTTCTGGGCACCTTCTAGTTTCAGCCAAAAGAATTAGAACCAGATGCATTATATGTCTTTTTCTGATTTCCAGGATATATGTCGTAAAAGCTCATTAATTTGGGCTGTAATGGTCTGAGATCCTGAAAAACAGTAAAAAATTAAAATATTCTTGATAATCAAAAACTCACAGCTGCTTCTGATAACTAAACATTGTTATTAACTAGCTTTAGCAAATTTAATTCAGTATGTTCAGGTCAGCGTGACCAAATGCTTTGTCTTTATCAAAATACTGCACATATTTACCATTTGGAACATTAGAGTGTATGTCTGAGCAATTCTGTACCTCAGCTCACAGGGTACTTCCAATTTCCTGACAAAACAACTGCTTCATGAATAAGGCTTACTATTAATCAAAAGTTCAAGCAAGTCCAATATTCTTCCTTCTTAAGGCCAGATATTTTCAGGATCTGTGTTTAGATACTTAATGTCCCACATCTAAGAGTATGTACCTGAACCCTTGGTTCTGTTATATTTAGGTGTTTTGGGACTGCTCAGGTTATGTCTTCTTATTCATTCTAAGTTGTCTTACTTGGGAAGGAGAGAGCTTCACAAATACTGACTTAGAGTTGGGTCTATTATTTCCTTATATACATTTTCCTTTAATGCAGAATGCATGCAGAAAAAAAAGATCCATCAAAAGCATAGACCTAAGTTTTTGGAGTCATTTTTTTTTTTATACCTTCATGGTGTGAATTTTTGTACTTTCATGGTCAGTCATATTTCAGTGAAGTATATGAACAATTTCGAAACTAGGGGATTGATTTCCATTTTCTATGTCTTCTGTGCAAGAGTTATTTGCAGAAACACCAAGTGGGGAGTTTGAAGAACTCAGGTCAGTGAGGAGGCCTCCAAGTCAGATCTTACCTTTCAAAGGAGTAATTTTCTGGATTACAGGAAAAAGTAACTATGCTTGCATTGATTTCCCATTTTTTGAAGAGGGATATTAGTTCTTCTAAACTATGATAAGATTCTGTAATCAAAGCCTATCTGTTGACATTTTGGACAATAAGCCAAGTATTTCTTTTATGCACATTAAACTGTACTGAAAAAGTAGATGGTGTTATCTTGGCTACTTGGTGTTTGTCGACATCAGTGTGCATGCAGTGGACATCTTCTTCTGTAAATATCTAAAAATATTGAAAGAAAGTTTGTCAGATAAATTAAAACTTTGCTTTCTTTTTAAGGAAGCAAAGTTGCTTAACAATTTAACACAAAGAGCAGTGTTTGTATTAAAAAGAGTCAGCTGCCTGAAAAGTCACTTATGTGCATTCTTTCTACTATGTCTTATCCCTCCTCAGTATGGCTGTTTACATACCTTGTAGTTTTCTCCCCCATCAGATCACTTCTCCTTTGATTTCTGGCTAGAATAATTTTTTTCAATGAGTGAAAATTAATAATAAATTCATCTTGCTCTAATTTTTCTGTCATCATGCTTTAGTAACTACATTACTGTTGATTAAGTGTGGAAGATTTTAGTGGACTAGGCCTCTGCTTCCTCCTTTTTTCTCAAGAGGGCAGTTTAGAATTCGAATTTGACTTCTAGAAGGTAAGACATATAGTCAAAAGTTGGAAAGAAGTTCTTTCGAGTTATATGGATGCAGCTAAAAGTCCTTTAAAAAAAAAATTAATAAAGCACATGAGTGAGATACTGTTTTCCCTTTATTTTACAAATGGAATTTTTCTGGGAACAGCAATCACCACCAGATTGTGGGATTTATTCCAAGGTATTGAATGGGATTCTCATATCACAGTATCACACAGTATCACAGTATTAAACAGTATCACAGTATGCTAGAGATTGGAAGGGACCTCAAAACATCATCTAGTCCACTCCCCCTGCCGGAGCAGGAACACCTAGATAAGGTTACACAGTGTAGGGGACAGGACACAGGGATGTGTCCAGGCGGGTTTTGAATGTCTCCAGGGAAGGAGACTCCACAATCTCCCTGGGCAGCCTCTTCCAGTGTTCTGTCACCCTCACTGAGAAGAAGTTTCTTCTCAAGTTTAAGTGGAACCTCTTGTGTTCCAGTTTGTACCCATTACCCCTTGTCCTATCATTGTTTGCCACTGAGTAGAGCCTGACTCCATCCCCGTGACACTCCCCCTTTATATATTTATAGACACTTATAAGGTCACCTCTCAGTCTCCTCTTCTCCAAACTATAAAGACCCAGCTCCCTCAGTCTTTCCTCATAAGGGAGATGCTCCACTCCCTTAATCATCTTCGTTGCCCTGCGCTGGACTCTCTCCAGCAGCTCCCTGTCCTTCTTGAACTGAGGGGCCCAGAACTGGACACAATATTCCAGATGGGGTCTCACCAGGGCAGAGTAGAGGGGAAGGAGGACCTCTCTCGACCTACTCACCACCCCCCTTCTAATACACCCCAGGATGCCATTGGCCTTCTTGGCCACAAGGGCACAGTGTTGGCTCATGGTCATCCTGTCGTCCACTAGGACCCCCAGGTCCCTCTCCCCTACACTGCTCTCTAGCAGGTCATTCCCCAACCTATACTGGAACCTGGGGTTGTTCCTGCCCAGATGTAGGACTCTACACTTCCCCTTGTTATATTTCATCAAGTTATTCCCTGCCCAACTCTCCAGCCTGTCCAGGTCTCGCTGGATGGTAGCACAGCCTTCTGGCGTGTCAGCCACTCCTCCCAGCTTAGTGTCACCAGCAAACTTGCTGATAGTACACTCAGTTCCCTCATCTAAATCATTGATGAATATATTAAATAATACTGGTCCCAGTACTGACCCTTGAGGCACTCCACTAGATACAGGCCTCCAACTAAACTCCGCCCCATAGACTACAACTCTCTGGCTTCTCTCCTTCAGCCAGTTCACAGTCCACCTCACTACCTGATCATCCAGACCACGCTTCCTCAATTTAGCTGTGAGGATGCTGTGGGAGACTGTGTCAACTGCTTTGCTGAAGTCAAGGTCGACCACATCCACCGCTCTGCCATCATCCATCCACCGTGTTATTTCCTCATAAAAGGCTAAGAGATTGGTCAAGCATGATTTCCCCTTGGTGAAGCCATGTTGACTGCCCCTCATAACCCTCTTATCCTTGATATGCCTTAAGATGGCACCAAGGATAAGGTGTTCCATCACTTTCCCAGGGATGGAGGTGAGGCTGACCGGTCTATAGTTACCCGGGTCCTCCTTCTTGCCCTTTTTGAAGACCGGAGTGACATTTGCTTTCCTCCAGTCCTCAGGCACCTCTCCCGTTTCCCAAGACTTGGTAAAGATGATGGCGAGTGGTCTAGCAATGACTTCCGCCAGTTCCCTCAGCACCCGCGGGTGCATCCCATCTGGACCCATGGATTTATGGATGTCCAGATTGCTCAACTGGTCTCTAACCCATTCCTCATCGACTAAGGCAAACCGCTCCGTTGACCTGACTTCATCTAAGGTCTCAGGGGTGCAGGGTTCTTCAAGACTGCCTGCAGCAGAGTAGACAGAGACAAAGAAGGCATTCAGTAACTCTGCCATCTCTGTATCTTCTGTCACCAGGGCACCCATCCCGTTCATCAGTGGGCCTACATTGCCTCTGGTGTTAGTTTTGTCTGCCATATATTTGAAAAAGCTCTTTTTGCCATCCTTGACCCCTCTTGCCAGATTTAATTCTAAGGAGGCCTTAGTCATCCTAGCTGCCTTCCTACATCCTCTAGCAGCAGCCTTATATTCCTCCCAAATGGCCAGCCCCTCCTTCCATGACCTGTAAACTCTCCTCTTCCACTTGAGCATACCCAGCAATTCCCTATATAGCCACGCAGGTCTCCTGGCCCTCTTCCTTGACTTACTACATGTCGGGTGCTCTGATCTTGAGCTTGGAAAAAGCAGTCCTTGAATGCCAACCAACTATCTTGGGCCCCTTTACCTTCAAACAGCCTTGCCCATGGGATTTCCCCTAGCAATTGCTTGAAAAGACCAAAGTTTGCCCTGCTAAATTCCAGGGCTGCAATTCTACTTGCTATTCTACTGGTCCTACCACACAAGATCCTGAATTCCACCATCTTGTGGTTGCTGCAACCAAGGCAACCCTCAACCCTTACTGCTTTGACCAGACCCTCCTTGTTAGTGAGGATGAGATCCAGCAGCGCTCCTCTCCTGGTTGCCTCATCCACTATTTGCAGGAGGAAGTTATCATCCATACACTGGAGGAACCTCCTGGACTGTGGCTGGGTTGCCGAGTGGTCCTTCCAGCAAACATCAGGGAAGTTAAAATCCCCAATGACAACCACGGCCTGTGACTGTGAGGCCGCTCTCAGCTGCCTGTAGAAGGCCTCATCAACTTCCTCACCCTGATCTGGTGGTCTGTAACAGACACCTACAACAGTATCCCCCCTGCCAGCCTGCCCCTTAATTCTCACCCACAGACTCTCAACTCGTTCGTCATCTGTCCCTGGACAGAACTCGGTGCACTGTAGTTGCTCCCTCAAATAAAGAGCAACCCCACCACCCCGCCTGGCTGGCCTGTCTTTCCTGAAAAGGACATAGCCCTCCATGACTATATTCCAGTCATGTGAGCTGTCCCACCACGTCTCTGTAATTGCCACCAGATCATTGCCACCATATCAGAGGAGTTGACATGCTCACAGTCTCATGCTGGGAAATAGTAGCTGATTTTGGTTAGTAAGTAAACTCGTCCTCTGTTGACTAAACATGCTTCAGCTACAGAGGGTGATGTACACATGAGTTCGTTCCTGATGCAATTCCTTTATCATTCCCTACTGCAGCCTCAGGCAACTCCTTTTTCTTCTCCCCATCCCAAGAAACACAGCCTTTAGCAACAGTCCTCTGCAGGTCAGACTACAGGGCTTGGTGTTCAAAATCTCTGAGAAAGATAAGCGCAACACAAACTAAATCAACTCCATTTACTTGGTTTACCTGTAATAAAGTTCCACAAAATTTGTAATAGAAAAACTCATTGAGGTATCTTGATTCCCAAAAAAACACCTCAACATATTTTTTTGTTTTAACCAGCTTTGTGTTTCGTAACAGCTGTATGTTCAGGTAGATTTTCAAAAGGTGCATTCAAGGCAAAATATTTGGACAGTTTTAAGGGGTATGAAATTAGCATAAATCAGTGTCACAAGCAGCATAATTTTTCATAGTGCCTCTAATCTAAAATGGAGCTTTCATAAGTAATGGTGAAATCCATTCTGTCTTCCCGTTGTATCCTAATCGATTAAATCCATCGATTTAATTGATGAAGGTAATTTCATATTCATGATATGATTTCACTTTTGATAATATTATCTTATTATTTAATTTTCTTTAACCTTCTAGCCTCACATCTGTACACTTTCTTCACAATTCCTGTATTCTATATTCTCATGTGACTTTATAGTTTTGTAGATAGATATTGTTCAGTTTCAATCAGAATAATTTTGGTTAATCACCTTTCTTATATTCTGGTTTGATGATAGTTGACACTGTTTTTGGCATATGTAGTTTAATGTTTAATGTATTATATTCTTCTGAATGTCAACCTGTATTCTAGAAATAATATACGCCAAACTGATTTTACACAAAAATGACAGGATAGGATTCTAGATAGGTTTGTGCATATTTTTTCTAAATTATAGCATTTAGATGAAAATATAAAACTAATTTATATTGAACTGTTTCTTGTTTTCCCACTATGCATTGAATACATTGACATTAATCATATTTCATATGGTGGCAGCATCAATGAGTTTGTTATAAGAACCTTGTTTCCCTCCCAGCTACTTAACAGCCCATTTGTTGTCAGTTTTATGAATATGTAATATGGTCTTGATTTTGAAGGAAATAAGTTACATGAAAACAAAATCATTTTAGAAATTGTACTGAATAGGTCTATGTAACATGGAAGATTGAAAAAATACATAAAGCAGAAGCTTGTAAGGGAAAAAGAGGTCTAGATTAAAGAAAGATTAAAGATTAAAAAACAAAAAAAAATCCCCAAATCCCCAAAGCAAAAACCCCAAATAAACTAAAACCAAAACTATTAAGTAAAATAACAACAACAACAAAAATCTTTAGTTTCTTTCAAAACAATAAGGAGCAGAGGCCAAAAATGAGAAATGGCAAAAGAGAAGTTTTTGCTGATGGTAATAAAGCGATATTTATTCTGCTGGTCTTTTGGAACTCATTTCTACATAGCGGACCAACTAGGGCAAAATTTGAGCATAAATATGTCTCATAAGAAAGTCTAAACATTTTATGGAAAAGAGAAGAGTGAATGAACTTTTCTCCTTGCACTTACCCAGGCTCATCAGCAATCCACTGAGATCAATAAAAAACCACCACATTGTATTTGTGGACACTGGATCATAACCTGGATGAAATACGATATTAAACTCAGTAAATTAGTACCCTATTGCTTATATAACAGGCCAGAGTTGTTTTGCTATGACTCATTCAGACTGCAGGAAGAAGTGGGTTACAAAATATGAAATGCGTGTTCATCTTGTAGAATATATGCAAGTAAACTACCTCACTCACCCTGTCTTTTTCTCAGACTGACTGAGTATGAGCAAAAGATTATCTCATTTTAGAAAATTAGATCCTCAGAGCTGTTTATAAGAACTGAGATTTACTGAAGCATTGGCAATATCTGCACCTGATCCCACACTTTGAACTGAAATCATTTCACTCTCATTGCCCTCTTTCACAGGGGTGAGCTGATCTCGTTCACTAAACTATAATGATATCACCTGAATTATAACAACCCTCTGGTCAGGCTTTACTGTATGTCTGCATGCTTTAAACAAGACTCGACACGATATTCTTTCTCCTCTCATTTTCTTCCCTGTCTGGCTGTGCTATAATTTTTCTCCCATCTCCTGCCTCCTGTTTGGGGAAGGTCCTCATTACTGTTCATTTAATCTTCCTTAACACATAGTTAGTGTTTATCTCTTGATGTGTATTAGGCATTATGGCTATTAGCTGTCAGAAACTGGGATCTGCAGTTGCCCGTAGCATTTTTTAGGACCATAGAGTTTAAATAGATTTGGGCGTTATATAGACCTAATCTAAACACAAAAGGGGGATCAGAATGAGGTACAGGACTGATGTTAATCTGTATAAAGGACTGAAAGCTGTTGTCACCATAAACTGGACAGAAAGGAAAGCTTCTACAACACAATGTGAAAGCCGTGGTTCCCTAATGCACCCATGAACCTTCACAAAGTTTCCAGTACAACTTGGCTTTATGGTAGTTTTATTTAAATCTGATTTGTAAGCAGTAAAAACCTACCAGACCAGTAATGATGTCAAAGTTGGATAGCTATCTAAGTATCTTAATTTCTAGGGTTAGGGAATCTTTTCTAGCCCTGCTTAAATCTAGCAGTTCAGAAAAACAAGTTAAAAAGCCAAAAAAAGAAAAACAAACAACAAAACCACTTAAGAATTTCATAGAATCAGACAGTCATCTAAGTTGGAAAAGACCTTTAGGATCATAAAGTCCAACTGTTACCCCAGGACCCAAGACCACTACTAAACCATATAACTGAGTACCACATCTACGAGATTTTTGAACGCTTCCAGGGATGGTGATTCCACAACTTCCCTTGGCAGCCTGTTCCAATGCCTGAGCACCCTCTCGGTGAAGAAGTTTTTCTAGTATCCAATTTAAATCTAAAGCTCCCCTGGCACAGCCTGAGCCTCTTTCCCTGTTGCTGGTTATCTGGGAGAAGAAACTGATCCCCATCTCACTGCAACCTCCTTTCAGGTAGCTGTAGAGAGCAATAAGGTCATCCCTGAGCCTTCTCCAGACTAAACAACACCAGTTCCCTCTGCCATTCCTCACTACATTTGTGCTTCAGACCCTTTACCAGCTTCGTTGCCCTTCTCTGGACCCGCTCCAGCACCTCAATGTCTCTCTTGTAGTGAGGGGTCCAGAACTGAACACAGTATTTGAGGTGCAGCCCCACCAGCGCTGAGTACAGGGGGATGATCACTGGCCTGGCCTTGCTGGCCACACTATTGGTGATACAGGCCAGGATGCTGTTGGCCCTCTTGGCTGCCCAGGCACAAGCTGGCTTACACGCAGTGGCATCAACCAGCACCCCCAGGTCCTTTTCCATGAGCAGCTTTCCAGCCACTCTTCCCCAGTCCTATAGCATTGCATGGGGTTGTTGAGAGTCAAACGCAGGACCTGGCACTTTGCCTTGTTGAACCTCATGCCACTGGCCACAGCTCACTTATCCAGCCTGTCAAGATCTCTCTGCAGAGCTTTTATATCCTTCAGCAGATCAGCACTCACAGCCAACTTGGTCTTGTTTGAAAATTTACTGAGGGTGCACTCAATCCGCCCATTCAGATCATCAGTGAAGATATTAAACAGCACTGGCCCTAGCACTGAGCCCTGAAGGACGCCACTAGTGACCGGTTACCAAGTAAATGTGATGCCATTTACCAACACTTTTTGGGTTTAGCCATCCATCCTGTTTCCAGCCCAGAAAAGAATACACCTATCCAGGCCATGAGCAGCCAGTTTCTCCAGGAGAATGCTGTGGGTGACTCCTTCAGCACTCTTGGGTGTAATCCATTCAGCCCCATTGACTTGTATGTGTCTAAGTGGAGCTATAAGTCTAAGTGGAGAGACCCTTCTGAAACCAAACTAAATAAGCAACAAAACCCACCAGCACCACCAACATGAAACTGAATGAGGGGTTAGTAGTAAAATGATTTTTTTTTTTATTTTTCCTGCAGCAAGTTCATTTATTCTTTATCCAGTCTAGAGATATATGACTTTGTACGAATAGAAAGATCAAGAAAGTTAGTATAGCATAGTGCAAAGGTGCTCTGAAGATGCCAGACAGTTGCCATCATCTCTTACTATCATCTGTGGGTGTATTCACATTCTATATAACCTGAATCCAAGACTAGTCAAGTGTAATTCACCCTACTCTAGAGCAGCATAACTCAAAAGGCAACAGACACTCCTGAGGACTCGTGAAACCAAAGAGGAAATTATAAGCAGCCTTAATATAAAGCAAAGAGTTTACATTACTTTTTAAGGACAATGCATGGAATATTAAAGGAAAGTATGTGTTTCTAAATGTGAACAATTCTGGCATAAGTACTGCAAATATTAGTACAATGTTCATTTACACGATTTACATTTGGCAAAAACCTTACAAAAGTTTTTGAAAGATCTGAACTTGTCTTGGTAATACGAAGAAAGAAAAGTTCTTATAAAAACAGTTTGTCATAGCTACAGATATAAACATATTTTTTAAAACATTTTTTACTTGGCTTTAGGCAAAGTCCTATCTCTTGTACACAAATATAAATGCTCTTCAAGCCAATGAATACTGCTGATTTGCATCATTTATATGCACAAAATATATATATGTAAATATATATGAATATATATGTAATATATAAATACATATAAATATAAATATATAAATATATATAAATATATATTTTATAGTAATCATAAATGCATCTTTATTTAAATTATTAGGTACAACTGAGATATACCTCATAACTTGCATGTATATGTATATATGTTAGGGAACAGATAGTGTTGGGAGATGACAGCCATCTAGCCATCTATGTGTACTGATACTTGGCAATTTTGTAAAAGAAAGTCCCAGGCATTTATGAGGAGCCTTCCAAATGTGTTTAATCCAGTTAAGTGAAGATTCACCAATGTGGTAAATTCCTCTATTCAAATATGCATTTTTTAAGGTATCTTTGCCATCTTTCACATATTACGCCTTTTCTTTGCTCACTGTTTTACAAAAGAAATATAGTATATCAGTTTTTAAATATGGAATCTTGAATCTTATATATGTACCTTCTGCTACTTAAGGAGTTAAACTGAAGTAAAATGCATCCAATATTGCAGTATTGCATGGAACTGGTGGAAATTAGTGAATTGTATTTTAATTACGCATTCCTCCACTACAGGGATATTACACAGAATTATAACACTGTACTAGCACAAAAATTAAACAAGTATGGTTGACCAGCCAGTAGTATTCTGCACAGAACTGCACAGTAGTCTTCAGAGAACTCATGGCTCACTTCAATGTTTATAGCCATTTTACAGAAAGAAGGGACAGCTACTTGTGCACTTTCATACACTCCTGATATTTCACTTTATTGAGAAGCAATTATAGATGCAACTTCCTACCTTTTTCCTGCCTGACTGCATTCCTTCTTCCTGCCACTGATAGTAATCAATATATCTTTGAGTTCTTACTGAGGAGAAGGTAGACCACCAGTTTCGAGCAGTACATGTAGAAAGTACTCTGTGTCCTGGATAATTCTCCTGTTGCATCAGGGGTAGCTTAATACAGTTATTTGAATTGTTAACATTAGATGTAAAGTAGTTTGGTCTTTGAACTGTAGTTCCAGAAGATCATTCCTTTAATTCTTCTCATTGCTGTCAGATGTACAGTTGGTCTTGCAAAAGGATTGTTAACTAGAGCAGCAATTCATCATAGTTTCTGTATTTTTCTGTGCTCCTGCAACTGGGATTCACCCCTGACTAACATATGGTTAGACATCCCTTCTAACTTCAGAAAGGCAAGACTACTTGACACCAGTTCAGAATTCCATTTGCCTTCCATCGACTCTTCTAACAAAATAGTACTTTCAGGCACTGTACTCAGATTCTTTGACAGATTGGAACAAGATGGGAATTTTTAGGGAAAAAAGAAAAATTATTAGTAGCTGAAAGGCAATCTCGAATGGTAACAGTATCTGTTTATACAAAACTAAACTTTATTATGGCAGTCACATAATATCACTGAAGTAGAGAAGTCTCTTTTCCTCTCTTGTTCCTTAAAGATAGAAGAAATCTGGAAAGTTCTCTATTATTGGTCTACTGCACAAAGAGAGAACACAAAACCCAATGGGTCTCAAAAAAAATGCTTTATTAAATAATAGAAGAAGGATGATATCAATATGTTTTTATCTGCTCAAGAAATTTCCCTGTAATGGCTTTTTGGTGCCCAATGCTCTAATACACTATATGGCTACTAATGGCTTTCTAATCTCATCATCTGCAATGCTAGAGTTTTAATCTATTTACTTCAATTTCATGACATGTATGGGGGACAAATGGATGTATTTACTGGCTTTGTGTTTTTTGTTTTTATTAGATTAGAAGTTACCCAGACATCTTCATCAGGAACTCAAATTGCAAGTTCACAGAAAGGGAAAGAAAGAAAAGGTCACTTTATTAATAATTTCAATAGTCAAAAAAAACCCCAAGAGATTCTTGATGTTGTTTTAAATTGTAACATATCTGGCACTGGTTTCAGTCTGAAATTCTCCTTTCAGTAGTCTGCAGATTGCCTCTGAGGAATCTCTTTTTCTTTTCCCTTCTGGGTTAAAACCAAACTTTTTTTTTTTTCCCTCAGGATGTGAATCTCTGACTAAACAATTTGAGTGACTCTGGGTATTTGAGCATGGGAGAAAACATGCCAGTAAATTTCCTTTAATCCTTCCGATTTTTGTTTTTTTTTTTTCTGAAAGAAAGCATAGCCTAGAGCAGCTGTGATATGTGTAAGAAATACCAACATCATTCTCATCCTTGGTAGTTGACTTTCTTTGCTGTAGATTATTAGCATTTCAGTGCAGAGTAAATGACTTTCTGAGGGGAGGAATTTTTAACAGGTATGGGACGGAAATCATTGTGTCTGACTGGTCCCAAAAATAGACAACTCTTACATTCTTTGGATATAAGAAAGGATCATTTAACTCAAAAGTAGATGGGGTTTTTATGTTCAGAGATTTTAAGTTGGCCTGTTGAACTGGCTAACCTAACAGGTGTTACAAAAACAGCCCACAAAAGGGGGAAAAGGATGGGTGCAATTAGTATCAGATTGTATATAACACTAGATTCTTCTTCAGTTCATAAAGGCCTGAAGGCTTGGCAGTGACCCTTAAGTTATTCTTCATTGTAAAAATGCAGCAGAACATCTTACCCTGTGGAGCACTGGAGCAAGGGAGACCATATCATGATGTATTGTAAGAGAACGCTCTTGATCTTTCCAGTCAAGATTAGACTCTGCAATCCATGCTGGCTGTCTCTGGCTTCCTTATGCTGAATGCTCTACCTGAATGCAAAAAGGCACCTTCCTCATGTGTTTCTGATGGAGCAAGAGTAGAACTGGGTAGTTTTCTCCCCCATCCTGGGTACAGGTATTTAGTAGGACCAGTAATACGAATGTAAAATTTATCAGTTCTGGTGGAGTTCCCTGCTTTGGGAAACGTTATCAGAAGACGGAAAGAACAAGCAAATAAAAAAATTTACTAAAGAGCCACTTCTGAATTTAGGACACATCTGACATGAACCTTACAAAGTACTGATGCTGAGTTGACATGTGTCTGACCTGCTGCTATTTTTCCTGTGCATTTTAATAATAATAATATTTTTCCCCCATATTGTGTTCTTTAAATAGTTGTAAAGGTTATTTGTAAAAAATGTAAATTGTAAATTACAAAAGGAGTAAGAAACTTGGGGATTTTGAACAGAAATTCAGAAAACACTACCCTCAAATGAGATGAAAAATCTGGCCCATGCAAAAGGATGGGCTTGAGGCATAGTCTGCCTAAAGTACAGTTTGCCAGTTTTGTGTGTGTGAATATGGCCTATATAATACAGGATGAATAGCCTTAATGGGTGAGCATCAGTAATACAAATCAGACTAGTTCTTCTCCCATACTTTGGCACTAATCAGGACTAATCTGCTAGAGTAAGTGGAAAGCTGGCAGATCAGTGACAAGTTGTGGTTTTTCTTCAATTTCAGAGTGACTGTAACCCTCTTTGTATTTAAAGATACTACTGTAGAGAGAGAGCTTTCTTGACAGTTAATTTTAAAAGACACTCCAAATTCAGATGTTTACCCAATTTCAATGTAATTACCTATAACATGTGATACTGCTTTCCTTCCTGCCTAATATTTCCTGGAAACAAAACACTTAACCCATTTCTAATAGATTTTAAAGTTTATATAGATAAGCCCTGAAATTAAAAGCTTGTTTTTTTCTTGGGACCATGATTTGATTTGGGTTGGGATATTTTTGCCGCTTGTTGTTTCCTCTGCCATTAAAACTTCTGCCAAGCAGTGACTAAAGTGGGAAGAATTCAGATAAAGACTTACAAAAACTCAGAAATTTTTACTATCAGGGGGATGAGGGACTGGAACAGGTTGCCAAGAGCAGCTGTGAGTGCCCCATCCCTGGAAGTGCTCAAGGACTGGATGGATGGGGCTTTGAGCAACCTGGTTTAGTGGAAGGTGTTCCTGCTTGTTGCAGGGGGATTGGAAGTAGATGATCTTTAAGGTCCTTTCCAACTGAAACTATTCTACGATTCTGTACACTTTCTGATACCATTCCAAATTCATATCTGAGGCACACTCAGAATAACCAGGTAAGGAGAAAAAACACATACTGTTTTAGCTCTGAAGGTCACTGGTTGCTGTGAGAAACTTTTGTTTCACATAGAAACATAAAGAGAACACATAAATCGGTGTGACAAGGAATTGTTTACTCTTTTCTCCTTCTCCTTTGCATGCTGTAAGCACATATATTCAAAACCTTTAAACAGACTTCTTGAAGGTGGAGTAGATTCTTCTTCAAAAAATGTTAAACACCTTTTCTTTGTTCACCTTTCATGCTACTGTACAAGAATGGCAGCATTCCACTTGCTGCACTAGAGAGAATTACCGCACAAGGTAATTAAAAGGAGACTACCAGAGAGAATTTGATGTTTGATTTTGTTGTCATAGTTGTCTTTTTCTGCTTCCCTCTCATTAGTCTAAGCAGTATTACATTTTTATTTATATTTTTTGTTGTTATGAGGTATCTCCCGAAAGGATTCTTTGACTGCAGAAGCCTAATAACTTTTAGGTCATCTAGCTCTCTTTTCTCTGTCTTTTTTTAATATAGCTTTTTTTAGATCCATTTGGCTCATTTCTGAATATGTGTTGCTGCTTCCCTAGTGATGTTGCTTTCCAGATCTCTGCCTCAATTAAAAGGTAACTTTTAGATATTCTTGTGAGTTGTTCAACAAATTCTCCGTTGAATGCTAAGGGCAACTGGGTTAAATCACTTTCTCAGTGATTTACTATTCTTCAATGCCCTTTCACATATGTTGAAGAATATGGAGCAAATAAGTTTGCTGCCTCAAAATGAAACGATGATTAATACGTGAAGACAAATAGTCAAGAAAAATGGATGCAGGTTTAGCAACAATGAAGGCAAAAGTAGTAATTTATGAGTGCTGATGATTCCACTTTTTTCCACAAAGAAATATGTAGTTTTAAATGGTTTGATAGGCTGTGTAGAAGGAACATATTAAATGCAAACAGCTTGGCCATCAAATAATGAATATTGCATTTCCTCACATCACCTGTGAGATTGACTATCACTCTAAAAGGGGTCAGAATATGAGTGGAATGATGGATACTTCTAGCAATAGATAAACAACAAACATGCAATGGTGGAATGAATTCAAAAACTGTTTTGGAGGCTTAACTCACCTTTCGTAGCAGAGGGATTACCTCTTCATTAAACCATAGTGAGTGAAGAAGTAGCTCTGCCTTCAACATTCTTTTCATTAGTTCATTCTAAGAGCCTCTTAGCATTTTATTCTATGTTTACTAGCAAACAGTAGAGGTTGAAAAATGATGCTATCAATTACCTACTTCTTTTCAAATACAAATACTTCTTTTCAAGTTCTGTAGAACAGCTTTATTTTTAGAAGTTTCCATTAGCTTATTTGTCATTTGCATTGTACCACTGTAACAGTAATGAGCTTTTGAATTGAGGCATTGTTAAAAATTGATTTTAAATGCAAATGCAGTTCACTTTCAGACTTATATAAAATTGTGGTTTAGAGTGATCTCATGTCATTAAGCCCCTGTCTTGTTTTGATAATTTCCAAGAATATATTGTGAACTTCTTCAGTGACTTCATGCACAATGCTGGGGGGGGGGGGAAGTGCTCAGAAAATATTAGCCTGCAGAATATAAAATACAAATGAAATACTATTCACTGTTCATGATGGGACTTCATTGATAACATTTAAAGGCATGTGAATATCAGATTCTATTGCATATTTCAATTTTAGTAAATTTTGTTATTTTGTTATAGCAAGGCATCTAACAAAGAGAAGAAAAATACTGAGCCATGTAGTATAATTATCATTCTGTAGAATGCAAGTACAAGCTCTAAATTAGAAAATATAATTCAACACTAGGCTGTTTCTTCATTAACATTTGCAGGAAGCAAGCGTAAGCATGCTCTGGAAAGCTAATTGCTCTGATCAGCATTTTGAAATAAATTATTTTAACACAGTAAGTTTTCAGAAGTCAAGAAGAGAGCATGTTTCATTGCATGGCATATATTTAAGTCTGAGTGCTTGACATTACATGAACATTTACACAGCATTTTAAATATTTTTGCATTACATACTGCATTTTCCATAGAACTCATTCTTAGCAATTTCCTGTGACATACTTTAATAGCCAGCTGACAATGATGGACAACCCTGTGAGTATTTGGGGTAGGGTGAGGAAAGAAAAATCATGGCTGATTTAACTTCTATGAGGTTTAACATGAATCATTGATAAGTTCAAATCTGATGTGCCCTTTAGATAACCAAAGCCAGTTTTATCAATATCAGTTTTCCAGTTCGTTAACTGTATTTAACCAGGGCAGAGTGAAGTAGACAGCGTTTTCATGCATTGTTTCACCCATATTGTTCTGTTGTCAAGCTCTGTGGAAAGTGACAAGGAATTATTATAAAATACAATATCAGGCATAGTGGATGCTGTATGTGCCTTTTACTTGCAGTTTTATCTGATGCTCAGCATCACTGCAGAAAGACCAAACATTTCAATTCAAATGAAATCTATCTCATATCATTTTGTGCCACATAGTGAGAAGCTGGACAAATTCCTTTATTTTGTCTCATGTAAACTACAGTAAAAGAAAGATGCCATCTATTTTGAATGAGTCAACTATGCTTCTGAAAAACCTACTTTAAATAATTTTTTTTAACCAACTTCAGCTTGTCTGTGCTTTCATTCTGATGGGAATTTCTGCCACGTATGACAATTCACGGGTCCTCAGTATCTGCTGTTATTCAGAGCTTAATTGTTCTAGGTGAGTTCTATGTCCTCAAATTTATCTGAGGAGAAGCCATCATTAGTACAGAAAAGTGTTCTCTTATCAGTAAGAGAAAACTAGTGGGAATATTTCCATAATTGTTGATACAATGTTACAGACAAGATTGTGTGAGAAACACTGTTGAAATTTTCCCTAGAAAAAAATAGTGCTAGAGAATGTACTGAGGCTAAAGATCTATCATTAGCATAGATTGTAGAATCACAGAATCAGCTAGTTTGGAAAAGACATTTAAGATCTTCAAGTCCAATCACTACACCAAGACAGCCAAGTCCACCACTAAACCATGTCCCTAAAAGCCTCATTGTTTTTGAACACGGACAAGAACTGTGATTCCACCATTTCCCTGGGCACCCTGTTCCAAAACCTGATCACTCTTTGAGTGAAGAAATTTTTCCTAATATACAGTCTAAACCTGTCCTGACACAGCTTAAGGCCATTACCTCTTGTCCTCTAATAGATATCCATTTAGAGTTCATTAAGTCAACACCAGTTTTTAAAAACATCCATAAGCTGCGACCTTAACTGCAATCAGCTGTTATCAAATTTCCTGCATATCTGTTTAGTGCACTAGTTCCGAGACTGGTAGAAGAAAAGGTTAGTCTCTTTAATCCTGAGTCTTACCTGGCTCATTTATAAAAATGTTTAATAGTGAGTTAGTTATTACATTTTAATTTCTTTCGAGGAATGATGTTTTACTTTCCTGTTGTAAAAATCTAAAAGAAGAAATACAGTCAAAAAACAATCTAGCTAAATAAAGCACTCAAGAAAAATCAATGAAAAATCTGGGTAGCTGTCAAGATAATTTTTTTTTCAAATGGATGTATTTTAAGTGATAACTACTCACACTTTGGCCTACTAAAAAAAAAAAAATGTAGCCTTTACGTACATGCAGTGGACAGTAGGGCTGTGGAGAAGGGATAAATTCAATGTCCTTCTTTGAAGTTTAGCCACATTGACAGTGATGTGAAAGATTATAACATTCAAAAGAAAATGTTGTATCTGTGCTCCAGCCTGATGCTATGTTTCAGCAAGAACAGGGCCCTTTCAGATTTTATATTCCATCTGTAAGCCTAAAACAAAGCCATTTAAATTTACGATGTTTTCATTTCTAATGTGAAAACTATAATGCAATCCAAACACTACCTGAATAAAACTGGGAGTTTAAATTTGGAGACCAAATTTTCAGAAGTGTGGAGTGACTTTAGATTCCTAGAGACACATCTACACTGAAAACGGAGCAACTAGTGGAGAATCAATACACAAGCACATGGCAAAGGATCTTTATTTGTAGATTTAGCTCTCACCCAGGTGCAATTTTAGTTATATTTCTTTAGATTCTCCCATACTAGATCACATAAGAGAGAAGCTATCTTCTAGGTACAAGAATACTTTTAATGTTTACATTTTGTGCTGGAAAAGTTGCCAATGTAATGAGCGCATTGAACTGTAACACTGAGAAAGGGTGGCAGAGGTCTAACACAAAAGCTTGTGTGCCGGAAAAAGGAAACAAATTTGATGAGTGACTAGTGATCTCAAAAGAATGGAATAATAGAGAGATGCTATTAGTACTGGAATAAATAAAAGATTAAAGGTTCATAACCCTTGAAACTCAGCAAATGTATGCATAATATAATGCTTCTGGCTTCAGTGTCTCATCTTAAAACAGGACGTTACCCCACATCTTTGGGCAGTTTTTACCTGTTCCCATTTTCATAGATATATACTAACTTTAAATGCTATATATATGAAAACTGTTATATGGTGGGTCGTTAAGGAGAGGGTAGGAAAGGAAAGAAAAATGTGAGTTAGTGAGTTAAGGGTATAAAGGCAGAATTTTCCTACTGGCATTTTAAACCAGGTTACTAATGAAAATTCTGAAATTCTGTTAAAGAGTTAAAGCCCCTCAAAATGTAATGTCAGAGAAAATAAAAAGGAGGAAGGCAAGAAGTTCTGTTTCAGAAGCTGTTGTATATTTCCTGCTGTCTTAAGTGAACTTTATATCTTCTTGTGAAATTCAAGTCACCCAAAAAATCCAACATTTTCAAGAATATTACAGTAATATTGTAGAAGATCGTATTATGATAGTAGTTGAAAGAATTTATTGATGTAAGTAGAAGAATATGTCTAGAAGAGGGTGAGTAGGAAATACTCTGGACTTAGTTGTGGAGCCAGCCTGCTCACAACAGTGTATACTCATGATGATAAACTGGTAAAGTGTTCCAAAATGGTCAGCATGTATTGTGCGACTTAATTTTCATACCTGACTAGTGAATAACACTGAATGTCACATGTTATTCTCTAGGAAGAGGAGGACAAATAGCAACTGCACTCATCCTAGGCAGTCATCTTTAGATAACAGAATTTCTTTCACATCAGATGAAAAAAGAATATAGCACAACACACAGAGCACAGGAGCTCAAGCAGAATACAGCAACAGCTTCAAAAAAAAAAAGTTTTTTAGCTGACATTCATTATATGTGCCTGACGGATATACTGTCAGAAAAGGAATAAAAATACATTTTCCTACTTTAACTGAACTTTATATTAAAACAAAAGCTTTTAGGAGCACTTTCCTGTGGAGATGTATGGCGAGTTTCCTGTGGTATTATTTGTGATTCTCTCTAACCCTGATTTTTAAAATAATTGAATAAAATGTAAAAAAAAATATTTAAATTATTTTAAACATTCATTCCTTGCCTCACCATTCCAAGCTTTGACTTGTTTCTGTCACTCTGCCATTTAATTACTCCCCTAGTTTTCAAAAAAAAAAAAAAAAGTTTATAAAAGACAGAAGTCTAAGAAGTAGGAGTTGTCAGACTGATATCAGAATAACAAGGAGTTTAAAGGATAGAAAACTGATTTAGGGAATTGAGTACCCCACAGGGATCAAGGAGTAAAGGATATCCTGATGGTCGACATTGAACAACACTGACTAGTCTTTAAAGTGAGGAAAAAAGCATTTGCAGCTCCAAGTTCTACAACTATTCTGTTCTTAGCTACATGCCTGGCTCCAGAATCAAGTTCCCAGGGTACAATAAGATGCAGCCTTAAATATTCTCTTCTGCAAGGCTTAAACTGCACAAGTATCTCCAGATTGTTTACACTGTACGTTTAGTTGTCTGGGCACTAATTGCTTAACTCCATTACTGGATTAAAACTGCCATTGTGATGACTCTTCGGCTCCTGACTGCAGGTAGATGTACACAGCAGCACTTCCCATTCCAGTTCTCAGTATACTGGAGTCTCAAATGGTAGCTCTAAGGCTACAGAGTGGAGTGTTGGTATGGTTAAAAATGGACTTTTTCATAATATTGCACACTTGATGGAACTTTGTGAGAATAATAAAAACCACACAGTTACCATTGTAAGTTTAGTGTAAGACGGCATTTAATATAACCTGCACATCAACCCCAGCCACCACCTCCCACCTGCTTTTGTTACTTGTTGGTTATTGTGTTTGTGTCTCCAGGGCTTATTGCTTTGTTGGTATCTCACTCTCTGAATCACAGTGTAGGAAGAAATCTACTGGAGTAGTTTAACTGGTGTTTTAAATATAGCTGGCCAAGTTACACAGACAGGAGTGAGCAAGGTGCAGAGAACTGCATGGTTTGAAGATCTACCTCCCAGATGGGAGCACCACTGGAAATTTGTTTATAGAAAGGATAAACTCGTACAGCATTAACCTCTTCATCTTTCATACATGTAACTTGTGTCTACATTTGCATCTCAGACTCCAGGACACTATTACAAGACAGGGGAAATGGGAGGAGACTCATGCATAGATATTAACTTGTGGCCATGGAAACATCATATGACCATGATATCTGTTGCCAAGGGTAATGACAGAATGGTTAAGCAAGATATTTTTCATACAAGAGCATCCTGTAAACCTTTCAGCTGGTGTTTTGCGTATTGCATGGAATAAGAAGCACTACTTTATGTATTAAACATTACATGTATATGTCACTTTATTAAGTCCAAATTAGCTGGCAAGGGTTACTTGCTAGCTGACATACAGAGCATTGAACTGCAACAGTTATTTTTTACTTCCATAGGTACTGGCCCTTGCCCCCTCTAACTAGAATACTTTATAAACCATCCTTCAAAGCAGTGATTCAATAGCCATTTCTTATTATAGCATTTGTGTCAGTCATTTTCTAAAGTTGCCTATGACCTGCTGTTCAAGTTTTTAGAGATATTCACCTTTCCCATCCTCTGATATTTGCATCATCTGGAACAAAATTTGCTGCTGTTCATTCCCTTCCACAATTTTAAAGGAAAAAAATATAAATGTTTGAAATGTTAAATTAAAAAAAAAACAATAATCTCACATCTATTGAAAGTAAAAGGGTTATTATGTCTGGCTGGCAAATTTTGAATATTGGGTCCTCCAGTGTAAGGCCTCAGAGATTCAGCATTGACTTGTG
Source organism: Pezoporus occidentalis (assembly GCF_034315485.1). Taxonomy (NCBI): domain Eukaryota; kingdom Metazoa; phylum Chordata; class Aves; order Psittaciformes; family Psittacidae; genus Pezoporus; species Pezoporus occidentalis. The sequence goes on from NW_026916220.1 coordinate 8,000,569, forward strand.
TTAGTTCAGAGCAAAATGTATATGTAGAGTGTAGCACTTTGCTCCTGTGGCTGAAATCTTTTATCTTCAAGGACATCTGATTTCAGAAAATGTTCCAGTGTTCCAGATGGTAGAAATATTATAGCAGCAGAGGAAATCTGAATGTTTCAAATGGAAGTTAAAGCCTTCTCCTGTGGGAAAAACTTGGTGTTACATACCTGACTCACTGCTTTGTTGAGGCAAAATAATATTATTTAAAAAGAAGTTGTAACATTTTGGGTTTGGCTTTTGTTTTACTTTGTTTTTTAAAAGACCATTTGCCATAAGAAAATTATGGTAATTGGAAAAGGAACCCTCAGTTGGCCCAGACAGATGTATGCATGCATTTGAGGCCCAGTGGCAGATATTCAGTGCATTCCAATAAACATGGGAAGAATATCTGAATAGCTCAGGAATTTTATACAGTAACAGTAATAGCTGTTAGACTTCTACCTAGAGTTTAGACCTAGGAAATAATCAGTGACAACTGTGTATACTATCTAGAAATAGTGCAGGATTATTTGATAAAATCTGGGTATACTAGCATTGTTAACACGTAGGCAGCTAAACTGCACAGGCACAAAGGCTGCCTGTCAATAAGGAACACTTATTTTTCTCAGTGTGGTTTGGAAATCTCCCAAAACAAAATTAGACGGACAGGTAACAACAAAATAAGCAAACAGGGTGACATATGTGGAAATGTAACTTCTTAGCTCTTTTTGTAAAGCAGCCGATACCTCAGTCAGTGAAGAAGAAAAGAAGAACGCACGCTTCAGCTGGTTTATGTGCGATTGAAATTCTTTACTATGTAGTGCTTTGATTCAGTCATGTCAGACACAGTACAAACTCTGTCAGGATTCTATTCAATTATGTTTTCAAAGCTTTAAAATTGGATTTCTGACTAGATCTGAAAACCTTTAATCCTTTAGTCTTGTACATCTAATTTACAATATTTTTGTACAGAAGTAAAAAAAAAAAAAAAGAATTACAACACTGAAGTAACCAAGAGAGCTCCTGCTGTAGCTTTTGCAGTCTATCAAATGCGATACTCTATACACCCTATAAAGCTACTCCAGCACACAACCCTATTCATACTATCCACCAGTCTTGGAAGCATGCTCCAAAATCCTCACCCAGGTTTGATCTTCAGTGGAATGATGGCAGACAGAGTCTGAGGTACAGTGTCATGGCTCCCCAGCACAGACTTTTAGCACTCTAAATCTTTAGGTCAGTTGCCACTGTGTTTGGCAAGATGACAATGATCACAGACTGTTCTTGCCAGGAGCCATGGACTAATTTCATTGTAGGTTTTTATGACAGTCTGACCAATGGAGCAAAGCCAAGCTTGCTGCTTTATTAGCATGTCCTCCACCATTCTCTTTCCAAAATCGCCAAAGGAATCAGCGTAGAGGATGTAGAACAGCATGTTGTGCTAATTTAGAGAGATAATTTTGGCATGAGATTGATCATGTTATTTTCAAAAGCAAAATGCCAATGAAACAAATTAATTTTATTATTATCATGCATCCATCCACCCCTTTTGCTTCAGGTTATTGCTGTGTCTTTTCACTTAGCAACAGCTGCCCTCATCTTTGGCTGCCAGAAAAGATAAAATCAGAGCCTGAGACTCTAATAAGTAAAACTGTATGCTGTATGACTATCAAGTCTGGTTGTTAACCACAAAGGGAAAAAAACAGAAATACAGAAACACTTCTATTCCAGTCTGACCTCTTAAAGAAGCTGGTGTATATATCTTTGTGACTAGGTGGAGGAAAATCATACTGTAGTTCTTCCCCAAAACCATATCGCCATAGCAATACACTATTGTAGTTGCTACTTAACCTCAAAAAATGCACATTGCTATTATATACCACTAGCTCAGGACAGAGTCAGAAAAGACACACTAAACAGTGATCTGACTTTATTATTGTACCTGCAGTGTGAAAAATAGATGAATGTGCATGGCTAAGTACTGCCTTCCTTCCTGTTCTCCCTCTGCCCTACAGCGTTGCCAGAGTTCATTGTTATGGTGTTTCTAGGTTAGCAGCAGGGGAATGTAAAAAAACAGGTCACTCAAAATTTACCACATTACTGGAATTTTAGGGTGCCCTGATACTGATGAAGGTCTGTTTGGGATGGAGTTAATTTTTTCACGGCAACTCATATGATGCTGTGCTTTGGATTTGTGACTAAAACAATGTTGGTAACAGCACAGTGTTTTATCTGTTGCTGAGCACTTTTTGCACAGTGCCGAGGAATTCACTTAAACCATCCAGCAAGAATTCTGGGGATGGGCAAGAGGTTGGGAGGGGACACAGCAGGGACAGCTGATCCAAACTAACCAAAGGTATGCCCATAGAATCATGGAATTGTTTAGGTTACAGTAGACTTTTAAGATCATTGAATCCAACTGTCAGCCTAGCACTGTCAAGTCCACCATGTCCAACCGCGTCCCAAGTACCACATCTATAAAACATCATTCTCAGCACGGAAAAGAGGGGGATTTTAGGGTGGGTGAGTAGGTACATATTGCTTGGAGACTGGTTGTTTATCAGTCTACTTGTGGGAGGTGGTGAGTGGTTACCGTTTAATCACTTGGTTTGGTTTTTTTTTGTTTGGCTGTTTTTTCCCACTACCTTTGCATATTGAAACATCTTACTCTTGACCCCCAAATTTTCTCTCATTCGCTCTTCCTATTCTCTCCCCTGTCCTGCTAAGTGCAGGGAGGCAATGATCAACTGTGTGGTGTTTAGCTGCTGGCTTGGGTCAACCCACCACACATGATGCATACAAATTTCTTGCTCTGGAATAGGAAAGTTAAAGCAAATTTTTGCACAAAATTTTTCAAATTTTTATTTTAACCTTACAGGAGAACATGAGAGGAAAAACAAGTACTGAGCTGTCCCAAAGCCCAAAAGCTAGCAATAGGAATATACAAATGATGAAGTACTGCTTTTTTCCTGGCAAGTGATGCTTTCCTCCCTTTATGATCACTAGTCATAGGCAGTAGAGCTGCAAACAAAACTGAATTAAACTTCAAGATTTTTACTGATGCAGTATCTGAGAGTAGTTTCTATGTTATATTAGACTATCCAGAAAGTTAAAAAAAAAAATATTTAGCATTCAATATAAACTGAACAGCCCATTCAGACCTCAAATTTCTACAGTGTCCATAAATATGGTAATTTTGTCACCTCTTTCCTTTCCACAAATGATACTCCCAGTAGGCCCAGCACTTCTGACATTTGCTTCATTTCCTAGAGATAAGTGGCAACCTGGAAGTGTCTTCCTCAGGCCCCTCATGACAAGAATTCATAATATTAATTGCCAAAAATTACCAGCTGCAAGGAGTTTTATGTAACAAAACTGCTCTGTGCCTTCCTCAAGACAATTTAGTGCCATTTATGTCCCAAGCAAGCACTTAAGTATGTAAATAAGAAGAATCCCAAAGTATAATTAATATTTTAAAAGTAAAATGTCAGGCTCAGCTAAACAGTTTTTCAACATTCTTTCTTTTTTTTTTTTTCCTCTTATATCACATTTTCCTCAGAGATGTGTGTTTTGGGACCTAACTGAGCAACTTTCAATTGATCAGAATTGTTTTACTGCAAAGTGCCAAGAACGACAGAGCTATGTAAGTCTCAGATATAGAATGGTGGAAAAATACCACTTAAATCTTAAACATCTGATCACATATGATCGTGTGTGGTTACTGCTTTTTCTAAAAGGATATAAAAGCAGAAAAAACTGCCAAACAAATAAATAAAGAAAATACAATAGCAGGGAACTGTAGATTCAGAAAATGAGAACTGCTTACTGTGCGTATGTATAATGGGTTTGTATTTTACAGTCTTCTGGTGTCTATGGTAAAATCAAAAGAACTGCAGAGTTTTTTGCTGATGTAAGTCAATAATGACAACTTCTATACTCTCAATTACCTCACTGAATTTTTAGCTTTATGTTACAGAGCAGGAAACTGTGGAGCAGAGATTTTAACTGAGGTATCCACTTCCTGCACAAAGGCAGATATCTTGTAATAGAGTTTGAAGATAACTGTAATTCTGGTGTACAGTCATATATTTCAGATCTAAAATTAATTATTCTACTACAAAATGTGGAAAAAACTTACTTTTGGGGGAAAATTTGGCATCTGCACTGATTTGAATAATTTTCTATTGTGATATGGGAAATAAAAAATTATAGATGATAGTGATTTAGGCATTTATTTCATCAACACGTTCTGAAAAAAACACTCAAACTGGAGAAGCTTCATGAATGGTAGTGAAGTTTTCTGTAATTTTTTTATGCCCAATAATTAAATGAATAGTCTCATTTAAAAATATATAAGGAAAAAAATACTTTTGAAATAAAAGAATGTACACTTTGGAAAAAAACACTAATACAGCTGAATGACAAGCAAATACGACCAATAAATGAATATAGTCAAGGCCTCAATGAACTGCCAAAATGAACAAGTGAAAGAACAATATACACTTTGGCAATCAAAATTTACTGAAGTTTGAAATATCTGAATTGTTTCCTGGGGCCAATTGATAACTGTGTGATCTGATGTTACTCTCCAGCTCTAAACATCTCCATGTATCAATGATGAATATAGATACAACATGTAAATTCAGCTGTCAGGTAAGTCCAATAGTGCCATATGCTGTGCAAACATAAATGTGATAGATCACATAATAACAGTCTCTTCACAGTATTTACAAAGTGCTTTGAGAGTCTAGGACACTGAGACAAGTCAAAGCCAAAGATGCTTGCTTGCAGATAAAAGCACTAAAACTCAAGTGATCAGAGGAAGAGGTCTCTTGTTGCCAGTGAATTTTTTATTGCAGAGCAAATGAGACAAGGGAGTTTTCTGAGGAATCTGATCCACCACAAAGGTAGAATAAAGTGGCTAAAGTAAGATTAAGTATGTCTGCATAGTAGCTGCTGCAGGACCATGTTACTACTAGGGCTGGACAAAGTTGCTCAAAGTGAATCCAGGAGCCAACTGTTCAAACTACAGGTGACTACTAACAATCCTGTGGACTAAGGGTACAAGTAAACAAGGCATGCTGATCATCAGCAAATGATAATTTGCATCAGTATCTTGTAAAAGACAAGGATAAGCCACCTGTCTGAACAGCAGCATGGGACTTGAGGTGATGATGTGGGATACCCAAAATTCTCTCCATTCTTTAATGACTAAGAAAACAACAGATCAGCAGATGACACCATGATCTGTAAAGAACAGGTGAACTACACTGCTGTATAAGTGGTTTTGCTATCTCTTTTCTATTACTAATGTTTAGCACTACAAAAATGGTATAATAGCAAGTGTTACACAAACTTTCAAAATCTTTTCTGTTAATTTAACACTCTGAGAAGTGTAAAAGTGTGTATTTTGCTATATTAACCTCATATACATTTGCATAAGAGAATTAGGATTGTTCTTATAGATGTCAGCTAATTGCAAAGTACAAAGATTAAAATAATATGGTTAATATGACAAAACCCTAGAATCATGAAGTCATAGAATCATCAGAAAAGAGCTTTAAGATTATTGAATCTACCATTAACCTAAATACCAATTCCACCACAAAACCACACCCATTGCTGCCAGATCTATATGTATTTTAAATACCTTTAGGGATGGTGAACCCACCACTTTCCTGGGTAGCCTGTTCAAGCCTGGGCAAGGCTTCCAGTGAAGAAATTTTTCATAATGTCCAATCTAAACATTACCTGACACAACCTGAGGCCATTTCCTCTTGTCCTACGACTTGATGCTGTTTCTTCTTGTCCTCTCAATTGTTACTTGGGAAAGGAAACCAACACCCACCCAGCTATAATCTCCTTTCATATTGTTGTAGAGAGCAATAAGGTCTCCCTTCAGCCTCCTTTTGCCCATGCGAAACAATACCAGTTCCCTCAGCTTTTCCTCATGAGGCTTGTGCTCCAGACACTTCACCAGTTCCATTGCCCTTCTCTGGACCCACTCCAGCACCTCAATGTCTCTCTTGTAGTGAGGGGCTGTCCTGGGTTCAGCAGTAGCAGTCATTTTTCCCCTTCTTGGTAGCTGGTGCAGTGCAGTGTTTTGACTTTCAGCTTGGGAACAGAGCTGATAACAAGGATGTTTTGGTTTGGCCAAGGACTTTGTGAGCCTCATGCTCTGCCAGGGAGGAGGGGGAGCCAGGAGGAAGCAGAGACAGGACACCTGACCCAAACTGACCAAAGAGGTATTCCATACCACAGCACGTCATGCCCAGGATGTAACTGGGAGTTAGCCGGAAGGGCTGAGAGACTGCAGGGTTGGAGGAGGTATCCGTCAGAGCTTGGTCGGGCTTGGGGGTGCGAGTTATCGGTCAGCTGGTGCTGAGGTGTTGTATTCTCTTCCCTTGTTATTTCCTTTATCATTGTTATCATTGGTGGTAGCAGTAGTGATTTGTGTTATACCTTAGTTACTAAACTGTTCTTATCTCAACCCGTGGGAGTTGCATTCTTTTTGATTCTCCTCTCCGTCCCTCCGGGAGCAGGGGGAGGGCAAGAAAGTGGGGGGAAGTGAGCGAACGAATTACCTGACTGGGTTTAAACCAAGACAGGGGCCCAGAGCTGAGCACACTATTCTAGTTATGGCCTCACCAGTGCTGAGTACAGGGGGATGATCACTGCCTTAGTCCTGCTGGCCACATTATTGCTCATACAGGCCAGGATTCTGTTGGCCTTCTTGGCTGCCTAGGCACAAGCTGGCTCATGTTCAGCAACATCAATCAGCACCCCCAGGTCCTTTTTTGCCCAGCAGCTTTCCAGTCACTCTTCACCAAGCCTGTAATCTGCATGGGGTTGTGCAGGACCCAGCGCTGAGCCTAAATGAATCTCTTACAGCTCGCTTTAGCTCATCAATCCACCCTGTCCAGATCCCTTTGCAGAGAGTTTCTACCTTTGAGTAGATCAACAATTCCACTCAAATTGGTGTCACCTACAGATTTACTGAGGGTGTACTCAATCCCCTCATACAGATAATTGATAAAGGTATTAAACAGAACTTGCCCCTGTACTGAGCCCTGGGGGATACCATTTGTGACCAGCTGCCAATTGTGTTTAACTCTGTTCACCATCACTCTTTGGGCTTGGCCATTCAGACAGTCTTTTACTCAGTGAACATACACCCATGCAAGCCATGGGCAGCCAGTTTCTCCAGGAGAATGCTATGGGAGACGGTGCCAAAGTCTTTACTGAAGTCTAGGTAGACAGCATCCACAGCTTTTCCCTCACTCACTAAGCAGGTCTTCTTGTTATAGAAGGAGATCAGATTAGTCTTTTATAAACCCATTCTGACTGGGTCTGATCACCTGCTTGTCCTGTGCATGCCACATGGTGTCATTTAAGATGATCTAGTACTTGTTTTGTGGCACTCTTGAAAAGCTGGGGAAGCATTGTATAATGTAATAGAATAACACAGGTAGTACAGGAGGTAGGAATAAAGAATATAAAAATAATAAAAAAAAACAACCAAAGACCAGATGTTTTCTCTCTAGTTTTTACTAACTAGGATTAACTTTAAAACTGTTTCTAAAGTGTTCACCTGTAGGCACAGATGGAAAATGTCATTAAAAAGGTGAATGTTTTGAGTGACTAAAATAACAAGTCACAATGAAATTGTTTTATGTAGCAGTCACTTTCTGCATTATTTTTACCCTTGTAAATATTTTCATGATTTAAAGTAAAAAAGCCTAAAATTACTTTTTTGGCATAAAAAACTATGCATGTTTGAGATAAGAGATATGAGATACAATACCTACTACAATTTTTAATAACACACCTGTAGTAAAAGGTCATTCTATTAAGAGACATTTATTTCAATTGCAAAATATGATTTATAACAGTAACAATGCAATAGAATTACAAAATGTCATGATACGAATGTCAAAGATTTATCACTACAGTTGCCATTATTGTTGATCTCATGCGCTTGAGTAAGTGGTACAGAGATCTTGGGGTTAAGTACTGAACTAGAAAAAGAGAAACACAGGGTGAATGATGCATGGTCTTGGACAAGGCCTTATCACTTCTTACTTAATTCTTTTCCTTATATCACATAAATTAATTGTACTAATATCTCTGCAGATGTAGCCAGGTGCTATAGTGGTTGAGTCAGTTAATACAGTGATTTCTACTTGAGACTCTATAAACTGTTGGACATCTGCTACAAGATGAGGCTGTTGGGAAACAGAAAGTGATTAGACCTTCTGGTTGATTTCCTAGCAGAAATGTCCTCCCAAATATCCAGCAGCTATTTTTACCTTTAGACTATTTGTTATTATTAACTACTATTACTAACTACCACTATTATTAACTACTATGACAGATGTCCAGTTTGTCTTTGCAGTATTCTACTGAAGTAGCAAAATAGGACTGTACCCAGCAGTTTTTCTTCTGTTTATTTTAATCTGACTGTCGGGTAACTTGGGAATGTTTCTTTGATGTGATGGAGGCAGTTAGAGCTGACAAATGATATTTTTGGGGGGAGGTTTTATGTCTTCTTTTATTAGATCAGACTATTTTTCCAGGATATTTACCAACAGTAAACTGTTAGCAGAATACAGGGCAAATCATCCATATGATACTCTATGAGTCAAGTCGTTGGCTCATATTAGTAGGCTGATTTATCCTGCTGGAGGATTGGAGGGTTTGGCTCTACCTCTTAAGTGAGAAAGTTATTTTTTATAGATCATAAAAGGTCTATTGAATGTGTTCAATAGACCCTTTACATCAATCACTGCCACAGAATAGGAGGTATAGCTGATGAGGTAGCAGAAAACACATATGCAGAGCTCTATCAGAAATATTTAGACTTCTTTGGAGATCTAACAAGTTCCTACGTAAAGCTTTTGAAATACAAAGGAATATCTAAACCACAATACTAAAAGCTCTTCTTGGAGATTGTGTGTATATTCAACAAATAAGTTATGTTTGAAAGTAGGGTTGCAAATGATTAAGAAACAAGTGTAAGCAGACCAACCATATCTTAGCAAGGTTTCAATGACTGTGCTTATTTCTTCCTCAAAAAAAGTTCAGTTCCATTCATACACAGAATCACAGAATGGTTTGGGTTGGAAGGGACCTTAGAGATCATCTAATTCCAGCCTCCTGCCAAGGTCAGCAACATCTTCCACTAGAGCAGGTTGCCCAGTGCCATCCAGCCTGGCCTTGGACACTACCAGGCAGGCACAACTCCCTTGTTCATCCACATAGGCCCCTTGGAGTTCCTGCCTGACTTCCGCTGCACGAGAATGCATCATTCCTTACCTTGGAGGAGGTGGTTCTTGAATACTGTCCAAATTGCTCTGATTTCTCTTCTATCCCATGGCACTACACCAAACAGATCCCTCAAGAGGCCAAAGTCCACTCTCCTAAAATCCAGGGTAGTGAGCTTGGTGCTTTTATTTAGAGGTTGGCAGCATGATGTCCTTGGGCAGCTGGCTGCCCTGGGCACCATCCAACCGTTGTGTGACTCTCCTACAGCATTCCCTCTATGAACAGTGCATCCTCAGGACCAACATACGTATATGCTGATGCAAATTCCTCTACCATGCATAAGCAAAATTTTATGTCACCTGATCTGTTCTTAGAATAGGGTTGATGCATTTAAAAGTGTAGTTTAAGCCCAGGGACTTATCTGTCTTCAGCAATATTGGTCAAGCCATACTGGCGTGTGGGAGTTATGACTGCTTTATAGACTGATTCAGAGTTACTGGATCAGTCAGAAGGAAAATGGATCACAAATTAACTGTCCTGACACTGCACAGGAACCCTGGCATGCAGCAAAGTGGATTCCCTCCAGTTCATCCAGAAAGCAGTATCAGGCTAAGATGTTGTTAGAGAGTGATTGGGTGTGCCTGCCTGATCAATGGGAATCAGTAGCCCTCACAATTTCTGCTGGGAGTGATGAAGTGAATCCAAAGTGGGAGAAGGTGCTGCTGGCATTGGAGGTGATAAGGACAGGAGCAGAATGCAGATGGGTCCAGGTCTTTCTTAGTCAGGTGGCAGGACTGTTCAGTTAGGAAGAGATACCTTCAGGGATGCAGGACAGATGCTGCCAGCTGTGTAGCTGTTTTTATGGAGACCTTCTCAGACATGTCCTTCTAGACTTCTGTAATAAAATCTGTATTTATTCCCTTAAGCAGCCTCTGGGAGTTAACTGCTGGAAGTGCAGGCGCATATACCTCAGGGCTTTGCTTGCAAACAGTCCATGCAAGGGGAGAGGAGATATGCTTACCCCACTGAGGTTACTTATAATTCCTCCTTCACTGGGCACTAAGAATGTCAGTAAGAAAATGCTATAGGTGACTGGCATTTTCTGACTGTGGGGTGGTGACAAGAGTCTGCACCTTTTTTATGTTCTAACATAGCATGAGTCTTTCTCATTCTGCTCACTGTAGGGAAGTGTTTTTAATCCTTCCCTGAATAGTAGGAATCCCTGCAGGTGGCTGGTGGCAGGTGGTACCTCTGATAACATCCCAGAGGCAGCATTACTTCTGCCTCAGGGCCCCAAAAGGCAACTCCTGTCAGAAACCCCAAACTGGCTGGGAGGTTTTTTGTGTGGTGACATATGGCAGCTGAAAACAATGGGCATTAGTTTCTGAGTTTGTCAGCCTCAGAGGAGATGAAACTGCACAGGTTATCAGTTACTTTGACTATAAAGCAGCATATTCTTTTTCCTCTCAGTGGTATGATATAATACTACAATAAAGACAAAGGCATTAATGAGCTGAAGCAAAGTTACATGATGGTGTCCATTGCTAGCCCGGGTTTACCATATGATACAGTATTTCTGTCTCTGGGCTGTCTGCTTTACCTAGTTTGGTTTCTTCCTTCTTTTTAACCAGCGTCTATTGAACTTTAAAATAGCTACTACCATCTGGAATAAGATTTATAACTTTTGCTATTTCCAAAGCCAAGTGTGGTTTTAGTTTTGCTATGTAACACTGATTCTGTTAAAAGCCTATGTTGGCTACCATGTACTTTGTGTTTTTTTACTAGAACAAGAGAGGGCAGTGGTGCATATGCCAGATAAAATTTAAGATGTCCCCGCTATATGTTGTCCATGCATTAGCAAAAGAAATTGAAATTATGATAATCAAGTAATCTTCGTTTTGAAGCACCTCCTAAAGTTGGCTAAGTCAAAGTACAATGTGTAGGGTTTTCTATCCACCCTGCTCTGCTGCCATGGGTAGGGCTGGCATTGTGGTATTAACTTGCATAGTATCTTCCTTCTATATTGGATCTCCTGTTTTAAAGGTATTCATGCTGTCAGAATTGTAGTCCCTTTAAGAATACTCTAGTAACAGGGCATCTGAATGGTCAGGATTTCACCAATCTTCAGATTCCATGAACTCCCAGTACCATGGGAGTATATAGGTACTGGTTTGGACCTGTGCATGGGTATAGATGTCATCCATTCTCAACAGCTTCACATACATTTGGGCTTTTTGACTCATGTGATGAGTATCCACAAATAACATTATACAGACCTCTTGAGTATAGAAATATTATTTATCAGGTAATATACATAGTATGTAGTGACAGACAGAAGTAAGATGCTATCAGACTACTATTACAGCATGCTTATTATTCCCAGTACAGGAATTCAGTGAGCCTCTGATGCTCACACACGTAACAGCTAGGTGTGGAAGCATGCATCAGACCAATCCTCAGTATTGTTAAGGTACTCTCTTTGTAAACTTTATTGTTTTTCTTGGGTATTTAGCTATTTTATACCTTTTTCTTTTGGAAGTTGTCACTGAGTTACTAATAGCTTTCACTTCTAATATAGGACTTCTTGTAAGAATCCTGGGTGCCATACAGCTCAGTAGGATATTTTTCATGATAAAAACTAGGTCCCAAATCACATATCTCCATCTGAGACCCATTAACAGTGGGGTGAAGTTCTTGTCCATGATGGCTCAAGGACACTGATCTTCTGATGATTGCCTTATCCTCTAGGCTTGCTGCTGAGCTCTGGTGACAAATTGCGACATTGTCTGGTGGGCTGCAGTTGCAAGGCATCCTGATTGTTTTTTAATTGCTCTAAAAACAACTCCATCCATATTTACTCCTGTCCTCATGGTTGGCTCAGACTGCTGTGTTACCCTTCACTATGGATCTCACACACTGTGTCCTCTGTTTTTGTTAGCAAGTACATCATATCAGGGATGTAACTAATAGCACTTCTAACATTAAAACTCAAAAGTGGAGCATAGTGTCCAATTGTAACATGATTTTGAAAGCTATATGAAAAATAACCTTCTCATTTTTAAGGAATGTCTATAGATTACAATTCATTTAAAGCTGGAACTCTTATTACTGTGGACATTTTGTGTAGTGACTTAGTTTCCTTGTTTTGCAGCTGCCAATGTGGAAAATTAAATGTGGGCTCTGAAATGTAATCATGCATCTCTGGCCATATCTGTTGTTCTCATTGTAAAAGCTCCTCCTATGGATGTTATGACATGATAGCTAGTAGTTCTATACATACTAAAAAGAGTTTTATGCATGTTGAGTACTGCTCTTCATTAATGGTATTGTTTGAACAGGATATTCTAATGCATAAATAATTTTACTTTACAGTACTGATTGGAAACACATCTATTTACATGGAGCATCTTTGGTATGCATTGTTATCATGATCTACAGAAACATTAGTCAGTGGTTTATATATAAATAAAGAGTGGTACAGAAACTGACTATCAAAACTTCAATATCTAGGAATACTTACTGGATAGTAACAGGTTTAGGTTGATGTATCTGCTAGTGATTAAATACAGCAGTAACACGATCTTTAAAAGATCGTCTGTTCTGAGGGCCTGAGCTTTATGTTGTTCCAGGAGCCAATAATGTCTTGATCTATTTATGGCGTAATTATTAATCTAAAGGATAATAATATCAAGGTCTTAATATTTATGAAACAACAGCAGCTATCAGCAGATGATGGTCTTTTGCATTTGGTGCAGTTGTCTATCAAGAAAGCTTATTTAATTGGCATTGCATATGGCCCATTTTTTGTACGTTTTCTGTTATAGACTACCTTAATTCATACAGCAGATCTTTGCTTTACCTAACTTGTTAACTAATATAATGTTAATGACTATATTCACTAATTTTGAGCTGTTCTTATGACAGATATCACCTTGGATGTTGTTATGAATTTACATTTCTGACTGTTACAGTCACAGTTTAAGAGGGCCTGGAACAATGAACTATGGCTTAGTCTTTAAATTAAAGAATAAAGTACAAGATGAGTATGTCTTTCTGCTTAAATTGAAAAACAAACAAACAAGCAAACATACAAACAAAAAAAACCCAACAGAATGACCCCATAAAACAAAAAAAGCCCCACCAAACACCAAAACCTCAAATAAACCACAAACAGTTGAAAAAGCTGACATGTTTTTCATGTTTTACCTTTCATTATGATCCTGAAGAAAAGTCTCTCCTTTCCAACCCTAACCATTCTATGATTCTATGCTATAATAAGACCAGATACATGAATAAATTTGAAGCTCCAGTCTGCATTATGTCCCTCTGCCCACATCCCACAGTTTCCTGATGGCTAAGGAGGCATTGGGCAGCAGAACAGCAGAAGAAGGTGAAGAATATAAAAGCCATCAGAGTGTGATGGAAGCCTAGTGTGGATGTGTTGAAAATGGCTGGCGCACACCTCAACCTAGGAAATCTGTGTCACATCAGATTAAAATCCCAGTTCACTTCATTGCAGTTTTATGGTTTATTCAGAGAGATACTTGAAACATAGATTTCAGGCTTTGTAGAGATATAAACAAGAAAAACAGATGGAAAAATAAGCACCTCATCTAAATTTTTCTCCCAAACCAGTTTCCCAGATTTATTAAATGGTCTAAACTCAAAAAAAATGTATCAGTACTAGGACATGAAATCGGATGAATCACAGGTATTGAAGAACATTTTTTAACCCCAGTGATAAAATTTTACAAAATCTGTGCCTTCCAGAGAAGTGCTGTGCATGCTTAAATATTCTTTTATGACACCTTCTTTATTTTTTTTTTTAAGTTTCCAGAATCTTAATTATTAAATATGTCAAGCAACCCCACATACTAAATGTCAAAAGAGATGACTCAAGTATTGCTTATTTGTCACAATGCCCCAGCATTCCCAGTGCTTGTTTTACAAGCTGCGATAATCCAACACAATGTCATTTCATATATGTCATTTCAAAGCTGCAATGCAACTTAAAAAAAGTGGATTCTTTTCACCAACTTGTGGAAAATATGATTTGTAATTAGTGGTAAAATATCACCTAAGAAGTATCTAAACATGTTTTGGGTGCTCATAATAATCTTCATATATCTTCAAGTTGTCACTATTATCACTATAGAAAAATACTCAGAACTGTTCTGTTTGGTATTTATTATGCATAATCATTAACTATTTAGTTCAAAAGTTATTTTCCAAATGGAAAGAAAAAAACAGTTAAGATGACAACCCACACAATCTAAATATTAATTAAGAAATAATAAAAGAAGGGTCTTAAACAAGCTGTAGAAAGAACACTCAACAAAGCGAAACCATAGGTAATATTCAGAAACATGGTGACAACTTTATGAATTATTCAGCAATCATTAAATATTCTGAAGACCCTACGACATTCCTGATGTTGGGAAATCATTGCAAATCTTTGTTATTTGTCAATTAACATACTCTCCTATGTTTGGGAAAACTTTGATTACCCAAGATTGTTTTGCTTTAGAAAAACATTTTATTTTTACACTTGAGCACCGCAGGAAAAGAAAAACAAAACAAAAACAACAAAAAAAAATCAACCAAACCCAACTAAACAAACAAGCTAAAAAGAAAGAAAAAAAAAAAATTGGCATTTTAGCTTGAAAATAGAAAGCAAACAAAAATAACTCAGTTTATTCTCCATCTTTGCATCATCACCAGCAGTTCGTGATTGTTTAATAGTAGATATCGATAACGTTGAACATTTATAGCAAAAAAAGAAAACGAGTTCTATTTTAGTTTTGCTTCACTATTGCACTCTGCTATTCACAGGTGTCTACATTTCAAATCTCTGGACCCAAATCTCAGCTAATGAAATTGGAGTAGCTGAATTGTCTTCCAAGAGCTTTGCCACTTCTGGAAAAATCCCTGTAGTGCCACCTTGGAATAAGCTATAGATGTATAGCAGAGCTCAGTCCCTTTTCCTCTGATTCTTGAAATTATCTGCTTTGGTATATTGTGAAACATGAATGTACACTTACACGTGATCTGGTGAAGAACTCAGACATCCTTATGCAGTAGCCTGGCTAGTTATAAAAAAAAATTTACAAAAACAGTATCTTTCATAAAGTTGTCACTTCCTGTTACAAAAGACTCCAAGGTTCTGGTATAAAAACCACAGGATTCAGATAAACTGTCTGCCACAAAAATTTTTCAGAAAAGATTCTTTTATTATTTTTATTTCCCTGAAATACTTTCCCCCTTCTCTGTTTCAATTCTCATTTGTACATTAACTTAGGCATTACGTATAAATTCTGTTGCTTTCTTTTAAACATATTTTTATTATATTTGTGATCCTGCTGCTATGTATTGTGTGTGGGACCAATAAACATCTGTACTCAAACATGTATACCTACTCATTTGAAAAAGTAGATGTCGTGGTTTAAACCCCTAGCCAGTCAGCTTGTTCACTCACTCCCAGTGAGTGGTGCCGGGTTGAGAGCAATCGAAGCCCCCCCCCCCCCCCCCCCCCCCACCGGGGCTCTGCCCTTCTCCGCTCCCGAAGGGATGGGGAGGAGGATCGAAAGAGTGCAACTCTCACGGGTTGAGACAAGAACAGTCCAGCAACCGATGTACAACACATATCACCGCCGCTACTACCAACGACAACAATGATAAGAGAAAATAACAAGGGAAGAGAATACGATACCACCCGCTAAGAAACAAGTCCCACCCAGAAGCCCGTGTCCTTCTGGGTAACTCCCAGTCACCCCCCACCCCAGCCATGACGTGCTGTGGTATGGAATACCTCTTTGACTAGCCTGGGTCAGGCGCCCCATCTCTGCTTCCTCCCTGGCAGAGCATGAGCCTCACAAAGTCCTTGGTCAGGGTAAACATCACTTAGCAACAACCGAAAACATTGGTATCACCAGCACTGTTCCCAGGCTGGAAGCCAAAACACAGCACTGCACCAGCTACCACAAAGGAGAAAAATGACTGCTACTGCTGAACACAGGACAGTAGACAAGCTCAAATTCATATTAATTTGTAAATGATGTCTATGCAGTTATAATGAAACTGATCTATGGTTAAGGAACAGAATAGGGTAAAAATAGATTAATTTCAAGAGAACTTTATTACTGCGGGGTCTGTTAGGTCTTCCAGTTGTATGAGAAAAGATGTCACAACCACAATAGCAGACATGTAGAAGGGAATACACTTCACATCTTGCTATTGCAGCTTTTATCAACAAATGTTTCACATCATGCCAAGAGTTAGAGCAGCAGGGATCTTTAAGGAGCATCCATTGACAAATAATGATGAACACAGGAATTGTTACTTCATTTGTATCTAACACTAAAAAAAATCTACAGAGCACAGACACAATTTAACTGAGAAAGAGTAGAGGAAAAGGAAGTATTTCAGAAAGGGAGTGACCACTTTTCTTAAGGAATTACAGAATCATAAAGTGGTTTGGGTTGAAAGGAACCTTAAAGCTCATCTAGACCCAACACCTCTGCCACAGGCAGGGACACCTTCCACTAGACCAGGTTACTCAAAGCCCTGTCCAACCTGGCCTTGAACAGTCTCAGGGCAGTCACAAATTCTCTGGGCAACCTGTGCCAGTGCCTCACCACCCTCTCAATAAGGGATCTTTTCCTAATATCTAATCTAAATCTACCCTCTGTCAGTCTAAAACCATTACCCTTTCTCCTGTCACTACATACCTTTGTAAAAAGTCTCTCTCCAGATTTCTTGTAGGCCCCTTTTAGGTACTGGAAGACTTATAAGGACTCCCCAGAGCCTTCTCTTCTCCAGGCTGAACAAGCCATCTCTCTCAGCCTGTCTTCATAGAAGAGGTACTCCAGCCCTCTGATCATCTTTGTGGCCTCCTCTGGACTGACCCAAAAAAGTCTATGCCCCTCTTTGTGTTGAGGGCCTCAGAGCCGAATGCAGTACTGCAGTGGGGTCTCACAAAATCAGAGTAGAGGGGAAGAATCACCTCACTCTACTTTTGATGCCACCCAGGATATGGTTGGCTTTCTGGGCTGCGAGCGCACACTGAAGCTGGCTCATGTGCAGTTTCTCATTGACCAACACCCACAAGGGAAAGTGTAGAGTCCTGCATCTGGGCATGAAAAACCCCAGGTTCCAGTATAGGTTGGGGAACGACCTGTTAGAGAGCAGTGTAGGGGAGAGGGACCTGGGGGTCCTAGTGGACGACAGCATAACCATGAGCCAACACTGTGCCCTTGTGGCCAAGAAGGCCAATGGCATCCTGGGGTGTATTAGAAGGGGGGTGGTTAGTAGGTCGAGAGAGGTCCTCCTTCCCCTCTACTCTGCCCTGGTGAGACCCCATCTGGAATATTGTGTCCAGTTCTGGGCCCCTCAGTTCAAGAAGGACAGGGACCTGCTGGAGAGAGTCCAGCGCAGGGCAACAAAGATGATTAAGGGAGTGGAGCATCTCCCTTATGAGGAAAGACTGAGGGAGCTGGGTCTCTATAGTCTGGAGAAGAGGAGACTGAGGGGTGACCTTATTAGTGTATATAAATATATAAAGGGGGAGTGTCACGAGGATGGAGCCAGGCTCTACTCAGTGGCAAACAATGATAGGACAAGGGGTAATGGGTACAAACTGGAACACAAGAGGTTCCACTTAAACTTGAGAAGAAACTTCTTCTCAGTGAGGGTAATGAAGATGGGGCTTTTGTGACCTTTTGCTGTTATCCAGTACAGAATATCCTTGCTGTTGTATGATGTGCATGACTCTTACTGGGAATAAATAGTTCAAACATGACCTTAAAAGTACTGTCACAAAATCCTTTTCTGATGGTTGCATGACAGTCTTTTCCCTCTGTAAAACTGACAGTAGTGCTTGACAGCATATGTTTCCCCATAAATAGTCACAGAGTTCTCAGTGACACACTTGACAAACTTGAACCCTTCTACAGATCAGTTCTCAGTGCTAATTTTGACTGCACATCAGTGTAACTGATTATGAACAGAGCCACCAAAGCAACTGGGTTTTGTTTGGCTCTTCTAACTCCTTGAAATTTGTGGAAGCTCCTTCTGTCTCACTCCAGACCACTTTATTATTTTACTTGGGTGCTCTCTCCTTGTCACAGGTGCAGATGGTTTTGGTTACCTCACCCTGATACTGAAGTGGATTTAAACAATGAGGTCAGGTATCACCATGCTGAAAGTTGTTCAGAGCAAATGTATTATTTTCAGGTGATATGGAAACAGTGAGGAAGAAATAATTGTTAAGCATACAAAAGTGGAGGTGTTTCCATGAATGTTTCAGCATGGACAGCACTGTGATTTTGTCAAGTGACTGTGGAATGCACATGTTTTATCTTTACCTGCATTCCTTCTGAAACAAACAGTATTAATAGAAATGTGACTTCCATTAGCTTTTGCACAGTGTTTGTAATAGTCTATTCCAGCAGAGCCTACTTGAGTCCTATGAAGAAAGAAATGGATTTTAAATGCAATGGCTCAAATGACCTTAATACAATTCCAGTAATCATAAGTTTCTCTTAGCATTTGACTACCAAGGACATTATTGGTAAGTGCATTCATTTTTTGAAAAATAAATGCTTGCCATCATATCCTGGCATATAAGGTAATAAAACATGAAAAACCCAAACAAACATTAAAGCAAATTAATAAAAATGGGGAAAGTATAGAGAATTTCTTCACTTTAAATATATTTGAAGCTATATTTTTGGATATTCACAATTCATAATAAATCAATGTGGGTTTTTTTGTTTGTTTGTTTTTTTTTTTTTAGTGTGAGACGATGTATGCAACTGTAATTATCTGTCTTATTATATGGCAAAGAGTTTATTCTCAAATGAGTGCAATCTGATACATGTTACAAGTTAACATTTTCCTTGAAGGATCAGTGAGGATAAGAGAAAGATATTTATGAAATGTTTAAGTCAGGAAAAGTAGCTTATAATAGCTACTGAGATTTCAAAAAATATCTACAGCAGAGCAATATCATGGATGTAGTTAATCAAGCTAACATTATTTATAACTTAAACCATCCTTCTTCTTTACATGGATCCATTACCAAATACTGAGAGCTGTGTAAGCTGAGACATGCTCAGACTTCATTTCTTCTACCTTGAGTATTGTGGCAAAGACAGCTCCATGAAGGGTATGTACATCAGTATAGACACATGTCTTGAACCCTGTTCTGCTATAACAGTACTGGAAGAAAGAATAAGAGAAGAAAGAAAAAGCTACCAATTAAGATTAAACTATGACCAAAAATGGGATTTCAAAAGCAATTAGAAATATTACACAAAGTTTTAATTTATTTGTTTGTTACCTACTTGCAGGTGCTTTATCACTGTCTTAAATCTGAGTCTAGGCCTTAAATAAATTCACAATTCAAATAACAAATTCTCCTTTCTCATCTGAATTTTTAAATCACGTAAACCAGAAAATTAAAAAAACAGAATTACTGAATACCTGGCCTGGGCATATGTTTTTACATGTATTCCATGAAAGAAGTTACTGTATTTAGTTTAACTTTTTAAAATGTTACCAGCAGTTGGTATATTCAAACCAAAGCCTCAAAAAATGATCTTAAGGATTTACAAAAAGTAATGCAACAACAATGGAGAAACAGCTGGTGGATTTCTTTGGAAAAGCTTTGGACTATTCAATGAGAAATAACATAACTTGAGCACTCTCATTAACTTCAGAGAGGTTCTTTGATGACATCTGATAGGTAGTCAGAGCTCTGAAGTTGAATAGTAGAAAAGATGTGCATAAATTGTGCTCTGAGTGTGCTGTCATTGCACCATTTTTGCCAGTTTGTTTTTTTTTTTTAAGAGGTGACCTTAGAAGGAAAGTAGCCTGTCTTGCTGCCAGAAGCAATCTTTGTAGCAACATATGGAAATGCAATGTATTCTACAAATTCACAAAAAGAAAACTGACCAGTCAGAATCTTGAAAGAGTTTATCTTGAACCAAGCTGATTATTCAGACCTGGTAACGGCAAAAACCTGGGTGCACACTTGTTCTTAAAAAAGACAAACCCAACACAAAATCAAAGACATTATCAATTCAGGCACTGAGCTAAAAATAACTTTCCTTCCCTGAAGCACAAAATTACAGAACTTGTACTTTTTATTAAGGTGTAATTAATAACTAAGATATCTTAGTAATTATGGTGCATAAAAGCAGTAAGCTAATGAAAAGACTCAAACCAAACAAATAAATCCACTAAACCTCTCCAAGCAAAATTAAAAGTCCTTAAGCAAAAATATTATACTATAACCCACAAGCAAACAAAAACGTGAAAAAAACAAAACAAAACAAAACAAAACAAAATAAAACAAAAAGAAAAATCCCTGAAATGTCCAAAAAAGGACTCCAAGAAGAGACACTTGATAAATGACAGGTAGAGGCTCTATGTTTATGTTTTTGTTACTTTCTGAGTATTGCCTTCTTTGCTGTACTATGATTAACTCTTCTCTTATATTAGAATCACTGCAAGAGAAAACAAAATATTTAACCTGCTTAACCCACATTGCTGCAGCAGGGTGGAAACCCTCAGCCCTCCACAGTAAGGCTAAGAAACAAAGTAAGGGCATAGGGTTTTCCTGTTCCCACTTATTTCTGCATGCGTTGAGGTACATAGCATACTAAACAAATTATTGCTGATGTGTGTTAGATACATTCAAAATATCCTACCCTTCATCAGACCCTTTTTTAGCACCTAAGCAGGCAAGAAAAGTCCATCTTCAAAACTGACATATTCAAGCTACTGTATCTGGTGTCTTAACGGGTCATCAGTAGAGTTGCTCAACCAAATAATGATGTCAAGCATATTTTATTTACAGACTACTAATTATGTGCTACAATGTGTATATACAGCAAGCTTTAAAGTAGTAAACTATTCAAAATTATTCTAGGCACCCAGTATAACAGGTTCGGCTTGTCTGAGGAGCAAACTGCGTGCAGTTAAGAAGCTCCTAAATCCTGCTACAGACTAACAAAGCTGCTTTAAATTATTATGGAACATAATGAACCACAATCAATTATTCATTACTGGACATCTTGGCCTATTATTCAGTTCAATGTAAGTGCAATTGTCTTATTAGAATGGTACTTGTAGTGGTTCACAAGACAATTACACTCTATTATACATTAGCAAAAAATGAAGTAAGTTCAGTTTTCATTAAAGACAGCCTCAGACTGTGACATGACAGGGCAAGAGGTGAAGGAGACAATGCTGTGATGCCCAAGAAACCTCTTTGTCTGGCTTTCTGCACTTAACAGACTCACAATTTCAGCCTTGCAAAAGACACCTTTTATCTTCCTATCCAAAAAACAATTATGTTTTACTAGTAACAAGTTTGACAGCTTGTTATTTCCTGGCTGGACAAGTGACTGGTTACTTTCTAAATAAATTTATTTCACCATCTCCTAATCACCCGTATTGGGAGTTTAATTCGCATTTTTCATGACTATATAATACAATTGGTTAAAAATACACTTTTATGTCTTGCACAGAACCCTTCCCAAAACAGCCTTACCTGGTAAGTAAATTGATTATTATTTGTAATCATTGCTATCGGTTTGTGAGTCTGAATTTTGCTCGGTATTTTACTGTCATCTCTTGCTGTATATGGTAACATTGTGGGAACAATGTATACAAAATGTATACATAAACCCATGAACCTCAGAAAAAAACCTATAAACCCTTATGATAACAAGGTAAGTCCAATATTGTTAGTACATCAGTAACGCATCTTTAGGACACAGAGATGCAGTTATTTATTCAAAACAAATGCTTGTGTGTAAAATAACCCCATCATGAAATTTTTCTCCACTGAATTGTACCCAATCTCTTAAGCTGAAAAACACAGCTGACTCCACAAAATCTTTTGCGAGCTCAGCTGAATGGTAACCCCAGTAATGCAATTATCTGTGTTTCATTTTGGAATAGTGGTCCTCTTGATGGCTTAGGGTATTTCTCCTTTAATAAGGGAGAGCATTTACATTTCATTAACATGCTAAGAGTTTCCTCAGAGTATTTTGTGAGAATGAAAAGCAAAAAAACAGAAACAACTAACCCAAAGAATCCAAACCCAATCTTTTCTTTGTGCAATGTCAGCAACATTAATAATACAGTAAGTTGAAAATGTTACACAAGAGGTATTTTTTTTATACATTCGACCTGTTCTTTGCTTATGTATATGCAAAACGAGAAAGATGGTGTTAGCTGAGGTTAAACATTGTAAGAATTTTTACTGACAAACCAGTAGGGACTTTTATTAAATATCAGGAGAGTAATACACATGATGCTACCATAAGATACAGAATTCAGTTACATGCTCAATGCTACATTATGAAAGAGTCACTGTTGGCAATGCCTATCTTTGTGGGAATCCTTAGGAAATGGTATGTCCATGATCAAGCTTCTCATGAGAGGAAGTTTATCATCAAACTTTTCTCTGGCTCAGTTCTGGTTTTGGAGATTTTCTTGGATGGGAGAGGTGGTGGTGTTCAGTTAATTTGCTCTATAGAACATGTCTTATTAACATAATCAATGCTAAGCTAAAGCAAAATATTTTCTTTATATTTGATTAATATACTCCTTTTGTGACCATTGCTAACTACTGCAGTTTATGATACCTGTGGAAGTTGTTCCGGTTTTTCAAATAGCACAATTGAGATCTGAGAGAAGCAGTGAAGAAAGACCATGAACGCTTAAGGATTGCATTTTATTTTTTTTTTTTTTTTTTTAGGAATAATATAGGACCTGCAGTTTAAAGTCTGATTTGCACAGATTCAAGCTTTAAAGGATATATTTACATAAACTATATAAACTGAAAGAAATTACATATTAGACAGCACAGAGAGAGAAAAGAGAGAGAAATCTAAAGCTCTGCAAGTCCTGCTTTCTGCAGCAAACTCTGATATGAAGTCTTGCTTATTAGTCAGTACAAGGGTGAAATGAAAGGGTGAAAGAAGAAAGAAGAAAGTATCTGACAGCTGATGAAAAAAAATAATTTGCTCTTTGCTCTGCAAGAAACTAGATATAAACAGCAATAAAAATGCTGTACCAGCTGGAAAAACTGCTGTCTGAGACTTGGCTCAGTGGAACATCAAACCTTGTGGCTATGTCATTCATGAATTATTAGGCCTGGTGGACCGCAGAATGACTTTGTTTCTTTGCAGTGAGAACAAATCCTGGATGACTACGTAGCGTTAAATATTGAGCATGTATGGCTTACCATGAATACAGATAGCTCCCTGAACTTCACAGTTTGCAGTATTATAAATGTTTATATATGGATTTCAGAAAAATGTTCTATGCACAAATGCACTGTAGACCTTACTTTAATTAATACAGTCATTAAAAGCAACAGGCATGTAATACTTAACCTGTTTACTAAATGTATCCCAACTGCCACCGTTAAGTAAGAGTATAGGTGGAATATTAGCTATATTTATCCTGAAAATTGCCAAAAAATGTAGGGTAACACTGTGACATTTATGATAGATTTTTTTACATTGTTCTATCTTTAGAAGAAAAAAGTATATACTTGTGTAAAATTTGTTTTGTGCAGAATCCAGAGATATTTCCTTGGAAATAATCACTGAAGTACAATGTTAAGATAATGTCATTCACATGATTTGGAAAGGTTCAGGACAAAGCTGGAAGTTAAAATTTTGACCTTCATATTTTTTGGTGCAAATAGTAATGCATGTATGAAAAAACATTTTCATACTCCCTCTAAAATCTCTACTACTACCAGGCTTATTACTGTTTTACTAGTCAGTAAAGTGGTTTCACACAAACATAACTAAGGTGTGGCCACTTCACAAGACATTTCCAAACCACTACTTTCTCTCTTACCTTATGATGGGTTAATGGTGCATAAAACAGCTCATAAAAAAAAATCTCTCTAATGCTGCTGCTAAATCCAATATCAGTCGTCTTCTTCAGCCTCAGGGCTTTTTCCTTTTTCTTTTTTTTTTTTCCCCTTTTACACATGAAAATGTGTCTTTAGAGTTTGGGATTGTATAATGAATAACATGAGCAGTAGCAGATTTATCATACGTTCATTGGTATAATAAGGTTTCCTGAAGGTTTTGGGAATTGTTTTAGCCTCAGTCTAGTCAAAATACCTCTGTCAATATTTAATCTGTATTGACTCATGGCTTGATTACAGTGTGTACTGCTCACTGCATCAATCTTCTCATAAAGCCTGACTTTTGCTTCTGACAAAACTCAATTGATACATTTGATTCTTCCTGATGTTGCAAAGCTGAAAAACTGCCGAGATTTTCACTCTCTACAAATTTGTGTATACCGTTATTCTGAAAGTACATACAGCAACATCCTGCTAGGTTAACTGCTGCTTCTGTTTGTCCTTTTTTGTTTCAAATGCAAAAATGAAACAAAGCAAGAAGAAATATACAAAAACATTTAAGGGTATAGATATAGGCTTTAAATTGTATCTTGTAAACAACTTGATCCTCACAAAGACCTGATGTATAACTGTAAAATCACAAACTCTTTTGTTACTTATTCTGGAATTAAACAGTTCTTTCCAGCAAAATATCTTCAAATGTGCTTAAATTTGTAATATTACAAAGTCCATTGCTGAAGAGATATATGTTTAGCTGCTAAAAGCTTTTCTTGAGCTGTGCCCAAGATTACTTGTTGGTTTATTATCTAAAGTATTATAAATTGATATATTAGTTTTCTGTCCTGTTTTTAACAGGAAAATACAAATTTCCAATAATAAAAATGCACTTGTGAGTTTTATCCATGTATTATTTTCCCTTTAGAAGTTTTCTCTCTAAATCCAGTTAATTTATATGCAAAATAACACACATTCACATGAATACCAAATTACACAGTTCAGCAGAATATCTCTGTTCTAGGGTTTGGATCAGATAGTAGATGGGGAAGTAGATGGAGATAGTCTGAAAAATGCTAAAAACTGTTGAATGCAAGTATTAATAAATACAAAATTGATTTCTTGGAAGACAAATTCAAAAGGCATCAAGTTGAAACAAACAGGAGACAATGTACTTACCGCCACAAGATATATTTGAAACAAATGTCTCAGACTTAAGATCATTTAGATGCATTGTATGTGTTTACCCTTGCAGAAACAATATTCAAATCTATTGCAACTTTTATCTGAGAGAGCAGTAGATTAAACAAAATTAATGCCCATAAGTGTTTGCATGCAAGCTCTTGATGTAAGAGATACATTCAGAAATTCTGGAACAATAAAGAAGGGCTAATATGTCTATCACTGTTGAGTAGTTGTAAATGGATAAGCATCCGCTTTGTTGCTTTCTGTACATCTTTGCTTAAAAAGTGTAAGTGAAGTCTAGAGTCACAAATATGCTTCTTATTCATTACAACATACTTTTGTGTGTTCTGCAATATACAAAATCTAATAGTTAGGAATAATACTTAAGGACAAAATGCTAGATCTTTGACAATGAATCTGGAGTACAACTATTGTTATTTACTAAATGTGCACTGCTTGATATTAATTTTTAGGTAGCCTTTTTCTAAGAGTCAGTTCTCATTTGGCTAACATCCCATATAACTTCATCAACTCAGATGTGATTTCATGTATGTCAACTCAAAATAGATTGTATTTGGCCCAAAATGTCTCTGAGACAGATCACCAACTAGTGCAGATCAATTTAGGCTGACCAGCTTTGACTTATATTAGCTCAGCAGAGACTGCCTTTTGTTTTTGCATTTCATTTAATTTTTGACTCAACTGAGAGTAATTATACTTGCCTTAGGAGATTTCTAGTCAGCACTGGATTGTGAGTCTGAAATTAGTAATACATAACAATAACTCTTCATTGTTGCATTGTCTGCAAAATTTATTTTCTCCAGTTCACAGAGACAATATTAAAAAATCATGTTTACACAGTCAATCTTAGGAATATATCATGCTTTCCTATCTATTGGATTGATTTTTGGTTTAGGTATCAATAGATAGCAATTTGTAGTGTCAGAAAACAGTGACTGTGAAGTGCTCTGGCACACTAATTTTTTTTTTATTATCACAGTTTAAGAATGGACAGACACTGTCAATATAAACATTCAAGGTGTGGCCTGATCCTGTCTACCTGATTCATTTCTTCAAATCTATTTCTTTACATTAGCCATACATTGCTTCTTTTAGACTTTCGACTATTTGTGCCTGAGTCTACATATCCCTAAAGGGGAATCCTTAGAGGTTCCAAGCCTTGTAGCACAAAGAGAAACCAAGGGCAGTACGTAAAATCTATGGCTATAATGACAACAAGTTCACGTACATAGGTGACAGAAAACTGTTGCCAGCTACTAATCCAAATAAATAAATAATTGCATATTCTTCATGTCTTTCAGAATACTGGATAACAGGTTATTGCCAAGGAGACACAACACTTTTCAAGTCTTCCCTGAGCAGTTCAGTACATCTGATTTGTAGCTGTGACTGAATATTGTAGTTTAGCCCTCAGAGGTGGGTCATTTTCACATGCGAATTTTTCCAGTGGCACTTTGTTAGCCTTTTTAACACCATGAAGCAAGCCCTACAAAGAGAAAGCAAAATATCCTTGTAGATATTTTGTAGAAGTTGGGTCAAAAGTAATTTGTAATTTGTGACAGGATTTGCCCTGGAAGCACATTTTGGGATATCAAGTGCAAAACAAAGCTCCTATCTATCTGCAATGTGAAGTATAGGCCCACTTTTGGATTTCTGTAAATCTCCACTACTTTTCTCATCATGACCCAGGCTGTGTCTGAAGCTGGAAGCAGACAACACAACATAAAAAGGCCATGCTGAAATACACAAGCATTAGACTATGGTGAAGTCCTCTTCTGCCTTGTTTTGCATCTATAAGAGAGGGTCACCCCAGCATTTCAGATTATTTTGCTCAGCACAGAGGGATGCTCTGATTCAAGGTGAAGTTACTTTAACAAATACTTAGTAGCACTGAAGAAAATTCATGATCAGGATAAAGACTTAGACCTAAATACTTCTCTTGCAGTACAGTAAAGTTACCCTTATACCTCAGCAAGCAAAAAATTTAATTGCAGACCTAGCTGATTTGAAAATAACCTACAGTAAACCCATGAAGAAATAACAGCGGTTATCAAAGTACAGACTTCAAACATAACAGCTATTACAATAAGCAGGTTTTTATTTCCACAGTATGACATGAAACATGTAGATGGATATAAATAATGTATGCAGTGAATGGGCTATAGTATTGCCAGCTCCAAGTAAAGAATCAACCACTGTAAAAAGCATCTCTTCTCTCAGTGAGGGACTTCTAAGAAGACTAATATAGGAGCAAACTTATAGCTAGTCATTATGAAAACTATTAATAGGACTTGTTTCTGCGAGTGAAAATACCTGTTTTTTCTTTGTATTACTAGAACATTTTGTTCCTGCTCTAGACTAGCTGAAGTCTCTGTGGGAAACAAAAAGCATGTTTTACAAAACAGTGAAGATAGGCAGGGATTTTTAAGTAGAATTTCCATGTAACTTGAAACTGAAAAATGTGACCTTACTGTAACCAAAGGCTAATATGGCATGCAAAACAGAGTGAAATCCTATTCTTACTCAATATGATGGCAAAGTTACTTGACAACAGAGTTACATTTTCTCTCAGAATTTATTGTTTCATGTTTCCTGACTGTGATGTGAACTGTATATTTTAGAAAGGATAACTATTTCTGCTGGTAAAAGTAATGCATTAGAATAGAATCATAGAATAGTTGGGGTTGGAAAGGACCTTAAGATCATCTAGTTCCAACCCCCCTGCCATGGGCAGGGACACCTCACACTGATGTAAACCAAGTCACCCAAAGCTCTGTATAACCTGGCCTTGAATGCTGCCAGGAATGGAGCATTCACAACTTCCCTGGACAGCCCATTCCATTGCCTCACCACCTTCACTGTAAAAAAGTTCCTCCTTATATCCAATCTAAACTTCTCCTGTTTAAGTTTTAACCCATTACCCTTTGTCCTATCACTACAGTTCCTGATGAAGAGTATCTCCCCAGCATCCTTATAGACCCCCTCTAGATACTGGAAGGCTGCTATGAGGTCTCCACACAGCCTTCTCTTCTCCAGGCTCAACAGCCCCAACTTTCTCAGCCTGTCTCCATATGGGAGGTGTTCCAGCCCCCTGATCATTCTCGTGGACCTCCACTGGACTTGTTTGAACAGTTGAAGACACCAGAACTGCACAGAGTACTCCAAGTGAGATCTCACAAGAGCAGAGTAGAGGGGCAGGATCACCTCCTTTGACCTGCTGGTCATGCTCCTTTTGATGCAGCCCAGGATACAGTTGGGTTTCTGGACTGCAAATGCACACTGAAGCCGGCCCACATTCAGTTTCTCCTTGACCAACACCCCCAAGTCCTCCTCCGCAGGGCTGCTCTGAATCTCTTCTCTGCCCAACCTGTAGCTGTGCCTGGGATTGCTCTGACCCAGGTGTAGGACCTTGCACTTGGCATGGTTAAACTTCATGAGGTTGGCATCAGCCCACCTCACAAGCTTGTCAAGGTACCTCTGGATGGCATTCCTTCCCTCCAGCTTATATCAACCAAACCACACATCTTTGTGTCATTGGCAAACTTGCTGAGGGTGCACTCAATCCCACTGTCCATGTCAGCAGCAAAGATGTTGAATAAGTCCGGTCCCAACACCAGTCCCTGAGGGACACCACTCGTTACTGGTCTCCAGCGGGACATTGAGCCATTGACCACAACTCTTTGCGTGCGGCCATCCAGGCAGTTCTTTATCCACCAAGTGGTCCATCCATCAAATTGATGTCGTTCCAATTTAGAGACAAGGATGTCGTGTGGGACAGCGTTGAACACTTTACACAAGTGCAGGATTATGACATCAACTGCTCTACCCCTGTCCATCAGTTCTGTAGCCCCATCATAGAAGGCTACCAAATTGGCCAGGCAGGATTTCCCCTTATTGAAGCCATGCTGCCTGTCACCAAGCACCTTGTTGTCACCAAGCATCCTTATGACTACAATATGCAAATCTTACTAGGAAGTCAACTAACTACTACTTGTTTTAAAATGTCTTTATGAAGATAAAGCTGAAAATTCATAGCATCTCTCACATAGGAATTTATGGCATTTATAGATTTTTCTGGAGCTTGATTAGGAACACAGTGACAAGCAAAATGGAAAGGGACTTAATGGATGTTTTTTCTGCCTTCTCCTTATGTTACTATTCTCTGAACCTCAGGAACATAGCCATTTAGCACTATGAACTGAAGAAACAAACCACCTCAATAGTTCAGACAAGACAGTTAAACTTTGAAATAAGAATTACTTGGAGTATACAGAAAAATTAGGAAAAATATAATTTAGCTTTACTCAATTCTTTGTTTTACAAATAAATGAATACAAATGAAATACCTTTGTCAATTTCTTTTCAGCAAGAAATAACAGTTGCACCCACAGAGTGGGCTCATCCAACATATAGGTGTTAAGAAAGATCAGGTTTTGGGAACAGATGATCTGGTGAGAATATAATCTGGACCAGAAGAAGTATAAATTGTTAAGAAGACATTTTTTTTTACTGAAATCTGTTTAGGTGAAATGGGGAAGGACAAGTATAATCAGTTTTAATAGAGACAGTGCTGGCCAGACTACTTAAAGTATGGGCTAAGATTGAGGTTAAGATGGCATTTGGGTGTATGCACAAGTGCTTGCAGCACAACATATACTTGAACTTACTGATACTTGGTTTTAGGAGGTTCTGACACTTAAAAAAACCCTAAGGAATTAGCCAAAGCTTACTGAGACAAAAAGTGTTTTTTTTCCAAGGAAGAGGATCAGGAACTTGTGATGGTCATTCCACACAGAAGGGTCTGATGCTGCCCCAGTGGAAAAGAAAGGGAAAAGGAAAAAGAAAGGGAAAAGGAATCCTGTACGTATCCTGGCATATATATATTTCTACCATGTAAATATATGGTATAAAGTACTAGGAGTACCACGATCTTCTCCATTATCAGTGTTGACAACCACAGTTTGAGAGAGGGTCCTCAGAGAGGAGCCAGGAACAGGATTCCAGTATCTGCGCATATCATTGACAGGGGCTTTGAAATGAAAATAAGTGAATATCCCTGGTTCTAGCTTGACTCTAATCAAAATCAAGCCTGGCTAAAAGAGAGCTTCATGGTAATTAGTTTTACTGTTATTTGTGGACATAGTCCAAAGTATTGGGGTGTAAGAGCAGAAAATAAAATCCTTCTTAATAAAAATCAAAAGCCTGGAAATGGCTTGACTATGAAAAAAGTAGCAAGTTATTCTAAGAACAAATCCTGAAACTAAAAAAGCTTTACTGAGCAAAACAAAGCTCTTTGGGACCAAAAAGTATTTAGCAGTATGACTTTCAACTGTTCAAATGTATACAAAAGAGACTTGGCAGAAGGTCCATAAAAGAGTAAGAAAGAACAGAAAAGTATGTGTTATAAAAGAGATAGCAGTGTGATTATTTTCCAGCAAATAATTACATTTCTAAGCACTAGAAAGATGAGTGATGTATTTTCCACCAGAAATTTCAAGTATTTTTCCACTATACAATGATACATAGCAGAGCAATTGCTGTTAGTAATGTAGAATAAACTCCTTCTGCAAACCTGTTAATGGCCTAGAAAAACAAGCACAGTGAAAGAGAAAACAATGTTCCTTAACATTCCGGGATGCTTCAGGGAACACAAGTATTTTAGGTTTTTAATACTTTTGGCCTGGTATACTTCAGCTTCAGTGCTGACAAGAGATCTTCTGAGTAACAACATTCACAATAGTTTCACTGTATAAGGAAAGACTATCTTCATTTTAAAGCGCAGATTTGAACATTGCCTTAAGGCAAAGCTCTTAAGGACTTCATTGCTTGAGAACAAGCTCAATACTGACAAAAGATGAAGCCAGAATGACAGATGCAAATACAATGGATTGAGCAGATTTTAGGAGACAATTAATAAGGGAAGGGTTTGACAGTGCAATGCAGTATTGTGTTTTAAATAATGTGAAGATGACCTTAAGATGCAGAAGATCGCAGTTTCCAGTTGCTATTGAGCTAGAATTTTAGCCAAAGTTTTGCACAGTGTGGAGGATAACTGTTGTAGTTACAATGAAGAAGAAAAGAAGTTGAAAGCTGTTTCTAATATCAGCAATAATTGTTGTTGACTAGCTGGTTTAAGAGATTATCTCAGGCCGTTGGCATTCTATAGAAACTTAAAGCATTCTTGCAGAATTTGTTACCAAAATCTGGTTTTAAATATTATCTGAGGCTATGTTTTGCCTTGGATTTATTTTTCTTTTAGTAGGGATAGAATGCGTAGTAAAGATGAGACATCATAAAATGTTTGCAAAGAGTGAAGTAACATTTTTTCTTGAGCAAGTCTGTTACAAGTGAGTTTGTGTTACTACATCTCCATAAATGTACAGACGTAGACAAATAGCTAAAGCATATAAACAACAGTTTGTAAGCAGGAACATAACAAAGTAGCTGTCCATCAGTGCTGCTAATTTCCCAAGAATGATTTCCAAGAAGAAAGCAGCTAGAGTGGATAAACTTCATTATTTGAGAGATTACTATTATGTTCTTTGAAATGCTTATCATGCATGCTTTTTAGGATATTTCATGGCATACAATTCAATCAAAATTATTGAATTATATGATCAGGTGCAGGGTTTTGCTTAGTACTATTTTTAAGAGAGTGGGGTTTAGAATTGAATAACCATTGCAGCCACAGAATTTATTGCTATTATGTCTAGTAAGATGTCAACAATAAATCAGAAAAATTAATAGAAGAAACATCTAGAAGAGCTTTAGAGGGTATAAATGCAACTTTTGTCTCAAGAAGTCCTAAAAATCAGAGGAAGCATTACCTGATCTTCTTATATTTTATTTTATAATGTACAGTATTAGTCAGATTCAAAGGCGCACTGGATTACATCTACTACAGCTATAGCTTGATCCAGCATGACTGTTATAGAAGATGGATTAACTTTGATGTGTTCTGATTTTTATAACTATTTATTGCTCACATTCTCATGAATAGGAAAAATAAAAAAAAAAATCTCTTTCAGCAGCACTTTCAAGCTTTGTTTTGACTCTTGGTCCATGGTCCAGGAATCTCTTTTCTGCCTGTCAGAATTGCTTTCTGTCTCTTCAGACTAGCTGTCTGTTATTACTGCTTCACTTCAGTGCGACAAGAATAATAAATAGCAAAAGGCAATCTTTTTAAAAAAAAAACAAAACTAATTCTTTCCAGAATTTCTATCTTTAGTAACCTATGGTTTTCCAAGGCTTCTGGAGCTATGCTGATTTACACCAGTTAATGATCTATCTCTCACAAAGTAGGAGCACCACGGGCAGGGCGGGGTACTTCTGTGTTACCTCAGTCCATTTCTCTAATCCCCATTTAGCAACTTTAAATGTTTCTAGTTACGGTCTCTGTGTTGTAGACATATTAAATCTTCATGTGTAAGAAAGCTATATCAAAACTGGTGTATGAAAGTGGGGGAGATGAAACAATGCCATTTCAGTAATCTAATAAAGCACTCTAACATCATATGTTATGCAAATTTAATATATCATGAAATAAGCTTCCTGGGATTTAGAGAGAGTTTAATTTCATTATGCTAGTCTTCACAAAGCAAATGTTTTGCCACTATACATATGATACACTTTTTCTGCAAAACTAAATCAATACACCATTCAGACAATAGAGTGGCAAAGTTAGTACTAGCTAAATTCGAGATCAAAACCAGAAACAAAAGGAAAGAAGTACTAGGCTGCATGAATATAGGAGCTATACGTCTTGGATTGAGGTAATGAATAACAGATTATGAGATTGACAGTCAAAAAAAAATAATTTCAGATGAAAGTACCTCTAAAAGAAAAATTCTCTGGATTTGGAAAATGAGAAAAAGAGGAAAGAGAAAAAAATCTGATAAAAGGAGAGGAAGAAAGATTAGCTTTTGAAAGCAGGTTAGAACTGATGATTGAGGATTAGTGAAAAGGTTTTGTCTCTTCAGATGTTTCTGCAGGAAGGAAATGTGGAAACAGAAGGCCTAAAAATGTATAAGGATATTAAACAGACAGGCTCAGATATTAAATCTGAGAGTGGGAGGGAGGAGGAACCTACAGAGGGCAACAAATTATGTCATCAGTGATTATTGACGTTTTTACAGTCCTTACTGAGATTCTTCAAGTCACCCCTAGAATGGTCCTGAAAAGCAGATAAAAGTCTTGCAGTTTACTAGGCTTCTATGTGGCAAACCTTAGGGAAGATACTGCAGATTTCCAAGAGCCTCACTTTCCTGAGCCCTCCAGAAGACCTGTCTGGAGCTCTCAATCCCTAACTATAAAATCTAAACCCAAGCTTTGTGACCTGTACAACGCATTCAAATTTCAAAGAACACAAAGATATCCACTTTTATATCTGAGTATAACTGGAAGTTTAACTTTTGTTTTAGGGTACAAAGCTGATGATTAAAACATAAAAGCTCAAATTACAGGAAAAGATTGAGGACTATGTCGATTACATCTCTTCAACCCCTATCTTCACATCTGTACTACCGGTGGGGAGTAAAAAAATTTATTCTGATACCCATTTGGGGTTTTCTTCAAGAGGTTACCTGTAAAAACATAGCATAGCATCAAAGCAAGACAGAAAGCCAAAGGATGCAGTTATTTATGTTAAGAAGGGGCTGGCCAACAGAGTAAAAAAAGAAAAGAGAAAAGTTGTGGGAATTTGGAAGCATGGGTAAACATAATTCTTGCTTAAATTTAAGCTCTTCTGCACCTCTGCAAGATTCTGTTAGTGTAGCTATAAATTCTCCACTAATGAAGGAACTACTAAGAGAAAAAGAAGATAAAATTCAGTACCAGTTTCTAAGAATCAACAAACATTTTAGGTATTTCAGACTAGAAAAGCTGCTGGTCCTCAGGGACACTGGTGAGTTTCAAACATTGGATAAGACAGGCTAGGGATAAATGCTTTCCTGATCTGCCAAATAGAGGTGTGGGTTTATTAAAGGAATGGTCAATAGCTTTAATTAGTTGTGAAAAAGATGTTAAAGTTCTTTCCCTAGATTCTGCCTTTTATATTCCTTCCTTTTGTATATTAGAAGAAAAAATGCATTAGTTTGGGTTAAAATAGTCCAGATCCTAAGTTTATGAAAGGAGGACATGGCTTATTTGGAGGAAATAAGATTTAGACCAGCCTTGTAGGTGGGACTATCCAACACTTACAGAGTGTAACCATAGCTCCTTCTACTGTATAGTTAAATTTGCTTCCAGTTCACAAAAAATTGCAAAGGTGCTCATAGTGGAGAAAAAAAACAACATCCTGTGATGGTACTATTGCAATTAATGAACTTGGGTAACAGAGAGGGTTCTTTTTTATTATTATTTATTTTTAAAATTCTGTATTAAACTGAATTATTAGCAGACACAGTGTTTATTTGAAAGGTGGTCTTTGATTATTAATATTTTTTTTAATGCTTTCTGAACTAGTCTGTGCTATATTGTCATTCCTATACCATAGACTATCACTTCATAATATATCCATTCGCTGAATGCCTCTTCCACAATTTTTAAGTTCTTTTAAATATCACTATTCATGTTAAAACTGTTGAAGTTATTAGGAAACCATGTGAAAGGCACAGATCTGTGATCAGCAATACTGTCTAAAGTATGACAAAGTTTATATGGCAAAAATGTTTGCTGTGATTATACCCTAAAACAAGTGAAACAAATGAAGATTCAAATTTTAAATGAAAGCTGTTACATTCTTTTACAGTAATACCTTCTATATGTGCTCCACCTTCCACACAATCTTTGTTTTGTTTCTATTGCTGTGTAATTTCTAATTATCTAGGGAAACACAGATGATTTAAAGGAATAATTGATTTTTTTTTTTTTTTTCAGCTCTTCATAGAAAACTGTTG
Source organism: Pezoporus occidentalis (assembly GCF_034315485.1). Taxonomy (NCBI): domain Eukaryota; kingdom Metazoa; phylum Chordata; class Aves; order Psittaciformes; family Psittacidae; genus Pezoporus; species Pezoporus occidentalis. The sequence goes on from NW_026916220.1 coordinate 8,035,840, forward strand.
GGTGGAAGAACAGAAGGACCTAACAGTGGTTCTAAAATAATACTTAGACCAGACCTGAAAAATTATCCCAAAACAGTTCAAAGTATCCACAGACATAATCCATAACCTCAGTACTGGTGAAAGAAAAAAAAATATTTTACTTATCTGTAACTTACCATAGGTGTGCTGGTACAAAATTATACATCCCCTTGATACATAGATTGATAAATTTGAGGTCTGAATCCAAGATGTGAAGTTAGCCTTAGTCTTTTGTGCAACTGATTTGGTGGATAAGTTAGAAAACTCAGCATCCTTTTGAATCACTTAAATATAAATATTGCCTTATTTGGCATGTTCTGTCCTGTCCCTAACAAAGCTGCAGATTCTTTTTAAATGGTTGGAATTTGGTATGAAAATAATGAGATTATGTTGTGCTGTCAAAGCAGTAAACAAAAGAATATTGCCATGTTTTACATAGTGCTATGCATAAAACTTCAAACTAACATTGTATTCAAATAATCCATAAAAGATAGTGTTGAAAGTATTTCATTATCCTTTTAGCTCTTGGGTGACTAATCTGGCAAGAAATATTTACCCTGTGTGTCAGATAGAAAAGTCCGTCGTTACTTCTTGCTGAAATTCCCTATCAGCAATTAAAAAGAGAGAGCATTACCACAATTCTGCTTTGTTTGTGTGCTGCTGCTGCTGCTGCTTGGATTATTCACAGCTGTGAAGGAAACAGCAACAAAATAAACCAGTAAAAAGTATTAGTGCATTGAAAAACACCGATAATAAATTTTTGTTACTTAACAAGAAATAAAGCAGTAAGCATGTATCTAACTCTAAGAATATGAACAATCATATCCTCAAACTCACCTAAAGTCATACTCATTTTTAGTTGCATATAAATGCATAGAAGTTCCTTGGAGAAACCTTTTTTTTTTTTTTATGCCTTGGGTGTTGGCAGGTTTCATAAAGAAGAATACTCCTGGATTTAACCATAAACATATGTCAAATAACTTGCTGTTATCCACAAGGATTTGATATCTACTAAAAAAACTAAATAATGACAAGAAGATGAAAAGAATAAGAATGTGAGAGCTTTCCTAAAACATGCCCATGTATGCTAACTTTAGACTGAGAATTTTAAAACTAGGTGACCAAAAATTTAATCTAGGCATTTAGTCCAGTATCTTTTACACTGCTTCTCTACCCATTGAATCTTGTTTTCTTTCACTTCCTAAAAACTAAAATACAGATCCAATCCAGAAAAGTTATCATCAATACTTTTCATTTTTGAAGGAATCCTACTGAAATTAAACAAGTCTGTAAGATTTTTGGTAAATGGAAACCTTCCTTCTTTCTTCTTCTGACGTTCTAATGAAATCACTGGAGACAAACCTCTTCTCCTTACATGAAATAGCAAATTAATACTCTCCTATGCCCTCAGCGAACACAGAATCAAATAGATGGGTTGTTTATTTCTAATAAAAAATGTCCAAGGGTTGTTTTGCCATGTTACTGAGCCTTGAACAGGGCAAATGGTACAAATGTACTTAACGGTGAAACCAAAAGAACTGTAGCTTAAATATAGTGCTGGGGGTTCAGGCATTGTGTGCTTTCTGAGAAAGAAGAGGGAAGAGCTTCTGTTATGGATAAGAGGAAAAAATCAGCTCTTTAAATTTGATCGTGCAATGGTAATTCATTGTCCTTGTGTCTCTCAATCAACACCAACTGCTTTTTCTCAGAAAGTGTTTTATAAGTGGACAACTCAGACATGAGGAGATGAAACCCCAGATGTTCAGTGGCATCTAGCAACTGAAGGCCATTTAACAACTGCTGATCCCAGGCACCTAAAGATGCTCAACATATGGAATAAAATTAACTGCTGGAGATACTCTGACCAGTCAGCAACAGAAGCATCAGAAGGACAGATAATCACAGATAGCTCAAGCAGTGTGCATGGGCAGTGTCCCAGCCTTCAGTGGTTCATGTGGCAGCTCTCAAGGTTGGCCTGACAGAAACCCTCTTTGTGAAATGGTCAGATGTTTTCATCATGCCTTTGTGATCCTGTTCAGTTGTTCACAGTAAAAAATTCCTGTTGTGATATTGCTACGAAGGTCAGTAGTTTGTTGTGGTCATCAGACGGCAAATTTCTATGCTGTTCTGTAGTGACATTTGCACCTGGAGCAGTAGTTAAAACAAGGACCTAAAGTTTTAGCTATCTTAAATTAAAAGCAGAAACATCTGCTAAAGGCACAGGTTGATTGCTGTGTAGGCTGAGCTCAGCAGGTTTCTGTGTTTTTTATTTGATTCTGACCAGTTTCACTGAAGTCAGTGACAATAGCTACTACAGACTTGAAGAAGCAAGAACATAGGCCAAAAATGAAGAAACTAAATTAGAACAAAACACTTGATACTTAAACAACATAAGGAATACATATAACACTATTTTTTTAACTCAGAATTTGTATTCTGGACTGTTTTTTTGTTGCCTTCCCTGTCGCCCCCCCTTCCTCCTCCTGAATTTATTGAGCTGCAGTACAGCTTGGAACTCTAAGCAAGAATTGTCACTTTAAAGAGAGACCTGATTTATTAGGAGGGTTTTGCATTCTGCACAGAATATCTGATGAGATGATTCTTCTTTTTTTACTAAAAATGTCTTACAAGTTATTATACGAAGCCATTAGAAAACTAAGAAAACTTCCAAAAGAAAAGCTACCAGATCTTGTGAAATATTTTGCTGCAAATTGAAGGAAAAGTCAACTGTTATACTTTAATATGTATATTAATTATATATATCAATTAATAACAAGGAGATTATTGATCTTCTTTGAAATCATTTTACCATTCAAATGTACTGTGTTTTAAACTACTTAAGAGTAAAAGGAAAACAAACAAACAAACAAAAAATTTTAAAAAGATCCCAATAAACAAAATAAAACCCAGTACCAAAACCCCCTCATGAATATATTTTGAAATCACTGGAAAGATGGATACATAGCAAACACACTAAATGAACTGTTTTGTCTTAATCCAGTTTATTGTTTGGTGTGTGAGAACTGTTATATATATCATTAAATATTCAATTGCAATCAAAACATCTTAGATTAATTGTTTTGGAAATGAAGATATTTTTGTTGTTGTTGAAGAAGCAGAACAAAAAACATTTGTATTGCCAAGGACAAAATGTTCACAGTTTATATTGGACAAAATCATAATATATGTAATAAATACTTGAAGTGTTCCAATTTCTTGCTATACAGACTTTTGTACAAATATAGTGCATTTTAAGTCAAAAATATGTGAAACAGAATCCGTTTTTTATGTAGTTGTCTCAACTTTAATTGACTAAACTTTAAAATACAAGTAATTTTGAAATTGAAAATATTTTAAATGTTTAAATGTTAAAACCAGTTTAATTTTAGAGATTAATGCAGGTGTAGTAGGTGAAAATTTAGTATTACATTCTCACTGCAATTCATGTATGTGCTACTGGAAGCAAATAAAATGCAAATCTTTAGTTCTCCTTTGATGTTGCATAACTTTTGCATTGTTTAGTACCCATGCAACATTGACACAGCAGTGATAATAAATAATGTTCAGTCCTTTTTTTTATTTCATTAAACCACTGTTAATTTTCAAGACTATATTTTTTGTCCATTTTACAATGAATTAATGTTGTTCCTGTGCATGAGCAGAGGAAAAAACTGCATCTGTTAAACACTCTCTCCAAATTCTCCTGCCAGATGCACTAGTGCAATTATTTTACCAGAAAGACATATGACACTATAGCAATCCTTTTTTCTAAGAATATTAGTTGTAGTCTGATACGATTTGCACCTTTACATGAGATCATGCTCATATCAGGATGTGCTTATGTAATATAATAAAAGAAAAAGATTAAAGGAATTTTGAAATTAAGATATTTTGCCCATCTGCAAAAGAAGAATGTGAAAAATACAGGGAAAATTGCAATCTGAATCAAGATTTACCTTCCCCCTGTAAGAGGTTCCAGAGAAATCAGTGGGCATACTGACATGAATATTGTAGGCACCCTGCACTTCATTTTCATTTGCCAACAAGACTTGGCAAATACCATTCTACACTCAGTAGAAGCCCACTGCTTTCTGTGAGAAGGGTGAGTACAGACTGCGGCTGCTGAGCCAAAGAAATTACCTTTTGCTGTGAGGTGTCTCTTGCTTTTTGGCATTTTGGAAGGCATCTGGTGAATTTTACTCTTTCCTTTGGGAGAGGAGAAACCTGGGGCCAAGTTAGCAACAATGATAGCAATGATCCATTTTCAACCCCATGGGCATTACTTTCACCTACATTCCCCTCTCTTCATCCTCTAAGTACTCTTTTGGATATTAGACTTGAACACAAAAGAGAAGACTTTGGCCTACCAGAAGCACAGACTGTTTTCAAAGTTCTGCCCTCAGAAGCTGTCATTTTTCAGGGTAAAAGAAGAAAGCAATCACCCTTCACATGCAAATTTCAAGCCAACCATAATTGAGAATCCTTTAATGTGGTGCTCAGCATGGTTTGAGAAGCTTCACAGTCAAGGGCAAGCAGGCTGTCATTTTAGGAAATGTTTTAAATTCGTTTTTTTCACACCTAAAGATTGATATGATGGAGATGAAAAGCTGGACTATAAAAAACCCACTTTTGGAAACCTTGCACACAAGGACCGCTACTGCCAGAATTAGTCTCTTTGTTACACTGTCAAACCTCTGAAACATCTCTTTTATTTACAGAATTATCTTGAGGTTTAACTGTGATGACATGATATAATAGCTGTTAGGGAATTCCTTAGGGCCAGCTTGAGACTTCAGGCACTGCCTAGGACAAAAGGATGAGCCAAAGCTGAATAAACCCCTGAATAATTTAAGGAGGCATCATTTCCTCAAGGTAAGTAATTCTTCTGCTGCAGCTTCCTTTTCTCAATGGGTTTGTGAGATACAGCTTGCATATATGGCATACATTGCTGTTGCCTTTCCCTCACTTCACTCTGAGCAGTTAGGGGTCAGCAAAGGGATGGTTTTGCTTGTTTCCTCGCAGTACCCTAGTGAAAGATAAAAGAGCTGCAGCACAGCCAGTCCTCTTCCTGCATTTCTGGATCACTCATTGTAGCACGAGCAAAGGGGTCAGAAGGTCACGTATTTCCTTTCCACTCTCAGGACTCATAGGTCAGCATGTACTGTGGCTCATGGCGAGCAGTTTCACGGGAAGAAAGAAAGGGAAAGCCAGGAAATACCACCAACACTTTTACTAATCCTAGATTAATGTGTCACATCTATTATTGATGGCACTACCAAGAAATACGACGAAATCCATGACGTATTTACAGTCCTATATGAATAGGATCCACCTACTAAATAGCATTCTGGCCTGTAAAGTCTCCTTCAGGCACACGTCATACATAACAATTGTTAGCCCTTGCAAGTCCTTTCTATCTTTAACAGCAGAAAGAGATTTTGCAATGCAGTGACTTGCTAAAGAACTTTAAAATCTAAGTTTATTGTCATTTCTGTCACAATATTGTTTCATTACTTTTATTCTAGGGAACCATGGAGGCTTAGCATTAACAAGCATGTTGACACATTTCGCAAAAGAAAAGTTCAGGATATCTGTTTGTCTAAATTCATATTTTTGAAGACTTGGTTACTGAAAAGTAACCAGTCTATAGTATTATGGACTGTTGTTTCTGTTGCTAGTTGTTACAAACTGACAATATGTTGAACAGGTTGTAGCCAATATTATGGCCATGAGATATATGACATGAGCACGTACACACCCTGCTGCCTTGGGATGCCAAGCAACAGAATGCAATTTTAGGAAATACTATGATAAAGACAAGATTCATAATGAAGAAGGGCAAAGATCTATAGCTTGGAGTCTAATAATTTCAGTTAAGTTTAACCTAGCTACACAGCAGGAATCTCCTTTGTTATAGATGGGCAAATTTACATAGCATTCAGAAATACCACGGCAATTTTTTGAAGTCTGAGTTGCATTTAAATGCCTTCACTGAATAGCATCAATTATCCTTCCCCAACATGTCAATTATATACAAAGATCTATCTCTATGTGAGTCTTAACAAATATGAGAAAAAGTGTCAAGAACTAGCAGTTTTACAGCACCTTTGTTTCACAAAGGCTATCCATACTTTTCATACTCTCAATTGGTCAGGTTTCAGATCACCACCTCAAAAAATTTGTATGTCTATATAAATCTCAGTCTTTCACTTTATCAAACTCTACTGCCCCCCTAATTAAAAAATGAAAATAAAAATTTAAAAAAAGAAATAGAGATAGGCAGATGAAGAAAGGAATGGGACACTTATTCTTTAGATGTTTTCACTGGAGAAAAGTAATTTCAAAATTACCACCTGCCAAAGGGAAATAAAGAAAGGCAGTATCGGGAGTTACTGAAACAGAGGACAGGAAAGTTATTGTACTTTTGTGACAGGTCCTTTGCATTGTAATGAAAATATTGGTCCATACCATAATTATTTAAAGAGAAAGAAATCTGAGAAGTTCTTGATAAATGTATACTACATTCAAATTTCTAGATTCCATAAAGATGGCAATTAATTTTGATGCTTTTTAATTTTTAATTAATCTGCAATTAGAGTAGAACTTCTGAAGTATCTATAACAACTATACTATTTGGTTAATGTTTCAAAATGCATTGGTTCTGTATTTTTATTGATAGGCTTGGAACTTATAATTATTAATTTTATTTTTTATTAGTTGTTTTGTCCCACACATAGTAAAATCATTTGTGACTAAGGGGATTGCATAATTTTACAGAGATATTGCTGTGTAGCATAGGTTTAAAATGAGTTGGGTTTTACTTCATAGTATAATTTTAAACTTGATTCAAATTATTTGGCCCACTTACATTAAAAAATCCCACAACATGAATATACGTAATTTCTGCAAATAACCTCAGTAGTATCTATTTTGTGTTAGTAAGTCAGAACAAAACAAAAAAAAAAAAATATTTAAATGCTACAAACTGACAAGTAGAAAGCAAAATAAGAATAGTGAAGGATATTCTGTGAATAATTCAACTAAGATTGTGTTAGGCACTGCATGAACACAAGACAACAGAAAGCCTGCATTGTGCAGCATGTTTCCCAGCAAGCAAGCTTTGCCTATACCTGGACCATCAGCAGGAGCCGGAGCATGCCCATCCCTCCATACACCTCAGGGTGACACTGGGGTGCATGGGCAGGAGCTGAGCAGAAGAAAGGGCTAGCAGCAGTGTTGTGGGGTGTGTGCAGGGAGGCATTTACCCGCCATCAGACTGCATCCAGGGATAGTGCCTGCGAACCAGCACTGAGACACTGCATCTACCTGCCTGGAAGTGCACACTGATTTTTCAGAAAACTACATATATTTTTGATTAATTTCTGCATCAAAGTCTGAGAGTAATTGCGTGGGATAACTCAGCTTCTAAAGTTAAATATGCACCTTTTTTATTTCCTCCAGCCTTAGGCTCTGAACAGATAAAACAAAACACTGGAGAGGGACAGTGCAAGTGAGAGCTCCAGCACAGAAGAAAGATCCATGCCAAGGGAACAGAGCGATAAAGCAGCAACAAACTCTCCACTACATGAGCCCCAGTCATGACCCTTAGAGGCATGACTGCTTGCCCTCTCTTCAGTGCAGCTAGCTGACATTAGCAGTGTTTCTCTTCCTGAGATTCTGAAATCAAGACAAATCTCTACAGAAATTTGTTGTTGTATTTGCCCAGCCCTAATCAACATTAAGATCTATCCTGATTTCTTTCTCAATGACCCAGAGATTATTTTCTATGAGCAAAGCTGACTAGTAAGCATATTTCTTGTAAAAAAATAAAATAAAATAAAAAAACCTTACATGCAATTTCCTGGAACGAGTGTTTATATAACTAGCATCAAAGGAAAAAAATCCCATTCATCTGTGTATGCAGTGAATAGAACCATAGAATCATCTAAGTTGGAAAAGATTCTTAAGATCATCGATTCCAACAGTTAGGACTGCCAATTCCACGACTAAACCATGTCCATAAGTGCCACATTTGCATATATTCTAAATACTTCCAGGGATGGTGACTCAACCACTTTCCTGGACAGACTGTTCTAGTGCTTGACAGCCCTTTTGGCAAAGAATTTTTTCCTAGTAACCAATCTAAACTTCCCCTGGTGCAATTTGATGTCGTTTCCTCTTGTTACTTGGGTAAAGAGACCAACACCCACCTGCTCCATCCTCCTTTGAGCCAGTTGTAGAGAACCACAGGGTCTACCTTCAGCCTCCCTTTTTCCAGGCTAAACAACCCCAGCTCCCTCAGACATATCTTTTTAGTTGTGGTATCCATCAGTTTGACAGGATTAGTCCTGCATTATCATTTTACTTACAGTTTTTACATTATCTTTTACATTAAAAATACTACATTAGCATTTACATACAGAATGGTATGTTACCACAGTTTCTGCATCACTCTTGCTTGATTCAGTGAGCAGTATGCAAGCATCGACTAGGCAAAACGCAAGTATCTAAGGATTTTTTTTGATTATTCTGTGCAAAGAGTTAACGTTTCTTTTGCTGCATGAATTATTTAATACAATTTCAAAGAAACAAAGGACCTTGATTTCTGGCAGTATTAATTTTAACTGACGAAAATATCAAAAGCACTTCATCTGACACCAGAAAAAAAAAAAAATAAAAAAAATCAGTAACTATGGCTCCCTGAAAGCAAAGAAATGCCCTTATTTTCAAAGTTGCATTCAGGGTCATACCAAGTGAATGTACTAATAATACAGGCCACAAATTGATTTAGGAGAGAAACTGCATTACAACTTGTAATTTCCTACCACTTTGGAGTCAATCTTTAAAATCTATGCCCAAACCAGCATTTTTGCCAACACTCCTTGATTTGCACATGACCTTTAATATTGCTATGCTGGTCTCCCACGGTCAAGTTTTTAAGGAAACAGGTGTCTAAAGATTGATTTCTAAATCTATATTTATGTCCCCAAATTGGCAGTTTGATTTTATAAAAGCCTTGACCATTAAGCAATTCCCATTGATTTAATAATGGAGTTGACGGTGCAAGATCAGTATTCCTAGGTGCCTAGATGCCTTCCAGAATCAGGGCTCTGCTGGCCAAGGTAATACTGTGTCATGGTGATCAGTTATTTTGACCTGTCATTACACAGTGTAGATGAGATTTGTTATTGCACATCAGTGTGTTGTCTAATCCTGTGATTTCAGATACAACTAACAATATTGCTGAATGGATCTCTATTTCCACAATGATTAATCTGAAGTAAATTTATTAGACATTTCAGAAATGTGATCACATAGGTAATGCTTTTGTAAAGGTTACAAAAACTTCCAGCATAAAAGCTCATTGACAACTGAACTGCACATTGGTTGAAAGGCAGAAATAATAGTCTCAGAAACAAAACCTGAATTTCATCACCAAATACACATTTCTGTAGGGGCTCGTATCCAGGTTATAAATGGAAAATCAACACAGGAATGAAGTTTGGTATGATAGAATAGTAGAAGAGATTTTCTAATCTTTTATAAACTATGTGAGCTGTTTTAAGACATAGCTACAGATACAGGTTGGGCGGAGGAGTGATTTAGAACAGCCCTGTGGAAAAGGACTTGGGGGTGTTGGTCTATGAGAAAAATGAACATGAGCTGGCTTCAGTGTGCGCTTGCAGCTGAGAAAGCCAACCGTATCCTGGGCTGCATCAAAAGGAGCGTGACCAGCAGGTCGAAGGAGGTGATCCTGCCCCTCTACTCTGCTCTTGTGAGACCTCACCTGGAGTATTGTGTGCAGTTCTGGCGTCCTCAACATAAGAAGTACATGGAGCTGTTGCAACAAGTCCAGAGGGGTCCTCAAGGATGATCAGGGGACTGGGGCATCTCCTGTACAAAGACAGGCTGAGGAAGTTGGGGCTGTTCAACCTGGAGAGGAGAAGGCTGCATGGAGACCTCATAGCAGCCTTCCAGTATCCGAAGGGGGCCTATAGGGATGCTGGGGAGGGACTCTTCATTAGGGACTGTAGTGACAGGACAAGGGGGAATGAGTTTAAAAGGAAAGAGGGGAAGTTCAGGTTAGCTATAAGGAAGAAGTTCTTTACAATGAGGGTGGTGAGGCACTGGAACAAGTTGCCCAAGGAAGCTGTAAATTTTCCATCCCTGGCAATGTTCTAGGCCAGATTGGGCAGAGCCCTGGATGACATGGTCTAGGGTGAGGTGTTCCTGCCCATGGCAGGGGCATTAGGGCTAGATAATCTTAAGGCCCTTTTCAACTCTAACCATTCTACAATTCTATGATTCTACAGTAAAGCTTTGGGAAGAATTGAGTAAAAGAGAATGAAATAACTATGTAGAGGAAAATATTTAATATACTTAATATTTGTATATACACATAAACATGATATTTATATAAAACCATATACATATACATACACAGATATATGTAAACATATATTTATGCCAGTACTTATCTGAAGACACAAATATTTGTAGAGAACAGATATAGATGCCAAGCACACTGAAAAGAAAGCTGCTGTTTAAAGCATCTAATCCTATGTTGAAACAAAAAATCCTCAGTGTGAAGATTGGGTCCAAAGTGGTTTAGGTGGTGCTTGAAAACAGGAGAGAAATTAGGAGTAGAGGAAGTGTACAGCCAAGACTCTGTATGAGACTGATAGCCTCCCCCATTCCCTGCTGGGATCATCCCTTGCAGTTAGGGTGAAGTATGACTGCTATCAGACTCACAAACCTACTATATTGCTGCTAGCAGAAGTGAGCAACACATCCTTCTGTCAAGAAAACAATTTATTACACTTATTTCATTCTTCTTCCTGTCTACTTAGACTCACTATGTTCTTCACATATTCCTGAAGAAAGTATAGCAATTCATAGCTGTTGCTGCTGTACATGCTTAGCAGAGCAACTGTTTCTGGTCTGTGTTGAACTCTCAATTTAAAAGCTATATCCAATAACTTTTAATGACTTTTTATTTTATATTGAAAATATTTTTGCACTTCAACTGCTTACATGACTGCCAGTAGAAAGTGTTAGTGGACCTCTTCAAGTGTCAAGGATAAGTCAAAACAATTTGAGAAGTCTTGAGATCACAGTCAAAGTTGGTTGGAAGGGATATTTAAAGGTCATCTGTCCAAACACCCTGCCAGGGTCAGGGGCATCTTTCATTGGAGCAAAGGCCTGTCTAACCTGACTTTAAACATTTCCAGGAGTGGGACATCCACAGTTTCTCTGGGCAACCTGTTCCAGTGTCTCATCACCCTTTTATCTTTATAATATCTAATATAAATCTACCCTCTGTAAGTTTAAAATCATTGTCCCTTGTCCTGTCACTACAGGACCTGGGAACATGCCTCCCTCCAGCTTTCTACTCTATCACAAAATTTCATCTTGTGAAATAATTTTGCTAGAAGCAAGGTGGGGTTCTTCTTAATACAGCTCATTGGTTCTGGTTTAAGCAGAACAAACTGCCACAAAGTTTTTGATTCAATATTCTGATTACGTTACATATACCTCCTCCAAATGTCTGTTGAACACCATAAGAGAGACATCAGATGATAATTTGGAAGATTGTGAGGAAAATGTAAAGTCATGAGTTGTCTTGGATTTTAGGCATTTTTAGGAGTCTACGAAAGGATAAGCTTCCCGGATGCACAGTGTTACAAAATTTCATCCTTAACATGGTTCTATAATTGTTGATCTTAGTCCAAATTGGTCCTAATTTCAAAAATTTTTTTTTTTTTGTTTGTATTTTTCTGGGCTTTCATTTAAATTATTGTATATAGAATGCCTTCTTCAATACCAAGTCACATTTGGGGGTCTGCAAAACTAGATCAATCTGGGGGTTGTGAGCAGAAGGAAAATCTTTGTTAGAAACCTACACAGACAGGTATATACAAAACATCCACAACCATAGCTCAGTTCTCTATTTCCTATCAAAAGTTTACCAATTTTTTTTCAGGGAAGAAGATAATCTTTGAGACTTTGATCTTGCTCCATCCTTTGAGGACATGAAGACAAGGCAACTTCTTAAATAATGCAACTTGTGCAATCTCCCAGGCAAATGGCAAATTAATCAGTCTCTGAATCCTTGGTTTTTTGAAGACTTGTGCATTTTTAAAGAAGACGGAGTAATTGTTTAGTGACTTGGTACCATTGATTTTCATTATGGATGGTGTTGACTGGGTCTGTGTCAGGTCACCTAGGAGGGATAGCCTTTGCATAGCTAAATAAAATGGGGAAAGTACCACTTCTTATTCCATATTCACAAGGAAAGCTCCAGTCCTTGAAGTAAGTTTTCTATGACCTTCTTGTTCAAGCAACTTCTCCTTCTTAGCCATTTGAATAAATGTGAGAATGCAATGTTGCATAGGCATGAGATAGAGGTCTGAATATGAAAAGCCAATAGCTTCCTAGTTAAGAAAAATTGATCAGAGGAAAAAGTTTAAGACAATAGAGAAATGTCTTCATTTGTTAAAAGTATGTAACGTTACTTGATCTCTCTGTTAAAAGGAACTGATATTGAAACGAAAAGATTCAGTGAAAAGAAATGCATTTATTTTAAGGTGTGTGATAGTTTGCAAGTTCTTAAAAAATTTTAGTAATTATTTTGGGCAGAATATTGAAATGCCATAATAAACATGTCATATTTAATTGAGATACAGATTTAACCTGCTAGTTTTTAGGTCTTTCTGTTGTTATAATTTTTATATTTTCAGTAGTGACACAGAATTATTTCTAGATTATACTAAAATGCTTCTTCCTTCTGAGTATTGAAAATATATTTCAATGTGTTCAGTTCAGTATCAGTTCAGATTTTGCTTTCAAGTTTTTTTATATTTTTTATTTTCTGTGTCGGGCTTTTTATTTACTTTCTTCTGCTCTTCTTGTTTTTGGGTTTTCCCCCGACTTTCTCCTGTCTAATTTTTGTCTGTCCTTGCCATCTAATCTTCTGTTCTTAAAGAACTCATTCATTTCAGTCTCATAGAAATGAAATCTATAATTTTAGTGTTTTACAATAGCTGCTAAGTTTTAAGAAGAAATCATACACTTGTCATATTCTGGTGACTCAGAGGAAAATGTGACTTCTAAAGGTTTGCTGGCTGGGTTTTTTTTTTCAGATATCGGCCACAGCAAATTCTGTCTCATAATGATAACTACATGATCAGAACCGTTGTGCAGTTCAGCAAACATAAAGAAATGGAGTTTTTCTAGAATTAGGTGTCTTGGAAAACAGGACAGTTCAATCTCTGTGATAATTTATTTGTAAATATAGTAATCAGAAGCCATTGTTATTTACTCAACTTGTTTCCATAAATATGTCAAGTAAAATCTTATCAAAAAACATTCTTAGGGAAAGGCAAAGGAACATTTTTATGATAATTTGAGGTGTTTGAGATAGCTGACAGGTAAATTGAGATTACAAAGGGTTTTGATTCATTGATCAAGCATTCATCCCAAAGAGGCAAATATGAAAATCTTTAGAAAGCTATTAAACATCTCTTATGCTTCCTGTGTTTGCTTTGGGATACATAATAATCACTTTTCATTCCATCAGTCAGGTCAGAGGGGAGGACTAATGAGCATGGGGTCCACGAAGAAAACACTGGCGCATTTGCAGTAATAACTTAAATGGATTATCTTTAAAAGAAAAGAATATTTGATTTTAAATATCACTCTGGTTTAGGGCAGCAGTCATCTATTGCAAAGGGAGAGAAAAGGGCTGTTCTGAGACCCTACTCACGCTATTTCCACGTCTGTAATGTCCAGTGGATATGCATTGTATTATTTGCCATATGGGGGTACAAATGAATATTGAAATTCCTTGAGCTATAACTTCAGGTGATAGACAGCAGTGAAAACCACGGTTTACCCCAATGTAAAAAGAACTCAGATGGAGAGGTATCTCAAAATTGGCACTACATTTTCCTCTGATACACAGCAAAGAACATTTGAATTTTTCCACTCAAATAATCAGCGAATACTCTGGTGACATTTGTTAACTATCAGTGATGTTGTAACAGCTCCTATTAATTATGCCTCTATCCAGAAAGCTAGATGATGGTGTCTGCCAGTGAGGAGAAGGAATAGGGTAAAGCTATATACAAACTGCATATAGCTGGAGAGCAGCCCCATGGAAAGAGATCTGGGGGGTTTGGTTGAAAACAACTTGAAAATGAATCATCAGTGTGGCTTGGCAGCCTAAAGGCCCAATCATGTCCTGGGGTGCATCAAAGCACAGCACAGCTAGGTAGTTGAGGGAGATGATTGTTCTACACTGCACTGGGTCAGCCCCACCTTGAGTCATGTGTACAGTTTGGGGCATCTCGATAGAAGAAGGACATCAGACCATTAGACTGTGTCCAGAAGAGGGTGACCACAATGGTGAAAGGCCTCAAGGACAAGACTTGTGGGGAGTGTCTGAGGTCACTTTGTTCATCTTGGAGAAGAGAGGGCTGAGGGCTTACCCCACCACAGTCTACAACTTCCTCATGGGGAGCAGCGGAGGTGGAGCTGCTGATTTTCCCTCTCTGGTGACCAGTGATAGGACATGGGGAGATGGAATGAAGCTGTGTCAGGGGAGGTTCAGACGGGACATTAGGAAAAGGTTCTTCACTGAGATAACAGTTACTGAAATAGGCTGCCCAGGGAAGAGATCATAGCCTGTCAAGAGTTCAAGGAGTGTCTGGAAGACACTTTTAGTCAAATTATTATTTTTAGGTAGTCCTGGGAGGAGCAGGGAGTTGGACTCGATACTTTTGGGTCTTTTCCAACTGGGGATGTTCTACGATTCTAGATTTTACAAAACTATAAGAAGCCTACAGAAAATGTTACCTTTCTTAGTAGATACTTTGAAACACCTTACACAATGTAGATAGAAGAGGGGACAATATAAAACTTTCCAGTTGCTTGACTAAACACAGCAGTGCTGAAAATCTGAATTGCAGTCCATGGTAATAGAATGCAGTTGCCACTACTGCCACTTCTCTGTGCATGTGAACATGACCTTCTCCACCAAAGATGAACACATGGCACAAATATAACACCCATCAAAGAGCTGGTACATCTACTCAAAGTACTTTTCCATTACAGAGTGAGGTGACAAAATCAAAAACCACAGTAAACTGAGAAAAAGTCAGGGGATAAGACACAAAGCTTATTGTGGTATAAATTGTCAAGTAACTGAAAACTTTTCTAAAAAATAGCAACAAAAATAAAAGTACAACATAATAATCTGTTCTGAGCCACCACTGTAAAACCATTAAATCATGTGATGAATGAAAAAAACAAAACTTCTTTGCAAGTACTTTAGGCAAAGAAAAAAAGAAATCTTTTAAATGAAGGTGACCAAATAAGTTCTCATGAATGTGAAACAGTCCCTTTATGACATATTTTTTAGCTAATTTTAAACAGTATTTCATACAATTTCTCCTAATTGTATCCAGAGTGCGATACATTCATGCAAGTATTAAATAAGTTGCAATATAAAAACTAGCTTATTTTATTATAAAGCAAGATTCATAGCATCTAGTCCCAGTAAGCTGCTTCCATAAACTGCTGGCAAATTGATTCTTTATATAAATTAATTTAGGCATGTCATAAATGGTTTTTAAAAATCATCCTAACGTCACTTAAAAATAAACCTCAAATATTATGCTCATTGTTATGTGCATTATTCTCTCTTATCAGCTGACATGAATTGAACAATATTACTGAAACAGAAACATTATTTCCAAATAGAATTTTTTATTTGCATTTCTGACTTTGGAAGTGGAATCTTAATGAGCATGCTTGCAATTGTCAATTATCAGTGAACAAAGTGTGATCATTAAAAACAATAAGCCATAATTTGGTTTCATTAGATTTATTGTTAATAGACAAATGTGTTTTGAGAAGCACTTACAAGATGCAAAGCCTATGGACATGCAGGATGTAAGAAACTAAGTAAGCTATTTTGTCTTATTTAATTTTTTTTTTTTTTAAGGTTATGATACATGTGGAAAAATTATAGCTTTACAGTTTTGAAAGGTAAAGACAAAGCATTTCCTGCTCTTCTTTTTGCTTTAAGGAAGTTATAATCAGGAGATAGAGAACATACCATCTGCTTCCAGTCAGGAGGCAACGCCTAATTAAATAAATTCAATATTTTATCACAAAAGTAATTAGGGAATTTGCCTAAATGCATAGATTTTGCCAAAAAAAAAACACCCAACCCTTGAAATCATGTCTTAGACAAAATTTTGAAAATACAATGTAGTTTAATGAAGAGTTGCACGACTATGGATGCAGTTTCAATGACTGGGAAAAGAATTCCCTAAGAATCCCCTTTTGAATTCCCTGTTTCTGATGTGTCTTGTCAATATAAAAGCTTTTCTAACGTGTGATAATGGAGGTGAAAATACTAAGAAACCATGAACAATTTATGAATAGAGAGTTATAGAAAGAAAAGCAGTAGATTAATGCAGATATTAGTATTTGCAGGCATGGATAGCCATGAATATAATGAAGTTATTTAATCTGTAAGATAGCGTCCCTATATATAATTTAAAAAAAATAAATGAAAAATGCTCTAACTACATTTTTATGTATGCTGAAAGAAAACAACATGTCAGTTAACAATGAAAACCATCATACAAAGAGAAAAATTATATTCTGTCAAATTCTCTACCTTTTCTCATGCAATACCTCAATGGTTGCAAGAGCAATTCTGACTTGAAAAATTAAGTAGATCTAAGTGTTTTAAGTGACAGCTCAGTATAAAATACTGACATTTCTCTATTTCTATAAATAAGTTGAAACATTTCTCCAAGGGTGACTAAAGACTGAAGTGTCCCAATGCATCACATCTACAGACAAACCTGTAAAAATAATGATGCACAGTGAAAATCTATAGGTTGCTTTGTCAACATGTCTACATTAAATCACAATTTCAATTGAGGATTAAATAGGGATTTACTGAACACTTTAAATAACAGCTCTCTGTTTATCCTACTGTGACAGCGATTATGAAGAATTTGCTTAGTAAGACTCAAAATGCTAGTATAAGCAGAATATTCACTTTGAGCAAAAGACTGTACTACTTGCTATCCCTTTTGGACATGTTTTGCCATGATTCTGCTAAAAAATTATCAGAAACATAGTGCGACTGGATCACAATGAAATGTAGTAATGTTGCAAACTTTTTAAATAGATAATCCCAGGTAATGTAGTCCATTAAATTAGCTTATTTTAGTGTTTTCATAATGTCTGTTGGGACAGATTTCTCGTTCAGGAAATGTAATCTGAATCTTTGGGGAAAAAGAGGGAACAGTAAGGGAAAATAGAAACAGACAAGCAGAAGTAGCAAATATTAGAGAATTTTCAATATTTATCTTTCAAGCCTGGATACACCTTTCCTTAGGCTGGATTATTATAAACATTAGGAGATATAGGTAATTTGTCTTTTCACTTTTACAATAATTGCCCCAAAACTGAAACTTGTTAAGATACAAATATATGTAGTCATATTCTAGGTGAAATTTTTCCTGACAAGTACAGAAGCCCAAGCTATCAATAAATATATTGACATCAGACATGCTGAATGAAACCACTTTTTAAATGAGTATTTTTTAATAGGGTTTTAATGACCAGTTGCACAAAGAAAATCTGATCTATCAGTGCCTGCAAAATGCAGAAATAGTTCACATAAGTCTGTAAGAAATTGAATCCTTACTTTTCAAACAATGGGAAATGTATTTTGATGTGCTTTCTTGAGTATATACACTTTCTACTCATATATATTTTGAAGTACAACATTACCCTGGAACCCAGTAGTCTTTCTAATGACCCAACAATCACATATCAGCTGCAGATTGAGAGATTTAATAATGTCTCTGGGTTGAAATTACAGTTATCCAATACTGAAGTAATTCTATTAACTTCAAAGAAATATAGACTCTTCAATTCCACTGAGGGAATGAAATTGCATAGTATCAGCTTGTTGATGCCATTCTATTTCTAAAGAAAAAGAAAAAGGTATGGATGAGGTTATTCTCAGTGTTAGGGTATTTTTAACTAATTCTAAGGAAGCACAGTTATAACTGAGTAAATACTGTTCTTACTGAGGACAGGAAACAGATTTCACCAAACTACCTGTGTAGTTCAGATTTCATAGCTAATGTCTATTCTTCAAGATACACTGATATTTTATCAACCCACGAAGCAAACACTTGTGCTAGGGCATATCAGTCATCCTGCAGCCAGATTTGTTGTGTGGTAGCATAAATCGTATCCGCAGTAAGTTCCCACCCAATCCATAACATACACAGTGAAATTTGTCTCAACATCTTCATAGGTGCCAACAGATCCATTGTCAGCACACTGCTAAACTATTAAAAAACAGTGATATATTACTACTTTCAGATATACTTTCAGTTTTACATCCTTAGGTCTGTTGTGATCTTTTTTTCTGCATGGTCTCTGAAAGAGGATCAAAAAAGCAGACTTGATGGAACCATGAGCTCTGCTGAAGAACCAGATTTCCTTGTTTTTCAGATTTTTGTATCAAGAAGGACATAGCATTTGTGCAAGAGAACAACTGTATGTACAGTTTTACCTCCCGGGTACTCTTTACAACCCTTTTTAGATAGACTCTGGTGCCTCTGATCTGATCTGATGAAGGACACTGATAGACAGTGAGAAACAAACTGAAAAACATCTATCAGAACCTAAGATAGGTTTATATTAATTTGGACAGAAAATACAATCAAATATTTCTAAAACTTCTTCCCCCAGTTTAATGTAATCTCAGTCTGTTTCCTTTATACAATTCACAGAAATTACTACTGACTAAAGTTCACAGTATCAAACTATCTTGCCATTAAATAAGTCTCTGACTTTTGAGAGATAATTCCACACCATCAGTAAGTAATTAGACTTGTGCAGTGGGTTAATGTAGGAAGCAGGTTTCAGTGTACAGAATCCTGGGCATTTTTGTTGTTGTTGTTGTTGTTGGTTGGTTGTGTTTTCTTTCTGCTTTAAAAATAAAATAAAATTATAAATATAATGCTACTATATTCTCATACTTCCTTGTTGCAGTTCATTTATGGCTTTTTCCTGTGATTAGAGGTAAAGGTACAATTGCTAAGTGTCTATGCATCTATCTTTTTTTTTTTTTTTAATCAGATATATGAAATGTAAGGATATGAATCCCCTGGAAATATTTTCTTCATTCACTAAGATGTGTTTCCTTGCTAAAATTGTGAAACCTGAATTGACCTGAGTCTTCTGCATTAATACTGTATGTTAGCTTCTAACAAGAAGATATAAATACCCAGAGCTAAGCTAATTCAATGTATTTTTTATGCACCTGGGAAATGGAAGCATAATCTCATTACTTTATAGTGTTCTTTTCACTTTAATTTCAACACAGTGCTTTTATTTTCAATAGCAGCAGAAACAGCATCTGCTGCTCTTGTTGTTCAATCTAGCCTCAAATGTGAGGTAAATCAAGGATACTAAATGAGAATAGTTAATTTTCTTTTATTGTCGTACCCACCTGGGAGACATTATGTGACTAGCATGCTCTGGAAAGTAGCATGAGGATGGGTGACTGAATCTGAATCTGTTAGGTTTTCTTTTTTGTCTTCCTTTTAAAAAAATTAATTTAAAAAATCGCGCTGTCACACAAGCTATCCAAGAACCTCAAGTATTCCTTTTTCATTATGCCACTTAGTTCAAGAAAGCTCAAGTGCAGCTTGTGGGTTGAATTTCACTGATTGGAGCACATCTGTTTTGAACATTAGAATTGTTTTCTCTATGTGTGACAATTGGCATGTTTTAGAAAGGATGAGGTTCTAAATCTGGAACAATGACATGGAAAACAACTGGAGATCAGCAAACAGGCACTGCAAGGCTTGCAATAGCTGGTTTCACATACACATGATTTTGTATTGAGAGTTCACAGGAGTGAACAGCAGGCATGGACACAAGTGTATTTTCAGCTGGTTGGGGAAAGGATCAATATGATCTATTGTAGCTAAAAGCATAAATAATTTTATGACACAGTGACTTTGGGAAGAAAATAACAGCTGTGAGAAATTAATAAAATGTCAGTAAATTAAAAAGAACCCAGTACTGAGTCTTAGAACTTAACAGAGTAAATCCCTGCAATCAGAGATCCTGACAGTGTTAAGATAGAAGTTGTCAAGGTGTACCAGGTGCATTCATCAAATATCTATCCTCTGACAGTGATCACTGTTCCTTGTTTCAACCAAATATGTCATGTCTCAGAGGTCAGGCACCTATTTCAGCATGATCTTCAACTCCTGAGTGGCTCCAGCCCTGAAGTCTTAGGGCTGTTATCCTCTGCTCCTAATTATAACCTTGACTGGCTTTCATGATTGCTCTTTTAACACATATGCCTCACTCTTCTGCGATAGTCTTGCTCCCCTTGACTCCCAGTAGCACTCCTGTTGTAAATATACCCCTGTGTCAGTCATGCCCATCTCCCAGTGGTTCTGATATGCTCTTTCCTGGGTCTTGGCCATCTCCATGAGCAAATAAGTGTCAAATATTCATTTTGAGTGTCTCTGACCGAAGAATGCTCCAGGATGTGAAAAATCAGCATTTGAAGTCTGGTACCTGCCGCAGATTTCCAGCTGTGATCTATGCTGATCAGGGATCTCCAGAAACATCAGGATATCTCCAGGGAGGGGTGAGGAGATGTGTGTGTGTGGGTGTGTGTGTGTGGGGGGGTGTTCAGAAATTCAAGTAACAGTCACAGTAGGCTTTAGATCAAAGTATAGTTTCTTGCAATATGTTTTTAGATACGTTATGTGCACTGGGGCTGAAGAGGTTGAAACATGTTCTCCATAACTTAAAGATTCTAAGCTGAAGCCTCAAAGCTGCCAGTTTTGGTATGCCTTGAACAAAAACTACAGAGTGATTTGAGAAAAGTGCTTGAGAGTTTTATGCATTTTTCTGAAAAGCTAAATCATTTCCAGAATAAGTCTTGGTCTTTCTGGAAAACCAAAGTTGTGTCATACTTCAAATTACCATTTCCAAACACCTCAATAAATAAAGCACTCTAACCTTGGCAAATAAGGACAAGCTAGTTCTGCAATCAGATTTTCAAATAAGAGAAGTTGCAGAGAAATATAGCCATAAAAATTGTACTGGCATATGTGAGAAGTGACCACTGGAAGAAAAAAGTTTAGTATAAAACCAATTGAAAAAAAAAAGAATACGAAAACAAAAAGCAGCACATAAACAAAGGTGATGAGAGTTCATTTTAATTTTTATTGCAGGCTCCTTTGTGTGTTAATTGAAGTGAGAAACTTAATAAAACTTTATCAAAGCAATAACAGTTGCTTGCAGAGATCAAGATTTTTTTATGATCCAAGCAAGTCCTAAGTAGACAGTGTATTTCTGCAATAAGTATACATTAATATTTTTCTTTAAACTCCAAGATCATATTCAAGAGTTTCATGAAACTAAAATCAATGTTTCTAAAGTTGAATATGTGATTTTCACTAGCATAAAACATTGTTGAAAATAATTCCTTAAAATATTTTAAGTGCCAAATAAGTCTTTGTTTTTATGTACCACCTTTGGTTTTATTACCTATTTATTTATATACAGGTAAACGCTTCATCTTTTTTCCAACTTTCAGTTACCTTTCACGCCTCTCTCAGCTGCCTTGGCAGGTACACTTGCAAGGCTGCTGGTCTCAGTCAAGTGAAGCTGGTCATACTTAGTTATAGACTATGTACTGCAGCCTTTCTCGATCTACAGGGGGCATGAAGTCTTCCAAGTAGGGTCTCCCTTAGCATACGTCTCTCAATCCCAGTATTTTCTCTTCCCCTGTTAAACATAAGTACCAATGTTCTTTTCCCTTCCCTTCCCTTCCCTTCCCTTCCCTTCCCTTCCCTTCCCTTCCCTTCCCTTCCCTTCCCTTCCCTTCCCTTCCCTTCCCTTCCCTTCCCTTCCCTTCCCTTCCCTTCCCTTCCCTTCCCTTCCCTTCCCTTCCCTTCCCTTCCCTTCCCTCCCCTTCCCCTTCCCCTTCCCCTTCCCTTTCCTCTTCTACTTCCCCTTCCCCTTCCCCTTCCCTTAAGCACTACCCATGCTTTACCACAGATGAATTGCCAGATCACACTGAAACGTATTTACTGTGTTCTAGATCCCAGATTTCAAAAATTTGTATGTTAGATCAGACCGAATGTAAGATCAGTTACTTCCATGGAATTATAGCAGGAATTGTAGAATTTTTCAGAATTAGAGAATAACCACATTTTCTAGAGCGGATAGAAAGTTTATGTTCAGCTTCTTTGTCATGTATTGTTTATGCAGAAGACTAGGGGGTCTGACACTGTAATGCTGTATGAAAACACATGCACTCTCCCTCAGCCTGACACAATATTTCAAGCATGTTTTGAAAAGGCATAAAATTACACTGAATTGAATTTATGTTCTGTTAAGGTTAGCATACTAAATTTCAGGTTTTAGACAAGTAAGAACATATACATGCTTGTAATTACATACACAGAGAGACTGCTTCATGGCCTTGATCAACACAGTAACTCCAAATACAGAAGGCGTGCAGAAATGGGAAACAGTTCTCAGAAAAGCCTTTATTCTGGTAAGTAGACAGTTTGTGTGTTTCATGTAGCTATGTACTTGAGCTTTAGTGGAAAATGCTACTAACTTTTCTGAGATTGTATTCCATTTTTGCCTGTGTGAATGCACATTCTGAATAAGAATCTCCATAGCAAAATATTTTCACATGAGTATAACCTGGCTGAAACAAGTTTCCCTATCCAGCTAACATCACAACTGGTTTCTTATATTACAAGCTGTTACTTGAAAAGTCAGCAATTATTCTGAGTAGCAGATATGCCTTTTAAAATAACTGGAGAAAGTGTGTTGCCAGGTGCTGACCCCAGAACTGCAACTTAGTGTGCCTGAGCAACGGACATGATATTTGTCTTCTTAACAATGCAGTGGTATGCTATCGGGAAATTGGGGTGCATGTTTTGTTTGTCAGTTAAATTATAGAATGTAACAGAAGAGATTGGTATGGGTCCAAATATGATCCTATGGCATTACTTCTTTCGATATGTACCTTCAACTAACTTTCTGTGTCTGATGACCCTTACAGTCACTTCTATCCATATCCTTGTTCCGTCTTTTTGTTGAAATGTCCTTTTGAAAATCTGTCTTCTGTAGTGAGTGCAAAGTAATTGGTTTCTTTTATGTCAACCTTCTAACAAAAATAAAACACAAACCAACAAGTACAGGGCACTGTGAAATTATCAAGGCAATTGAACCTGTGTGTTGCACACAGAGAATTAATATTGTTAGGTGAAGCTGTGAAGATAAAACCTCTAGCCCTGAGAAATTTTTATTGTGAAATAGTTTTCCTATCAGTGAGGTTAATGAAGATGTCAGCAAATGAGATGAAGTTTTGCCAAGTGGAATTGCTTTCACCTCCAGTCCAGCTTGGAAAAGGTGTTAATCTGTACATTAATCTTAGCAGCAGCTGAGAAAATGGCTTTGAAACTAGCCATTTCTGGTTTTCATTAGGAAAAACTGAAAAGATAATTATCCTCAAAATCCATATTACTAGTATTATTCTTCCTTCTCACCCTATTTCAAGTGCAGATATATGGCTAGCATGGAGGAGTGGGCAGTAGAAGAGTAAGTGAAAGAATTACTTGCAAAGAAGCTGAACCTTCTCTGGGATTTTCAACATGTTTGAACAGCCTTTTTCAGGAACAGTTGCAAAAATACTTGGGAAATCCTTCATGTATAGCCAAGGAAACTGGTATATTTTAATTGATCGTGTGATTGTGTGGTTCTGTTATTATTGTGAAAGATTTTTGTCATGCAAAGATCTTATTTCTGAGTGTTTAGGAAAAGAATTTAGGTAACATTTCTTAGAGAGCTCTGGAATATGTACTTAGATTGTGTGATACTTTCAGATAATCCTTGCTACAGAGATGATATTGTCATTTACATTTGTATATTTCTTGCATCTCTTATTCTGTACTATGACTGTTCTTTGAAAGTGAGATAATATGAATTCACCAGTGTTAAACAAATCTTGCTGCAGCTGAAAGGGGTATTAAAATTATTAAATAATAGAGCACAAGGAGTGCAATGTTATTTGTTTTTTTTTGCTTATTTATGTAAATAGAGAGTCTCTTTTAAAATTAACACATCTGAATAGATGTAATTTCTAAAATGTTTGTTTTGTTTTGTTTCAAACTACATAGAGGGAGAAAAAAAAGCCTGTTTTAAGGTCTTACTGTGAGAGCCAGTAACTTACTGTCAAAAGTCTAAAGCTGTCACTAGCTTTCTGGCCTTGAACAAAAGTATTTGAAATGACTGGAAGCAGAGTGGGAAAAGGTTGGCCTATGTCTTCTGCTTGAAAGAGACTTCAGCACATAAAGGAAAACTCAGTAGGAAACAAACTCTTAAATAATGAAACATGAAACTTTGACCTTAATCTCCACCTCATTTCCTTATCTGAATAATAAATATAACAGCAGATCTCATTCAGACAGGGATCCTTCACAGTTAAATTCATTCATGACTATAATGTACATAGATATGTTGATCTAAATGAAAAGAGAGAAGTCTCAATCTCAAAGGAAAGATGAAATTCAAACAGTTTATTATTATTTATTATTTTTAGAACTGGTTGTACTCCCTTTACTCAAAAGCCAAAATACAGCAGTTACACATAAAGGTTCTTTTCTATGCTTCCAAATTTTCAAAAAAATGATTGACAGTCTTAGTTAATAAACAGTGCTCTTGGCAATTAGTGAAGTGATGTTTTGTCCTGTTTGAACTACCAAAACTCCCATTTACCAAGATTATGTGGCAGATGGGGAAAAGAAACAGTAACAGTCAGAGAAAATAAAATATTATTATTATTCATTACTAATGGCTCCCCAGTGGAAAAGGAGACAATTTCATCTCATTTCTCCTTGCACAGCAAAGGCTCTGTATTTGCTAGAGAATCTGCTTTTCCATCTTAGAATCAATTTTGCAGAATCGTTTCTAAGTTGCCACCAAGGTAACATTTGATTTTGGTAATTCATGCAGAAAGGAACTTCAATTACTTAAAGTTATGTTTACCTTTCATTAAGGATTTTAGAGTTCTGAGACTTTAATCATAGTCTACAGTATCATTCTAGTTGGGTGATCCTGGCTGGATGTCAGGTGCCTACCAAAGCCTCTTTATCACTCCCCTCCTCAAATAGAGAGGGGAGAGAAAATATAACAAAATGCGTGTGGGTCAAGATAAGGCCAGGGAGAGATCATTCAGCAATGTCATGGACACAACAGACTTGACTGGAGGAAATTAATTTATTACAAGTCAAATAAGACTAGCTTAATGAGAAATAAACCCAAATTTTAAAAACTTAAAAAAATAATTAGTATTGTATTTTCTTAAACTGCTACTAAATATTTTCATAAACCTATTATGTCATAGCTCAAAGCTTTCAACCTTAATTATAATAGTAGTTTTGAACCCATCACCATCCAAAAAAGGTAGGACTATGTTTCGCTTGGATGTGAGTAACATCACTCATCTCTCCATTGAATGTTATCACCTGTTTTCCTACTTAGTCATTCTATAACAATCTGAAACAAGGAATTTCAATCCAAGAATTAATAATAATTATTATTATTTCTAATGAAAGCATCAAGTACTTAAGATTTTTTCTTTAATAATTAAAAAATATCATCATAAAAAAGAAATTTAGCAAAAGATTAACTTGTAATGTTCACATTACAGACTTGGTCATTACACTTTACATCATTACATGACCATTACACTTTGGTCATTATTCTGTTTTCCGAACAATTGAGTAATTTCATTCAATAATAATCTTTCAAGCATGTTCAATGCTTTTTATTTTGTTTCACTGGAGAAGCTGTGATCTATTTAGGCAATGATTTGTCAAATGAAAAATTCAATAGCTCAGCCTTGGTACAGTAAACCATAATGTGTATTAGAAGGACCATTATAATTCACAATGTCAATGACAATGTCATTGATCTGACAGTTTATGGCACTTCAGAATGGCTGGCACTGTTAAGTAATATGATGTGTATTATAAAAAAATGGAAAACATGCAATATTAAATATTGATATGATGGTCAAAAGAGCTGCCTAGTCACCGATATATTTCAGAAATCTCCAGTTCTACACATAGCAAACCCCCTCCACTCAAAAAAAAAGCCAAAACCAAAATCATAGAGTTCTTTAAGACAGTTGCTGTACTTATGTAACAGGTTTCATATTTTGGTAAAGAAAATTTCTTTCATTTTAAATGAAAACAGTGTCCACTAAAGTTTGGTTTTCATCCAGAGAAAGTTACCACTGTCAATGGCTTCAAGGTAAAGCATAACTTCAAATCACAGTTCAAGAGTTACAGAAATATCCAAGCTGGAAGGGACCTCTGAGATCTCTATGAAAGGTGAACACTGCTTTCAAACAAATATGCCTAGGTCTTCCAGCCAGATCTTGACAACATCCAAAGGCAGGGAGACTACAAGCTCTCTAGGCAACCTGTTCTATTACTTAATTATCTTAAATTTCCCCTCCCACACCTTCTACACAGTAAGACCTCTCTGGCTTCATACTCTGACCAATGCCTATCGTGGTCACGTAGTGCACATCAGTAAAGAGCATACCTTTGTCCCCTTGACAACATCCTTGCAGGTATATGTAGGCTACTAATAAGTTGTTCTTACCATACTCCCACACACACCAAAGCGCTCTCTGCTCCAAGCTGATTCAGACCCAGCCCCTCATTTTTAACTGCAGCCCCATCTGTCTTGGTGACTGTCAGAGGGTTTGATCTGGTTTGTCAGTACTTTTCTTAGACAGAATGCAGTATTCTAGACGCCAGTGGCCTGAGTAAAAGAGAATACTCCTCTCTAGTGCCCTATTCACTTCATCTTGGCTGCTGCTGAACTTATCTACTGGCTGGGTGTAAAGCCGTGCCCTGCTCAGATCACTGCCCACCTGAGCCTAAGATCTTCTTTCCAAAGCTACTTCCGGCCTTGCCAGCATTTCTCCTGGGGTCTGCCTGCCACGGGCAGGGCTGCACTTTGCACCTGCTTCAATTGCATGGGGCTACAGTGAGCCCTTTCGTACCCAGAGACCCAGTCCCTCTGGATGTAAATCTTTTCTCGCACACATCAACTCATTAACCCACACTTGGTATCATCTGCTAAGCTGGTGAATACATGTTCTGCTTCTTCCTCCAGACCACTGATAAAAATATGAAACATGAAAAGTCCCATGGTGGATGCTGAGTACCTCTACTTGTAATCAGACTTCAAGCAAAATATGTACAACTATCCTTCAGCCTGATGATCCAGACAGCTTTTTCAGCTATCCATTAGAGACTATAAGGGTGCCATGGGAGATCAGATTGGAAGTCTTAACAAAGTTAATGTAGGTGACGTCTGCTTATCTTCCCATATGCACAGTTCTAGTCATTTCATCACGGAAGCAAATCAGGTTGGTCAGGTTGTTTTTCACAAATACATTTGTCTTTTCCATCCTCGTTGATTCTGTGATTCTCCATGTGCCCAGAAATTACTTGAAAGTGGGTTTACACTATTGTTTTCTCAGAATCTGAAGTGATGGTAACTACTGTAGCATTTCCCAATTGTTCATCTTAGCATTATTGAGGATTATGCAATATTTGTCTTTCACCACTGATTGGAGACCTCCTCCATCCTTTATGACCTATCAAAGAGATTTCTTACAAGGTCTTTCAGTATCATGGATTTATCTCATCTGGTCTCTTGGAGCAGTAAGTGTTGAGATTTCTCAGGACATCCAAGATTCAAACCTCCTTAATCTCAATAATTTCTTTCCTCAAAACCTTTCTAGGCACAAAAGACTGAGACTCTCATAAAGACTCACAGAAGCAAAATATTGTTTTTCTTACCCTTATCTGCATTCACTACCACTACATCACTGTGATGTGTTCAGCTGTAACAGTTATTTTTCTCCTTCTTAGTATCTGGTGCAGTGCTGTGTTTTTGGCTGTAGTCTGAGAACAATGCTGATAACACACCAGTATTTTAGTTGTTGCTCAGTAATTCTTACCCCAATCAAGGGCTTTTCAGTCTCTTATGTTCTGCCAGTGAGGAGGAGCAAAGGAAGCTGGGAAGAAGCAGAGAGGGAACACCTGACCCAAACTAGCCAAAGGGGTATTCCATACCACAGCATGTCATGCCTAGTATTTAAACTTGGAGGAGTTACCTGGAAGGCTCAGATCACTGCTCAGGTTGGGCTGGGTATCTGTCGGCAGGTGGTGAGCAATTCTATTATGCGTCACTTGTGTTTATTGTTGGGGTTTTCCCTTCCCTTTTTAGTTTCATATTCTCTCCCCTTGTTATTTCCCTTATCATTATTATTATTGGTGGTAGCAGTAGTGGTTTTGTGTCATACCTTAGTTACCATGGGATTTGCATTCTTTCAATTCTCCTCCCCATCCTGCCAGGAGCAAGGGCAGGGGAAAAAAGGGGAAGTAAGCGAGCAGGTGCGTGGTTCTGAGTTGCCAGCTGGGCTTAAACCATGACAATCATGTACCTATGTAGCAATGCAGAAACACTTTTCTTGTTTATTTTTTTTACTGTGAAATTACTAGTAGAAGCCTTTCTTGTTTCTCTTGATGTCTGTTGCCAGTTCTGGCTTAATGCCCAGATAATGTCTTTAAATTCCTTCTTTGTAGCCTGTCCCTGCTTCAGCCTCTTGCTTATATTTTTTTTGTATTGCAGATTCATCATAAGTTCTGTGTTCAGCTAAAATGGTCTCCTGATATGTCACTCATTTTCATGAGGATCAAAGTAGGCTGTTGTCCTGGGTTCAGCTGGGTTCACAAGAACAGCTGTTCTTGTGCAAGCTACACTTGCAAGAGGCTGTCCTCCAGGATCTAGCAGCTCCCTTGAGCTCTTTTACACCAGAAAACGTCTACTCTCTTCAAGCTGAGGATCTGTACTCTGTTACCCTCTTTTCTCACTCCTGTTTGTATCTTAAACCCCCATTTCATAACCATTGTATCCCAGGCTGCCACTGGTTATTCTATGCTTGACCAAGTTTTTTCAATTCCTAAGCAGCAGATCCAAGACCACCTGGCCCATCTCACATTATTTTGAAGATGCTGTCTCCTCACGCCCTCCTCAAACTCCTCGTCTGCCTGTGACCCACTCATCCAGGAGATGTAAGGAACATGAAATTTTCCCAGGAGAACCAGTCCTCATCAAACAGCATAAAGGAGATCTAGTCCACTTCCTCACTGTGTTAGTTCTATCATCCTTAGCAGCCTCTCATCCTGATTTATCCAGGCAGTTGCTCACTTTTTGGCAGAACCCCATACATCTAAGCTGTTCCTCCAGGTGAAGGACAAACCCCTGCTTCCTTCTCCTTTTAAGAAGGTCTGCTTCCTTCCACCACAAGACAGCAGCTTTATGAACAGTTCCACCATATCTTAGTTATTCCAGCAATGCTACATCTCTGCACCTGCATGCAGACCTCTGTCTATTGGTAGAGAGAGTTTCCTTGTGTCCTGGGCTGCATGCACTTGTGTATGGGCATTGAAGTGGTCTGTCTTTTGACCTGCTTTATCCATTCCCAGGGCTTTCTCACTTCCACCACTTCGTCCATGTAATTAGCACCCTGACCTTTCCAGTTCTTCATCACCCCTTTGTTTAAAGCTACTTCACCAGGCTGCCAAAGTTACTGGGAAAGATAAAAATTCAAATGAGAAAATCTCACAATATTTCTATGGATGTGCAATGCTATATATTCCTCAAAAAAATCCTTCCTAATTCTATTCACTGCAGGATATAAAGTTACACTTGGAAAAAAGGTGATCAAACTGTTTTTGTGGTGCTTTTCTAGCAGGGGTCAGCTGCATTTTTTTTTTTTTCATAAACATAAATGGTATCAAATGAAGAACATAGAAGAAAATCTGTAATAGATTTTGGAAGACCTCTAACTGACCACACAAACGTGTGTGAAATTATAGACCAGACTTAGATAGCTCTTTGGAAAGACTGTGATCAGAATACATGGCTTAATATGAAGTAGTAATATTTTTAAGGTTTATCAGTAAATAATGTCCATTCCTTAGAATGTTGAACAGTTGTGAATATGTAAGCACACATACAAATACAAGCAAACTCATTCACATAAAGGAGAATTAGTGTAGAGTGTGTCAGCAAGTAAATAGAATCACCACTATGAGGCCATTCCATCAGCTGTACGATGATGCGACTAGATGAAGGTTCATTTCCTTCTATATTCTTCAAGCTTCTTATCTTTTTTCTCACAAGTTTTATTTTGTTTTCAGAACAGTCTTCTAATTATTCAGCAAAAAGAACCAGGAGATGATTAGGGTTAGGGTTAAGCAGGACTAAGCAAGAAGACTTCAGGGGTGTTGGATAGTGGCTGTACCTCAGCCGTATTTACAGCCACATTGCACCACTACAGTCAGCTCAATAAGATGTGTTTCCAATTCCATCACAGATTTTTATTTTGTGTAAAGTTAAGATCTACTGAACATGGACCTTCCCTTTGTGATTTATTTCCCTGGCTTCAACTGGCAGTGACATAAATAGCATGTGTTTGTGTGCAACTTGAAGTGTGCTATGCCCACACCAAATGTCTGGAAAGTGTTGTATAGTGTGTAAATGCAGAAGGCAGTATTATCAGGGTTTAATCAAACCTAAATAATACAACTCTTTTTTTTTAATTCATGCACTGTGTGCAAGTATGATGTATTATAGAAAGACCAGCAGCCTTGTTTAAAGGCATTAGTTAACAAAAACCCCTTTATAGCTCTGAAGTCAAATTAATTCAGGACTGGATAATTTCCAGTTCTGAAAGGTTAAAAAAATAAAGTTCTGAAGTTCAGAAAACAAAGTTCAAAAAAGTTCTGAGAATCTGAAAAATGGTAGAAAGGAAGTTGACAATATATCTGTGTGCTATAGGCTGCAAAGAGCATGAGTGAAAATAAACTCCAGTACAGATTGCAACAGTGCAGCAGGTGTACCGTGATTACAGAAAATAAGTATGCAGACTCATCAAGAACTTGTACTGTATATATCCTAGCAAAGGATGTCTAAAAGTTACATAGCTATCATTTCTAATCAGTTAAATTTTTCCTGGAGTAATCTAGGGTTCAGAGGGGAACAGGCCATCCCTTAAATCACAGGCTAAAAGTACATTTGAAATTAAACAGTATTCTCAAACTGATTTTTTCAAGACAGATGTAGCTTGCTGATTAAAGTAAGTGCACTTAATTCCAGTTGGGAAAAGAAAGTAGAAAGGAATAGAAACATGAGAAAGAATCAACTTGAAGAAATTTTCTATTGTCAGATAATGTTGTAACCTGAAAGCTGCACAGCCTCTTATTTCTCGTGTTCCTGCACAGGCAGTGAAGGGTGAGAGACAAGTGCAGAGCAGTCCTCTCATACTCCCAGTTTCAGAGGAAGTTATTTAAATGCTTGCATGGGTGACTGGCAATACATCAGATATCCAGGCTACTTTTCTGTTTGCCACTTTGCCCATCTTTCTGAAGAACCCTCTTCACTGATAACATGTATCTTCTTCTGCATAAAACTGGATGTTCCTCTGTAGAGATTTTGGAGTTTTCTTAGATTCTATAATAAAACAGAAATCTATAGAGCTTGACTATATAATGCAATTGTCATAAGGTAATATAAAAAGCTCATCCCAAATACTAATTCCCATTTTTGTCTTTCTTTGCATGTATCCCCCAGATATGTTTCTGTAGAACTTCCTTGTAATTACATAGCAGGATTGAGCATTTATGCAGATTCTGCATAAATTTGAATTTCCACATAATTTGCAGAATTTTATCATAAAAATCAGCAAGGTCAAGACTAATCTTTCTTCACAGCTTAGACTGGCAAGTGAACATATGTCTATCATGATACCCTTGTTGATACATTCATAATGCAGTTGAGGTATATACTTACCACAAATACATGAAATGAGCAACAGCATATGTTTGAATAGTTTCCCAAATCCTATCATAGGGAGATATGATAGCACCATAGATGCAACTACATAATTCAGCATGCAAAGTGTCATAAATGTGTCAAGTGGTAATACTGACTGTAAAACACTGGCCATGTGTTTCCACGGATCCTTCTGCCACACTAAGGAATATAGAGCAGAACAGTCACATGGTCTTGTTAGATTACACATTGTTTCATAAGACAGCTGATAATGTTCTGCACTAATTGCAAAAACTGCCTCTCTGCACACTCCCATTTTGTTCGTATTTGTAGCATGAACTCTACATTGCTCTAGTGAAGTGTCTTAGTGTTTTACTTCTCAAAATATGCTGCTACCAAGACCTTAACACCACCAACCCCTATTCCATGCTTTCCAGAACAGATCAAATCATTTTACCTTGCTATAGTAAGCAAGAAATTTTCAGGGTAATTCAAGAGGTTGGACTGAAACCCCTTGAAAACATTTGATCTAGCTGCCACCTGTCATCTGAAATGGTTATGAAAAGTCATTAGAGAAGCAGGCAGCTAAAATAACCACAATGTCCAACGTATTTTATTACAAATGGATAGACAGAGGTGTATGTTTGTTTTCAAAGCAAAGGCTGTGTGAGCCCTTTTGGGATTTCAGTGATTCAAGAATAAGAATTTTCCATAGCTCTTTTCTTGAAACAGGAATATTTACCTGTGCAGAAGAAAAACTAGTATAAACAGGGGTTAGATATATTTTTAGTACCTAAAGTCTGTGTCAAGCATGTCATTAGCTATCTGACAACTAAGTTGCTGTAGGACTCTGTCTAAGCCCATCTTAGAAATCTGATGCAAGTGTCCCAAGCACCAAAATACCAGCAAAGAAAACAGGGTAGCACTGCAATTGTGTTATCTGTTTTCACCTTCTTCATGAAAAAATTTGATATTAAACCAAACAATTTCAGGTTAAGGTAAGTTTTTTTATTCATCTCTGTGTTCATGTTCTTAATTGTTCTACTTACAGTAGTACAGGTATGCTCTAATTATTATTATTTACAATACTAGAAAAGGATCTGTAAAAGTAACTCCTTCAAGCTTCTCAAACCAGCTGATTTCTAGAATTGGGTTCAGAATATAATAGGAATTATTATTAACAGTGTACATTCCTATGATTTGCATCCTTAATACTCTTCATGCTGAGTTAGATGCTGAGAACAGTATTGGAGTTCAGCCATAATCTTCCATGCCAAGTTTCAGCTCATTTCAATAGGAAAATCTACACAGATGGGACTGATTTACAGCAGTGCCTCTGAAATATCAAACAAAACTAGAGAAAAGTTCATTTAAATGACTTATCAACAAACAACCATAGCAGAAAATGGTAAATTTGGAACTGAAGTGCTTTAGTCAGTCAGCTAAACTAACGTTCGCACATAGCTATCATGCTGAATTCTCTTATATATCATCTAAGCACATGCTTCCCCTGAAGACAAACTAGGGTACTTTCACCTTTCTCTGGGCAGGTCTACTCAGACCTCTCTCATCTTCAATATATTCTTACCTCTAAAGCCCTTTTCTCATCTTAATTAGCTTCCTGTGTGCAGGAGCAATAGTTTTCTATGAGGGCGAATACTGTCTTGTTGAAAAGCCACTTTCTTCTTCCTCATTGACAAGTACTATAATCTGACATCTTCCTTACACTGAAGGTGAAGAACATCTTGCTGCCACTGCCACAGCTGCTCAACTCTGACTGGGAGAAGCATTTCAGGTGTTTCAGTCTTGTTAAGTTCTTTGCATCCAATGAAAGAATAAACAGACTTCTCCTGGAGGTCTTCTGAGGGGTTATTTGCTTCATACAAAGGTGGGACTGCTTTCTTTTTCGTGCATAGATACACAGATTCTCTGCTTACTGATAATGCTTGCTGCAGGCCGTTCGGCTAACAAACATGAGTTTGACTGTCACTCCAGACTCTCTTGTTTTGTTTTTTTTTATTATCAGTCACTGCAGTTCAAGAAAACAGTCACAGCTTTTAAATAACCCTTCTATATGTATGCTATTAAGCCCTGGCTGTCCCTGTGGTCTGTTCGCTGGTTCTTATGCTTCTCTCTCCTCTGATCTTGGGTGCCTGATGTGCGACACAGCATGGGAAGTTCCAGGCTGCTACTAAGGAAGCTGTTATTTTTTCTTGTGAACAAAATCTGTTAGCTCTTAGAAGATTCTGGCTGAATGTTTGGGCCATGAAATTACACAGAGGAAATGGTTAGGATATTTCCCTGGTAATTGCTAGAATCCTTTTATGGCACAGACTTCCGGTACTTCCACTGGTTTGTACCTAGATGGGTATGGCTTTATGGAGATACAAATAGAGGCACATTTCTTGACCAGGTACCAAATATATTCATTTTTCCACCACTGTTCATTTGGAAATCAGTTGCAATGCCAAACGACATTTAAAACCAAATGTTGACACTACAAGTACCTAACTCAGTGGATGAAGCTTTTGCAAATTTAGTATTTTATCTAGAGGTTTGCCAGAACTTCACATTCTGAACAACATATATTTTTATCAGGATAAATTAGCCAATGCATAGCTCTTGTACTGTCAGAGCTAACCTAATTTTAGCACTTACTGTAACTGGCTCAGAACTCCAGTATCACAGAATCTCATCACGGTCTACAGTCAACAAACCCACATACTTGCTGATGGAAATTGTAAC
This sequence comes from Pezoporus occidentalis, assembly GCF_034315485.1. NCBI lineage: Eukaryota > Metazoa > Chordata > Aves > Psittaciformes > Psittacidae > Pezoporus > Pezoporus occidentalis. Next base: position 8,070,625 of record NW_026916220.1, read on the forward strand.
AGGTAGACCTCTAATACCTCTTTGCCACAGCTACTAACAGGATATAACCTTTATAGCAAATTTGGAAGACTGCAGGAAGGAGGCTCTTTGGGCTTGCTCTGCCTAAACTTTTCTTGACCTGCCTCCAGCTTTCTTTTCATTTTATTTAACTGTGACAGCAGTTTCTCTATCCAACCAGGTATCTATCTCTGATTTATTTTACTTTTATGCATCTTTGCATGGTACAATCATATTTTTACACAGCTCTCAGCAACAAGCAGTGGATCTGTGAAGAATGAGGTATTTATGGTCCAAACTTTAACTACACAGTGCAGAGAAAGGCGTGGTATGACAGCAAAAGTGGAGACACAGGATGGGCATAAAGAAGCACAGCCATACAGTGACAGAAGATAGGGCATAGGTTTTCCACTGATGACACCATAGCTACAAACAACTCACCCATTGTCAGTTAAAGAAATACAAACCTAGAGCTGGGCAAACTGGATTTAAAAACAACAAGGAGAAGAAATTATTCTATGTCTATGTCTAACATAGGTAAAAGCCACCTTATAGAGCAGATTCACATTTGTAAGCTGGAACTCTTAGTAAACTGTCCTGGGTTCCGCAGTAGCAGTCATGTTTTTCCTTTGTGTTAACTGGTACAGTGCTGTGTTTTGACTTCCAGTTTGAGAACAGTGTTGGTGAAGCCGATGTTCTCGGTTGTTGCTAAGTGATGTTTACCCTGACCAAGGACTCTGTGAGGCTCATGCTCTGCCAGGGAGGAGGGGAGGCTGTGAGGAAGCAGAGACGGGGCGCCTGACCCGGGCTAGCCGGGGAGGTATTCCATACCACAGCACGTCATGCCCGGGGTGAGGGGTAACTGGGAGTGACCCGGAAGGACAGGGGTTTCCGGGTGGAGCTCGTTTCTCTTGGCCGGTGGTATCGTATTCTCTTCCCTTGTTATTTTCCCTTATCATTGTTGTAGCTGATAGTAGCGGTGGTGATTTGTTGCTGGACTGTTTTTGTCTCAACCCGTAGGAGTTGCACTCTCTCGATCCTCCTCCCCGTTCCTCCGGGAGCGGGGAAGGGGAGAGCCCCGGTGCGGGGAGGCAGGGGGGGAAGACGGACACGGACCTCGATTGTTGTCAGCTCGGCACCACTCACTGGGAGTGAGTGAACAAGCTACCTGACTGGGTTTAAACCACGACAGTAAACATATAAAATTAATTTTGTATGGATCCTAAAGTGAGAAGAAGAAACCATCAAAATGGATATGTTCTTCCCAGCCAACATTCCAGAAGCTGAAACCCACTCCCACCAGCAACATCAGTGTGAAACCATCAACCTTAGGACTTGGAGGACCAGCAGGAATATTAGGATAACATGAAGAAAAAGGGGAGGAACAAAGACTTTGTATAACAACTTTATCTATTTTTTTTTAATTATTACATGTAGACTAGTAATGATTCTTGAATTAGACTGTTAAGAGTTCAATTATGCTATCAATAAATTCTTGGCTACACCTATCTATCTATCTATCTGCCTGTCTGTCTATCTATCTATGCTCTGCTTCCACTGTCCTTGAACATAAGAAAGCACAATAGTTGAAGCAAACACAAAAAGTGAACAAGACGTATTATATTTCAGCCTGTGCGGTTACTTTATTTTTAAAACCATATTCATAATTATTTAACAAAAGATATCATAATTCAAATAGTCAAATCATTTTGAGTTGAAGCAGTTAGAAAAAGCATATCTAGGATATTCTAAATGGCCTAATATTTTATTATGGAGCAGTTCAAAGATCAACTGCTATGCAATACATTATATTACATCTTTGGTTGAGTTTTTATGACAATTATTCAAAATAAACTTCTTCATCTCAAAATCTGAACCACAGCTGGAAGCCAAATTAGGCCGCAGGACAACTTGTCAGTGTCTCAAGTTATATATTATTTCCAACTTATTACCAAAATTGCCTTTATTATTTTAAGCCACATAATATTTTCTATTATTTAGCAACCAAATTGTTATTCACTTGTGTGACATGCATAGTTTTAAGTAATTTACTAAGGGCTTGTTTTGCTCCTTCCTTTAATATGGAGTCTGTTGTTTTGCACAAAACAGGAAAAATATATTCCCTGATTAAATACATTAAAATCTTTCTTAGGCTGCCAAAGGAAGAACTGGTCCTCTCAGCATAGTTTAAATATTAACCTTACACTAGTCTGAGATTTCCTAAAACTGTTATAGATCATGCAAAGATTTCTTTTTATTTTTAAAAAGCTGGAAATAAAGTCACACTTTAATTGTTCAGAATCCTCAACCAAATATTAAAAGAATGACAGACTTGTCATTTCATTGCCGAAGAATTTAATCTGACAGCATTTGTAACAAGGCTTCCTTTTCACTAAAATGTAGTAGGGAAAACTCAGACATCTTTTAAACAACCAATTTTACTTTTCTATCCTCCCCCATGTTTCTGAAAAGTTGACTTTGAAACCAGTAATTATGAAAGGAGCCCTATATCCTAAAGAAAACAGCAGGGAAACTCTTTGATTATTTATCGAAGGTACTTTTAAAAAGGGTAGTATTTTGATCGTGAATGCCCATTTTCAAAGACTCTCCAACCCTGCACAAGAACTGAAGGCTGTACTGTGATATTAAGTAATAGTAGTGGGATCTTTAGTATCTGCATAGAAATTGGAGTAGATATTATTGTAGCTCCATCAGTGTCTAGGTGTCACGTGACATTCACCTGGCAACTTTTGATATGAAACTACATATAAACATCTGCAGATGTTTAAAAAACACTTGTCTTATTTATGCATATCATGCATTAGGATTTTCATGAATGTCCCACAGAATTGCCAGTGGTCTTAGGGATTACGCAGCATCACAACATATACATCTATGTTTATGAACTTTCTTTTTGATTGAAATTCAATTGAACTTTTCAATTGAACTGCAGCCTTGCATGGGTGGCAGTTAACTTGAATAGCAGTAGCCAGCTGACACCTTTATAATTTCCCTTAAATAGTGTGTGTGTGTGTGTGTGTCTGGGGGTATCTTTAATGCTGTGAGTTTCAACATATTGCTGATGCTAAGAGAAGGAGGGCACAGTGGTCATGCAAAATGGCCACTATCTTTGTCTAGGAAGTCCAGAATTGGTCTAAGAACCTTCAATAGCCTCTAACAGATTTAAAAATCAAAAAAAAATTTGCCAAAGGAAATCAAGGGGGCACAGTGGAAAACTTTGGTCATATCCAGAGAGACTTCTGGAAGTGTAAAAAGAATAACACTGGGTTTTGAAAATATTCCTTAGGCAAGTTTGTTCAAAACATCACAGCACCTTGATAGTCAAGACATCCTGCTTCATGGTCTGTCCTATAATAAGCCTGTTTTTCTTTTTTTTTTTTTGTTAAAATGAAACATCTTACAGACATATTTGAAATGTTTATGGGTCTAGAACAGTAAGAGTTAATCTCTACTGACATTACATTCATGTCAACAAATAAATATTTTTAATAAAAACAATAATTAAATTGTGCCCATCAGGGATTCGAGTGTACAGAAAGATTTGTTTTGAAATCAGAATGAAGGATAAGCAATTTGGCACAAAATATTCATCATATTTCTCTATAATTTCAAAATCTCCTTAAGCTTTCTCTTTTCAGCTATCTTCAGCCTATTTTTCTGGTTCTTCTAAAATATTTATAAGCTTAAGTGAGTTATGAAGTTTTACTTAAAACAAATGCAGTCTAACACCTGGTCTCTACTGTTGTATCGTATCTCATTGCACCAAAGTAAGCCATTGTTCACAAATTTCAAGAAGCAGAATGAGTGCATAGCATGTCAGCAAGGATAGAGTTTTTCTCAAAAACCAAAGTGCTGTTATGACTGAGCTTGAACATGTGTATTTATTTATAGAACACAAAAGTGCAGAAAAGGATTAAACATTAAGAGGCTTTGTTATAGTTATTGAAAATTAGAGGGGTTTAATACATTTAATAAAAAATTTTATTTTCTTCCCTCTCAAACAGGTGTACAATGAAGCTGAAGAGCTAATAAGAGTAGGTCTAAGATACAGGTGATGAAAATTAAATTAACAGGAACATCTGATACCCACGCTACCTAATTCTAGTCTAGTCTTCCCACTTATTATTAGAGGTCAAATAAGGCACTGAATTATCACTCCTGATGCTGTATTCTGGAATGAAGACTTTTTATTTGCATGCATAGTTATGTTTAATAAAATAAGTGTGGACATATATAACTTAATGTAACCTTTCTTACATCCCTTTTTCTACATAAAAAAAATGTCATGCAAGTTTTGACCATCCTGTTAAAGCAGCATAATTTTTACTTTTGATTATGAACCATACAAGGTAAATACATTTAAAAAAAATGTAAAATACTCAAAATATACTGCATATTGCCATATTAAAAAATGGCTAGTTCTGGTAGACTTGAAGTATTGCAATGTAGAAGGCTTAAGTAAGGTATTACAGGACCCCAAATCTAAATTGTACTTTCATGCATGATACAGTTAATAACGTGAACCAGTAACTAATAACATTACTGCAGGGCAGCTTCTGTAGAGTTCATATATTTAGAATCAGTAAAGCCAAAGTTTGATGGTAAACCTCTTTTAGTTAACAAAAATACCAAAGTTGTTAACTCTGAATTTTTATGCTTCAGTGGTTTGGCTGCTTGACTGCTCACATGTCAAAATTATACTCTCAGCTATATTTTAATAGCTGATGAAGATGAGAGAAAGCATCTCAATATGTTGACATACGAAGTGTGACCAGAGAAATTTAGTGAACAGAGAGTAAAAAGACCAGCTTTTGTGGGTAAATGTTGTCTTTTAACACTCCTGAAAAAACACTTGGTTTATTGAGATGTTCTAATTTGGTGAAAAGATTTTTATAATTTTGGTAAAGGATGTATGCCAGGTTAAAACTAGTGATGTAGGGGGAGCTTTTGACATCAATTTTTAGGAAGAAACGTGACTATCTATCTCGCTAAGAAGTCCCCTGAATCCTTTCTTACCCTACAGGACAATTCTGAATAAACTGAACTTCTTAGTAAAGATGTTCTAGGGGGGGGGAACAAACAAACAAGTGAACAAACAAAACAACAACCAAACTCTAATTGCAATATGCTTTCTATATACTCTATTTCTGAACTTCAAACCCACATTTATAGCAAAAGCAGGTCCTAAAGCATATCAGACTCTCCCCCCAGTGAACAAATATCATTTTTGAAACAACATTCCACACTATATATCTTTCACAATTTTTTTTTTTTCAGTCCTGCTTACTTTACCAATCTAATCCATTGATATAAATGAGAGCAGGTCTAAAGAATGTTCAGCAGAAAAAAATAATGAAATTAAAGTGTAGTCTCTTATAATTTTTTCAGTTTATCAGCATCTGAGAGACAGAAGTTGTAGAATAAGTCCCCAGAAATTCATGATAGTTTAATTAATAATGGAGAATAGAAATAGGAGGATCCTGGCTCTTTATTTGCCTGAAGAGTAGTAACAGTTTAGCAGTGAAATCAAAAAGGTAAAACTGATAGTGAAGCACAGTGGTGGTCTTACAGTTTCTGAATATGGCTTTAAATTAAGCAGAATACTATGAACTTTTAAAAACAGCTGTTATTTGATAAGTTTATTCTTTTTCCTATTACAATATTTTTTTCCTATAACAATCCTTTCCTTCTGAAATGGTATGAAAAAACACTGATGAAGAAAGGGACTCCAACTTTAAGATTAAAATTCAATACATTCACGATGACTCGGATCCTTGTGTAACTGAATTTGAAATTAAATTTAAATAAAACTTTCCTAGAAACTGAGACATTGTCCTAAAAGACACTAGCATAACATCTTAACTAAAACCATTAAAGAAATTCCAGTAAGTTCCTTGTCGTGGTTTAAACCAAACCAGACAACTCGTTCACTCACTTTCTTCCCCCTTCTTGCACTCCCCCTACTCCCAGAGGGACAGAGAGGAGGGTCAAAAAGAATGCAACTCCCACGGGTTGAGATAAGAACAGTTTAGTAACTAAGGTATGACACAAATCACTACTGCTACCACCAATGATAATAATGATAAAGGAAACAACAAGGGAAGAGAATACAACACCTCATCACCAGCCAACCGATAACTCGCTCCCGCCCCCCCCAACCCGACCAAGCACAGACCGATACCTCCTCCAACCCCGCAGTCTCCCAGCCCTTCCGGCTTACTCCCAGTTACATCCTGGGCATGATGTGCTGTGGTATGGAATACCTCCTTGGCTAGCCTGGGTCAGGCGCCCCGTCTCTGCTTCCTCCCTGCTTCCCCTCCTCCCTGGAAGGGCATGAGGCTCACAAAGTCCTTGGCCAAACCAAAACATCACTGTTATCAGCTCTGTTCCTGAGCTGAAAGTCAAAACACAGCACTGCACCAGCTACCAAGTAGGACAAAAATGACTGCTGCTGCTGAACCCAGGACATTATCCACCCCTTATTCCATGCCATTCACATCATGCTCAGATCCCACATTTTCAATATACCATCACTCTTATCTTAGTGCATGGATCAGTCCCTATAAAGCTGCTGAATCCATCTGGTCCATGATGTCAGGCTCCATCTCTTGTAACAGCCTTCCAGAGCAGGAGAGACTGTGTGCACTGCTCACACTCGCGAGTAACCTGGGCAATAGTGTCCATTGCTAAGTCCACCCCTCGATCATGAGTCCATCTCTATGTTGCATCTCTGCTCTGATGGCCTGAAGTGCCATGGCCCCACCAGGCTCAAAATAATTCACTGTCCCCTTCAGCAGTTTCTGCAGCTTGCTGCTGGGGACTCCATACAGCTGCCTTCCATCTCCGACGCTTCCAAAGCACTGGAGGGACCCAGTGGACTAGATACTTGTCCATACTGTCCCACGCACCCTGCCACTCATGACTGTCCAGCCTTGGAAAAAACCTCTTGGTCCCCGTATATCGTCGTCTAACCCCAGGCAAGACCCAAACCTGACTCTGCTTAGCTTTTGTGATCAGACAAAATGGTGGTGGGTAGAACACAGCCTGTGTGTGTGCCAACATGCTGATCCCCATCACAATCAGCAGGCAGGTCCCAAGGATACCCAAAGGCCATTCAAAACCTTCAGAACTCTCAGTTGATGCTGCTGTACTTGTCACTGGGGCTGGTGTAGCTGCTGTGCTTGCCGGCTCTCCCACCGCCAGCTTCTCTTTTCCTGAGTCCAGCTCTTCCTCCTCTGCCTTGCTGGGAAATGCTGCGTGGTCTCCTGCGTGCTCCTGGGGCTCGGCGGGCGCCTGCCGGGGAACGCTCTCAGCCGTCGCGGGGCTGGGCTCGGCCGTGGGGCTCGGTTCCTCCGCGGGGCTCGGCTCCTCCGCCGCCTCCTCCCGCTGCTCGGCAGCCGCCTCCTTCCTCTCCTCGACCGCCCCGACCTCCTCCACCGGCAGCCGTCCCCTCGCGGCCTCCGGCCCCGCTCCCGCCGCCGCTTGGTCCCCGGGGCCGCTCTCCCGGGCCGGTTCGGCTGCCGCCGGCTCCCGGGGCCGCTCCCCCTCGGCTCCCCGCAGCCTCACGAAGATGGAGAGTAGGGTGAGGGCCAGGACGGTGAAGAGCAGCCGGACGGCCAGGTACAAGTCCACGGCCACGTCCGTCCCGCCCTGCTGCTGGAGCCCACCCGTGTTACAAGTCGTGGCCATGAAGCACAGTGAGACAAGAAACTTAGCCCAATCCCCACACTTGATAAACCCTAACACAGCAAATACCGGATGGAAGTAAGATATGATATACTGTAACTGTGAGATCAAGAGGAACAACCTTAAGAGCCAATAAATCAGCATTGTGATGAGTGACTGTTAATCCGGTCAGATATGTCGTTATCTCAACCCCTCGTGCCCCACATTGGGCACCAAAAAGAGCTGTCATGATTGTCCTGGGTTCAGCAGTAGCAGTCATGTTTTTCCTTTGTGGTAGCTGGTGCAGTGCTGTGTTTTGACTTCCAGCCTGAGAACAGTGTTGGTGAAGTCGATGTTTTCGGTTGTTGCTAAGTGATGTTTACCCTGACCAAGGACTTTGTGAGGCTCATGCTCAGCCAGGGAGGAGGGGAAGCAGGGAGGAAGCAGAGACGGGGCACCTGACCCAGGCTAGCCAAGGAGGTATTCCATACCACAGCACATCATGCCCAGGGTGGGGGGTAACTGGGAGTTACCTGGAAGGACACGGGCTTCCGGGTGGGACTCGTTTCTTGGCCGGTGGTATTGTATTCTCTTCCCTTGTTATTTTTTCTTATCATTGTTGTCGTTGGTAGTAGCGGTGGTGATTTGTGTTGTACATTGGTTGCTGGACTGTTCTTGTCTCAACCCGTGGGAGTTGCAATCTTTTGATCCTCCTCCCCATTCCTCCGGGAGCGGGGAAGCGGAGAGCCCGGGGGGGGGGTGCTTCGATTGCTGTCAGCCTGGCACCACTCACTGGGAGTGAGTGAACAAGCTGTCTGGCTAGGATGTAAACCAGGACAGTTCTTTTGGCACCCAACGTGGGGCATGAGCGGTTGAGATAACGACAGACCTGACCGGATTAATAGTCACTCGTCACAATGCTGATTTATTGGCTCTCAAGGTTGTTCCTCTTGATCTCACAGTTTCAGTATATCGTATCTTACTTCCATCCGGTATTTGCTGTATTAGTGTTTTTCAAGTGTGGGGCTTGGGCTAAGGTTTTTTCGTCTCATTGTACTTTATGGTAATGACTTGTAATACAATAGAATCATTGATCATGAAACTGATCTGGCTTATGTTCCCAGTGTGGTCTCCACCTTTATACTTTGGGAGGTATATAATAGAAGTACTTAGCAATTACACATCTTTTTTCTCCTTCTCAGGTGCTCAAACTGTGAAGAGACATCCTTTTACCCTCCCAGTCCTCCCCCCAGACCATTTACATTTGAGAGTTTTGAAGTTTTTGAATGGCCTTTTAATGCTGTTGAGACTTGTTTGCTGATGGTGATGGGGATCACCATGCTAGCACACATACAGAGTGTGTTTTGCCCACGACTGATTTCAGGAGTTAAGCAAAGTCAGGTTTGGGTCTTGTCTGGGGTCAAATGACGATGTAGGAGGACCAAGAGATTTTCCCTGAGGCTGGACAGCCATGAGTGTCAGGGTGTGTGGGATAGTATGGGCAAGTATCTAGGTCAGTGGGCCCCTCCAGTACTTTGGAATTTCACTACCGAGCAACTGCAAAATCCAGAAGAATTAGTAAAACACTAAATGAGGTGTGTGGTCATTCTGGCCATACCAGAGATGGACAAATCATGGCAACGTGCTGGGACTTGGCCTATGCTTACAGGGCCTTGTTCAACACTATCCAGCACCTTCAAAAGGAAAAGAATGTTGGTGGATCTGAGGGCAAAGCAACAGTCAGTGCAGCTACTCCAGCTCCAGGCACAGCTTCACCACTCCCAGCGACAAGTACAGTCGCTACTCAAACTTTGGCTGCAATGAACAGTGCAGCTACCCCAGTGGCAAGTACAGCAGCTGCTCAAACTTCGACTGCAACAGACAGCACGATTACCCCAGCTCCAAGCACAGCAGCTACACCACCCCCAGCAACAAGTACAGTTGCTACTCAAACCACAGTGATAATTACTGCAGCCAAACCAGAGGACCAACTCGTACCAATATCGGTTGTTCCTGTACGCAAGAGAACGAGCAAAAAAGAGGCAAGAAGGGTGAAGCCAGATGAAGAAACAATGAATTCACCACCCGGTCCAGAATCTGATCAGAAGTCATCATCACATGACGAAGAAGAAGAAGAAGAGGTAACTTCTCAACCTCGGACCTCAACCGAGCTACGGAATATGCGAAAAGATTTTACCCGTCAACCAGGGGAGCACATCATCACCTGGTTACTCCGATGCTGGGACAATGGGGCCGATGGTCATGACCTAGAAGGTACAGAAGCCAAGCAGCTGGGATCACTTGCTAGAGAAGGGGGGATTGACAAAGCAATTGCAAGAGAGAAAAAGTCCCTCAGTCTTTGGAGGTGGCTCTTGGCAGCTGTGAAAGAGAGGTTTCCATACAAGTGTGATGTTATGAGTTGTTCAGCCAAGTGGACTACTATAGACAAAGGCATCCAGTCTCTGAGGGAATCAGCCATCGTAGAGATGATCTATCACATCAAGCCAAATAACAGGGACACACCCATAGATCCAGATGAAGTTGAATGTACACGACCCATGTGGCGAAAACTTACATGGAACGCACAGTCATCATATGCCCATTCATTGGCAACAGTAACCTGGAATGACATAGTACCACTAACAGTGGATGAAATGGTTCATAAACTCTGAAAGTTCGAAGACAACCTCACCCCTTCCATCATCTCAGCTGTGGAAAAACTGTCCCAGGACCTCAGACAATTGATGGACGATCTATCTGATTTATCCAGCTCCTCACGTGTACCAACACACGTCTCAGCTATTAACAAAAGGCGTCCTATTTTTCGAGAGAGGAGATACAGGAGGTATACGTCACGGGGTACCCTATGGTTTTACCTGCTGGATCACGGAGAAGACATGACAAAGTGGGATGGAAAACCTACTTCAGCTTTGGAGGAACGGGTGACTGAACTGAAGAGGGGAGCAAGGGCCAAGACTGATCATCCCATGAGAGCTATGGCTTCAGTCTCTGGTGAGCAGTTTCCCAGATGGAGTGGAAGAGCTGATTTTACTCCAGCTCCTGTGATAACGAAGAATAATCCCTTTCACCACGACTCAAGTGTCCAACGCTGTGATGACCATTAGAGGGGCCCTGCCTCCAGCCAGGTGGAGGTAGGGGACAACCGGGTTTACTGGACAGTGTGGATCAGATGGCCTGGCACATCAGTCCCACAGAAGTAGATACCTGTGCACAGTGTACCCTGATGCCATCAAGCTGTCAAGGGGTGGAACCCATCTATATTTCTGGAGTGACAGGAGGATCCGAAGAGTTGACTGTGCTGGAGGCTGAAATCAGCCTGACTGGGAGGGAATGGCAAAAGCACCCTATTGTGACTGGTCCAGAGGCTCCATGCATCCTCGGCATAGACTACCTCAAGAGAGGCTACTTCAAAGACCCAAAAGGGTACCGGTGGGCTTTTGGTATTGCTGCTTTGGAGACTGAGGAAATTGAGCAGCTGTCCACCTTGCCTGGTCTCTCAGAAGATCCCTCTGCTGTGGGGTTGCTGAAAGTTGAAGAACAACAAGTGCCAATTGCGACCACAACAGTGCACTGGCAGCAATATCACACCAACCGAGACTCCCTGATTCCCATCCATCAGCTGATCGTAGACTGGAGAGTCAAGGAGTGATCAGCAGGACCCGCTCGCTCTTTAATAGCCCCATATGGCCAGTGCGAATGTCTAATGGAGAATGGAGACTAACAGTAGACTATCGTGGCCTGAATGAAGTCACACCACCATTGAGTGCTGCCGTACCGGACATGCTAGAACTTCAGTATGAACTAGAGTCAAAGGCAGCCAAGTGGTATGCCACGATTGATATTGCCAATGCATTCTTCTCAATTCCTTTGGCAGCAGAGTGCAGGCCACAGTTTGCTTTTACTTGGAGGGGTGTCCAGTTCACTTGGAACCGACTGCCCCAGGGGTGGAAACACAGCCCTACCATTTGCCACGGACTGATCCAGACTGCACTGGAACAGGGGCAAGCTCCAGAACACCTGCAATACATCGATGACATTATTGTGTGGGGCGATACAGAGGAAGAAGTCTTTGAGAAAGGGAGGAAAATAATCCAAATCCTGCTGAAAGCTGGTTTTGCGATAAAACAGAGTAAGGTCAAGGGACCTGCACAGGAGATTCAATTTTGGGGAAAAAAATGGCAAGATGGACGTAGACAGATCCCCACAGATGTGATCAACAAGATAACAGCAATGTCTCCACCAACTAATAAGAAAGAGACACAAGCTTTCTTGGGTGCAGTGGGGTTCTGGAGAATGCACATCCCAAATTACAGTTCGATTGTAAGCCCTCTCTATCACGTGACCCGGAAGAAGAATGATTTTAAATGGGTCCCTGATCAGCAACAAGCCTTTGAGCAAATTAAACGCGAGATAGTTCATGCAGTAGCCCTTGGACCAGTCCGGAGCGGGCCAGATGTAAAAAATGTACTGTACACTGCAGCTGGGGAGAACGGTCCTACCTGGAGCCTCTGGCAGAAAGCTCCAGGGGAGACTCGAGGTCGACCCCTTGGCTTTTGGAGTCGGGGATACAAAGGATCTGAGGCCAGCTATACCCCAACTGAGAAAGAGATACTGGCAGCCTATGAAGGGGTTCGAGCTGCTTCGGAAGTGATTGGCACCCCGGTTGCCCGTGCTGGGCTGGATGTTCAAAGGCAGGGTCTCCTCTACACATCATGCAACTGATGCTACATGGAGTAAATGGGCTGCACTAATTACACAACGAACTCGAATAGGAAATCTCAGTCGTCCAGGCATTCTAGAAGTCACCATGGGCTGGCCAGAGGGCGAAGATTTCAGAATGTCACCAGAGGAGGAGGCGATGCGTGCTGAAGAGGCCCCACCTTATAATAAACTGTCAGAAAGTGAAAAGCAGTATGCCTTGTTTACTGATGGGTCCTGCCGTATTGTGGGAAAGCATCGGAGGTGGAAGGCAGCTGTATGGAGTCCTGGACGACAAGTTGCAGAAACTGCTGACGGAGAGGGTGAATCGAGTCAGTTTGCCGAGGTGAAAGCCATCCAGCTGGCCCTGGACATTGCTGAACGAGAAAAGTGGCCAGTACTTTATCTCTATACTGACTCATGGATGGTGGCAAATGCCCTGTGGGGGTGGTTGAAGCAATGGAAGCAGAGCAACTGGCAACGCAGAGGTAAACCCATCTGGGCTGCTGCACTGTGGAAGGATATTGCTGCCAGGGTGCAGAACCTGGTGGTGAAGGTACGTCATGTAGATGCCCATGTACCCAAGAGTCGGGCCACTGAGGAACACCAGAACAACCAACAAGTGGATAAAGAGGGTAAGATTGAAGTGGCTCAGATGGACTTAGAATAGCAACATAAAAGTGAATTGTTTTTGGCCCGGTGGGCCCATGACACTTCAGGCCATCAGGGCAGAGATGCAACATATAGATGGGCCCGTGGTCGAGGGGTGGACTTAACAATGGACACTATTGCCCAGGTTATTCATGAGTGTGAAACATGTGCTGCAATTAAACAAGCCAAGCGGTTAAAGCCTCTTTGGCATGGAGGACGATGGTTGAAGTATAAATATGGGGAGGCCTGGCAGATTGACTATATCACACTGCCACCAACCCGCCAAGGCAAGCGCCATGTGCTTACCATGGTGGAAGCAACCACCGGGTGGCTGGAAACATAACACTGTGCCCCACGCCACTGCCCGGAACGCTATCCTGGGCCTTGAGAAACAGATTTTGTGGCGACACGGCACCCCAGAGAGAATTGAGTCAGACAATGGGACTCATTTCCAGAATAGCCTTATAGATATTTGGGCCAAAGAGCATGGCATTGAGTGGGTATATCACATCCCCTACCATGCACCAGCCTCTGGGAAAATCGAATGGTACAATGGGCTGTTAAAAACTACACTGAGAACAATGGGTGGGTGAACTTTCAAGCATGGGGATACACACTTACCAAAGGCCACCTGGTTGGTCAACACCAGAGGATCTGCCAACAGGGCTGGCCCAGCCCAGTCAGAACTTTTACATGTTGTAGAGGGGGACAAAGTTCCTGTGGTGCATATGAAGAATTTGCTGGGGAAGACAGTCTGGGTTATTCCTGCTTCAGGTAAAGGCAAACCCACTTGTGGGATTGCTCTTTTGCTCAGGGACCCGGATATACTTGGTGGGTAATGCGGGAAGATGGGGAAGTCCGATGTATACCTCAAGGGGATTTGATTTTAGGGGAAAACAGCCAATGAACTTAATTGTATGCTGTTGCCTGCTGTGTAATACTTTTATAGCTCATCAACTAGATGTCTCCAGGTCACCAGCGACTAGCCCTGACTTCCCTCCAACCATCATCCCAACAGAGAATGAACTTTCATAGAACCGGATGAGTTCTGCAGTAAAGGAACAACCAGCATCAGCAGGAAAGATCCAATACTGCACACAGCCTTTCCTGCCCTGAAAGATTGTTACAAGAGATGGAACCTGACATCATGGACCAAATGGACTCAGCAGCATTATAGGGATTGATCCATGCACTAAGAAAATGATCTGTTTCTCTTGGTCTGTGTGTATATGGATGTATATATGTGGGAGAGCGATGGTGTATTGAAAATGTGGGATCTGAGCATGACGTGAATGGTATGGAATAAGAGGTGGATAATGTCCTGGGTTCAGCAGTAGCAGTCATGTTTCTCCTTCATGGTAGCTGATGCAGTGCTGTGTTTTGACTTCCAGCCTGGGAACAGTGTTGGTGATACCGATGCTCTGCCAGGGAGGAGGGGAAGCCGTGAGGAAGCAGAGAAGGGGCGCCTGACCCAGGCTAGCCAAAGAGGTATTCCATACCACAGCTCGTCATGCTCGGGGTTGGGGGGTAACTGGGAGTTATCCAGAAGAACACGGGAATGTGTTGTTAGCAAAAAGAAGTCTGAGTCCAGATTAGTAGAGTGTTACATCATTCTGTTGTTACTGTTTACTTCTTATTTCCACCACTTCTTGTTTCTTCTACTTGCCATTCTAAATGCAGTAAGAATTTGAGATGAACTTTGCATGTAACTTCAAATGTGTATGCATTATGTGTCCAGAAGTATCGTAGTGCAAAAAAAGAGTACATGGAAGATTAGCACATACACAAGCAAAGCAGCATAGTCAGTTACTAATTGCTCAGTCAGCAAGTGTAATGAATGGCCGTTATTGTTGTTAGTTGCTGATTGCCTTCTGGGCCCCAGTTCAATGCCATGTCAAGCAAAATTATTGTAGGAATGTAGCAAAATAATTAGGCAGGGATAACCACATTGGTGGACTGGTACAGTTAAAGTCAACTAGCTTGAACTTGGTTGATTAAAAAAAAAAAGAAAAAGATAACAAAGTGCAAATTTATTTACACTTGCAAAAAATCTTGATGCAATTACATTTTATTTAAAAGGACATGCGTGTAATTAGTAAATTTATCAAACAATCAGCTCCTGGCAAAGAAAAACTGAAATGCAATTTTGTTATACAGTGATTTTGTGCCAAATGAAATATATATGCTTCTCTGCAAATTAAGTTTTTACTCTTACTGTCTTCTAATTTTCTTAAGAATGTATGCCCATTGTCATTTATGCAGTTATTCCTGTTTCACATAAATACGAGTTATTGAAGAACAAAACCCACTCCATGAGTCCAATTTTCTGAATGGTGGTGACTTTTTTAATATGTGAAGTTTACATAGGGAATTTTTATTTTTATGTAGTTTACAATTTTATTACACATCCTCCCCTCCCCAAATCCATTGCAAGGGAAAATCAAAAAGTTTTGAATGGCAGATTTAAATATGTTTAGAATTAATTATAAAATAGCTTCCAAATCTACCGGAAAAGGTGAATACTCAATGTATTCACCTACCTCCTGTGTCATACAGGAGTTCTGCTCATGACTTAGGTTTCTGTGTGCCTGTTTCATTGTAAAACCCCAAAAGATTCAGAAGGCTCAGATAACAGTTCCTTTTTATAGGCAAGTATAAGCAAAAGAGCTGAAGTCTCTCATTTTTCAGACTGTTTTACTTTCTCCTACAAACTCCTACAGGAAAGATGTTGATTGGAAGATGCCATGTTGTAACTGAGCAGATGGGCAACAACTGGGGTAATGTTTCATCCCATGTTGACATTGACAGCCATAGATCACGCAGAAAAGAGAAGAGTTGCACCCACAGGACAAATAGGCCGGACATCAGTCTACCAGGAGGAGGTGGTGAGTGATTGCTTTTGCATCACTTCCTTTTCTTATTTTCTTTCTCACTTATTTCACATCTTCTTTATTTAGTGAACAATTTCTATCTTGACCTTCAAATTTTCTTGCTTTTACTCTTCCTCTGCTCTTCACCAATCCCCCAACTTGAGAATGATGGGGAAAAGGGAACTGAGTGAGCAGCTATGTGGCTCTTACTTGCTTACTGAAGATAACCCACAACAGTGACAGAAAAGTCTGCAACTTTAAAGCCTTCTGATCACAGTCTTAGCCAAAAAAAAAAAAATTAAAAAAATTGTCAAATGCCAATCCCATATATAGTTTCCAGCATTGTTATATGTTCATGCAACATTCAGGGATATGAGAGATTCAGGGATGACTGCAAAAGCCTTTGAAAACCTTATTCTGACACCTGTTTCCATCTGTTGTGGAGCCGAAAACTCAGGTTTTGAATCTCTCAGACCTCTTTTCTCTATTTTGCCAAGCACGTTTAGGTAATAGAAGGAAGGAATAATGAGAAAGCTCACCTTTATGGAGTTTAGTGAGTACAGCTAATCTGCACTGCTTTGTTCTGTACTGTGTTTTTCATTTCAAACCAAATCCGAAAATGGCATAGATGAGCTGGAGGGCAAAAGGGCTCTTATCTACTAAGTAAAAAGGAGGATCAGGTAGAGGGTAGAAAGAAACCTGGTCAGTAGTGAAAGGTAAAATTAAATTAATTATGGAATGTAGTAGGAAATGATTCAAGAATTTCTTTTGAACTGGTGGGATGCTCTGAAAACTTTGAGGGGAAATGAATGTAAAACCAAAGCAGGAAATGCATTTGTATAATTTCAGGAATGTAAGATGTTGGAATTGTGATTGAAGACATAATTCACATGCACATTTTTAGTCCCTGTACTGGTTGCCATGACCATGGAAAAAATTACTTCACCTGTAATGATTACCATTTAGATGTTACTTTTAATGTTTATTTGGGGATTTTTTTAGTCAGCTTCTCCTCCCCCCGCCCAATTTTCCCAATTTTTTCTTTCTTCGACTGAAAAAAGTTCAACTAACCTGTGTAAAAACAAAATAAAAATTAAAAACTTAGGGAAAACATTAAAATAAGCATAGCTAAAATGCTAGACTAAAGTAGGCATTTACTTCTTTGGTTAAAAAAAAACAAACCAACCAAGTGTTAAAAGTAAGTGATCCAGTTAACTTCAGATAAGCATAGATAAATTCTAATAAATTCCTGTTGTTTTTCACAAACAGGAAATCCCTTCAAATGTTGTGTGAAATTTCAGCACTTCTGGATTTGCAATCACCTGTAATACTGTATTGTCTGTTTGTAAAACTGATAAGAGGTTTAGACAAGAATGAAATTCTAAATTAAACTTTTTATTTAACTCTAGGTGTTTTGAGGTTTTGGCAGGGAACCTTATCATTTTTTATCTCCATTTAGCTCTCTTTAACACTAGCAGTTTATACCATGATGTAAGATAAATAGCCTATTGAAATGTTATCTTTTTGTTCAGTGTAAATTAGTAGCTATACCAAAAGAAAATCCTTTAGCTGTATTTCAGTAGGGTAGTGAAATGTTGAAATCAATGGAACATTAAAAGTTGCAATCTCTTTATGTCACATTTTATAACCTCATCACACAGCTCCCCAAACTCATCATTGTCTGCATTTCTTTGCTAATGGAATGGGTTTGATTAGCCTTTTTGATGTATTACCATTTGCACTATTGTATGTTACAGTATAGCTTTTTAAGCTGCTATGGTTAGTTGTTAAGGTTATAAGTAGTAATAAAATCCATGATATTATGACATTAACAATCTATGGAAAATCTATGCACTAAAGACTTCAGAGTCCTTAAAACTGTGATAATTTAATCTGTTGATTGGCAACAACTTTGATTTTTTTTGTAGCCAAATATCACAGAAGAAAATTGCACATTGTTGACATCTCACAGAGGAATAAATTCATAATTTTATGGGTTCGTTTATCAGGCAAATGCTTTGAAGACCTTCTGACAGGCCTGGATCCTGGAAAGCAGAGATCTGCAAGCTGGATTTGATTACAGATGAGCATTTTTCACAGAAAAAAAATATCATTCTGTTTTTCTTTTGCTCAAAATTATGTTTACTATGTCTTTTTTTTTTTTTATCTCTCACAGAGCTATAAGTTGTATTTAGGCTTTTTCATCGAGTAAAGATATTTTGCTGATGGCTTGGTAACTCACTTTAGAGGTACTACAGTCTTTGACATGAAAAAAATGTTTTACATAGATCTTGACTTTTTTTTTTTCTCTTTCTCATTGTTTAATCCCAGCTGGTAACTCAGAACCACACAGCCACTCACTCACTCCCCCCATTCTTCCTCCCCCCACTCCCAGAGGGATGAGGAGGAGAATCAAAAGAATGTAACTCCCACAGGCTCAGATAAGAACAGTCCAGTAACTAAGATATAGTACAAAACCACTACTGCTGCCACCAATAATAATGATAAGGAAAATAACAAGGGAAGGGAACATGACTGCTCACCACCAGCCGACCGATACCCAGCCTGACCCAGACAGCGATTTGGGCCTTCTGAGTAACTGCCCCCAGTTTATGTACTGGGGATGATGTGCTGTGGTATGGAATACCCCCTTGGCTAGTTTGAGTCAGGTATCCTTTCTCTGCTTCCTCCTGGCTTCCCCTCCTCTCCGGCAAAGCTTGAAACTCAGAAAGTCTTTGGTCAAAGGAAACATTACTGAACAACAACTAAAAGCATTAGTGTTATTAGAGTTGTTCCCAGGTTGAAAGTCAAAAACACAGCCCTGCACCAGCTACTAAGAAGGAGAAAAATGACTGCTATGCTGAACCCAGGACACTTGTGAAATAAGCTCACAATGATAGTGTTAGGATACCTCACAGAAATTTCTCTAAAGGCTGGAGTGAAGCAGTAGAGGTATTTATAGCTGTAAAGTCTCTGAGAATTTGAAGTCTACTATTATGGAAGCCTATCATTGTCCAATGGATTGGTGGCCACACTTGACTTTTCACTTTTCCTCTCCATTGCATTGCTTTGCATGATGTAGGTGGAGTGATGATTTGCCTGAATACATTTTAAACATGCTTCTAAAATTGCTGAGGTGTCTGAATTGCAGTTTCATGACGTCCGCTGTCTTCAGCAAGAAACACATTAGTATTCCCTTTGTAGCATTTAGTAATCTGTGCAAAGGATTTATTCTTACTGTGTTGGAAAAGAAATTCATGTGTGCAGAGGTATTTTCATTCTAGACTTTTTCCTTTTAATTTAATGTAGGTTTTCTCATTAATTTCAGTATCTGAAAAAGCAGATATTGTTTCATGAATCTGTGACAGCCCTAAACAAAGAGTCTGAGGAATACATGCCATCTACTTCCATGGCAAATAAGGCATATTAGTAGAATACATCACCCATGCTGACACTGTTTCATATCTAAATATGTTTGTGACCAAAATGGAAATTTTTGTTTGGGGTTTGGAGGTTTTTGTTCAGAGAGGGGACTAAACATTTTTAGGGGAGGCACTAACAAAAATTTCAATGCTCTAGTTAAAGTCTGTGTAATGAATTTTTAAATTTTTATTACATTCTTTTTCCTTCTATGACCATTATATATCATTACTGTATGTGTGGTGGTCTGAATTTTTCAGAATATTAGAACTTGGTAAGAAGAAAACAAGAAAAACACAAGTATTTTCCGTAGAAGTGAATTCTTCCAAAGTAGAGGAATCTCTCAGAATACAACATCAGCATAGTCTTGAGGGCACATTGCAATCTTTCCATTTGGATTTCTCTAAACAAGACTCAAAAACTGCAGAAAATTGAGTATCATCCGTGGAGTAAAACCATAAAGCATAAATAACATACCTACACTTTGACAGCATCTTTTGATGCAACAGATAGTTAGCTTGTAACTTCCCTGGGCATAACTGAGCAGTCTGGCAAACTGCTCTTTCTGTGTTCCGTTATGTCAATACTTTAAAACATGTTAATGGAAAAAAAATAACAGAATAATGCACAATTATCACCTCCCGTTTGTCTGAGGCACTGAGATTTTCTGTATTTTCCAGAAGCTTCTTAGTAGCATATTAAGCCATCAGAAGTTTGGCTGCTCCCTTCTCCCCACATCTTATATTAGTAAAATTCAGGACATTTACTTGATTGTCTGAAACTATCACATCAAATGATTATGAAGAAATCTTCTAAAGGCTCCAGCTCATGTTGAGAAGCTTGGGAATTGTTAATTTGCTTTTAAATGAATATCAAAATAGAACATACAAGCATTGGAGGGGTGATGTGAAGAAAGCAGGCTAAATAGAAGATATTAAGAAATACAGGAAATTAAGAAATGAGATAAGGAGTTTAAAACATTAGTATGGTGTCCCAAGTCAAACAGTACCTTATCAATAACGATCCCCTTCAGAAGACTGCTAGAAATTCATCTTCCAGCAGGGAGTTCTTCAGGAAATTATGCTGATAATAGAGAAATCCACTGTATTTCCATTGGAATATTTCACAAACTCAGTTTGCAAGTGCACAGGGAGCAAGGATCCAAGCATCAAATTAGCTCTGTGCTCTGTCTATACTAAGCACCCACTTTATTTCTCAAAAAAATATATTAAGACCACCAGTAGTTTTACATATGACATATAGCTGTTAAAAACATTGTTACTCTCAAAATGAGCTTTGTTCAAAAAACTCAGAATTTTCAGTGATGACATTGTCCCTGGATTCATTCAATGCTATAACTAAAAGCACTTAATAAAAACATGTTTCTGGTTTTTTTGGTTTGTTGTGATTTTTGGGGTTGTTTTTGGTTTTGTTTTTTTTGATGGTTATATGAAGAGATAACAGTTGCATTTCTTATTGCTGCACAGAGATTACTTGTCAAAGGTCACTGTCTGAAAGACACTTAAGTTAAACAACAATGACAATGAAAAAATAGTGATATTATGTGGTGTTCCTAAGCACTTGGTTCTCTGGCAGTATTGCTATGTTCAACACACAAATGTGAATACTACGCCAGCTGCCTCAAACTTAATGTCAGTATCTCCTGCCAGTAAATGTGAAAAAACAAACCAAACAGGGCCTTCTTCTCCGAAGCGGGGAAACTTATCTATTGTAATCTGATCTAATGTATTTTTTTGTATTGGTGGTAAGTCTGTCCTTCAGAAAAATGGAAAAATAAACTGAAATATCAGTGGAAAGAATTTGTAAAAGGAAAAGAAAATATAGTAACATTACTCATAAAAGCAGAAAATTTTGTTTGTGATACTTTTGCCGAAATGCATTGTTCCAGTAAACTTGGGAAGTGAAACTAAGCCATGAATAAATCTTAGGAGAAGCAATGTTAAAAAATATCCTAAATTAATACAAAGCACAGGGAAAAAAAAACCACTTGGGATTGCTGTGTTTATTTTTTGTCAGAGATTTATAAAGCAACTTGAGAAATTCAAAGAGATTCAGTGACTGCTTATATAGTATTGTCCTGTGTCTTTCTTGCATTAAATTTGCCTCACATATGTTCATATAACGTTGTTTCTTCCCCAAGAAATGTTTCTTAGGACATGGTTTTGATGTGGCAGTCTTTAAAGTCTGTCAATCTCTGTAGTGACACTAGCCTAGAAGGACTATGATTATAGACAAACGTACATAAAAATAAATTAATTAGATTTTTACAAAAAACTGGACACTCTTTTCTTGTTAATCAAAAGAATTCTCATGCCAGGGTGGACATGGATCACATTGTACTGGAGAAAGTCTTGAGGGTGATCAGCACTTTTAATGCCAGTTGCAAGACAGAGAGCACCCAAAAGAGAGGAGACAAAAGGATCTTATGCAGCCCCAAAGAAAAGTGAAGCATATGTGATGATAAGTTCTGAACTTGGCAGTCTTGGGAGAGATTTAGGGCCACTACAGAACTTCACCAAAACTGTGACAAGACTAACAGAATGTACTTTTAGTCTTTATAGCACACCTGGCATCACTTAACAGACATTTAATGACACAAGATGTATCCCTTGCCATTGCTTTTTATATCCAGCTTCCTTAGCTGGAATATGGGGAAACCCCCACCTAGAAATAGGAGAAACCCCCTACAGGTGGAAACCAGCCTGAGGAACTAGAGCTAAGCTAAGCTTTTTTGTCTTGGGCCACCTTCAGTATGAGAAATGAAGAAACCCGAGTCAGGAATGTTGCTGTTGATCCTTGATGCATAACTGCAGTACAAGGCTGGAATTACTTAGTAACTACTTTGTGTAGTTAATGTTCCTAATGTACAGATTTCACTAGGTTGTATGTTGCAAGATTACAATTTCTCCCCATCTACTGTGGAATGAATTATATATTAAATGATGCATTATATATGAAGCAGTAATGACAATAAAAATAATTCAGTCTTATAAATATCTTCCAGCTTTTGGAGTTTACAGTTGTGAAAAGCATTTAAAATTATAAAAGAAGAAATTAAACCCCCTCAGCAAGGTCATGGCCACACTTCTGCTGATGACCCCCAATTTGCTGTAAATATCACCTCTTCCTCCAAGTTTTGGACTTCCAGTGCTACTGCCAGCTTGATATCTTCTTTGGTACTCTGCTTTCAGGTTATATGGAAAAATTTCATTAATGGTTTGCTGGTCTGTCTTTTTTCCATATATATTTATTATTTCACCTTTATTACTCACTGGATTGCATCATCACACTTCTGTTCCTTCTGCCTCACAATTTGCTCATTGTGTTGTCTTGTCAGCTAAGCATTAGTCATGAATACCAGATAATTTGAAATGAAGAAACACCAGAGAAAATATCACTACTGACACTGGTTGAGGATGTGGCTCATTCTAACTCACTTCAAACTGGTTTAGACACAGAATGAATTCCATTCACCTTAACATCTATCTGTAAATCTGAGAGAATTTAATTCTTACAATAAGTCTTCAAGATAAGGCATTTGCATCACAACCACAATAACCATACAGTAACACACAACAAATCATGTTAGTAGCTTGGATGCATTAGAATTAAAATTACAGCTGTAAAGGGCACATGAGCAGTTCATGTTTATTGATTTCTGTGAACTTTCTGGGAACTTTCTGTGAACTCCTAAATTTAGCTCTCTAAAATATGAACAGTGAAACATCTTTTCTTGTTTCTTTCCTTGCTTCTTCTTCTTTTTCTTTTTTTTCTATTTCAGTCTGCATGTAAGTCTATACACATTTTTTGAAAGCCCAGTAGTAGACTTTCCACTACAAGCAAAGGTAGTATTTAATGCCTGTCAAGGTATCATGATTGTTTCCTCTTCAGAATAATTTTTTTATTATTAAATGGGCATAACTTGTCTCATTAATAATGGTTTAGTATGTCCTGGGTTCAGCTGTAACAGTCATTTTTTTCTCATGGTGCAGTGCTATGTTTTCGACTTTAGTCTGAGAACAATGCTGATAACATCCCAGTGCCTTAGATGTTGCTCATTAGCACTTACCCCAATCAGGGACCTTTCAGTCTCATGCTATGTCGGTGTGGAGGGGCACAAGAAGCTGTGAGGGAACAGAGACAGGACACCCGACCTGAACTAGCCAAAGAGGTATTCCATACCTCAGCACATCATGTCCAGTATATAAACTTGGGGGAGTCACCTGGAAGACCGAGATTGCTGCTTGGGTTGGGCTGGGTATCAGTTGGTGGGTGATGAGCAATTGCATTGTGAAGCACTTGTGTTTATTGTGGTTTTCTTTCCTTTCCTCTTGTAGTTTCATATTCTCTTCCCTTATTTCTTTTATCATTATTATTGGTGGTGGTAGGAGGAGTAGTTTTGTGTTATACCTTAGTTACCAAACTGTTCTTATCTCAACCTGTGGGGTTTACATTCTTTTGATTCTCCTCCCCATCCCTCCAGGAATTTCCAAAAAATTCTTGGAAGACATTACAATAGATAAAAGGATTTCTCGATTTTATTTTTTTATGATAAGAGTTTGGTCATTTTACTCACTCTAAAGCCAGTGTCAGTGGCAGTAAAGAAAAGCTTGAAATAGAAGCGATCCAACCTAAATTAATGGACAGCTGAATAGCCAACATGTATTAATTCAGGCAAACAGGTTTTATCACTGCAGGAACTTTTCAAGACTTACTATTCCTTTTCTAATATATATATAATAATATATTCATATATTTTACAAAGGAAATTATGTTTGGAAATTATTAAAAATGTAACTGGGAAAAATGTTTCTCATCACAGCTTTTCTGGCCTGCATGTGCCTCCCAGCGCCTCACTATCCATTATCTCTTTTCTACAAATAAAGGATCCTTTTTGCTCCATCTGTTCCTCCACTCTGCCTTGATTCATAATGGAAAAAAGAGCTTTAAACACAAAATATCAAAACATACTTGTCCTTATTTAATTTTTACGCAGTCTTTTTCTAAGGATTTTTAATATAATGGCAACTCTGGCTTGAGTGAAGTGGTAGTATTAACACAAACGATGTTGCACTTAAGTAAAATCCAGAAAAATCATAAAATATAGAGCTATGGGAATTAAATGATAATCTGAGAAAGGTTTTCTAGGAGAACGTGGGAAAAAAGTTTAATCTCCAATACATATTTGGAAAGGATAAATATCATCAAGATAAATTACCACAGAGGTGCAGAGTTTAATTTCATAACAATCAATTGGAAGTGTTTGTATGTACTTTTAGTACATTATTTTGACCTATTATGAGATGCTTATTTGAACTAGGCATAAGAAAAAAAGTCAGTTTCATGTTATGAATTATGTACCCATGATGCTGTTCTTAGAATACAAATGGCTTATTTTTCAATGCATGGTGTGAGTCCCAATAACTGATTGTCTCTGTATTGAGAAAACTGCAAAGGTAAAAGATCCTGATGTAACTAAATGAGGACGAAAAATGCAACTGGCAATGATACTAAAGATTAGAGGCTCAATAGAGTTCAAGAGACAAAATAATGTTATGGGAATAACAATCACCACCCAAATATTAGCAATACGTACAGTTACAGAGGGCTACAGATGCACAGCTTTTGCTAGTAATAATATTATAAGTTCTCCATGGGGATCCAAAATTATACATTTATTTCAACAAAATTATATAGATATATTCTATATTATATATGTACATAATTCTGCATCTCTCTCTCCATATTTAAGTTTAAGTTTGAAGAATTGCTAGTCAGCAATATTTAAGTTTGAAGAACTGCTAGTCAGCTCCAAAAGACAGAACTTTCTGTAAGATTCTTTTAATTAGTGCTGTTGCTTTCTCACTAAGTAAAATTTAAAAAAATGCACATAACAACCATAATTATTAGTTTCAAGGCTTGGTATAAGAGGTATTCCAGTATTCCTCATCACCTTCTTTCCTACATCTGTTTTTTTCTAATTTTACAGTGTAGGTTCATTCTGGGTTTGTTTTTTTTTTGTATTCATTCATGAACAGACTAACAGAAATCCTTGCTGTAACAAGGGAACTTAAGAAATTATACACAAACCCCACAAAATTTCAAGCTTTAAAACTATGCATTTGTGCCTATGGTATTATCAAAGATCTATCTTGTGCAATCAAAGTGTGACCAACTGATCAAGTTATTTATTTACATACCAAATCAAACAAGATCAAAGGCTCATATGCTCTGTATGGATAAATAAAAACTTCTTAATATGCAGGTTATTTTGTGCTTTTGTTTCAAGTGGAAAAATAAGACAAATACGTAGGGAACAACATGTTTGACACTATGAAAGAAAAGTTGGAAAAATTTAAAAAAAACCATTTTGCAATGAATATTTTCTTTCTTCAGTTTCTTGCATCAGTTACATAAAAAAAAAAAGGTTAGTCTGAAGGAGCAGACTGCAGAAATAGGATTTCTTTCTTATGAGATTATTGTAAAGGAAAAAATTATTCAAAATGTTAGATTAATAAGGGTTACCGAAGGAGTGTTGTGGGAACTACTTCACGAAGTATATATTCAGACTAAAAATATGCCAGTGAAATGGCATTTATCCAACTGTGTTTCTCTAATTTCTGTGAATGAAAAGCTGATCCTCGGATGAAAGGAGGGCATTTCCCAATTTGAGTAAACTCTGTGACTTAGTGAATTCTCTTTAAAGCAGAGAATTTCATTCATCCCATATTATCTTGTGTTGCGGGCATCACAGACGGAAATCACATTTCTACAGTATATTTTCACAACAACAACAACAACAACAACAACAAAAATCTTATTTTCCAAGTCTTTTGCCAATTTCACTACGTATAACCTGTTTCTGATCCTTTAAAACCAGTCACTAAACAATGACAAGATTTTAAGAATGTATCATCAGGAAAGGCTTTTGTGAAAGGCATATGTTAAAAAAAAAATAAAATAAGAAAGATGAGATTTTGTCACATATGAATATCAGGAACTTAAAATTCACAAAAACCTTCAAATGAGAGGAAAGGATATTGTCCTAGCTGCCTTCAGGAAAATCTGTCCCTCACACATAGTCTTCACTGTGTGGTCCCCAAAAAGTTTCAGTGATACCAGAAGGCTGTAATACTCATCCATGGCTGGTTGAAAGATGACCCAAGATGAGCAACAGTGAGTGTTATTACTAATTAATTTTAGAGTTTTCACACTGTGTGGAGGTAAGTTTGCCTCAAAGTAGGCAATTCAAGAGCTACCACCTTTGTTTCTGTTGTTTACTAGTGATATTTTAAATTAACAAATAAGATTTGCTTTCAGGTTTTAATATTTTCTTCCTTTTCTAAATTTCAAAGACATTAGTGCAGTCTACTGTCATCACAAGAACAGGAAAAAGAAAAAAGAATAGCATTTATACAGCTATAAAGCTGCTCTACAATGAGTACAAACATAATTTTTTTCATATCTCCCATCCTATGCTGTAAGAATAGGACCACCAACTTCAGCAAGGTCAGGAACAAGTGCAAAGTTTTCAAAGGAAAGCTCAAATGTTAGTTGAATAACATTCGAATTTTTCTGAGGAATTTGGAATTCTGAGTTGTAACTCAAAGTGACTATGTACAAAGACTATGAAAATTGTTTATTTGACCAAAGGTCTTCTAAACCTGTAGGCTTTGCTGCCTTCTTAGTCACCAGAGACAGATTGACGACTAAGAGCCAACAGAATTTAGACTTCATTTACTTGTCCACTTTTGAAAATTATGCTGCAAATATTATAAAATTAAAACATCAACATGAAAGGCAGGAATAATTTCCCATTATTAACATTACACACTTCAAATAGGGAAAGCGTCAAGAGACTAGTCAGTATTTAATGAGAACCGTATATGTAAATCCTTACACAATTGAGTGAACATGCTTTCAGTTTGATGACGTTTCTCTGGTTCTACTAATAAATAATACTAAAAAAATCCCAGTCCTAGATAATTTAGTACCTCTCTTCCTCTATCCTTCTCTCCAGAGGATTAGTTACTTTCCCAAATATTTTCCTCCACGAAAGGGTAGAATTTATTTCTGTGTCTGTTGAACTAAGGAGAATCAGAAAACATTTTTGAGACATTTTTAGTTTCTTGTACAAAATTCAATTACTTGCCTACAGTAAAATAAAAGATTTTTCTTTTTTTTATTTAACATTTACACCTTGTGTTCACGTCTGGGAAGCACCCTAGCCACTACAGCTGCATGTTTGCCATCTACTCTTTACTAGATGGATTTTGGCAGAAAAACTTACATCCTTAAAAAAAGGATAGCAATTACACTTGAACAAATATTAGGGAAAAATGTGAAAACAATTTGCACCTGTAAAGAAAAGCTAACATATTCTGGAATCTTTTGGTCTCAGTTTACTTTACTTCAGATTTTAAATCAACATGAAACCATGAAAGATAATGAGAATTCAGGAAAATAACTATTTAACTTTTTCATTTTTCCTTGAGAACATGATAATTAGTGTTTTCTAGATATGAATTTAATGTGCATAAAAATACTACTTTTTCC
Source organism: Pezoporus occidentalis (assembly GCF_034315485.1). Taxonomy (NCBI): domain Eukaryota; kingdom Metazoa; phylum Chordata; class Aves; order Psittaciformes; family Psittacidae; genus Pezoporus; species Pezoporus occidentalis. The sequence goes on from NW_026916220.1 coordinate 8,098,545, forward strand.
TCTTGATTAGAAGATACACCAATGCAGTCAGCAGCATAGCTATATTATATTGCAGGTAAATATGCAAGTGTAAATTTATTGTCAGTCAGTATCACAAGGAATTTGTAAGCATTACTAATTAAACTGCTTAGCTGTGTCAGCCAAAATTCTAATTTTAGAATGTATACTTATAGCTTGAATGATTTGAAGAACCGTTTAAAATTAGGAATAATTTAGAATAATTAACATGCTTCAGAATTTTGAGAGATAGTTGCAGGCAATTTGCTTAATAATAATAAAAAAAAAAGATTATTTATTGTGTATTCCTATTTGAACTCTGCAATTTGTTGAATTTCATTATATCTGTGTAGTAAATAGTAAGCAATTAATAGCACATGGTACAGTGAAATAAATGAGAACAAGATAGATACAAAACCGTCTTTTACTAACCTATGCAAAGACTGTATACTTTTCACTATAAAAGTAGTCCTTCACATCCATAGCCATGGATATAGGTAAGGCCTGGCGTTATCACATAGAACAAGTGCTGTTGAGTAACAATGAGAGAAACAGTATTTTTTTCCAAATACTGCTAAATAAAAACTTTACAGTGCTGTCAGTTCTATAATTTTGTAAGAATGAGTTTGCTCAATTAGGCTTTTAAAAGTGAATAAGCATTTATAATATTTCAATTTTGTACTTTGCAGATTTCAGCATGAATTTTATGATGCAATTTTGAAAGTGAATCAGCATGAGCTTGATGATTAGGATGAGACACCTACAGAGATAAACTTGGCTATTCAAATGTGTTCAGCAAAGAAAAGAATGGGAGATAAAGAGGTTCAAAGGACTGCTAGTTAGGCCACCATTTTGTTTTCTTAAGAAATGATCTGGAACCTAGATTTGAATAGTTGGGTAATATGTAACCACTAAGAGCTCTGAATGATCCTGAAACTGTTAATGATTGAATACTTTATAAAATATATGGAAGCATAAAAGCCTCTACAGAAATTAATAAAAAGCCTCTAGCAAGAGTAACTAGAGAGTGAAGTGTTTTAATTTATAATAACAGAAATCTCCACACATTTATAGGTAAAGTGGCCAGATACGTAACGACTGAATGAATGAAACTGTACTATCTAAAAAAACCCAACTATTCAACCAAAAAAAAAAAAAAAAAGTGAAAAAAACAAACCAAACCCCCAAACCACCCCAAAACAAAACAAAAACTGCAAAACCCAGTGTTTCCATCGTTTGGGATAAAGACAATACTTGCAGAACTTGATTTAGAAGTTAGGAAAGCCTCATGAGGGTGATACCATCATTGGCTTTTAAGTGCATTATCTCATTTTCACTTTGCTGGATTTTCCCCTGCTTTGAGGGGGGGGGAGAACACAACTATTGTGAGTTTAACACTTTAGGTAAGTTTCTTAATGCAAACCCACATATTTATACAACCTTCAAATCCAGAAAAGATCCTTTTATCATATCAGGTCTGTTTATCCCTGTTTCTACAGTGTGAAACAAATAGAAAATGCAGTAAGCCACCTACCAAGTAACTCAGAATGTTTCATAACATTAGTGTATTCCCTTGATTTCCATGCTTTTTATTGATCTGCTCCACAGAATTCCCCAGGTCTTCCTCTGATCTCTCTGCTTCACTTCTGCAATTCTTTGTTAAGGGATAATGCAATACCACTTGCGGACACTACAACATACTACCTGTCCTGGGTTCAGCAGTAGCAGTCATTTTTCTCCTCCTTGGTAGCTGGTGCAGTGCAGTGTTTTGACTTTCAGCTTGGGAACAGAGCTGATAGTGATGTTTAGGTTTGGCCAAGGACTTTGTGAGCCTCATGCTCTGTCAGGGAGGAGGGGAAGCCAGGGGGAAGTAGAGACAGGACACCTGACCCAAACTGACCAAAGGGTATTCCATACCACAGCACGTCATGCCCAGGATGCAACTGGGAGTTAGCCGGAAGGGCCAGGAGACTGCAGGGTTGGAGGAGGTATCGGTCAGAGCTTGGTCGGGCCGGGGGGGCAAGTTATCGGTCGGCTGGTGGTGAGATGATGTATTCTCTTCCCTTGTTATTTCCTTTATCATTATTATCATTGGTGGTAGCAGTAGTGATTTGTGTTATACCTTAGTTACTAAACTGTTCTTATCTCAACCCGTGGGAGTTGCATTCTTTTCGATTCTCCTCTCCGTCCCTCCGAGAGCAGGGGGAGGGCAAGAAAGGGGGGGAAGTGAGCGAACGAATTACCTGACTGGGTTTAAACCACGACACTACCTTACAAGGGAAAAACTATCTGCATTTTCAGAAATAAGGTCTTTTAGCCAAAAATACTGAAAACGAGGCACAAGTTTAAGAATTTTGCTGAATAGAGACATGTGAACAAGAGGACTGTACAGAAGTTTGTTATTCATAAGTAACTTCAATGAAAATACACGACAGGCAAAACAAGTAAAACTTTATTTTTTAAAAAATGGGGTGAAGAAAACCTGGTATTTTGTTTAGCAAAGAAGGTAATGTATCCTTTATAGTACCATTATGTGCATTAAATGCACACTTTTTGTATGAAGACTACCAAAATCTGTGAACTAACTTGTCTATCTGTATACCCAAGTCTAACTTATAAAAGTACATCTAAATCTACAAGTTTCCTTTAGGGTTAGCATGTATTATCCAAAGTAACAGTTAAAGCAGTTTTAGCCAACTATTAACCATAACCCCCCCATGATCACAGTATCACAGTATGCTAGAGATTGGAAGGGACCTCAAAAGATCATCTAGTCCAATCCCCCTGCCGGAGCAGGAACACCTAGATAAGGTTACACAGGAATGTGTCCAGGCGAGTTTTGAATGTCTCCAGGGAAGGAGACTCCACAACCTCCCTGGGCAGCCTCTTCCAGTGTTCTGTCACCCTCACTGAGAAGAAGTTTCTTCTCAAGTTTAAGTGGAACCTCTTGTGTTCCAGTTTGCACCCATTACCCCTTGTCCTATCATTGTTTGCCACTGAGTAGAGCCTGGCTCCATCCTCGTGACACTCCCCCTTTATATATTTATAGACACTAATAAGGTCACCCCTCAGTCTCCTCCAGACTACAGAGACCCAGCTCCCTCAGTCTTTCCTCATAAGGGAGATGCTCCACTCCCTTAATCATCTTTGTTGCCCTGCGCTGGACTCTCTCCAGCAGCTCCCTGTCCTTCTTGAACCAAGGGGCCCAGAACTGGACACAATATTCCAGATGGGGTCTCACCAGGGCAGAGTAGAGGGGAAGGAGGACCTCTCTCGACCTACTAACCACCCCCTTCTAATACACCCCAGGATGCCATTGGCTTTCTTGGCCACAAGGGCACAGTGTTGGCTCATGGTCATCCTGTCGTCCACTAGGACCCCCAGGTCCCTCTCCCCTACACTGCTCTCTAACAGGTCGTTCCCCAACCTATACTGGAACCTGGGGTTGTTCCTGCCCAGATGCAGGACTCTACACTTCCCCTTGTTATATTTCATCAAGTTATTCCCTGCCCAACTCTCCAGCCTGTCCAGGTCTCGCTGGATGGCAGCACAGCCTTCTGGCGTGTCAGCCACTCCTCCCAGCTTAGTGTCATCAGCAAACTTGCTGATAGTACACTCAATTCCCTCATCTAAATCATTGATGAATATATTAAATAATACCGGTCCCAGTACTGACCCTTGAGGCACTCCACTAGTTACAGGCCTCCAACTAGACTCCACCCCATAGACTACAACTCTCTGGCTTCTCTCCTTCAGCCAGTTCACAGTCCACCTCACTACCTGATCATCCAGACCACGCTTCCTCAATTTAGCTGTGAGGATGCTGTGGGAGACTGTGTCAACTGCTTTGCTGAAGTCAAGGTAGACCAAATCCACCGCTCTGCCATCGTCCATCCACCGTGTTATTTCCTCATAAAAGGCTAAGAGATTGGTCAAGCATGATTTCCCCTTGGTGAAGCCATGTTGACTGCCCCTCATAACCCTCTTATCCTTGATATGCCTTAAGATGGCACCAAGGATAAGGTGTTCCATCACTTTCCCAGGGGTGGAGGTGAGGCTGACCGGTCTATAGTTACCCGGGTCCTCCTTCTTGCCCTTTTTGAAGACTGGAGTGACATTTGCTTTCCTCCAGTCCTCAGGCACCTCTCCCGTTTCCCAAGACTTTGTAAAGATGATGGAGAGTGGTCTAGCAATGACTTCCGCCAGTTCCCTCAGCACCCGCGGGTGCATCCCATCTGGACTCATGGATTTATGGATGCCCAGATTGCTCAACTGGTCTCTAACCCATTCCTCATCGACTAAGGCAAACCGCTCCGTTGACCTGACTTCATCTAAGATCTCAGGGGTGCAGGGCTCTTCAGGACTGCCTGCAGCAGAGTAGACAGAGACAAAGAAAGCATTCAGTAACTCTGCCATCTCTGTATCTTCTGTCACCAGGACACCCATCCCGTTCATCAGTGGGCCTACATTGCCTCTGATGTTAGTTTTATCTGCCATGTATTTGAAAAAGCTCTTTTTACTGTCCTTGACCCTTCTCGCCAGGTTTAATTCTAAGGAGGCCTTAGTCATCCTAGCTGCCTTCCTACATCCTCTAGCAGCAGCCTTATATTCCTCCCAAGTGGCCAGCCCCTCCTTCCATGACCTGTAAACTCTCCTCTTCCACTTGAGCATACCCATCAATTCCCTATTTAGCCACGCAGGTCTCCTGGCCCTCTTCCTTGACTTCCTATGTGTCGGGATGCTCTGATCTTGAGCTCAGAAAAAGCAATCCTTGAATGCCAACCAACTATCTTGGGCCCCTTTACCTTCAAACAGCCTTGCCCATGGGATTTCCCTTAGCAATTGCTTGAAAAGGCCAATGATGTTCCTGTTTATAAGACTAAAATTTACACTTAGTAAAATATATTTATACTAACAAAGGTATTTACTATATTTTCTCTGTTTGTGCAAATGTAGTGTCTTCCGTTAGTGCCACCTTCTACTTAAACATTTTCAAATCAAGAACAATCCCTCCTCATGCTGATATAAATATTTCAGTAAATAAAAGTTTCATGTAATGTAAAGGGTCGTTTATGAAGCTATTTATAGTGAATGACATTTACAAATTGATTCTCAGAAACTAACGGGGATTGTTTCTATGACTGTATACCATTACACAATAAAGTATGTACAGAAATGTCACACTACAAAACAATCTTGCTTTCTGGATTAAAAAAGGGATTGCTTCTCAGATTATTTTTTTTTCACTTTCTAGAAAACTAAGAGTATCTTGACTTGAAATATGGAATTCAACCGGTAGCTATTGTCTCTGATGCTCAGACAAGAGTTTCACAATATCGCCTCCATAGTAAATATTTTGCTTCTTCCTGAGGCCTGCTGAGTAAATTCATAAAGATAGGTGTATAAAGGTATGGGCAGTATTTAATCAGGGAACATTAATCCAGTTTTTAAACTAGAGATGTCTTTCCATTCACCTTTAATTTTCATTATTTATTTCTTCCAGAATTTCTTCAATACATGAAAAATACTCCTTCTATTTCAAGTAAAAATGTTACATATTTGCAATTATTGCTATCACAGCTGCTCTTACCAGGAAGATTAGGTTTTAATGGACCACTTTCTTCTCCATCTTGCATTCATTAGGTTTAGTTTCAGAGGGATAAGGGAAAAAATACCAACAAACTCTGCCTTTATAATTTTAGGGTGTTTTCTTTTGTTTTGTTTCAGTTTTGTCAATGAACTGAGGGTATAATAAAGGGAACTTTTATCTTAGCAACTGGAAAAGGAAAATGTAATGTACATGGGCAGAATTTGTGAAATTCCACACCCAGCACCTTGTTAAAGGGGGATTGTTCTCCTCAAGTTTTTTAAGTTAATGTCATATCATTGTGTCACAAAGTTACTCATACTCACTCTCTTATGCAGCCCTGTACCAAGCTCAGCAAATATTTTCTTGATATATCAAAGGGTTCCTTCATTCGCCCCTTGCCCTACCTTATATTTTGATACAGCAATATATCTCACACACCATATCTTCACTTGCCTCAGGGAAAACTGCATTCTACACAAGAAAAGTTGGTTCTGGAATGCTTGTACTTTGTTTATATGATGCCCAACCCAAGGATTTAGAAATGCTGTATATAATAAATGATTTTCCCTAAAACTACATTATAGACAAATCCAATGAATATGGAGCAAGAATATCCTGAGGTGATGTAAACAGGAAGACAGCACAAAGCAATACAGAATGTAAGGGAACATTTTTGGGGAAATAAAGAGGGAGACTGAGAAAAGTTGAATATTATCTCGGAAGTATGGCAGAACTGCAGATATAATAACAAATGTTTGCAAACAAGTTTACATACATATAAATATCTCAAAGGTGAGTGCCAGGGTGATGGTGCCAGACTCTTCTGTGGTGTCCAGTGACAGGATAAGGAACAATGCCAATAAACCAAAACACAAGAAGTTTCATCTCAACGTAAGGAAGAACTTCTTTACACTGAGGGTGGGAGAGCACTGCAATGGGCTGCCCAGGGAGGTTGTGATGTCTCCCTCTCTAGAGACGTTCAAAAACTGTCTGAACACATTCCTGTGTTACCTGCTCTAGTGTCCCTGCCATGGCAAAGGGCTGGACTAGATGATCTCCAGAGGTCCCTTCCAACCCTAAAGATTCTGTGATTCTGATTCTGTGGTTCTCTCACTCCACCCTTAGAAATGGTGACGTACCAGAATAGAAAATATGGACTACGAGGTAGGAGAAATATATTGGCAATGACTTCTGGGGGGGGGTGTTGATGAATGTTTGTGATCTATTGAAAATAATTTTTCTACTTATAAGTTTTCTTTTTTTTTGACAGGGTTGTTGAGGGTAGGTTACATAGTGTATAACAGCATCACTATAGACTCTCAATAACTATTTATATTCTCTAAGGTTTGAGTCAAATTCTGAGCTGTAACCCATGAATGTTTGTTTCTACTCCAGAACAGCTGTAACTATTTGGCCATCCATGGATTTTCCAAGCATTTTGAAAACAGAAAACAGAAGAGTACATTTAGAAAATGGGTGTTTTTCAGAAAGTCCTTTTCAGCAAGAGAATTCTTGCTGGTGACTAAGTAGTCTGCACTGAAGACAATTTTTGTTAAGTGCATCAATATAGCTACAGTCCATTAGAATAACTTCCAAATCCCTACTGAATTTATATTATTGTGGAGATAAAAACTAACAGTAGAACTGCAAGGGGACAAGTTATTCCAGATCTTGTTTTAGAAATTTCATTCAGATAGATATTTCATATTAATATTAATATTTCATATTAATATTAATATTAGTATTAATAGCAGAACCATTAAGGTAGATGCCTTTTATTTCATCTCTGCCATTGAACTTTTTATAAGCTTGGACAGTATTTTTATTACTTCAAATTTCACTTTCTCTCAATAATAAAATTCATACTGTAGAATTAAAAAGGCTATGAAAGACTGTAGTGTTATTTCACTTGTTCATTGGTAAGGGTAGTAATTCTACATGTGCTTAATCAAGCTTAAGTACTGCTGTTCTGTTTGTATGATATCATCTAAACAAATTTAGAGAGAGAGCTAAGTCTATGTATAGGAATACCCATGTTATTAATTGAATTTGTAGCATAGGGTAGTAGATTTCTTAAGGAGCTGAAACATCTCAAGGTGTTTCCTGAGCTCTTTCAGAGTTCAGGAAACCCTGTTTATTTGTATTCTTGAGATAGTATTTTGCATCAAAATTATTCTAAAAAAAAAAAAAAAACAAAAAACCCCCCAAACCAATTTTGTCTTTCTTTCTTTCTTACTGTACTACAGGTAAAGAAGACAGGTAAAGTGAGGAGTTAGAATTGCTCTTTCTCACCTAGGAAGCTCTACACATGGCTAGCTAAAAAATTCCTTTATTTCATGGGGCACAAGTTAGCTGCAGATGATGAAATATTTCAAGCATTTGTTAAACCAAGAATAGTCTGCATCTCCTCACTGTTCTTCTGTTGCTCTTCAGCTTAAGTTATGGACCTTGCTTATATGATTCTGCGAATAGAAGGGATATTTATTTTAATACACCTGCTTATTCAGTAATTTGCTTTCCACTTGCTACACTACCATCAGGCTCCCTCATATTTGCACCATATTTAGCAGCAGCATGAGCAGAAAAAGAGCAAGTTTAGAGATGAACAATTTTAGATGAAAATTCAAAAAGATTAACAATAAAAAAATGTAAGCCTGGAGGCAAGAAAAAGTGAGCAAACTCTGTTGATCAGCTTTCAATCTGACAACAGATATCTGCCAAGTTTCTGTAATACATAAACATGAAGTTAAAAAAATTCAGGCTGTATTGCTAAAATGTATTCTCAGGCTAACAGAAGATACTACATCTCTGATCACTTTTGTTATTGAAAATGGCCTGGAGAAGAAGGAGAATATATGTACTTTCAAATTTACTCTAGACTTTATCCTGGAAATGTAATTGTCTCCTACACTGCACCTTCCATACTTATGAAGTCTGTGCGCTGTGTATGTCAGATTTTAAACACAAAGTTTGTTTTTCTTCTAATGTTTTGAATAGCTAATTAATTTTTCCCCTTGCAATCATTTGTTAAAATCACAGGTGCACGAAAAACCTGTATTAAACATTTCAGAAAAAAAAAATTTTGCAGCAACTATACAATAATATTGTAGGCAATGAATATTAATATAAATTTCAGATTTTTATGGCAATAATTCCATCAAAAGATTTTAACAGTAGAAATTTTATTTCCTGGTTTCCCTCAGAAGGAAGAAGAAGAGATAATATGATTATGTTGGGTTAGGAAGAGGTAGTATGAATACGCTGTGTTAAAAAAAAAAAACAAAAAGGCTCTCCCAACATAAACAGCAGGAAGTGCAACAGGTAAACGTCCTTAAGCCTCTGTAAATAAGTGCTATGTGTCCTTATAACCAAGCTGCTGAAAACAAAACTTCTTGTCAATGCCTTGACTTTAGGAGAAATGAGCGGAGGGTTCAGTGAAGAATAAGAGAATGAGTGACGCATTTAAAAGATTAAAATCTCATAATCCTTTATTTTTCATTACAGCAGGTTTTGACTCTTACCTACATTTGGAAAAAAAAACAACAAAAAAAAACCAAAATCAAATCAAAACAAACAAACAAACAAAAAACCTGAAATGGATCAAAAAATCTTTATTGTCTCTGGTCTGTGTTTCCAGAATGAATGGTAGAAAGTGAGACATAAGACTGTTTAAAAGATACTCTACAGGGAAACACTTAAATGTGGGAGATGGCTAAGGGTGAACTGCTGATTACCATAATCCTAGAGAAAGTAGTTTTGCTTTTTGTTCCCTGGATGGGCATTGGGCAGACATGGAACCCAGTTCAGAGAGCAGGTTTTATTGACATCATTTTATCTTCACACACTGCCCTGGATTTGGCTGTTAATTGCAGTTAATTTTCTTCCTAAAAACTGGTGCAATGCTGTGTTTTGGCTTTAATCTGAGAAAAACACTGATAACACATCAATTTTTAGTTGCTGCTAAGTAGTGCTTATCTTGACCAAAGACTTTTCAGTCTCTTATTCTCTGCCAGTGAGGAGGAACACAAGAAGTCAGCAGGGAGCAAAGACAGGACACTTGACCCAAACTAGCCAAAAAGGTATTCCACACCATGGAACTTTACGTTCATCTACAGACTGGGGTAATTTTGCCTGGAAACGCCGATTGCTGCCTGGGGACAGACTGGGAACCAGTCAGGAGGTGGTGAGCAACTGTATTGTATATCACTTTTGGGGGCACTTCTGTTTTTTTTTTTATTCTTTTCATATATATTTCATATTATACTGTTATAATCATTGCTATTATTATTGTTGTTATCTTATTTCAAATATGAAACTGTTTTTATCTCAACCCACAGGGATTTACCTTTTTTACTATTCTCCTCCCCAAGGCTCCTCCTAGCAAAGCTGCAAGCAAGTGGCTGTGAGATACTTAATTGCCAGCTGGTCTTAAAACACAACACACAGGAAGCAAGTATTACTGTGTCCTCTTAGATTCCTTTAAAATGAAGCCATCAATGTTTAAGAGTTTTTCTTCACTTATTGGGCATCCTAGAATTTCTATATGAAAGGCTTAGAAGGAACACCAGAAAATTATGTTCCAATACAGAAAAGAATGAGTCAGAGAAATTTCCTCGTGCATGCTGAAGCACTGAACTCTTGCTTTTTTTTTTTCTAAATATTTTCACTTTATACACTATAAATTTATCACTTATAGGTTTTGGTTTTTGGGTTTTGGTTTTGGTTTGGTTTTTTTTCAATGGTTTAGAAAAAAAAAATCACAATTATAAGACAGGGAGTCCTCCTTTCCCTTACTCTGCTCGTTTCTTGTTCACCTACAAGGTGAACCTCTCTCTAAATGTCTCTCTTTTCACTTCCACAAGGCAGAGGCAATTTACTGTTTGTTGTAACTAGGTCCATTCAGAATAAACTATCATGAAAACAAATGAGCTTATGAGCTTATCTGTGCTACTCCTTTACTTCAGGTCCAGTATGTGCCCTTGAAATGCATTTCCCACTTGTAACCATGCTAGGTGCTTCAGATCTCAGCATAGAGCAATTTCTTTCAGAGGCTCAAACTGGATTTTCTTCAGTTAAATGTGAACTAGAAGGTGTGTTCCAGCTGGTAGCTATGTTTGCGGACTTCCAAAGTACCACAAATTTCTGTGAAAGTGTACCTTACCTTCAGAAAAAAATTGCTGCTTCATAAGAAATAATCCCTGAAATGTTGATAGTTTTCTCCTGGGAAGAAGCACAGTTATCCCACTGGGAAGCTACTATATCTATTTCAGGGACTATTGAAACTTTGAATGAGAAAGAGTAAAAAACCATGAACACAAATTAAACAATGTCTAAAGACTAGTTTAACCTACATAATTCATCTTTGATGAGCACTTTTTAAAAGAAAGCACATATTTTGAGCACCGTTGATTTTTCAAAGAATAAATTTTATTTAGCATTTTAGAAACATTAAGTTTTCTTTAGTAATCATAAAACACATTTTTTTACATCAAAATATGGAAGAACTTAATAGAAAGAGTACAGTTGCATCCCACCACTACAGTGGATGCCATAAAAACATTCTCACAGAGGGCAGTATACCATACCTACATGCAACAAAAATAAAATGGGTTCTTTGAATAGTTACTTGTTAAAAGTGTATATGCTCTGTAAAGGCAAATTTTTTAGTTAATACTGACATACATTTTTCTAAATCACTATGATATTTACAACATAATGCTACAGCATGTTAGACTATCACTTAATAATACTTCAGAATGGGTTAGAATATTTATACGGGAAATGACACCATCTACTGCTGTACAACTCAAGTGGAAAAGGATCAGCAGCGGACAGTGCATAGGGAGAAAATGCTTCTATTCTGTGGAAATATTCTGGGTTTAGCTCAATATTTTCATCTTTCTTTCCTCAAAACATATAATTTTCTGGTTCCAGTCTTTTACCTGTGCCATTACAGAAAACAGTGATTGGCCCATGGTAGTAGCATCTGCTAACAGGCAGAGCTCACCTGTTTTGGAGCTTGATAAACCTTTCTTAATCAAAAGAGAATCCACCCAGAATTAATCTTTATGTGGGTTTATTAAGACCTGCAGGTCTAATAAACCTTTGGTGAGTGTGAACTGAACTAAGTTCATAAAGAAAATGGTAACAATTTTACTATGTTTTTAACTGGTGTGATAATATTCTTCTTCCATGTCCTTCCTGCATTATATCAAAGACAATTAACGTTTTACATTACTAATTTTGAAAACAGTCAAGTAATGATTATTCACTATGATTCCAACATTAGATACTATTCACATAATAGTCACATAATAGTCATAATAATCACAACAAATGAGCTTCTTGGATTAAATGTCTTTGGTAAATTTCAAAATGCCTTAAAAGGATTAATGCGATGCTATGAATGTTCTAAAAATCAGTGAAAAAACCCAACATGCATTATTATTACCTTTATGTAGCCAAACTATTTATTTGGTTCCATGTAGGATCAAATAACCGAATGAAAGTAGCTGTCCTGAGCTAAGCAGGGGAATATACTGCACAATTCAATCATTCTGTTTGGCTCTGAAGTGTATGAATGTATAAACAGAGAAATTGAAGCATAGATTGATATAAGTTGAAATCTTCAAAACTATTTATGTACTCAGGCATACACAGAAGGAAAAAAAAAGAGGAGCGGAAGGGTGACTGATTATGCTTTAATGGAAGAACACAAAGTGCTAAACCAGATTTTTCTTAAAGTAGCTCCCTGCTGTTGATAGTTTAACATCAGGTGCCTGGGCAGAGTGAAAGAACAACTTCTGTTTTACTCCCTTAACAAATACAGACCAGGCAATTCCAATACTGAATACATTTCTCCAGAGACATCATGGAAATGTTAAAAGAATAGATACTGTTTACCTTAACAACTGCCTCAGCAGCTGCATACATCAAGTCCAGGCAGGTTAAAAGATCCTTTAGATAGTTCAGAGCTTTGATCTTACTTTACAGAGACTAATTGTTTTTAAATGCATGCCATAGCTGCAGAATGAGTTCTATTTCATCATGATTTTCATCATGAAGGACAAATCATACTCTTAACCAGCAGAACTAGCATTTTCATCTCATTACCTTACATGCTAATTTTAAAGTCAAATGTATTTAGCCGGTACGAACAGGGAGAGACATTTGTTACAATTACAATGATGGGAACAATTAAATTTTCAAGCTGTTTGGCAAAACATTCATGGCTTTGTAGCCTTAATTCAGCTTGCAGAAGGCAGCAAATCAGAGTCCTTAGATCACATGATTTAGAGTATGTAAAGAAGACAACAAAACCAACAAATTAATTATGTGTAGAGCAAATGGTGATTGCTATATTATTTATTAGAATGGAGCAACTAATTCACAGCAAATATTCTCTGCTCAATAGATTTTGTGCTTCTGGAATTACTGAACAAAATATTTCTTGACAACAGTTGATTTAAAGTATGTGGGTTTTATTTTTTTTTTTCAGGTTTTTTTTTTTTTGGTGAACTGATCATAAGAAGTTTGCTATTTTGGTGTCTAGTTTGTTTAAAGATCTTTTCCTTTCACCTCTCTAGCACCCAGCACAGTATAATGAAACAAAAAAACAAAAAACTTTTCAGGTAAAATTGAGATTATTTTTTTTTAAGTTACGGCAGAAATCACTCCAATAAAAATTATCAATTTTACCCGAGGCAACAAAAAATGGGGTGTTTATTTCCTTACAGCTCATAGAATGCTTATCTGTTTTGGGATATTTGTTGTTAGAATAATACTATACCTTTTTTAACCCTTACACTTGAAATGTAATGTCTAACTACCCTATTTTCCTACTAAAAGTGTTGGCCTGTATGGGCTTGAGAACGGAGAATTCAATTCCAAAGCCAATTACAAATTACAAAGCCAATAAAACTTTACCAAGCACACTTACTGACAACCCTTTTCCATTCACGCAAACTCGAAGCAAAATTTCTGTCAACTGAGTTAAAATGCCAGAGAGCTAGAAAGAAAGAGGACAGTTTTCTAAGAGAGCTTGTTATAAAGCACTCAAAATCCAGGGTGCATTGGGAAAGAAATCTTAAAGACCTAGACAATTTTGAGGATATGGACCTCCCTTTTTATCACTGGGCAGCTGCAAAGCCTTTAATAAAATATTAAGCAACTTCTGGAAATCATTCAAAGTACTTAAAAGAATATATGGACCAGCATGTTCCTTGAACGATTTTTTTTTAAAAGTGGAAGACATGCTTAGTTAGTGGATTTCAGTGTCTCTCTGAGATTTTGCTATAAGGAGTACTACACTGATATATGAGGGCTAAGAAGTATACAAGTAGTGCATCCATATAATAAATTTAAATTAATACATATTTACTGTAATACTAGTTGAAAATAAGAAATATCTTATATGCTTCCCAAAATAAAATTATGGCTTTAATTTTAAACAAGAACTTTAGATTCAGCTTTTTTCCTTCCATTCTAAGCTTTGTACTGTAACACTGGTAACCTAAACTGAAATGTCACCTAATTCTATGTACCTCCTTGAAGCGAGATAAATAACAGCTATCATGTGCAAAGTTAGGAATTTTTTGCATTTTTTCCTCACTATATTTTTTATAACAGGAGGAATTTCTTAAATTATAAAAAGCAATGGTGGAGCTGTGAATTTGGGGGGCAGAAATAAGCAAGGGAAAATTTGTCTTTAATTAAAAGTGCTTAAGTTCAATTATACACTTAGAATCCATAAATGCATAAAATAATTGAAACTAGCAGCTTTGCAACTGAATATTAACTGCTTATTAAAAGTACAGCAAGTAGCAGACAAGCACAGAAACTTAAGTATTTCATAAATACCACTGCAATACTTTTTTTATCATTGTAACTCTTAACTTGTGCAAACACATTACATAAACCTAAGTATCTTCACCTATTTTCTAAAGCACTTTTACTTACTTACCATGAAAGTGGTCTTTCCTTTCCTTTCCTTTCCTTTCCTTTCCTTTCCTTTCCTTTCCTTTCCTTTCCTTTCCTTTCCTTTCCTTTCCTTTCCTTTCCTTTCCCTTTCCCCTTTCCCCTTTCCCCTTTCCCCTTTCCCCTTTCCCCTTTCCCCTTTCCCCTTTCCCCTTTCCCCTTTCCCCTTTCCCCTTTCCTTTTCCTTTTCCTTTCCTTTTCCTTTCCCTCTCCTCTCCACTCCTCACCTTGCCTCCCCTGTCCACTCCTTGCCTCGCATCACCTCACATCACCTCACACCTCATTGCATCACACTACCTTCCATACCTTTCCCTTCCCCTTCTCCTTCCCTTTTTCCTTCTCCTTCTCCTTACGCTTCCCTTTCCTCTTACTTTTCCCCTTCCCCTTCCCACTTTCCTAATTAAGCTAACGACATTACCCTATTTGTGTAGCAATTCTTCCCCTGTCCTAATAAAAACAGCTCAACCTTTGGTAATGAGATAACCTTAGTTCACAACGTTTTAAAAGTGATATCAAAGTAGCATATCTGTGTGTACGAGCTCCCATGTATTTGCACATTCTCTGTCTGAGGAAGAGCAGACTTTATTCTAGCAGTTTTGTGTGACTAATACTCCTTTCCTATAATGTAGCCATAAGATCAAAAAGAAAACCAACAAGAAAAGCCAACAGACACAGCCTCTCCCCACACCCCCAAACTAATATCTAGGCAGCAGCTGCCGAAGATAATGGATGGACTTACTTTTTACATTTTTAACCACACGAACTGTATGAATTATTTAGAAACTTTAAATATGTAATGCTTTCAAGACAGGGAAATAGACCAGGTTTCTAAAGATATTGACCTCAAAACTGCTATACGGAGAGGCAAAGTATTAGATTTTTAAATATTCTGATCTTAATCTTTACCATACAGTCTGTCAGTGCATTGATTAAAACATTGTGATTTCTTTCTTCTAGTGAAGGCCATTTGAAGATATTACTAGCTGACATTGTAGGAAATGCATTATTTTGTCTTCTTTACCTTTCCACATAATCACAAAGTCCCAGAGCTTGTTTTGTCAAGGTTGGTGTTTTGTCAGCTCTTTTTAAAGCATGACGTTCTAATTTTCACAAAGACCAGCTTTTTGTTCAATTCTTAAAAGAATATGGACATTGCCATTAATGGTAGGTTTGGATTCAAAAAGTCAGAAGTGCTGTTCCAGCTGCATGACCTACTAATTGCATTCCAATGTTCATTAACAAAAGGGGACAGAGAAACTGAGTTAAATTAGCTACTTATCCTAGAAATAAATGAAGTTAATAGTAAAAGAGGGATATAGAATCATCCTATTTAGGCAGATATTAAGAAATTCAGGATTTCAGGTATATTGATAAAAAAGGTTTACTGATTTCTGATAGAAATCAGTATAGACCTTCAATTATTAATGTGACATAAAAACTTCCAAGGCGTGATTAATTTTCAAGTTGTCTACAAAGCCATCATTTCTTTTGTCAAAAAAAATCTGAGAGAATGTCAAGATGTCCACTTACATTCCACATCCCTAGGTCAAAGTGCAAAAAACCAAGACTTCTGAGAAAATTTTGTTTCTTTTATTTCATAGTGGTAAAGTATTATATATAAACAAGGTATTTAATAGCTTTTACTGTGATATAAACTGAGTGAAATTAGTTTAGAGCTATACTGTAACTTCCATACAACGTCGTATTTTTTGTTTTCTCCTGTGCTTTTGAAAAGTCAGTCAGGCATTGAAAGCTGTAGATTCAGGTCAGAAATGAGAAAAACTTTCCTGCAAGCAGTGAAACGCTGGAATAGACTCACTGGGGCCTCCAGCAGTTGAAGTCTTTAAAAACAACTTAGACCACCCTTGTCAGGAGTAATAAAACTGTAGTTGTTTCTGCTCTGGTGTAGAAGAACAGAAAAGATTATCTCCTGAGTCTTTTCTAGCCCTATCAAGCAACTCCAGGACATATTTTTCAGTACCTTCTTAGATGTTTAATGTACCACAGATTGACTGGTACAGGTTTCAGGAGGAAAGGAAAAAAATCCAAGTAATGTATTCTAGAAACCTTTAAAATATAGTATTTTAACACTCTTCCTTCCCTAATTATATGATTTTCCTTGTTTTATAATAGAAGGAAAGTAAGATACAGAGTCATTCATGTTTCAATCTTCCTCAAACAAATCCAAGCTGGAAAACTCTAGAACTGTCATTACACATGCTGAGAAGAAATGACATGAGGATTTACTGATCTATCTTAGAACATTTTTATAATATCCATTGCTGTAGTTTATCTATAGCCTGAAAACAATGTAAAACAAAAACGAAAAGATTTAGAAACCAAAAGAGGAAAGTTATAGTGGAAAACCTGCCAGTAACAGTATACTAAAAATTACAGAAAGCAACTGTGTTCTGAACTTCCTGTTTCTGTGCCTTGAAATCCTTTAATTCGATTTCACTTCTAAAGTACTTAACAGATGATAGCCATTAGTATGTAGGGTTGCATTCCTTCCAACAAAGATGATTAGAAATCTTTGAACAAAAAGAGTAAACAACATAAGAATTCCTTCCACCTGAATTTTTATAATACATTGAAAAAAGAATTATAAATAACCTTCTACTTAATTAAAACATAGATAAAATACTGCAATTAACCAGGTACAGATTAAAGTATGTTAGTGCAGTATTGATCCTATTAAAATCAGTAAGACTTTTACTCCCTTCATTAAAGCCACAATATATATATATTTTTTTTAATAGATATGTATTATATAGGGAACTGGATAAAAGATTTTCAGAAGTTTTTGTCTAAAAGAAAACTTATTTAAAACATATAAGAAAGAAAGAAAAAAGGAAATATCTGAAAATTAAGCAAAATTGAAGAAATGAATCCAAATATTCCAAGTATTGTAATTGAGGATTTGTGAGCTTTTCAATATAAATAAAGCTCCCAAATGTTGTCATACATATCAAAGTGAAACAAAGCAAAACAAAACAGAAAATCCACAGAATAAATAAAGCATATATGCTAAAAACTTCTTCATATATTACATTTATATATGTAGAGCAGAACTCTATGGACCTTGTGCAGGAGCCCCAGTAAGGGCTTAGTTTGAAGACTTATTTGTGAAGAGCTTTGAATATATCTTTGCATGCTATGGACCTCTGAAGATATGTGCAAGAGCATCCTGATGAATTGGGTTTCTTTTACATGATTCTAATCTGATGCTTAACTCATCATTACCAGCTGTGCCAGGCGATTGACTTGGTGTCTGTACTCATATATTCTCTACTAATTAATGTATGAATAGAAGTGAAATATAGAACATGCTGTCCTTTATTTCCGGACATTGTCTGCAGCAGTGATGAGTGGAGGCTACAACCAAAAAAAAAAAAAGGAAAGAAAAAAGAGAGTTTTTAATTCTTGTCTGTCACACAAAAAAAAAACCACTGAAACATGTCCACACAAGTCTGTGGAACACAATGTAGTTCTGCAGAGAATGACCTGAGGTTCTGGTAGACAACAAGGACAAGGTTGATGGAGGTAATCCCTTTTCTCTGTTATTCTGTGATTCTATGCTGGGCCTGTTCAGCCTGCAGAACAGAAGGCTCACAGGGGATCTGATCAATGTGTATAAGTATCTGAAGGGAGACTGTCAAGAAATGGGTTCAGACTTTTCTCAGTGTTGCCAGGTGATAGGATAAGAGGCAACAGGTATATATCAAACCACAGGATGTTCCATCTGAACATGAGGAAGAACTTCTTTACTACAAGAATGACTGAGCGTTACAGTAAGTTGCCCAGGGAGGCTGTGGAGTCTCCTTCCCTTGGAGGTGTTCAAGAGCCAACTGGACAAAAGCACCTCCAGTTTTTAAAAAAAAGGTAAAAAGAAAACCCCTGGGAACTACTCGTCATCCACCCTTAGCTCTGTGCCCAGCAAGATCATGACGCAGATTATCCCTGGAGCCATGTCAAGGCACATGGAGGAGAGAGAAGAGATTAGAGACATCAAGAATGGCTTCACAAAGGGCAAATCATGCTTAACTGATCCGGTGGCCTTTTACAATGGACTATGGTGGTGGATGTCCCGGTTTCAGCTGAGATACAGTTATTTTTCTTCCTAGTAGCTGACGCAGTGCTGTGTTTTGGTTTTAGTCTGAGAATAATGCTTTGGTAACACACGGATGTTTTAGCTTTTGCTCAGTAGCACTTACCCTAATCAAGGACTTTTCAGCCTCTCATGTTCCATCAGTAAGGATGGGCCCAAAATGCTGGGAGGGAGCAGAGACAGGACACCTAACCTGAACTAGCCAAAAGGATATAAGGTGTATTCTATACCACAACACATCATGGCCAGTATATAAACTGGGGGGAGTTATCTGGAAAGGATGGATCTTTGCTCTGGTCAGGCTGGGTATCATTCAGTGGGTGGCATTATGCATCACTTATGTTTTCTGAACTTTCATTTCTTTTTTTGTTGCTTCTTATTATTATCACTATACCTTACTTTATTTTAATTATTAAACTGTTCTTATCTCAACCTGCAGATTTACAGTCTTTCGATTCTCCTCCCCATCCCAGCTGATGGGGGTAGAAACAAGGGAGCGAGGAAGCAGCTGCATGGTGCTGAGTTACTAGCAGGGCTTAAACTACAACAGTTGATAAGAAAAACATAACAAATATTATCTACCTCGCTTTATCTAAGCCTTTTGCCATGGTCTCACACAAATCTTCATTGTTGGATTGGAGAGACGTGGGTTGAATGGATGGTCAATAACATGGGTACTGAATTGCCTTGATGGCCAAAGCACCCAAAAAGTACGGTCAACGGCTCAACATCCAAATGGAAACTAGTAATGAGTGGTGTTTCAAAACCGTACATGGTGGGATTAATACCATTCAATATCTTTCCTAATGACAAAGAAAGTGGGATTAAAGGCACCAGGCTTAGTGGTGTAGTTGCTATAACTGAGGGAAGGGATGCCATCCAGAAGGACATTAATAAGCAATTTGAGTGGGCCCATATGAAACTTATAAAGTTCAACGAGGCCAAGTGAAAGGTCCTGCACTTGCATCAGGACAATTCCCAGTATCAGGACAAACTGGACAATGAATGAACTGAGAACAGCCCTGCAGAGAAGCTGGAGATACTGGTAGATGAATATTTATCTATGAGCTGTCAAAGACTAGTTGCAGCCCAGAAAGAAAATGTATCCCAGGCTTGACAGAAGGAAGCATGACCAGCAGGTCAAAGGAGGTGTCTTTCTGCCTCTACTTCATATGCTTTTAATACCTGGAGTATTGTGTCTAGTTCTGGGTCCTCAGCACAAGAAAGACATGGACTTGTTAGAGAAGGTCCTCATGAAGGAGGGCCACAAAAATAAGCAGAGGGCTGGAAAACTCTCCATCAAGAGAGGCTGAGAGAGCTGGGGTTGTTCAGCCTGGAGAAGAGAAGGCTTTGGGGAAACCTTATTGTGGAGGCTGAGAAAAAGAATAGAGGAAAACTTTTTACCAGGGCCTGTAGTGATAGGAGAAACATAAACTAGAAAAGGGTAGATTTATACTGGAAATAAGAAATAATTCACTAGGACAGTGTTGAGACACTGTGACAGGTTGCCAAGAGTAGTTGTTGATTCCCCATCCCTGGAAATGTTTGAGGTCAGGCTGGACAGGGTTTTAGTAACCTGGTCTTTTTGAAGATCCCCCTGCCTATGTTAAGAGCATTGCACAGTATGATCTTTAAAGGTTCCTTCCAACCCAAGCCATTCTATATTTTTATGATTTATTCTTTCATTCTAGTGCTGGCCAGTTACTGTTTTGATCTATCAAATCTATCAAATACAGACATTGGCCATTCTGTTCAGACAACAGCATAAGCCATGTAATGAGAATAAAAAGCAGGGTTTAGGTTTTTCAAAGCTATACAAAGTGGCTTATACCTGCATTATTTTCAACAGGGAAAAGAGCAGGTAATTTTTAAAATACTGTCTTGTTGACCCTCATGTAAAAAAAGTAAAGGATATTTCAATATTCTGAACAGAAAAATAATATTTCAATAGCCAATTTGTTTATTATGAAATACATGGTAATTTGTATTTGGTTTAAGAACATTTCTGTATATTTTCTATTTTCAAGGATATTGTATTTTTTGTGATCTTAGTTTTAGCCCTGCTTTTACAGCAACATTCTTCCTATTTTTAAATTTATTGTGAGATTAGAACATTATCATGATATATAAAAATCTAAATAACTATTGTATATAAAATTGAAAATTCCATGTAAGAAAGGATTCTCAATATGTTAAAACCAGTATTAATAGTACATGTTATACAAAAAGACCAAGGAATTCTAGTGATAAATAAGGCAAAGTCTAGTTATTGTATGTCTGCCTTTTTGATGAGTCTTAAGTCTGGTTTACAAATAAATATTTTTTTTTCTCCAGAAATATTCAAAAAAGAGAAGAAATCAAGGCCTCTTGAAAAAAATTCAGATGTCTAAAAGAGTGGTGGAACCACTGATCATTGGTATTGTTTATGTTGTGTCATGTTTGCTAGGCTTCGCATCTTTCATTAGCTGTACGTCAGGTATAAATCAAATTATCAATGTAATATATAAACTAAACAGTTTATTCTAACCTTGTTCCCTAAATGTAGGAGAGAAGAAATCAATATGCTTGTTTCATTTCTGGGAAGAGCATGTACACGGTCATGAAGGAAAGGAGTAATCAATTATAACTGACTACTTACAAATCATTGAATGTTGCCAGCAACAATAGTTTCAAAGTAAGTGAAATATCAAGACACAATTAAATCTGATGACATATGTCTTCATATCGGAGATCTTCAGGTCTAGTCATCTATAAGACACACTTTTCTTAATTACCCTTCTCCTAATCAACTTATTCAGTCTCAGGTGTTGTTTGTATGCTTATCAATAGAGACTCCTTTTGTAATAGGACCAAATATTTAAACATAAACAAGACCATTCCAAGGAAGTATTTGAGTCAAACATTACACATAGCCTATCTGAATTCAGGCTAAGAAAGTTGGGGCTGTTCAGCCTGGAGAAAAGAAGGCTGCGTGGAGACCTCATACAGCCTTCCAATATCTGAAAAGAGCCTACAAGGATGTTAGAGAGAGACTTTTCATTAGGGACTGCGGCAGTAGGAGAAGGAATAATGGGTTTAAACTTAAACAGGGGAAGTTTAGATTAGATATAAGAAAGAAGTTATTATCTGTGAGGGTGCTGAGGCACTGGAACAGGCTGCCCAAAGAAGTGGTGAATGCTCCACGTTAAAGGCCAGGTTGGACAGAGCCTTGGATGACATTGTGTAGTGTGAAGCATCCCTGCCCGTGGTAGGAGGGTTGGAATTAGATGATCTTAAGGTCCTGCTGAACCTTAACTATTCTATGATTCCATGATTCTATGTTTTAGTGAACGGTCAGAGGTAAAAATAAAAAAAAAAGAAATAAAAAAAATCTGAATTGTGCTCCATTATCTTAATCTTCAGGAACATTCATATTCAATTTAACACAGGAGTGCTAAAAAATATTGGACTTTTAAGTTTAACTTCAGAGATATTTTAGTTTCTCCTGAATCTGTTCCTGAAGATACCTGTGTAAACTGTTATTGGAACAGGAAGCTCAAATACCTCAATTTGTCAGTGTCCCACAAAAGACATTCTTTACATACATTCTACTTGAGCAGCGAAAACATCGAGCTTTCTGAAGACATTGTATTTGAGCATGCATAAATTTCTTGTGTGAACAATGTACTATTGTATCTTTTGGAATATCACCTTGCAGTGTGATGAGGAGCTAAGAAAGGGTAAAACCCAACACAGGGATACCTGTTTCTGCCCTAGAAGTTATAATAGCTTAATTCACTCCACGTGGACCACTAAAAATGTTGTTCTCAATGGTATAAAAGTCAGTACAACAAGATGCTAAACCTCCCTCATGCAGGGAAAATATCTTTCCTAAGTTTCCTCACTGGGAGATCCTAACCAAGTCTAAATGTCTGCCATTGATCCAATCTCTCCATCAGCAGAATGACAATAATAAAGCTCTCTCATTATTGTAAGGAACCCTGACATGTACAACTTAAAAATAGCTACAATAAGGGTTAAGAATTAGGCAAAGACCAAAGCAGAAAAATTCAGTCTGTGTATTGTGTTTGTTTTTATTTTTGTTTGTCTTGTGTGTTGTTGCATTTTGGCAGGAGGATGAGTGAGTCAGCTGTTTCAACTTTCCAGAAAAATGGCAGAAATATCACTACAGTAATGTAGTATTCTTCTAGTTGAAGCTAAGCAATGTAAGAACAAAGTACGCCAAACCAAACAAAAGAAGTTTCGGATGCTTCTTTTTCAGTTTTGGAATAATTTTTACTGAAGTGTTAATATCAAGTATACATTTTGAAAAGGATCCACCTACTAACTTATTAAGTTCCTAATTTTCATAAGAACATATATTCTGGTTCCTAAAGTGATTTGAGCACAGAGTAACAGGCAGTCGTGGCCTTATGAGCGTAGGCTTATTCAGCATTCAGCAGAGATTACTGTTGCAGGTACAATAATAGAAGCCTTAAGTGTTCTGAATGATCCTCTGCAGGAGTATCCTAGACGTTCAACTGCTTATGGGAGAGTGTGACTTATTAAAGAAGGACATATTTACAAGGAGAAATCACTGAGACCAAACATCATTAATTTCAGTGTTTCTAATACGTTTGATAGCAGTAGATTACTCTGGGGCTATATAAATTTTTAACAGAGGAAATACCATTATCTGGCACTCTGTGGACTAAATGGAAGTTTAGGTGCATTTGCAGCAGCCTTATCTGCTGAGCAGAAGCAAAGTTTGGGCATAGATGCTGATACTCCTGTACACACAGTCCTGCATTATGAACCTTACTCTGCAAATCACTGTGCAGCAGTGCGGAGAGCACCATGTCAGCACAGGTGTTGCTCATGACTAATTAGGCTGGCAGTAAATAAAGCTAGCTAAGCAGTAAGAAATAACAGACCTAGCATTTTTCAAGCACTTATCTCAGAATTTACAATGTTTTATCGTGTAGCTTACAGTTGTCTTTTATGTCAATGGAGGTGTTTTGTTTTGAAATGGTTCTGGGCATTTTTCTTTGGGTGAGAAAAAGATTGTTTCAACATTTGTTTGTAAAATATTTGGGGATTTTGAAATGTAATCACAAGCAGCATTGTCACTTTTCTACATATGCCAAAAGCAGCTTCAGAATTAGTTTGTATAATAAAATGTGATGAGGGCCTTGAAAACAAGAAAGATGGTAACTAACCATTTCAAACAACAGGTATAAGGCTGTGGTGGATAGAGTTTTAACTCACTGAAGTGTCTCAAACTGTGACAATTTTCTAAAAATTATTCTGTAGCCCAATTATACAAGACTTCTGTGATACATAAAGCAGAAGAGGCAAATGTATGACCATATTATGAATGAAAGCAAACAAATCACTTATAATGGTCTCTGTAATAGTCTCTTCTGACCTTAAAACCTTTGAATTTTCTGCCTTCGTTTGAACCTTCTGTTTCCAAGAGTAATAAAAATATTTCTGAATTTTGCTGGAATAAAATAACCACAACAACATTATTGTCTTCATATAGTTTTCCCTCTACCAGAAGCAAGATACATCAGATATCTTCTCTTTTTTTCTGTCAGTCCAACAAATTTGTGAACATTTCTAATTATTTATAAATAATCACCTATAAGTGTTATTTTCAAATAGTTTATAAGTGCAACACAACATAACTATCTATGAGATGCAAACCAAAGACAAAATCTATGGTTACCTTAATTAAAAATAAAAATAAATTGAGCCATATTAACTAGCCAAATGCCATAGAAGTGCTAAAGATATGGCATAGTTTAAAAAAAAACATATTGTTAGGTGGTTTGCTTTTCTTAAAACACCAAATCCAATGTAATAAAAGTGGATGGAAAGAATTCTCTTCTACTTCATAAATTATATTCAGAATTCTCAAATAACAAATATACAGGTTGAATATATACATACCAACACAGATTGCATGTTTGACCGTTAGCTTACAGTGCCAAAGCCCTCAATCTTTGTTTCTCAAAAGTCAGAAAATACCAATTTTGAGTCTCAAAAAAACCCTTTCTTTCCTTTCCCTCATTCTGCCAGGAGAATCATGCCAAAATACTTAACTTTTTGTGTGCACAAATTGAATCAAAGTATATTATTTTTATGAACAAGTCTGAAATCATCAATTATGTATTGTTTTGACTTGAAACTATCTGTTGAACTGCTCATTAGAATAACGAGATTTGTGGTGCAAAAACTTCAGTCATGCTCTCTTTTGTGATTAGGGCTCTCTAGAAAAACATCTCTGTGGGGAAAATGAGCTTGAGATATAGCACAAGCTACTCATGACTACATTGTGTGTTGGCAGATGTATTTAGGTATAAGGGGAAGTGAATGTAGCCCAACAGAAATTAAGAGATTTTGCGTACAAACCACACTTCCATTAATGCACAGAAGTTTAACAGAGATAAACACATCACTGAGACAAAAATGAATTTGTTTAGATATCACCAAGTGAAATATTAAAAAAATATTGTCATGTAAAATAACCACCGTTATTTCAGCTTGCATTAATAAGGGACAAAATCAAACAAACAAACAAAATTGGATTTTTCACTGCAGAGACACCCCATATTGTGATCACTGCAATGGGTATTTTTTGCTCTCATTGTAAAATACCACTGAGGTCCTACCTGTAAAATCTGGTGCAACTTTAACATACAGATTTACACAGACAACAGGCTACATGTTTCACTGGACTGAGTTTAAAATTACTACCTTAGAAAGGCAGCCTGGTAAAATGGCTAAAATAACATGTCTGCAAGTTACATTCTGTAACTGGTTATCTTTTTCAGTATAAACTGCTCAGTGGATAGCAGATAAAGTTTTGGGTTTTTTTATGTTTTCAGTAGTTACTGTACAAAAAAATGATTTTCAATGCAACAAACATTTCTTTCACATTACGTTTCTGAAGACTGTGGGATGAATTACATTCTCTGAGGCCTCCAAAAATATCAAAAGCAGCAAAAATCAAAGAAGAATTTTTGAGAACAGAATCTGTGTTGGTTTAGTACTATACATTATCTTGGAGAATATATTCATGAAACATGCTAATAAAATGCATTCAAATTCTGTCAAAATATATTTTGAAAGAAAAATAGTAAATATGACAAAGTAATTTATGATTTTACAATTTACTTACAGTGAATTTTATTTTTTAAATAAAATGGGAGTTCTGTCTAAAAATTTCATGCTCTCATATGATGTATTTAAACTGACAACACCTATCCTCTTACCCTTCTAGTTTCTGCCACATCTTTTGTGTTCATGAGACTCGGGAACTGACTTAAAATGAAGGGATTGATAAAAAGAGGCCTGATTTTTTTTTTTCTTATTATTTTTTCTTTTTTTTTCAGTGCCTTTACAATGCTTTCTAATGTATTTAACAGAATTTATTTATGCTGTGCATTTATCTACTAATTCTTCTGTAATGGGACTGGTTTTCATTTAAAAAGCAAATGCAATTCCGTGTGAGCCAATTCTCGGAGCAACTGATGACCAGTTGAAAGAAGAAAACATATGACAACTGGGTGAATGAGCTGTAAACAGTGTTATTTCAAGGTCTCTGTTATGCCATGTGCCCTTTTATACTCTTCCAGACAGAGTTGAGAGCAGATAGCAAAGTGCAACTGTTAGCTCAAATAATATCACAACCTCTTTTACGACTTAAAGACACAAAATAAAAGTTATCTTGGAGAAAATGAAACAATACGTAGATCACAAGCCCAATAAAATGGTACACGTATTCATAAGCAGACAACAGGGTGTATAGTGTAAGGCATTATTGTTCCACAATCAATACAAACTATTGGATATAAAATTATTTTTTGATTTCCAGAGTGAAAACATAAGCCTCTCAAGTCATTCTTCACACCACTGTTGATTTTAGTCTACTTTTTCTATTGCATTTTTTAAGGATTTCATGTCAATCCTTTAAGTCTCCATTCTACTGCTAAATGCTAATGAAATGCATGAAGGAGAAACCTGGAAGTTTTAATGGTAGGGAGCTCTAAATATTATTTTTCATCCTTTAATCTCTGTGTTCTTTCTAACACAGCCTGTTGAAGGCTGAAAGCTATTTTCTTAGTCAGAATGCACACGGGAACTACCAGAATTTTCCTGACCTTTTAACACCTTCATTTATTTCATGTTATTAGCCTTTACCACTCCATAGCAGCTTTCTGTCATGTGGCACTTTCCTTCCTGCTGGTTCCCATGGCAATGGTCAGGTCATCTGTCAAGTGACAGAGCAATATACTGTAGTCATCTCTCAATGCTGGTGAGTGGGTTCTTTTATTTTTCATTTGTCAAGTTGCCAAATACTCAGCAACAAGCACAGTATTTCTGCCTCTTCTTTTCCTGAGAGGTGAAGTAGGAAACTTAAGGACTAAGATGAAGATATGAAGATAAACCTAGGAATATTTTTCACTGTTGTATTCTTTCTTTTTTTTTTTTTTTTCTGGATTAACTGGGCTTCTTATGGTATAAAGACTTACAGTTTAGGGTTAGATGTGGAATTAACTGATTTGAATACCAGGTGGTAAAAATTTCTCCCCATCCTCATCTGTGGTGAGACTAGTGT
Organism: Pezoporus occidentalis; assembly: GCF_034315485.1. Lineage (NCBI taxonomy): Eukaryota > Metazoa > Chordata > Aves > Psittaciformes > Psittacidae > Pezoporus > Pezoporus occidentalis. Next base: position 8,125,821 of record NW_026916220.1, read on the forward strand.
ATGCATCTTGTTATTCTTTCCATTGTTTTGAATGTGCCAGTATTTCTGGTTTGCTGAAGTTCTAATGTTTATTTTGATGAACACCTGTCTGTATTTACAATGTATGTCTGACTGCATACCACTGAAAAACTATGTACCAATGTCTGTACAAGGAAAGTGTCAGCACAATACTGGAAACCTATAGAATAGAAATAGAATAATTGGTTAGCAAGCATCAGGACAACATCCAGGCTAACAGTGAGAAGAACTACTGCACACAGGTGAAAATTCAAGGGTATAACTGCGGTGGGCAAACTTTAGTAATATATAAATTACTTAAGCCATGACTCAAATGTAGTCATCCTATGCTTGCTAAACAATGGATTACATGATGTTGAACATTAGAAAAACATTAGGTTCAGGACTAATGAGAAAGAGATGCACAAAAATGCCATCTGAAACCTAAGACCTAATCAAGATTTTGGTAGAAAACTTCATCAAGAACAACATCATGTGCAACAACTCTGCTGAGGGTGTGAAGAACTATTTCTTTTTCTTTTTTATTATTCAGAGATTAAGCACACAAACACTGAACCGCAGGTTACTGTACATTGGTGTAGTGGTTTAAGCCCAGCCTGTCAATTCAGCCATGCAGCCCTTGCTCACTTCCCCTCCTTCCTTCCCTCCAGCTCCTGGAGGGATGGGGAGGAGAATCAAAAGAATGTAACTCCCACGGGTTGAGATAAGAACAGTTTAGTTACTAAGGTATAACACAAACCACTGCTGCTACCACCAATAATAATAATGAGAAGGGAAATAACAAAGGAAGAGAATACAACCACTCACCACTAGCCGACTGACGCCCAGCCCTACCTGAGCAATGATCTAGCCCTTCCAGGTAACTGCCCCCACTTTTACATCCTGGGCATGATATGCTGTGGTATGGAACACCTCTTTGGCTAGTTTGGGTCAGGTGCCCCGTCTCTGCTTCCTCCAGGCTTCCCCTCCTCCCTGGCAGACCATGAAACTCACAAAGTCCTTGGTCAGTCTAAATATGTCTTAGCAACAACTGAAAACATTGGTGTTACCAGCACTGCTCCGAGGCCGAAAGTCAAAACCACAGCACTGCACCAGCTACTAAGAAGGAGAAAAATGACTGCTACTGCTGAACCCAGGACATTTGGAAACAAGTATAAAGAAGTCATTGCTAAGAAAATGCCAAGTAATATCCAACCGTAAAGTAAGAAAAGAAAAACCCTTATTGCCCTTTTTGCAAGGTACTGTATTGATCTTAGTTTGTTTGATGCTTCAAAAAGAATATAATCATCAAAGTATTGCTGTTGACATTCAAACAGGAATCTCCAAAGCAGAATAAGAAATAAGAATACTAATCTGACCACAGGTTTGCTAAATTCTGACTAACAGAAATTTCACATTTACACAATCTACCTTGTTCAGCTTTCTACTATGTAGAGAAATTTGTAGAAAACATAACATTATTTAGAAATATGAGAAAGTATTTGTAGTTTATAATTGGACACTGGACATTGATGCAAGTTTACAGTAAATGAACTGTAGACATATTTCCTACATTTAAAGAATAAATATGAGGAACACAGAAATAATTTGTTTAAAAGGACAGAGTTTTTTTACAGGGTAAATAAAGTAACAGCACAATATGGTCATTTAAGGTCAGTGTTCACAGAAAATGACTTTAAAGGAATGTCAGATTGACTTTTATTCACTATAGCCATATATTTTATTAAAAGTAATCCACATTTTTATTTGAATAATAGTTTGAATACCAATGGTATGGTTCATCACACTTGGATTACATTAATGCCGTCCATATTACTTCAACATTCAGTAATAGTCAGTAATTGTTGACTGTTTGGTTCATTTCCATACAATTTAAAAGGTATAGGTAAACAGCTCCTTGTTTGTATCTTCCATAGAATTTCTCTGTTGTTTAAAGCTATGACCATGGGAAGTCTCAGTGGCTTTGTCATAGCTCTAGGTATCATGATCAAGGAAGTAACTACAGGCTTAAGCCTTAGACCTGAATCCTTCTTTGTAAAGATGGCACATTATGACCGCCAAGTGATTGCCACTACCTTTATATGAAATTGCATCTTTTTCAAAGAGTTATTCAGGAATTAGCTCATGAAATTCTTCACCTTCAGCTACATACTCACTAGGTGTTTCAACAGGTATGTAAATCCCCCATTCCCTCACCCCTGACATGACTAAATAAAGAAAAAAACAACCCCCACAATCTCTTTGATGTTTTAGAAAACATAAAAAATACTGAATAAAGTAGTTGTTTTCATTAGGGATTTTGTTCCATTTTTTATTTGTTTCTTTATCTCATCATGATAGAACAAAGGTAATGACTGCTTTTCCTCACCACTCATCAGAGTGGATTCAGGTCTTTGTAAAATATGCTGTTAATTAGAGATTATCCCAAATAATACCAAACACAGTGGAAAACACATTAGTGCATTCAGCTCTTTCTATGGCAACTTCTATCATGGGTTTTGGAAAATCTCATTTGTTAGAAAATTCACAACTTATTCCACTTTAAAACTTTTATATTACATTATAATCTTGACCACTTACATAAAAAAATCTGATGCTTAATTAGATTTTTATTCTTTCTACTCACAACACTGCGTACATAATTCACTTGTTTTCTTTTTGTTTCTGAGTAATAATTTACTTATCAAAGTTTTCAAAGAGAAAGAAACTACTGAACTCATGTACTGATTGGTGTTTTATATGCTGTAATTGCATACAAGTATTTCACATGCGTGTGAATTACATCAAATTAAAGTCAGAAGACAAAATAAAAGATGCTTGGAGGTAATAAAAATTACTTGTTTTAAGCTTTATGTCATCATTTAGAACACACTCTTTTCCTGCAGATCTTAAATTTCTGGTTTGGAAGAATAGACAGTATGTTGTCAGCTTATCTGAAAATGCAAAAATACTCCATTCTTTCATCCAAGATTGCATTTTTAATGCTTGTTATTCTCTTGACCATTTGTGCAAGCTTTGGTTGAATGTGCAACCTTTTTTTGGTGCTTATTTGTGTTGAACTTTTCAGTCTTTTTATCTCTATACTGCAGTAAGAATCCACTGCTAATCTTTTTCTCCTGTAGCTCTCAACTACTCTTTTGCTACAGTTTTCCATCCTGATTGAAAGAAGTTAGTGTTAGATTTGACAGGGATGAGAAACATGGTTTCTAAAATAATTAAAACATTCTCCAGCAGTAGAATTTTGCCACCAGAACAGATGACATAACTAGTTATTTCATTAAAATGAGTAGATGTTTTCACATTGAAGCTTTTCTTTCCTAGCATTGTCATAACTGACACTTAAGAGGCATGGACAAATGGAAACATGACAGAAAAAGAACAAAGATGATGACTGGATATCGTGGTAACAAGGTTTATGGCAGAAGGTTGAAGAAGTCAGCATTTCCAAATCTCATACTGAGAAAACTGAGGGAAGGTAGGATTGTAGCCCTCAGCTCAGAAAGTGCGCTGCCTCAAAACCTCATCCCTACGACTGCAGAGTGCAAGAAAAGCCAGTGAGCTTATATTGCCCTGGGTGAGGTCAGAGTAGGTGTACAAATAAAACTAATAAAACTTTGTCGTGTTAGGGTGAGTTCAGTACAGGAGATTTTGCAACCTGACATGCAGTTGTGCAATTTCATCCCTGGAAATGTTACATGCAAGCTAGACAGTTATTCAAAACACTGTCGTTTTTTTTCTTGGTGGAAGGAGTATGAATTAGATGATACCATCTGTCTTGATCAAGAGAACACATGAGAGCTTACATGTTGTGAAGTCAGGGACAAACCATCATTGCTTTGGGAATGTTAGAATTTGCTAGATTATCTTCTCCACATCAAGAAGAGACACTGAACTGTATTAACATAATGCTAAGCCTTAAGTATTCATGACCACTGTACCTCTAAGAAAAGAGGGTGCTGGTATTTAACACAAGATAACCTTGTGAGTTGTGTGTTTTTACTATTATTAATGGATACTTTTGCCATTTTTCTCCATTCTGATATTTATTTATTTATTTATTTATTCTGGCAAGCTGGAGATGGACGTACATCCCTGGTTTAACAGCTGTAATACCTGGCAGTTTTTTGAAGTGGCATTATAGGTCAGTATTACCTTCACTTATAGTTTACACGTCATCTGACATTGCAAATTAGGAGAGGGATCTCACTGCCAAAATGTGTCATTCTCTTCACAATCTTTATTTATCCTTAGTTAATTTTTCACACGAGCATGAGGCAAGAATTTAGGTGTTTCCAATTTCAGTATCTCTAATAGGTGAAAGATAGGTGAAAGCAGTGAATAAAAAGAAAGGTGAAAGCAGCGAATAAAAGAACACTCTTAAGAACACAATTAAAAATATTTTTCAGAATGTATTAACATTGAAAGATTATTTATTAAAATATTCAATAAATACTTAACAGAAACCTAATATGCAGGGAACACTGACAGCTCTCTCTCTCTCTTAGTAAAACCTAAAGGCATTTCTCACCTTTTGGTCAGTTAATACTTCTCCCTTTTCTAGTAAATCATCAAGAGTTGAGAAAAGGAAATTTGTATTTTTCTCAGACACTAGACTTAAGAGTGACAGATGATAGACCAGAAGTGAAAGTGAAGTGTAATTATTTCTTTCACATTAACAGAGTTACCAGTTATAATCAAAGCAAAGTGCTTGTCACAACTGGTGCAACATGAGCCCTCTGTGCCACTAATCACACCCCTGTGTTGCCAGTCAGTGTCAAGCTGAAAGTGCCATTAGGAAACAGATGACGACATTAAACAAATGGATAAAGTCATGATTCTAGAGTAACAGCATGCTTAGAAACAGCACAGATCACAGTTTTCATATGTATAGACCTCTGTGATACTATTATACATTCATCATAATGCTTGCTTTTCCTGGATTTTATTGTATGTATTCTCTCTTGCACCCTAATTTTCCAACCTTGAATGCTGGGGTCCCTCTATATATTTAATTAAATTTGCTATTAAATTTCCAAATCATCTTGAGTAGCCAGTCCTGCTGCATATTTGTCTCTCCCTCCCTTGATTTTACTAGAGAAAAGATAAGATTTGTGCTTTGACAGGGTAAGCATCTGTTTTATCAGGCAGTATATTAGTGTGGGCATGTCTCAGCATAATGTGCATCAGAATCTGAAATTACGACTAATTTGTTCTCCTATTAAGTGAATGATAAAATTATTTAGGTATATAGATACAGAGCAGCAGGCTTTTTAGGAATTATGTGCAGTTGTCTCACCCTAAATTGGTGAAAGTCTGAGAGCTCTTAGGATATACAATTATGCTAAAGAGAAAGACTGGCTTTGCATAGGGAAGAGAAGATTGTGAAAAACAGTAATTCTGCCTCCCAGGAGTTCAGGACTATAAACTGACACAAGTTCTGGAGTCTCTTTACCTTGCCTGATCACTCCTGAGTACATGACACAGAGGTAATGGAAGTGGAAGAGGAAGACAATGTTTTCATGAGAAGTTGCTTTGATTAAAGCAGACAGAATTGTGTTTCACGATCAAGTCTTGGCAGTGAATCTTTATTAAATAAACAATTGTAAAAGCATAAGAAAGGTTCATCAGATCTAAGTATATCTTCTTTCAGATATATTTGGAAAAGTATTTGCAGTCTACTGTTTAATGGACAAACTAATGATAGGCCACTAAATGAAAGTCGCCATAGAAAGTCTGCATTACAGATGTCTGGCCTTGAACAAGGCTGCAAAGCCTGCAGAATTGTGTTGACTGTATACTGTTTTCAATGCAAATGTTTATTTAGGCTGCTGTACAAGAAAACCTGTTTCTGTTTTCAATATTTTAAATTTTATTCCTCCCCAAATCTCCCTAAATTTGTAAATCCAGTTACAAAACTATTCAGCAATTCCACTATTGCTACAGACCTTTTTATTCCCAGTATTTCAACCATTTTTTTTCAGTATTATGTAACCTATAATTCATAATTAGTGTTATGATTGCTTCGTAATTGGGTTTGTAATTGGGAATTAACATCTTTCTGGCTTAAAATGTCATTTTACAACAACCTATTATAGTAATGAATTTCTATATATACATGGTTAGTTTGTGACATGACATTCTCATTTTCATCTTTTTGCCCTCTGTCCTGTAATTTTTCATTCTAGTGCCATTTCAGTAATGGTATTAGAATAGTAAAGTCTAAACACCTGTGCTGAAATTATTTGTGCAATATTTTGAATTCTTCTGTCTCATTCTTCATTTTCATAATAATTTCCACTGTCTATATAACTTATTCCACCTCTGGAAAAACTCTTAACTGCTTTTGATAAGCCCATCCAAGCTAGCATAATATCTGTGGCATTTTGTAAAACAGACAATATTTTCAATAACATTTGTTTTCTGAGAGTATTTGTTTAGAATTTGTACAACCATGGGTTACCAAAAGACCTGCCCATACTGAAGTACTATTTTGACCTTTTATTTTTGACTTAAATTCGCATTTTATTTGCAGGCAAAAATTCTGCCCATGCAGAGGAAAGGTCAATTTTACTATTATTATTATTATTAGTTTTTTTGTTTGTTTTTATTTTTTTCACCCTTAAAATGATGCAAATTTCTGCTTCAATGTGCAGTGTTTTCCCAGGGAACTTTTCTCCCTTTTTGTTCATATGCTTTGCCCTAATTGTAAGTTTTGAAATCCATTTAGTTGGAGAAAAGTGTATGATCAATATCATTCATTTTAGACAACCAAGTTGTGCAAATATAATCTAAAGAGCTGCCATTTGAAGCATGGAGTTCCAAGGAAGAAAACCCAGATTCCCATGTTTAAGAACTCATCCAAAACAACAGCCTGTCCATGGCTGTGAGATCTGTAGAATACTCTACACCATGAGCCTGAAGATCTTTAGCTGTTTTCTGCAATAATTTTGTAGCAATATTGCCTCCTGTTGATTCTCCACATTCAAAACCGCAAGCCCATGGGCATTTTAACTGCTTTCAACCCTTATTTTCAGGTATATTGTATATAACTCCTCTGAATGTTCACTCTCCTCACCACCTGACACCATCCTAGTGCTGCACTCTGCAGCACCTAGGATACGAAGAGTGTAATTGTGCACATCCCTCCTCCTTTTCATTTTTTTTTTTTTAATTCATTTTAGATCTTAAATTCTTTTACAATGACCTGTTCCACAAAAGGAAAAGAAACTTCCAGAAAGACAGCAATGCAGATGCTACTAGACTTCCTGATCCCAGGCAGAGGCAGAGGTTCAGAGTGCAAAATTAGAATACAAAACCCATTTAAACAAAAAATTTCAAGTGCACCACAAATTGCTGTCATGATTGGAATGCATTTCTCTAAGTGATAGAAAGCATAAAAAAGGCATTCAAAGGTTTCTGTGGAAACAGTCTGTTCCACTCAGGTGATGGCATAGAACATCTTATGTTGTGCATTGCTTTCATACAGGATGAAACTGACTTGCTTCTCATTGACATACCAGTAATAGTATTTATAGAAATATCCTTATGTCCATCAGACAATTGTATAATTAACCTTTCATTTCCAGCTACTTCTAGTAAACTATTACTCTGAAAAAGCTTTTACTGGGGCTTTACCTTTCTATTTGCTAAGGACTGCTCATAACTGCCAAGATGTCATATCTTTGGGTAAACATAATTTCTTATTATTAGATGACTTCTCTTGTATTTCCATTATTGTATTAATTACAATCCAAGCACATGACCTAAGCATTATTGATTTTTCTAATTATCTAACATTGATTTGTTTTAGCTAGCAATATGATTCCATTATTACTGATTACGAATAATCTTTTTAAGCAACTGTTTCATAATATGTATTAAAATACAAATTCCCTCTGAGGCAAAGCCTGCTGTTATGTAGTGCTAGTGCTGTACAGAAAGCAATATATTTGACCTAGAGTTTTCAAAAAGGGAAAGGCATTTTTCTCCATGTCTGTTTTTTTCAAAGGTCCTGAGCAGGTTGAGCTGCTCTTTCCACAAGATGATTGACACAATGTAATAGTGTCTTCTGCTTTGTCCCATAGTTTCCCAATCAGTCATTAGAAATCCAAAAGGAAATGAGTGCTTTCTAGAAGTAGTGAGTCTCCTAATGAAATAAATAGGTCAGAGAATAGATTGTTATAAGAACATTTTGAAAAAAAAAAAAATAAATCCCTACATCAAATGAAGAAAGACCTGATTATGGGCTTAAAACCTGAATTCTCAAGGAGGAAGTCTACACTCCAGTATTTGCCTCTGTCTTCCTACTCAGATATACAGAAGAACCCCTGCACTTGAACAGGCTGGAAAAAAATTTATGAGGAACTGCAAAGAAATGTGAGAGGCCCAGAGAGGATTAACACTTTTTCGTTCATTATGCAGCTCCAAAACTGGCAGTTTGACCAGATCTCTACTCTTCCCTCAGCCCTGTTACTTCCCAGTTTTTATCTTACCCTATTTTTTCAATGCAATTATTTTTCATCTGTTATTTCCAGCACTCCAGAATTTTGAGCTGATGAGGGTCTAGGCATACTGAGTGAAATCCTGTCCAGGTTTTCAAGTTATTTTCCATTAGAGTTTTAGTTAGAAGTTTAGTATCTTGCACTGGTATTAGTTAGACTAAATCTATATCACATTTACAGCTATAGTTTGAAATTTGCAGCATTGTGTATTCTGATGATCTGAAACTAATAGGTAGTTTGTCCTTTTCTTTTTCTCTCCTTTTTTCCAGCTATTCTAGCTGGAAAATAATATTTTTTATGTCAAATTTTTGTTCTTTCAGAAATAACAAAAAGGGAAATAATTTTGAGGACACCTGAATAAGAATGTGTTTAAGCACACATCTTTTGAATAAGCTCCAGTATTGAAACTTGGTCCATTCTTCTTTCTGACTTAATTATATCAAAATTACATAATCCACCATAAAAAAAGGCCAGTATATACTGAGGGATAAAATAAATTCCATAACTGTTACTCTCGTTGGTTGTCTCTCTTTCAAAATGTCTTTTATATTTTGCCTAATGCCAGTGTCTGTATTCCTTTCTATTCAGACAAAATTACTGGAATAAACCTACATATGCTGAAGCTAAGCATTATGTAAACTCTCCTTCCTTGTTTGGTTGTGTTAATAAAGATGATGTTAATCTTCAGAGATTCAGCTCTACGGAAAGGAGGCCAGGATAGGGTGATACCACAAACAAAAAAGGATTTGACAATATTGACCTATGGAAAACTGGAAGAACAAATCAGATGGAAGAGCTATCATGGTGACAGCTACCTCTGTTGAGCAACGAGCCATGACTGGAATTAAAAGTTACTAAAGTCAGCACAGAGCTATACAGGCAGAGGTTCTCAAAAAGGCTTTCAGACTTCTTAGCTGTCCTGTACAGTAAATGGCTGTAGCTTCTTCTGTAAACCCCTTTTTTAATGAATGTAAAAGGATGCTGTACGCCTCCTCTGAACATATGTGTTCCTTGACTTACTACTTATTATGATTGCATTTTACCACTTTTTGATGGTGCTTCTGTGTACTTTTTCCCAGCTGTCAAATGAAACAAAAGTTGAAATGCAGTATTATTATTCAATTCTCTGACAATATCGGAGATCTATCATTTTATAAGATGGTGAAGCATAAAAAGAAGGGATATATGCTGAAATTGAGCTTAATTTAGTCATTAATACTTGTGTCCAGTAAGGTTGATATAATTCTTCACTAAAAGGGTGGCCAAGTGTTGGAACAGGTTTCCCACAGAAGTGATGGAATTGCCCTCCCTGCAAGTGTTCAAATCCATGTGGAGGAAGCCCTCAGTGACATGGTTTTGTGGTGGACTTGGTAGCCCTGGAGTAAAGGTTGGACTTGATGATCTTAAAGGTCTTTTCCAACCTGGTTATTTCTATGATTCTATGATTTCCAGAAAAGACATGATTTTAATAATATATTTTCATGCAGTACAGGTGCATATAGCATTGCTAACATATATTGGTTTAGCACAGCACCAATAAATATGTTTTTTCTTATCATCATATATGAAAGAAGTATGAACTGCTTTAAAGATGTCTAGAAGGGAGATCTTGATCTTCTATAACTGTTAATAGCCTAAGATGATAATTATTCTAGGAAGACCTAAAAGTGGCATTTGGAAAATAAGCACAGTCAATTGTATGCTTACATTAATACACATTCAAATCTTATAAATATCTATATAAATAGCCCATTTGGGAATCTGCATGCACACAAATTTAATTAAAGGCCAGTGGAAATTCACATATATGGAAATACTCAAAAAATGTATAACGCAGTTAATATTTTCTAAATGAAGTTCATTTCAAACAGGACATGTTATGAGACTGTCATTTTATGCATGCATTCACAGAAGAAGGAGCTAAGATAGGAATATTTCTGCTGAGAATGACAGTCTCTGTGGGAGAAAAGTTGCCTGATTGTTATTTTGAACTTCTCCTGGCTACCTTGAATACACAGATAACCAGTGTCTTGTTTTGTTTTCTTTTCCAAGATTGCTAAAGTAATGACACTGCTAGAATTAAGGCACAGTAAGGCTCCTTCTTACATGCATGTACATAGCTAATGCAAAATATTTTATCTACAATATATACTGACAGAGCAGCAGATACATTAAAATGAAACCTAAGAATGATAAAAGAATTTGTGATTCCCTCTGTGACACAATACTACGGAACTGCTTTAGGCAGAAGTCTCAGGAGCCCAGGTTTACGAGTGTAGACTAAAATTTCAGGCTAATCTAGAGCACCTAACATGGTGGGGGGGGGTGTTGTGTTCTGGCCCCTGGAGGGACACTGGTGTCCTTCCCATCAAAATGAATGTATGAGTATGAGAGAGTAGGAAACAGACCCAAACCCCAATCCTTATGTCACCCTCAGCACAGAAATTAGGCGTGGCAAAAGCACGCACCTTAAGAATGAGTGGGGAAGTACTTCTGGGCACTGCAGCCTATACGTGACATTGGAAATTTTAACTTGTTCAGTAGTTGAAAAAAGGAATATTTGTCAAGATCAAAGAACAGGAGAATGGGTGAAAATAGGATTTGCAAGCAGTAGTAATAGATAAACTGAAAGGAAATGGTAAGGAAATAGTTAATCTACAGAGAAGAAATCAATAAAAATGCTGAACAGTTATGTAATTTGAGGGGAATAATACACAAATTCTTCCAGCTTTCATAAGAAACAAGATGTTCCAGATAAATCACCACAGCCATACAGATTTTGAAAATGAAATTAACAGAGTTTGTGACATTGTACTAGTCATTTTTATTACAACATTCTAAACTCCAAATGCTTTGAGCTTCCTAAACCATCACAAAGAGATTTTGTTTCAGATATCCTTGAAAAATTGCAGGTATATCTTTTTATAAGAATGATGGTAATGGTTATATTCTTCAAACTTTTTGCATGCTTTGAAAACACTGAACAGCATGTTTTGGATCTACTACCAAAAATGGAGTTATTATAGTTACTTGCATGAAGCAAGCCATAAATGGAAGACATTAGTATAATGAACTGAATTTCAAACAGTGACACTATTCATTGCATATATGCTAGATGAGTGGGGTATTAGAAAGAAGGCATGAATGAAAAGCAGGCATATAGATAATTCAGCCTGTCAAAGTGTAAAACAGATTATGGATGATATCAGTATTGGTATCAGCCTTCACCCCCCAGTTATTTTCATTTACGGTAAACCCTCTTATGGCACTCTGCAAGTATGAAAAGAAGGGTAAGAAGGGTACTTAATGAGCCTAGTCACACAATAAGGAACATTTAGAGTTGTCAGTGCAATATATTACTGCAAATATTAAATTTGAAATTGACATGTCTGATTTAATAAATGTACTTTCTGGAATCACACCTTCTCTCCTGAAAGTTCCTCTCCTATGGATTGAATTCAACTCAGAGATACCTAAAGGTTAATGCCTTGTTTAACACACAAAATGGCAGTTCTAGGGGAAAACTCAGGTTTTTTTCCTATCATTCTCCAGCTATACTTAGCAGTTCATAACCTCATTAGAGCCAATGAGCTTGAAATGTCTTCCCAGTGAACTCATATTAAAGCTTCATTTCACCTTTGAAAGCAAATAATTTCCCATGGAATAGAGTTCATACTTGCAGAACACTCTAATTTCCAAAGGTTTTAATAGTTTTTATTTATTTTATATCTTACAAATCTCTTCACTGTTTTTTTTACCAGTAAACATATACTTTATGAGAGCAGAAAAGATTATTTAAATATGTTGTCTTTCACATCCTAGGTGCTGTAAAAATAAATTTTGGTTCAAAATTAAGAGTTAGTCCAACACAACAGAAGTCCTATACATCTTCATGCATGTGCCTTTATTTAAGCTACATTTCACTTCTTACAATTTTACCCTATGATGAGTTGTAGGAATAAACACATTAAAGATTTACCTTGTTCTCATGAACCAAAACCAATAAATATATAAAAATTCTTTAAAAAAAGAAAAAAATCTGGTATCACCAGGTGAAAATTGACCAGTAGGGACATCTTACAAAAATTCATAAGCCTGTTATACCATATCTATTCATCCTGCTGTCAAGTACCAATCAGGTGATATTACATAGTTAAAAGATAGATTTGCAAAGAGAGAGATTCACCATGTAAACCTTCAGGGTACTCCACAACATCTTTCTTCTATATTTGCAAAGGAACGCACCTGAAACTGTCTCATTACAGATGGGACTTAGGTGAAACTAACAGAGAAATAGCAAAATTATTGTATAAAGAGAAAATAGTTGAGACTGGCTTTTTACAAAAACCTTTTGTGTGTGTGTGCGTTTTTACAGCAGAATGTCTTAAATGTATAAAGTAATCTGGCCTACTGTTGATGCACAAGGTCTGATGTGCTTGACAAGTGGCATATTGGCAAGGTTTACAGAGCTTGAAGGATTTGCCAAGGCTAGTCTATAAATAATATTAAACAGGAATCTGGTTTTCCCCATCTTCCTTTCTGTGAAATGTTGCCTGAATTCTAATAAGAAATCTGGAAAGGGACAGCTCTGTTGGTATTTGAAAACCCTCTGATAAACTTTAAAGACTACAGACAGTATATTTTCTGTGCTAGGAAAAAAATTCTTTCTTTTAAACTGAAAAGCTATGTAACATAAGGAAACTACATTATTCAAGTGACATGAAATAAATCTCCCTAGCCCAGTCTTCACCTTAATTTAACCAAGATGCAAGTCAGTATCTTTTAGCATAGTAAGGTTGATTAAACGAAAACTGAGCTAAAAAAGAAAGGCAAAGGTAAATACACATGAACATATGGAAACCCTTTATAAGACAGGTTGTTTTTTGGGGTTTTTTTTGAGATTTACAAGACATTCTATAACATCATAGAACTGGACACTAACTAATATAACATCAAAAAATTAGAGATAGAAAGACATTTAAAGAAGGCTGAATGTTGGTATTTGGTATAGTAGAAGCAGTGCCTAGGCTGAGTTTTAAGTGTAGAGGTGATTCTGTACTTCTGTGACAGTGAGACATATCCATATGCAGTGACAGTAAATCATGTGCATAAAAGGATGCATTCAAAGAAAAGAAAGAAATCAGAGAAATCAAAGTAATTTTCCCTTAAATAATTTTTAATCATATGGGGAACAATTTCAGCAGTATTGGTCAACTCATTTAAGTGTTAGTAATACAGATACAGACCCTGTTTCCAGTTCACATTTTCCTTAGTCATTGTATCCTGAATTTTCAATCTTTCTTTTTGGTCTGAGATTCAGATCCAGGGCTCTCCTGTGAATGGAAGGTCCTCTTTGGACCACTTCACCAACTTGGAAAGTGCTACATGAGCAGAGTGAGCAAAGTAAAAGAAGGATTTTAGAGAATTTTCTAAGTTTTGAGCACTGCAAACAGGTGAGGCATTTCCTTTATCTTTGTTTCTGTAAACCGAATATTTCTGTGACAGATTGGCTCTTAGAGACACAAATGAAAGTACATGTTAGTAAAGAACCATTGCAAACTACAACATTTGTATCTCTATAGTAGGCATGTCAGACCACATGGACTCCATTATATGCACAACACGTGTTGACAATGAGATACATGTAATCTAGTAATCATGGAACAGGAGATTGTAATCTTTTTAATAAAATGGGGATGCTTTTCTTGTTGAACTTCCACTTGAACTTCCATGTGCTCAACTGTGTTCTCACCAGTCACTTTTTTTTATTTCAAAAGAACTCCAGCAGTTTGAATTTTCCTGTAACTTGAGATTTTTGTTTCCAAATACTGTATTGACAGTCTATGTATGGTTCCAGCAGACACCTGATCTATTCACAGTAAAAAGCAGAAAAATATACCTGAAGAACTCCTTCCTCAGACTTCTATTTCCCAGGTCTAACCGTGCTGAGGCTGATAAATTATTACTGAAATTGACTGTGTAACATTATATTGCCATAACAACAGAGATTAGACCTTGTTTCCAAACAAAATTGGCAACTAAATGAGACTCACTGGCTGAGTGGTTGTGCCACTCCTACAAAAGTGGTTTGGAAGATGTCATGAGATGGCAACATGGTAAGCAACACAGATCAAAGCCACAGGACCGGTGTGTAGCAAATTCATTACCAGCCATTGAAGAATATTTTAGTTTAACTTTTTCATCACAGTGATGAAAAAAAAATAATTAGATTCCCCTTTTCCTTCAATACAATGAGCACACTTTTATCTCTTTGCTTCTCTTTTGTTCAGACTGCTGCATTTTGTGGTTCAGCTTGGTCTTTAAATAATTACATCAGAAGACTGCAGTTATTTAATTTATTTAAAATCTATTAAACCAAAGTAACTGAATACGAAACGAAAAATTGAAAATTTGGAAGAAATATATCTGAATTATTCCCATTTGTTGAGATTTCATTCACTTTTCAACCATCTGACAGAAGAGGTCAGAAGATATTCCTACTGCATATGCAAACACAAGCTATGGCTCTCAACCTATTGTACTACTATTTGCACTATTTATGACTACACAGGTAGGTTTCACCTTTGATACTATTTCCAAAACATGTAGAATGTTACAAGATGAAATGCCTTATTACTTGCTGCTGTCATTAGTATTGAAATTGAACTTGAAATATAACCCCCCTCAAATATATATATATAAAACCAGAAAAGCAGTTATCTGGATATAATAGGACAAATCCAGTACAGAGGAATGAACTCCAGAAAACTCACTGCAGGTGTGAATCTGCCCACGACACTAATAACTATTGAAAAGGGAACATATTTATAACTTAACATACTGGTTTATTCTCTTTCGCATTTAACTGGGAAATATGGAAAGACGAAAAGTACATTTTTTTCCTTACTTTATCAAGTAATAAATAACAATATCATTAAGTAAGAAACAATTCATGCCCTATTCTATCATTACAGGAAAATATGCAGTGGATATTAAATAAAGAAAAATCTCCAAAAATATACAGGGTGCTCTGTCAGAACATATTTAAGATTCAGTGTAAGCTCTAAGGTCTTAATTCCATTTCAAGCAAAATATCTAAATATATTGCAGCCATAAAGCTTAACTACACTGTGCCCAGTATATCTGTTCCCATCATGATGCATATATAACTTTTGGTAAGTGTTATTTGGCTTTGCAAAATGCAAATATGCTCATTGTACATCAGCATGTTTTAGATCACTTTCTCTGCTCTTTATTTTTACTTTTCTTCATACTGTTAACAATGTATTACTTAAGCCCATTAGATGCTGCTGTTTCAAATTCATTGCTCATGTTTCTTGTTAATAGAGCTTTTCAGAATTAGTTTTTATTTTGATGGTTAAAGCTACTTTCGGACTTAATATAGATGTTATTTTGTTTAAATTGCTTTATATACCTATGTTATCTAACAAAGAATATTAATACTTTGCATAGGCAGAAATAATGTACGTGATGTAGAGGGTCAGAATGGATGATTTCAAAACTGGACATTATATATATTACTAACAAAGAAGACAAATGAAGGCAAAGAAAGTAGTAAGTGATTTCCTAAATAAATTTCCCCTTCTACAATAATGTATGGTTTTAAATTGGATATTAAATAATCATTCCTACTGAAATCTGAGCAGAAATCTACCTTTCTACATCTTGTATGGTAGATAGGTAGACAAGGTCTGCTAAATTACTAAGACAGGTACAATGTTAAAATAACAATTAGATGTGGAACCGGCTGTGTTCTCCTCCCTCTGCATATCAAACGTTCATTTTGTATAGCTGTTTTTGTTGATGAAATATCCCTAACCTTTAACTACATGGAATATTCACTTATACTTCCACTCACATGAGTAAAATGTTCAGAAACAGCAAAATGCAAGGAAAGGTACAGGGGGTAAGAAAGAACAAAGAACTGTTAATCTTCATGTTATTTAGTAAATAAAATCCTCCTGTTGGTTAATTTAGCGTCAGATGGAATTGGGGTCTATGCCAGTTCTTGCTCTTCTCCATGTTTACTTGATAAACTGCAAACAAATAAGTAGCCATCTTGTGATGTACTCTGTTTCAAACAAATTCATAGTTGTCCTGAAAAATATGGCTAAACACATGACACACCTTGGCTCAAAGATGCATCACTGTTATTGATTTGTTAGATTAACATCTTAGAAAGGAAAGAAGGATGAACATAAATTGGTAGGAGTCCCAGGAGTAGTGTTCAGAAAATCTGTTATACACAGACTTTCAGCTACTGTTGAAATGGATCTTTTGAAGTCTATCCTGTGTGCAGCTTTACACTGATACTAATACTGTGTGTTTGGTATTATCAATATTGTGCATTGATGTTCATAATATGTTTGCATAATATGAATACTCTGTACTGACAGAGTTGTATATGTTCTCATATTCTTTATAAGCTTATTTCCTATGCCAGAAAGACGGGTGGACTACACAGTATGTTTGACAAGAGGCTAATTCAGAAAGCAACAGGAGGTTTTGCCTAGACACCTACCACTATGCTGGTTTTTACATTTTTGTGAATTCTACTTACTATTGTCATTAGTCTTCCTTGGTGTTTCTGGCTAGTGTTATCACAGAATGGCACAGCTCCATGCTTCTATTTTTCTTTAGTCAATTCAGAAAGAATATGAATATGAATATAAATGCACAGAAACAGGTAAATGGAAATGTTGCCAATGTGGAAAATTTTGCATCAGAAGAGGAATTAAAAGAAATTCCACAGGCAAGTTTTCATTAACTTTCAAAAGATGCAGGTCAGTGAATGTGATAGATAGACATAATGAAAACAAAGATGAAATAGTAGCTTCCTGTTTCTTATAACACAAGAAGTAGCATGTACCAATAAAGTTTAAATTAACAAAAAAAAGTGGGTAAATTCATCACATAATTGTGGAGCTTGCCATGATAAGATGTTTTAGATAGCAGAGGTACAAATTGGATTAAAATGGGTCAGACATATTTATGCATGGAAGAGAGGTGCTTTAAATAACTTCAAAGGCAAAATATCTTTATTTTCTGAGAAAAAAAAAAAACACAAAAAATATCACTTAGAATCACAGAATCATAGAATCGTTTGGGTTGGAAGGGACGTTAAATATCACTTAGTTCCAATCTCCCTGCCATGGGCAGGGACACCTTCCACTAGACCAGGCTGCACAAAGACCCATCCAACCTGGCCTTAAACACTTTCAGAGCAGCCACAACTGCTCTGGGCAACCTGTTGCAGTGCCTCACCACCCTCTTAGTAAAGAATTTTTTTCTAATGTCTAATCTAAATCTATTCTTTTTCATCCATTCTCCCCCTTGTAAAATGTCCCTCTCCAGACTTATTGTACCTCTGCTTTAGGTACTGAAAGACTGGTATAAGGTCTCTTAGTAAAGAGTTTCTTTCTAATGCCTAATCTAAATCTGTTCTTTTTCACCCATTCTCCCCCTTGTAAAATGTCCCTCTCCAGACTTATGGTACCTCTGCTTTAGGTACTGAAAGACAGGTATAAGGTCCCCTTGGAGCCTTCTCTCCTCTAGGATGAACAAACCCAATGCTCTCAGCCTGTTTGCATAGAAGTGGTCTGAACAAATGTTCAGAATATCATAAAACATGTGTGGGAAAATGGAGAGACCAGGCCCAGTCAGCATGGGCTCATGAAGGGCAGGTTCTGCTTGATCAACCTGATCTAATTCTATGGAAGGGTGACCCACCTGGTTGATAAGTCAAGGGCTGTGGACATTGTCTATTTGGATTTAAGTAAAGCATTTGAGACTGTCTCCTACAACGTTCTCCTGAAAAAAATGGGTGGATTCTTTGCTGGGCTGGAATCTGGCCAGATGGTTAAACCCAAAGAGTGGTGTAAATGGTATCACATCTAGTTGGCAACTGTCATAAGTGGTGTCCCTCAGGGCTCAGTGTTAAGGCCAGTGTTGCTTTATATCTTCATTGATGATCTGGATGAGGACACAAGTGTGCCATCAGTAAATTTGCAGACAACACCAAGTTGGCTGCGACTGCTGATCTGCTGAAGGATAGGAAGGTTCTGCAGAAGGATCTGGACAGGCTGGGTTGATGGGCTGTGGCCAACAGTATGAGGTTCAATAAAGCAAAGTGCTGGGTCCTGCATTTGGCACACAACAACCCCATGCAGTGCTACAGGCTTGGGAAGAGCAGCTGGAAATCTGCTCATGTAAAAGGCCCTGGGGGTGTTGATTGATGCCACTGAACATAAGCCAGCTGATGCCCAGGCAGCCAAGAAGGCCAACAGCATCCTGGTCTGTATCAGCAATAGCATGGCCAGCAGGGCCAGGGCAGTGATCATCCCTCTGTACTGGGCATTAGTGAGGCTGCACCTTGAATCTTGTGTTCAGTTCTGGGCCCCTCAGTACAAGAGAGACATTGAGGTGCTGGAGAGGGTCCAGAGAAGGGCAACAAAGCTGGTAGAGGGCCCAGAGAATAAGTCTTATGAGGAACAGCTGAGGGAACTGGTGTTGTTTAGTCTGAAGAAGCCTCAGCAGTGACCTTATTGCTCTCTACAACTCCCTGAAAGGAAGTTGCAGTGAGGTGGA
Organism: Pezoporus occidentalis; assembly: GCF_034315485.1. Classification (NCBI taxonomy): domain Eukaryota; kingdom Metazoa; phylum Chordata; class Aves; order Psittaciformes; family Psittacidae; genus Pezoporus; species Pezoporus occidentalis. The sequence continues at coordinate 8,144,948 of NW_026916220.1, forward strand.
AGTCTGTCTCTTCTCCCAGGTAACAAGTGATAGGACAAGAGGAAACGGCCTCAAGCTGCACCAGGGGAGGTTTAGTTTGGATATTAGAAAGAATTTCTTCACCAAGAGGGTGCTCAGGCATCGGAACAGGCTGCTCAGGGAAGTGGTGGAATCACCATCCCTTGAAGTATTCAAAAACTGTGTAAATGAGGCCCTCAGTGTCATAGTTTGGTGGAGGTCTTGGCAGTCCTGGGATAATGGCTGGACTTTCTGATCTTAAACGTCTTTTCCAACCTAGTTGATTCTATGATTCTATGATTTGAACAATAATAGGTAACAAGTCCTGTTTACCAAGATAAATAATGACTTGATGAATATTTATTACAAAGACTGAGTACACTTAAGAAAATAAAAATCAAGAAAGTAGAGAGAAAGTTTACAGCACTGCTATGTGTTGATAATGAGTAACGACATATAGGAGGTTTCTGGGAAAAAGAATAGTGTTGAATTTCTGCTGTAAACCTGTGTTCTTTCCGCATTGTGCCCAACTTTGAGTCATAGCAGTTGAGAGAAAGAGAAACCACTCATGAAATAGTGAACAGTTAAAACAAATAAAATGACAGCTTTCACCCATCATCATCTGAGCACAGTATTATTTATACCTCAGACCCACCCACCCAAACTATGCCCTTAGGAAACCAAGTGACGTGACCTTTAAGGAAAGTACATTTCATTTCTAAGACTACAGCATAAATAGAAAAAAAAAAATAAGGTAGGAAGGACAGGAAATGCAGAATTGTCAAAGATAATACCATATCTACGCAATATTCCAGTATGAGTGAATTGCTACCTTCGATACATAAGCATACCTGCTTTAATACCTAAATACTAGTTTCATCATTCAGCACTAACAAACGTATTAATACAACTGCTTCAAAGGATGCTCTTTCCTGCTTTCCTATACAGGTCAAACTATGGAAATGTCATAACATTTGATATATAAGAAGAGGCAGCCTTTTAGTGGTGACAATGAGGATGTAATTCTCTCAAATTTAAATACATGTGGAAAATTATGACATGATAAATATAGTTATCCAACATGCATACATGCAGTCAACATGTTAAAGCAGTTGCACAGATGCTTACTATTAGGATGACTATGCTTTGCACCTGAGACAATCTAGGATCTTGCTGTGGTCAAAAGAGAGAGGTACAATACCCTTTCCATGCCTTCCTCATTACATACTCCTGCTTCCTTATTTGGCTTTGTCTTTCTTCCAGTCTTTTCTCAGATTATTAAATTCAACCTTCAACATAACTCTTAGAAAATCCTCTTGACATTGTTTTAATTTGGTTTTCTTCAGGTTCAGCAGCTGAACAGTTTGAAGGCAAGATCTCTCAGCTGCCAGGCCAGCCTGAAGAGGGGCTGGAGTACAAAGCCAGGACCTCTCTCCAGGAGGCTAGGGCAGGCTCTTATTTCAGCAGTGGTGAAACACTGGACTGGGTAAAGCCATGGATGTGTAACCTTATGTCTTGTAGATACAAAGCCAAAGCATGTTAGAGTCTGAAGGAAACCAGTCTAGCAGCACATAAATGCTAACATTTCTATATCATTTTTTATAGTACAGAGGAGGAAGTCAATGCAAACAATTTTTTGCAGTGAGAGTGAGGGCTGAGTTTTCCAAATTTTCAGTCTTCTGATATAATTAAAAAATTATCTTTAATTTTGATCAACATTTTGCCTGTTGGGGGATTAATGTACTTCTCCATGCAGCTATTTGATGTTCTGTATGGAAACTAACGCTATTTGAAAACAGATTCCATGTCCAACAGTCAACGTAACTAAAATATACTGATTATATACCTGTAATTACAAGGTCTACCCACAGTTCGGACACCCAGGATTTTTTTCACCATTTTCTACAAAGTTCATTGTGTCATTTTAATTTTAACTCATCATATAAAGACAGGGTTAACATAATTAGTCTTCGGAGACTGAATAGTATCCTTGATGCTATACATCATTCATATTTTTTTTTCCAGGCCTGAGTCTCTCTGAACTTAAAATTTGATATTCATATTTGCAAAAGATACCAGAATTATGAGAATTTATTGCACAGCTGTAGTTTAAAATGCAATAATGCTATTAAGAAGAAATAAAATACCAAAGGTAAAAAACAAGTAGGAAAATTCCAAAAACTGCATCACTTTGGAAAAGTTGGTGACCTGAGCAGTTACCGTGTCATTAACTAGGCTATTCTAGGTTTTGTCCATTTCTTCAGTTGTTTTTCATACTGTTCACTCTTTCCTTCTTTGTCTTCAACCCTTGGCCACTTTCTTGGCATCAAAATGTATTTCATTCACAATGACTTTTCTTCTGTTGTTTTGTTTTTGCTTTTTTTTTGGTGGGAGGGGGTTTGGGGATTGGGGCTTTTTGTTGTTTTGGGGGGCCTGGGTTTTTGGTTTGTTTTTTTTTTTCATATATATGCTCCAAAATAAATGCATTTTTAAGCCTATTTTCTTGTCTCAGAAAACCAATGAGAATCTCATTATTAACTTAGGTGGGTTCAGAGTCAGGCTACAATGGCTTCACAGGGACATATGAGGAAACTTAGTTGATCTCTCTTCTAAGCCATGTAACAATAGTGTCCAATGAGCTTGCCAAATAACCAAACTCATTGATACTTTATGACACACTTCAAGGAGCAGTGCACAAAGAATAAAAATCCTAAGAATAACTTTAGCTCAGATTTCAACAGTCTCTCAGGAATACCTTTTACATTTTTATGTTTTTCTTAAAGTAGTCTTGACACTGACATGTGGCTTTTAAAGTACTTGCGAAAGTAAATTATTATGTTACTAATATTACTATGTATTCCAGTAACACTGAGAAGTCTTCCAGATAAGAACCACTGAAGAACTTACAGTTTAAAACAAATCAGAACAGGGAGAAGGAACAAAGCAAAACAAAGCAAAGCAAAACAAAACAAAAAAATGTGAAGTAAATCGCCTATGATCAGAAAGAAATCAGTATCAGAAAAGGGAGTTAGATTTGGAAGTCTTCATTCCCAATCCAATGTGTATCTTCCTCTGGGGATTGCACTGATGTGCTATGTCTCAATGTTGTCCAGGGAAGACATACTTTCCCCAGATTGGTCCACAGCACATAACATGGAACAGGAGACATCCAAAGGGCATAATAGGTGGCTGCAGAATGGATTATAATGGCTTAACACCTTTCCACAAGCTCAAGTGAAGTTTGAATAATCACCTGCAGATTTTGCTCCATCTTACTAAATAGTCCACAAAGACCAATTTTCTGTCAAATCGCCTTTTCCCTACAGGCATTAGGAAAGCTAGGGAGATAGCTTAGGCCTGAAAGTCAACTGCACATTGACAGGGCACTTGCAGCTGTAGGTATTGTTTACTGTGTACAGCTGTAGCATCATTCTGTGCCTTAAATGGCACCTCCTGTAAGCAAATATGCATGATCTATATACAGGTTCCTGCTCACTTACCTGTTATTTTCTCCTTGGACCAAAACCAGGATGGAAATTATTCATGTAAGTAGAAATAAACCAAAAAAATACCCCAGCAGAACTTTCATGAGAAGCAATATTCCCTTGCCCCACTGCCAACAAAAACAGACTCTGCTGAAGCAGCTCTCCTTCATTCTCATGTGGTGAGAAGGGACAAGATTTGAGACTTCAGCAATCTTTTTTTTTTTCTTTTTCCTTTGCTACTGATTTATTGTTATGAGAAAAAAAAGAAAAAAGAAAAAACAAACCTTGTATATTAGGACATTTATTTTTTTTAATCATGGCAGTCATATTCAGAAATAGAATATGGTATATCTGTTGATCCATCTGAAACTCACTCCATCTCACAGTTGATGAGAATGCTCTTCTGAATTTCTATTAAACTCCTTCAGCTTTTAGTCATGCACATATATCAAGTAAAGTGCTTTGAAGATCTTTAAAAAGGGCAATTTACCAATAAGTCTGTGGAACAGACCCGACAAAATTCCGTCCAAGACAGTAAATATAGATCTTTTCCCTGCAGCACTAAAGTAGGTAGACTAACAAAACAGAAATGATCTTACAGACCCAGCGAACAAAAAAAAAAAGGGTGAGAGCAAGGAAGGAGAGGGAGGAATAATAGAAAAAAGGCAATTAAGCTAATGCAAGTTGGGTATCACAAGGTTATAGATATTTCAATTGCTGAGCAATTTACCGTCTGGAAAAGCAGAAGAGCTCTTGCATAAAATGTCCCCCAGTTCAGATTTATTATGCTTTTACTTGCATTATATGTGATACAATTAGCAGGAGGTGCCAATAAGACATTCTTTCAAGGATATGGTCATTCCGTACCATCTGTTATTAATTGCATTGTCCTTTCCACAGCTAGCTAGAGGGGAAAAAGTTCTCTGAAAACCACCTGCAAATTCTGACTGTATGATGACTGGAATTTAAAAATATATAACTATAGTATGTGGGAGGATGAAGAGCACCAGAGCAAAGCTGTTTCTCAGCTGCAGCCTGCTCAAGAAAAGATCTTGACTCTGTGTAAGAACTACAACATCCCTGTGTTATCAGCACTATCTCCAGTACAAATCCAAAATATAGCCCATACTATTTTCTATGAAGAAATTTATCTCAGACAAAAGCAGCGCACCATATCGTTATAAAGATCTGTTAAACAGACTCATATTTAGAAGTTTTAGTTGTTACGTTGGGCAAGGTTACTGTTTACACCCATGTACACCCATGTATTAAAAAAAGAAAAGCAAGCTGTTATTACCTTTCCATAGTTACTTGAACCAGATAGAAAGAAACCTATCCATGTCATCCTGATGTCACTAAGGCAGGGCACAAGAGCCTTGACTCTGATGCAGAGCTAAATGATCATGCCATGCAAAAGTATATTTCAACAAACAGAGAAGCTTATGGCCAAAAAACTTAATTATAAAGTCTCTACCCTGTAAGAATAAGCATACAAATCTGAGCTTGAGAAACAAAAAAGTCTAATACTTTCAGGATGCAACACAAACATAGGGCTTATGATTTTTATATGTATTCCCCAACCAGTACTAGGCTATCCAGCTTCCCAACAACACAGAAGCTTGCATTTTATATGAAATATGCAAAGTCTTCTCCTTATTATATTCTGGAAACTAACACATGGTGCCTGGTAATTCACCTTCGCAACAATTTTACCTGAACTTAAGTGTAAGCATAGCTTGCCTTTTGCTTCAGAAAATGTTTATATTCTGTTTTCTTCAGGTAGTTTCCAAAGACTAATTCAGGACTTTAAACCTAGATATAGAATGCTGTAGTGCTTAAATTAACTCTATCATATTTCTGTACATACATTAAATTAAAGAAATATGATTGAGTTTGTATCCAAAATCATACAGGTCTGTGAGACTCCTCCACCATTGTTCTAATTTTAAACTGTTTGCTCTTCTTCTTAGTGAGGAGTTGGGAGGCCATACCAAATCAGGAGTGAATTTTCAATTCATCTTTGTATTTTCATTAAATAAAGGAATATTTCTGTAGTTTTGTTGCTCTCTATAAAAAGGAAGAAAAGAAAACAACATTATCCTCCTTCAAAAAGGCAGAAGTGGCTTTCAGTTCCTCTCAGGGGTACAACCTCTTCCAGTTTAGGGTTGTTCCCAGCCCAAGTATCTTTCCCCACATTTAGTGGGGAGCTTTTTATATCTTAAGTGAATTCCCATTTTCATTACCTACTTATCCCACCAGACGGGGGTAGCTGCCCTTTGTATCCTAAATTAGCGGGAAAAGGGATGCCATTCTAAATGAAGAGTGAAAGGGGTAAAACCAGGTTAACTGCTTGGGGATGGCACACAAATGCACAAATGTTTCAGGGACAGTGTGCTAGTGAAAGGTCCATCAGTCTGCTCTACAGTGTGCTAAGTACATTGGAGCACATTTGGAGTGTCTTTATACTAATGCATGCAGCATGAGGAATAAGCAACAGGAGGTAGAACCTTTGGCTAAATCCCAGAGCTATGACATTATTGGCATAAACATCATTGGTGGGAGTAATCCTGCGACTTCTGTGCCATTATGGGCAGTTATAGGCTCTTCAGGAGGGCTACGCAGGGCAGAGGAGGTGAAGTGGTAGCACTGTGTGAAAGGAAGGGGTTGAAGGTGTGGTGATTATAGATGTGTTGTTTGTAGACAGAGGATTTGCGGGTGAAATGGTGATTGGTGGCTGTCTTGGTCACAGTGACCATGAAGTAGCTGAGTTTCAAGTTGTTGGCAGTAAGAGAAAAACTGCAAGCAAGACTTTTCAACCCTCGATATGGGGAGAGCAGACTTCAGGCTGTTGAAGGAGCTAGTTTGTAAGCAAATCTGCTTTTGAAGGTATTGGGGTCCATGAATTCTGGTCACTTTAAAGGCCATCATTTACAAGCACAGAAGCTAACAATTCCAAAGTGTCAGAAGTCAAGCAAGTGGGGCAGAATGTCAGCTTGGCTGAGCAGGGATCTTATTCTAGAACTTAGGTGGAAAAGGAATGTGTATGGGAATTGGACACAAGGACGGGTGATATGGGGGGACTATAGAGATATTTTTCACCACTCTAGGGAGAAAATTCTTGTGAACAAAGCTCTGTTAGAGTTCAAGCTAGCCAGCCACAACAAATAAAAGCTTTTTAAAATAAGCTAACAGCAAAAGCGGGATCAGAGATAACATTGGTCTTTTACTTGATGAGGTTGGTCACTTCATAAAAAGAGATACAGACAAAGCAGAGAAATTTATTGTCTTTTCCACCCCTGTCTTCGAAGCTGTTGTTGAGCCTGGGACCTGCAAAGCCCTGTGCTAGAAGACTGTGACTGGGGGGATGATAAACTCCCAGAAGACCCTGTTCAAGACTTGCTGCTCCAGCTGAATGCACATAAGTCTATGGAGCCTGACAGGATTCATTCGGGGTACTGAAGGAGCTGGTCAATGTTACCACAGAACTTTTCTCCATTATTTCTCAATGTTCCTGGGATTCTGGAGATTTTCAAGAATGATAAGAAAGAAGACCCTGGTAATTACAGGCCTGCCAGTTTCACGTCAGTGTCTGGTAAATTATGAAGGAGGTTATCCTGGGAATTATTGAAAAACACTTGAGAAACAATGCGCTCATTGACCATAGGCAGCAAAGGTTCATGATGGGAAAGTCCTGCTTAATTAATTTCTTTTTGTGTCAAAATCACCCATCTAGTTGACCAAGGAAATGCAAGCAAGTAGTACTTGTTTTTGGGGGGGATTTTGCAAAGCTTTTGGTATTGTCCGTCATAGTATCCTTTTGGATAAAATGTCCAGTGTACAGTTAGAAAAGCCTTTAACCTGATAAGTGAATGATTGTCTGACTAAGAAAGACAACTGAGATGATGAAATGCCTCGAGGGCAGGCCTTGGTCCTGCTGCAGGACTTCAATCACCCCAGATTGAAGGAATCTGTTGGAAAGCAACACAGCAAGCTGCAAGCAGTCTAGACAGCATTTAGAGTGTCTTGAAAATAAGTTCCTAGTCCAGATGGTAGAACCAGAGGAGATGCATTATCGGACATGCTGCTAACTAATGCAGACAAACTTCACTGGAGAGCCTCTAGTCAACATGAACCGTGAGGATTCCTTTGTTGGCTTGGTCTTTAATGTTCACCCATAAGTTCTCAACCTGTGCATTGCTGGTTTTCAAAGACAGATCTGGGCAGTCAATCCATTTTTTTTTTTTTTAATGTAGAGGACAATCCTCCACCTTTCCTTCCCTGCCTGTCCTTTCAATACAGTTTATAGCCATTGATTGCAGCACTCCAGTCATGTAAGTCATCACACCAAGTTTAAGTGGTCGCAAAGAGAAAAGGTTTCCAGCTGCACAGCTAGAAATCTTCCTGTTTTCTCCTTTCTTTCCCTATATTACCGTACTACTGTTTAAGACACCCCTTGAATAACATCCATAATGCAAATGAAGTTGGGAGTGATTGACAAGCTTTCTCACATGGAAAGATTAAGGAGGAAGTTCAGAACATACTTAGAAACATGTTATTAAATTAAAAATTGTTAAATTTCATCACAGAATCCAGACCTTCAGAAATACCTTATAAATACTTATTTCTTATGAGTTTGCCTACATTACATTTTAATGCCACGATATAAGGTAACAAGCATAGACCATTCATTATGCATTATTCTCCGGTGCAACTAGATATCATCTCCTAAGAAGCCAACAACTATGAGGACACTAAATTCCCTTCCATGTAAAGAAAACCTTACAGGCATATCCAGAGATCATTATCTGCCTCTATCCACTAGTTATAACCTATTACTGGAATATTCAACTCTAAGGCAGTTCTCTAAATTGAAAAAAAAAGTTACAAACAGATAAACAGAGACCTATCTTGCTAATTTTGCATTCTCCCAGATATTTGTAGCCATCTTTTCAGCAGCAAAATATCCCCAGTCGTGTGTGTTTTGTTGAAATACGCATGATGCAGCAGGGACAACTCTGGGGAATGTTGTAGTCTTCTCTGTATGCATCACGTGTGGTTCTGACATGGATAAACTACCAAAGCAGAGAACAGGGAGAGGAATATTTAATATAAATCCTCCACCAATATAATACCAAGTCAGAAGCAAACAACTGAGAAAGTTGTATTAGAACACATCTATAGTTAAGTTTAATGTTTATACAAGATATTGAAACAGCAGCCCTAGAGATGGATGCTTTTTATTCAGCCATACCAGGGGGAGAGCCCATATGCTTTTTTTTGTTCTGTTGAACAGACAGCAGCAGATGGACATTTCTTTTTGCCTAAGAAAGCATAGGAAGATCATGCTCAAGGGAAATGTAGCTGTAGGACTAGATGCTGCAGCACCAAATTAATACCAGCAGACATTACACATGCTGTAAATTCTGTAGGTATGATCAGTGAGGAACGAACAATAACTGCCAGTGTGACTTATTTCCTCAACTGTATGACCCAGTCTGTACCCAAAAACACTCTGCAGCTGTGTTAGCTTCAAGTAGGTTGAGGCTTTCCATTCAAAGTTAGCTTGGTAACTGCAGACAATCACAGATAGCTAACCCTGCTGTTGCCTCTGTAGGCTCTTCATTAAGCAGACCTGTTAATTTACTTCTCTCTTGACTTGTGAAGTGCATGTAATATTCGCCTTGTGAGGCTTTGTGTTAGGAAAAGCATGCTGTGTACAAACCATTCTCTAACAGAAGACAAAACACATTAGCCTGATATCGGTGTGTTTGCTTCTTTTTGTAGTTCCTAAGCAGCTCTGCATCATCACAGACTATCTTACACAAAACCCCAGGCACCAGCTTCATGGAAGAGCTCAGATAAGCTGACTAGCTGTAGCCACAGGATGGGACCAGATGGGGGAAGATTCGAAGGTATGAAAGGAAAACATAGCAGAGGGGGGATATATGCAGAAAGAACATAAGATGTAAATTCAGACCTGTCGCAGGAGAATCACCATCCTGTTTTTCCCACCAAAAATAGAAGTCATTTCAGTTATGCCCTGAACCATATTCCTTAACTTTACAGAAAGGTTTTTTTTTTTGTGTTTGGGTTTTTTTCACTGATTATAGCAGGGAATTCGCCCTTTATTCTTGATGGGTTATTCATGATGGGAGGAAAGGGTGTAAGGATTTAAGCTACATTTTTGTTCTAGTTTCTTATCATACAACCCATTTGCACCAAGACTGACCTCCTCACCAGGATGTTTGTATTTAAAAATTGATTTATAGAAAAGTTACTTCTGGCAGACCATACCTGTCCTGTGAGGATATTTAGGGTGCATTCAGAAAACATTTCCATTGTACACATTTTCATTGGCTGAAATACATTTCATAGCCCTACAGTCTTTCTTCTAGACAGGCTGAACGTCTTTATAATCACCTAAAGTCCACATTAGATTGCACCTCTTATTTCTTTCAGAACCTGTGGTCTATCAGATGTTAATTTAACTAATACTTTGTTAATATAAAGTATTATCATGAAATATAACCAAGAAACAAATACCTATATTAACCCATCTAACTCTTTTTTAGTAAATAAGTCTCTGGATGATTATGACAGACCACTACTGCTCAGATAGAGTTCTGGTGTGGGATTTTTTTAGATTTTTTTCCTACAAAGATCATCACAGACAAATCCCAACTTTTATACTCAGAAAGATTTATTATAGAAAACTAAAATGAAGAGTATTTAACATTCTTTGTGGAGAAAACTCCAAACTGAGGGGGCAGGCTGAGCAGCAAAATAAAGGGTTCATATGCAATGCTCCTTCTGCCCACATGTCATTGCACCCAGGCACTTTCTACACTGTGACACATTCTCCATTCCCACCCTGTCTTCCAAAATTTGCTTCCTCCTTTCACTCATCCTTGGAGGCTAGAAACTTTGACACAGTTTCACTGACAAACTGCAGACAGAGTGAGATATAGCAGCAGGGAGCAGCTATATCCCCTGCTGCTATATCTTACTCTGCAGTTTGTTTGATCTAAGCAATGACTCTCTTTTTTCTCTCTCTTTACTCTCTACATTCTTCTCTTCCTCCTGTCTTAATGATCTGATTTCCAATTAACAATTTCTTCCCTTATTCTTCCCCAACCCCCAGTAATCAACTAATCTTTCTTTTCTTATGGAAACCCAGAACAAACCAAGAGCTAAAGAAACCAAGAATACAATATATTGCTGTGGTCTTCTACAATGTATTCATAAGATCAGAGCTGGGACAAGCTATGATTCATATGATACTTAACATGATGACTATATCCAAACATTTTTCTATTTCTTTTTTTTTTTTTTCCTGTTTTAGGAATCAAGCATATCTTAGCCAGGATTAGAAATTTGCCCATGAAATTTGTAATCTGATTTAAAAATAGCAAGTTTTTGCTGGTTTCTTCTAGCAATTGGTGATGTTAATTGCTCAATTTTCTAGTAGTCACTTTTTAGTGCTTACCTTACTTGGGAGCACTAAGGAAAGCAGAGTGGCAAGGAGAAAGCTCTGGACTAGTTTCCAGAATTACCCTTGGAACTGGCACGAGAAGTAATCCTCAACAAATCTCTAGACCACTGTGCAGTTTCACTTCTGCCCCAGCATTTTTACTGCTTCTCATGTATTACTACTAATTTCTGAGCATTTTTTGCAGACTATTTAAAAAGTCATTAGATCTTCTCGTTTCCTATTGTTATGCGTCTTTCTTTCTCTGCTCTACTGAACAGGACTTTTGGTCAGGTCTTTAGAGTTTTTGTGAGAATATCTCAGTGGAAGGAGATGGCAAGCCTTCAGCAGCTGTAAGCACTTGTGAAGCTACCTGCTACGAAGAAACATTTTGCCTGCTTTCACTGCACCTTGGCTGTGGCCATACAGAGGGAGATTTTGCAGATAACTGGAAAAGCTGTGCTCCCTGGAGAAGCTGTGCTAAGGCTATGCTGCGCTATGATGTTATGAAACAAGATTTACAAACCTATAAAAAATAAATGGGAAGTACATTGTGGTAAAATCACAAATTCTTTCTCTCCGTATACCATTTTACAACATACATAGAGTTTAGCAGAAACTATTCTGATTTTTTTCTTTTTTTCTTTTTTTTTTTTTTTAATAAAGAAGCTGGTACCACCCCTAAAATGGCTTTTCTTTCCCTAATCAGAATTCTATCTTCAAACCTCTCTGGAAGGATAATTTATCTCAAGCATGAATTATTTTCTCAAGGCACTATACTGCATCACAATTATTTTCATTTTGATTTTATTATATTGTGGGAGAGAAGGGTCTAAAACAAATTTCAGTTAAGTTTTAAGGAATAAAGTTTTGGGTTTTTTTTAGTTTCCAATACATTAGGACATATTCTAGTCATTAGTTTATTTAGAATAGAAAGACTGGATGAGAAAACACACTTTATGCACACTTACAGTAAAATTCCTTTATTGAGTTATATCTTCTCCAACCTTTCATAACTACTAAGAAGAAAAAGAGGAGACTGAATTCCCTGCTGCTTTTTTTCTCTTTCCTATTTTCAGTACTTTGAACAGCTGGAGTTATTTGCTGCTGCATATTTTAAGATGTATATTTATTCAAACAGTGCCATAAAGTATAAATCAATACAGGGCCAGGCTTAATTCAGCATTTTTGTTAAGGTGAAAAGATTATTGCCAATATTTTATTTTTAATGTTTACATTGAAAAATGACTTTTACTTATTTTCAACTAGATAAAGAGCAGGCTTAACAGAATTTTCAGGCCCTTTGGTTATGAATTGTATTTCTGAATGTTAAATTAATCATTAATACAATTATTGTTATAAGTATGTCTATAGAAAACAAACACTGTTGTTGATTAACAGATTAAATTGAGGTTAAACTGTTTTTTTCCATAATTTGTTTTTCCATATTAATTTTATTAAAAATACCTCTGAATTTAATTAACATTTAATACAGAAATTGTGTTTGATAATTGCCTTAATATTTTAATAATTGGTTACATATTAAATACTCATTTAAAAAAAAAACCCTGCTCATTACCAAAGAATAATAATTCTAGTGAAAAAAATATTCATCCTTTTGTTGGGGAAATTTTTCAATTTAAAAAAGCAATAATCTTTGTTGGATCACCTCTGAGGTAAGATTGTTATGACCAGTCAGACTAGTTTTCTTTCTTCTTATATGTAACTATCAGTACATTATAATTCATTGAAAAACACTGGAGAAGCCAATAGCAAACCACTGTTCTTAGGATAGTAATTTGTCTCTGTTTAAAAAACAATAATTACCATTCATAGATTCCTGTATCCTTAATTGCTTAATAACAGTATTCACTTGTACAGTTTAAAACATTGCCTTTTCAAATAAGCTATGGCTTATGGTAAACACGGTTAGAGGCTTTTTTTTTTTTTAATTGTGCTTTCATTTTAAGAATCATTTAGCGAATTTTTATTTCATTAGGACATCCTGTTCATGAATAAACATTTTGTGGAAGAATACTTACAAAGAAATGTCTAAATGAAAAATGCAAAACAAAAGGTGGCCAAGAATCATATGCTGTATAATGTGTTATTTTCTACAACACAGGACAAAACAGAATAATTTTTCTACTCAGCTGGTGCCAGCAGGACAAATTTCCTTTCCAGGTTTAATGTCTGGAATACCAGTCCTGTATAGTTTTTATTTCCCATACTACATATAGTATATATAGATCCTGACTTCTCAAATGAGTGAAAAGCATGGGTACACTCATGCAAAATGAAGTATGACATATAGTTCTACACAACGAACAGAAATACTAAGGCCATTTTTACATGCTTTCACTTTAAGGAGCACTAGATAAAGGGACCAGAGAGATTACAACCAATGTGTAAGGACAGAAGTCGTGTACCTTAAATGCCAGAGATCTACAGGGTATCATTATTCTGATAACATGCAAGTAACTCATGTACTTTTAGTGACCTTCTGTTACTAGAAAAGAGATTTTTGGAAGATCACAGACTCACAATTAACATGTCCTGCCTATCTATTTTGACATGGCATTTATACATATGATGCTTTAAACTTCTATGCAACATCAAATTCTAACTGTCCCATGTCACCGTTACCCCTCTGCATATTCCTGTATATCTGCTTTACAATTGGAGTCTAACAGTGAACAAATGATTACTGAAGTGTATCCTCCTCATTAGCCTAAAAGACCTCAGCAAATGTGGGTCCATTAGATAAGGGTGAAACTTACTTCAGTTAATTATTTTGGCTAATGTTAGAAAAAAAGGTATGACTTCTTGCATAAAAGTTACAAAAAATTTATTGACCTACGCAAACTGAAATGTATTCAGTCTTTTTTACTCCAACTTTTTTAACATGAACTTCTGAATTTTGCTCTCCTGAAAGGAATTGCAAAAAAACCAGACATTTAGAGGAAGACTTAGATACATTCCAGAAATCCTTAGAAATTAACAGAAATCACTGAGGTTATGCACTATATACTGCAGAGTGACTCAGGCTTATGTTCCAGTATGATCATCCAGATTTATTAGCACATTTTGATTCATTTGAGAAATTTTATTGATTGAGCCTAGAGCATTGTTGCCTCTTCCTCAACACTGTCTTGAAAACCATGTTCCTAACCAAACAAATTGCCTTGTCATCTGAAAGCTACGTCTGGGATGCTGGTAGAAACCCTCAGCCCAGCTTCCTTTCACAGTATCCTATTGTTAGAAACAATCTTGAAACTGTTGAGACAAATCTTACAAAGCAGCTTGGTTTGCACCAAACCACCCCCTCATCATTTTGCCTCATATTCTCTTGTTCTTTCACTTCCTGACTTTATGTATGGCTTTTCAGCACAGATTTTTAGAGCACAGGAATGTCACAAGCGCTGGCACTGTTTGGCTAGCTGAATTAAGGCACCAGCCACAAGATGCTGTTAGTAGAAAGAATGGTTCACTTATGACTAAAATGCACCAGGCTTTCATTGCACAAGCCCTGAAAGGACTAGCATTACCAAATAAAAGAGCTACAAAACCTGCACTTCCAAAAAAAATTTAATAATATTTTGTCCAAAACAAAAACCAAGCATACTAAATATTTTAGCTAACCAGCCACACCAGGCATTAGGAGAATACAGGGCAATGACAGTGGACCCAGACAATCAGAGTTATTTTCTTGTATGGGTCAGAAGCCAATTTTTATCTTGGATGCTGTTACTTATAAACATATTTCATGCTTATTCAGCACAGTCTACCATTTTTCTTGCTTTCTTAGTAAGCAGAAGACAGCTGAATTGTTTTTTAGCAAACAAGCACAGACAGAAAAGTAAAACAGTTGTGTATTGTTTTGCCTAACAGATATTTTAAGTCTGAATTTGCAGTGGATCTTGCTGGCTGAGTAGTTTTACTTTTGCCTGCACTGTCCTTTTGCATCTTCAAGCACAGATTTTTTTAACTATAAGCTTGCTTTTGCTTCAGGATGCTTGCAGTTTACTGTCCCTCATTGTTCCAGCTGCTTATCTTCTGTCCTCTCCTTTGGTGCTCAGCTCAAGAGCACCCTGTAAGTGAAAAACACTGTGACTCATGCAGACTTCAGGCACCTCCCAAAGCACATGCCTAATCTAACCACACTACTCTTCCACCACCAGTTCATTGGGAAGATAATAGTTCTTAAAAAGTGCATTGGTGGATGCAGACAATTTCTTCTCTCTCCTGCAGTTACTGTTTTAAGATCCATGTAAGCACTCACAAAATTTGTCTTTGCTTCTTTCTTATTTGCCACCACTACACATAGCTTTACTGCCTAAATCATAATACATATTGCAACAATGTGTCATTCTAAAATATTTTACATGTGTTAACCTTCATGTGTTCCTTATTCAAAACTTCATGAAAGCTTAGAGTGGCCTATGTCTAATGATCCCTATATAAACACTTAAACCTCTCTCCTACAAAGGGTCAGGCAGCCATAAGAGTCATTTTTGAAACTCACCCTTCAGTTTAAGGTCCTTCAGCAACGCTTGGCAGTTCTTATTCGCTAAATAAAGTACAGTGTGCCAATCTGAAATAAAAGTAAATTATCACCTTTCTTCCATGGTAATTACGGTCTCATTAATGAATTCTAGTAGTTGGTGCTGGTACAGTAGCAGACTGCCTTTTGTCGCAAAAACAAAGGTCACACACAAATCGTGGTCTGCTTCATCTATTGAACTTTGGGATAAGCTGTATAGATTTCCTTGCCTGAAAATATTGTCAACCTGGTCTCTAGACCAAAAAGAAGCTTGAGGATTGCACAATATAATTGTCCACCTCATATAAATTCTGCTAATGTAAGGAAAACGAAGTTCCAAAATAAAAATCGATTCCAAACTCCCTCCTGGGATAGGATAGGCCTATGGAGCCATTTGAGCCAGGAGCCTTCCTGTCACGTGTTAATTACCATTCCTAGAAAGTATTCTGAGTTTGTGCCAAAAAATCAATGCTGAAAATTGAAACCGTGTCATTATTTTTTAATGCATATTTTTCCCGAGTTCTTCTAATAAAATCTTCCTACGTACAACAAAAAACACCAAAACTTTGTGAGCCCTCCAGCAGAAAGACACTGCTCAAGTATGGAAGACAAGGTCTATAAACAACCAGGGCTGCCACTTGGGTAAGAAAAGCTAACTTGTAATAATTCTGTACTATAAAATTACTAAACTTTGAAAGGCAAATGAGATGTGAGTAGCCAGAAAGTCAGCCAGATTAAAAGGGGAAAAATACTGAAGAAAAAAAAATAATGCCCCAGGGAACCAGAGACATCATTGGAAAGTGCAGCTGGCCCCTTCAGCTGGGGTAACTAGAAATCAGAGACATCCTGAGTTACCACCCATAAGCACAAAAAAAAAAAAAACAAAAAAAAACCAAGCACAAACCAAAAAGAGAAACTTTTGAATGTTGAAACAGTCTGGGAAAATAAAATGTGTCTTAAAGAGGAGAAAATAAGAAAACATTATCACGTGTTGGCTATTACTGATGAAACTGGAAATCAATAGCATATATTGGCTGCTCAATATTGTGGTGTCTCTGCACTCTGTTATGTCTCCAGGGTATTAAAAGGACTCAATTCTTATCGAAAATGGAGCCTTTATTTCCAAGGACTTCTCACGCTGCATATCCTTTCCCTTTCTTATGGATGTTGAAAGCTACACAAGCTTTTACCACAGTGTCATCAAAATAGATTAATACCAACATAAATACTATCCATTTTTTTTCTGTCTGTAACTGTTAGTAGACAGGAAATTTCAAAATACTTCATGAAAATGTCTTCATACTACCATTTCCTGTTGCTCATTAATGGTTTTTAGAAAACAGCTTTAAAACACCTTTCATGCATAAATTTGGCTGGAGAACTTGGCTATTCTTCCATTTTTGAATGCTGTCAAAAGAGCATGCCTGTAAGCGGCGAGGAGAAGCAGACAGGCCAACCCAATATGGGTGATAAGCAAACTTCTACTTTATTTGTGATGCAGTTCACGCATATATAGGAGTGGTATTCAGCCACTCCTTCTTGGCACAACAGTATTGGTTAGCCCCACACAGCTTCCTCCACATTCTCCTCCCAGGTCTGGTTTCCGGTTACCTGTGGGGGCCACCCCCTGCCTTGCCCACACAGTCCTCCAGGGCTCTATGGTCCTGCTCTTAGAGTCATTCTGCAACACATGCCCAATAACACAACACAGTCCTCTGGCATGTGCCCATTAGATTTTGGACATACGCTCTCAGGGTTCAAGGAAGATGCTTCACTTTTATGATTTTATGACTGGAAACTTGTTTCTTATGATTTCCTATAATACTTCTTTGCAATTATGCTTTTAACAGAAGAGTAAAGAATAAACAAGTTGTAGCATTTCTCCATGTCCTTGGGGATCATATTTCTATACCACATTCTTAATATTTGTAAAGTATTATGTTAAGAATATTAATATAATTTTGGACTAATATCTTTATGTATTTCATGCATACGCATATATAGCATCTTTTCTAAAAAATAAAAAATAAAAAATGTGTGGTAATTAGTAGCTATAAAAAAAAGTAAAAGCCAACAGGACATTTCTGTTATCCCTCCAAAGGACAGTTTACCTAAAGCATTTTTTTAAAACTTTGAAAATATTATTCTGCACTAACAAAGACAATACACAGTGTATTTCTGTTGCACTCATCTAAGTCTCTACCAGAACACCTAGTTACTTATACCACCTTTTGGATATTACATTTTCAAAGCTCTGACATATAGTCATCTTGCTAATAGAATAAATGCTTTTCCTAGTAGACGGTTCCAAACATGAGTTTTTCTAGCATGAGCATTCCAGAATTAACTTCCCAAACACAAGGCTGGCAATTTATGCTGTAACAATACTTCTTTTCACTTTCCTATGAAATATGATAACACTCTTTCAATATGAATGAGGCTCAGTGTCAGAGCTAAAGTTTCCAGTTTGTCCAAAACCAGTAATTTATTAATTTTTGTTTGCTTGTTTTGAAATAATGTATCGAAATGTTAGTTTTACACCAAAGTAAATTCATTATTGTCCTGGGTTCATTTTATTTATTACTAATCTTTGTTTTTCCAGTGATACAGAATATTTATAGAAGTTATACTGCATGTTGGTTTTGGTCTCCTCTGAACATAGTGTAACCACAGTAAAAAACACAGGTAAGTTGCTTGGATCAGGAAAAATTGTATTAATCATCTACATGTAGTGAAAGGACAAAGGAAACTGAAAAAGGGCAGATTTAGATTAGACATTAAAAAGGGATTCTTCACTATGAGAGTGGTGAGGCACTGGAACAGGTTTCCCAGAGAAGTTCCAGATGTCCCAACCCTGGCAGCGTTCAAAGCCAGGTTAGACAGGGCTTGGAGCAACCTCATCTAGTTGAAGGTGTCCCTACCCATGGCAGGGTTCCTTCCAACCCAAAGGATTCTGTGATTCTATGATTTTATTATTGTGTAAGATGGAAAATAGTGATATACAAAATATATAAATATACAAATTCTGAAGGAATTTTGATTCCAGTTTCAAATATACATTCCTAATCACCTCAACATAGCTACAAAGGTGTAAATAAAATAGTAAATATTTTCAATATGGGAAAGGAGTGACTCCAAATCCTTACTGATTATATGGGAAGTCTGAAGAAGACCAGAATTAAGTCGATTTCATGCAACTGTACACCAGATTGTAAGAATAGAGGTGAATGGTAAGAATGGACATGCCCAGGACATCTGCTGAAATCAGTATAAGAACTTGCTGGGGATTCAGAGAAAGAGAACTTACAAAAAATTCAATATTTTTGTTAGCTACAAATACAGCCACTGAGCAATTCTCTCCTTGAATCTGCTATGTGCACCCAAAAGACAGATGAGGATTTCTGATCATACCACTCCACACTAAGTGTTTCTTTCTCGTAAAGGTGAAATGCTACACATAAGTTTTACAGTGAGATAACTAATTGTTGTAGGTAAGAATGGGCACTAACATCTATCTTCTAAAATTCCAGAATTTCACATTTGTAGAACTTGTAACAAAAAAAAAGTAATAGATTCTTGAATTACCTTTAGAGAAAATTAGTACTTTTAATAACTTCAGTTATTCTATTATCAAATACAATTTGAATTTTTGGGCTAAATACTAGTTTTTTGAAATTGATGCTTACTACCATAAAGTCTTATTTAAATAATCTTTTAAAATGATTCAAGAGTTCTGAATTACTATTTTTTTTCTAATTTTTCTAATTTTACCAAGGTAAAATGAATTTGTTTATAATTATGTATTTAAAATTATATTTAACTCCCCCCCCCAAAAAAAAAAAAACACAACTAAAATGGACAATTTTGATCCATCATGTGAAATTGTTACTTAACTGTACAACTTTTGTCAAAGCTTTACATTTTCCTTTTATTTTAGCACAGAGTTTTCTTACATTTTTTTCCTTAACATGTTAAACTTTCATTGTGCAGAAGAGTCATCTCGCTTCTGTAAATGTGTTTGGATAGCAATGATCCAGTAAGGAAATGCTATCAGGTAACATCAACCAGATATTCTGGTAAATGTGTAAAATATTCTTTTCTTCACATTTTGGCTGAGATGAAACCTCAGGTTTTAGTGGTAAGAAGGGCTTAAAGCATTTATTCAAACAGCTAGGAATGAACTATTGAAATTCTAAGTAAATGAAAACGCAAAGGTGTCAACATTTTCAAGGAAACAATTACAATTGTCTCTTTCATTGCTGGAAATCGGACTTTCAGTTATTTCATAGTATACTTTAATTTACTCCTTTTTGTCATTTGAATTCAGTTACAGTTATTTTACGATACATTGTAAAATTTAATATAACATGTATTTTCCAAGAATAATGACTAAAACCATATATTCAATCCTAGCTTAATGCAACAGAAAAATCAACATCACCTGAAAATTAATAAATGCAAAGATTAAGGAAATTAATTGTCAAGGGTTTTCTGTGTAAGTGAAGATACAGTATATTAGATAGAATTGGGAGAAATTAATATGTACTGGTATAATGTAAACGTGGTTTTGTTTCACCAAAATACTTACATTAGTTTAACCTAGTTTTAAGTTTTTCAAAGTTCTAAATACCTAATTAAATATAGTTTAGAAGTTGTTTTTTTTTTTTTTTCAGCACAGAGAGATTTGATGAAAGAGAAAGAATGCTAGAAGAATAAAAACTTGTCAACAGGTATTTTTTAATACCACCACAATAAGCTTTTTTAGTCTGCAGTTTGGGCTGGAAGTCAGACTACTGGCATTCAGCACTTTAAAATATCATTTGCTAACCTATGTGAGCATCTAGTCTGCTTTGGTAAATAAACCCACCTATGTTTAAGACTTGGATAAGAAGAGAAGGAAGACTCTAATTAGACTTTTCTAGAACAACATGAATTCAAAATTTAGACATTTTTAGAAAGCTTCAGAGAATAACTAGCAATTACTTCACCTTTAGTATATACAATGGCCCACTTTTAAAACTCTTAATGTGGTAAGTGGGGGTAGTCTTGGCTTACTCTCAGGTTGTTTCCTGAAAACTAAAAAGAATTAAGAGCTGGTGTTTCTGGGGGACATATTAACTTAAAGTAATGGCCTGTGTTCTAAAATTTACTATATTGTGAAAACAATTGAGTTTGAGTGGAAAAATAGAATTCATTGTTTTAAATTGTTATGAAATACTATATTTAACATTTAAAGAGCATCTACTGTTGTAAATGTATTATGCTATCACAATATATTGTGCAGAAAACATCAATCATCTTAAATGCATTGTAGCAAAGACAACTTTGCAAATGCTGTAGAACACAAAGCATGTTGTTTTTTCTTTATTTTTCATGTCTTGCAGGTTTTTAAGACAAAACCCACTGAAATGTGTTTTGATCCAATGAAAGCATGAGTTGATCTACAAGATTCTATGTTAATTCCATATTTTTCAAGTGTAAACAATATATATAAATAATCACTCATCATCCCATTTCAAACTCAGACTAGAATGGAATGTAAAGGCAAATATGTAACAACCTACTTGGCAAATTAACTTATGGCATCAGAAGATCATCCTGCCTTACCAATGTACCAATGTACTGACAATACTGATGCAGACTGTCAGCATCTAGATTTAACTACTTTATCTTGCCTCATTTTAAGAGCATGACATTTTAGTAATCAGTTACATATGAAATATTTCTGATGTGAAAAAAATAATAAGTATAATGAAAAGGAATTTGTGTGCTAAAATTACATGGGAGCTTTGGGAAAAATATCAAAGCAAACAAATCAATATGCATTAATTGTCCATACAGTTACGTTTGAAAATTACATTACATAGACCCAAGTGCTCTCTTTCAAGGTGGTGGACAGCACTTCAAACAGGCAGTAATAACAAATGACATGTTGCTCAAAAATCCAGGCATGGACCTCTTCTGAAACTAACCTTACTTTCCATTTATTACTGTGATAATATCAAACTTTTGTTTGTCTTCCAAGACTCTGATTTGGAAAAGTAAGCAGTTGTTCAAAGATAGCAACAAAAATGTGGTGAATTTTATTTTGTTTACAAGGTAATGGAGAGTACATACTACATTCATATATGGTGTATTAAAAAGTAGAGGAATATAGCTCTTTTAATCATCTGCATGATATCCAGCTCACAATCAGAGTTTTATATGTTCCATGTGTGAGTGTGTGCACATGAAATATGCATTTGTGTACAGTTTAACAACAACTTTCATTTTAGCATTTCAAAGCATTTGATAATGTCACAATTAACTTCATAATGACAGAAAGGTAATTCAGTTTTCTCTTTTACTTATGGAGCGTTAAACTTATTTTTAATCCACTCTCAACATTATTAGTGGAAAACTGAAGAAGAAAAAATTTATGAATTTTGACTAGTCTTTTACATACAAGTAATAGAATTCTGGATGAGTTCAAAATAAAGCAAATTTAGAGGAAACGTAAGTTACAATCAAATGCCATCTTCCAGATGGAAAAAAAATCCTTTTCCAATAAAAGTCCAAAACTTGCTTATTTTATTTTATTATAACCCAAGCTGAAAAGTAAGAATCATGTCTTTTGTTGCTTTTAAAAATGTTCCATGTTTAAGGAATTGCAAGACATTTGAAGTCATAGCAAAGTATAAAGAATTAAAAAAGAACAACTAATATAAAACTGAATAGACGTGCACAACTTATAGTACTGAAATCTTACTTGAATTCATGCCTGCTTTACCTTATGACCACAGCCATAAAAGCTACTTTTTGTTTTTGTTTAATTTGTTTACATTAGATAAACTAAGACCAAGGGCATCCCTGTTGTTAATGAGGTCTTTGTTTAGTTTAGAGATCCTGATTTATACTAACACAGCATTGCACAGAGTGCAAACAGGTTTAAAACATTCTTAACAGAAGCCCCTAATGAACCATATTTAGTCAGTAGAAACGAGTGCAGTCATCTGCTCACCTAAAACAAAGAATAATCTATATATACTTGACTGCAGTCGTAAAATTGAGGGGGCAATGCTGATGGTGCAATGCAAAAAATCCTGCATACATGGAAAAAAGTTCTGTTCAATGAGATTAAGATAAAAAAACTTCCATATTGGAGTGAATTTCTGCTTGCTCCCCTTGTACTATAAAATAAAACCATTAATCTTCAAGCTAGCTTAAACGAATCAGTATTTATGCCTAAAAGTGGATTAGAGTTGCCATCACCTGATGAGAGGACCTAACTTCATTGTAATCATTGGATTTACCAGATCGTTACTATGCCTGCAGAAGCAGTGTCATACCTTACTCTTAAATCAAGCTGATTTCAAATATTTTCCACATGTGTATTATCCTATACATACCAGACAGGTATGGAGTATCTTTTGAAGATTACTTTGCCAGTGTACCACAACTGCTTTGTTCCACAAATAATACAAATGTCACTAATGCACTTCTGACAAAGCAAATATTTTAACTCTCCTTAGCCAAAGACCTAGTTGAAACATGCCTTACATTGAGCGACTGTATCTCAGACTATACATCCTGAGCTACTGAAGCAGGTTGCATGCTAATATTTCTGTCTTTTAATAGTTCATTGACCAAAAGATCGGGAAAAAAAAACAACAGAAAACAAATATAAAATTTCTATTGTCAAGAAAAAAAAAAAAAACACATCAATTATTCCCTGAAATTGACATCATAAGGTTTGGCATAAATATTTTAAATATTTAAAAGAAAAGAAAAACAGAATATGAAATAGAGATTTTCTTTAAAAAATGTAGAAAGAGTATTAAACACTTTTTATATTGCGGTGCGGCATTATAACGTTTTTGTCAATGGCACTTATAACACTACAAGAGCCACACTGATTCCTTCAGTTGAAGGAATTTACAATAAGAATTGCTATTTTGTCTTACAGCTTTTATAGCAGCATCTTTCTGTGTTTATGTATGGGAGACTATCCCCTTTCACAAACATTCTTATTTATTTTACGTATCTTTCAGCCCATGTACAGGTTATCCTATACAAGAAAAAAAGACTAAGAGAAAAAGAAAAATTAAGACCACAAGAGGAAGGTTTTATTGTTAATGTATGTGTAACTTTAATACTCCTAAGTCAAACTTCCATTTAGTTTTTTCTGTGCACCTTCCATATTAATTTACTATTTCCCACAAATATGGTGTGCTCTATAAAATATTAAATTTGTTCTCATCTATTCAAACTTATTTCATCTGATGGAATATGTAAATACATAAATAATTATATACCTGCAGACTCATATGAAGTATGCTTTACTAATTTTGAGTAATGTTAGAGGGATTAAACATATTGGAAAACAAATATATAGAGCTATAGTTCTCATGTAGGTTACTGTAATGCAAGCATGATGCTACATCTTGGTGGACTGACTCAAAAATTGTCAGTCTGTAGCAGTCAAATATATGTATATCAGATATCATTTGTTTGATTTCATTAGATCTTTTAATTTGTCTTGTCAGCAAACTAACAAGTCAGACCCCCTAGCTCTATACCAGCAGCTGAATATTCCTAATCATATTTTACCCGGTCCTTGAAATTATATAGCTTTCACACAATTACCTGTCAGTGGAAAGCGGCATTGATTTGTCTTTTTATGAGGCTTTGGTTTTTTTTTATCTTACATCTAAAATTGAATATTTTATTCAAGTGTATTGTTTCCTGTTCTTTTTAAGGGAGACAAGGGCATTGGAAAAAGTATCAGACTTTAATTTATATGTTTAAAGAGATTTACACCCCACTTCAGTGAGAAACTGAATATGACACAGAGTTTAAAGAGAGACTTTATCCAGAAGCTGCTATGAAGTCATCTATAGGTGTACTTCTTTGTCTATACAGGACTTTTCTGCATGCTTAATGGAACAATATTTCAAGCTAACAGCCATAATTTATTATTTAACGGACTGTGTGATTGATGGAATGCATCATATTTTAATTATCCCTAAATTTCTCCTTTTCTGTCATGCTTAGAGATATTCATTGTATTTGTTCTGAACTTCTCAGTATTTATTTTCTGTTGTTAAACAGGTTCAATGTTAAACATTTTAAATCTTTACCCATAACTTTTATATATGTATACATAAATGGAACGTATTCAAAAATATTAACTCCAGTGGAACCTACACCAGTGGTACCTGTTGACTGCTAGATGCAGAATTTCTTCCAGTAAGATGCCCACTTCTACTAATGCCTCTATTTTCTAAAATATTTCCTAATTCCTATATCTTTGTTATCTGGTATGGTTTCCAATTTCAACTCACAGTTCAGTCCATAATTTTTCACATATTTAAGATTTATTACACAGGTAAAGATTTAGCATCTCTCAAGCATTTTAGTCTGCTTTAATGTCTAGAGTCTTCACATAACCGAGCTGAGTCACATTACAAAAAAATGTGATGTTGACACTCACAGAGTGAATGAAACCAGACTAAGAATCTATCATCCCTATCCTATGCACTTTCCGGCAGATTGCATTTCTAACATGTTGCATTGCTCCATATGTTTTGGCTAACTTGTGCTGTTCATGTGAAAATAGCATATAAACTAACACAAACCACGCAAACCTAGCGATCTGAACAAAACTCGATTGAGGGATTTTTTTTTTAAGAAATGAGGCAAAGTATGAAATGAAATTTCTGAGATGGTGAAAATTCAAAGAAAGCAAAACAGGAAATCAACATTCTGAAATCTACAGGATTGGAGAGAGACCCAATGAATATTTATTTCATCATTAACAGGACTTACTCCAGTGACATTAAAGTTTCACACTGAATTCTTTTTATCTCTGTATATACCAGCATATTTCACACATCTAGTCAAGTCAAATGTGTTTTACACTGAGATGTTTATGTATCAAACGCTACTTAACCAAACCTATTTTTTTGCCATTCCTAGGTTGAGGTTTATTTCTGTTTATTTTTATTTATTTCAGTTATATTTAATCAGGAATCTTTGTGAAAGCATTTTTCTACAATTTATCCATAAAAATACTTTTACACTTCAGATATGACAGAATACATGTTATTATCAAGCGTGTCTTTTATTGAACAAATTCAGATATTTTATAAGCATAATAAATCCTGCCCAATATAGACTAATAGCACTGTACCTACTCGTGTTGTAGTATGTAGCACTAATGATCTTCTCAGGACTGCTCCATGGTGTTACTGCAGCAGTTTTGTTTCTGATTGCTTGAAGTTATATTCTAATCTATGCTCGTGTGAGTTTGTGAAGTCATTATAGTTTACATCAGCTGAGAATTTTGCAGGATCACTATGCATCGGTCTCATGCAACACTATATTAGTGACGTCTGTGTTTTCAGAAATTAGTACACCCTACAATGTCTTTGGAAGATTGATTGTGTCACAGGAATTAAAAACAAAGAAATGTTAAGAGTTTCGATTAAAACCCATTTGTATGCTGAATGGCCCCACAAGGCTGGCTAGGAGGCTATTCAACATACATTTCTAGGCTCAATTTATTGGCAGCTTTCAAACTGAAGTCCTTCCCAAGGTATGATCAGGAAATAGTGACTGTAAAAGCATTTCCAGTTGAGCATATAGGGGTTTGTTTGCAAAAGCTCACGTCTGTTTAAGCAATGCAGCCCTTACAAAGCAAAATATACATTTCTGTTCATAAGCCCTAGAGAATCGTTAACAGTGATTCATATTTCTGACTACATAGATTTAGTTGGCAACTGTTAACAACTAACTCAGGAAAGAAAAATCGTTGTACTTCCTGAGTTTTGGAAGAAATTTCCTGCCAAAAATGGCTTCCAGTTGGCTGGAGACCATGGGCCAAGCCTTTGAATACCAGCACAGCCTCATTCCCCGTTTGATGCAAATTGTCCTGGATTCATTTCACCACTAAGCCTTCCACAAGCTCTAATTGCTTCCTGCACTTCCTCGAGTTCTCTCATCCTTTTTTTCTTCTCTTCTTTAAACCCTATTATCAATTTCCCGTGACAACACGAATGTCTGGTTTGTTTTTTTTTTTCCTATTTGTTCAATCATTTGTTCAATCAGACATTTCTATAAATTTTCTTCACTTTGAACTCCCTGGGTACTACAGTACTGCTTTGCTGTTAAAGTATTGGTTTGCTTGTCCTAGCCTTTTACTGTGGGATACTTAATATATTTGAAGTCTGATGAAAGAGTGAAAGACATTCTCTTTATCACTCTGCCCCTCCCCCTTTCACCCTATTACATAGTATGCAATAATATGTCTAGGATAAGATGACTTTGTGACATGAAACAGGAAACTATGAAACAGAAAAGCCAGATTTCAACTTAATGATAGCTTTGATTTAGGAAGACTAAAACAGAAATGGAGAAGGAGGAAACACTAAATTTAGAGGTACTGAGCAGTTTAAACAGCTAAAAAAGGTATCGTAATAAATACAATTTACATCAATTTTGAAAGGAAAAAAACAGAAACTACCATTGCAAATAGTTCCAGATTTATGTCTAGCCAAGCAAACAGGAAGGCAGAGGCAGATAATAATGTGATTACCTTGGTAATGATATGCATTAGATACATTATGGGAAACAATAATAGTCCCTACTGAATGCAATCAATCCACTTATTGATTTTTCTTGATGATAAAAGCACTGCTCCAAAACCAAAAAAAGATATCCTTTATTTATTCTTCCTCTCTCATGAACCCCATCTCCACAGTCCCCTTGATGCAGAGTAGTAGACAGAGATAATGGAGTAATGCATCTCTAATCTGACACCTACTGGGCCAGGGTAATGCTTCAGATCTCTGGATCACTGCTGTTATTGAATAACAAAAACCAAAAAATAAACAAAAAAACAAAACCAGCTAAATTTTTGCTTAAAACATAGGTTAATTTTATTTCGTTTCATTTATCTTCTTTTTCTCCAGGTTTTAAGTATCTATAAACATATGCTTCTTTCAATGAGTTCATCTGACTGCAAAGCTAGCTAAACCTCCCTTATGGGTTGCTCCAAAGTCCTTGCACTCCTTGCATGCCCTCCTTCAACTTATATTTAATATGGCTAGATATTTAACAAGCTTGCAAAATACAGATGCACCATCTTCTGTGTTGCCAGACCCTGTTTTCAACAATGAGAAAGACGTCTGATGCCCAGAATCAAAACAAGCTCTATAGCAAAGTAAAGTTTTGGTCCTGACTCTTTTTTTTTTTTTTTTTTCTTTCATGAGAATCCCTAAATAGATAAAGGGAAAGAACAGAATTGAGTCAAAAGTCACTTGTATGATTGATTGGATACAACAGTAAAATCAACATATTTATACCAATCATTTTTATTATGGCTGATTTTCATTCCTAGTCATTTCAAGTCCCATTTTCTGACTGCACAGAAAACAAAAGAGCTCTAGATCAGGCTGTTGTTCCTTGAGCAGATTAATTTAAACATACCACCGATGTCTGGAAATGTCCAAGATGACAAAGCTCTGATTATCTGGAGGTAGTAGACTAGCCATTTAGTATCCTTTAGTATCACCAGTATAGATACCTTTATGATAAGTATGTAACTAATGTATTTTCCCATGAAGCAATAAAAGAGGAGACAAGATATAAATAAAAAACCTAGGAAATACCAGGTTTTAGTGCAATGTTGCTAATTAATGAATGGCTTAACACACTTTTTGATAAAAATATGTAGCTTGGAATCCAAAATCGCTGATTTGGGACAGAACTAATTATTGGTTTTGGATAAAAAAATAATTATATTCATCATAATCTTTTTCATGTACCTAATTTTGATGCTACTCTCTCAAGAATTGAGAACACATAACTAAATAGAAATCAATTCAAATCAATATATATAGCATACGATTCAGGTGTTCCAATCTTACTACATAAATGTAGGCCTCTACATTCATATTTAGAAACATAGTTTCTCACAAATACTGTGTCTTCACAGTTTCTGTTGACTTGTGTCGAAAATCTTCCACTGAAATGCCTTCTTACAGCACTAGAAGCCTAAGCAGGCAGTGAAATTTGATTGTTACTATTTAGGTCTTTTGAATGCACTCTTAAAAAAACATATTTTTATTAATTCCTGCCTCAAAGATATGGCAATGATTTCGTTGATCATTCACCCTGTTCCTAAATCAAATAAGGAATGTAATTCAGGCTACAAAACTGGGCCAAAGTGTGGGACCTTAGAGAGAACCCCAAGGAACTGCCAGTCATCATATGAAATGCCACCAGCCCCATACACAATCTCTTCCTCTTGTGCTTCAGAGGATTGCTGTGGCTTTCACTACAAAAATAAAAGTGAGGGCATGTGGAAGTGGCAGAAAACAGGGAGATGCCCATCCAGCTGTTTGAATTGGTGAATACAGTTATGTAAGAGACAGCAGCAATAGAAGCTGTCCTTGAAATGGAGAAAAAAAAAACTTTATTTGTCAGAACCTGTCAAAGTGACAACTGTGAATGGAAGAGGCAGAAAGTTCCAGCAATGCAAGAAACAGGGAGCAAGAAAGTAAGTTTGAAAAACTGAATACCAATTGAAGAGGTGAAGAATGAAACATGAGAAACAAGATTTTAAAAACAAGGATGACCAAATGCAAAATGAGCAACAAAAAAATGGCAACAAAAATTCAGTCATGTGGACTGCAGTTAAAAGTACTTACAGTTTTGTGTGGAAAAAAAAACCAAACCAAAACCATGAGTAGAGGGACAGGAAAGGTAGTCATGGAATCATAGAATAGTTAGGGTTGGAAAGGACCTTAATATCATCTAGTTCCAAACCCCCACCCACGGGCAGGAATGCCTCACACTGCACCATGTAGCCCACAGCTCTGTCCAATCTGGCCTTGAACATTGCCAGGGGAGGAGCATTCATCACTTCTCTGGGCAACTTGTTCAGTGCCTCACCACCCTCACTGTAAAGAAGTTCTCCCTTACATCTAAATTGAACTTCCTCTGATGAAGATTTCCTTACTGGCATCTTTGTAGGCCCCCTTCAGATACTGGAAGGTTGCTGTAGGGTCTCCAAGCAGCCTTCTCTTCTTCAGGCTGAACAGACCCAACTTTCTCAGCCTGTCATCATACAGGAGGTGCTCCAGCCCCCTTATCATCCTCATGGCCTTCCTCTGGACTTGTTCCAACAGCTCCGTGTCCCTTTTTGTTGAAGATACCAAAACTGCGCACAGTGCTCCAAGCAGGGCCTCAGAAGAACAGAGTAGAGGGTCAGGATCACCTCCTTTGACCTGCTGGTCACAGTCCTTTTGATGCAGCCCAGGATACAGTTGGCTTTCTGAGCTGCGAGTGCACACTGAAACCAGCTCATGCTCATTTTCTCATCAACCAAGACCCCCAAGTCCTTCTCTACAGGGCTGCTCTGAATCTCTTCTCTGCTCAACCTGTAGCTGTGCCTGGGATTGCTCCAACCCAGGTGTAGGACTTTGCACTTCTCATGGTTGAACTTCACGAGGTTGGCACCCGCCCACCTCACAAGCGTGTCAAAGTCCCTCTGGATGGCATCCCTTCCTTCCAGAGTATCAACCAAACCACACAGCTTGGTGTCATCAGCAAACTTGCTGAGGGTACACTCAATCCCACTGTCCATGTCACTGACAAAGATGTTGAACAGGATCAGCCCCAACATTGACCCCTGAGGGGCACTACCTGTTACTGGTCTCCACTTGGACATTCAGTCATCGACTGCAACACCCCGTGTGGGGCCATCCACCCAATTCTTTATCTATCATTAAATGCTATATTTTTCCTGTTTTCCCCTAGGACTGCAGCTCATACCCTCATTTTTAAAAATACTGTAATTATCACTCTGCAGATGAAATACATTTAATATTCAGAAATTATGCTGCTTCTGTGACCAGATAAAAATGAGGTACTAGTGGGAATGTGGAGATCTCTCTTTTAAGTAGATTTTAACTCCTAGAATGTTGAGACTGATTTACAAAAAAAAAGATTATTTAGCAAATGTAATTTATGTCTTCTATAAGAGTTACTTATGGGAGATATATGCAACAAAACAGAACTAGAACATAATCCATCACCAAATAACAGTAGCAAGGACCTGACATGATCTGAAGCACCTCAGGACAGTAAACCAGCCACTCCCTCAACTTTAGCCTTTAAAGAAGTCAAAGAGGAAGGAAAAATGTGTTTCAATAAGGTGAACAAGATGACTTGCTCCTTCTCAATCCATCCTGAAATCAATGGAAATACGAGAACACATTTCAAACCTTTTCAGATATGCTCATCATTCACTTATACACTGACTTCAACCACTAAGGTTGGCATTTATCAGCTCTGCAAATCAGCCCAAATACAGCTGTAAAACCTGAAGAATTACACACTTTAGACTTAAAAAAATATTCAGTATAAGGGCTGGGTCTTCTCTTTTCCGGGTCACTTATTCTGATCAAATTTTTCTGGTCTTATGTTAATTCCAAAAATCAAACAAGCTAAATCACGATGCTTCAGCTGAACAGCAACTCATGCCCTGCTTACTCCCAATATGTGACAGAGAAACATTACGAGGTCACTCCTTGTATAGGCACACATTCTGAAATAAACCTTATTTTGTGTGTTCTTGTACAACTGTTGTATAAAGAAAACTAGAAATCTTTTCATATCACAGGTTGTAGTTTCATCAGCATGCTTCCAGCCAACTGTTTTACATGTTTCTGCAGTATGACTCACACTTTTTCCCTGAATGATTAGTGATTGAGTATGTACCATTGAACATGTAAGAAAATTTTTATCATCTCCTTTACAATCTAATTAATTTTCACTGTCATAACAGTGAAAAGATCTCCATATGCAGTATGATCATTTTTCTGGGAAAGAGCAGGAAAATATTGCGGGGGGGGGGAAGAGAAATATTTTACATCTTTTTTTATGATCCACTTACAAACATAAACATTTCTGAGTGGTTAAGCTAATAAAGCAAGGAAACAAAGGAAGAAATAAAGTGTTAGCTTTTAAAGATTAAATTAGGAGAGTGATAAGAAGATCCATAATTCAATCATTACTTAAGAACCTAAAGGTTTTCTTGCATCTTCATTATTAAAAGATGTACCATTATTTAAAGTTACTATATTAGGTTCTCTGTTCCTTTCATCTTTAATTAGACCCTTCCCAGCTTTAAAATGTACATATTTAATTCTTCAGTTCAGACAGAGATCATTCTTTGAAGATTAAATGCTGTCTTTAGTCAGCAGTTGTACTCCCTCTAACCCCAGCCAAACACGAGCAGATAGCTTTTGCAAAAACTGTTTACATTTATTTTCAATAGAATACTACAGGAACATGATTTTCACATTTTTCACATCTGGAAATATCCAAGATTATTTGATTCTTCATTTTCTTCCATCCATCCTTAAACTTTAGGTGTTCAAACCAGAGCTAACACCTTTATTTTGAAAAGTGCACTGGAAATGTAGATGATGATGTTTGTTGTCCAGCAAAAGGGTATTTGCTGAATGAAAGAAAATACTTAGGTGATTTTGAAATCTCTTTGTATCTACCTAATAAGCTATAAGAATCCGATACACACACCCCCCTTAAAATGACATTGAAGCAATCTTAGCTTACTTAGCTTCAACAAGCAATGCAGCTATATAGAATAACAAGTTTCCATGTGATTAGAAAGAAGGCAAAAATATAAAAGTATGAAGTATTCCTACCCATATTCTTATTTCATATTGAAATATGAACATTGACAAAAACGATGAAAACACAAAGTTATGTACCCTTAAATACAGGAAAACATTATAGGTTGTAACTGGGCTTCCAGGTTAACATGCTACCACTGACAAAAAAGTAAAACCCTCTGTCATACTTCACCTATTTTGGCTTTGGATATTTTGGGTCATGGTGCTAGAATCCTCCTTCTGCTATAGGATAACCAGCCCAAGGAAAGAAAAAGTGAAATTTAGCTAACTAAAGAGTTCGGTATTTCAGCTTCCTCCTGAACATTTAAGTGGAAACCCAGGGATGATTTAGCATCCATGCTGGCAGCAGCTGTTGTCTTGTCTGATCAGCGTGACTGCAAAACCCTACCAAGGTGAGCTTATGGTATTTCGGAGGACATCTAGCACTCATTTTTCACACAAAGTGGAGGGGGAGGAGGAATCAGCCCCAGCACAGGCTGCAGAAATGCTCCCTGCGGTTGTTCCATCCCTGCCATTGAGAAGCAGAGCTGAAGCACACTTTTGTATCTCAGAGAAGCAGTTCCCTCTCCCTCTGCTTATGCTGTGAATATCTGGAGACCAGCTTACATCTACAAAGACACTTAAAAAACGAGATGCAGAGGGCTGCTGCGTAGCTTGCATTTGCAGCCTGGTGCAGCACCATGCCGTGGCAGAAACGAAGTGCTGCAGTCTAATGAAATGCTTTAAAATTTATTTCTCTGGAGAAAAAACTGCTTGGCAAAAAAAAAACACAAACATAAGTACATAGGAGAATTCAAAAGCTGATTTTTTTTTTTTTAAAGACAAAATATAAATTTTCCTGTTTGATAAAAATAGTATTTTATTTGTGATTTCAGTAGTGAAAAGTGGTTGTGTGTGGAGATGCTTTAAGAATGCTGAAAATAAAAATGTTTTCTACCATGTTAAATGTTTTTAGAAGAATAAACTCAGCCCTGTGTCGAGGCCTATATATTTGCAAGGTATGTTTTAATTACATTTCTGGGGAAAGAAGCTCATTAATTTCGTATTTTCGTGACCCTTCACATAAAAGACTTAAGACAAGGATTGTTGTTATTATAGTAAAAATAATAGTTTCAAAAAGAAAAATAAAGCATTTTAAAAATGCATCTGCAACACTCAGAAAGTGAGTTAAATGAAATGTTACATACTTTCCTCCTACTGGTAATCAGCAGAGCTTAATACGGAGGAAATTGTGTCCAAGAGAACTTCGGTTGGTTTATTATAGCTGTTATCAAGATCTTACGCAACTACCTGAACATTCTCACACAGATCCCATATTTTGTCTTTATCCACAAAACACTGATTCATTGAAACAGATGGTGAGAGAAGTTAATTGAATAAATCTTAGAGAGGAGTTCAGATCTGGCAGTAACATATGAAATTCTCCTGCTTACGTGCATGTGCATAACATGCAAAACCCTGAAACATTTGATTTGCATTCCACATGTAGGTCCAATGCCAAAAAAAACCTAAAGTGCAGAAATAACAGAGTGCCCTTGAAAAACACCTTAACAAATTTGCACACATATCCACAAAACATATGATAAAGAAGAATCAGTGAAATACTAATGGAAAAAGAGATCATTTCCCCATAAGAAGGCAAGGTAAGATTTAAAGGGAACTAAATTATGTCTGCAGGGTGAGGACAGGTCTGCTGGCAGCACTTAGGTAAATTTGATTGAAAGCAGCTAACAATTCCCAAGTGTACAAATATGAGACTACTTGTACAAACAGAAACCATATTCCACTTTGATGATCTAATTCTTAAAATGTATAGTAGAAATGCACAACAAACACAAAGGGCTGAAGCCAGCTCCTTGTAGCACTCAGCTGGCGAGTCACTGGCTTCCAATATTTTGTGGCACATTGCTTACGTTTCAAAAGGCCAGCAAATGCATGCAATTCTGAAAAGTTCTGCATGTTACAAATCTGAATTTGAGTTGAAATACAATCTGTGAACATATAATGCTGCTGTAGATGCACATGACAGTGTAAAGAATGTTCTGTGTACTTTAAAGGACAAAACCAACATGACATACAGTTTAACTCATCCAGTGATAATCAAAGTTCTATAATGAGCAGGATTTTCTAAATCTGTTACTGTGTTTTGTCCTTTTCACTGGATTTATTCTGCTCCCACTTTGTTACTCAGAGCAATGGTCCCTAAATTCATGGTCAGCTAAATGAGCTTACATGCTGGTCTTCAGCATGAGTAAGGAAAAGATATCGCACAGGAATATACCCCTCTGTGTAACCCTTAAAAAAAATATAATATTCCTACAAAAATGTACAATGCATCATGAACACAGTGATGTTCTGGAGATGGCCTTTGCACTGTCAGCATATTTAGGCCATTGCAAAATTATTGTTAATTCCATTGATGTACGTTAAATAGCTACCATTAACACCAGCAACTAGAGAGTCATGGAAACACATCTTAGGTCTCTAGCAAGATTTGTGTTTAGGGCTTTGGGTGGACTAATAAAATAAGATTAAAAAAAATACTCGTTTGAAGCAAAATATAAAAACTGGCAATGTTAAATTATTTATGGTAATAACTTATTAATGAAAGGCATTCTTACATGGCAGTAGCAGCTGCTGACTGAAAG
Source organism: Pezoporus occidentalis (assembly GCF_034315485.1). Lineage (NCBI taxonomy): Eukaryota > Metazoa > Chordata > Aves > Psittaciformes > Psittacidae > Pezoporus > Pezoporus occidentalis. Next base: position 8,179,792 of record NW_026916220.1, read on the forward strand.
ACCCTGTCTGGACCAGTACTCATGTCACCCGTATTTGTTCCACAAAAGCTAGATGGACTAATATTGAGGTCCAACTTGAATGTTTTTCGAAAAAGAAAAAACAAAACAACCAAACACATTTGTGTCTTTAATTTTTTAAGGAGGTTTTTTAGTTTGTATTTTCACAACTAGAAATTTGAAATCAATCACTCCTCTTTTTGCATTGTTTTGATATCCTTATCTTCATCATCAAATAAATTACCTACAGAAGAGTGCATAATGAAAGTGATATTTCAGAAGGTGATTTACAAATTTGGAAAATGTTGTTATTCTCAATTTCAATAAAGGGAAAAAAAGCATAGTGACTTTTTCAAAATCATCCAGATTGCAAGGCAAGCACACGAAGAACAGAATCCATTTCAGTGCCCTTCTGATACTCAAGCCAGTTATACAGTCGTTAGTTTGTCATAAAAACTTCAGCCTTTGCTTCACTTTACTCCAAAGTCTTTTCTATAACATCAGTATCTACTAATGCTTTTGCAAAATTATACAGTCACAGAATGGTCTGGATTGGAAGGGACCTTTAAAGGTCACCTAGTCAAACCTCCCCTACAATGACAAGGACACATTCAATTAGAGCAAACTCTTCCTTGTTGTGTCTCCAAAATACACATATTTGTGAAACTACTGTTTTTATTTGCCTAATCTCTTAAATATCTTTATCATTGACTTTTCTGTATTTAAGCATTTAACTTGATAATTAAGTTTCCCGAATAAATGCTCAAGCTAAGGACCACACACTATGTCTAGAACATTGGAAACATAGTACCCCTAACAAGAAAACAGAAAAAAAAAGGAACCAAGGTAAATCCTCTAGTTTGATCTTAATGTTATAAAAAAGATTAAGTCAAATTGTGAAAGAATGGGAGATCATTCAGATGGAACTGGGGGAAATAGTCTAAACAGTTTACTGGATTTAGGATTTAGTAGGTTAGTATCTTTCTTCATAACCTTTCTAAAAAAAGGAAAACGGTGGTCTTATCTGACTGGATATTTTGTAATGGTATTCCATAAAAGCTGTTGCTTCTGTCGGTAGAAGAATAGACAATAGCAAAAGAAAATCATGAAATGAAACAAGACAATGGTTTGTACCATAAAAGGATCAGCTGGGCTTGAGCCAGGTCACTAATAAAGTTTCTTAGTGGTCTGCTGTGGGAGTAATCTTCTTTCAATTAATATTAATTTCATTTATAATTTTTTTCACAAAATACAGGGGCACGCAAAGCTGTCTGTAAATCTGGGAGTCACTGTAAATGTAGGTATGTATTAGAGTGCAGTAAGGAAAGAAAAGTGATCTGGAGAACTGGAGTTGCAGAAACAAGCTAAAAAGTTGAGAACTGGAGTTGCAGAAACAAGCTTGTTTGAGATGGAGACTTGAGATGGATAGAAAAATTTATTTTCTTCCATTCTGACTTGAGGGGGTTGCTCATGACTTGAACATGATTCTAGAAGTGAAATGAACTTTTGTCTTCATCATCACAGGCTGAGTGTGTGCTGCTAGAAAAGAACAGCTAAAAATAATGAAATTAATCTCTGTATAGTATCAGTTACATTCAAGGTTTAAGGAGTAAGTGCTACCTTGCAAAACATTTGTCAAACATCTTTTTGGGTTAAATATCTCCAAAAAAAAAGAGGAACACAGAGTAGAAAAAGGACTAAAAAGACAACCAGCAGAGACACCTGTCTAGGAAAAGGGCATTAAAGGAACATCATTCCTCTAGCCTACAAATATCAAAGAAGAGAAGGATCACTATCAACAGTCACCTGAAATGCACGTTAAACAGCAATTCTGGCTTACTTACCAATATAGACAGAATTATAATGGTAAATGAATAAAAAAAAATGAAGAAATCTCTCACTTTCAAGCCTTACATGACTCTGCAAAGTCTGTCCCAGCATGTCACAGTTTTTCAGGAGGGGATGTGAAGGAGACCTCTTTGGATGGATAAGGAGCTCCTGAGGAAAATTCAATTGAAAAAAGAGGCTTATAATAAGTGGAAGCAAGGGCAGGTGGCATGGGAAGAGTACAGGGATGCTGTCCGAGAAGCTAGGGACCAAGTTAGGAAAGCTAAGGCTCAGTTCGAATTAAACTTAGCTAGAGGTATTAAAGATAACAGGAAGGGATTCTACAGGTACATAGCAAATAAAAAACAGACTAAGGAGAATGTAAACCCCCTCAGGAAGCTCTCAGGAGAACTGGCTACACAGGATTTGGAGAAGGCTGAGGTTCTGAATGACTTCTTTCCTTCGGTCTTCACTGCCAAAGGCTCTGACTGCACCACCCAAGTCTTGGAAGGCAGATGCAGGGATTGTGAGAATGAAGACCTTGTGCCCACTCTAGGAGAGGAGCTGGTTCGAGACCATCTTAAAAATCTGAACGTACACAAGTCCGTGGGTCCTGATGAGATCCATCTGCGGGTCCTGAAGGAGCTGGCAAATGAAACTGCGAAGCCGCTGGCCATCATATTTGAGAAATCATGGCAGTCAGGTGAAGTTCCCAGTGACTGGAAAAAGGGAAATATAACCCCCATTTTCAAGAAGGGGAAAATGGATGACTCAGGGAATTACACACCAGTCAGTCTCACCTCTGTGCATGCCAACATCTTGGAGCAGATTCTCCTGGATGGCATGCTAAGGCACATGAAAATCAACAAGGTGCTTGGTGACAGCCAGCATGGCTTCACTAAGGGGAAATCCTTCCTGACCAATTTGGTGGCCTTCTATAATGGGGCTACAGAACTGATGGACAGGGGTAGAGCTGTTGATGTCATCATCCTGGACTTGTGCAAAGCGTTCGACACTGTCCCGCATGACATCCTTGTCTCTAAATTGGAGAGACATCAATTTGATGGATGGACCACTCGATGGATAAAGAACTGTCTGGCTGGCCGCACGCAAAGAGTTGTGGTCAATGGCTCAATGTCCGGCTGGAGACCAGTAACAAGTGGAGTCCCTCAGGGATCGGTGTTGGGACCAGTCTTGTTTAACATCTTTGTTGGTGACATGGACGGTGGGATTGAGTGCACCCTCAGCAAGTTTGCTGATGACACCAAGCTGTGTGGTTTGGTTGATACACTGGAGGGAAGGAATGCCATCCAGAGGGACGTCGACACGCTTGTGAGGTGGGCGGGTGCCAACCTCATGAAGTTTAACCATGCCAAGTGCAAGGTCCTACACCTGGGTCAGAGCAATCCCAGGCACAGCTACAGGTTGGGCAGGGAAGAGATTCAGAGCAGCCCTGTAGAGAAGGACTTGGGGGTCTTGGTTGATGAGAAAATGAACATGAGCTGGTTTCAGTGTGCGCTTGCAGCTCAGAAAGCCAACTGTATCCTGGGCTGCATCAAAAGGACTGTGACCAGCAGGTCAAAGGAGGTGATCCTGCCCCTCTACTCTGCTCTTGTGAGGCCTCACCTGGAGTATTGTGTGCAGTTCTGGTGTCCTCAACATAAAAAGGACATGGAACTGTTGGAACAAGTCCAGAGAAGGACCACAAGGATGGTCAGGGGACTGGAGCACCTCCCGTATGAAGACAGGCTGAGGAAGTTGGAGCTGTTCAGCCTGAAGAAGAGAAGGCTGCTTGGAGACCTCATAGCAGCCTTCCAGTATCTGAACGGGGCCTATAGGGATGCTGGAGAGGGACTCTTCATTAGAGACTGTAGTGACAGGACAAGGGGTAACGGGTTCAAACTTAACAGGGGAAGTTTAGTTTGGATATAAGAAGGAAATTCTTTCCTGTTAGGGTGGTGAGGCACTGGTGGAATAGGTTGCCCAGGGAGGTTGTGAATGTTCCATCTCTGGCAGTGTTCAAGACCAGGTTGGACGAGGCCTTGGGTGATATGATTTAGCGTGAGGTGTCCCTGCCCACGGCAGGGGGGGTGGAACTAGATGATCTTAAGGTCCTTTCCAACCCTAACGATTCTACGATTCTATGATTCTAAGCTGTGCAGGAGAATGAACAGTGGGAAGGAGGAAAAGCTTTGATGGTGTACGAAAAGAGATTGTACAACAGTAATGAAGGGTTGGACTTAATATTCCAAAGTCTTTCATAGTTCTCCTTTTCTCCTTTTCATTTCCTATTTAGCCTTCACAACATGCCTGTGACGTAGATACTCAGTTTTCTTCCTATCAGCTGAAACAGAAATAAGAGAGAAATAAGTCTGCGCTACTCTTCACTGAAATGTTCTATTACGCTCTTTACTAAAGAGTTACAGTTTCACCTTGTATCCAGGTATAATCACTGGAGCCAACAAGAAGTACACGTGCTGCTTACATGATTTGACTTTTGCAGACAGAGCATAGAATGGAAAAGAAGCAAAAGGAAATAAAGCAATAGCTTGATATGTTCATCGTTCATCAACGAATAAGTATCCAAAAAAACCTAATGTAATGATTGTGTCCTACTTGCATGAAATATTTCTTTTGTCTTCCAAAAAATACAACAAATCTTGGCTAAAATCTCATTTAAAAAAAAAAAAAAAGAGATTGACTTAAAAATCTTAAACACAACCTAAAATTTTTATTTTGGTTTTATATGTCCAGTGCTGCCCTTTTAGGTGCAGATGAATTGTATTTGCACATTTGTTTTTGTAGAAGGAAGAATTGAAGATCCTTACATACAGATGTAAACTCCAGAGGCAGGATTCTAAGAATAAAATGTACTTTTGCACAAAATTCTTTTCTGTAAATTTATCAACTCCAGAGCTCTCGCATTTTCCAGCAAGAAATTATTTTTGAACAACATCAAAATATCTAAAAGATTTTAGTGATGATGGCTGATTGTTGCTAAATTTTCCAAAGTCAAAGTGTTAAGAGCTCTTAAATTAAGAACAGGAATGAGTGAAAACAATAGTCAAGGAAAGAGCATAAACAGCTGATCTCCTTTTAGAAACTTTCAAAATTGCTTGATTTTAAACAATAATTTCCTCATTACTGTCTTTTGTGATCAGTGTTATTCTTGGAGCTATGAAAAATGTTTTGTCTTTAAAGAAGTTGTTTCTTTGATTCATTTCTGAACTGAACATAGCTGCCATGACTCCCTCATTGGACAGATTAGCAGTTTGGAGTTTCCCATCAATGCTTTGAAGATTAACATACATCACTGCTATTGGCACTATAGGTGTTACCTGTGTAAGCTGTCTATGTGTCAAGTGGGAAAGACCCCATCACATCAGGTTTTTGAACAGAGAAGAAGGTTGTAGCTAAATAGCTCGTAATTGGCGTCAATAATGTTTTTCTTTCTTTTTTCCTTTTTTTTTTCCCGGCTGGGGCTGACCACTGAAAGGAAGAACAGAATGTTTTAACAGACACAGAGTAGCCTGATTTATATCTCACTGACAGTTTTCCACACTTTTCTAAGGATGGACAAGAAATGCTGCTTGTTTTGTCAGGAAATAGCAAATTTCTTGTCTGCATGATTTGGTTCGCTGATAAGGTTTTTCATTTTATGCTATCAGAAATTGCAGACCCTACATTTGAATATTCAAACAAAAAAACTCCAAAGTTCTACATGGGTGGCTGCACAAATCTAAACTGCTAATTTTTAACCATAAATGTAAAAAAGTGTTCATGCACCTAATACACGCAGAGTAGAACTACACAGACCACTCTTTCCCTGACCAGCAGTGAATTTGGCCCTTTTTCCAAGGCACTTTATTAAAACAAAATAGCACCTTAAATATATATATACACACACACACAAACACACACATATGTATTTCTCCCTCAGAAGCTGTTCCCAATGCGATAATACACTATGAACAAAAAGCAAGTCTCTGCAGTTTCAGTCCTGCAAGTGTTCAGACTCGACTGATATTCAAAAGCATCAGAGCCTTAGCATCTTATAAACAGCAAGAAATAAGAATAGATGAAGATTATTAGGTTTATACATACGACACATAGTTTTCCATTACTCATTTTTGTCTATATCTTTAAAATGCTAAATTTAAAACCTGTGGCTACTCAGGTGTATAAAAATTATATGCTCTTAGTATAAAAGCAAAGAATATATACACAGTCTGAAAGAAGTGACATTTCATTAAAAGACAAATCAGCCAGGACTTTATTGTTACTGTTATTGTCACATTTCCTTCCCTCTAATTCATTGCAGAAGACATGACAGTAGCTGACTTAAAAGCAAGCTGTTGGGAAAGGCAGAGTCTACACAAACCTACTACTTAAATTCTACTCTTGATTATGAATCAATGAACAGGTTCTACACAGTCCTTTGCCTTATAGTTTTTGCCTTCATGATTGAATTTGCCCCTTTGTAATAATTGCTGTTAGAACCAGCGACACCAAGTTCCAGAAAACAGTCTCACCAAGAGACGAAGTCCCCATCTGCGATGTGAACTTGTGGCATTGAAGTGCAGGGGAAGAAGTGCATCGAAGCAGTGACAGAGCTTTGTCTTGCTAAAATAAGAACCAAAGCTCTTCTGTAAGTAACTCAGTGCTGGCTGACTTCTTCTGTTTGCTCTCTACAGAATGGGATGCTGTACACTAGCTTGAAAAATGAAAGGCCTCTCATTTGCACACGAAAAACTGTCCTTGTCTGGCTCTCACAAGGGCAGACTGTGGTGTTGTGTACATACAGTGCATTCAGGCACTTGGCCAGCTGCCCGCATGCTGCTTGCATGCTGCATTTCTGCAGGCACCCAGCAGCCTGCCTGCTTTTTTCTTTGCCAAGAGCTGCCAATGGAGTTGGGAGCCAGAAGGTGCAAGCTTGCTCAGGCACGGTAGGGCTCCATCACAGGAAAATTATAGTTTTATTTTCTCTGAGGCTTTTTTTAGGAGACAAGGTCTCCTGTGCATCACTGTGTAAAAAGATTCAGGTCAATATAACGGACTGTCTTGTTGAGTTGATCAAAAAATCAAACAAACACAATAATTTTTCCCCATCTAACCAAAGGTAAACTAGGCCAATAATGTGAATTGCAGAGAGAACTTGATTTGAAAAGCTTTCCTCACTTGCTTTCACTTTAGGCACCTGCATTATGTATTTTAAGGTTGAACTATTAGAACCATGAGACTAATTCCACATAAAGATAATTCATTTACTCCCCAGAACAAAAAACACAAAACTGTCTTCAAAATTAGAACACAGAAAGAAAGAAAATAACTTTTTTTTTTTTAATTATTTATAGAAGGATCTTACCAAGTTCTTTTCCAGTCGCTTTATTTTCTCCCATTCTATTGCTCTTTTCTCATATTTTTTTTCCAAGAAAATATGCTATCCTTTTTCTTATCTCAGTAATTTTTGAACAATTTATTAAACATTTGTCTTCTTTGACTGTTATAGAGCTTATCTTTTATTTATTTATGTGCAGATTTTTCATCCTAATATAGTGGAAGAACACGTACTGAATAGCTAAAGTAATACAAAATAAACAAACAGACAAATATTTGCCATAAAAAGCAATATTTGCCCACAGACTTATCATTGTGTGAAAACTCATATGATGTGAATATTTCATATTTTATTTTAAAAATCTCCATGCATAGAGTACAGGTAGGAGCAGTAATGGGTTACAACTATTTTCCATTCAGGAGAAAACATTTTCCTTTAAAAGCATTTTATTACTTTTTTTAAAGGTGCTCCAGAATTCCTTTGATTTGCTGTATGACTTTGTCTTTTGTCCAGGCAGCAGTCCTAGAATTTTCTGTTTCAATTTGAGAATGAATCTTTTCAAAGAAAAAAAGTTGCACTTCAGTTCACATTTTTCTACTGCCACCATGGTCAGTTGAGGCCAGATACACAAAGTTATTTAAAGATCTAAGGAGGCAGATAAGTGTCTCAGATGCCCCTCTCTTAGTACTTAATGCCTTTTTTTTGTACAATTACCTGAATGGTAAACAACTCCCAGGAATTTCTGTGTATTTATCAAAAGCTACAAAGTTTGGTATGAATTACACTGTGAAAGAGTAAACTACCTTTAGTTTACCAAAAGAAGGATGTCTACTTGCACACATAATCGATGATCGATCTGGCAGGGGCATGCAGTGGAGAAACAGGCAAAATTTTCAAGCCATCCCCAGATTTATGTCATGGAAGCACAACAGATATCTCTTTCAAAGAGACTGCGTAACAGTGCACATAAGTCATCAAAAGCATATTCATGCATTTCCACATATAGGAATAATCTTTGAACAGGACTGTGAATGGGAATATTCCTCACATTTTGCTTGCAGTATTTCACCTGTAAATTCTCCCAGATGCTCTGGGAACATGGAATCTTCTTAGCTATTCTCTCACCCAGCTTCTTTCTCTCCTCTCCATGAACTAAGGTCAGGGCCTTCAGCAGTTCACAGCAAATTTACGAGTGATTTAGTATAACCTTTGGACAACTTTGTAAACCTGCCTACAAAAAAAAAAGGAAGAAAAAAAGGCAAAAAAAAAAAAGAAAGAAAAGGTCCTTGATTTCTCAGTACAGAGCAGATCAGGCTTCAGTTAAGTGTTGCTGAGTTTGAGACAATTCCCTTAAATTCAAAGGGAAGATCTAATTTTTTTCAATTCATCCTGGTCTCCAGATGGGATGAACTTCTCTTGTTCTGTTGTCTCTGCTGGGTGTGTAACTTTCTCAAATAACTGCAGATTGTTACTAAAAAAAAAAAATAAAAATCACTATCTGTTAAAGAACCAGCAGTTCTCACATCCACTTCCAAGAATTTCAGTTGCTGCTTTAAAGCAAGCAAGTTATTTTTTGTCAACAATGTCATTTTGGATCATGAGTTTGGAAAACTTCAAACATTATAGATCTTTGTCCTGTGTGCAGCAGTAACAGTCATTTTTCTCCTTCTTAGTAACTGGTGCAGTGCTGTGTTTTTGACTTTCAGATTGAGAGCAGGTTAATGAACCACAAGCAAATTCAAACTTCTGTTTCCAGTGCAGTAAAGTTGTACATATAAGTCCTTACATGATGTTGCTATAGTAGGATGAAGATTATTAGAACTTTCTAGACGACCATAAGTAAGGATGTGTGAATCTTCCAGGATCTAAAGAATCATAAATATATCAATAATAATTTACACATAGATTTTTTTCACCTCATAATCTTAAAGTTTCATGGACAGTTTTGTAATTGTTTACGCCATAGATTTTGCTTTTAATTAGCTCATTCTCAGCAATGCAATTTAGTTGCTAATATGTTTCTTAAATGAATAATGACAAACATTTTATTCTTTTACCAAAAAAATCATTTTGCCCAGAAGCTGTTGACTTAGTTCTACACAGGATTTATCCACAAAAGTTGTCTAGTATTAGTCGTCCCTTATCTTCAAGTTTGCAGTGAAATTTGACATAAATTATCAGAATGTTTAATGAAGAGCAAGGTGTATCCACCTTAATACTATATGCCTAAAAATGCTACTGTTTGACTCTTGAAGATTTGGCAATACTCTCATACAAGCTACAATTAAGAAATATTATCAGATCTTTATATTTCATGCCACTGTAAGTAGGATAATTTCTTGGTGCTATTTCTGCCTCAGCTTCCAGTTGTCTACATTTTAGTGCCTTCCTGGGAAGAATATGGTTTCTCTGTATTCAATAGCTTCTAATGATTTTTTTTTTTCCTTAGCTCATCTTGAGCTAAGGAAAACACAAACACTGGAGTACACTACGTTCTGAGCAAAACCTTCCAAAAATCAATAACCTAGGCATACAAGGATGCCAGAAAGGGACTTTTCATTAGGGACTTATAGATATAGGACAAGGAGTAATGGGTTCAAACTGAAACAGAGGAAGTTTAGATTGGATATAAGGAAGAAGTTCTTTCCCGTCAGGGTGCTGAGGCACTGGAGCAAGCTGCCCAAAGAAGTGATGAATTCTCCACACCTGGCAGTGCTCAAGGCCAGGCTGGACTGGGCCTTGGGTGACATGTTTTAGTGTGAGGTGTCCCTGCCCATGGCAAGGGGATTGGAGCTAGGTCCTTTCCAACCCTAACCGTTCTATGATTCTATGATTTTATAATTCTATGAATCACTGTTCTGTATTTTTATGACCCTGGTTGCATTTGTTTCCCTCTGCTCCCATTACAGAAGAGAGATACTCATCCAATTTCTTCAAGAAGAATAACAAAACAAAGGCAGTCCTGCAAAAATGGGAAAGGGTTGTAGAGGAGGAATGGAAGTAAGAGAGATCGGTGCTCAGGGCTTCTTTTGCCAGAGATAAGCAAGAGGGCTTTACAGGCAGAAAGAAGAATCAGCAATCAGGAAAGCAGTCATTGCTCCAGCAGCCAGCCTACACCATTGCTCGCATGAAGCCACCCCTTCCTGGACCATTTTCTGACACCTAGATACAAAGCTTAAATTACTTGGGTGAAAGTCTGAGTAATGCATACGCTTATGACAGCTTGAAAATGTGATGCTTTTACTGCACAAAATGCAGCAATTTGCACTTGCCTCTGCACTTACTGTAGGTATCATGGTTATACTGTTTTGTATTCCTAGATTTCTAAATAAATGCATTCACATGGTAGCAAACGGTTACTCTTATCAGAACAGGAATCAGTGTGGCATGCAAACCAGGAGCAAACTCTGTACCATTCTAATTAGTTGCTAAATACTTTTAAATGCATACTAATTAAATATAACTGTATTGCTAAAGTTGAGTTTCAAACTGTTTAAAACAAAATGTTACTGATTCTCACATGACACAGCAATCCTATCAACATTGCTTGATGAGTCAGGTCATTGCTCATGGGCATCTCTTAGAAAAAAAAGTGATTTTTTGAGAAAGGCTTTAAAAAATTATTCACCTATGCTATACCTAAAGGATTACCTAAATGATACCAGTGCAAATTATTTTGTAAAAGCTTTAAGAATATAATATAAAAAGGTAAAACAGAACACTAGAACTGAAGTAGTGTGTACCCTAATCTCAATGAAGAACAGTACTCATGGCACTGATTTCAAGTAGTGCACCAAAAATTGTGAAACAGCCTCAGTGGAACACAAATTTCTCATTTATTTTATAAAACCAAAATGAAAAAGTTCCTGATGAAAGGCTTCCATGCTGCAAAAAATACACAGCAATGCAAACAGCATTGCTTTGTCAATGGACTGGGTGGACTGCAGTGCCAGACCAACATCAAGTGAAGAAAGGTAGGAAAGAAATGAGTATGAGCTGGATCATGCTAAGGTAAAGAGGTACTATCAGTAAGGAGGGAAAGATATGGGTCAATCCTGTAGGGAAAGGAGCTAATCAGGAAGCCTGTGTGATCCACCTGTAATGTTAAAGAAAAAAAAATGTCACAGGTCTGTGTTATTCTTATTTTCGCTGTTATTTCCCACTTATTTTTTATTGTTATTATTATTATTTTTAAAAGGGGGGAAAGGGGACAAAGTGACAGAGGAGGAGATTGACTACATGAATCTCAGGGAAAATTCCAGAAAAGAAAACTGCACAAGAATTATATGAAGCCTGAAGCATCACAGAAAAGTTGTATGGATTTTGCAGAACATGAAATTGAGCTTCATGGCAAATTGCTTTAACCAGATAACACAGAAAGTTACCAGGTGTGGATTTAAATGTCAAAAATGTATATAAGGATATACATTTTTGAGACACTTTTTGTTTCTTCTTATCGTGTTTTGAGTATAGAAGAAAACCAGGTTGCCCTACACACACTCAGAAAAACACAGACTGTAAGACACACATTTTTAGGGAGATTTTTACATGCAAGATATGCTTTGGTATGGTTAAAATAACATGTAAATAAAGCATATAACTTTGTAATTTTGTTTCTGTGAATTCTGTATTTCACATTTCTTTTTAGGATAATGTAACATTTATTACATTAAAGTTTTTTTCACATCCTGTACTTTCTCAGTTCCTTAGTGGAAGTATAAGCTTTTGTACATAATTGTTCTTTTCTCTTTTATTTCTTTTCATTATATTATATATGCATTGTTTTCCTCTAGACAGGAACAAATGGTTCTGTCAAAAGAAGGAGCTCTACAACTTTAATGAAGTCTCTGGATGATACCCATGATTGATTTCAAACTAATCCAATTTCTTGTAAAGACCACGTATCTCATCTAACATCACAGCACTTCACATCACAACCAGTCAAAATCATCTCACACATGAGGGATGAACAACCTCAGAAGTACCACGGACAGCATGCAGAGCCTCAGTGCTTCCCACGATGATGTCAGGAGAGAAACAGTTGTCTCCTATACAGGAAACCTATTTGGGAAAAATGGCTATTCTTTCAAAACTCAGAAAGATTTCAACAGCTCGTTTTGCAGCCAGATCTTGCAGTCATCTACTTCATACTTGAAACAAATGAAAAAGTTGGCGTGAACTAACAAGGCCCAGGACTTAAAACCCAGGTTTTTAAGACATGCATCTGCTTATGAGCAACTGTAAATGCATGGAGTCACATTGTGTTTCACTTATGCCTATTGTATTCTTCTACCCAAAGGACAGTTCCACAAACAGCTATTATTTGATGATCTCTGATCACTCCGAAATAAACACAAAAGGATTATTTCCACAAAATTCAATGGAAACTGACTCCAGCTCATAAATTTCTCACAAGAGACAAGCTCAATAATAATTTTGCAATAAAAGACCAATATTTCATCAGTATTTTCAATTCTACCTTCCTCACTTCTTACTCCTAAACTTTTAAAAAGAGAAAAATATAACTGAGATATTTTAACAGTAACCATATCAAAACTGCTACACTAAATTTTCAGGGCAATGTTTTTTTTTTTTAATTAAAGATCTAAAATATATTCAGTGGTGTGATCCACAGCTCAGTGACATTCTCATTATTCAACCTACACTCACAGGGCTTGCTTGTAGCAATGTCCAGCTGGTGTTTAAGCTCTAAGTGAAAGAACAAATAATCACAGTGTGAACCGTTACAAGTACAAGCAATAAGGGAGCCATTCATTAAAACAACTGTACCATCTACCAAAGCCGCTTTTGAGGGAAAATGCTTCTTCTACATTGCTACCTTCACAGCTGATGCCTCCTAAAGGGTTACAGTATATGTCTGCAAAATATGGTCAAAAAGTCATACCATTGGATAGCAGTGAATTAAAAAAATCTTTCTAATCTGATTACTAGATTTACAATTACAGAAAAATAGGACTGGGAAACGTCCAACAAAGGGATTACCTATTCTTTCCACTGTTGGAAAGATTAGATCAACTATACCACTTTTTTTTTGTGAATCAGACTCCTTAGTTTTTCTTAGTCATTTAATGTATTGTTTCATTACCTTTATCAATTGAATTAAAATCAACTGAAAATTGTTATATGAATTTTTTTCTTGCTGCAGTGTAGGTCAATTTCTTCTTCCTGATCTTTGCAACAGGCTTTGCACACCTGAATTCCTGCATTTTCCCCTATACTCTTTCATCTTCTTTGGGTTTAAATAATTCAAACTTCTATAATTTTCTTTCAAAACAGATTTATTTTAGGTGCCTGATCTTTCTCATCCAGAGCATTCAGATCTTTCTTACTGATACATATATTCCTCAAACTGTTGTAGATCTTTTTCAAGTTATGCAAAATAAATTAACACACACACACACACACCCCCCCCCCCATTTGAGGCCTTATTAATGGTAAATAAATAATAAAAGATAATAATCATTTAACATTTCTTACAAGTTCTGTTTCTGTTACATCCTAATACATTCTAACATCCTACAACCTTGATGGTTCATGGCCAGCTTCTTGCTCAGCATAATATTAAATCATGTTTTTTCAAGTTTGCTTTCTAAAAAGTTAGTCCTATCCTGAATTTCTGCAGCCTATTATTACCATACATACAGAGTTCTTCATATTTATAATAATTAATTTAATCTTTATTTCTCCATAGCATATCTCTAATTTCTCAAGGTAATTTTCAGTTCTAAACTGTATCTCCAATGCAGTTGTTACCCAACTTCATTTCCTATAGAAGATTTATTAAGTCAAGTCTTTACTTCCTCATCCAAGTACCTAGAAGTACCAAGCAGCACCTCTGCAGACCATCACATCCTTCTATTTATTAGATCACCAGTTTCCACTCTGTGATACGGTGTCTTGCATTTACACAACGCTCATGTGAGATCTCACCTGAAGTATTGTGTACAGTTCTGGTGTCCTCAACATAAAAAGGACATGGAACTGTTGGAACAAGTCCAGAGAAGGGCCAGGAGGATGATCGGGGACTGGAGAACCTCCTGCAAGAAGACAGGCTGAGAAAGTTGTGGCTGTTCAGCCTGGAGGAGAGAAGGCTGCATGGAGGCCTCACATGGAGGCCATCTGAAGGGGGGCTATAGGGATGCTGGGGAGGGACTATTTGTTAGGGACTGTAGTAATAGGACAAGGGACAGTGGGTTCAAACTTAAACAGGGGAAGTTTAGATTGGATATAAGGAGGAAGAAGTTCTTTACTGTAAGGGTGGTGAGGCACTGGAATGGGTTGCCCAGGGAAGTTGTGAATGCTCCATCCCTGGTGGTGTTCAAGGGCAGGTTGGACAGAGCCTTGGATGACATAGTTTAGTCTGAGGTATCCCTGACCATGCCAAGGAGGTTGGATCTAAGTGATCTTAAGGTCCTTTCCAACCTTAACTATTCTATAATTCTGATTCTATAGTAAGCTTAAGTGTAGGATTTAAAACAGCTATTTCATAAATACTATTTAAAATAGTATAGGATTTAAAAGAATAAATTACATCTCTGTTCCACAGCATCAATGACAAATCAGAAGATTCAGAAATAATTTTTTTTTTGTTTTATAGGTCTTTCTGTACACTCTTAATATTATAACATTTTTGAAAAAATTATTTGATTTGCAATGGAAGAGAAACATTTTAAAACTGATTATCAAAATAGATTAACATTTATATTATACATTTAATTTTTCCAAATCTCCTTGTTTCTACTTTTTCCCCAGTAAAAATCTACAAATACTAGAAGAATAAATTATATCTCCATCCCACAATAACAGTTTCTGAAAAAATGTAAACAATTCATTAAAACAAGCAACATTACCAAACTATTTATCTTATATAAATAAAAGGGCTATTTGGGAAAAAAAGTTGCAATATCTAACACTTTTAATATGAAATATTTTACTTTATTCTAGCAGTAATGAAATATAAGAAACATGCCCTTTGCCTTCCACTAAAGCCAGCTACATGATCTTTCATTTTAAGGGTTGCTAACAGTACCACCTTTCTGCCTCTGTATGCAGTTGCATTAATTATGGAGCTGTAGCTATTTTTGACTGAGCATTGTAAGACAGATTTTAGCTTCTGGTTTGCTTTCTGTCTAGCACACCACTGTGCATGAATTAGCACAAATTCTAAATGTAAAATACTGATTGATTTGGTTTGCTGACACTCATGATGTAATAATTCCAAAAGGTCCCTTGCAAGTAGCCCACATGCTATGGAGATTTTAGGTAAGAAGGAGCAGCAGTTTGCTGTCACCTGTGCCCTCAAAGAAAAATTGGCAAGTACAAACTTCTTTCCTAGGAAATAAGTCAAACCACAGCACTTCTTTCCCAAAATGTTTCTTCCTTTTTTCATCCTCTATTTTAAGAAATAAAAACGGATTTTGTACTTCTTTTACATTAAAGGATGCAAGAAACTGGTTTGTGTCAGTGCCTCCCTACAGCCATAACAAGCCAGACTGGTTCACATAAGGTATTATTGAACAATTTCTGTGAGACCACTATGAAAATAAAGTAATATTCAGTGTAATGGTGACAGAATCTATTTCTGAGGGGATGCAGTCCTCAGGATACATACATTTAAGAGGAATAAAGAAGGACAGAGACACAAATGTCCTTGAGCAGATGTATTAATTTTAGTTTCTCCTTACTGTTTCAATCTAAACCAATTTCTTTACTGTCACAGGCAACATTTAGTTTGGACAAGTGCAGAGAAAATACTGCTATGAAGACTGAAAAGAAAAGCTGCTTTATTTTAGTCTGCCTTCTAGTCCTCTGTTTTAGATGTCTGAAAAGTTAAGTATGCAGCAGTCATTGATTTCAAATTAAGTGGTAATGAATGCAGATTTCCATGAAGATTCCATGAGTTAATAATTACAGTTTTATTGCAATTGTAAATGGTGAAATAAAGTCAGTCTCTACTGTCACATACATGCAATTGATGAGTTAATTTGACTTCAGTACTCTCACAGTTTTAATATTTTTCCATCAATTCCATGAAAGTTAATAAGATGCAAAACGTATGAAATCATATACCCTAAGAAACCACTGCTCATTACCTGTGAAGCATATTTATTTCATTTGCCTTTAGTGTGCAATCACCCCCTATTTTCTCTTTTTATTTTCCTCCTCTTTTACTTTTTCTTTTTCTTTTCTTTTCCTTTTTATTTTTCTTTTTTTCCTTTTTCTTTTTTTTTTTTGCTTTTGCTTTTTCATTTCCTTTTCCTTTTCCTTTTTCCTTTTCATATACTTTTTCTTTTTCCTTTTCTTTTTCTTTTTCTTTTCCCTTTTCTTATAGTTTTTCTTTTTCTTTTTTTTTCCTTCTTTTTCTTTTTCTTCTTCTCTTTCTTCTTCTTCTTGTTCTTTTTTATTTTATTTTTTCTTCTTTTTCTTATTTTTTCTTTTTTTTCTTCCCCTATTTTTTTTCGTTCTTTCCTCAGTGACATTTTCAGACTTGATATTTTGTGACATTTTCAGTTTCATATTCATAACACTCTGACTGCAGATTTGAAAGCACACCCAGAGGAAGAGCAATATTCAGGCACATTAGCTGAGATTTGCAAATATTTACAAATAGTGTTCAGATAAAAAGACTAGGTTGATTTTTCATTTTGTTTTTGTCTCTGTTGTGGTTCTCTTGTGTCCCATTTCATTTTGCATAACCTGTGATTCTACAGCATTCCTATGGGATTCCTTTGGGATTCAAATAAGAAACCAGAATAAATAGAAACTACTGCTTTGCAGCTGGATGTGATTGTACCAGGTGAAGGGACACTTTCACAGAATGGAGAAGAAATAATCCTTATGGAATAATTGCTTTTAATCTCTGTTCCTCAAGCATCTTGAGGAGTGACCTGCCTTGCTGCACTTCTGGCAAGAGTACCATCTGCATCTCTGTAAGGGATCAGTAAGGTTGCACTAGCTGCCTTGCAGGCTATGGTGTTAATCCATAAGCAACTGCAGCATTTTTTTTTTTTTTTCAGGTAAGTATGGATTTAATTTTAATTTATGTGCACTGTAAAACACTATCTTAAGCACAGTCTGAGCAGTTAAAAAAATGTATCCTCATTTAACCACAAGGAAGGTGGTTAAATAAGGTGCTTTTTATAGGAAGGGATGAATCAGGGCTGTTTGCACCTGCCATGGCTAATTTTCTTCAAAGTTGAGGCTCTTTACCTCAATAATTTCTCCAGTATCAGTGGGAAAAGGGCAAGATATTAATTCATCTGACCTGAAAGACTATTTTCTTCAAGGTCTGAAAGTTTGGTTCCACCTATGCCTGCAGACCAAGATAAATTTCAATCTAATTAAAAAAACATCTTATTCAAGTAACATTTAGGGATTAGGTTTTTTTTCCTAAATTCATGTTGGTGTATCCCAGTATCACAGTATGCTAGAGATTGCAAGGGACCTCAAAAGATCATCTAGTCCAATCCCCCTGCCGCAGCAGGAACACCTAGATAATGTTACACAGGAATGTGTCCAGGCGGGTTTTGAATGTCTCCAGGGAAGGAGACTCCACAACCTCCCTGGGCAGCCTCTTCCAGTGTTCCGTCACCCTCACTGAGAAGAAGTTTCTTCTCAAGTTTAAGTGGAACCTCTTGTGTTCCTGTTTGTACCCATTACCCCTTGTCCTATCATTGTTTGCCACTGAGTAGAGCCTGGCTCCATCCTCGTGACACTCCCCCTTTATATATTTATAGACACTAATAAGGTCACCCCTCAGTCTCCTCTTCTCCAAACTATAGAGAGCCAGCTCCCTCAGTCTTTCCTCATAAGGGAGATGCTCCACTCCCTTAATCATCTTCGTTGCCTTGGGCTGGACTCTCTCTAGCAGGTCCCTGTCCTTCTTGAACTGAGGGGCCCAGAACTGGACACAATATTCCAGATGGGGTCTCACCAGGGCAGAGTAGAGAGGAAGGAGGACCTCTTTCGATCTACTAACCACCCCCCTTCTAATACACCCCAGGATGCCATTGGCCTTCTTGGCCACAAGGGCACAGTGTTGGCTCATGGTCATCCTGTCATCCACTAGGACCCCCAGGTCCCTCTCCCCTACACTGCTCTCTAACAGGTCGTTCCCCAACCTATACTGGAACCTGGGGTTGTTCCTGCCCAGATGCAGGACTCTACACTTTCCCTTGTTATATTTCATCAAGTTATTCCCTGCCCAACTCTCCAGCCTGTCCAGGTCTCGCTGGATGGCAGCACAGCCTTCTGGCGTGTCAGCCACTCCTCCCAGCTTAGTGTCATCAGGAAACTTGCTGATAGTACACTCAATTCCCTCATCTAAATCGTTGATGAATATATTAAATGATACTGGTCCCAGTACTGACCCTTGAGGCACTCCACTAGTTACAGGCCTCCAACTAGACTCAACCCCATAGACTACAACTCTCTGGCTTCTCTCCTTCAGCCAGTTCGCAGTCCACCTCACTACCTGATCATCCAGTCCACACTTCCTCAATTTAGCTGTGAGGATGCTGTGGGAGACTGTGTCAAATGCTTTGCTGAAGTCAAGGTCGACCACATCCACAGCTCTGCCATCATCCATCCACCGTGTTGTTTCCTCATAAAAGGCTAAGAGATTGGTCAAGCACGATTTCCCCTTGGTGAAGCCATGTTGACTGCCCCTCATAACCCTCTTATCCTTGATATGCCTTAAGATGACACCAAGGATAAGGTGTTCCATCACTTTCCCAGGGATGGAGGTGAGGCTGACCGGTCTATAGTTACCCGGGTCCTCCTTCTTGCCCTTTTTGAAGACTGGAGTGACATTTGCTTTCCTCCAGTCCTCAGGCACCTCTCCCGTTTCCCAAGACTTGGTAAAGATGATGGAGAGTGGTCTAGCAATGACTTCCGCCACTTCCCTCAGCACCCGCGGGTGCATCCCATCTGGACCCATGGATTTACGGATGCCCAGATTGCTCAACTGGTCTCTAACTCATTCCTCATCGACTAAGGCAAACTGCTCCGTCGACCTGACTTCATCTAAGGTCTCAGGGGTACAGGGCTCTTCAGGATTACCTGCAGCAGAGTAGACAGAGACAAAGAAGGCATTCAGTAACTCTGCCATCTCTGTATCTTCTGTCACCAGGGCACCCATCCCGTTCATCAGTGGGCCTACATTGCCTCTGGTGTTAGTTTTATCTGCCATGTATTTGAAAAAGCTCTTTTTGCTGTCCTTGACCCCTCTTGCCAGATTTAATTCTAAGGAGGCCATAGTCCTCCTAGCTGCCTTCCTACATCCTCTAGCAGCAGCCTTATATTCCTCCCAAATGGCCAGCCCCTCCTTCCATGACCTGTAAACTCTCCTCTTCCACTTGAGCATACCCAGCAATTCCCTATATAGCCACGCAGGTCTCCTGGCCCTCTTCCTTGACTTCCTACGTGTCGGGATGCTCTGATCTTGAGCTCGGAAAAAGCAGTCCTTGAATGCCAACCAACTATCTTGGGCCCCTTTACCTTCAAACAGCCTTGCCCATGGGATTTCCCCTAGCAATTGCTTGAAAAGACCAAAGTTTGCCCTGCTAAAGTCCAGGGCTGCAATTCTACTTGCTGTTCTACTAGTCCTACCACACAAGATCCTGAATTCCACCATCTCGTGGTTGCTGCAACCAAGGCAGCCCTCAACCCTTACTGCTTTGACCAGACCCTCCTTGTTAGTGAGGATGAGATCCAGCAGCGCTCCTCTCCTGGTTGGCTCATCCACCATTTGCAGGAGGAAGTTATCATCCATACACTGGAGGAACCTCCTGGACTGCGGCTGGGTTGCCGAGTGGTCCTTCCAGCAAACATCAGGGAAGTTAAAATCCCCCATGACGACCACAGCCTGTGACTGTGAGGCCGCTCTCAGCTGCCTGTAGAAGGCCTCGTCAACTTCCTCACCCTGATCTGGTGGTCTGTAACAGACACCTACAACAGTATCCCCCCTGCCAGCCTGCCCCTTAATTCTCACCCACAGACTCTCAACTCGCTCGTCATCTGTCCCCGGACAGAACTCAGTGCACTGTAGTTCCTCCCGCACATAAAGAGCAACCCCACCACCCCTCCTGGCTGGCCTGTCTTTCCTGAAAAGGACATAGCCCTCCATGACTATATTCCAGTCATGTGAGCTGTCCCACCAAGTCTCTGTAATTGCCACCAGATCATAGTCTCCTGACTTAACACAGGTTTCCAACTCCTCCTGCTTATTTCCCATGCTGCGCGCATTGGTGTACAGACATTCCAGGGAGTGAGCTGAGCACACCGATTTCACCCTAAGATTATAGGAGGCCTCCCAGTCTTCATCAATTCTGGAGTGCTGCCCAGAATTCGTGTGAAGCTGTTCTTGTGTCTGTGTTAGGTCAAAATGGTATATTTTTATCACATATTTTTCATGTGGCAAAATGGCTTTTCTGCTACTCCAGAATGTTGGTGGTATGCTCCCCTCCTCTCCATTTCTCACAAAAAGAATATTGTTGCGCTGCTTTTAGTTACTTTCAATTGTTCCAAGAAAATAGACAAATATTTAAGAAAAAATCAAACATTTTATTATACAGAAAAGCAGAAGAAAATATATAATTTTCAACATGCACTATGAGACAATGAACAAATAGCTCTAGTTTTCCAGTGATATATTTAGTCGGGGAAAAACCAAACCAAACCAAATCAAATCAAAACAAACAAAAAAACCCAACAAAAGCAACAACAGCAAAACCAAAACCAAACACAGCCCATACTACAACAACACAAAACCCAACTCAAACAAAAAAAAAAAGTAAATATTCAATGTATATAAACAGTTAACAATACCCTGCTGGATCTGAATTCAGGAAGAGGTGTAATAAGAAGACATCCATCAAGACACCGTGTCTCTCTTTTTCTCTCCATAACGTTTATTCAAAAAACAAAGTGAGCACACAGTGACTAGAGATTGAAACAGTAGAAGAAGACAAAGGAAAAGTGAAATGTGAGTCTAGGAACAGGTAGCTGACTGTCAGAAGACAAATCTATATCTGTCTTGCTACCAATATACTGATGCCTTCTTCCTCGTGTTTATGAAAGTCACTCAATGAAGACATAGTCCTTAAAAGTACCATGCTGAAACTTAAGTAACAGTGAGACTGTCATATTTATTTCTATCTATGTAGGTTTATTGAAAGCACTCCAACTAAGCTCTAGGCACTGGTACAAATATTAAAGGTATGAATCAAATGCCTGTGACACTCAGGGCTGCCAATGGTGGGTTGTGAACCTACCTTAAAAAGAAACACTCTAGAACCGGCCATCTCTGTTACCTCAGCCTACATCTAGCTAAGTAAAATAACCAGCCTTGAAGGTGAACAGCTAAAGTCTGTGCTTATCTGGTCAATGGGAATTATATCAGATTTATGACCACTGCTTAGACAACAGAAAATCCCCTTCCTCCATGCTTATCTACAAAGCCACTGTGCCTTCTTTCTTTATAGGTGAAGACCAAGAACATGTTGTCATTAACAAGGTTAAATTTGGAGTTCGTAAATTATCTATATAAATAGTACCAGGCATGAAAATTGTCATTTTCTTTCACAGCACAGTTGTTTTAATGACCATGTTGTGTATTTTGTGGAGGAGAAGTATAAAATTTCCTATTTCCTTGTGATTTTAGAGAGCATTCAAGTGTAAATAGTAGCTGTTTTCTCCACAACATGTCTCCTATTCTTACATTTTTCTTCTCTAGCAAAAGGAATATTTTATCAGCATACATAGCTCCATCTATTTTCATTATCCTTCTACTTTTCTTCTAAATCTAATTGCTTTATATATAATAAAGAACATACCTGTTACAGATAAGAACTTTAGAATAGAACAGACTTTATGCTTGTCTCTTCATAGTTCTGCAGCATGCAAGCATGGTTTAAAGTTTGAAACTTGAATGCAGAAACCAAAATTTGTTTATTCCTTTCTTACATCTGCAAGATTCTGGCCTACAACCATTACCTAGCAAGCCTATCAACATTTTTTGGGTTATTTCTGGATAAGAGGTCTTCAAAACAACCTTTTAAGTAGACAGGTACCAGATAACCTACTTACACTGGAATGACTGGGACAGCTGAAGTGTATATTAGGGGAAAGGGCTACCAACACCTCTGCCACTGCTGGAGGGAGACTGTTGGGTCGGACTGACCATCAGTGTGACCTCCTGGGGAATTTGTTTGAAACATGGCCCTTTTCATTGCTTGCAACCTCTGACCTGCAGGTAACCTTTCCTGATTAAATTTTCAGCCAAGCCATGTTTTCTTCTTTAGTGGTGTATTCACTGAGTACCTACACAGTCCTTTAGAACAGCTGAAATTTAAACAGTAACCTACTGTAGCTATTCTTCCAAGTGTGAAGACAAATCTTTCCTTGAAAGTGAGTCCATGACAGATTTATTAAACAGTATTTAATATTTTTACTAATCCCACATTTCTGATATTTGAACATTCAAATTCCAATGCTCTGACATGAGATTTTTAAAAAGATTTTTTTTTTCTCAGTTCATAGGGAAAAAAAAGGTAGTAAAATTTGATACCAAAATCCTGATGAGATACCTAACCTCATGAGAAGCCAGCACAAAACTTGTAAGGGACTATCTTGTCCCTTACCTATAGCATGACCATAGGCCACCTATAACATGACTTATGTGTCATACCACAAAAGCAGGTCTTCAGTGTACAAATTTTCCTCAGAGAGGTTTGATCTATGGATAAATGGGAGATATAACCACAGTTTCCAATCTTTTAATTTTCATAAGCAACTAAAAATAGAAGAAGAAAAAGGGCAACAATAAATACTAAAATGGAAGAAAACAATTTTTAAAAGGCAGTGAAGTGAAGATAGTTAGTTCTTCAGTGTATAAGTTACACAAGGTATGCAATAAAAATCAGATGAATGATATGCAATATTTTTTTGAAGTCGCAGTTTGTTCTTGCGATTCAGCAACAAGAAAGGTAAAGGGCCAATGTAAGAATACTTCTCTTGAGCACTAAAAAACTTCTTCTATTCATCAGGAATGATCCACGAGAGTTAAATTTGATCTACAGCATTAAGCAAGCAGCATCTCAAACACAAAATAAGCACATTGTATTGTAGATAATATCTGTTTTAAAAAGTAATATTTGGTTTTCCTTATTCCCTCTCACTTGTGTATAAACTCCTACGGAAATTATGCACTGCACCATAATTTACCTATAGCTGGCAGTTCAAATAAAAAGAAAAACAAGATTCTATAAATCCCTGTGAAATGAACATTTTGATAAATGAGTTTTCTCAGTTTCTTAGGCAATGACACATGCAGGTTTCTAATTTTAACATAAATACAACAAATACACAGTACAAAAGAAAAAAAATTAAAAATGCTTTACCCTTAAAGATAAATGAGATATTTATTACAGATTTAGTTCTTTTTCAAAATACAGTACTTGTGTTTACACAGTTGTGTGAATGATCAAATCAATGTCTACAACAGCTTGGAAAGAATACAGTCAGACTTGATGGGCACTCAACAGCGCATGTTGAGTTCTGCCAGAGTGCAAAAGAAACAAACCCCTTAGTTACCTGACAGAGGTAGGTGTGATCTGCCCAGGACAGATTCACATTGTGTTTTAGGCTTTAAACCCTCTATCCACATGTCATTAGTGCCCATTTCTGATCTGGTGAAAGACTGTTATACAGCAGCATGAAGTCTTTGCTATCAGTGGCTTTTCTTTTCTGTCAGGGTTATTCACATTTTTCCCTTCACAGGTTTTGGTGAAAAGTTTTAGATCATTTCTGATAATCTCATGAAATAAACTCCTTTTATGCTTTTGTGCAACTGGCTTATTTCTTCATCCTGTAGAAAAAGTTATTGCAAAAGAAAGGTCATGGTGGCTCAGCTTTTCTGGGAGAGATGTCCCTTGTGCAAAAGCAGCCCTCTGTGTCCACCATTCATTGTTGTTCCTGACCATCAGTAGCATATTAATGAAGCATCCCAGCACTACTTAACAGTTGGCAAAGAAAACAGCCAAGGCCCCTCACACTATCTATTTTGAGCTGTGTTTATCACCCATAGTCATTTGCAATTTTTGTAAAGGAAGTTGTGTAGATAAAGAAAAACTGAATCTGCTTCAGAAATTCCAGGTGCCTGAAGGGACTTCTTGACATAGCAGTCATGGAGCTATTAAATGCTATGATGACAAAGTTATTACTGGGAATGGATTTACAGGTTGAGAGTTTATAATTTCTTCACAAGAGCTAGGCCAGGTCAAAACAAAAAAAATGGGGACATGCTTTTTGTTAACTAAATTAACTATGAAGAAAAAGGGCAGATTGTCAGGCAAAAGCTTTAGCATCAATCCATCTTTCTTACAACATCTTAGAATAGATTTTCTTCTGTAAGTTATTTCATTCAGGGGAATGTGGAACATACTCTGCTGGCAAAATCTCAATTTCTGTAAATTACATTCAAGTGCTTTTTGTATACACTAAACCGATTTAACAACACCTGTAAAGCACTTCAAATGCAGTCAGCTCAAATCTCTCTAAGCTAACACCTAACTCTTTGCAGTGAAAATCTCACTTGCTTATAGTTTGATCATATAGAGAATCTTTTTCCATTATTTCAAACTATATGCATTTCTGAGCATGGGAAATTAATTCTTTGATATAAAATGAATGAGGTTCAATGTATGGACTAGACCTCCTGTGAGATGGTATACAAAACAATTTTCAGAGAATGCTGGGTGTTGGAAGAGACATCTGGAGATCATTTATTCAATGATCTAAACCTAAATGACCTAAAGCAGGTTCACCTAGAGCAGGTTGTACAGGATCGAATCCAGCCAGGGTTTCGAATATCTCCAGAGAGGACTCCACAGCCTGTGTTTCAGTTCTTGCATGTTGCACATCATCTTTCAATTTAGCAAAATCAGAAATCTTTTTTATTGAAAATCTACTTACATCTACTGTCAGAAAAGCAACTAGAGCTAAGAAAGAATGTCAAAGAGTGCCCTAAGATAAGTATTGGCTTGGTCATCACGCATACATTAAGCTTAGCATCTTCATTTTGGATTTATGGAAGGATTGGGGTTTTTGCTGGTTTTTTTTTGGTGTTTACACAGATGGCTGGTTTTGTGTCTAAATCCCTGCATTAATATTTTAACAGCCAAAATAGCAGACAGATGTTATTAAAGGATGTACACTGGTACTTTTTAAATGCCTTACTGGTAGAACCTAGTGAACTAAGTAGGATTATTGCTAATTTGTAAGTAGACATTTGTAATTTTCTTACAAGTATTAATTTAAGGACTTCTATCATGCTTTCAACACACTGAATTTTATTTGTATTGCAATTCAGTGGTAGGTCCTTTAGTAATTTCTGTAAACAATAATAACTATTTTTTTATAACTGAATGCTTGCTAGTGGAAAGAGTACCTATTTGCAAAAGGTAACAAACACAATGAATGAAATTAGAGCCTCATTTTTGCCAAAAGAAGCAAGGATGTTATGATTCCAGTTGATTCCAAGTTTACAGAAGTTATCAGCAGACATTACGTAGCCTTTCTAACAGAAGACCTGATGTAGGCAGGGGAAGGGTTTTGCAGTTTCTACAAAATGCTGCCTAGGTAGGATGAAAAATTGGTAGAAGCAACATGATTTACAGCTTAAGGTTTTTGTGTTTTAATGATTATTAAATTTCCTGAATCAACAAGTGATATATCCTTCTCTTCTGATTTATCAAACACAAATGGTCAACAGGAAAGATACTCTCTCCCCCAACATTCTTGGCTGACCTATAATCCCCTATCTAGCTACAGCAATAAAAGTAATGTGTCCATTAAAGTGCTGCCAGCCCCTATGCCTTTTGAGTTCATTCCAGCTACTAATATTTTCTGGAAGAGGGATGTGTTCACCAATATTTGGCAAAATACAGACATTCAGGGATATTTGTTTGGCACTACTACCAGAATAAATCAGTTACAAGAAAATTAGTTTCTCATGATATGCAAATAAACCAAGAAGCTACAATGAAACATTTTGGAGGAAGAAATTAATACTCTGTCTAATGAACCAGATATGGTGTCTGTCAATACACGCAGCACAGCGAGCACAGGAAAGGCCACAATCCTAAAAGGAATGAAACGTAAAGTCAGGGTTGTGAATGATACTGGATCTGAAACACATTGATAGTCTTTCTGTAACACTGACATCACTTGACTTATGTACATTGTATCACAGACACTATATATTTAAAAAAAAACCAGAAACTTGGTCAGTGTATCTTCTGAATGGCATGTTCTTACACTGTTTCTAGAACCCTAACATTTTGAAGACTGGGAGAATCAACTCATCCTGTGAAAAATAGTACGTATGTGGATGTTACAGGAAAAGAACAGGGAAAAAAAAACATTCTGTTACGTATTATTTTTTCTCTCAAATTAATCATGAAAGTTATATGAAACGATCATATTCATAGGTTCCAATCCATAGAATATCTTGCTGTTCTTTCTTATGAATAAAGTAAGGAACTCTTTTTCCACTGATCTTAAACCTGAATGATTATTCCCAGAACCTCTATAGGTAATTATTACATCAAATCATCTGTTTTCTAGATGGTGATTGAAAGTCACTTTTGCTACTCCATCAAGGCAGCAGCCAAAAGAACTTTCTTAATGGTCTATCACATAATTGCAGAGTGGCATTGACCATATTTTTTCTAATATATGTTAGCGGTTTCTGGAGCCTGAACTTTTTATTTTGTTTAAGAAAAAATGAATTCTTCTACTGCCTTTCACCCATATTTTACTCTTTCCAGAGCAGCTGTCTTAAGTAAACTTTCACTTTTACATGAAGTTGCCTATAAAAGCTATGTAGGTTTGTTTGTAGTTCCTGAATTCGAATCTGAACATCTATCTTATATAATTTACAATTTAACCAACTTCTTTTATACAAATTTAATGTTAATAACAAAAAAAAAATCTTTTGTTATAAACTCAATGAACTTAATTATAAAACATAAGTATTGTAAATATTCTGATTTATTAGTAGTTTCATTGTTCACTGTGATTATTGCATTTCTTGTCTGCTCTGAAAGCTAAGATTACATAGCCAATCCCGTGTGCTATCTAATATATAGTTCTTAAGTTGGGCAGTTAGATAAAAATGCATGCAGCCTGAGCTGTCTATGAGCTTTTCTACATTGCTCACACCTTCTCTGCAGTACATACAGCTCACCAGAAAATGTTGAGTATGTTCCAGGGCAGCCTTCTAAACAAACCCTTGCAAGATTTTCTTGACAGTTCTATGGTAAAATATCCCATGGAGATGAATGTATCAATATTTACTCAGCTCTAATTCAAACTTATGAGTGCAAAGACTGCTGCCATTTTCAGTATCGTTGCACCACTCAGACTAATACATCCTGAATGCCTTTAAGGCATGTGCTTAAGAGCAAACACATGAATTCATACAGGCAATACCGCCATAAATTGTACTTAGTGATTCTAATTGCTAGAGAAATTGCTCAAATGGAATATTTCTGCCAAATGCACCACAACCTGTTTCTATGAAGTGTGTGGAATTCAGATACTCTCATGCATTAAGAATAAAATTAATTAATAATAAAAAAATACAAATAGCCATGAAGACAACAAACAACAAAAAAGTGCTCTAATGGTAGAAAACCTTCCTATTCTTTATCCATGTAATCCAAATGATATCTACAAAACTAGTAGAACTATTTTTCAAACCCAGAATTCCTTGTCTTCATCTAATAGCAGAATTGACTGTGTCTGGCTGTTATGCAACTGTTGCCCATATATCAGAAGCTGAGCCTTTTGTGCCTGAGTTTTCAAGAGTTTAGTTTGAGTTTCTGCTACTAAAGCTAAATTGGCAAGCCCTGTGAGATGCCTAGGTTGTGTAACACTCAGGATCAAGTGCAGCATTGTCACATATCTCAATAATCTCAAATCGCTGAAAATAAAAAGAATGTAATTGATTAAAACATCTCCATCTCAGATTACTCTAGACTTCTTCAGCTTGCCTGAAGCTGGTTCATTTTCTCAAAATACATCCCACTGCTTCTCATGAATGTCCTGGCTTGATTATCTGTTTGTACCACATGAATGTTCCATCTGAGGTCAGTTTTCCACAAGGCTTCACATGAGAGATAAGAACAAGCTGCCACTGCAGTTTTAGATACCACAATGCAATTCTCATTAGAGAAGAGAATCATACATGTTTTGGGTTGGCAGCCCCTTTACAATGAGCAGATAACAGGTAGAAAATATCTGATCCACTTGGTAACCTAAAAAAGTAGTTACACTCAATAACTGAAGTAGAAATCATTCCAGAATTACCGCTTACTACTGAAACACATATTGTGTTATGAGAGTGGAGAAATATTTCCATAGTAAAAAAAAAAAAAAAAAAAAAAGTTTAAAAAAATCTGTGAAGAGTGATAGCATATGTTTCTTAATGGAAGAAGGAAAGAGAAAGAAGGAAGATTACACTGATGATATGGCCTGCAGAACTTTTTTATGATGCAGTCTTTACAATGAGACACAGTCTGTCTGCATTGGCTGGTACAATGTCTTTACTCTTACATTTCCAC
Organism: Pezoporus occidentalis; assembly: GCF_034315485.1. Lineage (NCBI taxonomy): Eukaryota > Metazoa > Chordata > Aves > Psittaciformes > Psittacidae > Pezoporus > Pezoporus occidentalis. The sequence continues at coordinate 8,208,601 of NW_026916220.1, forward strand.
CAGTGTTGTTCACAGTACACATGATTTGATATAACTTCTACCAACAGTTTTAATTGGACTTATGCTGCCTGTGCAGCGATAAAATGTTGCTGCTGCATTGACTGTGCATTTGTGTGATGCCATCCCTGGGAGGCAAAAGGAGCTGAGGGTGTGCAGCACTTTGCAATGTGTTGCAGAGCCCACTGAAGTCAAGAGAATTTTTGCCAGTGAATTAGGCATTTTTGTGTTTGTAATTTTATTACATTTTTGTCAAGAAGCCTTCCATCCTCCAAAAATAATGGAGTATAAGTTAGTTTCTGAACATACGCATAAGCTGTAAAACTACGTGATAAGTCCATAGTTTTTGCTGAGGCACTTTAGAGCAGTTTTGTTCATGGCTCTGCTAAGGCTGTACTGGGGGTGTGCAAGAGAAGAATTTAGTTTCATAGATTAGTTTTTCACCTTCCTACTTCTAAGAGTGATGTGTCAGTGTCATCATCTTGCCTTAGATGATCAAATAATATTCTTGTATCTGGCCAGCTACAACAAAGCCAGCATGGTAAATAAAGGTGGGTGAGGTTTTTCTACTTTTTTTCAACATAAAGCTTCACTGACTGGTTCCAAGGTAATGGTCAGCAAAACTGGTCAGATTCTTCCAAGGTTGCTCTTCTGAGAACAAATCAGTATCTTCTCAAAATAATGTTTTCTCCTGCTAGTCTGATCTGACTACTTCTTTCAGTGTTATATTTCAGCTGATGGGCACTTTTATTCTGCTATATAGTCATCTTACATTCTCTTTTATTTCTATTCAGTTTCTTCTGCATTTTCCTTTAACTTTGATAAACTTCAAAGTGGGGAAGCTGGGAGGAAGCAGAGACTGACCCAGGCTAGCCAAAGAGGTATTCCATACCACAGCACGTCATGCCCAGGGTGGGGGGTAACTGGGAGTTACCCGGAAGGACACGGGCTTCCGGGTGGGACTTGTTTCTTGGCCGGTGGTATTGTATTCTCTTCCCTTGTTATTTTCTCTTATCATTGTTGTCGTTGGTAGTAGCGGTGGTGATTTGTGTTGCACATTGGTTGCTGGACTGTTCTTGTCTCAACCCGTGGGCGTTGCACTCTTTCGATCCTCCTCCCCATCCCTCCAGGAGCGGGGAAGGGGAGAGCCCCCGGGGGAGAGGGGCCCTCGATTGCTCTCAGCCTGGCACCACTCACTGGGAGTGAGTGAACAAGCTGTCTGGCTAGGGTTTAAACCACGACATAAAGTCATGAATCATTTCAAATAATAAATATGATTATTGGATGACAAATAGACTGGCAGGTGCCTGGGAAACTTTTACTTTACATTCTCTACCATTTTATTTACATCACTACACAGCAAAAGGTACTGGCAGTATCTAGAAATTCTTAATTAAGTTAACATCTAATTAATTTTCCATTTATATTACTCAATCTCTCTCCCTTGATTTCTGAAATACGGCTGATGTATGCTGACTGAAGTGTTTTCTTCCTACACATAGTCATTCACAACTCTCTTCAGCTTCACAAATTAAGAAATGTCTGCCAAGATGTCAAAAAATCAAGCATAGAAAAATAACAAATGAAATAAGTACGAACATGACAGTGAGAGACAATCTTGCAGAAGACTATTGAATATTTTATTATATATAGGAGAACAGAACTAATTAAAATGAGAAAAGTGAAACGCACAAGATATTTTTACAGCTAAGGAAATATTTCTTATGAGGTGCTCCAACTGAAAATTATGTTCAATTAAAAAAAAAATATATAGTTAAAAAATAATTCCTTTGTTGTTGTAGTTCTTGTAATCTTGTGCAAGAGAGCGAGGAAGAATCTAGAGCTGTCAGCAGCTAATATTTAAGATTACACCTGAAACAAAAGCAATTTTGGATTAAGCAACCTCTCTGCTGCATTCAGTTTGCACTAATCTCAGGTGAGTTTCATCACCTTTCTATGAAAGCTTATTGTGTGCTTTCTGGTTTATTCCTTTTTTCTTCACATCCTTTTCCAAAATGCAGAAGGTTCTGAATTTTTATACCCCACAATGAAAACTAGTTTTGAAATCTCAACGTTCATCACAGAACATAGTTGCTTTCAGCAGCTTCACGTGCTTTAACCGCTGCAACAGACAGAGCTCTGGGATAAACCTAATAGAAAAATAAGTTGTGAAGAGTAAATGAAACTTAGTCATTATAATTCGCTGGCAAAAATTACTCTAAGTTAAAAGGAAATGGTGTGCTATGTACACTAATAGCTCCTTGTCTTTGTCTAATGTAATAGTAGCTCCTCTTTGTTTTCTTAAAGGTTTTTCATACAACTCAACAGACTAATGAGGCATTTCTGTAACACCAAAGTGGTGCAAGAAAGACTGCCTCTGCTAGGACCCATCTTCCTATAGTCACATCTGAAAAGAATGTACCAACAAATTTCCCTTCCAATGGAATTGCAATTAAAGTGCTGAATGAAGGGGTATAGTGGTTTGTGATTATGATCTTCCAGAGCTGGAAACTTGAAGTTTTATAAGTAGAACTACATTACTCCTGCAACCGTTAACAATAGTTAAGAAAGAGGAAGAAAATTCTGGAGGCCAGAGACTGTGATTCACAACTCAAAATACAGAAGCATGTGTTTGTGTGCCTTTGCACACAGACACAAAGTTTACAAAAGCTCTATTTGTCCTCTAAACATACAAGCACATGGGTCAGGCATGAATGACAGAAGTTAAATGCAGTGCTCCTCTTAAGGCTTTCTTCAAAATTTCATTCTCTACATTTCAGTTTGTTTCTTAGATTTACACAGGATGTGCAGGGCATGAAGCACTGCAATCTCAAATGATGCAAGGCAGAGCTTTTCATGCTCAGTAATTCTTAGAGCGTTGGATTGATTGAATAAAATGTATAAACATAGGATTAATGCCACCGTTAGAACTGGCAGTGGTTTAGTCAAGGCTAGTTCAGAAATATATCCACTACATTCTGCTCTGCACACTTAGGTACTCTTCACCTAGTGCAATCCTTCTGTTGCACTATTTGTGCTCCCCTTGTGCATATGCACAATGAACTCAAGTAGCACAAGTGGACTATTTAATAATAACTATGAGAAAAAAACATGGTAGAACATTTACTGCACAAAAAAAATGAAATTTAGAACAAATACTTTTATTTTTGTGTCTTCACTTTGTGTTTAGATATTTTAAACCTAGTTAAAACAAAATTCTAAACATGAAGGATGTCTCTATTTGAATTATGGAATATTTTCAAAAGGTAACTGGTTGTTTTGTGTATGGTAGTTTCTGTGGCTACTTTGTGCTCTTTTAATAGCTGGATGATCTTGTGAATATCCGTTGCAGTGTGTATTAGCTTTTTTATTTGTATTGGTTCTGTCTTATTTTACTGAAGGTACCAACTGCGTAACAAGGATGATAAAAGTACTGCTTAGTTGTAGGCTACCATTACAAAACCCACCACTTCTCTTTATGTTGTCTAGAATAAACATGTTCTCCATAAACCCTGGTTTATTGAAAAAAAAAAATAAGGACACTGAGCACCTTGCAGAACAGGACTCTAGCAGGTGCAGTGGTTCAGAAATATCCTTTAAAATTCTGCTATTGTCTTTGTCACAAGGGGTCTAACACATAAGAAAAAATGTCCCATTTCTGATGCTCAGGCGCACTTTAAGCAGCCATAGAGCACGTACAGTCTTCTGCCCTATTTCATCTCAAATTTTATCACAAACCATAAATAGCTATAGACTGATGTTAATAATTTCCTCTGAAGATAAAAGTGTTTACCTCACAACATTTGAGTGCACCTGTGTGCAGAAGGCACAGAAAATAGTACGGAAGAGAATAGGGGATACCAAGGAATTAGAGATTCATGTACATAGGATATAGATTTCTAAATGGAACATTTTCTCAATGTGCACTGCAGAGTCTACCATGTATCAATCCAAGCTGTTGATATGGCTACAGTACTTAGAGTACAATCCTGTTCAAAATCCTGCCATTCAAAAGACTACAAGTAGGCAAGCTGCTAGAAAATAAGAGTACCAGAGTTGGAACTAGTTTTCTGAAGTGAGCCAAGGGCATACAGAATATGATTTAAATAAAGTTTCCCATATGGACACAGAAAATGAACACTATATATCCTGGATAATTTGTTTTCATCCACTTAAAATACTCATGTGGCTGAAAAGAGCATAATTTATTTAGGCTTTTAAAAGGGTATGTCATAAAGTTTTTTTCTCCAGAGAATACCTATATATAAATTGTGTGTAAAGCCTTTTCCTTTTTTCTGATGTTTGCTAAACCTTCAGAATAAAAAGCACTGTCATATGTGTCCAAGTATTTGTTGAGGGAACTTAATAAGAAACTCTGTAATACCTTAAGTAGAAATAAACAGACTAGGCATAGCAAGACAAAGGCATTAATGCTTTGATTTGTCTTAGATCAGCTCTAAATATGAACTTAGGAACTGAAAGGTAAAGTGAGTAATGGTCAGAGTTTGGTGACTCACAGTGGGTCCAGATAAACATAAATGATCTAAAGTGTGAATGATCTTTTAGATGTCTTTCAGGCTCTTGCATCTTTTTGCCCTTTCATAGCTGAGATGAAAATTCAAAGATCAGAAAATCTTTCCAGTGACATTTTATTATTTTCCCTACCCTTCTCAATTGACACATAATTTGTATATGAAAGTAGAGGGCTGAGAAAGCTTGTACCCAGACAAAGACACTTTTCTGAAGAATAAACTTTATTAATCTAAAAACCACTCAGATTAAGATTTATTTCTTATTCTTTAGTAATGAAGAGTTCTCTACCTTTTCCCATTCACAGATGGATGGTACATTCCTGTATCATCCATGCTGATGACCTCTTTTCTCATTCATATTTCTGCCTTTTTTTAAGGTTCCAATCATGCTGTTTCATATTTGTTGTCATCTGTGTGCCCTAATTGTACTATTCTCCAAAAATGCTTGCAAATTTTGCAAAAGAATATATATTATCTAGCCAAACTGTTGATATTTGTTCCTTTTCCTCCTTGGCTATTTATCCCATTGTGTCCTGTAGCCCTCATAACTCCAAGCTATCTGAACGAAAGGCAAATGGCCTTTGGAAGAGTCAACAATATAGGTTTCTATATAAATACTTCTTCATACAAATTGTATATACATATTAGATATGCAGGTACATAGATGTGAACATTCACCAAGATCCTCCGTACTGCATTTTCTACCTTTGCTGTTTTCTTCTGCAGCCTTTCTATATAACTTGCTCACATGTTCTTTAAAGCAGCGCAACAATGACAGTTTTAAATTTACATAGCTTTAAGAACACAGCACTGATTCTGACATTGCTATTGGCATGAACAGTCTGTCTTAAACACTAAATAATCCCCTAAATATAAGTGTTTCATAGCCATGCTGAACGACATACATTTAAAGCCAAATAAGAAAATCCTTTTCCACCATGGACAAAGCTTATTCCTGATTTTCTGCAACACTTTCCTTTTCTACTCATAATAACTTAATCAGTGATCAGGGCATATAAACAGTGAATAATGGGGCCCTTTAAATTTAATCTTCCTAGCTAAATTGATGACTGAAGAGGAAATGGATGCATAGGCTACAGATAGACCAGGACCCAACTTTCTTTATGATTTACACCAGGGAAAAATGACTGGTCTGCTGTAATTAAAAATACAACAAGATCAAAATGTGCAAATAACAATGCAAAACTTTAGTGTATACACACACAGAGAAAATGAAAAATTATTGTTTATGTGATTAGTAAATTAATCACATGCACTACATAGAGTGTGTGAATTCATCTCTGAACTATCAAGTGCTGCTTATCAAAAAAGTAGATATACAAATATTCACTGAGAACTGAGAGACGAAAAAAGATGGGTTGAAAACTCATCCCTCTGGAATACCTATATCCTATGATTCTACATTGACAGACATCATTCAACTTTCCTTCCTTGAGTGCAAATTTTCAACTGTATTCTTGTAGACCACGCATAGGTCTTGAATGCTTTCTCTTATCTTCAGCCTCTCTGGCCCTACTCAGCCTGCTGCCTGCCAGGGACAGCAGGCTGAGTAGGGCCACCCTTACTAGAGCTACCCTTACCCCACCAGCACTTCTGCTGGGGCTCCCCCTGCCTGGGGCAGGGTTGTACAATGCTCCTGCCACAAGTGCACAGGGGTCTTGTCAGCCCCTTCCTTCTGCCAGTCCTGGTCCCAGTGAAAGTCAAGCCCTGTCCTCACACCTCACACATCTAAGTCCAAGGATTCAGTATTTTTTTTCAAATCAGTTTACTGAGTTTTGAATGTTGCTTGAAATATTTAGTAAATTTTGATGGTCTTTAATACACAGAATAAACTGAGATTAAGTAGTTGCACAAGTACTTCAGAAGAACTTAATTCACATAAATAAAGGGTATTTGTCTATCGGCCCTGACAGCTAGCCAGCATGACTGCCTTTCCTAAAATTACAACCTCTGAAACACATGATGCTGGCAATGCCAGTGTCCTGGCAGTGTAATGTTATTTCTAGGAGAGACACACCTGTAGGACGGCACTGTGCTGACACAGGTGAACATGAAGTTGTGCACCTGATTATTCTATTTATTTGAATAGCTGATGGTTATGGTGGGACTGCAAAACGTTCAGATGAATTTCCAGGCCATTTTTGTGATTGCTTATCTGTTGAAAATTCCCTCAGAGCACATAATATCACTTTACATACTTCTCAGGAGCTGTGCAGAAAATCCAGAGAGAAAATAGAAGTAGAGATGGAAAGGAGTTTAGGGGGTAGGAAGATGGGTGGGGGAATAAGGGGTTTTTGCCCTTTTTTATTTTATTTTTTCTAATTATACTAATTTATTTTTTTACTAATAAATTAACAGAATAGCAATATTTACAAATGCAGATGGCAGTTATTTTCCTTGAGCATAGGAGTCAGTATTAGTAGCAGTAGATCTCAGCCATAGTCACTGCTTTTTTGTAACTCCAAACAGAGTGTAACCCTTGAAATCTTCTGATTGTCTCATTAAGCAGGCTTTATTACGGAACTGTAAAACAATTTGCATTACTTAATCTTCTGAATCCAGATGAGGCTCTAATCAATTACAGCCATTAACTATGGGTGTATAATATAACAAGGAGCCTAATGCATTCAATTAAGAGTCAGGTAACTGTGTCTTCTCTATCATAGAAAAAAAGTCACAAAAATAAACAAGTTGTACAACACATAAGACAGCTTATTGTTCAGTAAAGCAAATTATTTTGTTATGTGGTAGCCTGGGACACAAAAGGACCTTAGTAAATCCATTCTCAGGATTAATGTAGGGAGAATTTCAGGTAAGCTGAAATTTACAAGGAAATTTAAAGGTAATTCAATGCAAACTCCCCAGCCTATAGCCAAATATTTCAAATATCATGTGATGAGGTTGCACTGATTAACTTCACAATCCTTTTCCTCTTTTCATTCTTCTGATTTTACCAGCTTTCTTTCCAGTGAAAACAATATATTGAGAGGTTTGAGAAGGCAAAATACATAATACGCAATAGACACATACAGTGCTTCTGAGTGGTGAGTGGCATCAAACTATATTTAGCAAGTTCCTAACACTTTTTGAAAGATGTGCCAATTAATAATGTCTCCATCTGGAAACAGAAAGTTTTATTTAACTCTCTTGCAGAATCAGGTAAATGGAGACACACAAAATGAAGAAAATCTGATTTTTGAAATAAATATTTCTGAAATTCAACACACTTCAGGGATAAAATAAAGAAATAATTTAAACTTCAAAAGGATGCAGCATAAAACTATTTTATAATCCAAACATGCAAGACAACACTTTTCTAAAGAATTCTAATCTGTGGACCCCAAAAAATCAGAGAACCACAAACGACAACCAGCACATGTAGAAAAACTATTTACATTTTTGTCCTTTACCACTTTCTTTTAGAGCAAATTAAGGCAACTCAAATATTGAAACATCACAGGTAGCAAAATGAGTTTTGTTCATTCGAGGAAATTTGATACTGGGTTTGAAACAGTAAAAAATATCTTAATGGCACTAAGAAATGTTGCCAAAGTGCACCTGCAATTCTTGTTCATAAATAAAACTAATAATTTGCTAACTCATCTAATATTTTAAAAACAAGTAATTTTTTATCTATGTTTGATATTTTATCTGAATTTTAAGGCCATGATCAACATAAATCAAACTTCAAAATTTCAAACAAATAACAGCATTTTCAGAAATAAAAAAAAAATTTTAAAAAATATGTTTTCACACAATGCATGGATGTGCTTTGGCGTTTTCTACAACATAATGTCATTGAAGTAAAAAAAAAAAAAGAGAAATCAGTCTACAATTTGAGGATTTATGTGGCCAACAAAGTCAGTAACCGGAACTGAAGTTAATGAAGGAAAAGATCTTTGCATTTCACTAATGGATCTGGAACTGACCACTGTCAGAGACAAGGTACTAGACAAGTAAATCCTAAATTACAAGATATGGCTCATTACTTAATCTTGTGATACTCTTTCTACACTCTCGACTGTCATAAAGAGACAAGTACTCTGTCAACAGGTTGTCTTCTGTGTTATCACTGGACCATGTGTGCTCCTTGTAAAACACTAGCAATATCTGGAATGCCATGACACTCATAGATGTGAGTTCTTTTTAATGACAACAACATGCAGAAACCAGTAATGATGTTAAGACTGTCAGAACAAACCCAATTTTCAGGATGCTTTGTAAAGGCCAAAAAATATTCTGCCTGTGATTACAAAACCTTGTTGCAGCCACCAGGCAGTCCCATCTGCCCTGTTTGACTCCTGTTAGACATGCTGATAAATTAAGTAGAAAGTCTGGAAACAAATTAAGCTGATAATTCCATCTCAGTGAATAGAATTTGTCATACACTGAGACATTTATCTGGGACATGGGAAATCCATCATCCCTTTCTGCCATCCAAAGAAGATATTGAATGAAGCTTTCCCTATTCTCTGCAGAATTCACAAAAAACAGGCATAAAAAGTTACTTCCATTTTTCTGTTCTCTGATTCACTATATAATTAATTTTATTTTCCAGTTGGAAAAGGTTTAACAAGTGATATTAAGGAAAGATGTCTCAAAGAATGTTCGTGAAGGTTAAGGGACTTCTGAATTCAGAGAGCAGAACTGGAACTCCAAACAACAAAGTCTCTTTAGGCTCTAAGGTATGACAAAAGGAGGAGGGTTTGTGTCATCCCCCGACACACACACACTATTTTCTTTAATATCATATAACACAGAAAATTCTTTTCATGTTACATCTTTCCATTTTATGTTCCAGCAGATACTTTTAATTTATACAAAGTCATGGACTCTACTAGCAAAGTATGTTAGTTTTTTAACTTGTTGCTCATTATTGAATCTTTCTGGGGGGAGAAGGATCCTGCCTTGTTTTGTTTTTTTTCACCTTTCTTAATTTTTTTTTTTTTTTTGGTCTCCAGATGACAAGAGAACTCAGCATGAATTTTAAAGGTGTTAGAAATAATCCTGTTTTGCCACTTTATTTATTTATTTAATACAAAATCTGACTTTGCATCATAGAATAATTGTGTTTCTTTCTGCTCTGCCTAACAGTTCAATGAAAGAATAATGCATACAAATCATTTTACTGCTTAAAACTTTTGAATAAAACATGCTAACCTTGTCATACTAAATGACAGACAGAAATGTCACCATTGTTTGCTTCGGACCAATAATCCATATAATATATGGATAATTCATCTGATCTTTATGAATGTTTAACAATATTGAGTTTAGCTAAATTTCAATAGTATGGTGATTCAAACCTGCTTAATCAATTTACACATGTGCCTCATCAATTTAAGTCTGTATTCAGATCACTCTATGTTAACCCTGACAGATTAAGAGGTTGTTATTTTTCACCACACAGACACTAACACTGCCCAAGCTGTGCAAGCTGTGTCATTCGTTATCCTCCTTGCAACCATTCTGAACTGGAGAACCTACAATAAGTCAAGGTTGTACATCCATCACAATAACATTAACTGCAGGCACACATATCTAGTAGTAGCTTGTCTCAGGGCCATCAGATTTTGAAAAAATATGAAACACTAGTGTAGATAAGATTTAAATCCCTCCCAAAAGAAAATTAGAGTCCTTTCCTAAAGCTTCCTGTCCATGCAACTCTAAAAGAAATCTGAAAACAAAAGCTTTTGAGTGGCAGGGAGAAGGGAAAGAGTTTATAGCAAAATGCACATGTGAACACACACACTCTCACACATGCAGAGTTCTGATGGTTCTCTTCAGCCTCCAAAGTGGAAAGACATGGGTTTGGTATCTTTGAAGATACCAGTTTTGTGAAAGGTACCAGCCCTGCATTGCCCATTTTGCATCAGCTCAGTACAAAATCTTAAAGGGCCGTAATATTGCAGGATCAGGAACAGAAGAGTTGTGACTGTACATTTCTAAAATACAATGAAATTTTCCCTTAAGACATGCAGTATGTTTTTGTGTAAAAGGGCTTGCACAGTGAAAATACAAAAGGAAGTGAAATCTATCTGGTTTTATGTGACAACAGCAGACAACCTTAAATAGTCTCTTTCTTCTAGTGCTTAAGAAGTTTACATGATGAATTTAACTTTCTTGATCTAAAATCTGTGCACAGTTATGGAGCAAGGCTGGCAAGTGGGACAGAATCTCTGCTGCAGTAAACAGTTTTTCCTAGAATTATTTATCCTATATAACTTTTGAACTTGCCAAAATCTTGTTACCTCAGCTTGTTTATATTTCCCTGATGAGGAAACCAAAAGCAGAAAATATTGCAAACAAATTAATAAAAAAGCAACAAAACTCAAATCTGCAAACAAACACTGCCTGGTGAATTCAGAGATTTTTATTGCTGAAGAAAACATAAAATAAATTAACAAATCCTGTATGTTCAGGTATAGCTCTTTAGACAACAGGCATCTGGTATATGACTAAACTTCCTAGCTCTTACTACAAAACTCTTCAAAGTAGCATGAAGCATTTTGCACCATACATTCTGCTTCTACTTAACAAAGAAAGATTATAAAAATACAAAGCTTTAATATTTTAGGGTGGCATGGGGTTCCCTTCACACACAAAAAAGAGTGTTTTTTCTGGGCCAATTGACTTAATGTTTGGCACTAATTTGCTTCAGAAATAGCCCTCTACAGGAAAACCGTAATATCTCTTTTGGCATGATGCTAGCTTTTCAATTCTCCTAGTGTCAACAGCCTCCTTTCTGAAAGACTTTTCCACAATATTTTCTACACCAGTGCCAAAAGATGAGCAGTAACTGGAAGGTTACAAGTATAGATTGCAGAAGAAAAACAGTATCAATATTATCAACCCTGCAGGGGTATAAAAAACAAAACAAAAAAAAAAAGAAACTAAACAAAAAATCCCCAAAGCCAAGGAAAAAAAAAAAAACAAAAAAAAAGACAACAAAAAAAAAACCAACAACAAACGCAAACAAACATGATTTCTTATAATTTGCACCTTGGCAAACTAGTTAGGCAAGCCATACAATCTGTTTAATTGAGTGAGAAATAAGGAAAGACAGTAAGGACTATTCCCATATGTCTCCTCTTCCCAACACATTTCTGTTCTGTCTTCTAGCCATGAATTTGAGTTTCTATCCCTGAATACCTGCATTTAAAACACAGCTGTAAGCTGCTGAAAGGTTTGTTACACTTCTATTTTGACTCGTCTAATATTATCAAATAGTAAATAGGGTAACGTAATAACTGGAAATCGGGACAAAAGGTCCCAGAATTATCCGTATTCCTCAATGCAATATAGACAGCAGAACAACCCAGCTGGGTTCTGAAAGTATGAAATATATTAAGACCAGCAAAACATTCCAGTTCTCTATGCTTCTTTCAAAAATTTGTTTTGATTTTCAGCCTAGCGTACATGGAGGTTGATAGAATCCTAATACCTTTAAATTATGGAGCTGGTATTTGCTGATCTGCGCAATCTCACAATTAGAAGGTGAAAGAGTATTTTTGCATATAAATTTAGATGGGACTGCAAGACTGTTTAGGTCATCTGCAGGCATATAAACAAATATGGGAAATGGCTTCTACTTTTTGTACAAAGTCTGATATTGCGTGACCTTTGAGTTACGATTTCTGCTTACCGTGTGAGGCACAAACCATTTGTGTTATTACAAAACTTCTCTTTAAAAACAGTTATCGTCATAAATAATGATTTTAAAATCTTTGATTAAATACTCTTAAAATTAAGTCCAGAATAAAAATGACTTATTTCAGTTGAGATCGTCTTACCTGTCTAAGCATGAGCACACTAAGTAATGCGACTCTGAGCTGAATGAAATATTATACCTTCTCATTTAGTAACTACATCCAAGTTAAAAGTTGTAGAAATAGTCAATAAAGCAGCAAACATCATGACAATAAAAAATTGTAAGGAAGATGTTCTTCTACATTAAATAACTAAGATACTGTGCCAGGAGAAATCTCAGACATTCAACTGTTGTATCCACTCTTCATTTCATCTTCCAGCAATTTAGTGAGGATAGTAAGCATTGTGAATAATTATGTGTTAATAAACTTTGATTGGAACATCAGGATATAATTATTGTCCCCAGAATTTAGAGTGAAATTCTTACATTACTTGCAGTTATGTTATCTTGAAAAAAATAAGAGTTGAAAATAATTTTTTTTTTAATTAATTTTAATATTCTTGGGAATAAAACCTTCCTGACAATATGTTGTAATCACCATGTCCTTGAAAATTAGTTCTCCTTGTGCAGGAGCATCATGTAAAATATTTACTTATGGAAATTTAGCCTCTATAATATTAATACAAGCAAACAGAGGAAGCTTATATTGGATACAAGGAGGAAATTCTTTCCTGTTAGGGTGGTGAGGCACTGGAATAGGTTGCCCAGGGAGGTTGTGAATGCTCCATCCCTGGCAGTGTTCAAGACCAGGTTGGACGAGGCCTTGGGTGATATGGTTTAGTGTGAGGTGCCCCTGCCCATGGCAGGGGGGTTGGAACTAGGTGATCTTAAGGTCCTTTCCAACCCTAACTATTCTATGATTCTAAACAAAAAATGGATGGGTGAGTCAAACTTAAGAATAGGAAGATATTAACCAAAATACTTTTTAGTTTCATTCTGATTCTTAGGGTGCGTTATAAAGTAGAACTAAGCATTTAAATTTTTTTCTTGAACTTTTAATCAAAATATCTGGTGCTGTCAAATATAAAGTTGAACCAGAAGACTTATTTTTCAAGTAGTATATTTAGCAATATGCACATATGATGAGAGGAATATATAAGGACTTCAATTTTTTTTTCAGTAAATACTGTTGTGGTGTATTTAAATAAAATACCCTTCTTTCTCTAGGGATTATTATTCGTAGTACTTCTGTACCTTTCCCATATTCAGAAATACACAACACAGAGCTATGTATATCCAGGGAGAGATGTACTTTCTTGGCCATGAAGAAAGAAAAACAATTTTAATGAGTATATTTTCTTTTTCCCCCCAACCTCCCCTTTGCCTCATTCACATTACTTAACATTTTGCATGGATAAAAGCACAAACAAATTAGCAAGAATTCCTTTCAAGAAATTAATGAGGAAGAGACAAAGAGAGGAGAAACCAGGAATGAATAATCATGCTTCTACATTCACTTTTTCAGACTGAGCAACTCAGGGACACCAAACTTTCTCCAGCCTGTGACTGGCAACATGAGCAATAATCTGAGAAAAATTATCTTGTTCTCCCTTTTTCCTGCAGTTGCAATCTGAATAGGAAATAGCTGCACTACAGTAGACATCAGTGAAAAGGAGAGAAAGGTGCTGCAGTATTTAAAGGATGTAGCAAAAAAAGAAGCAGCTCAGGGAGAGTGTTAAGTGTTGGCACTGTTTTTTCAGCTAAGTTCACGTTTTATGTCACAGGGAGACTAGGTAACTGGATAAATGCTAGCATACAAGCTTTTCCATAACCAGCTGTTGACATGTGTACTTTTTAAAAGAAGTGTAGAATTTTTTTACAGAGAGGCAATTCCATTTTTGTTAGGTGAGCAAATATTAATGCGTTTTCCTCCAAAGGTACGTGGAGGAAAGATTGGCCAGTGTTAGAGCTTATTACCCAAGCAACTATGTTTGGACATTCTTGACAAGATTTACCTTTTTATCTCTAGGCACTATCAAAATATTAAATCTGGTTTCTCAGTATGGGAGGGGAAAAGGTCAGGGAAAATTATTGCCCTTTACTGGGTGAAATGATAACTGAAAATTCCCTACTGCAGTTGTGTAATTCTCTGTCAGATTAATTTTTAATTCTTTAATTTCATAAAGGGCAAATCTTAAAAGAGTTTTTTTTTCCATCGTCTACAACACATAAAATTTAAAAATGTCATGATCATCGATCAAATAGCCATAATTACACAAGCACATGCCTTCTGCTCTTGGTGCAAGTCCAAATAGCTCAATGCTGACTAAGTAATGGTTGGATAAAGAATAGCTGATGAATGCTCTTTCAGAAGATATACAGAGCTGATAAAAATAGTAAAAATAGACATGATAGATTTTTCAAAAAAGAAGCAATATAATTCACATTTAAAAGCATAAATTTTTACAATGCACATTAGAAATAACCCCAAATACAACAAGAAAACAAATGCACATACAGACATCCCTTAAAAGTTTTTAACGTATGTATACTGCTCCTCTGTTCCAGGATACCAGAGCTACTGTTTAGTTGTCAGTTTTTAAAATTGCCTCTTTAACTTGCACTGAGTTGAAACTTTCTTCAGATGTTTTCTAATAAGTTTCAATTTTCCCTTTTGTAGAGCTAGCCTTTATTTAAATAAGGTTGGTAGGATCTGGTCCTCAAACTTAACAATCATACTTATTTCCATTTATAAGAGTAAAGCTTTTAACAACCATATCTCGAGATCTGTTACTAGCATAACATCTGCCATATCCTTAAATTAAAATAACATCTGCCATACAAATAAATTTAAATCTACTTAAAAACAAGTGTCTCAGCTACAGTTAAAATAGTAGTTTATTGGATGATATCTAAGCAGTTGAGAGTGACACTAAGGAGAAAAGCATGGGTGTCATTATTTGTATGTAGATTTTGTATTTTGTATTTTAAATTATATTTTTACACTGAATTCACCATTAAGTGAGGAATTGTTCACACTAAGTATGCTTTACTTTTAATAACACAAGTTCTACAATTAATATAATAAATAAAACACACAATTAATCATTTATTATAATTTTATTAATTAAATGTTATTAAAATATTTCTTATCATTATAAATTTAAATATTTAAATTTAAGGGAATTAATGTTAACTTATTTTTTAAATATGGAAACCTCTCCACTTTAGTAGGCTTTCCAGAAATCCTGCTGAGACTGGAAGGAGAACAAATAAAAAATTCCTCCTTGGAATTCTGATCTATTTTTGACCACGACAATAAAAGTAAAAAAAATTAATCTTCACTATAATTTAGTAAGTAACAATCAAACTACTATGCAACATAAATATTCATTTTAAGAAATACTTCAGATATTTAAATGCTTTTAATCTCAACTGAAATATCACAGAGATAACCTCACAGAGATTTTATCTACCAAATAAAACATACTGGATGGCATAAGTGATGGTGGTGTTGGAAGACATTATAATGAAATGAGAGAACCAAAACATGTAGTTAATGGACTTTTGAAACTACAAAATTTGAAAAAGTTCAGTTCTTCCTAATAGTTCTTCCATTATCTCTGACATGTAGCAGTGAGAAGAACAAATAGGGTTTTGCCTAAAACAACATTTCCACAGCAAGTTCCAGCTGTCGACTGCTCTGTTGCTATTTAGTGTTACTGCTCCAATATCTCTTCTGGTATCTCCATCCATTTGAAATTAGCCTCAGCAATGAAGCCAAATGCATTAAAGAACTAACTACAGAGAACTCACTTTTTCAAGTGATGGTGTTTGGAGCAGTTTTTTTTAAAGAATTCCAGTGACATTTTTTTGTGAACATAATGCCCATCATCTTTTTTCCCTTTTATGTGCTGAAGTCCATCCACACTGAACCAGGTAAGTACTACCATGCAGAATCATTCACCACGAGTCAAAACCACCACTGCAGAGCTGTAGGAGAAAACCTGTCATAGTGCTAGAGCTCCTTCCTCACTACTGGGGTGAGCTTGAGGAAGGGTGAGGTTTATTATATAGCTTACATCAGTATATGAGCTGTTGCTACTGCCTGTACCCTGGTCCAAATGAGGGAGAAAGACACAGCAAGTAAGCAAATCCATAGAATAAAGGAAGAGCCAAGGAATTCTCAGAGAAAAGAAACTTGTATTATGAATTGTCTTAACAGCTCTGAACTTCCCACTGTGTACAATAAAAGTGACCCAGAACTGAATACCCTCTTCAGGCATGGGTAGAGATCAATTTCTACAAGTACCTCCTCTTTCAAGTCAAGCTTGTTAAGACTACTTATTCACAAACATAAATGCCTAGAAGTTCACTGTGATTCCATATATCATGAAGCTGAATTATAATTAAAAGAACAACTGTATGCCTGAATTCCCTATTTAAGTAGTCTTAAATAATGTATTGTGTTTATAGAAGAAAAGCATGCAGATTTTTATAACCAAATGCTAGAATGATAAATTAAATATCTTAGCTGAAGCCATCTATATCATAAGCCAAGACTTTAGTTGTTGTTTGTTGGCTCTTCTCTACAGGGTTCAGGAATAATCAAAATACCTCTTAAGAACTGATCCTTTAGCTTCAGGTTTTGCCCACCCTCAACCTACTTGGACTGGAGAAAAAATAGGAAAAAGATAAATCCTCAGTAATGTGCAAGCATTTCTCATGAAAGCCAAAAAACACTGACGCGTTATCTTCATGGTTTTAGTCACAAGCAGAAAACACAGCACCATACACGATGCTGACAGGAGAAATAACTCCATCTCAGCTAGACACCAGATACACCACTAGTTAGGTTCACCTTCCCTTCAGATATTTAAACACAGATGGATGACAACAGCTTCCTTTGAATCAGAGATCTGATTTTAATTTCCTGAGGCATTCTATTTTCTTCACAGCTGCAGCTGCCGCTATGAGGGTCTGATGAGCTGCATACAGCAGTATGAAAGAAAGGGTATGAAAGTCTAATGCAGGTTTTCACTGCTGGAAAATGTACCTCTGTAACCACAACAACAGAATGTCCAATATCACTTGCACCTAATCCCTGAACTACCAGGTCAAAAGATTTTTCTGGGTCTAGTCTGGGACACAGACTCAGTTTTTCTCAAATTAGTTAAACTTATGAAAGGCTGCCTATATTAGCTTTGCAATTTTAACTTGCTTCATACCAGAAGAGAATGGACAGATAATATTTACCCAGCTTATATGGAAATATGATACATTATTTAGCAAATATCTTCATGATACAGAGTAGATCACCAAAAAAAGTTGTTTGGCACTCAATCAAGTGGATAAACCATTTTTAATCTTTTACTAGAAATTCTAGAAAAGGATAAAAATCTCTAAAAGAAAATGCATTTTGTATCAATAAATACTGGTTTAGTTTTAGGATGTTAGAAATAAGGCTATAGATACGTGAAAAATACTGTGTACAACAGAAGAGTTTTCATGTTACATGGCCTTATGAATCAGAGTGGAATGACAGAACTCTCTGAAACTTCTTTAGGAGTTTTAGAAGCTCATGCCATGACAATTCAATAAGCCAGCACTCCCACTGGCAGAGACACAAGTACAAGGAACATAAAACCAGTCCTACAGTCCTACAGCCATGCCAACCTGTGACCTCTTTAAAAGACTTTTTTTCAAAAATCCAACCTATTCCTTTAGTGTCCTATTGATCTTTTCTCTCAAACTCCACTCTGTTAATGTTGTCTACATGCATGTGCGATGCACAAGAAATGACACCCTGTGCTCTCAAAATCTGCCTACGTGCTCTGCAGCCTTTAAAAAAAAAACCAAAAAAAAACCGACTACTTAAAATAATGAATCAACAGGGAAAGCAGTAGTGAAAACATAATCTCACTGATGGTTTTCAATTTTCCTTGGTATAGATACAGCAAAACAATGGAAGAAGAAAATGTGAACAAAGCGATAACACATGTTAAATTCGATCAGAAATAAGAAACTGCTTTTGTGGTTTTACTTATCTTTAGAAATGAGCTAAATTGGTTTGAGACTCTGCAAAAGAGTTTCCTCTCTATTCTGGGTTATATTGGGAGCACTAGAGGAGAATGAAAAAAAACCCACAATGTGCCTTCTTTGTTCTTTTAAATTATGAAACATATTGAAGTAAGTTTCCATCTTCTCTTATATTTTTCTTTTCCTTCATTCCTGCAACATGCTTCAGACAGGTCCTTCAATGTAGCTATACCGATCATGAGGCAGAGTTGCTGAAGAGGTACAAACCAATGAATAAATAAATAAATTAATAAATAAATAAATTAATAGGTAAACCAAACAAATACATGTAGTTTTTATAAAACTAGTCAGATTAGTGAAATTATGGGGCTTAATCCCCATATTAAGTGCTGTTGCTTAATAAACTGTAAAACTACAGAGAGAGGATGGAAAAAGGCAGCTGAGTGTGGGGAGAAAGAAGAAGAAACCAACTCCATCCCCGCTGACCCTTTCCCACACTAGTTCACAGACAGATCAGTTAAAGACTACTGTGAAATCCCAGAACAAATATTTTTTAACTTGGTTTTGCCAGTGACCTCTTCAGAGCAGTAAGGAGCACTCATTTACAAGAGAAAATACATTCTACAGAAAAGATTGAGTGATAAAAAGTTTAGAATCCTCAGCATAAATAAAAAAAAATAAATGACTGAGTGCAGAGAATAAACTGCCACTGCCATTTAGGGTTTGGTTAATTTTCATGTTCAATATTCCCCTGCTTACTTTCAAGTCTTCCTGAGAGAGGCATCTTGATCAGGCTTTTAGTTAAAATATACTTAAAAAGCTATGGTTTCTCACATAGAGAATACACTGATGTATGGGTTCAGTACTGGAAATCAGGGATCTTGGGAGGGTAATAATAGATTTTTATATAATTTATTAAAAAGATATTACTGAGGGGAAAAAATATTAGAATTCATAGAAGAATGACGTAGTTTTCATGGAACAAGTTAATTTATTTAAGAACATGGTGAAAAGCTGTGAAGAAAATTTAGAGTCTGATGCTGCAGTCCTCATGGAAATGTACCTTTTTCTTTATTCCAGCTATACCAAGAAAGGAGGAACCTCCAGATCCAATATGTTGGACTTTGCTTCACTTCCATCTGGACAAACAAACTGTAAAGCCTGAAAACTTGATTTTTAGAAAAATTCCTCAGTAGATTCTGATTTACTCATCTTGCCTTATTTATAATTTCTGGAAGTTTAGGGAGCTGGGAGAGCCACACAGAGAGAAGAGTCCTATGCCCAAAGAATAAAAATGTCTTTCTTTTCTTCAAGTACAGTGATTTCTCAAAGAAAAAAATAAAAGTAGGAAAGGACATACCAGCTAGATTAAATCTAAACAAATGGAATACTAACTGAAGCTGGCTCTGTGTGAAATGCCTTGGAAACAGCGCACCTAAATGTTTCTGCTACCCTTTACACCAATACAATTATTTTTCCTCAAAGCAAGCAAAGCTGATTAATTCTATTGCCATATTTTCTGAAGGAAATTTTAGAGGGGTTTTCTTTTCCCTTTTTTTTTGGTGCCTTTCAGGGACTTTAAAATTAGAATTTTAGCCACAGTAAAGTTAACCTTTTCCGAAGAGTAAGATTTGAAACTGAGGTGAAAGCTTTACTATTAACAAGACCATAAACCTTTAATATGTAACTGAAAATTTTTGTGGAGTCTGTGGTTTTGTCTGTGTTCTATCCAGTGCTCTATTTTTAGAACACAAAAGTTTATGTGACTGAAAGATTCACATATAATACAAAATGTGAGCAAAGCTTGCTCTGCCTCTCCCCATTACATTTTTAGGAAATAGATTTTTTTTCTGCACATACTTCATTAAAAAAAAAAAAAAAGGAAGGAAAAAATCAGCCTAAATGTAGGATTTTAACTGTAGACCTTATCATTTTTTAAAGTTCTCTGTAAACAAAAATTACTGTTACACTGAAATAGCAAAATTCATGGCTATCAAAAATGCTGATTTTGCATTACAGGTTTTTTTTTGGCTAATGTTGCTCCTAAAAGCTACATAAAAATATTATATATATCATTATAGATATACATATGTAACTTTACATAATAATATGTAAATACGCATTTCATACATATGTATATTAAACACTAGTAACTGAAAACCGTTTAGAAAATTTTTTTAGGGCATCAAATCAAATTTGTTGCGCAAGTTTCTTAGTGTTGGGCATTTAGAAGATCACCTAAGTGAACAATCATGGGTTTATTAGAGGTAGCTCCAAGAATTTTTTTCAAATCTTAAACAGAACATGCTGTAAATTTTGTGATGTTTTTATTGGAAAATAATAAAAAGTTACCTCAGACTTGACAGTTTTTGAAAATTTTAAGAATGACAATTTTCCGTTGTAAAATAATGTCAGATACACTCAAAACACCAAAAAATTACTCTGGTTCCTTTATTATACAAAGAAATGAAGACAAGTTCAAAACTAACATAATCAAGCTCACTCTTGTAGCAGTTTTTACCCACTATATGTCTATCTCATTAATGCTACTGTGATGCTTGGAAGTGGAAGAATTTACAAATATTTCTCTCAAAAACAAAGGTCCCCAGGACATTCCGTCTAACCCATTACATTGCAATGGTGTTGTTATGAGTTTAATTTGAAACTGGAAAACATCATTACAGAAAATTAAGTGCTTCCCCCTACTATGACAGACTTGATATCTCAGATGCGAGATAGTGAAAAAAAACAGGGCTGGAAGAATGTCATGGAAACTTGCATTTAACAGATTTTTTTTGCAAATAATATTTCCGTAAAGGCCAATGGAATTACCAAAGCACAGTCAGTGTAATTCTGAGATGCCTGCTCGGCTCAGCGGTTTTAATACACATCAATTTTGCATTACCTCCTTCTGGCTGTGAGTGCCTGTGAGTGCTCACAGAGGGAGGTCATAAAACATTTATAGGCCTAAGAATGTAAATTGCAGCAAAGAGCAAGTCCTCAATCTGTGGACAGACCCTTGAAAAAGATTTGTCTGAGAAGTCTGCAGTAAGCATTTGCCCTGTCTCACACCCCATAAAATTTTCATTTTCATGTCCTTTACAGAGTTCACCTTCTGATTAAAATTTGGGGTTCTAATACATAGTGCTAAATGCCACCTGTACTAAAAATAACATGCAATAATACTAATTGCTTAGTGCTAATGTTCCATTTACCAAAATGGGAGGGGGAAATAAAAAATGTCCCAGTTATACTGAGTGTTAAAGATAACAGATAATTCAAGGAAAATAGGAAAATCACACTGACAAGAGTGTATAATAGCAGCTTTCAGCACAAGGACTGACTTCTTACAATCAGGTATGAATAAAAAAGTGATTTAGTTTTATTTAAAACAACTTTCTCATGTGACAAGGTATAAGTATATATTAGGTACTAGAAATGCCCTTCAATATTCTGTGATCAAAATCAAATTATCTTTTCAATTAAGCATTCAACTCCTTTTAAGAAGTCCATTTGAGGTTTCATACCTCACAGCATAGACACCCAAGCATTCCTGGAAAAGTCTACAGCACAAAATCATAGAATAGAATACGAATCAGAGAATAGTTTGGGGTGGGAGGGGCATTAAAGATCATCTTGTTCCAATCTCCCTGCCATGGACAGGGAGACTCCACAAGATCAGGTTGCTCAGAGCTCTGTGCCAGTGTCTCAGCACCCTCATAGTGAGGAATTTTTTCCTGGTATCTAATCGAAATCTACCCTCTTCCAGTTTAAAGCCATGCCCCTTGTCCTGTCACTACATGCCCTTATAAAAAGTCACTCTTCAGATTTCCTATAGAAAGATTTCTAGTGCAAAGTTTTCAAGTTCAGAAGCATGTGGGAATTCAATACTGAAAAAACACAGAATTCTCAAACTCTGAGTATGTGCATCTGTCACTATTTTTGGAATGGCTTACTAATATAACAGAAGCTGTAAACTGGGATGGACAGAGAGAAAGCATGCCTTCTGGTAATCACTAACAACATGTGTGACCACTGTCACTAAAATAATGCTGAAATGATTCTATTAAAAAGTAAGAACCAAGGAGAAAATGCACGATGAAATAATTATACAAAGCCAGTGTTTAGTCATGATCCAACAGGCTGCAAGTATTGTCTATATCACGCAAGTTTAGCTGAAGAAATTATAAAATAAGGTAAGGAAAAAAGCCAATTGTGCTGACAAAAGAAATCAGGAGAGCAGCAAACACAATATACGTCTTTACTGATGGCAGAGGAATGATACATTTCTACGTCTGACAACTGAATAGTCTGTCCTACTTAACCCCTGCTTCGAGCTCCTCTACCACAAATATTACAAAACTGTGTTATTAATTCAAACACTAGAAAAGTACTTGTCTTGAATATCATAAGAATCAAATTACTAAGCAGCAAGCAGGCATCCTGTGCATACATACATGTTAGGAAGGTGTTTTTTGGAAGGTTTTGGTGTTGCAGAATCACAGAGTAGTTGAACTTAGAAAAGACTTTTTGAGATTGTCTGTTACAACCCACAGATCTTTTTCGTACACTTAGTTGTAGTTGGAATTTCCTTCTTCATCAATACCTAAGCTCTTTCCACCCACCTCATGCAAAGCAAACAGTGCACTCTTACAAACAAGTGCACAGGAGTCAGGATAAAAAGAATCACCAATATCCAATTCAGTTAAAGTCACATTTATCAAGCTCTGAAGAAATCATTTTAACATATTTATATGTCATATGCTGATTTTACAATATTTAGTTCTTATATACACTTTGTAGATTGAAATGGTATTTATATGTCTTGCCTTTCTATGATAATGGAAATCAAAATCTAATATCCACAATTCCTGACTTTTTCCACAATCACTCAATAAAATTCAGGACCTTTAACCACAACTTGAATTTGGTCTTAGAAATGATAGATGAAATTCTTAACACCTAGGCAGGGAAGGTACTGGAAAATAAATGCAAATGCATAGCTGTAGGGATCAAAACATGCAATTTCTCTCCCTACCAATACCAATGATTTTTGTTTTCTTTCAAATTTGGATGTCATTTAGTCTTACCTGCATAATGGGAATAACAGCTATTTGACATGGTGCTCAATCACAAATTCTATTCTTGGATCCCTGGGGACGCAAGGTAGCAATTACACACCTTTCTTACTCTGTCACCTCTGATCTGGTGTGTCAGTTACTATCTCCAGCTCAGCCCCTATATCTCACATCCCAGTACTGGTTCTCACTTTCTCTTAGCACTGCACTGCAATTCCAGTCTTTATTTGTTGCTGAGATCTTCACTTCAGTATCCTCACCTCAGAGCTCTTGCTGAGCTCTTTCCAAAGGCTTATCAGCTACCTGCCTTTCTACATCCTTGTATCCTTTACAGAGCTATGACAGCAGGAACATGGACAGTAGAGGGAAGATAATTTGCTGGTCTCTGTTTCAGTACCTTGTACTGGTCCAGTCCCTTGCTGCAAGAAAAAAATGCAGCAAAGATTTTACCCAAACCTAAAAATCCCAAGCTGGAACAGGTATGGAAGAGACCATCTTTCACAAAGCTATATGACACACTCAACAAAGCCTTCGTGAATAACATGGAAAACTTTGGGGGGTTTCATTGTTTTCTTAAATCATAGAATTTGGGCAAATTTTTATGATTTAAAGGATTTCCAGGTGGAAGACAAATATAAAACCCAAAAATCTCTCCACCCATCAGTCTAACGCAACATCCTTGAGAATTTTGAAGACCCTTTGCAGACAGGAAAGAACTTCTTATTAAAAAGAAATTCTATTTTTATGGTTTTTGTTTAATGGATAAATGACTGCATTTTTCACTGTGTCTCCTGACAAATAAGCTGGTGTTTCCAACATTACCACCTGAAAGAAGCACATCATCTAAATCAAACATCTGCCAAGTTACACAAACTTAGAAAGGGTACTTCTAATGTTATGTGTGCTATCCTTCTCTCTAAACTGGAGAGACATGGATTTAATGGATGAACTTGGTAAGGAATTAGCTGGCTGGTTACACTCATAGAGTTGTGGTCAATGGCTCAATGTCCAAGTGGAGATTACTGACAAGTAGTGTTTCTCAGTGGTTGGTGTTAGGAAGGATCCTGTTCAACATTTTTATTGACAACATGGCCAGTGGAATTGAATGCACTCTCAGTAAGTTTGCTGATGACACCAAGCTGTGTGGTGTGGTCAACAATCTGGAGGGAAAGGATGTCATCCAGAAGAACCTTAACAAGCTTGAAAAGTGGCCATTGTCAACTTCATGAAGTTCAACAATGAAAAGTGCAAGATCCTGCACCTCAGCCAGGCCAATCCCAGGCACAGCTATAGGGTGGGGGGAGAATCAATTGAGAGCAGCCCTGTGGAGGACTTAGGGGTGTTGACTGACAAGAAACTCAAAAGAACCCAGCAGTGTGCACTTGCAGCCCAGAAACCCAACCATGTTCTGGGCTGCATGAAATAAAGGGTGATCAGCAGGTCGCGGGAGGTGATTCTCTCCATGTACTCCACTCTTGTGAGACCCCACCTGGAGTACTGCATTCAGCTCTGTGGTCCACAACAAAATAGGAATGTAGACCTTCTCAAACAAGTCTACAGGAGGGCCATGAAAATTATCAAGGATCTGGAGCACTGCTTCTATTCAGACAGGCTGAAAGAGTTGGATTTGTTCAGCCTGAAGGAGAGGATCCAAGGAAACCTTAGAGCAGCCTTCCAGTACTTAAAGGGGGCCTACATGAAAGCTGGAGGGGAACTCTTTATAAGGGCATGTAGGGTTAGGACAAAAGCAAATGACTTTTCACTGTAAGAAGGTAGATTTAGATTAGATATAAGGAAGAAGTTCTTTACTATGCGGGTGGTGAGGCACTGGATCATATTGCCCAAAGAAGTTGTGGATGCCTTATCACTGAAAGCATTCAAGGACAGGCTGGGCAAGGCTTTAAGTAACCTAGTCTTGGGGAAGGTGTTCCTGCCCATAGCAGGTGGGCTGGAACTAGATGAGCTTTGATGTCCCTTCCAACCTTAAGTGTTCTATTATTCTATGATAAGAAGTAATGTTATCTGAAACTCCTATAAAGATACTGGCTCATACTCCACAGATCATAATTTCCTGTAAGGAAAAAAATACACTCTACAACTGTCTGAGGGTGAGGTTTGGCACTTTTCAATATTAAAACATGAATTCTTTCTGATTGTGCAGCAAGAACACAAAAGTAAAGGTGTGGAAGTATTACGGTAATCTTAGAGAAAAATCTGGAAGAAGTTAAAGGGGTAAAATTTCCACACTTCTCCACTCTGATACTGGAGACCAGTGATCATTTATAACAGTTTGTTTAGGATTGCTTCAGTCAGGACAAGTCATAGAATCATCGAATCATCGAATCACTGAATAGTTAGGGTTGGAAAGGACCTTAAGATCATTTAGTTACAACCCCCCTGCCATGGGCAGGGACATCTCACACTAAACCATGTCACCCAAGGCTCTGTCCAACCTGGCCTTGAACACCGCCAGGGATGGAGCATTCACAACTTCCCTGGGCAACCCATTCCAGTGCCTCACAGCCCTTACAGTAAAGAACTTCCTCCTTATGTCCAATCTAAACTTGCCCTGTTTAAGTTTGAACCCATTGTCCCTTGTCTTATCACTACAGTCCCTAATGAAGAGTCCCTCCCCAGCATCCCTAGAGGCCCCCTTCAGCGACTGGAAGGCTGCTATGAGGTCTCCACACAGCCTTCTCTCCTCCCGGCTGAACACCCCCAGCTTTCTCAGCCTACCTTCATACAGGAGGTGCTCCAGTCCCCTGATCGTCATCGTGGCCCTTCTCTGGACTTGTTCCAACAGTTCCATGTCCTTTTTATGTTGAGGACACCAGAACTGCACACAATACTCCAGGTGAGGTCTCACATGAGCAGAGTAGAGGGGCAGGATCACCTCCTTCGACCTGCTGGTCACCCTCCTTTTGATGCAGACCAGGATACGGTTGGCTTTCTGGGCTGCAAGTGCACACTGAAGCTGGCTCACGTTCATTTTCTCATCAACCAACACCCCCAAGTCCTTCTCCACAGGGCTGCTCTGAATCTCTTCTCTGCTCAACCTATAGGTATCCCTGCAATTGCTCCAGCCTGTTTCCTTAATTTCTCTGTTTGTAACTTCAAATTTTTCTGGAAACAACTTTTCTGATATTATTTTATCTCAATTTTTCCTGTGGGTTTTTGTTGATTTTAGAGTAGGATTTCTATAATTGCTCTTATTTTTATTTTTTTTTAGCTAAAATACATGATATAATGCAACATTAAATACCTATTTGGGGGAAATCTACAAGCAGCACAAAATGGAAAAGTAGGTTTTCTTTTTGTTTAACTATTCACAGGTAAATGGGTTCTCTGTCTTCCATTTAGTCAGTCTGGCATTTTTCTGTTTCACATTGTGCTCTCTTTTTTGTGTCTCAATCTTTTTTGTGTGTTAATCTTTCTTTGTGAATCATGTGTGCCTTTGTTGCATTCTGTCGGTGTCTAATTCAGTATTTTATGACATAAAATTTTAGCCTACAGAAGCAAATACTATGGGATATCATAGAGGCAACAAAAAAGGAATTTTTGAAGCAGATAAGAAGAAAATTCCACTCCAATTTGTTTTCCTTGTAGATGTATTCTTTGGAAGGTAAACAAGCAAACAAGTGTTATAAATTCTTTTTTTGAAGGCTCTTCCACAGGTTCCATCTCCAAAAGTTTTGTTTACTCTTATGAACCAGAGAATGTGTGAAACGAACGTGAAAATCATATGTCTTATGAACTCCATTAATGTGGCTTATACATTTCTAAGTAAAATAAAAATGATCTTTGCATTTTATATCCAGGTTATTTATACACATAGGCTAATTTTCTTTTTGAGGCAATGACACTGGTAGTAGGGGTATTCTCATAGTTAAGTAATGGCTGACTAGATGAAGGGATAGCCATATGTCTTCTGAGTGACTCTGACTCAGTAGTTTGTGTTTTCCTGTGCTTCAGGGAGGATGGGAGCAACTTGCTACTCTAGTTCACTGAATTAGTAATCGCAGATGTAGTTCATCTAGAAACCCTATTGAACTGACAGTGGTTACACAATTCTTGAGTTACCTATTCTGTGGATGACGGTGCAGCTAACAAGCATAAAGATACCAGTGTAAGCAAGAAAAGAAATCTTCAGCTACCTGAAGTTCATACTGTGTGGGCATGGAAATTTTTAATGCAAAATGAAGGGAAAAAAAATCTGACTCTTAATGGTTGCAACTAATGATTGTAACAAAAGCTTTAACTGAGAAAAAAAGGTCAAAACACTGCTAATCATGTAAGAAGCGATAAAAATGACTCAGTGTAAAGCCAGCTATTGTCTGACAGACTTGCATATACTGCTCAGTGCATCTTGAACACATGCCTTTTTTTATACATAATGAGTGTCACCTGTAGAAGTTCTTGTCAATAGTTTAAAAAAATAAAACTCAAGTTCATATATCACATACCTGGGGTGATGTTACTTGGGATTCATGAAATACTACCATTTAATAAGATTATACACTTTTAACAATAGCATCTGCATCTTGCTCTGTAAAGCACCAGTTCATTACAGAAAAGACAAGGCCGTCTCCTTCTTCTTTTCACCTTTCTTTTGTAGAAACCTGAGCTACAGTGATAATATCTTCAATAATTCATATGATTTAACGTAATAAAACATGCAAAATTTATTTTTCTTAAGACTTAATTCTACATAAATTATCAAATAACTTTGCATTGTGCTATATAACTTTGTATAATGGACTTGTAAAAATCAGAGGAAAATTAACAAAGCAACTGAGGTACCCTACATTTCTTATACATGAAGAATCCCATGTGATGAATTTAAGTAACTAACTGAAACATTTGATTAGATGAGCAGCAGAATGATACCTTGACATGTTAAGACTGTGTAACAGGTCTGTAAATATGTCAGGATGTTAAATTTAGAGTGTTAATTTTGTAATTTTGTCCTTGTTTAATCACTGCTTGCTTTACTTTTTGATTGCATTGCTAGGGTTTTCTTTTTTTGTTTGGATTTTTTCATTTTTGTAATTTTGAAGGCTAATATATTTTATTCTTGTTTGGAAGTATATCATATGTTAACTTAGTTGATATTGTCTACAGTAAAAATGCCTATTTTTTTTTAAGTTATGAGGTTTTCTTTTCATTCACATACTAATGACGTTGAATTTTTGTGACTTATGTTTTGTGTTAAGTGCCCATTTCTTTCCAATTTCCCTCCCTAGATAATATGCTTAAATTTTACTCAAAGTCTCTGTAAGAGAAAAAGTTGTTCCTGTATACTGGAAATAAAAATAAAAATCTGACAATCGTTTCAGTAAGAGTGCTAACTTTTGAACAGGATTTAGGCATTTACAGCTTTATTTTTTAAGGCTTCATTTCTTTCTTAGGAAGTGAAAATCAACATTTCTGCAAAAAATTTGCTAATGCAGAGATATGAAACTGACTTTGCTTGTTCAGTTCATACACGCTGTAGTATCAAACACATAGGCCTAGAGTAAGGAAAGCTGCCACTTTTTCTCTCAATGTTTCGTATTGGACCTAAGCAGATCGGAAGAAAGGGAATGCTTAATTTGAATAAAAACAGATGAAGACGACTACTCCGGAAGGACTAATGAAGGAACTGGGAAAAGCCAGAGGCAGAGGCTATCAAGAGGTACAGACAGCACCTGAAAACAGTGAGAAAGCAGGCATGGGAAAGGGCTGATGAGGCTAGAAGGAAAAGAAACAGTACAGGGGAGATGCCACCATGCTCTCTGTACCAAACTGACTCTGGTTTGTACCTTTTTCGTAACAGATTTCCTTCCATAACCTATCAAAATGCAGAAGTAGACTGAAAGAAGAGATATTGACTCTCACTTCTATTTCCATTCGAAACCTTGGGATTTAAGCAGAGGATGAAATATCTATTCTTCTGCATTTTCATGATTCCAGACCCACATAAATCACTGCAGCTGCACTGTAGAAACAGATTTCAGACTAATTTGGAATAATGGAGAAACAACAACAAAACCCAATTAAAAATATTGCATTTTCATATACTCTACACTAGGACTAGCCTGTTAAGTTTTGGTTTATGTCTGGCCTTACCTAACCTGTGGTACGTAGCATCTAGCACCCCTGTTGAGAGGTGACTCAAAGAAAGACCAAATAGTAATTACATATTTCTATATTAGCTAATAACAGATTCATCAAAGAGAAATGTATTTTTAAAGATTAAAAGGGAGGCACATACTTTACTCTGCACATTAAGAATATGTTCTACACATAATCTGAAAGATTAAGGAAAAGTCTTACGCTTACAGGATGTCAGTAAGTACTCCAGCTGGGTACTGGAATTCCTCCGTGCCACAGACTCTGGCCTCACCTTGTCAAGGAATTAAAATGCTAATATGCTGTCAGGAGTTTTCTTCAGATTCACCTGGACAACAGGGAAGAGAAGGAAGATAGAGGAAACAAAGGGAAAAAAACTATTACGCAAATTTGGACTATCATGGCTAGTTTTTTTTATATTAAATCTATGAACAATATCACCCACTTTCTCCAGATTTATGAACCTTCTTACTTTTTGTTTGACCAACAGAAATTCTGAAATCACCTACATAAGCTACTATGACTATACAAGTAGGAATAACTAGTTGAAAAGGATGTTCTTTTTTTTCCTTTTGTTGCTAGATGTAAACATATCTTCAGCATGCAAATGAACACTAGCTGTATATAAAAAGCAATGTCTACTATATAAAAATAAATAACATCCAAGCTGTCCTCCTTATCCTCTCACAGAAAATGAAACTAGCAAGAAAAACAGGAAAAAAATGAGATTTTCTCAAAAGGACAGGAATGGTAGGTCAATTTAAAAAAATAAACAAACAAACAAAATAACAACTATAAATAGGAAAATATTCATGTGTAGTTTATTGATTTTTAGTGAGTTTGGATAACTGGCAAACTGTCTTTAAGATAATGGAAAATACACTGATTTTGAGACTATGTCGAGCAGACCTGCTCACTGCTTCAGACACTTATTCCACATCAACGAGATAAAGAGATAGTTAAGAGACAAACACCATTGTCCTGCAATAATGAAATATGATCAGAAGGAAGACGACTGTCATGGCTTTATATAATTAGACCTACAAGCTCAACCGCTGTTTGCAACAATGAAATGAAATGTAAGAAACTATTAGGCATTTTGTACCTCTTGTTTTTCTGTAGTCTTTGGGAAAGGACTCTTAATTCTTCTCTTTTTCTAAAAGTAATCCACAAAGAGCAGCAGAAGACGGAGTTTGAAATGTGTCCCTCTCTTCCATCATCCAGAAATTCCACATACTAAGTAATGCAAAACTAACAAAGATTTTGTTTTGTAATGGACACCCTAAACCATATGAAATTAGTTATGAAGCACAGTCAACCAAAGAAAACCAATCTAGAACACCACCACAGAAAATAAGATATAGTGTGAAGACAATTGAAGGCATTTTGATGAGGGGATAAATATAAATGCACAGGGA
Organism: Pezoporus occidentalis; assembly: GCF_034315485.1. Lineage (NCBI taxonomy): Eukaryota > Metazoa > Chordata > Aves > Psittaciformes > Psittacidae > Pezoporus > Pezoporus occidentalis. Next base: position 8,239,448 of record NW_026916220.1, read on the forward strand.
AAATAATCTATTTTTGTGAGTTTCCTGGTAGAAGTGTGTTTTCTGTCCCAGTAATCTAGGCTTATTCTGTATTCTTCATAACCAGATAAGCCTGGGGATCAAAACAAACAAAAAAGAAAGAAAAAGAAAATGTGCACACCTTCTGTGGAATATATTTACAATTATTCCCTATATGTTTCCAGTTTAGCCATCTTGATGTCTTCTGGCCCACCTATAAATAGCTACAAGGATTTATTCTTTCTTTAATCAAGAGCAAACTGCTAAAGAAATACAATACTGAAACAAATCTCAGGTCTGCAATCTGCTAGACTCCCAGAGATTCACAAAGTCTATTTATTAGAATATAATTACTACTGTTCATGTAAATGAACAATTTATTATAATCAAATGAAAAATGGAGTAACATAAGGCAGAAACCAGAAGTCCCATATTGGTCATACTAAAAAAAATTAAAATACCAAATACTTCACTTGACTGGCATGCAGCCCAGTGAAAGGCACAACCAGCCAGCCAAATAAGCAATGATCCCCAATTATCACAGGCTCAGATGAGGAGATTTTTCAGAATATGTTCTTTTTATTTTCAGAATTGCTATAGTATAACTGCTGTGACAAGCATTAAAACATTGTTCTCTGATTATACAAATGTGAAATTAAGTCACTGAGCTACCATAATGGAATAGAAAAACACCCACCCTGAGATGAGCAAAAGCACCACCAGCAAAAATGAGCTCTGTGCAAGGAGCAAGTAACACTTTACACACAGCAACTGTTCCACATAGGCTGTTAGGTAATTACCATATCTAAATACAAGGCATGTTATTTTGTCTCCCCTTTTGACCTCTGCAAATTTTTGATATCATTATGTAGATACTTCTAAAATAAAATGAAAACATTTTATGTCCTAAAGTATCATAAAAATCAAAATAACCAAAGCAAAAGCTATTTTCCAGAAATAAAATGAGTAGGTCCCTAGAAAACACAGTTTCAAGTGCAAAATATACAACCCTCCTTTTAATTTTAATTGCATTTGCAGCTATTCTGCTTGAAATATACTATGACCTTTCCCTGTTTTATCTTTTTCTTGTAAGTATACCTTTAATTTCTTTCCTTTCTTCCTTCTAGTGTCAAAATGTTTTCCTGCCATGCAGGTACCAATAACTTCGTTATACTTGATTGCTTAGAACTCCTTTGGGTCCAAAATCTGACAATTTTTTCTATAGTCTTATCTGACAGAAAAGATAAAAATAGAATCATTATGGGCACATAGAAAATCTGGCACTTGAGTAGCTATGGAGGTTCGCTTTGGTATTTGTGTTCTGTGGACTCATTCTTTTTCCAGCCTCTCAAGTCTTCACCTCTGTCTTTCATTTTTCTTCATTTATCAGCTTTCCAGGTTAATGCTGTACTCTAATTTACAGCTGAGTTTCCATAAACAAGACGACCAGAACACAACAGCTCATTTCCAAGCTGTAACTTGGTATTCCTAAGAGTCCCTGCTGTTACATTGCACACCACCAGAGGTGCCTTTGTGCCTCAGCTACAGATGTGTTGCTTGCAGCTCTGTACCCATTCACCAAGCTGCTGTGGCAACGTTCTTCCAGAGCTGCTGTGCTATCCTTCACATGTATTCCCATGCTGTTTCCATAGTGCAAATGCTCTCATGGGTGTACACCTGAAATCATAGAATCAGCTGGGTTGGAAAATACCTTTAAGACCATCAAGTCCAACCTCTACCCCAGGACTGCCAAGTCCACCAGTAAACCATGCTGTTACGGGCCTCGTGTCCATGTTTTTGGGGAAGTAATTGTCACTGGCATGAGAAATGCCTTTTCCCCTCATTTCTTGCTTGTCAGATTTTAGAGTAGGCCAAGCACAGAGCACAACAGATAATCAAATGAAATACTTGGAAGATAATATCCAATGTTTCATGTGGACAGACAATGAACAGCCAATGAACATGCAACACTGATGTCTAATTAGCATGCTCCAACCAGCATTAATAACATCACAAGTAGGAACAAACAACAGAAGTTTGAGGATGTCCTAATAAAAGTATGTAGTATTAGGAGAAAAGCAAGGCAAAATTTTCAGGGTCATCATCCATACTTCCTGTACTGCACTGGAAAAACCTGCCTCCTTGCTGGAGGAGGACACTTTGTCTGGGACATCCATTGCTGGTTTTTTCAGCCAACTACTGCAGAGATTTTTCCATTTCTCCTTCATCTCTTCTTTATTTTTCTTCCAAAATTAACTTTCTTTACTACAGTCAATGTATTAACAACCATGGATCCTACTATAAAAATCTTCATGCATGTGAAACTATCTTGCCCTCCTTTAGGCAATGGCTACTTTCTTCATGTGAGCCAATAGCTCTCTTACTTTACCATTTGCTGAAAAACAAAGGTTATCCTTTTCAGCCACAGAATTACCTATATTTCAGTGTTGTTAAACTAATCTTGAGGGTGATTTCTACCTTCAAGCACTTTTTTAAATGTAGACACAATCTCTTTCACGTTTTATTTTTGAGACAACTAGAACAATTATAAAACTAGTGTGCAGTGTTATTTTAAATATCATTCCTAGATGTAACCCAATTTCTGTTCTTAAACTCATATAGAAATGCAATTGTTTTAAACATCCTATCTTCCTCTAAAATAATTCATCAGAAGTACTACCTACTATGTACCATGGATTTTACTCTTCCATACCTTCCATGAGCAGCAGACACCATTAGTTCTCACCCCTAAGACATTTTGTAGATTAACAGAGAATCTTTATTCCTAGATGCTGGACAAGTGAACACTCTACTTTTAACATCAAAAGTTAGAAGGATGCTCCTTCCTACTGCAGGAGCTTGTTGGTGTATCAGGTTATAAATTGTAGAACTTGAAAGGAAAGACAAGGTTTGGAATGTATTCATAGCTTCACATCTAAGAAAGACAATGAATGTTGTATGAATTCAGCCAGCAACTGAGCCAGAATATGGACTGAAACAGTTTTCAAAAACAGATTGCAAACCACTGAAAACACCAAATCTGAAGACAAGCAGTGTCACCAGACTTGACTTTTTTTCCTACCTTCTAATGTGTTTAAGGAAACACAACAAATGGGTGGTAATCAGAAACACAGGGGGGAATCAGAAATTGCTACAAAAGCATTTTGATATGTGGTACTGAAGTTTCCCTAGAAGTTTGAGTTCTTTAATTCATTGTTTGCAAGCACAAATTGGGGAACACATGACATGCATCCTGTGGTTTATCAGCATAAAATTTTCTGGTGGAATTCTGAGTCTTTAAATACATATTGACATATACTACCACTCATTTTGCCCCACTGCTTAGGACTTCTTCAGTGCTCACCAAAGCTTCACAGCAAGGTAGTTATTTCAGTTCCTGTCAGAGTTGCCACAAAGGCAGAGAGCTAAAGCCTGCAAATCACTGGTTCATTTTCTCCCTCACCTATACTACTATTTTCCTCTCTCATCATCCCTCTCTTCCTCCCTCCCTCTCTCTCCCCCTCCCTATCTCCCTCCCTCCCTTTCTCTCTCTCTCTCTCTAATGCACAATAAAATATTCTGCAAACATTTATTAGCTTATTTTTTTAATACTGTGATTGATGTTTATGGTAAAAATAATGACAAATGCCTAGTTAACAGCTATGCAGTATCTTTGTTTATCCTGCTATGCAGAAAAAAAAAGGTTTTGTCAAACTATAGGACACATGCAAGTTGGTTTCAGTGATTCAGGTCAGTATGAAAACTCCAAATGCACAGCTAATTTCAGCTATTCCTACTGTGCTGTCAGTGTATCTTATCCCAAATGGAAGATATTATTCCTGCTGTGTTCCTGGCAGGACACATGCATTCCTCATATGCTTTGTTCCCTGCTTCTTTAGAAGGCAACTGTCATCATAAACAGTAAGCAACCCCATCTCTGCTTCTGAGAGATGACTATGCCTCAACAGTAAGGTGCAGTAAAGATAAGATTAGCATCTAATGTCTTTCCACAGATAATGTATGAAAAAAGGATAGCTTCCATCCCTGCAAATAAACCACATAGACTGTCACAGTGCTGTCAGTGTTGATAAAACTACTTGGATTTATCTGGGAACAAAGAAAAAAAACACTCCATTCTTCTGATAATTGCATCAGATTTCTATTTTTGTATTAGAATACGATTCCTTTAAAATGGCAAATAAAAAAATAACAAACACCCTGAAAAGGATATCTAAAAAGAATCTGTTTAACTCTTATTTACCTCAAAAATTAGTTTTTAATACATACTCCAAAGTACTTCTCAGCAAAGTTTCTGCTTTCTAGAAACCAGTGAAAACTGGTAGACACTTCACTGTTTGACCCCTGACTGACTTGTGGCCCTATAATCAACAAATATCTTTATATATTCTGAAACAGGTGCACTCTCTTCACATACCATTGACATGAAAGCAAAAAGATTAATTAACTGAAATTACTGTTGTATCTTTTACCAGTAACTTAATAGGAAAGAAAGTTTTCTTTTTTTAAACAATCAAACTTATGGTATTATTGATATAAGGAATTATGGTCTGTGAACACAAGAGCCATCCATATATGTGCAGTGCAGCAGCAGGAAAATAAGCTTATCTGCTCTCAGATACCCAGTAGATGAGTAAGATATTATAAAAATGCCTATTTTATAAATTATAAATAATCTTATTTTGTAATCCATGGCTAATTATTTTCTTCACAAATCCATTTTTTTCTTCTGCCTTATTCTTTTCAAGAACTCTTGTGTCTTTTATAATTCAAAGATTTTGCAAATTAGATACTGGATTTTATTCCTATTTCCAATTTTGCCTTTCACAAAGTTTAATCCAAATCCTAGTTTTTAATGGCTCACATAAAGCTCTGTGCATTTAAATCAAGCGTAAAGATATTCATAGAAAATTATTCTGGCTGCCTGTGTACCTCAGCACCAAAGTCTGCACACCTCCACACCTTTCCCAAAAGCATGGTTTAGCCAATCACCTAGCCCTGAACATACTATCTTGCACAAAAATGAGTATCTCCACTTTCAGGATCTTCTAATTCTGTTCATATCATCTCCTATCCTGCTGCCCAAACATATTCTGTTATGCCAACCTATAAATCATATTTGTAAAAGCTATGCTGCTACATCAAAGGATCCAAGCTCAGAATAGTTAACAATCTCCAGGTGACAGCACAATGGCACTGCTCTATGTTGTCCAAAAATTTATCTCTCTTGTCCCTCCCTCTGCCAGCAGTGCGCTTGCCAGTCCTCTGAGAAGTGCCATGCATGCAGTAAGGTGTCATATCACAGATAAATAATAGCTATATCATCTATGTATCTCTAACTTTTGTAAGAATATCTATATTTATTAAAATAATAAATATACAGCTACCACTATTTATTTCTATTGCCTGTCAATCACTTTCCTTTAAAACTGATTCTACAAAATGCTGTTGTTATGAACTTGTACGTAACAAGACCACCTGATCAAGGAGAACCTGCGGATGAAGCACTCCATAGACAGATAGGAAAAGCCTCACTCTCACAGGCCCTTGTTCTCATGGGTGACTTCAACCACCCTGACATCTGTTGGAAGGACGGTACGGCCCGGTACAAGCAATCACAAGTTATAGAGGAGCCGACAAGGAGAGGTGCCGTGCTTGACCTCGTGCTCACCAACAGGGAAGGGCTCGTTGGAAATGTGACGCTCCAGGGCAGCCTTGGATGCAGAGAAGGACTTGGGGGTGTTGGTCGATGAGAAAATGAACATGAGCTGGCAGTGTGCGCTTGCAGCCCAGAAAACCAACCGTATCCTGGGCTGCATTAAAAGGAGCGTGACCAGCAGGTCGAAGGAGGTGATCCTGCCCCTCTACTCGGCTCTTGTGAGACCTCACCTGGAGTATTGTGTGCAGTTCTGGTGTTCTCAACATAAAAAGGACATGGAACTGTTGGAACAAGTCCAGAGAAGGGCCACGAGGATGATCAGGGGACTGGAGCACCTCCTGTATGAAGACAGGCTGAGGAACTTGGAGCTGTTCAGCCTGGAGAAGAGAAGGCTGCTTGGAGACCTCATAGCAGCCTTCCAGTATCTGAAGGGGGCCTATAGGGATGCTGGGGAGGGACTCTTCATTAGAGACTGTAGTGACAGGACAAGGGGTAACGGGTTAAAACTTAAACAGGGGAAGTTTAGATTGGATATAAGAAGGAAGTTCTTTCCTGTTAGGGTGGTGAGGCACTGGGATAGGTTGCCCAGGGAGGTTGTGAATGCTCCATCCCTGGCAGTGCTCAAGGCCAGGTTGGACGAGGCCTTGGGTGATATGATTTAGCGTAGGGTGTCCGTGCCCACGGCAGGGGCTGGAACTTGATGATCTTAAGGTCCTTTAAAACCCTAATGATTCTATGATTCTATGATTCTATTATATAGGTGTCTTCATTCAAACTATCATCTCAGGTGCCCAGGGTAACTTTTCTCCACTTTAGTGTGTCTGTTGCCATTTTTCTAAGAGGTTACACATAAACAATGTGAGTTTTTCCCTTGTTCTTTAGTAGTTTAGCCCACCAGTAGTCTAAATATTTTACTACATATGTTCAGTAATAATTGTAAGCTTGTAATGCTGTGGTAATTTGACTTCAGTTGGCTGTCAGGTGCTCACCAAGCTGCTATATCACTCCCCCTTCTCAACAGGACAAGGGGAAAAAATATGACAAAAGTCTCATGGTTCAAGATAAGGACAGGGAAATCATTCATCAATTGGTGTCACAGACAAAATAGACTCAGGGAAATTCATTTAATTTATTGCTAATCAAGTCAGAGTAGGTTAATGAGAAATAAGAACAAAATTTAAAACACCTTCTCCCTACCACTCCCATCACAACTTCACTCCCACTTCTCTGTCTCCCCACACTTGGGTTTCACAGGGGGATGGAGAATGGGTATTTCAGTCAGTTCATTACATGCTGTCTCTGCCACTCACTTCCCAAGCTCTTTCCCTGCTCCAGTGAAGGGTGACACCCATAGGAGACAGCCCTTCACAAACTTCCCCAATGTGAGCTCTTCCCAGAGGCTCTACGTCTTCACAGACTGCTCTGGCACGGGTCCTTCCCCTGAAGAGCATGGGGGGTTCCTAGGAGCAACACTGCTAACAAGCTGAAGGAGGCCTGTGTTCAGCTGTGATGAGACAATCCTGGAGTGCTGTCTCTTGTTCTGGGCTCCTCAGCACAAGGGAGACATGCACTTACTGGAGCTGCTCCATTGCAAAGATGTAAAGATGATGAAAGGACTGGAGCATCTGTCCTGCAAGGACAGGCTGAAAGAGCTGGGACTCTTCTGGAGAGAGAAAAAAAAAGCCTCAGAGGGTATTATCCATATGTATAAATACTTAATCAGGGAAGTAAAGACAGTGGAGCTTACATGGTGATCAATGCGGACAAGAGACAATAGTGAAATACAGAAAATTATGTTTAAAAATAAGAAAAAAATTTTTTTAACCTGGAGAGTGGTCAAACACTGGAACATGCTTATCCATAGAGTTTGTGGAGTCTCCATCTATGGAGCTATTCAAAACCCCGCTGGACACATCCCTGAGCCGTGAGCTTTAGCTGATTCACAGAATCATAGAATCATACAAAGGCTCTGAAAGGACCTTAAGATAATTTAGTTCCAACCCCCTTGCCATGGGCAGGGACACCTCACACTAAAACATGTCACCCAAGGCTCTGTCCAACATGGCTTTGAACACTGCCACGGATAGAGCATTCACAACCTCCCTGGGCAACCTATTCCAGTGCCTCACCAACCTTACAGTAAAGAATTTCTTCCTCCTTATATCGAATCTAAACTTCCCCTGTTCAAGTTTTAACCTGTTACTCCTTGTCCTATCACTACAGTCCCTAATGAAGAGTCCCTCCCTAGCATCCCTATAGGTCCCCTTCAGGTACTGGAAGGTTGCTGTGAGGTCTCCACACAGCCTTCTCTCTTCCAGGCTGAACAGCCCCAACTTTCTCAGCCTGTCTTCATACAGGAGGTGCTCCAGTCCCCTTATCATCATCGTGGCCCTCCTCTGGACTTGCTCCAACAGTTCCGTGTCCTTTTTATGTTGAGGACACGAGAACTGCACACAATACTCCAAGTGAGCTCTCATGAGAGCAGAGCACAGGGGCAGGATCACCTCCTTTGACCTGCTGGTCACCCTCCTTTTGATGCAGCCCAGGATACGGTTGGCTTTCTGGGCTGTGAGCACACACTGAAGCCGTCTCATGTTCATTTTGTCACCGACCAACACTTCCAAGTCTTTCCCTGCAGGGCTGCTCTGAATCTCTTCCCTGCCCAACCTGTAGCTGTGCCTGAGATTGCTCCAACCCAGGTGTAGGACCTTGCACTTGCCATGGTTAAACTTCATAAGGTTGACATCAGCCCACCTCACAGGCATGTCAAGGTCCCTCTGGATGGCATTCCTTCCCTCCAGCGTATCAACCGAATCACTCAGCTTGGTGTCATTGGCAAACTTGCTGAGGGTGCACTTAATCCCACTGCCCGTGTCACTGACAAAGATGTTGAACAAGACCGGTCCCAACACTTATCCCTGAGGGACACCACTTGTTACTGGTCTCCAGCTGGACATTGAGCCATTGATCACAACCCTCTGTGTGTGGCCATCCAGCCAGTCCTTTATACACCAAGTGGTCCATCCATCAAATTGATGTCGCTCCAATTTAGAGACAAGGACATCATGCAGGACAGTGTTGAATACTTTGCACAAGTCCGAGTAGATGGCATCAACTGCTCTACCCCTGTCCATCGGTTCTGTAGCCCCATCATAGAAGGCCACCAAATTGGTCAGGCAGGATTTCCCCTTAGTGAAGCCATGCTGGCTGTCACCCACCACTTTGTTGTTTTTCATGTGCCTTTGCATGCCTTCCAGGAGAATCTGCCCCAAGATTTTGCCAGGCACAGAGGTGAGACTGACTGGTCTGTAATCTCCTGGGTCATCCATTTTTCCCTTCTTGAAAATGGGGGTTATATTTCCCTTTTTCCATTTGTCAGGATCTTCACCTGACTGACATGATTTTTCAAATATGACGGCCAGTGGCTTTGCAACTTCATTCGCCAGCTCCTTCAGGACCCGTGGATGGATTTCATCAGGTCCCATGGACTTGTGCATACTCAGGTTCTTAAGACAGTCTTGAACCAGATCCCCTCCTTCAGTGGGCCTAAGGTCTTCATTCTGCTTGATGAGGGGGATTGGTCAAGATAACCTACAGGGGTGCCCTTCTAGCTTTTTTGATTATGTGAAAGCAAAGTTTAAACCAATCACCAAAGAAATAAACAGGAGGAACAGGGATAACAAAGGAATTGTGGATACCTTCCTTGTAGATGCAAGCATCTGTTCAAGCTTTACCTGTTTTGCTTTAGCCCTGTGAGAGTTTGATATAACAATAGTTACAGTGTCCATGCTCAAAAACTCTATTTTTTTAATACAAATGGATATTTGAATTTTTATATTCCTGACTGGACTATGTGTTTATCTTTTAGAAAAATCTGCACTAATATTTATACAGGCTTAGTGTAACATATCCAATGCCCCCTTTCTGAAACGTGTTTGCTTGGGCTTTGTGCACATGAATGGTAAGGAGATCAGCACAGGCAGATCAAAGATAGAGGACCCTCTGTTTCCACAATAAACATCATAAACTGAACGATGAGTATCTGGAAAATTCAGACACAAGAAACTGAGAACAATGCCTTGAAATAAATAGTCAGAAAATCAAGTTCACCTAAGCTTCAAAAGGAGGTAATGAGAGTCTGGTCTGAAAATTAGGTAGGTAAAACTATCAGATAAAGCCTTCAAGCCTAATTATAGTTAGAACTTGAAGATGTAGAGACCTCTTTTATAGACTGCCTGTAGATAAACAAGTAAATTATTAAGAACTTTACATTTATGGGCAGAGCTAAGAAACAGCCATTCTAGCCAAAGCATAGACAGTGCTTTATGTTGGGTTACATGCAACATTTCAGATAAATATAGCTTTACCTCAAACCATGAAAGACTATCAATTGTGCATCATCATTCTTGAGTTTATCCAATTCACATTTTGTACATTATATGGCAAAAATAGCTAATTTCAGCTAATTAATTTTTATTTTCAAAATAATAAACTCCCTTCACTTTTTTTCCCTTACTTAAATTTTTCCTTACTAATTTTGCATTGTTACAAGCAGCATTTCTCTCTCGTAACACTTCCTCACACTAAGACAGGTATATCACACATGTATCTTCCTATCTCCTCTTCTCCTGCATGTACTGCAGTAACAGCCGTCAAGCTCTCTTAGCCTTCTTCACCTGTGTACACCCACCAACTGCATTGCTATTGAAGGCATAGATTTCATTCTATCTCATTTTCATTTTCCTGCAAGAAGAAAAAAGTATGTGAGGAAAGATGTTTCTTTCTTCTTTTTTCTTGTTTTCTGGGAAGAACTGCTATCAATCTTTCATTCACTTTCATATTAAAAGAGATGTTAATTAATGTTAACATCTCTGAATCTCCACAAAGACAGGACTCTTCCAAACTACACGGTGACCCCTTCCACTTTTTGCCAGTCAGCTGCTTACTAGCAACATTTATTGATCCACTGTCTGAAAATGACACTAATGAACAAAATGAGAGTACTCCTAATGGGAGAAAGAAGACAAAAATAAAGGCCTGTGACTCTGTGCCTAGCTCTTCTGAGACCAATCCCAGGACAAAAAACTTCCATCAACAAATAGGACCACTTTAATGCCCATCATCCCTTGAGCA